>NC_141990.1:107563207-109963207 GCF_049901715.1 Pseudonaja textilis
ATTCAAACTGTGAAGAGGTTCATGGAATGTCTTTATACTAGTGGATGTTTAGCCCAATGGCAAATGCAATTTAAGCACATATAAAATGCATATTGGGGTGCAAATTCCTGGTTTAACATATACATTGATGGGTGTGAGCTGTCTGTAACTAACCAGGAAAAATATTTGGGGGTCATAGTGGTTACTCAATGCACATGTTAATTCATGTCTGTCAGATGAGAAAAATGTAAATTCAGTGTAAGGAAACATTAAGAAAGGGACTGGAGTTAAACATGTCAATATTATAGCGTACAAATGTGTGATGAGTCCACATCTCTAATACTATACATCGTTCTGTAACAATGTATATAGTTACAGAATGATCTTTGAAAATATTGCAAAAGCATAAGCTATGGTACCCAGGAAAGGCAAATAGAGAAGTAAGATTATTATTTTTTTGTATAACAGAATTTTCAGAAAGCCCAAAGGTGCTTTCTCAGGAGGCAACTGGGCTTTCTTGTTTTTTCTTTTGAAGACATTTCATTTCTCATCCAAGAAGCTTCTTCAGCTCTGACAGGATAGTGGGGAATGGAAGGATTTATATTCCCAGCAGTCAGCTGGTAATTTGCATCCTTTTAATTTGAAATCCTTCCATTTCCCATCATCCTGTCAGAGATGAAGAAGCTTCTTGGATGAGAAGTGAAATGTCTTCAAAAGAAAAAAAAAGAGAAGCCCAGCTGCATCGTGCCTCAAAAATTAAGAAAAAATATTAGTCAGTTCATTTAAGCATGCTTTGCTAGACAATTTAAGGTCTGTTTGCTTGGTTTTTCCTCACTTGTGCTACCTGTGCTGCACAACAGGTATGGGAGGTTATTAAAGAAAAGGAAGAAGAGAATAAAAGGAGGAGTTATCCCACTGAAACTTTTCAGAGAAAATATTCTCTCAAGTATTTATCAAAACTGCACTCCATTACTCTCCCCAAAATTAAGTATGTGTGTGTATTTATATATGTATCAACCCTGAGCTACAAATATTGTCCTTGATTGATTAGTAATATAGTAATAGCATCAAATATAGATTGAATAGTATCAACCAAGGAAAATGTTTCTTTGGTGGCTTGCTTAACAACTTCTCCTTTTTTCTAACAAGAATACAGGAGAGCCATAAAAGTGTAGGTTCTCATATTTTGACTTTCCTCCACAAGACATGCAACTTACAATCTTGGGGTCATGTTTATAATAAAGGCTGAGGATTTAAAATCACCTGGGGTTCCCTCTTGTACAAGAGGGCGGGCGCATTAGCAACATGAAGGGAGAGGGGAGAAATGTCATTGTGATGTTTATTGCAGCAAAAGACAAAATGTAAATCTGAGCCAGAACATTGGAGAAAAAATTATCTACATATTCAGATCCAGAAAGTACAAATACCAACTTCTTGGAAGTCACAGGTGTGGAAATTACATGTTATTTCCACACTATGGGAAATAATTGGATTATCATGGTGCAGTACTGTGCATGCCAACTGTTATTTCTTTTATTCCCCACTCCCAGTTGTAAAGCCTGTATACTTCTGTAGAAGATATTGTACACAGTGATGTTCAAAACAGAAAAAAATATCTAGGAGAAATGTTGTCAATTATCTCATAGTTCATATCAATAATTTTATATTTTTGGCAATTAAAATGAACAAATCATAATTTCTCAATTATATAGTAACAAAAATGCCCAAATTTACACAATCATTGTTCTTCTGATCTGCTCATAAGCTGATGTGATAATGGTACATGTGTAAGTTTGAGTTATAAGGGTAAAAGTTTCCTCTGTCCAGTCATATCCAATTCCAGGGGGTGGTATTCATCTCCATTTCCTACTCGAGGGAACCAGGGTTGTCTGAAGACTCTTTCTGTAGTTATGTGACCAGCATGATTAGATGCCAAGGCACATGGAACATTGGCACCTTCCCATGAAGTGGTACCTATTTATTTACTCACATTTTGCATGCTTTTGAATTGCTAAGTGGGTAGGAGCTGGGATAAGTGGAGCTTGCCCTGTCACATGGCACTCAGTGTACACTTGAGAACTTCATGGCAGCATGACAGAACACAATTACTGTTGCTAGTTTCTGGGCAAGAACAGTTTAAGTTGTTTATATTTTAATCTTGTATTTTATATTTTAAATTTTATGCCATATAGTATGACTTATTTTAATTGTGATGCTTCTGACACAAACATAGATTAATAAAAAATATGGAGAATGATATAAATATTCTTTAAAATATTGCAAAATTACAAAAACAAACTATTTGGCACAGGGTTGAGACTTCTAGGATAGAAATGGCAAACTGAAGACAGCTCTGCTGAAAATGAGCTGGTGAATGAGGCAGAAAGATGAGTGGATGAATGGATTATCTCTTTGAAATTCCTTCCCAGATAAGAAGGGGACTTTGGAAGAACTGCCTGCTTTCTGGCAGTTGTCCTCATGAAGAGACTGCAAAACAGTGGTTTCCAACAAATTTAGAGCTCTGGAAGCCAAGGAAAAATCATCTTTGTCCAAACACTCAGTGCCTTTATGAACACTGAATTTGCATACTTCTTTTTCTAGTCTCTTTTGAGAAATTGCTTGTTAGTTGCTCTTTCAGCTATTAGAAACCTTTGAAGCAACACGTTTTACACCACCAGCTGAGTGTCCTTCAATCCTTAGCAAAAAATAAATAAAAATAAATAAATACAATTTTAAAGACTAGAAAAAATATAAGTTTGATTTACTAATACAGAATGGACTAAAATATTGTAGCTTTTGAGGTATTTAAGGGATATTTCTGAGCAATGGGCCCACTTAAATTCTTAAATTCACTTTAAGACCAACTACCATTATAGTTAAACTATGTTTAAAGGATGCTGTGGAAGAAGAACAAGTTTCACCAAACGTGACTGAGACTGCTCTGAAAGTTGATTTAAAATTGATAGGCTACAAGGATGACATGGATTTATAATATAGGACAACCATGACCTGGAAAACTGAGAATCTCTACAGATTGAAAGAAGGGAAAAAAAGGAATCTAGAACATGATTTGAAGGGATTAAAGATTAAGATTGTTAAAGGTAAAAAGGAAGAAATATAAGGTTAGTTTATTTGATCAAGGTTAAAATGATTATCTCTGGTAATATTTGCCATCCACTATAAGACTTGCTGAATTTATTTATAGGTAAGAAATGAGATATGGGAAGGGAACTTCCAGTTTGCCAGGCTTCAGCGATGACAGGGATTTGCGACTCTGCGCGATCCCTGCCGTGCTAGCCATCTTGGTGCCTCGGATCCCGACGGGTCTGGAGGATAAGGCTGCCCTGTAGAGGCAGCCAAAGATAAGGGGGGATCCGGATAGGGGTTGGGGGGTATCACAGACCCACTCCCCAGCTGGCAAAACCCCCTTTTCTCAAGGCGGTGGAGCGGCGGTCTGTAAAGAAGCCGGCAGCTGGACAAGACTGTGCAGGAGGAAGAAGGAGAAAGTTGTAAAGTGAAAGTTTTTTGGCTGAACCGGGACTTTAAAGATACATTTAATATCCTGAAAGCTACGATCTTTTGGATGATACCTTGTTTCCAGTGGAGATTTCTTAAAGTGGTGAATGGAAGTGTTGAAAGGGAAAGTTACTCTCCCTCCCTTATGGAGTTAACAAATGGACACTGAAAAACCTACTTTTTTACAGAAGGTAAAAATTTAAAGCTCTTTGTTACAAGTGGGAAGGGAGAGGACTGGAAAAAAAATTATATTAAGATTTTGTTGGAGGAGATGCCTTGAAGATTAAGAGACTAGAAGTGAACTGAAATAAGGCTTTAAAATACAGATTGGGTTTTTTCCTAACTGATATTACCCCAGGAAGAGAAATTGCAAAGGGAAGAACTTTGTGCTCTGTTTGGACCGGTTGATGACTCTGGGACTTTGGGGAACTGTTTTAAGTTTTGAAATATCTTGGTTGGTTTAACAAGAAGAAGAGGAAAAAGAAAAAGAAGAAGAAAAGGTTTATAATGGCTTTATCTCTTGATGAACTAAGAAAACAATATGGAAAAACAAGGAAAGAAGGCAAGGATGCTGTGGGAGAAGCCTTTCGCTTTTTAGAAATGGCGCTTGCTATTTACCAGCAAACTCAACAACAGGTGGAGGAAGCAGAGGAAGAAGAAGCCATTTTTAATGAACCAAAAAGTTTGATCAAGAAAGAAAAGAGAAAGGGAGGAAGGAAAAGGAAGGACTTAAGACCTAAAAAAACATCCAAGAAAGAGAAAAATAAGATGCAAAATCAATACAATGTTAGAAAGCAAAAGGAAAGAGGAATACAACAGAGAGGGGAAGCTAAAAAGGCGGAGGTTAGGAGAGGAGTGGGTAAAAAGGCTAGGTGGGTTAAGAAAGAAAGGGAAAGGGGGGGAAAAAGTCACAAAGGTATAAAACAAGATGGGAAAAAGAAAAAAAAAATTTTAGGGATAAAGGGTAATGCATAATTAAAAAAAAAAAGATTCTGCAAAGTACATATGATAGTATTGTAGTATTTGTATTAGAAATAGAAAATTAGAATTTTATAAGATTTAATAAAAGATTAAAATATTAAAGTGTTTAATAATGTTAAAATGTTTAATAATGATAGACTTTAAGTTTTAATAAAATATTAAAGGAAATGTTTAAAATATTTAGTTTAATTATAGAGTTTAATGGGCTAATGTGTTGATGTTATTATAGATTTATTATTGTAGCACCTGTTTTTGAAATAGACAATTGGAATGTTATAAGACTTAATAAATTAAAATATTACAATGTTTATGATTCAATGATAGATTTTAATATTTAATTATGTACTTAACTATTTTAGAGACTTATTCTTATTCTTTTTTCTTTTTCTTAAAATTTAGTAGGTAGAATGTACTAAGCAGAATCAGATTAGGATCTAGGTGTTATTTTAAATGTTAATCTAGGGGAATGATAGAAAGGTATCATACTCTGATTAGTGATTCCAGGAGAAATTTTCTTTTTTTTATTATTGAGAATGAGATAAATGGTTAATTGGAAAAGAATGGACAAAAGATATAAGTATATTGATTTAAAGTAAGATGAAATATATAAAATAGAATTAAGAAAACTGAAAAGTGGGGAGGAGTTATATAGAAGATATAGAATGGTAAATAAGATAGGTAATGGTATATAAGATGAGCATGAATTTAATTGAAGTCCATACAAAGAGATGCAATCTAGGGCCAAGCTACTTTCTAAAAAGAAGTTTTATGTTTTTGTGTTTTGTGTGTGTATGTTTGATTGAGAATTAATAAAACCTCGGAGGAAAGTCAGATGAGAATAATTGCAAACAAGTCAGAGGGAAATATAAATATGATGACTATATAATAGATAAATATAGAAAAGAAATGTAATTGAATAAGAGTAAAGAGAAATAATGAGAAATTTGTTAAAAGATATTTATGTGTTTATATGGAAATGGGGTAAATTAGAAGTATGCGATATAAAATAATGTTTTACCTGCCTTGTAAAGATTTACAATGGAAAGAGGTTTTATGTTTTCAATGTTTAATGATGTTTTGTTTGTCTTTAAAATTAATAAAATTTGTTTTTTAAAAAAAGAAATGAGATATGGGAAGAAGAGATAATTTGTTGTATTTTAAGGTGATGTTACTAAAATGGTTTATGCTTGCAATGAAGAGGGAAGTCATTTCTTTATATTTTCTTATCCTGGCTATATCTTTATTTTGTTGTTTTTCTGTTATTTTTCTATTTTTTTTTTTTTCTACACTTTATATTTCTTTTTCTTCTTTTCTTAGTTTGTACTAGTTTTTTTTATCTTTTTAATTGTAGTGTTTAATAAAATTACTATAAAAATATCTGGCAGAGACCTGAAAAATGAATCCTCCCATCAGATATTAAACAACAAAATTTAGTATTAAAATTGCAAAAAGAAAACATTGATAGATGTAGAATAAATTAAGGGTTATCTCTAATAACAGGCTTTCAGCTTATTATTTCACAGAGCAATGAAGCTACCACATTTTATAGCCAGAGCTATTTTACTTTCAATTTTTTATAGTGATCCTGGCATTAATCAGATGAACTATTAAAATCATCGGAGAAAACAGATTAAATGGCTCTCCAAATAGAAGATAAATGCATAATTTCTATGATACACACACCTTGTGTCATGCCTAGTAATATCATCTTATGATCAGCTGCATTTTAAAAATTGCCCTACTTCAGTATCTAATTTTCTGCTGAAAACCTGCCCCATGGGTATTTTTCTCAATGAACATCCCTGCTCAGTGTTTTGTCTTTTAGTTACAAGTACATTGTGTAGGATGTTTATAGGGTCCAAAGTCCTTTGTCCTTCACTAGCAACTGCTTGGTATTAGTAATCAAGATTATCTGCATAATGACCAATGTATAACTAACATTTGTGAAAAATCAAGAAAATGGTATACTGCCTAAAAAGAGACCACTTAACCATAAAATAACAAACAGGAAATTATAATCTGTATTCATAAAGTAATTCATTCATGTGTGGATTTCCCCAAATCAATTATTGTGATTATTGCACAAAGCAGCAGGTTGTATCAATTGCCTGAACAATTCCTTATCTTAATGCTTATGATTTATAATATTTTTCCTTAATGCTGTCCATCCTGACCTGGCATTCCCTTAGTGTGTTAACTTACAACTTCCCATAATTTGATCATGATAACTTCAGATCAATATAATATGGAGGATATCACAGAGTTTCAGTGGTGGAAAGTAGCTATAGAAGCAGCCATATTACATCAGAAAGAGATGCAGCTGCTTTCAGAAATTCCAATAAAAATTGATAGTACATTCCACCTGGATTTAGGAAACAATATTGCAGTTTCATGTGCAGTTATAAAACTAATTATTTGAACCAATCTACATCATCACATGATTCATAGATACTAACCGTGGCCACCCATCAGAGATATGACCCATCAGAGATTTTACCTATCTTTTAATTTGTAGACTAAGATTTAATCATGTTCTACTAAAGGTAGGCAGAAGCATAATGGCTGAGTGGTTAAAGATGCTGAGTTTGTCAAGTGGAAAGCTGATATCCTGGGTTCGAGACCTGAGCACTGTGTGATTGCGTGAGCTCCTGTTACTTGCCCCAGCTTCAGCCCACTTAGTAATTCGAAAGCATACAAAGGAGAATAGGTAAATAGGTACCACTTCAGTGGGAAGGTAACAGTGTTTCATGTGCTTCAGCATATAGTCATGCTGGCAACATGACCTCAGAAATATCTTCAGTCAATGCTGGCTCCTTGGCTAAGAAATAGAGATGAGAACTGCCTCCTTGAGTCAGACATGACAGGACAGGGGAAACCTTTACCTTTACTTTACTATATGTACCGTGCCTTGATAATGGTAAGACCAGGATTAGCAGTTTGGAGCATTTTGACTAGTGTGCCACAAGCATACCTACTTTTATCTTAAGCATCATGCACACTGCATTCTGCAACCGAGAGACCATCATGTAAGACAATACACCTTAAATCAGCAATAAACAAACACATTAAGTATACTATCCTATTCAGTGTACTATAGAATAGTTAAGTTCCAAAGTGAACCTCTCAAGATTGGTGTAATTAAATTGCTGTTCAGTTTTGCTTGAAAAGAAATGTATGCAACCTCTCCCAATATTATGAACTGTGAAATACTCTGAGATGGATGCTTGCAAATTTTCTAAATTACGTTCCTGGTAATGCTGCAAGTAGATTTTGTTTTGTTTGATTGCAATTGAAAAGGGAATTAGACAAAAATAAAATTATTTGCAAAAAGAACACCCTATATACACAAAAATATATAGAATGAAATGTATGCAAAAAAAGAGTAAAATGACTATATGATAAACATATCATATCATATCATAAATAAAGAGGGCTCACACAGCTAGTATTTTATTTGACATCTAGATTTAGACATATAAGCAAATCAAATGCTGATTCAATATTTCTACCTTTCCTAGTTTCAGCTCCCTTTACCTTGGTGGGAGACGATACCAGTTAACTTGCAGCCTTAATAAAATGATATACAATATGAAAGCAAACAGCAGAGTGCCATTCACACAGCTGGGTTCCATTTTCCATTTCAGAAGTCTATTGTTATTATTTTAAGTCGCCCATGGAGAGAAGAATTATGTTTGGTTTAAGGTATTTCCCTGTCCAAGAAGCTTTGTGATTTGGGATTGGTGCCAGAAAGATAAACCAACTCCTCTTCCTAAAAACAAAAAAACAAAAAGAAGTTTCAGGCATCACTACATTGACACGCTTGCAACGATCATCAGCATGTATATGCCAACATTAACTGCTTGAAGAGGATGCCATAAAATAAAATTAGCTTTTCATGAATGCTCCTTGAGAATGATTGCTAACACTAAGCATATGCTGAATTAAGGCAAAGGTAATTTACTCACCATGATTATGAAAGCCTTTTTAGCCATCAATATAGGAAACTGAATGACCCAGGAGACATTCCACCTGCAAAATACAATCCCTCCTTCACTGTGTCTTGTAGACAGCAGAATAATACTGGCATTGATACAGATCAACACCATAGAAGTTTCTTTATGAATTGTGTGTCTGTTGGGGTGCTTGCTGGTGGCTTTAGCAATTGTTTATTTACTGCTTGATTGCCATAGATCTTTCTGAGCACCAAACATAGGAACTGTACTTCCAATGTTTGGCAGTTTGTGTCTCTCATCTATCAAACCTATCATGTTTATTTAAATTGTGTTTGCAGTTGGCATGCTATTTTGTGAACAGTACTGGTCTTCTAAAAGCAGTATTTACAGCCATGATTGGTATTAGCTAATCACTGTTTTCTTGAATTGACATTTTCTTGAATCTTGCTTCTAATTCATATTTAGCTATCTCTGTGTGTATGTATATGTATGTATATATATGTCACTTCCCGTCTTGATTATTACAACGCGCTCTACATGAGGCTGCCCTTGAAGAGTATCCGGAAGCTCCAGTTGGTGCAAAATGCAGCAGCCTGCATGGTTTTATGCAAACCCTGGTGTGCACATGTGTCACCTCTCCTATAGGAGCTGCATTGGTTGCTGATTTGCTTCCGGGTGCAATTCATGGTGCTGGTTATCACCTTTAAAGTCCTTCATGGCTTGGGTCCAGGTTATCTAAGGAAACATCTCTTGGCAGTCACATCCACTCTACCCATCCACTGAGGAGGCAGGGAATGTTGCAGGTCCCACCGCTGAGGAAGATACGCCTGGTGGGACCCAGAAGAAGGCCCTTCTCCATGGTAGCTCTGTCTCTCTGGAACATTCCCCCAGAGATTAGAAAGGCCCCCTCACTAATACTCTTCTGAAAGGCATTGAAGACCTGCCAGCCAATCAAGATACGAAAAGAGCCACAAAACAGACAGAAGATATTAGAAACACCAATCAAGCTTAACACAGAAAACTCCAAGACCAATAAACACAGACCAAGACTCCCAACCAATCAGGATGAAGAAAAAACCATTCTGGCACAGCAATAGGCTGCCCCAAATTTAAATCTGAAACCACTGTAAAAGCCTGACTCACAGATGAACACAATACAGAAGCCTGATGATGGCAGATGAGATTCTGCCAAAACGTTGCTACAACTTTAAAAGCACAACTATAATGACGTGGGAAAATACCTGAGCAAAGCTGAATACCATACATACATACATACATACATACATACATACATACATATATATATAAATCTTTGTAGCAGTACCTGACAATGTCTAACTCTTAGGATAAAAGTACATTGTCAGAAACTGAAACAAATTCTTTGAAATAGTTAATTTATTTGCTTAAAGTAGCTTCTCTACCATTCAAGCCCTAAAGTCTCTGAATGGCTGACATTTATTAATGAACACAGTAAGCTTAAAAGAAAAGAAAAGCAGAAAAGGTCCCAAAATAAACTAACATAGGCATGCCACCCAAATCAGGGGAAGCTAGTCCTCCAGCTCTTCAGTTCTCTCCCAAAATGCTTTACCAGCAGTCCTTGATTTATGCCCACTTCCATAGCTAAGTTAGGTAGTTGTTAAATAAGTTGGGCCTGGTTTATGATCTTTTGTGCCATCTTTGGTTCAGTGACTCACCTTGGTTATTAAACCAATCCAGATTAATCCCCTTTAACTTGTCAGAAGCCAACTTTCAAGGTCACAAATGGAGATCTCATGGCTACAGGATGTTGCATATAGGATGCCAAGCAACCAAACTTTAATCACGTGATCACAGGAAAACGGTGATAGTTGAAATTCTGAGGACAGATCAAATGTCACTTTTTTCAGTGCAGTTGTAACTTTGAATAGTTGCTCTATGACTACCTGTATGCTTTTATGGATCTTGAGAAGTCCAATAAACTGGAGGAGGTCTGGATGCCAACTGCTCATCCATCTACATCTCTTTCTGTAATGTGCTAATGCTGATTATTGCAGAATTATTCAACTAAAACAGGTTGACCTCGTGGAATTAAAAATCAAGGCTAAATTGTCGAAGTGTTCTTTGCATTTGATTTTGAAATTCATTCAAGCAGATTGAAAAATTCCAGGCTAAAAAGGATTGCCAATCCTCTGACACAAAAACACCAGTCACCTAACTAAGAGAGTAAGATTGCAATGGTTGGAAAAATCAAACCCCAACTTCATTGATGGGCTGATAAAAGAAAGAGGCATACTACAATTCTGCATTTGGACCTGGCTATTCAGATGATGTATTTAGATCACATATTCTAAAAAGCTGAGTGTTTTTACAGCTTCCTTAATAATCCAGCTTCCTTCATATGTTCAACTCCAGTATCATAGTAAAACACTTTTTATCACCACCCCCTGGGGCATTTAGATCATGGCATCCTGATTTGAGGATATCTATTTGTGGCTGTAAGTACTCTCTCCTTTGCTACGGTACAGCCAGCCAATCTTATTGGAGATCAAGATTAGTTTATTAATCCCCTATAATCCTAGTGTGTTCCACTGTTTATCCATGACAACCTCATTATAGCAAATTGATACAGAAGATCCTTTTCCCCTAACATTACCACTAAAGCAGACCAGGAAAGACAATATGAAGTGGGTGTAAAAGTCAATCCGCTGTAGAAAGAAAACCTTACTCAATGACACAACCTGTTGAAATAAGGGTCAGAGGGGGCACCAAACGTTATTGGGAGAAAGGGGGAAAGGAAAAGGGAGGAAGATTCTTCACCTAATAATGTATGTGTTTGCTTAAGAAAAATCACCCTTGCGTTGTCTTAAGCAAACACATATATTATTAAGTGTGCCCCCCCAGGGATCTATTATTACACACTATTAGAATTGCCTGGGTAACAAACAAGCATTCTCTTTTTGATAGAGGGGCAAAGTCATTTCATTGTAGCAGGAAGCAAGCATTCTGATCCCCCAGTAAAGTGCTCAATTCATATATTTCTAAGTACATAGAAACATAGACAAAAATAGACACATTTCTCCCAAAGCTCTGAGCTGAAAGAAGGAAAGGAGATATTGCCTAGCAATTGCTCACTGTTCCAAAAAGAGGAAGTTACAAGTTGTTCTACCCTAAAATAAATATTCCCTTTGCCCAAAATTCCCTGAACCTCCTAATCTGGAACTTAATATGCTTGATCCTCCCACAATGACCCAGTTTGCCTATGAATTATTTCCAGAAACAAAACAACCAACACCTGAAAAGAAGTCAGAATTTAAAGGCACTTAGGATTTTGAAACAAGTGCCAGCTAAGCATATTTTAGCTGTTGATTTTGAGTGATGCTTAATACGACATTGGGATTTCTGAATCCAGTTACCGATTTACAGTCCAAGTCAGTTTGAAGGCATCTGATTCAGAGGTAAAATGCTGCCGTTTGGCATGGTTCACTTGAACCTATAGTAAAAAATGCTACCAGTTTGACTGAACCGGTAGTAAAAAAAAAAATTCTACCCGTTTGGCTGAACCAGTATTTCCAACGATCAGCTGGGCAAGGATCAGCTGTGCTGCATGATTTAGATTAGCTAGAAAGCAGGAAATCATTGGATTTCTTGCTTTCTAGCTAATCTAAATTATGTGGTACAGATGATCCCCTCTTCACTGTTGTACTTACCTTCAAAATGCTTCTTTTTTCAGCACCCAGGAGGTTTCCCTGAGGCCCAGTAAGCCAAAAATGGGATGTGGGGGTGGGGGTGCTGCAAAAGCATAGCCATGCTCACCCAATCACATAACCACCTGGCCATGCTCACCTAGCCACACCCACCTAGCCATGCCCACAGAACTGGTAATCAAAAATTTTGAATCCCACCACTGATCTGATTATGTCTGATGTAAACTGGACTATTATCTAGATTGCTTTTTCAGGGTCCTAGTCAAATTTTGTGTTTGTTAGGCACAAGACACACACACACACACTCCAATTCTAAGGTCATCCAAAGCATTGATTAATATATATATTAAAAGAACATTGATTAAAAATATAATTCATATCATATTGGATCCCCACAACTACTTCATAGTTGTGGGAATCTAATTCATCAGTATTATGACAGTTCTGACCAATTATGCAAATTGTTTCCTGTTAATCCGCAAATTCTGTTACTTTTCTTCAATCCACTGGCTTTTTGCTTGTCACTCCTGACTATGGTCGCTGGTTTGGAGATTATTCTAATAATGGTGGTAAGTAAATTGAGGAAGACAAGGAAATTTTTATCTGCTTTGCTTGTTTGGTGCTCCAGTTACATACAGATAAAAAGGGGAAACTATATGTTCTAAAGTTAGCGGAAATCATAGCTAGAAAATAATCATCTAATCTTGTTTTTGAGTTATGTATTATTGGATAGGGTTAGTTTGTTTTGGCTGTCATGACTGAGATAAGAGAACAAAGAGCATTTGGGGAAAATGAAATTTCTCCCCTTTGAAATAACCTGATGAGTAACATCCTGATTTTAGATCTATTTGCCTGACTAGCAATCTATTTCTCATTGATAAGAAAGACACCCAAATCTACACACTTCATAAGCTTGAATCCAGAGAGCATGAATGAATGAAGATACTGTATATTGAAATCTAAAAGCAAGAAGCATCACAATCACTTCAGGAACATTTTAGTTTGATAGGAATCTTTACTTATTTACTATAATTTTATTCCATCTTTATTATTTTTGTAAGTTGCTCAAAGCAGAGAACATACCTAACACTCCTTTTCTCCTATTTTACAACAACCCTGTGAGATGGTTTGGGCTGAGAGAAAGTGACTGGCCCAAAGGTCATCCAGTTGGTTTTCAGTCATAAGGCAGGACTAGAACTCACTGTCTTCTGATTTCTAAGTCATCACCTTAAACACTACACCAAACTGGCTCTTGCTAATCTTTAATAATTGATAATTATGTAATAATTGATCATCTTGATAGTCTCTGAAATATTAATTGGTTATGAAGGTACATTAAGCATTATCCCAGGCATTAAAGTTCTCATCACTCATATGTTCACTACATAAAAATCTTGTGCAAGTGGAACATCATAAGGAAGTAAATTAGGCTTCTTACGTGTATAACTACTGCTATAGCAATAATAGCTACAATGCAATATAATAAATAATAATAATAATAATAATAATAATAATAATAATATAAATAAATAAATAAATAAATAAATAAATGCGTGCAAAACTACTGTGGGACTTCTGAATACAGACTGACAAAGTTTTGGAACACAATACCCTGGATATCACAATTGTGGAGAAGAAAAAAGTGTGGATTGTTGATATTACTGTACCCGGTGACATCAGAATCGATGAGAAACAACTTGAAAAAAAATCACCAGATATCAAGACTTGAAAATCGAACTGCAGAGATTCTGGCATAAACCAGTGCAGGTGGTTCCAGTGGTACTCGGCACACTGGGCGCCGTGCCTAAAGACCAAGGCAAGCACTTAAAAACAATTGGTGCTGACAAATCACCTTCGGTCAGCTGCAGGAGGCCACCTTACTGGGATCTGCTCGCATAATCCGCCGATACATCACACAGTCCTAAATGCTTGGGAAGTTTTCGACTAGTGATTTGTGATATAAAACCCAGCATAGTTATCTCGTTTGCTCTGTATACTGTCATTTTTAATAATAATAATAATAATAATAATAATAATAATAATAATAATAATAAGCATCATCATCATCATCATCATCTTATAATCTTGTAATAATTTGACAAAGAAGATATTAGATAGCAGAAAAGAGTCCAAATTAGATATGCACAAACAATACTAGTTGTTTTCTGTTCTAGGGGTGTTCTGTTTGTGAAATACTTTGTATGGTATATAATAATGCATTAAAATACAATTATTAATTTGAAATTGTTGGCAACCTCATGGCAAGGTTTTGTTTCTAAACTATGACAAAGATGTCACAAGAACCTAGAAAGTATTGTGCCAAACTTACTGTCAATATCCAAGAGTCGGAAGTGCCACAAACTGTGGAGGGAGAGCACAGTTGGGTGTCGGGTATTGAGTGCTGTAATGAGCTCACGCTGGTGGAGGGTCAGGAAGGGAGAGACATAAGAGGCCGTGAATCCAGCCTTGCTGGAGCCTCCAGAGAGCCTGCAAGGAGTTTTTGCATGGCAATTTCAGTTTTAGATACTTGGTGGAGAGATACATCTTCTCCCCTATATGGAGTGGTCTTTGCTGTGACCCATTTTTATCTGCATGAAGCTTCTGGGTCTTGGCTGCTTTTAGCAATGCCTGCTTGACCCTTCCCCAGACCTCACGCAGGTTTTCCATCCAATCCATCTGTCTGCCTAAGGAGGGGGCCTGTCAAGGTAACTTGGGAATTGAGATGAACTCCACCCCATGCACCACCTTAAAAGGTGTATGGCCAGTGCTGCTTTGTACAGCATTATTATATGCCACCCCTGCAAATGGCAGAAGCTCTGCCCAATCAGTCTGCTGGTAAGTGATGTAACACAAGAGATATTGTTCCACCATCGCATTGGCTCTCTGGTCAAAATAAGAATGGTGACACTTACACTAATAAGGCAGGAATCTTCATAAGACTTCTTGTACTCTTGTATATCATTCTGTGGTATAGTTTTACATAGAACTGAGAGGACCTAAAGAGAGATTTTTTTAACTTCAAGAACTGGAGGCTGTAACAAACTTTTCACTAGTTTATGCATAAATTATTGTTGAGTAACTCAGAATCTATAAGTCTTCCACTCTGTAAATAATAATGTTCATCAACGCTGGACTATACTATTTCACCTTGTCTTACACCTGTCTTTTGGGAAACTAATTCCATTTTTTCAGTTGAATAATTATGGACTATTTAGAAAGATAAGGAATAAGCGTGGTTTCCTATCATTTACAGTTGAAAGTTTTCTGAGCCACGTAAAACTGAAACACATCTGCTTTGTTTTAAAATGTGTTATTTTCCAAAATGTAAGCATGATATGAAAATGATAGGAATTAGTTGCATAATTATATATGATTGATGATCTGCTACTCATATTTCGTTCTTAATAGCTGTTAAATGCAGTATATATTGTATCTAGCATAGAAAAAGATGACTTAGTGTCAGCTGGTGCTCCATTCAAAATCCAAGAAAGAAATACTTAGACTCCTTTAATCACAGAAAAGATATATTTTACTGGAAATCAAGTGGTAGCAACAAAAGAATTCTGAATCTGAGAAAATGGGTGCATAAATCACATATACAAAGTAATGGCAACGTTCCCACCCCCAATAGTTCAATTGGCTCATCCAATTAAAAGTTGTGTATATCATCATGTGGGCATCTCCAGGTGGTGATGAGGCTTCTGTCCGTTGACCTTGACATAGTTTGATAAAGGGTTGCAGCTGCGCATAGCATAGGATAGAAACCTAAGCAAGAATGTACCCCTCCCCCAGTTTATACAGTTCTGGTTTGTAACACCTCCAGCTCACTTCCCATAACCATTCCCCCCCTCCTCCCCCTGTTACTTATGACAGCCGAAAGATGCAAAGCAAAGGGAGAAAATCTTGAAGGCTGACACTTAGATCATTAAACTACATCCATTATATTTACTCAATTTAACCAATTTTTAAATCTCTGGTCTTTACTATTTTTTCTTTGTAATATGTCCACCACATGTTTTCAATCTTTTTTGGGAGTGGGGTGTGTGTGTGTCCTTTTCTCTGAATTGATTCTATTTTTACTTTTTGTTATCTCATTTTTAAAGTGAAATGGGCCAATTCTGAACATGGCATTCAAGGACATGCAGTTATCATTGATTTACATTATGGTAGTATATTATTTTCAATATTGTTCCCTCACCTGCACTTATTACTTTTTGACTGTGCTCATGTTCCCTAGAGATATCTTCATTCACCAATGCTGCTAAAATTTTCTGAAAGAACATATAACAGAATATAACATTTTCTGATTTTTAAAATATTTTCTTCTAAAAAAAGAAAAGGTGTATTCTGTCTGGCAACAGTTCAGAACAAAGTACTCCTTTCATGGCCCTATAAATTTGAATCTGAAATCCATGTCTCTACTGTTTTATCAAATAATTAAACAACCAAATTCATTTTGAGAGTCATCAGGCACCTTTTAGAACTGTAATTTTTCACAGTATCAGCCTTCAGTCGAGATTCAAGTCTCAGTGTCACACTGAAGCTTTAACCGAGAGAGGGAAATATTTTAACCCAATCCTGATTTGCTTAGCCACATGTGGATAGAGTGAGGGTAGTTTATTTTATTTATTTATTTGATTTGTCAATCGCTTACAAGATAATAGATATAAGTATAAACATGAGTAAGAATACAGGAAATAGGTACAAAGAAATGGAGACAATAGGACAGGGACAGTAGGCACAATGGTGCACTTATGCACGCCCCTTACAGACCTCTTAGGAACCGGGTGAGGTCAATAGTGGTCAGTTTGAGGTTGAAGGATTGGGGTTAGTGGATGTAACAACAGAGTCAAGTAGTGCATTCCAGGCATTGACCACTCTGTTGCTGAAGTTGTACTTCCCGCAATCAAGTTTGAAGCACTTTACACTGAGTTTGTATCTGTTGTGTGCTCTTGATTGTTGTGGTTGAAGCTGAAGTAGTCATTGACTGGTAGGACATTGTAGCAGATAATTTTGTGTGCTATGCTTAAGTCCAATCATAGGTGGCATATTTCAAGGTTGTCCAAGCCCCAAATCTCAAGCCTGGTGATATAGGGTATTCTGTTGCAAGGAGAGGAATGTAGTACTCTTCTTGTGAAATACTTCTGGACTCGCTCAATTGTATTAATGTTTTATATGCAGTGCAGATTCCAGACTGATGAGCTGTATTTGAGTATTGGTCTGGCAAAAGTTTTGTATGCTCTAGTTAGCAATTCAATATTTATGGAGGAGAAGCTTCATAAGATTAGACTTACAACTCTTAATGCCTTTTTGGCAATGCTGTTACAATGAGCTCTGGCACTTAGGTCACTTGATATGAGAACTCCAAGGTCCTTGTCAGAGTGAGGATCATCAATGAAGTCATATCCATCTAGTTTGTATTTGGTGTACTGATTTTTTTTACCAATGTGTAGGACAGAGCATTTGTTGGTCAAGATTTGGTGTTGCCAGATGTTTGACCATTCAGACACATAATCAAGGTCGCTTTGAAGTATAGTAGCATTGTCAGTGGTGTTGAATAGTTTTACGTCATCCGCAAAGAGAATGCCGTTGCTTATAAGGTGATCGCAAAAGTCATTTATATAGAGTATAAAAAGTGTGGGTCCTATAATGCTGCCTCGTGACACAACACAGTTAGATTGGTCTATAGTTTTCAACCAAGCTGTTATATAATATATGTAATAGTTATATTAATATTCTTGGAGTTCATTTCTCCTGAAATAGAAATCGGTGTGGAGAAATATAGTAAGCTTTAGGGTTAAGAACCTTTATCTTCCATGTCTTTTACATTGTTACAGCTGTTAGAAAGTTTTGCAGTGGGAGTACAACTAAATAATTATAGTGGGAATGACCTCAGGGAACAGGGCAACAAGGCCCAATCAAGTAAACAGATAAAAGGAAGCTTAGCCTGCAGCAGAAATATGGGAAGAGCAAGAGGCCCAGAAGAGATCCTCCATAGTTTGTAGGCTATAAAGAGGATAGACAGGAGAGAAGTACCTTCAGACTTGCAAGATCCTGTTAAACTAATCTTAAAATAAAATAGAATTAGATCATCTGGTCATATTTCCTATCTGCGTTACCTTGTAAGGCTGACAAGCTACTACTAGATATATTGCATCAGTATGAAAATTGGGACAGTGCACATGGGCATACACAGAGGTCTGCTATTTTTGTCAAAATGATATAAGCAGTGTCACAGTGCAAACTCCACCCTTTTCACATATACATGCAACTTCATATTACACCCACAAAATGGCAGGCTTGGTGTCACAATAGCGTAACACTGGTTTTGGGCTGGTTCCTTTGGCATCTTCACCTGACCAAGCCACAGTTATATATTTTTCCAATGAGTTTCATTTTGCTTCATGGAGGCAGCTGACAGCAGTTGCACAAGCCCAACAAATATTCATACTGCTTTATTGATTTAAAGGTAGACACTTTGTATGTCTTGTGAAGTTCCTGTTCTGAGGGATTTGCACAGCTCTAAGAGTGAACAATGTCTTTCTACTATTGTGTGAAACACAGCCTAACAACTACAAGTACTACTAAAATTGCACTTACTGCTAAAGAATAATAGAAGCAAAAATATCAGTGGTAATAAATGGACATAGCTAGTGGTGGGATTCAAAAAAAATTACTACTGATTCTGTGGGCATGGCTTGGTGGGTGCGGCATGGCTTGGTGGGCATGGCAGGGGAAGGATTCTGCAAAATCTCCATTCCCTCCCCACTCCAGGGGGAAAGTTATTGCAAAATTCGCATTCCCTCTCCACCAGGGGTGGGATTCAACCAGTGTTACTACCGGTTTGGTACTTACATTTTGCGCTCCGGCTTTCCAGCTCCGTTCTCCTGTGCACTGCCACAAAAGAAGATCCAACTGATCAGCTGGGACTTGGGAGGCAGAGAATAAATGGGGACAAGGCCAGTCAGAGGTGGTATTTGCCAGTTCTCCGAACTACTCAAAATTTCCGCTACCAGTTCTCCAGAACTGGTCAGAACCTGCTGAATACCACCTCTGGACATAGCAACTTTAACAATACAAATAATAGTGTATTAAACTTGTGTGCCACCCACTCTCAAGAACTCTGCTAGTCAGCATATTCTAAGTTCTCTGATACTGTCAATGGCAATCCAATAGATAGGTAATTAGAATGAAGGATTATTTGTGTTCTCCCTCCATCCCTTTTCAGGGTTCTTGTTTGTTTGGATTACCCATTGCAAGAAGTGGGAGCAAAATGTGTGGTTTAAATTCCATCACACAACAACACTTGGGGAGGGGGGGGGGGAGTGGCAGCTTTTTGGCAGCTGCCTGAATCCAAAAGCAAGGTTCTTTTAGTGAGGTTGACTGGGCTGAAAGTAGAGTGACAGAATTTCAGCAATGGAACTATTGCTCATCCGGAACTAATTTACCCCACTGAAATATCTGAGGGAGGAAGTTGACTCTGTTTCCTCTGAATACCTTTTCTGTGAAGTGGAGAAAAGGTGGAGCACTTTGCAAGTAATGAGAAACTACTTCCTCACTCTTTAATGGAAACCTATTACCGACAGGGACAGGGGCAGAACAGAATCCTTTTGATGTGGATATCATCCTGCCTTGACCAGCTTCAAGGATACTTCTATGACAGGATTTCTGAAGTTGGGATTTCCTAGTCTTTGTAGCCATCTTGCATGGAGTCAAATAGAAAAGTTCAGCACTGTTCCTTACTTGGAGATAAGACGTCTCAGAATTGGCTGAGAATGCCTGCAAAAGCACTGCCCCAAGGCCACAGTAGAACAGCCTGGGTCTTCTTTCCCAACTCTCTTCAATACTTTTGACTCTCCTTATGCTGTGTGTACCTACCTGTGCCAAAGCATTGAAAGAAAAAAGACAACTTATTGAAGTTTTATGCTTCATAGAAAATAGTATTTTTGTTAGATGTACTGTCTTGTGAAAAAGTACACCCCCTGTAAAGTTTTTCTTTTCTTTTTTAACATATGTGGTGAGGGGATTGAACAAAACAAACTACTGATTTTGCAATTGTTTACTCAACCAAAAAAATTATAATAACAGATATGCCATTTCTTTCTGTGAAAAAAGGAAGTACAGCCTCGCTTCTAATACCTGGCGTAATCCCACTTGACAGAAACACTCTCAAATAGACATTTCTTAAATTGTCTCTAATGCTGATCAGGAGGAATTTTTCTTCACGTTGTAGTATCTTGATGGGATTTAGATCTGAGCTTTGAGTTGGCCATCTATTTCTTTCTTTCTCTCTCTCTCTCTCCTTCCTTCCTTCCTTCCTTTCTTTACTTCTTTCTTGTTTTTTTTCAGCCATTCCATAGTGGGTTTACTGGAATGTTTACATTCACTGTCATGTCATTCAGGTTTGAGCTGTACATTGTTCCAGAAGTCTTGATATTGGCATTCATGAGCAAAATTTTCCTGATATACTTTTGAACAGATTCTTCCTTTCCTCCTGGCGCACCTCCCATGTAGATTTAATTTGTGCATCTTCTTTCTAATGGAAGACTCATGCACTCACACTCAGTCATGGTGAGATGTAATAATAAGTGGGAATGACCTTGGGAGACCAAGAAAAGATATTGTGCTTAGGGAATGGTCAGATAAGAGACAGCATAAACAGCAGTTGCACAGTGGGAAGAGCAGAAGGCTCAGGATAGACTCTTCCTAAGTTATTGGACTGTAAAGGGACAGCAGGATAATTACACTTTCAGGCTTGAAAGATTATCTCAATGCAACAATAAAGTAAATTATTATTGTATTTATCATGCTTCCTGTAGGTCTACCTGGTAAGGCTGACATGAAAGCTACTTAAAAATCACATGATAAAATTGGGAGATCTTAGAGACTTTAGCATTCTATATTTTGCTCACAGGCTAATTTGCTAGGAAGGCCTGACCTGGGCAAATTGACCATTGTTTGAAAACTTCACTTATAATGATCTTTTCAGACAGTGGAATGATCATTGCCCAATTCATTAGTGATCTTTTTTATAAAACTTCCCACTTCATAGGCACCTACAACCTTCCTTCTGAAAGACAGGGTTTTTTTTTCCAATCTAAGTATGGTGATAACATACTCTTAAAAAAATAAACAGCAAATTAAACTAAACATCTCAGATTCCTTCAGACTCTCTCTAATGATGGTCTAATCATTTACACCTGACGTAAGTGCACCTGGTTCTAATTTTAAGCATTAGTAATAATGTTAAATGTAAGGGTGTTTTTACTTTTTTCCACATGCAAAATTTGCACTGATACTTATTTAAATTACACAATGGACTACAAAATATAAATGGACAAAGTGTTAAAAAGTTGAAAAAGTAAAATGTATCAATGGGCTGTATTTACAGCACTGTAATTTTTAGTAGTCACTGTTTATAGATCAATGTTCCAGGCCTCTGATGACAGAGAGTGCATCTGAGCTTCTTACACAGGTCCCGCTTCCTGAAGAAATATTTGATACTTGCACACATGTTTCAGTAATCTCTCTCTCTCTCTCTCTCTCACACACACACACACACTCACACACTCACACAAAGAGAGGGGGGAGTTTTGTTTTTGTCTTTTATTAGAGTGGCTGGTTGAGTGACTGTATTTACATCTCCCTTCAATCCAATTTGACTCTCGTTAATTGGAAAAAAATTAGTCCAAACTACTTGAGAATCATTTAATCGTTTTCCCTTATGCAACTCCCAGTTTTGGTGACTTCAGACAATCAAATCCGAAATGAATCATGGTCAGTACATGGTCTGGTAAATAAAAAAATATATATGAATGTGGCTTACTGATTGAATTGTTAGTTAGGATCAAGAAAATATTCAGCCGTTTATCTTTCGGAGTTCTTGTGTTCCAATTGGAAAATGGAAATTAGTTTTTTATGTGTATATGGGGAGGGCTAGAGTTTGCCCCTCAAATTTATTGTGGATTCACCTTGCTTACAGCCTAGAAAGAGTACTCAGAATAAATATCATACAGAGTTGACTTCACATTACAGCTGAAATGCATTGATAATATTGAGCACTGGTTAAGAGAAGTTAAGAGTAATGGATCTTGCTTAAATTCATTTTGTGCTGTTCTACCAGTTAAAAATATTTTAGACAAACAGGTAAGAAACCTTTCAAAATTGGGAAAACTTAACAAGGATTTCTTTCTTTTTTAATGATCTGAATCCCCATCTTAAAATGGCTGTAGTGGACAGACCTTGATTTGGAATTCTTCCATTGATAACTCTTTCCATGTTTCCTTCACAGTACTCAGGTAGTTATTTCCTCTCCTTTCCTGTTGATATTTTGCAGGAAATCATAACACTGCAATTCAATTATTTTCAGCAAGTATTGTTAGCACCGTGTGGAGGGTCCCAGCAGCTACCAATATATATGGAAGAAGAGAGAGAGGGATGGGGACTTGGTTGTGACTCATGGGGTTTTGTTTGAACATACCATAGTTCCTCTACAGCACAGGTATCAAATTCACCGTGTCATGTTGCCGTCATGTGATGTTTCATGATATTTTTCTCATTCACGGACATGTGGTGGTGTGGTCTTTGCATGACGCATTCAACCCACAAGCCCACCAGTTTGACACCCCTGCTCTAGGGCTTCCTTGCTCTCCTGATCTGGGAAAGAATTATGTGCAGAACTATGGGAAGATCTTATGACATCTTTTCTTTGTGGTCTTGACTATGATGGTGAGGGATGGAAAGCAAAGGCCTATGGAACAACAGTAAAGATTATTGTACAGTGAAAAACAGTACACTGTCACGCAATCCTTCAAAAGTATGATATAGGGCTGGTAGCCCGTTTGATGTAAACCACTTTATGCAAAACGCAGAAAAAAATACATAATTAAGTCAAAGAAATGAAAGGCATGTGTGTTTACAAAAATAAATAACTACTTAAATCTACTTTACACCAAGGTCAATTACTATGCTTCTCCACACCACGGTATTCTTGTAAGCTATTCTGTAAGAAAAGGAAGAACAGTGTAACTGTTTCCAAATTTATTCTATGTTATTAAAGCAAGGTATCTTAAATTTGTCGCCACAACTGACAATCTAAAAATATAAATGACCAGCAGGTGGTGCCTGAGAGCTAATAGAAATAGCTTTCTCTCCCCCTTTCTTTCTCTCCCTCTCTTCCTCCCCAGCCACATTTTTCCTTTTTGGCAGTTTTATAAACAGAACCGATTAATGAAGGAAACACAGGTATATTATTAACAGGGATGATAGAAATAAGTTTCCTTGAGGTGTTTCATATTCTATAATGCTCATGTTTCCCCCCCTCATTATTTCATTTTATTCCATTTCCACATCAGCTTGTAAAGTCTTTTTGAAGCTTGTACAAAAGTTTTACCTAAAGTGCATTAAAAATTGTGTTTTATCTAAATGCAATAAAAATTAAATAGAATCTGGCAAATATTTCCCCAATACATGCCTCCTATTTATTATCATGCCTATGTTTCATATTGTATATATTTATATATCCATCTTTTTTTTTCCAGTCGTACAACTCTACCACAAATTAAGAAAAAGCCAGAAATAAAAGGATGAGCATATTACAGGTAGTCCTCAACTTACAACAGTTCGCTTAATGATGTTGTGGTTAGCTGGCAGCAGGTGCAGATGGCTGAGGAGAGCGATGACTCTGATGAGGGGCTAGGACCATCGGGAGTGGATTGCTGCCTTCAGAGATTGTGGGGGCTGGCAGCAGTGACAAGGAGGTTCATGAGGAGCCTGTGCCAAGTGCATGTGCACGAAGGATTACTCGGAGGAAAGAAGCTCTGAAACTCAACTGGTGGACTCTTAGTTGGTGTTTGGAGAATTCTGTAAATTAGTTCTTATCTCTGGGTTTTTGGCAGCTTTGACAAACAACTTGGCAAGGCTCTTTCTTGTGGGAGCTAATTGTTGGAAAGCAGCTTTTTATCTGTAAAGGAACAGAATTGTGATTAAACCTTAAAAGGTGGGGGCTGCTGCCTTTGTGTTTGCTGTCTGGGAACCCGGTTGGGTCAGAACAAGTGGCCATTTGAAGTTACAATGGCAGTGAAAAAAAGTGACCTATGATTGTTTTTCACACTTATGACCATTGCATCATCCCCAATGTCACCTGATCAGATACTTGGCAACTGATTGATATTTATGACAGTTGCAACCTTCTGACAAGCAAAGTCAATCGATTTCCTTAACAACTGTATTACTAACTTAACAACTGCAGTGATTCACCTAGCAAGTGTGGCAAGAAAGATTGTAAAATGAGGGGAAATTGTCTCACTTAGCAACAAAAATGTTGGGCTCAATTGTAAGTTGAAGGCTACCTGTATTGTTTGTCTATTAGTATGGAAGAATGAATTATATTTGTTTGTATTTTGTGGGATTCAAACATCTCCTTTTTCCTACAGTTCTCAAAGTTTATTACTAATAAATGGGACAAGGACATAGACCAGTTTAAATAACAAATATATCCTCCTCTTTTTGTTACTTGGAGCAGCACTTCAGTGAAAAGTGCATTGTTTGCCAGCGGCAATTATTTATACACATAACACAATTATTACATATACTGTATTTTGCTTTCTCTATTATACCCAGATGCTTTCAGAAAAATTCCATACACCTCTTAGACAATAAATTTTATCTTTTCTCCGTTGCAGTTTTCCAACTGGTGCGGCTACTGTTGATCATTGTCATTCTGTATCTTTCCATTCTTACGAATGAAGGCAAATATACATGTCCCGGGATAATGTTACAGGGTTCAAACTGGGTCAGTCACTGGGATCAGAGGTTTTGTCTTCCGAGCTTTTGGACTTGTGCAGGAGCCCATCTTCTGAAATGACTGAATAAAAATTATGTGCTGCCTGTTTTGTTCTATATGTAGCACATTATTATCTATTTGCCATGAAACATTTTTTAAAAAGTCTGCTCCTATATTTGTTCTATTCATCCAATTTACCTTGATTTATAAATAAATAAGGTGGTAGCAAATATCAGGATTGCATAGATCAGAGCAACAGTGGCACAGTGGTTAGAGTTCAGCACCACAGGCTACTTCTGCTGATCACGGGCTGCCAGCAGTTTTGAAGTTCTGGTCTCACCAGGCTCAAAGTTGACTCAGCCTTCCATCTTTTGGAGGTCAGTAAAGGATCCAGATTGTTGGGGGCAATATGCTGACTCTGTAAACCACTTAGAGAGGGCTGTGAAGCGGTATATAAGTCTAAGTTCTATTACTATCAGGATACTGCATTATTGTCATTCTCTGAGCTTTGTTTAGGGATAACAGATCCTTCATTGCTATTCAGAGTGGCTTCATCAGCACAGGACCCCCTCACAAAGGGAGGTTTATTAGTGGTTTTGTCTACTGTGCATATGCTTGGATGGGATGGCCCTATGGCTACTAGAAGATGGTGATATTGTCAGGGTTCCAAGTAATAGACCCATAGCAAGCAAAACTCTGAGGCGGGTAAATTCCTCAAAGAATAGCTTTATTGGATATATCTTATGGGCACAGATCTGGTGAAAACGGACTCTGAAGGTTCCCGTAGTTTTCATCTAATTAAAAGTAAAAGTTTGTCACTTTCTCAAAATAATCAGTCACATGGTCCAATCGCAGCACTATCTGGTTTCCTGCTGACATCACTCCTCGTTCCTCTGACCAGGTGTAAGAATGTCCTTGGTTCCCAAGAGGAAGTATCTTGTTTTGGCTATCTATCCCAGTTATCTAAAATCCACCCTCCCTATCCCTCAGCTCCAGTGTGGCAACACTGAAGCTTCCAAAATGGCTTCGGTCAGGTCAGCTTCAGGGTTGACAGTTAAATAATTTGCTTGGATTATGTTGTGCTGCTTCTATTTCATCCCATGCTGGCTGCTTTTCCTATAACTTGTGGCATTAATAGCTAGGTGAATGGATGAGATTGTTCTCATCTTGTAATTGTCATAGTATAATTGGCTTTTGTGTATTAGATTGATTCATGGATTCATTGATTGATTTGATTTGCAGAGCTGGCCATCTCAAACCAGTGACATTGAATATTGACAGGAATATGGTTTATCTAGTTTATCTAGATGGTGGCTGATAGCTGTGTGACAAGGGGGGATGCTGTGTGTTGAGCTGATAACTTAATGTTGAGTCATTGTTTATGCCTTTTGATAGGACCAAAGACAAAGTTTAATTCTGTATGTCTGTTGACCATTATTTAGTCAGAATGCCACGCTCTTAGAATACTCTTGTATTTTTTCAGTATGGATTGTTTAGAAATTTCTGTTTTCCAGTTGAAATTATGTTGAAGAACACCTTGTTGAGGGAGATTAATGAAGTAACTTCATATACTTTGATACTTGAGGTTCAGAGATGTTGTTCTACTAGCCTTCAGTCTGTTTGCCCTATGTAATGCTATTTATAGTCCTTGAATTTTATTTTGCAGTTGACTCATGTTTTGGTACTATGATTTGAAGTCTCCCCTCCCCCACTTTCTCAACAATATTTCCCAAAAGGAGAAATTGAAGATAGGAATTTAACTATTTATTTATGGCAGATCCAGGCCTGATCTTTTGAGGTCAGCACTTCTTTCATGTGATGTCATGTATTAATTTCTTTCTGATTTCATTCTGATGATAGAGATCATAATATTGTACTACAATGACCCTTAGGTTTCTTAAAACATAGCGATAGCTTTCTTGTTCTATTAGAATTAATTGGCTTATCAACAAGTTTTTTAATCCTTGGCTTTTTCACATACCTTCTCTACTATTAATCCTGTTGTACAACTAAGACATGCTTTGGAAAAATGCTTTCTAGACAAGCTTCTCTGCATCATACCTTGGGGAATAAATATGATATTCAATATTCCCCTTAATCACAATCAATATGAGTTTCATCCACTGGACCAGGAGTAGATCCACTGATCTTCCAAACATCCCTCAGATAAGAGCTCATTAATTGAATCCAATAAATAGGAAGAGAGAAAGTTCAATATATTGACTTTAAACTATGGGGAAAAAAACTAAGATTTATTTCTCAGTTTCCATTTCTTTCAAACTTTTTGCTCAGGAAAAACAACATAAGATCTTGAATTTACATGAGGAAACTTGAGTTCATTAGTATATATGCTGCTTCTGAATCTATCAAAGCAACCATAGATCTTGTAAAAGAATTAGAGAGCTCTGTCTTCTATCTCTTTCTCTTCCACTGTTACTCTGTTCTTCCAAGTCAACAAGCAGAGATAGATCACATTTTTCCTATCTTAATCTATCATTAGGTTTTTGTTTTTATTTCAGACAGGATGGTCTAGAAAAACATCACTGATCTTGTCTATTTTCTCTCTACTGGGAACTAGTCTACATTCTGTCCTGAAGAAAAAAAAGTAAAAGCTGTGTAAAAGTAGAAGAAAACTCACTTCAGTACTTACAATCAACAGATATTTCTTGTATCATGGTTAGATTTAAGGTTAACATGACTAACATGAAAGCTTCTTTGCCCCATACACATTACAATATAATATATATTTTATTTTTTCTATAGTATATTCTATTCTGTCAAGAATGTGAGAACTAGAACTACATCCAAAATCTGTTCATTCTACTCATGACTAGTACATACAATGATAATCCCACTAGGAGTTACTCCTTGGTATATAAGAAATATGAAAACAGCACATTAGCAATAGCATCTAAAACTGAACATGAGATCATCTGAAAAAAAAAGAGTGATAAAAGGTAGGGTTTGATCTAATTTTCCCTTTGGATTAGTGAAATTCCCTGGGTATGTTTCCATCTTGACCTCCTGGTTTTGCTCACAAGATGGAATGTGTCTACAAAAGGAGAGATGATGGAATAAACGACAGTAATGCAGCAGGTTTGGAAGGATGCAGCACAATCCAAGAAAAGGGTGTGATAAGAGACAGCATGTTCCAGAGCTAGACTGTGGGAAAAGAGATTTAGAATAGCCACTCCCTGAAATCCTTCCATTCCCCACTATCCTGTCAGAGCTGAACAAGCTTCTTGGATGAGAAGCAAAACATCTTCAAAGAAAAAACAAAGTCCAGTTTCCTCCTGAAAAAGCATCTTTGGGACAACCATGACCTGGATGACTGAGAATCTCTACAGACCATTAGCAAATAAGTTTTATACTTCTTAAACCTTTATGATTTATAGTCAAGAAGAAAACAAGGAGATGGATGGTAGCTTGATTGTGGTTTCTTCCCCCTTTCTATTTCTTCAATCTGGAATCAAAGTAGTAGGAGAAAAGAAAAAAATAGAATGACATTAACACATTGCATTAAAAAGGATGCTAGCAGCAGTTTGGACTTGCACATGTTCCTTGGCAATATTTCACTGCTGATAAATATTCACAGTAGAGACAACACACAGCTTTCCATATAACTGTAAAAAAATTACCTCAATATGTGAGTCAATTTAAATGTCCTCTTGATGCCATCATAATGAAGGATACTCACAAAAAAAGCACAAAAGAAACACAAACAATTCTTTCTTGTTTTCAGTTTCTACTAAGTGCAATAGGATTCTGAATAGAAAAGTCTAAGTTCTGATAATTCAGTTATTATCTCTCATGGCCACAGAAGGCTGGAAGATAGGGTCATCTCTGATATGCAATTTTGTAAATATCTCTTTACTTTGCCAGTTTTAGAATGTTTTAAAATATATCTGTAATATTTATCATTTTTGAAGGACTAAATATTTATTTACTTATTTGTGTGTGTGTATATGTCCATGTCTATATCATCTGTATCATCTATACAAGTTATTGTGAGGCACAATCAGTCAGATGTACACATGTAGTGTTCAAATGGAGTACATTATTGTATTCTTCCCATAGCATAAGAATCTCCTCAGTCTGCTTCCCATAGAACTGAGAGCCTTAGAGGGCAATATGCTGACTCTGTAACCTGCTTAGAGAGAGCTGTAAAGCACCGTGAAGCGGTATCTAAGTCTAAGTGCTATTGCTATTCTTAAATTAACTATTTTAAGCATATTGTATCTTAAAATGCAAACTTTTGAATTATTTATTTTTTAATTTGTGAACTTTCCCACCACTTTCAGAGAAGTACTGAACCTGACTAAGAGCCTCATTTCAATCTATTTGTTAATTTGCGAGGCATAAAATCAATCATTTCTGGTAGTGAATTTACAAAAAGAAAAAAGAAATTATCAGAGCTGCCTAAAGACAAGCTTGCAAATTCAGGAAGGAAATTCTGCATTGTCACTGTTTAAATGTTGGTTTTAAGAATAACTAAACAAATTTATGCTGTCAATTATTTTAGAAAAATGAACATTCCCAGGCACCCTTTTCTTTTCCCTTTGTACCTGACCAAAATATGTATTTAGAAAACATGTCCAGACAACAACAGCTACTGCAAGCAGACCTTGAAGTTTATGAACCAAAGAGAACACTTAACTCTGTCAGCTCTAATAAATTAGTAACATAATGAATTATCATCTTCATGTTGTATTAGAGTGCATAATTCTAACTCCAATTTGCCTGCCAAAAACAAAAAGGAAAGCTGTGCTATCTCCAATCCATTACTTTGTTCCAGCACTTATCCCACTTAAACAACAAAATATTTAAGCTTTAAATTTTAAATAATAATCAGTTAAATTAAAAGAAAGCAAAGAGTTCAAGGTATAAAAGAACCCTGCTTCTGTAAAATTATGAAATATAATACTGGCTGCATCCTCAAATGCAGAACAGATGCTTATGGCCTCATGTAGGTCTCTTGGTGATTATGTACAGCATATCAGACAAATCAGTATTGTGTTTCTGATAAGACTAATAACCATAGATAGTCAATTAAGCAACAAGACCTGTCACATTGTGCATTGTACATACTATTAGATTTAAAAGCTTCTAAGTTTCTTCAACAGCCATGGGCTTAAGTGAGAGATTGAATAAGTCCTTGAAATACTTGCCTGCATGGTTTAATTTTAATTTGAGACTGTGCACCTCTAGGGGTGACAAATAAAATACAGAGTGATATGTAATATAACAAATAAATCTCTAGGGAGGTGATAAAAGGCATTTCTGTACTTGATAAGCAATCTGGAGAAGCAAGAGACTTGTGAAATTCTTCTTGTCTCTTGACAGGACAATACAGATGTATATCAATGTATGCCACTTTTCCATTTAGGAAACAGGAATTTGTATTCATCTAGTGTTAAGTTCCTTACTAAAATGAGACTCCATCTTTCTTAAAACTGATTGTAGTGATTCATTGCCCAGAATGAACACATAATTCTATAGGAATTCAGAGATTTAAAACTTCCATATATGAAGAAAGCTGAAGAGATGATGTGTTTGTATGTGTGTGTGTGTGTGTGTGTGCGCGCGCGCGCACGTGGAATAAAATAGAGGAGATAATTTACTAATATACTAATTTATGATAAAACCATAATAAAATATGTAAAATAACCATAGTTTTTCAATAGTCTAGTGCAGGGTGTTAAACTTGATTGTGTCACGTGTCATATCATGACATATTGTGACTTTTTTGCCTTTGTGGAGCCAGGGTGGACGTGGCCTATGCATGACGCATCCGGTCAATGGGCCACCAGTTTGACACCCCTGATCTAATGTGAACAACCTCAGTTAGGTTAGGGAAACAGCTTCTCTTACAATGGTAAAACAAATAGTTTGCATGCAGTTCTCAAGTTTGATTCCTGGAGCCTGCAAAAAAGACCTTGTCTAAACCTTAAGGAGTGCATGAAAATAATGGAAGATGATACCGGGTCAGACAGATTCCTGGATGTTGTCTGATATAGTTTTAAATAATAGCTCACAAAAATTGAGAAAAGTAATACACTAGTCACCTTTCTGAAAAATGATCTGGCAAACTTTAGAAATATAAGAAACAATATGAACACATTGGACAACTTAAGGTATAATTAGTATGTATGTTGAATAAAAGCACGAAATACATTGAAAAAATGCATCCTTTTTATATTAAAATCCATATCAATATGTGGGTGAATCTTACATATAGGTGTTAGTTAGGATGCTTTATAAATGTATTATAACTTTATCTTAAACTTAATTTTGTTTATCATCTATTAGGATAAATTACACACACATAAACACACATTCATTCATTCACAGACCAAACTACTCGTGTATGTGTGCATGCATGCTTTCATTCATTCATTCATTCATTCATTCAGTATTCTGCTTGTACTAGTCTAAGACACAATAAACTGAACTGAATTGAATAATATGTGTGATGAATTATTAAATTAGAATAAAAAGTAAGCTATTTGGAAAAAAAACAGCAATTAGACTTAAACAGGGAGCCTTTGGGGAAATTAAGAAGTGAAATAACATGAAAAGTGAGATATGTGATAATTCACACTGTTTTTAATTGATTAGTTTTATACATAACTGCTACATATCTTTGGGTAACCAAGGCTTTATTTGCTGTTTGGTTACTTCTAGAAATCTTTGTGAAGAGCTGAGGGTAACCTGAAATTATCTAGTAAAGCCTAATAGCCTAAGGTCCATTTTTGCAAAACTGGAAGCCTGTTAATTTTATTGTAGTAGCTGTTTGTGTTAATATTTTGTGTTACTTGGGATTTGAATGTTTCTAGATCATTTTTAATCTGTGCCTGTGTATTTCAGTGCACGTGAAAGAATGTGCATACAGTTTGGAATGGAAGATTAAATCAAAGTTGTTATGCCCATGAACATACACTTATTTAGAGAGCAGAAACCAACACATATTTCCCCTTCAACCTTAACAATAATAAAATGTCATGCCAGAATTCTCTGGAAGGAAATGTTTTAAATCAATGCATTGTTGCATAGATGTTGCTATTTTCCTACTGCAAAAGGCAATTATTACTGCCATCTATTGGTCTACAGCAGAATTAAATGTCAATTCAGAAGGATTAGCAATTTCATTAATGTAGCACCAAAGAAGATGATAGAAAATAGTAAATTAGTATTTCATTACCTTTCTGGTGCTTTTGAAGTAATTTCATATTGACATTTTCAGTTAATTAACTTGCTATTGTGATAGCAAATTGGGAAAACTAGAATTATTAGATTATGGTACAAAGTGTTGCCAAGGTGCTTTGAAAGTCTGATTAACCTGTAGCCAAAGAGACTTGGACAATATATTTGCAGGTTTACTAGGGATTATTACCTTACTCATCATATTGTGATGAATAATTGTGCTTCTTTTTCCCCCTTTGCAATTTACTTTCATTTGAGAATTGAAATTGTTCCTGGCTCTACAAAGAATAAGAAAAGTGGCTCAGGAGAAGGGTTGGATTGAGTGACATTTATTATAGTATTCTATCTTCCAAAGGCCTTCAACCTCTTTGGCTTCCTGTATTTTATGCAAGACTTTCTAGAACAGGGCTGTCAAACACCCGGCCCATGGGCCAGATGCATCACGTGCTGGCCATGCCCATGCCCATGCCCGGTTTAGCAAAAACAGTCCTGATTCATCACATGATATCACCATGACAACATGAGTTTGATACCCCTGTTCTAGGAATACCCTTCCCAAGGCTCTTTTCAAATTGGGGAGCAGAGAGACAGGGAAGAAACTGCATCATCATGAAGATATAGAGCAATCGCATCATCTTATGAACATAAAAGCCTAAATAAATTCTAAAGCACCATGAGAATACCTCAGAGGCTTTTTTCCCCCTAAGATAAGAAAGTTTAGTATGACACATTTAGGCCTTAAAGTAACTCAAAAGAGGAAATCAAAAATCATTTCTAAAAGGTTCCATTTCAGAATCTTCACAGAGGATTCATTTTTCTCCTCCACCTTCCTTTCCACATTCCTAAGTGTAAATCAAAAAGAAAATTAGTCCATAGTGACTACTTAAGTTACAGCCATCAATAGCTTTCAACTGATGTTGATTGGGAGTAGAATGGAATTTTTTCCCTCTCTGGTCCCATGCTTGGAAGCCGGAAGCCAACAGCAGGGGATGGAAAGCACTTCCACCTACATTCAAGACACTGCTGGTGTTTGATGAAATACCTTTGCAGCATTCTGTACAGAATAAGAAAAGAGGGCAAGACAAATCATGGGTCATTTGGTACCAGTGATGTATTTTTTTTTTGGTGGGACAGTAGGGGTGGAGGAAACCAAGGTCAAAGGTGTAGACTTCCCTTAGTTATTTGGTATATGGAAACAAGTGATTTTTTTCATTCTATATCAGGGATCCTAAAATGTAGTTTGGCCATAGCCTCTACTTTCAACATTTTTCTTTAATATTAAGTTATATTATAATAAAACTAGGTAATAAATAGTTTAGTCATGGATGATTTATAACTGATAAATATATAAGCATATGTTAGTTTGACAATGTGAAAATTTATATAAACTGTGAGTAATGACTAGGAATGGATAGCACAAAAGGTTTGTAACCAACTGACACACTATATGTATATAAAATGGAAGATGGTTTTATGTTTTTATGTTTTGTTTGTATATGTTTGTCTTAAAAAAATAAAAACTTTTATATATAAAAAAGAATAAAACTAGGGGAAATAAAAATAATCAATCCTATCTAAATTTCTTCAAAGAAAGTCCGGTTATAAAAATAATAAAAGGCAATTGGGCAAATTGTGGTATAAGATGTAAGAATGCAAGATTAAATACATTGAGATAGAAAGAGAAAAGTATTTTGTACCTTGAGTCTTCTTTTAACTATACTTTCCTCTACTGTAGATGTTCTGACCCAAGGCTCGTTCAAATCAAAGAAACACAAAATATATATAAAAGTAAACCTTTTTAATATGTCTCTGGGAATTCTGTTCATTCACAGCAAAAAGTCACTAAAACTAATTGTCCCAGATAAGAGCAAGCTCTTTCAAGGTTGTGAAGGGCTGCCAAGAACACAAGAGAAATATCCAAAGCCAAAAGTCTCCGAAAACAAACCAGAATAGACAGGACTTCCACGAGAACTTTGTGTTGAAAGAACTTCTTTGTTTCCTGCAACAAAGCCAAGTCCAAAGGCTGGCTTTTATCCCTTATGGGAGGAGCCATCACCTTGCAGCCTTACTCTCAAGTCGCCCATGCTGCTTCAGCTACTCTTTCCTTCGAGCACACGCCCACTGAGCAGAGGCACCCTGGGGTTCTATTTGTCACTGCTGCCAGACTCCACGAGCTCCAAAGGCAGCATTCCACTCTCAGATAGCCCTGGCCCCATCCCTGCATCACACACAGGCCCCTCACCTGAATCCTCACTCACAGAGACCTCAGGCATCTGCACCTGCTGCCAGCAAACCACAACAGTAGGTTGATCCTAGGAGTGTACAAAATTGCTGTGCTCTGGCCAAAGGATCATTTTGATCCAAACCATTGGAACAACTCCACTGGAATCAGTGTTTTTTACTGAGGTATATAGCTGTGATGACGAACCTATGGCACATGTGCCACAGGTGGCACGCAAAGCCATTTGTGCCAGTACACAAGCCACAGGCAAACTTACCTCATTGCACATGCGCCCGCCTCACAGCTGATTTTCGGCCTGTTTCAGGTCGTTTTCCGCCTCTCAGAGGCTTGAGGACAGCTTCAGCAGCCTTTGCAGGCCAAAAAAATAGGCCTGTTTTGTCACTTCCTGTAATACCGGAAGTGACAAAAAATTTTCGGCCTGTAAAGGCTGCAGAAGCTGTCCTCAAGCCTCTGGGAGGCCGAAAAAGGCCCCAAACAGGCTGAAAGTCAGCTGGGAGGCATAGTGCAGGTAAGAGGGTGGGGGGGAATTGCGCACGCATGCGCAGGGGGCGTGCGGGAGCATGCATTGCCTTCTGAGTGCTGACACAGGAGCCAAAAAGGTTAGCCACCACTGGTATATAGCAATATCAATAGCACTTAAACTTATATACCACTTCGCTTTTAAAGCTCTCTCAAAGTGATTTACAGAGTCACCATATTGCTCCCAACTATCTGGCTCCTCATTTTATCAACCTTGGAAGGATGGAAGGCTGAGTCAACCTTGAGCCCGGTGAGATTCAAACTGCCAAATTGCAGGGAGCTGGCAGTCAGCAGAAGTAGCCTGCAATACAGCACTCTACCCACTGCATCACCGCAGCTCATTTAAGAGGTGTTTCAAGTCAAAGCATTCATTTGAGTTGCCTTAGTCAGGTTGGTCACTTGACTTCAGAGGGGAGTCAAATGAGGCTTCAGTTAAATCTTTACTAAACTGAAGTTGTGTCTTCCAAGTTCTGCACAGCCCTGTCATATCCCAAATTTGGAAAAAGAAAAAAAAAACAATGTTGAAGGGATTTCAGCAACAATCATGAGCAAATGTTGGTGCATAAATGGACTATGCAACAATTCACAATCGTAAATTTCACTGCATGCTTCTTTACAAACTCTCAGGGATTCTCCACATTCACCTCTACAGTTAAAATGGTGTAAATTATTATTGTGAATTGTTGCACCTTCATCTGGTAACAATGTGTACTCATTTGCTTCATCAGCCTTATACAATGCAAGGATCTAACAAAAGTGCACATTATGTATGCTCACTTACTCACACACGCATACACATGCACCCGCAGGAAGAGAACTAAGAAACAAAATAATGATACACTAGTAATTGTACACATACCTTGTTTCATTTCCCATATCTGTAATTGTAGTTGAGAAAATGGACGTTATAGAGGCCATATCCACTTCCTTCCTGTCTTTCAGATATGACCAGGCTCAGATACCTTTTCTCTCTTTGTATAATCCTATCAAATTCAAACTAGCCGTCCCTGCTTCCATTCAAAGCTTTCATTCTGAATCAAAGAATAGAGGCTCCCCACCTGCTCATAGTACAATTGAAGGCAACCTTAGTAAGGGAATCGTGACATAATAACAAGGTGAGAAGCTGCAACATTCCATCCTTATTCAGGGACGTGCCCCTGATGACCTCAACATTCCATCTCTTTAACAATGGTCTCCTAAAAATGCAGTTGACAACACAAATAACCCCAGATATACAGGAAAGGACCAGCCCAGCTTCCGCAAAATTTGCAAACAAATCAGATTTCTAGGATTTCACACCCTGTGGTCCTCAACCCCTTTAAGAATCTTTGCTTGCCATTTGGGATTTCATTTGCCTTGTAAAGTTGGAATTCAATGATCATTTAATAAATGGTTATTTCTCCTAAATGCTGTTCTCTATTCTTCTCACTTTTCCATTAAAAGTCTATTTAGTATCCCCTCAAATGCAGATTTAAAACTCACCAATTATTTCAAGTAGTTTTTTTAAAAAATAAGCATGTAGATAATTGCACTCTAAATCACCGTGCATAGAAAAATCATGATGCCTTTGTATTCTCACATAAATATTCCTTTAAAAAAAGTAATATCTGCAATGTGTATTATCTATAAGCTTTAGCTGCAATTTTTGGAATGGGAAAATGCAACTGAATTTATGTTCTGTCTGTGGGATTTCTCTGGATTTTGGCCATTGCAAGGAACTGAATATGAGAACTAAATAGGCCTCCAACTGAACCAATCCAACAGGTTTTTTTTTCTTGTTATCTTAAGATGTACATAATGTAGTATAATATACGTGCATAGTAGTTAGAATGGATACTGGAATCGAAATTCAAGAAAATGTTCTCTGATATATCACCCTTTTTCTATAAATGAAATCCTATGATTCTGAACACCAACATCTGTAAACAATTTAACATAGATTCTCTATTCCTGCTCCAAAGAAATGACAAGTTTTAATGTTTTAAAAAGATCAGAAGTTTATCAAGTGAGAATGACCTTGGGAAATGCTCAGACTCCAGATTTTTTAATTATATGGATTTTTCCAACCATCACATCATGATTCAGAGGTTTGTCTTAATCTCTAAGAATTAAGCATCCATAATTGTTTGGCCATATGTCAGCATATTCCTCTCAGATATTGTTTTATCTTCTTCTAGTTAAAAGTTACATATGCCATAATGTAAGTATTTCTCTTATGTATGCATGCATAAAACTGATCAAGTAACAAAACTTTTTTTGAGTAAACTTTATTCATATCTCATTTCTTGTGAGCAAAAGGCTCAAAACAATCTCTTTAGTGGAGAAGGAAGGAAGGAAGGAAGGAAGGAAGGAAGGAAGGAAGGAAGGAAGGAAGGAAGGAAGGAAGGAAGGAAGGAAGGAAGGAAGGAAGGAAAGCGTCCATGTTTTCTACTGTTGTCTATTTCGAGATTCTGTTGAAATGCTTGACTAAAAGCTGGGATGTCAGGGATTCAGCAGCAGCACACAGTTCTTTAGTGTAATAATTTTATCACAAATTAAGGAAAGGAAGAAGACACTTCTCCTCCTAGCTGTTGCCAACAGACTCTATGGAATCAAGTATTCTTTCTTTCTTTCTTTCATCAATTTCTATAGCAATCCAAATCAACTCAAACAGCAGCTGTGATGATTAATCAACCAACAGTAAGACCAAATAATGAAGCTTTCATGCATTATGAGTCCTATGGACTCAATGTTTAAACTAACATGGCCAAGTTTTTAAAATTTTCCGAAAGATCTACAGGTGTGGGGCTCTTCTAATCTGCAAGGGGAGAATATTCCATAATTCAGGAGCTACAACAGAAAAAGCCCTTCTAGTTTTTGCCACTTGGTTCTCTTGGTTGACAGAATCTGCAGCACGCCCAATCTGTTGGATCTGATCAAAACTCTTGGGGAAATATGGTCTGTCAGCTAACCCAGTCTCTGTAGGGCTTGAAAAGTGGCAACCAGCACCTTGAATTGCACCCCAAAAACAGACTGATAGCCAGTACAACTCATGAAGTAGTGGTGTTATCTGTGCCCTGCAGCTGGCACCATTTATTCTCCATGCAGTCCAATTTTGCACCAGTTGAAGTTTTCGAATGCTCTTCAAGGACAGCCCTATGTAGAACACATTACAGTAATCTAAGTGGGTGGTTACATCATAGTTGATGGTGAGCAGGGCCTTTCAGTCCAGGAATGGGTGCAACTGTGCGTTAGTCAAAGGTGTACAAAGACTCTCCTAGCTGCATCTGCCACTTCAAGCAGTAGCTGTGAGTCTTGCAGAATTCAAAGTCTGTCTATGTTAGATTCATGCATATTGGTCAAAATCCGTTCTACCATTTCCTGAATGTATTTTTTTCCCAGGAAAAAGATTTCAATTTTCTACCTCATCTTCAGGATGATTTAGTACTTCTTTTGAGCTTCTTCAGTGGTGAGATTGAGCTTTCTTGATGATAAAATGACCTGAGTACTTTCTTTCTTCTTTACATTAGTTACCTCTGTGTAGCCTCCCCAGCTACCACACTTCTTTCATATGAAAAAGGCCCATGGGAAAAATTACATGACATTTTCCTTTGTATTTTAATTGAAGTACAGTAAGTCAAGAAACCTGCAGGCCACCAATATGTCTGTACAATAAAATAAAAAGCTATCAGAGACACTTTGGCCATGTCACAGTGAGATAAACCTGGAAAAAAATATAATCTCCATTTAGAAGATGACTATTTTTAAAAAAAAGTCCTACAAAACTGAATGAAAAAGGGGGAAATAGAAAAAAAATATCAGTAAGAGAGGAAAGCTATCTCAACTTTTGTATCCCGCCCAAGAAAGACAAAATAGCTTCTACCAGATAACATATTAACATTATTGAAAATTGATTCATTATCAGGGAAAGGGAAAGTTTTCAGATAGCAAAACAATATGCTATATAGAGGTTTTTTAGTCCTCTATTTCCTTATTTTAAAGTCACTTAAAAATGGCTATAACATTGGTTATAATAAGATTTTCATTTCCCCCCCAAAAATTTCTTTATTAGTTTATCAAAGCACAAAATACAAAAAATACAAGGAAAAATGAAAATAAAGGTAAAATAGGGGAGGAATAGGGAAAGAGAAAAAAGTGTAGGATAGAGGGGGGGAAAGAAAATCATTGAATTCCAATTCCTTTTGGTACAATAGAATAAGGTAATACATGACAACCTGAATTTTTTACTTTTATATAATAATATATATTAGCCCTTTCTGTAATACCAAACCTATCTAATCAGCAAAACCTAAAATCAAAATTTCATTTTTTGACCTCAAGCATGAAGTCCAAAAGCGGTTTCCAAGTAGAATAATGAGATTTTCAGAATGTGAACAGTACTAATAAAAACAACTTTGCATTGTTATTCCTATTGTTGTACTAATTTATATTATACAGGAATAAAGCTGAAAGGTTTAGAAGGAGATTCAGCTTTTGACTTCACAATTACCTAGGATTTCCCAAAGTTCTACGAATCCTCCAATAGCTATGACTAACATTTAATGGTTACCTAAACAAAATAGAAAATCATTACACACATGGGTAGTGATCATTTCATGTTTGTTTAATTAATTCAATTAATTAAAATTAAATAAGGAAAACATTACACGGCTGTTTTACATTGTTCCTGAATGCTTTCACTTTAACTGTATCCAGCAAAACTTTCAGCTGTCTTTATTTAGGACATCAATTGACCATTATGATGGATTATTCTCAAGCAGGCCTTGATGTTTCAGCAGAGAATCCATCTAAAGAACTTTGTAAGCTCATAATCATTTGCAAGTACTGGGGACATATGATGGCTTCTTTAATAGCTCTAAAATACTTTTTTTACTTTTTAACCCTTCAAATCTCAATTAAACCTCAGATAAAATATTGTTTATTTGAGACCACTTTTATAGTGCTTCAATAATATATCTTTTCGGTGTTGTTTCTTTTAATTTGATCAGGACTATCTAAATCCAGGGGGAAATAATCAGGCTAATTCCTTGAAAAACAATTGGTGTTTAGCTATCAACACTTCCCTTAAAACTGATACAGAATATCTGAAAGCATCAAACAGCGGTAAAGATTTTATAACATGTATATTTTTGTTTGCTTACTCTTGGAAAAGTTTGAATAGCTGAAAATTTTTTTTCAGTCAAATGGGATTGAGCTGCTTTAAATGACTTGCTATACTGTAGTTTCTCTTATAGTATCTTTGGCTTGGGTAAACTGTTTGCTAATGGGCAATGAACCATTGGATGATTCCCAGAGGAACTGAAGCAGATATTGTATAATCAATATTCAAGCAGAGAAATGCTGGCTCCCACATTTCTGTTTCTGGGCATGTGCTTTGTGGAGTTATAAAACAGATATAGCTACATGTCTTGTACAAGGAGAACTAAACATATTTGGTCTAAAAAACTGTAAGCATCATCATCTAAATATTATGAAAATGGTTTGAGTAAGTAACAATCATGGTATTCCAAGAGAACAAATTAATTTGATATTGTAATCAATATACATGAGAAAATCCTATTTCTCTAAGTTTTTAATACCAGAGTCCAAATAAGAACCTAAATCAGGACAGACTTATGCTTAGGCTACTTGTTTTTTATTTCCTTTGATACCTTCAATTGATTCCAATCTTGCAACTGGGGCAGAATTAGAAACCCACAGAGAGAAAAGGTTTAGTGTAAACCAGAGATGTCAAACTCGATTTCACTGAGGGTGGCATCAGGGTTGTGTTTGACCTTGGAGGACTGAAGTGGGAATGGCCAGGCTGGGGGTACCTGTGGCCCGAGTGCTCTGCCAATGAAAACGGGCTCCTGAGCTCTGTTTTCGGCTGTGACAGCCTCCTGCAACCCTTTGCAAGCAAAAACGAAGCTCAGAAGGATTGCATGTAGCTATCCCAAGCTCCATTTTAATTGGCAGGGCACCACCGGCTAGTCCTTCACTATTTCCAGGGTGGCCTCACGGGCTAGATCTAAGCACCTTGAAGGCCTGATCCGGTCTGCGGGCTTGAGTTTGATGCCCCTGGCATAAACCAAAAATATTGGAATCCTCCTCCCTATGGTTTTCAGTCAGTTGCCTGTGTTTGAATATTATTGAGTGCCTGATACGGTGTTCTCAGTAAAAAATTTGCCAAGCCACAAACTACTTAGCTTCAGCAGACAGACTATGCTTTTTTATCATTCTTTGAATTGGTTATATGTCTTTGAACTGGTTATATGTATAATCTTTCCAGAACTAGAACTCTGGCCAGCCAGTATATAAAACAGTATGTGTATGTTCATATAACGTTTGATTTAATCAAATCTTCATTTTACACATTTTGTTGAAAGCATACCTATGCTGTCTTCAATGGAACTGAGTAGTGTGGCCCTGCTAACTTTATCTGTAACCATCTGCAGTAGCACCTGCATGGGAGATGTACTTGTTGAGTAATACTTGACTTGACCAAGTGAATGAGAGAATAAAGCATGGTATAGCCCTCAATAGATTTCATCACAACTGATGGTGTTAAAACTAGAAAGGGGTGGGAAGTCACCTGGGAAGATTTGCCAGTGCTAAGCACAGTTATTTATAGTAAGAGGAAATTGATTTTTATAGGTCTTTGTTCCTTATTTTTCCCCCAAGGCTGAATTCAGCCATGAAAATGAAACTGTGTCAGTTTGGTTGATATGTTCAATCAAGAAAAGTAGCATGGGTATTTTTGCTAAAATTGAATATTGTATGTAAAATGAAGCTATCGCTCCATGCTTTTAGTTCTGAACAATGGTAGCTTATGAACAAAGGCTCATAAAATGGCTGTTCTGTTATTTAAACCTTAGTTTTCATTCTTTGAATAGAAAGTTAAATATATACTACTTCATTCTTTCAGTTTATGTGTAACACAAAAAGGTGGAATTCCACTTCTAGGAGAATATAAGCAGCCTATCATGGGATTTGAATCATAGTGCTAGACCAAACGTAAATTGTCAAAAGATTTAATTTACACTTCCCAGAATAATCTGCTTAATAACTTCTACTTTTAAATTAAAAAGCAAACAAAGCCTGAAAAAAGATTACAACACCAAAGATTATTTGGATAAAATTGATCCCATCTGTGTGGATAATACTTAATTATAGAAGCAGGGGAACTTATTCTCCAATGAATGTAGATTTGTAACCATGGACTGTGTTGTAAAATCATGATTGGATATAAAAGAGAAAAAAGAAAAAGAAAAAAATCTCCTTTTCAATATCATTATTAGAATTTTGTAATTAATTATTTATATAACAATATTATATTATGTTTAGCATTAGTCTACATGTTTAATAGCTGCAATGTTTAACCAAGACTCCCCACCATCCTCAGCCCAAAACTGCTGAAATAAAGCTTTCATTAAAATCGGAAGGTATTTGGGAAGCAAAAGGTCTGTGTGCTTTATTTTGATACTGAAAATAAATTCTTGAGCTGATGAAGATATCCTGGTGTAAATGCATACAGTGTTTCCCTTCCCCCAGCTATTATGTGATAAATGGAAAGGTTTTGATTATGTGGGATTTATAGTATACATTATTATTTTAACCACTCATATAAAACTCCCTATAGCATAAGTTTATGTTGTGCCCATAATGGTCTATTTATTTGTCTGTCTGTCTATCTATCTATCTATCTATCTATCTATCTATCTATCTATCTATCTATCTATCTATCTATCTAGAATATGGTGATGGTACAATTAGCCAGGAGACTACAGAGTTAGTACAGAGTAGTTATTTGGCTGCCAAATAATGCTAGTCCCTTTAGTTTGTGCTCACGTGCTATCCAGATGCACCACAAGCCTTGGAAAACCGAGTGGCATCCTATGGTGTTGTCTGGGACATTCTCTCACCATTGACGTCACCTATTAGTCAGATGTTGCATCTAGGCAGGTCAAGCACTGGAATGGTTCTGACCATCTCAGGAAATGCCACCACATTTCCCATCAATAGTGGTACTTATTTACAGTGGTGGGATTCAAATAATTTAATAACTGGTTTGTCCAGGGTCAGGTTGGCTGTCATGGGAGACAAGGCCCATCCCCATCCTCCAGCTGGTTTGCCCATTGGCAGAATCTGTCAGTTTTCCACAATGTCTTTACTCTTTCTTTATTGTGTTTCTAATTCTATAAAGATATATCATAAAAGCATCTAGCAGGTTTATGGCTTCTTCAGAAATGGTGTGCCCAGAAAAGTTCACTTGGATGAAGTAGATCTCCTTGTTCTGGCATTTTTGGTAAGAAATGCACATCAAGTCTATTTTAAATTTGTGCATATATTTATGATTTTATTGCTGCCTTTCTCAGTCTAATTCCAAATTAAACTTCACCCTTTTATTTGCATTTCTGTAGTGATGGATTGAAGAATCATCAACATCATCATCATCACTGTAAGCATATCCTTTCTCTCAGTCAACAGGGGATGAATATGTTTAATTTGGCCTTAAATGACCTTAAATTGGAAATCTTCCAGCAGCCGCATTCAGGAGGAGGAGTTAGTACCACATTGGAACTATAGTGATTACTTCTAAGTCAGATATACAATGGCTGGCTTCACACAATGGCCCATGGAAATACAGTCTTCACACATCTGTGTATCTATTACTTTGAAATAAACTCTTATCTGGTTTAGGAAAGGGTAGGCAACCAACCATTCCCTCAGTTAAACAGAACAATCAAATTGGTAGAAAAAGTGTTGTTTCTTTCTGCTAGGTAGTTTTTGTTGGCGTGTATGTGTATCTGTCTGTGAGTGTGTGTGGACACACACAGATACACACACACACAGAGAGAGAGTATATATAGTTATATAATTGTATGTAGTCCATTTTGAATGTTTAAAAAGTGTATCATGTTTTTAAAATTTCCATCCATTAATTCTAGGTGAGATACTTAATTCTGAAAGAAAAGAGAGGTAAGCTTCTTTTAAACACATTTTTTTGTGTTTGTACAATTCATCTGATGGGGGAGATTGATTAAATCCATGCAGTCCCAGGTATCTTCTGAACCTTTTCTAAGGCACCTTGAACCTCTCTTTAGCCTGGTTACTAGGCAAACAGAACAAGTACATCTGTTCCAGTTCAAAATCCATGGGATAAGTAAGTTAAACTGGGTCTGAAGACAATGAACAAAAGTCGATTCTCTTTTACTTATGAAAATGGGGAAGGCCAACGTACCTCTTCACTTTTTCTATTTTTTCTTACTTTTCCTTTTTTAATATTTAAAATTGCTATTAAAATTTTAATACAAGATAAGAACTAACAACTAATAATTAGAATGAAAAATTCATAAAAATAACAGAGAAGAAAAGAGCAAAAACAAAGATACAGAAATCAGGCAAAGTAAAAATAAAATATATAAACAAGAAATTCCAATTTTATCTCACAGCACTTGCAAATATAAATATAAAATAGCCTTTTACTCCGTGGTTATAACATTGTTTAAATTTTCCTTATAAATGATGGGTTTTTTTTTCCTACTTTTCTGTCATATTATTAGGTTGCTAATGTTTTATTATATCACACACTCTGGTTAAATAAATTAATGGAGTTTTGAAGGGCCCTGAGATACTAGAAGTGGCCTAGGAAAATACAGCCTTATTCTCCCTCCTTATTTGCGAAAGCCTATTCAGTGGCCCTCAACCCTTAAATACAATAGAGCGTATTTCCACCATCTCTACTCAGTATGGCCATTGACAAACATAACAGCTTAAAGATAGAAACAGCCCAAGACCAGACCATTGTTCTAAGGTGTTGAAAGTGCCTTCTACATCCAAAGTCAAGAAACAAGAAGTAAGAAGTTCATTACCATATAAAAGCAGAAGAAAGATATATAAAATTTAGTCTTAGTTCAGGTACACAGAAATCTGGAGTGCTAGTTTCTGAATTTCTTAAATATTAGCATTTCTTATACAGTATTTATAGTAACTCTGCTTTTACGACCCTATAATTTCTTAATTTGGGGTAGAGTCGGTGAGCCTGGATGGAACTGAGCATTTATGTCTTTCATGATGCCCTGTGGAGTTTGCAGCGAGTAAGTAGGTAAGATCGAACTTACAACTTTCTGAATGTGAGGTGAGCATCTTCACCACTAGGCCACCAGGCCACTCATACCGTATCTGTTGTAAAAGTAATTTTATTTATTTTAGCTTTTGGTTGATTCTTTTGTTCTTAGAATTTGAGTACCGTCAATTTATGGAGAGATTCATTGCTTACTCCCTGTCTGAAATTTTGATTGAAATCATGGCATTTATAGACTGACACACCTGATAATATCTTGTTAGGGAAGACTGCTTGATGTAGCCACTGGGAATGTTATTTATTTATTTAATAGTTTAGTAATAACATTTGTATAGCTGCTCATCTCACCAAAAGCATCTCTGGGTGAAACATAACAATACTATAGTAGCATTGGGGATTTAAATGTGGTTTACATTGTTCTTCACCCATGGCAAGAGTATCCACAGCAACATAGCATATACTGTCCAATTATATGACAAAGTAGGTCTGTGCAGCTTATTAACATGCCTTGCTTCAGAAATGTGCTCAGCATAACAGCAGCAAAAGCAAGTCTATCCTTCCACAGACAAACTCTTTAGCAGAATGAAAGGCTGTAGAAAAAAAGAAGAGAGGCAAATTTCTATAGAAAGTGAACCTTCGAGTAAGGAGTGCGGTACTACAAATATTCCAAATTGTCCTTATTTTCATTTCTATGACATATTTTCCCTTGTCTCCCTTCTTATTCCATATCTAACAGATTAAAAGATTTGAAAGGGATCTTGTAGGTCATCAAATCCAATCCTGCCCCACCCAAGAAAGAGGACCCAATACCAATTCTGACAGATGGCAGTCCAGTCTCTTCTTGAAAGCCTCCAGCTCCCATAACTTCTGAAGGCAAGCCGATCCATTGGTTGATTATTCTCACTGTCAGAATTTTTTTTTAATTACTGATTGATCCTATGGCAACTTTAGGAGCAAACAGCCAGCACTGCATTTTTAACCTAGCTTGGGAGAAGAGAACGGGAAGGCTTCTCCTCAAGCAAAAACTGCAAGCAATGACTTCCTCCACCTCAATTAAGAAACAACATGTTTTTCTTCTCAGTGCTTTCCTTTTATCTACTTATCTTCTCATGTTTCCCTGTTGTTTTTTATCCTTCATGCCATGGCAATGGTGTTGAATGCTGATGAGCTCCTGCTCCACTTAACCCAAGACATGCCTATAACTGTTTTTCACCCCCTCTCTCTCTTTCAAGTGCTAGAAATACAAGATGAACATTTATAGATTTGGTGCTTGGCAGGCAATATGATGAACCATTCAGGTTCCCCATATTTTCCTCTGGGATTCAAAGAAGTTGGGATGTTTCACTCCAGCTTCTCTCAGCTGATGAGAAGATAGTGGAGGAAATCACCCACTACATCAAAAACTGGTGACAGAGAGGCAAAGCAAATTTATGTCCTTATCTGGTTGGCTTTTCTGGCAAATACCTGTTTAAGGCAAGGCAGCATCTGATTTCTAGGTCAGTGCAATATTGAAAAATTATCATGTTATGCTATACAGTTAAAGCCACAAAGACCTGATCATATTTAGGATAGCAGAATTTTCCCTATTCATAGATCACAGCCAGAATTGTCCTGATGTATATGTAATACATTGTTATATCTATCATGAAGTTTCTTGCTGTGATGTAATACAAGCTATATTGAGGAATCCTCAGTGATTTGTATTTGCTCCTAATGCAAATACATGTCCTAATTGCAATCTGGAATATACGCTATGAAATTTAAAGAATGCTGGAAATGCAGCAGATCAGTTTGGCATTCTGTGTGACCTTCTGTAAAATGTCACGTGCTCCATCCCACAGAATGGAATCTACATGCTGAATTTTGCTCAATCTTAGTCTGAAATTCAGGGTTGGTTGCATACGTCCCATGAGTGCTTCTAGAATGTGTTTGCTTGAAGTAATCACATTATCTTGTGGTGGAATGGACAGAAAGAAACATGTTTATTTTCCATTCACTGTCAATTAATTTTTTTCAGGAGGCACTTAACCAACCCCACCTCCCACCACTACCCCAGGGTTTCTGTGGCATGCCTCAGAGATACAGCATTTGGTGTCCTCTTGCAAGAGGGTTATTGCTTCATAGAACCATTAACTTCAGAAACCTTACTGTGTAGAGCAGGAGGTCTCCAACTGTAGGTCATAAATCCTAGAGTCAGTATCAATTTAGCAGGGGGTTTGCCAAACTGCAACTGCTGCTAAAACTCATTCTTGCTTTGCCAAGCTAAGCAAAATAGAAAACAAAGAATACAGTATGTTCTAGACCTGCCTTACCTTGCCTGCACAAGCCGTTAGTTGTATGTATTGAGCTAATTTATGATTTTAGAGCATCACATTTGAAAAGTTTAGGTGTTATTGTGGATCACCAATGTCTCACAAGTTCATGGGATAAAAGGATTGTGTTAATCTTGTTAGATGTTGCTAAAATTCTGCATTATATGAGTGATTGGGAGAAGGCTAGCTCATACATGTGTGTGTGCTTGACCAATGGCATCTGGAAGGTACCCTGATTAACACTGGGGTTCAAGAGTTCCAAAACTTGCATGATGTTGTGAAGCTGCTGCAAAAGGAAAAAAATGTGCAGCCAGTGAAATTGCTGCCAGCTTCAAGCATGGTTCTGAAATTGAAACCATCTTCTAAAATTGAAACCATTGCCTTATGAGATAATATTTGCAGAAATATGAACTAGAGAATTCTCATTCTTTGCATCTCTAAATGGATATTAGTGCCATCATCCACAACTATATCTTTTTTTAAAGGCTATTTGTGAGGAGTATTAGAGATACTATTATGGATGAATGGATTATACAGGTGAAACTCAAAAAATTAGAATATCATGCAAAAGTTCATTTATTTCAGTAATACAACTTAACAGGTGAAATTAATTTATGGGATAGACTCATTACATGCAAAGCAAGATAGGTCAAGCCGTGATATGTCATAATTGTGATGATTATGGCTTACAGCTCATGAAAACCCCAAATCCACAATCTTGGAAAATTAGAATATTGTGAACAGGTTCAATATTCTAGGCTCAAAGTGTCCCACTCTAATCAACTAATTAAGCCATAACACCTCCAAAGGGTTCCTGGGCCTTTAAATGGTCTCTCAGTCTGGTTTAGTAGGAATCACAATCATGGGAAAGGCTGCTGACCTGACAGTTGTGCAGAAAACCATCATTGACACCCTTCATAAGGAGGGAAAGCCTCAAAAGGTAATTGCAAAAAAGTTGGATGTTCCCAAAGTGCTGTATCAAAGCACATTAATAGAAAGTTGTGTGGAAGGGAAAAGGGTGGAAGAAAAAGGTGCACAAGCAGCAGGGATGACCGCAGCCTTGAGAGGATTGTCAGGAAAAGGCCATTCAAAAGTGTTGGGGACTTTCACAAGGAGTGGACTGCGGTAGGAGTCAGTGCATCAAGAGCCACCATACACAGACGGATCCTGAACATGGGCTTCAAATGTTGTATTCTTCTTGACAAGCCGCTCCTGAACAACAAACAACATCAGAAGCATCTTACCTGGGCTAAAGAAAAACAGAAGTGGTCTGTTGCTCAGTGGTCCAAAGTCCTCTTTTCTGATGAGAGCAACTTTTGTATCTCATTTGGAAACCAAGGACCCAGAGTCTGGAGGAAGAATGGAGATGATGACACACTGCAAGATGCTTGAAGTCCAGTGTGAAGTTGCCACAGTCTCTGTTGATTTGGGGAGTCATGTCATCTGCTGGTGTTGGTCCACTGTGCTTCATTAAGTCCAGGGTCAACACAGCCGTCTACCAGGAGATTTTGGAGCATTTCATGCTTCCTTCCGCAGACAAGCTTTATGGGGATGCTGACTTCATTTTCCAGCAGGACGTTTCCACACTGCCAAAAGCATCAAAACCTGGTTCAATGACCATGGGATTACTGTGCTTGATTGGCCAGCAAACTTGCCTGACCTGAACCCCATAGAGAATCATTGCCAAGCATTGCCAAGAGAAAGATGAGAGGCATGAGACTGAACAATACAGAAGAGCTGAAGGCTACTATTGAAGCATCCTGGTCTTCCATAACACCTTATCAGTGCCACAGACTGAAAGCTTCCATGCCATGCCGCATTGAGGCAGTAATTGCTGCAAAAGGGGCCCAAACCAAGTACTGAGTACATATGTGTTGTGACTCCGGAGTTGGAATCTGTTCCATTGGCAGATGTGAGCTCAAGTGAAGAGGAAATGGCAGTAAATTATGAGCCGGCACTGTTGAGCGATTTGGATTGTAGTCAGGATGAGGAAATGGATGTAACTAGGAGAGACGAACCTGATTTAATAGAGCTGTCAGGACCTTCGACCTCCTCTGATTCTTCTCCTCTGGCTGAGCAACATCCGGGAATAGCTAACCAGGAACACTTGCGAGATTTTTCTAGTGGGGAGGAGTCTTTGGAAAGAACCTGGCTAGATGTGCGAAACAGATGTAAGTTGAGGCGTCAATCACAATTAGAAAGGAGGCGTCGAGCCAGTGACTAATTAAGGAGATTAACACGCCCTCATAGTGGATAAAAGGAAACGGCTTGGCTGGCGAGCTTTGCCAGAAGCAAAGTGATTTATGGGAGTGAACACACGGAGAGAACTCTTTGAGGCTTTGGGATTTATAGCTACGTCAGGTTTGCCGGACAGAGTTTGGATTTATTGCTGAGGACTGGAAACCCTTCCACAGTCCTTTTGGGAAGGTTTGCTTTTTGGTTTGTGAACTGCTTGTTTCGTTTTGCCCTCCTGCAATTAAAGGGGAGACATAACACATATGCATGCATTTACTTTTCAGAGGTCTGATATTGTACTATGTACAATCTTTGTTTTATTGATTGCATGTCATATTCTAATTTTCTCAGATTGAGGTTTTGGGGTTTTCATGAGCTGTAAGCCATAATTATCACAATTATGACAAATCACGGCTCGAACTATCTTGCTTTGCATGTAATGAGTCTATCTCATATTAATTTCACCTTTTCAGTTGCATTACTGAAATAAATGAATTTTTGCACAATATTCTAATTTTTCGAGTTTCACCTGTATTTGTGGAAAATGGCAATATAAGATGGTAGTTGGGAAATCCCTGAAAAAGTAGTCATTGTCATTAGAAGGTAGATCTAATAGTCAATGCATTTCATTCTCTCCATCTCTCTTTTCACCTGACAAATTACAGAGCAGCAAAAAGCAAAAGGGATTGTATTTGCAGCCACAAAGTCTGTCTTTCTGCAATGCTGAACTATGCATGAATCCCCATGGCTATGCATATTTGATTCTAGTTTGCTTGAAGAGATCCTACTTCACTTGTAGAATCAAAATATCCAGTTGCAGAGGCTTGCTTGCCTGCTTATTGTTTTTAATCTGCTTTTCTTTGAAAAAATTCTTTTAATTTTATTCCCACAACAATAATTCTATGGGCTAGATTGGACTGAAAGAGAGTAACCCACACACATCTTCATCAGAATGTCATACCTGGCTCAGAATTCTGGATTTAGCCAAATGCAGCACATCTCTCTATGAACTATTGTTTTCCATTTCACTAGTAAAGACATAATGAGATGAATGTGGGGCTAACTTGAAAATATTGGCCGTCTTGTGTCCAGAAAAGTGCAACGCTTGTTATATTAATGAATATTAATGAAATATTGTATAATGTCTTTGAGGGACCAATTCAAATAATTTTATATTTGAAGCCCTGTATGAATCAGTGTCTTGCCTTCGACTCTTGTACGTAAACAGTATATGTACACGTCTCTATAATGCATGTACATCAGTGGTGGGATTCAAAACATTTTTCTACCAGTTCTGTGGGTGTGGCTTGGTGGGCGTGGCAGGGGAAGTGTTATGTTCGGAAAAGGAGGGAGGCCACACCAGAGCATTACTCATAACACGCTTTATTCAGGGAATAAAGGGGCTGTCACGTCTGCAGCTAACAGCAGACCTACCAGCAAACAGCAGCTGGCTCAACCTAGCAGCCGGCTTTTATAGCCGACTGTCGAAGGGAGCCAGCCAATAGGGACTAAGAACGCCCCCGCAGGAATTGCGGACCTGATGGGGAACTGGTGTCAGCCCCGAGGACATAACAGGAAGGATACTGCAAAATCTCCATTCCCTCCCCACCCCACTGACCTGCTTTCCAGCTCCGTTCTCCTGTGCAGGGAAACCAAAGAAGAGCCAGCTGATCAGCTGGGACTCAGGAGGCAGAGAATAGATGTGGGCACAGCCAGTCAGAGGTGGCATTTGCCGGTTCTCCGAACTACTCAAAATTTCTGCTACCGGTTCTCCAGAACTGCTCAGAACCTGCTGAATACCACGTCTGATGTACATACATAATTCTTGAGACTTTTAAGACTTTTACCTGAGTGTTTCTGCCAAGTAAAATATTAGCAGATGGTTTCTAAAACCTGGGCATTCTCAGAAATGGAATTTTAATTTTGAAATGCTCTCCCTAGAGAGGAGTTTCCTCTATTTTAGGTGATTTTAATTTTAGGATTTTTTTTTAAAGAAAGTCTTCATGTCCTTCCATGATTTATAGATCTTCAAGGTCTGTAGAGATTTTCATCATTTTGCGTATATTAGTTTTATTCTCTGAGGCATTTTTATGCTGTATTAAGTTTTATGCTGTAAAATAGCATTATGTTGTTTGTGGCTTTAAACTTGTCTCATCTTAAATGTAATTGTTTGCTTTGCATTGTTGTCTGCCCAGAACATTGTTTACAAGGCCCAGAGTAAGTCAGTAAATATTCTAGCTCTGTGCAGTACAGTATTAGGAGAGAGGAACAAATCAGACTATGCACACCACTTTCCTCAGTTTCATTTAATTCCATATATTATTTTAGGAACTAAGGGCTGAAGAACACTTTCTGCTTGCCCAAGTTCCAAGGACAGGACACCTATTGTTTCAAGAAATGAGGAATGGATAACATGGTTGCCCTCAGCTCAGCCTTAGCCTGTTGGGAGGGCAACTTCCACCTGACTTTTCTTGTTCCACATTACAACTATTTTTTCCTCCTGTAGAATAGGATAGGATAGGATAGAATAGAATAGAATAGAACAGAATAGAATAGAATAGAATAGAATAGAATTCTTTATTGGCCAAATGTGATTGGACACACAAGAAATTTGTCTTTGGTGCATATGCTCTCAGTGTATATAAAAAGTAAACATACATTCATCAAGAATCATAAGGTACAACACTTAATGATAGTCATAGGGTACAAATAAGCAATCAAATCATACTAGGAAACAAAACAATATAAATTGTAAAGATACAAGCAACATGATTATAGTCATAAGTGGAAAGAGATACAGCAGGTAATAGGGAGGATGAAAAGAATAATAGTAATACATTATTACTAAGTACTGTAGTTTGACAGTGTTGTGGGAATTAGTTGTTTAGCAGAGAATTAGATGTTTAGCAGGCACAACAAAAGCATTCTGACTATGCTTCATTCCATCTCAGATATTTTTTTCCAACTAGCTGATCCAGGCTCTGAGGGATAACCCCATCAAGAGCTACCATTTCTACCAATTCTTGTCCTCCGTTGCAGTAGAGTATGTGCATGTTTACTCTGAAAGACTGGTCCTTTGTTTTGGTTTCTACATATTCAATGCTGGAACAATGAAATACTGACCATTGCTCTCTTTTTCCTTTTTCCTTGGTGAAATTGGCAGGTTTCTTCTTCTAGCCCAAGTTACAGGAAGAACTATAAAATTGTTTCTTCCTCCTCTCCCATAAATCCTCAAAGACCTGCCCATTGTTTTCCTGGTGTGATTGGGAGAGGGAAAAGAAGCAGAGGAAACAAACTCTCAATGGACTGTGTTAACCATGGTCTGGACAAAACATCTGGTCATCATTATGGCCAAAGAGGAAGGATGATTTGAAATCCACAAAGAGGTACATGTCCAGATAGTTTACATATGGGAGAAATGCAGCTGAAGTTTTAATGTGGAAAAGCCTTAAGAACAACCAGATAGGAAACAAGGAACTACAAGTCCATATAACTTAATAGTTTGAATGGCTGTAAATAAATTATCACAACCTCATGCCCATAATTATTTAAACCGCACTATTCCTGAACTTAGTGGTAGAATATCTTGCACAAAGCAATCAAGCATTTCTTCTTGTTGTTGTATAGGTCTGAGACATAGAGATCTCACATATGCCTGCAAGTTTCTCCAAAACTTTCAATTAATTGTGTAAATGCATGTCACCTGCAAGAAATAGTAACAGCAAGCAATTGGATTCAGAAGTTTTTGACACCATGGGACAAGGTGGGTAAAATGTTGATGTAAGGTTGAAGATTCAGCTTGAGCTCTGCTTTCATTATCCACATGTTAGCAAAGAGATCCAACAGAGAAGCCAGTGGAATAGGCCTACAGCTTCTCCTGCATTTTGAGTCTTGCTTGGGGAAGTCTAGATGTGTAGCATATGTGTAATTTTCTTTTTTAATTTGGCAATCCATGCAAACATGCCAAAATTAGAGGCATGTTTCTGGATGTAAACCAGAGCTCCATATCCACTTCACATGATAGTGCAAACAAGAAGCTAACAGCCCTTACGTTCTGCAGATGCTAGAGTGAAATGCAAGGTCAATATTTTGCTGAGAAGGTCCAACAATTTACTGTTCTAAAGTCTGGATATGCTAAATAATACACAGAGAGGCACACTTTGAGATGTGGATACCAGCTTTTCCTTGTTTAAACAAAACAATTCTGCTGCCCCCTCTCTATTTACAAAAGAAAATAGGTGCACAAAAGAACTGCAGTGAACACATTCATTCCATTCACACTGCTGTGCTGTGTAAGGCGGGAATAATTAAACCTCAGATTGTGATGTAAGCTCCAATAGAGAGAATAAATGCATTATGCATGAGAAAGGGCTTTTATTGCTGGATTCTTTTTTTTTCCTCCTCTCATTTGGTGCCATTATGTACCACTTGGATCAATCCATGTCTTTTAGAAAAAAAAGATCACAGTGGTTTGGGAATTTTCTCCATACTGAATGCATAGCATGCATATTGTCTACATATATTCTCAGCTGTTATCCTGCAGCTGAAAATGCTTTCCAATTTTTTGAAAGAACATTTATTTTGTGGCAGAACTCCTATTTCTTCTACCCCTCCCCATCCAATTAGAAGCTTCTGGATGCACTGGATATAATTTTTAATGTTTCTGCTAGTGGTATAAAGTTTTAAGATTAGTACCTTTGGAAATTGAATCTGATTTTTAATGATTATAGTGTCACATTTCCAGCCCAAAATACTTTAAAAATGTCATTAGCAGGCATACTATTAATCATTCTGATATTTTTACCATTAAAATATCTTTCTTTTTTCATTAAAAAAATAATGAATTTGAAAACAGAGATAGAATCTATAACATATTAATGGCAGGGATGGAGAGCAGATTAATATGCTTAATTCTCTTTTGCTCATGACATTTCTGGTTATGTGTTGCTTCTGTATAAGAGAATGGAAGCATTTTTTAAAAGAAAATTTTCAATACTTGGGTAATTTTTTCTCCCTTACATAATATATTTCTTCTTCCACTTGCTCATGTACAATCATATGATTTTGGGAGGTTTATTTGTTTGAGTTTAAGCAAGGGATCAGCTTTGTATTCCCAAACACATTGCTCTTTTATAAGAAGTAAATTCATTTTATATGCTCCATTTCCAATCAAAGAGTTACAACACTTATCAAAATTTATACTTTGCGCTGATTGAAAAGAAATGATGATCTATGTCATATAGATAACAAGCATGAAAGTAATGCAATCAACTGTGGGAAGGGTACGAGTCACTGAAAAGCTTACCCAATGAGCTAGCTCACATAGCTATGGAGTTACCCATTGCCACAGAAAAGGAATTCCATACACAACTTATTTTGTTCATATTGTGTAAGGTAAGAGAGCCTAGATTATATGTCTTTTACCCCAATTGAAAAGTGTGTTGGAACTCTTTTTAAGAATGGTGGAAACATGCTGCCAAAACTATGACTACTGGATCTGTGCTACTAAAAACTAGATCTCTATGGAGATTCTCAGTCATCCAGAACATGGCTGTCCCAAAGGTGCTTTTTCAAGATGCAACTTTTGGTTTTCTGGTTTTTCTTTGAGGACATTTCACTTCTCATCCAAGAAGCTTCTTCAGCTCCGATTGGTTGGTGGGGAATGGAAGGATTTATATACCTTGCAGACAGCTGGTTTGTTGCATGGTACAACAGGAGAACAAACCCATCAGAACTAGTTTCAGCAGTCCATCTGCATTTAAAAAGACAAAGGCCACTCTCTTGAAGACAGCAAAGTATACATTTTGGACAGAGAGGACTGCTGGTTTGACAAAGGGGTAAAAGAGGCCATCTATGTCAAAATTGAACAGCCCTCTCTCAACATAGGGGGAGGAATACGAGGTCACCTATGTCTACAACACAGTCCTTTCAGCAATTCCAAGAAGGCTCCACACCCATTTGCACCATTCAGGTGACCTTAACAACCTACTAAAAGAATGCAAATGACCAGCTGTCTGCAAGGAATATAAATCTTTCCATTCTCCACCATCCAGTCAGAGCTGAAGAAACTTCTTGGATGAGAGTAAAATATCTTCAAAGAAAAAACCAGAAAGTCCAGTTACCTCTTGAAAAAGCACTTTGGGGTAAAACCAGGTCATCACAGCACAGAGATACAGAACTAGTGATCATTTGAAATATTGCAGCCTGACTGTGATAGGCCTAATCTGAGATCAAAACTCATATTCAGAGGTCAATTTTTGGCAGCACTACAAGAGAAAGAGAACACATGCGTGATTTGTCAAGGCCCTAGATCTTTCAAGTTCATGCTCTGATGTGTCCAGTTCTGTTTAACACTGCAAGAGCTATGGAACATTTAAGGAAAACTAGTTAACATATTGCACCAAGATGCACATACAGACACTATCCTATGATATTAATCCATCCTCAAGAACCCAAAGAAAATTTCAGAAGATGTACTAGGTTTCATAATATAGACCGTAATTATATAGTTGAAAATTAATTTTATATAATATATCAAAATATGATCATCCTTGTATGATAATGTTGAATCCCAATATTGATGCAATACACAAGATCCTTCCTCTATCTTTCTATATTGTGACTGTATATTTATTAGATTACCAAATTCAATAGTTGTGAACATTTGCTATTATACAGAAGAGACTTCTTAATTCACACTACTTAGAAATGCTGTTACAACTATTAGCATATTTGAAGGAAGGAAGGAAGGAAACAGCAGATCAGTTGAAAGCAACTTTCAAAGATTCAAATTGGGGAAAGCTAATTAAATCAAACTAAACCATTTCAACTGTTCAGTCAAAGTCTATCTTTAGGAAGAGACCCTGTGAATTTTTTAAACCATATTTCTAATTTGAAAATTACTTATTTTGTACTCCTACATGTTAGTCATAGCTAGCATAGATCATCAAATATAGAGCCTTAAATCTGCTCTTCAAAGGCCAAGAGCTATCGTGTATGTTTACAAGATTGAAACAATTATTAACTAAACCTGACTGAGACCTAAATTCATAAAAAACTCACAACCATCTTGTATAGTGCAATCTTCTAATCCACAAGATTCCATTCAACACATGCTAATCCTCAGAAATTATTTTCTTAGATGAAACACCTATTATCTTGTTGGCCAGACTGAGAGAATGGAGGAAAGCCAGACCAAACAAGGACCACACACTTTCTCTCCTCCACAGCCTTGCTTCTAACTAACAACTTAACGGAAAGCACTAGTTTCCCTCATTCTTGGCTTCCTGTGCATTCTTTTCTTGAAGATCTCCAATAAGGAATGTATTTAAGCAACATGCCACCTCTCCATGCTGCCACAACCCAAATAGAATGCTCCTAACTTTGTCCTGCCTTTGTTACCCTGGTAATATAATAATCTTATAATACTTGAAGCATCTCCCTCCATTGGCCTTGCCCATTTTGTGCCCCAGTGCTAGTATGTTTTTCCCTCATGTTTCTAGATTTTAAGGAAATAGGGAAAATAATCTATTTCTAGCATATTACCAGAGAAATGGAAACATAGTGGCTCACATGGTTAGGACACTGGATTGGAGATTAGCAAACCCAATTTTGAATGCTGCCATGGGGTGGAGTGAGCTCCTATCCTTCACTTTAGCTTCCAACTGGACATTCCCCTGGGCAACAGTGATAATCTTTTCAATCTGGCATAAGTGTTATGTGACCAGAGGAATGATACTATTAAAACACGTTGAATGTTATGAAGGCTATGCCTTCCTCAGAAAAGACAAAATGGCATGAATTTGCTTTGCATCACTGTATCAGCTTTTAGGATACTCAAGCTGTCTTTTTAAAGGAAACATCCATTAAATTATGGCTTCAATTGGGCCCCTGCCAGGACACAGTAATCAGACATTGTGATCTGTTTGTATGCTAAACAAAGCTGGATTACAACTGTTCAAATAAAACCAAGGAAGTTAAAGTTTAATCTTTTTAATGAAGCAAAACATAGCAGGGCACCAGGAATGGGGTGCCAAAGAAAATTTTGATTCAAAGGTAGACTGCTGTGCAGAATAGAAGAAGCTGTAATAAAGGCCTCTAAAATATTAAAGCTTCATTTCTTGAAAAAGATTCATCTGAACTGGCAAGTTATGCATAAGGGAAGCGGGTTGTTATGAAATAAAATTAGTAAAAACGAATCACCCAGAATTCCTAGATTCTTCAGAGCCAAAGCTAATGTTGTTTAGAACAGCATGCAAATTATAAACTGAAAACAGTCAGTAAATGCTGATGGGAGAAGATATTTCTAAACCAGTACTAGGCCAAATCGCTGATTTGTCCTGGTTTTGTACATGAATGTGTATGAGAGCATGTGTGTAAATTAATCTCTGGTATTTTGAGGATGGGATGAGGCTCAGATTGGGGAGGATGCGTGTTTCCATATATCTGGAATATCTTTTTACCTTATTATCCTTCTTTTAAAAAGAAAATCTTGCTTGAGGCATCAGAAGCCTAGAGTAGTTCTGGCTGTTATGCAGTTCATTAGATCCCCATCCAGCCATGCTAATGTCATACTCTTGACACATTATTCCCCATATTCTGCTTTTTATAAATAGTAGAAAAAGTAGGAAAAAAATCAGGGGAACCAGAATTGCCATTACAATTGCAGTAAACCAAACAGATAGCTATTGTTACCCCTGTCTCCCTCCATCTCAGAAATCATTTTGGCCCCTATGCCTAGAAATAACTGAAATAATCCCATATGTGCCACCTGGAAATGGAATTACAAGATTCTGTATTATGAGAAAATGGAATCATTTAGTATAATACAAGAGGTAAAAGAAAAATAGAGCTACAGCTGATAATCAGACCTGCAAAAACAATTTTCTTTGTATGAAGCTGGATTAATATATATTAAAGGATCAACACTGTGCAAAAGTAAAACTTATTTCTGGTAAATGTAGTTCTCAGTTTAGATAATGTATTCCAACTATGGCAAGATCATGAAATGACAGCATTGAATTTAAAATGAATCATGTGGACTGTGGGATATAGGATTATCTATTTTTTCTGCTATTTCCACCAGGGGTAGAAACTAGATTCCTGCCTCTTGTTTCTGAGGTAATTATCAGAATGAAGAATGTGATTTCTTCTTTTGACATCAGATTATGAGACTGATATATATAAAAAAATACAGATTATAGAAGGAACATTCCGGCCACCCAAGCACCTGGGATGGATCAAGTATGAGAATAGTCCAATAGGTGAACAGCAGAAGAGACTTAAGCCCTTCTAGCCTTCTAGCCCTTTTCAGTCATGGATTTGGAAGTGGTACTTGAAACTCTGTCCAATACCCTGCTTAGCATAGGAATTGACAGTTCTCCAACAGATGGCTATCACACACTGCTGTCATCCTAAACAGTGATCAAGCTCACCACATCCCTTGATAATTGATTCTACTTAACTGATCCTATTGTTAGGAAGTTTTCTTAACATTCAACTGGAATGTGTTTTCCTGTAATTTAAGAAAATTATTCTTTTTTTCCATACACTGGGGCACTACAGAACAGGTCATGGATATCTTTTGTGTGGCAGCTTCTGATATATTTGAAGAGGACTCCTATATTTTCATAATATAATTATGATTGTTAAAAAATAGATTCATTTTTAAAATCAGAAAATCAATTTTTACAGGACTTGCAAAAAACCCCTCCATCTATCAAGTCATTGACTTTTGCCTGGATTGTGAATATCGAAGCAGTCAAAACTCCAACAAACTCTCTTCATACAATGGTCCAGTTTCAGGGAGATGAAAATTGTATTTAGGTATCAGGAATTCACACAGCATGTGCAACACCTGAAGACACACTGAACACACTTTCCCTCTGCAAAGGGGCCATCTTTTCCCCTTGTTAATTTCTGACTCTGCACATTGTCATTGTGTGCTTTAAGGGCTAAGTTTCTTGCCTGCAATTCTGCTATATCAAGGATGGGGCCCTTTTATGACTTGTGGACTTCAACTCCCAGAATTCTTGATTCAGCCATTCCTCCTCTCTGCTCTGTATCAATATCAAGAGCAGCAGAGGTTGCCTCTGAGATTTTTCACGCATGATAGTTGGGTTTATTCACCCCACTATCTGGAGTTGCTAGGTTAATTGGCTTGCTATTTCTCTGAGGAAAATGTTGCATCCAAATTAACCTTGATATGTCCAGATTAACAGATTCCTCCTCAGCCTTCTCTTTTCCAAACTAAATTTGACCAATTCCTTCAATCCCTCCTGGTTAAGGCAAAGTAACCAATGGTCATAGCAATAGCAATAGCACTTAGACTTATATACCACTTTATAGTGCTTTACAACCCTCTCTAAGCGGTTTACAGAGTCAGCATTTTGTCCCCAACAATGTGGTTCTTCATTTTACACACCTTGAAAGGATGGAAAGCTGAGTCAACATTGAGCCTAGTGAAATTTGAATTGCAAAATTGCAGGCAACCGGCAATCAGCAGAAGTAGCCTGCAACACTGCATTCTAACCACTGTGCCACTGTGGTTATATTTGTTGTTCTTCTCTAACTCTGTTCCAGATTCTCTGAATCTTTCTAATATGAAGCTTGATTGAATACTTAATTTTTGCAAAAAATAATGATACTATTGCTTCGTATGATTTGGATTTACATTTCTGTTGATAGAGCTTAAATTTGCCCTTTCTTTTTAGCAGCAGTTTCACACTATTGACTCTTATTCAGATTGGGCAACAACTACAGTTCTAAGACCATTTCCTACTGTATGCAACATCACCAAGTCAAATTTTCCTTGTCCCTTTTTCAGATTAGTAATAATTGCTTCATCTTATCCTCCTCTCCCCCTGCCCCACCAGGCTTCTTCCAGCAGTACAAGTAGTTTCCATTCAGCTACCTCTAGTTATTGTAAGTGCTGATTGATGCTGTGAGGCAGTGTGAAGTACATCTTTGAAACAAATGGTGCTGCCACTTCACCTCAACGAAGAGAATCAGGTTACCTCCCTGGTATGCAGCTCTTCATTAAGATTCCAATTAGCTAGTCCAACCAATTTTAAATCACTCACAGATTTATAAGAATTTCCTTCACATCTTTATCCAAGTCATGCATGAATATGCTGAAGAGTTACAGGCCAGGACCAGCTCTTCAGAACTGCTCAGTTGACTGCACTTCTATTTCTTATGGAAGACTGTAAGACAAACAAAAAGGAGTTAAATCATCCTGCATTTTCACTAGTATCTATTTTTTTTGGCAATCTACTGAACAGCTGGCATATTATTTTTTTTAACAGATCTGAAGAAGCCCTTAGCATCTTTTACCATCCTTACTCATTCAGAGTTTTAGTTTTCCTGACACCGTTGTTACAATTCTTTTGGCAAAATATTGTTTTTAACCTACTGTATGGGTTTGCTTGTTAATTTTTGGGTTTGTGCTTTTTTTGTACAGCCAAAAATGGCTTGTCCTGCTGGCTTATTCTCCTTGCTGGAATTGTCTGTGATTCTACTTTTATAGCTTTGTTCTTTTGAGAACTGACACCTATCAACTTCACCTGCCATGGATTTCTACTAATTCCCATGGGCAGTAACTCAGACTTGACATTATAAAGAGAATCACACTACAGAGGTGACATGATTTTTTTTCCACAAAACAAAGAGACAAAAGGGATTGCTTTGATGGAGCACTTCATGTTGTCTTTCCCACTCTACACTCATGCACCCATGTCTCCTACTTCTCATTTACCTAAATAAAAAGGAGCTTTGAGGAATAACTGAGCAGAAGCTTCTCTAGCTTTGGAAAGGGCACACTGACAACGGCAAATGATAGCTCCTCCAACAGAATTGGTTAAGGTTCTTGGGAAACAGTGCCAGAATAGCTGAGAAAGACACTCATATGCAGGATGCATAGAATGATGCCAGACAAGGCTAAACAGAGAGTTCTCCAGCAGCATCTCCAAACTTTGGTGAGCACTGCCAAAGAAACTACAGACAGACAATGAAACAGCCAAACAATATGGCCCCTTTGTTTCACTCTCAGAAACAGGGGACCACTTTGCTTACTGAAACATCTTCACAGGAGCATTTCTCTTGCATTTGTACTGAAATGATATTCTTTCAAATATCTGCACAGTCCTATTAATAATTACTGTAGCTTTATTAAAATTCATTTTTGATGGTTGGTGACTGTTCTCAAATCTAGTTTCCTGTAATATCAAGAATTTTAGGATTACTGTCACTTTCTGGCAAAATGCCACCCCTGTTACCTTTTCTGTTAAGTCATAGCTAACCACTAATTTTGCTAACCATTAACACTAATCAGTATCAACTGAAAGATCACTGATTCTCCAGTGCTTTCCTTCATCCGCTAAAAGGGAGAGTTTTCAGCAAGAGATATCACAAAGGACTAAGCAGTTTATCTTCCTACAGTATCATTAAACTCCCTATTACTTCCTGACTTTTTCAAAGTTATGCATTTATTTTTGGAAAATATAATCCATAGCTTCTCCTGATTGGATGCTTGTTCATGGAAACTCAAAAAAGTGCTGTTTTGGACAATGTATCCGGGTTTAGTGACCATGGTCCCAACAACAGATTTATTGAAATGTTGAGAGCAACTATGGGGGGCATCTTCAGAGGCAAGGGGTTTGTTATTTGGACTATGAGAACTGAGCAAGGATTGAGTGGACTCATATCTTTATAGCCAGGTGACCTGACTTTTGATTGATCTTTAGATAGGTTGGTTTGTGATTGGTGCAGATTGCTGGTCTCTGTTCGGTTCTCACCAACCTGCACTAGAGCAGCTTGACAATTGTGGAAGCACTATTTAGATGCTATGATGTGGCTGTAACACCTACAAAGATGAGAATGGTACACCAAAGTTCTCTGTGAGACTTTATAAAAGTGAAGGTTGAACTTTGAAGAAGCAGGATAGGAAAAAAATGACGCTTTTGAATGCTGGTTTTGGAGGAGACTTCAAAAAACACCACAAACAGACAAGAAAACAATGGATCATTAAATAAATCAACTCACTCAAGAAAAAAATGAGCAGGCTTAAATTACCATATTTTGGATATATTATGCACAGACATAGCTCTCTGGTAAAACCTCTAATACATGGGTGTCAAACTTGCTGCATCACGTTGCCATCATGAGACATTTCACGATGTTTTTTTCTGGGGTGGGTGTGGCCTACACATGACACATCCGTCCTGTGGGCTGCCAGTTCGACACCCCTACTCTAATACTTGGGAAGATGAAAGAAAAGAGAAGGATGACCATCATTAAATTGGAGGGGATTAATTGCAGTGTTACGGGTACAAGAATCTTCAAGATTCTTTGAATGCCTTTAAAAAAAAGAAATTGGAATAATACTACTGCAAAAATTCAACATGATGCCTCCATTGTCATTGGAGAACCATCTTCTGTTCTGAGATATAGCAAAAGCTTCAAGATACAGACTTGTTACTTCAGGAGTACGCAACATTAGGTCTACAAAGTGCCAAATGACCCACCCAATTTCCTAAAGCAACTTTTTAAAGCAACTTTGGTAGGAATGAAGGGGGGAAATAACTTTCCCTCTCTCCTCCTATAAATGAAATTCTGGTCATGAAATTATGGAGAATACTATCATAAATTTTAGAGGCCTCACAGAATAGTAAATATGTACAGATAGAAAGAAAGCTTGGTCTTAGGAGTGTTTTTTTTTTTAAGATTTATATATGCATTTGCAAAATCACAAGCCTCTGCTGCTGTTTCTATGAAAGACCTGGCAGATTTTTTTTTAATTAAAAAAAAGCTTCTGATTATATGGCCACATCACTGAATTTAAGCATATACCTGGTAGCATTTAAGAGTTTTTTTAAAAGATCATCAGATTAAAAACAGTGATTCAGCATTATCCATATCAACTTAATGAAGGAATGTTATACAAGAAATGATTTGACAAGAAATTGTGGAAGCAATAACAATAAAAAATCTCCATGCTTCAAGGATTGAAAGATATTGTCGCAGGGAGACTGTTCTCATGTATTTTATTTTAAAGTTGAGCTAGGCTTCCAGATAACTTGGATGGATTGTTCCCAAAGATCCACTAAAGAATACATTTGTGGGGAAAGAGTAGGACCATTTGGGCAATTAAAAGGTAGGAAAAAAGACAGAGCTGTGATATGCAGATATCAAAGGAATGTGCATAATAAATAGTTCCTCAAACCAAGTGACACATACCTGTTAATGGTAAGGCAGTAGGAAGAATATGTGATTGGTCAGACAATGTAAAGTTAAAACTGTGGTGGCATAGTATTGCAGGCTAACTCTACCAACTGCTAGCAGATCAATCTTGATCAGCTCAAAGTTGACTCAGCCTTCCATCCTTCTGAAAAGCTTTCAGTAAAAAGAGAGCCCAGATTGTTGGGTGCAATACACTGACTGCAAACTGCTTAGAGAGGAATGTAAAGTGCTGTGAAGTGGTAAAAAAGTCTAAGTGCCTTTTGCTATTAAAGGCATATAACTAAGTGAAGGTTTTCCCCAAATGCCATCACCCTGCTAAACAAATAATTCCCTCAACACTGTCCAACTATTTACAAAGTCTGCATTACTATTACTATTAATCTTCTCATCACTCCTTATCAACCATCCCCACTCACTTGTGACTGTATGACTGTAACTTTGTTGCTTGTATCCTTATGATCTATATTGACTGTTTCCTAATATGATTTGATTGCTTATTGTACCCTATGGCTATTATTAAGCGTTATTCCTTATGTGACCAATCACAGTTGTCCAATAAAGAATTATATGTATCTATGGATATTCTCAGTTAATCCTTAATAGCAAGAATTGCTATTACTTGTCCATTCCTGAAATGCCCCATTGGAAAAAAAATAGTTAATTCTTCTCAAGAAATACATTTATTAATATATAACACTGTATAGGTTGGTAGACAGTGACTTTAAAAATTGCTAGGAATTACATGCTTTAAAACAGCATCACGTATTTGTTTCCTCTTTCTGAAATAAAATAGACTTGTTGGAAAAAGAATAGGATAATAAAAAAATGTCATCCAAAACCCATCCATTCAGAATCATATTTACTCACAAATGGTGAACTACTATATATTACAATGTTCAGAATGAAATGTTTCTTCAAAGAAACCTGAGAATTTATCTTTCAAATTCAATTCTACAAGAAATAAATTATTTTAAAATGTGGTGGTTTTTAAAATAAATCCTATATTTTCCACAACTATCTATCTCAATCTTAAAAGTGATATCAGGATTGGGAAATGGTCTGGGTTTAAAAGAAGCAGGACAGAAATTACATTGCTTGAGAACCTTCTTTGATCCATCAGTGTTTGGGTTTGACCATTCTGTCTGGATTTAGAAGAAAGTCAAGCTGAAATTCCATATAGTGGAGAACTCAACCAAGATTTCTCTTTACGTATTTGGAAAAAAAAATGTATAAAATCTGCAAGAATAATGTCCCCACCCCTCCAGTGTAGCTAGGTGGTTTATAAAACATATTGTAGGTGAAGGAAGGAACTTGTATGGGGATATTTTTTCAACAGGTGATGTTGAGATTTGGATTGTTTAAATATGATGTGTAACATAGATATATGTTCTACAGATTTCAAACTAAATTTCTTAAAATTTCTGACTGCCAAGCTGAACCTAAGCCTTCCTGTACACTACAGAAGAATAGTGGAGTTCAGTGATTTCATGTGAAAAAAAAACTGTTATTTTTTGTCCTTCATAAAAACCCTGGCAAACACCAATAATGGTTTTATTTCATATGTTGTCAAATATTGGTTTGGAATGAATTTCTTTTGAAATCAGGTTTACTAATCACATTCTTAGTTAAAATAACAATCACAGGGATTAGCAAGCGGATCCCGAAATGCATTTCTTTATTTCTCAATATAATGTGCAAACAGTAGACAAATTGCTCAAATTATATTTGCTTGCTTTTCTCAACTGTTCACTCTGAAGCTTATAAATAATTTTGAGTCATTTAAAAATAGTCAACAAGGTGAACACAAACCAGTCTGATTCTTTATGTTCTGAACCTGAAGAATATTTTATATATTTTCCAAGGAACTGAGCATTTGTTTGTTTTCCAGAAAGATTGTATATGTTGCAGCTAAAAAAAAACGACAAAAGGAATAGACTGGGGTGAAGGGGGAGAGGGAGAAACTTAGAGAGCAACAAAAATACAACAGCTGGAAATATTTCAGGTTGCTTTGTATTATTTAGGGCAACCTGGGGTGCCATCATACTCCAGGGCATTGGCTTGACTATTAGGTATCTGTAAATACAGTAGCAGCTCTAGACAATGACAGAGTAATCGCACCTCCTGAATCACTTTCATATGTAATGCACAGAACTAGCATCTACCAAAAACCTGACGAAGTAATTGATAGGTTAGGTTGCCTACAGAGAGCAAATCTTTTCCAGAAACAATACGTACTTTACAACAATTGGAGCTCTGTCAAGTTTGAAAATTATTTTTGAACAAATGGTGTTATTTATTATTGAGATGTGCTTGGCTTCAAGGCTGTCAAGCACATTTGATGGAAAGCCACAGATATATAATATACACAGATGCATAAATGCTTGCATACTGCACATACTTGCATCCCACAGAGTCCTAGAATCCATACATGGAAACTAAGGGATTGATAGACAGGTATATGCAACATTTGATGTTTGCTTTCTAAATGCAGAGGTTTTAACCTGGGGTGTGGGTGTGTTTATAATAAGCATTACCTATTTACTATTGAGAGTTTAATTGACATGTTTTGGGGCTACTAGAAAGGTTATTTAAATCAGTCTTCTCTTATGTTGGTTGAAATGAAAGGCAGAGTATAAACTGATGGTCTCTGGTTCTGTTAGATTTCAATTCCCAGCAATATTACCTATTCTCTGATTGAGAATTTTAATACAACTAAATTCCAATATATCCAGAGGGTATCCACTTGATGAAGTTTAAACTGTCCTTCTTATCTTGCCTATTCTCTTCTATTATATTCTACAACGTTATCCTGATGTTTGGTTTGGTGACATGACTTAGATCATTAGAATAATTTTATTGAAAATACAGAATTTGAATTGAATGAAGAAAATCTAATTCAATAGCATTTCCCTTTCAGATGAGATTAAAGATTATGTTGCAACATTAATAGTTATTAATTCAGACACATCTATCTGCCATATCACCATTATACATCATGGAAATTCTCCCAAACAAATGACATTGTTTCGTTTATTTTTGATAGTGTCTGGGTGCTAGCATGATGATGGTGATGATGGTGATGATGATGATGATAATGATGAAGATGATGAGGATGATGATGAAATATATGCATTTCAAGTATTAAAGTTAAGACTGTTCTTACCACAATTTGATGTAATTCAGTGTAATACTTAAATAATGTATTACACCAGTTGGACTACTTCTCCATATGTAAAATAGAAAAATGAGGCCTTCTCAGAATAAAAGTTATAAGCTCAGTAATGAGATTATATTATAATGTTATAATCAGTCTGATTTTTGGCTTAAGTTAATGTGATTTATTGTGAATAGTTTACAGTGGCCCTTGACTTACAACCACAATTGGGACCAGAATTTCGGTTGGAAAGCGATGCTGTCATTAAGTGGCTCATCACATGATCAGTCTTTATTTTAGTATCATTATTACTGTGGTCAGTAAGTGAATCACATGGCCATTAAATGAATAACATGGTCATTAAGTGAATCCAGCTTGCCCAATTGACTTTGCTTATCAAAAGATGGCTGGGAAGTTGCAATTCATGACCATAATGACTGCAAGGTGCTGCAGCCATCCTAAGGGCCAAGCACCTAAATTATGATCACATGATCCCAGAAGTGTTCATAACTCTGAGGTAGGTTCTAAGTCACTTTTTCGTCAGTCATTTTAACTTTGAACTGCTGTTAAATGAACATTAATAAGTCGAAGACTGCCTGTATTTAGTAAATTGTGTTTGGGCAAACCATGGTTTAGTGCAATGTCAGACAAAGCAAGGTGAGATGTTGTCATCTACTTTCTTCAGACCAGAATTATGACCACCATCTGATATGTGAGCAAGCACAGCGGTGGTCTTCTAATCAGTTAGAAGGTCTTGGTTCCTCTCATCTGGCATTGTCTATCCTAACTGGCAAGGAACTTCATTCTAGTGCATGAATAAAACATCCTTCTTGCAGCTGCTGCCTCCGTGAGTCAGCACTGGATTTCATTCTCAGCATGTTAGCCGAAAGGTTGGTGATATGCCAGATGTCCCACAGGAAGCCACGGCAATTTGTTGTGCTGAAATCTATTGTCAAGCTGAGCTATTAAACTGTTGGGGACATTTTTAACTATCCTGCTGTACAACAGTTAAAGGAGGCTGAGGTGAGGGTGGGAGACAGAAAATAAGAAAAAGAGGAAAAAAACCTCTTGAATGCTTACATGCATTGGAGGCATCAGTTGGATGGGAACAGTTAATCCTGTGCTTCAACATGTTTTAATATCTAGACCAGGCTTGTCCAACCTTTCACCTTCCCTGGGCCACATTAGAAGATGAAAATTTGGTTTGGGCCGCACATAAAATAAAATAACAGTAACGATACCTGATCATCCAAAAAATCCATTGTGTGAACCCAGCCTTAGTCTCCTGACTACCAGAAAGTGGCACAGGCCGCAAGATGGCAGAGCTAATATAAGATGGCGGAGCTAATATAATGGATGGGGTGCAGGGTTGCCAGATCGCAGTTTGTCTCTGCGGCCAAACTCAAGCCAAAATACGGCCAAATTCGGCCAAATTATTTTTTATCACGGCCAAATTTTCCGGCCAAATTTTTTTCATAAGATATCATAAAAAATAGTCAACCAGAGAGAAAGGAATACGGGGGAGGGGGTGGGAAGAAAGCTCGCCCGCCTCGCGCCTACCTCTCCTCCTGCAAATGGCCTGGCTGGATGTGGCAGGACTGGAAGGCAAGGACCGGGAAGCTCGGTGCAGCAGCAGCAGCAGTGGCGGCAGCGGGGGCAGAAGCCGCTACAACAGCTCTGGCGGCAGCAGTGACAGTGGCAGGGGCAGAAGCCGCTACAACAGCTCCGGCGGCAGCAGCAGCAGGAGGTGGCGGAGCGGGACTCTTGGGCTGCGGCTGCCTCGGCATGAGGAGCATTCTGATGGCACCCATCTTTTCTGTTGCTGCTTGGCATGGCACTCACCTCGCCCTGCCTCGCGCCTGCCTCTCCTCCTCCTCCTCACTGGCTCGTTCTCTTGCACGAAGGTTGGGGTGGGCACTGGGCTGCATTACGAGCCGACCTGGGCCGCATGCGGCCCGTGGCCCGTGGGTTGGACAACCCTGATCTAGACCCTATCATAACTTGAGTCTGCAATACAGGAGCCATTTTCTATTTCTAACAATATAGATGTAGATATCATGATAACATATAATTTATGTGATATATCTATATTAGATGATAGATAGATAGATAGATAGATAGATAGATAGATAGATAGATAGATAGATAGATAGATAGATGTAGATGATAGATAAATGTAGATGATATACTGTAGATATAGACATAATATGGCTATAAGATGGTATAAGTAACATACTAAAGATGAAAGATAAAGATTAGAGATAGAGATTAAAGATTAGAAATACAGAGAGATTTTATAGATATAGAGACAGACAGACAGAGAGTTATCTGTTTCTGTGGGTGGAAGGGAGGAATGTAAAAAGGAAAGTGTTATTTGGTTATTCAGAAGATTTAACTACCTCTATCAATTTTAAACCTCCTCTGAATGAATGAATGAATGAATAAACCTAAGAAATATAGCTACTGAAAACCACCATGTAAAGAATGTTTTATTATGGTTGACACATATAAGGTAAAAAAAATACACAAATATGAATACATTAGGTGCAAATGCATTAACTATATTTTCTGCTATAAAAATATTTGTAAGAAATGTAACCACTAGGAAGATTACCCCAAAGTAAACTCTAAAGAAGAAATTGTACAAAACTCATTGTGAATAATGCTTCTGCCAAATTAGTATGTCATAATGCCAACCAGAACTTTCATTTGGCAAAATACATAACTTGGATGCAAAAGGGATTAAATTAGTTATCTCCATTATCTGTACATGGGTGAAAGAAGTCTAAAGCCTCACTTATCTATTCTTAAAAATAAATCCGGAAGGCATCCCTGGAAGATGATGCTTCTTTTTATAGGGTCCATAGTCGATCAAGGTACACAACCCTAATGGGTCCTGTTCCATCAATTTATGGGCAATTAATTAATCAATAAAAGAGTTATTGAAAAAATACTAGCATATAATCATCTCAGCTAGGCCATATGTTGAAAATGATATCACTAGGCTGGGACATTTTAGTTTTATGAACTCAGAATAAAAATCTGCTGAAGCCTGGATCTGTGCCTCAGTATAATGCACTTTTTAAAAAATGCTAATTCATTTACTATGCAACAGAGGGAATATTTTGCATAATAAATTTTCAATATGCAGCTACAGATACCACACATTTTGCCCCATCTCTCAATGTCAGTAGTTATTCAGAAGTGATTTATTGATGGCTTATTCTGAAGGGAAAAACGACAGAGGTAAATTGCATTAATATCATTAGCATATTATCTAGTGGACCCCAGGGCATTCACTATTAAAATAATAAAAGGGAAGTTTTTATTATCTTTTATTTGGCCTAAAGTACGCCTAGACTTTCTCTGGAACATGCCTGATGCTGTTTAAAGCAACAACAACAAAAAGTTTGTAAATGCCAGTGCAGTCTTCTTGACCAGGTGAAAAACGCATAAGTCCAATGGGGTAGAAAATGGATTGAAGGTCAAACTAGACGTTATTTGGTTTCTTTTAAAAGCAATGTCCAAAATATGTTTTCTGGATCACAACTGAAGTGTAAAGAGAAGGGTTACTCACCCTTTCCACACATGCTTACCTATTCTAAACGAAATACACATCTCTGAATGAAATAACTTCCTGGAAGTTTTTCTTATCTCTGGTTTTTACCAGAGATGGGGGTGGGGTGGGAAACAGAAAAACAATTCTGCCTTTAAAACCTCACAATGTTCTTGCCCAAATTGTTCCTAACATTTTGGGAAAGAAACATTTTTTTTAAAAAAAAAGAAAGATGCAGTTCTTTTCTGTATGCTATTCATTATGATATTTACAAGACTTACCTTGTAAAAAGGAAACCAAAATTCACCTTTTCCCCACAGATATGCTTCAGTGGGACAATCCACAGTGAAAACCATACCACAACTGGCCTTGATTTAATGAGTCTCCTGATGAAGAGGAAGGTAGAATAAGTGGTATATTTCCACTTATCAATTGTCTCTCCCCAGAGATGGAAATGCTTCCATCTGTGGAATGGGGAAGTGGAAATTTTCTTGTACCCTCCCTCATCCCTCACGCCCACAAAAGCCCACAAAAGCTTCAGGGAGTTGGGTAACTCTTCAGGATATATTTGTTGGAGTTGAGATGTACTGAGAAAGACAGAGTGGACAATGTCTACGAAATGTCTATGAAATGAGTAGAAGTCCATTTCTTCAAAGTCTGATTTTACCAGACTATAGGCAGAAAAGCTTTCATCTATCCTTCCACCACCACCACCCCGCCATCAGAACTGATGAAGCTTCTTGAATGAGAAGCAAAATGTTTTCTTTTTCTTTCTCATCAAGGAAAAAAAAATCAGTTCATCTGACTTTTGAAGGAAAAAAAAAAAGCACCTTTGGGACAACTATGACATGGATGACTAAGATTCTCCACTGACAAAGCTCTCATCAAGTTTAGATTTTCTGAATAAACAATTTAGAGTGATGTTTGTGTAAATGTTTTGATGTGCAAGTAGTAATCGCCAGAGGTGCTTTGGATTTCCCCCTCCTTTTTTCATTTACTATCACACTTGGTTCTTCACACACACACACACACACACACACACACACAATTTCTATTCTCATACATAATCCCTTTGCAGAAGGAATGAAGATGATAATATTTTTATTATATTAAAACAATTAGTAAGAACGATTAGTAATTAATGCATAATAGTTATTGACTTTCAAAGCACAATGGCCTAAAAATCTCATGTAAAGATAATTACATTCAAGGCAATATTTTTTTTTTATTATTATGTACTGCCTGGCTTGCTTTATTTTATTTTCACCTACCGACTTCACCAAGGCTTTTCCTGAGCCTTAAACACAAACATGTACATGCACACAGAGTACAGAAGAGGAAAATAAAGAAATGGATCACAGATTACAACAAGCTTCTAATGTCAAATGGGCAGGCAGACAAACCAGATAGATGTCAGTTGGCACTAAGTGACAGTAAGAAGCCTTATGGTGTTTCTGAATGATGGATGAGAAACCTTATTGTTATACAGATGCTTAACTCACTGATGTGCATTATAATTTTGAAGATGCCAGCTGATTTGCACAGATTAGTATGCTATATGGCTAGAAATAGAGTTAAGGGAATAGAATAGTGAAATTGAAATTGAATAGAATGAAATTTTCATTCTCTTTCTCTCTTTTGCTCCTTGGATTTTTTCCCCTGACAGTTTGTCTAAGAGGGCATTATTATGAACAATGAATTCAGAGAAATCTAGGAAGATGATTTCCTTCCTCCCTTCCTTCCTCCCTCCCTCCCTCCCTTACTCACTCACTTCCTTCTTGTAAAAAGGTGGGAAGATCTGACTTGCATTTTACACATGGTAATTGTTACATTTAAATAGAAAATATTGGAATGGCTTAATGATGCTGGAGATGGTCTCTGCTCCAGTGATTCAAGTCCTGGCACTGCATGTCAGGGTGAACTCTCATCCCTCAGCTTCTGTCCACCTAAATGCAAGTAGATAATATAGGTATCAACCAGAGGTGGTATTCAGCAGGTTCTGACCAGTTCTGGAAACCAGTAGTGGAAATTTTGAGTAGTTTGGAGAACTCGTAAATAGCCCCTCTGACTGGAGATTTTACAATATCTTTCCCCTGCCATGCCCACAGAACCAGTAGTAAAAAAAATTGAATCCCACTGGTATTAACCTACAAAATGACTTCAGCTGAAGCCATGCTTGCTTCTGCTTCATTTCTTAGTTGCCATTCAAGGAGGAAAACTCAGGAATGTGGTGCCTCATCTGACTAGTCATAACATCTACCAGCTGGCATGAGAACCAAGTTCATGTCAATAGACACCTGTTGGTGTTGAGTGGGAATCTACATCTGGACTGATTGTCCCATGTGACCTGAAAGACATAGAGAGTGAGGAGGTCTCATTCTTTTAAATATCCCTAACAACGGGAATAATTTAGAGCTACCTTCACCTTTCTAAGTGCTGATATGATGTACTCAGTAAAGGAACTCTTGAACTTGAACAAAGTGTCAGATTCCTGACTTCTCAGAGTTCATTACAATAGGTACCACTTTGGTGATGGGTCAAGCTGGTGCTCTGTGCAGGTAGTTAGATTCCTTCCCTCTGAACCTTCCTGGTTGTGGCATATATTGGTAAGGCAGCTCTGAGGTGGAAGGGGGCCTTGGTTTACACTGAGGAAAGAGCTGCTTATCTTTCCTTCTTGTGCAAAGCCAGCACCCTCTCTTGTAGTGTGCCATGGGAAATGCACAAGCATTTCCTACAACAGAGCTGGTCACTTGGCAGCCAAACTACTTCTCTGCAATAACTTTGTGATCTCCTGGCTAATGTATCAATGCAAAAAATAATAATACCCGATGATGCACGAATAGAGGAGAAACAACTAGAAAAAAATAACAAAATATCATGATTTGCAAATTGAAATTGAGCAATTATGGAGGAAGAAATCAATGGTACCAATGGTAATAGGAGCCCCTGAAGCATACCCAAGGGGCTGCCTAGATACATGGAAATTTTGAACTTATTAGACTGAATATCCTGACTTTGCAAAAAAAAAAACCATCCTACTCAGAACTGCTTATACACTCAGACTCTACCTTAACAGCTCTTAGATCCTTGATCAGGACTTAAACTGTTATGTTTTTACCAGTCCCAGATTGTGAATAGAATTGAAGATTAACCATAATAACAATAACAATAATAGAAGTGGTGATAGGGATAGGGACAGAGATTGGTAATGGAATCCTGATGCTGCTAAGATCAAAAGAAAGTGTGCCATATAATTCTTTGATGTCAGGATCTATTTCCACCTGACATAATGATATTGCAGCTTTAATGGAGCATAAGAGGTAGTTCTGGGCAAGGTGACATGAGAACAATTGTTCCCGCATGCCTTCCAAAATATGTATACTGTATAGCTTTGTGTGTTCTGATATTCCTATGCACTGTGATTTGGGACTTATAAGCAGTCTGTAGTGGCAACAAATTCCCAAACAATGTGGGAAAGAACATCTGTTGAGGGGGGCATGCAATTTTCCAGTCAATTAGTTCTGTCAGGAAGATAAAGTATTTCATTCCTTTGAAGAGGCCAACAGTGTAGTTGAGGGGGTCGGAGAGGAAAGCCTTAAGATGCTTGAAATGTAGTGTAAAGAAAGTGGTGTCTAAAGAGCTATTCACTCTCTTCATCTGTAAGTGAATGAGTGTATCCGATCAACCACTTCTTGTAGCCTACACAATTCATTTCTGCATCTGCAGAACTGTACATCTTGATTATATAGAAACTGAAAATGATGAGAGTGTGCTACATCATCTCCAGAGAAAAGCTCATTTTGATTAATTCAAAATTCACCTGTGGAAATATTTGCCCCAATATAGTGGTCATTGTTTTTGTGAAGATATTCTTTAAATGACTCATATGAAATAAATTGCACACTCTCTAGGCCAAAAGGCTGGGGTTTGTAACAGCCTACCAAATGCATGCCACAATATGGGGCACGCTTGTACTTTCATGTTTCTTTTTCTCTCAGCAGATTGAGTGTGTCCATTAAATGAATACAGCGGAATAGCTTGTAGTGTATTATAAGCTTTCAATCCAGCACACTTAAGGTCTCCCCAAATGCTGCAAAATGATTTACAAACTGCCCTGAAAGGTTTCTCTTGTGCTTAGCTGTTTCTTATCATTGGTCTCTTTCTTCATATTTCCTGTGGAGGAAACAGCTGTGTATCAAGGAGGAGAAATATTAAATAATAGCAAATGGAAAGGCTCTTTATGCCTTTTTAATGTTAGTTTATCATCCTTTATCAGGCTTTGCTTTGATTTGTGCCTTACTAACTTTGTCTGTGTAATGATAAGGGGATCAGTTTTAAAATTGGATATTAAAAGCAAAGCAGATAATATAAACAACCATCTCATAAGATGTAGCTCATTTTACATGGGGGAAAAATTAAGAAGGGATATCTAATTTGGGTTTGAGTTCCCAAATATTTTAACCATCATGGGACTGGGTTTGATTAAGATGAATAGCTAATGGTTTCCTAGATCAAGTGGTTGAAAGTCTGGATTGTTAAAAGGTAGAACAGAATGGCCAATTTATAGCTGACAAGCTAGATTATATAAAGAAAATATTAATTTTATGACTTTCGTTAAGCAGTGTGATTCTTATAGTAGATATGTTTAGAATTGTTTCGGAGACCAGAGCTGAAACTCTTAAATCTTTTAAACTCTTTTTTTTAGAGAAAAGACCCATGACCTTAGTAATAATAAAAAATGATATAACTTCCCATCCTCAAATGATGAGAAATAAAAATAAACAATGGTATACAGATTTGTGAAGCCTAAATATGGGAAACTAATGAAAATGAAATGAAATAAAAAATATTATTTACTAGAAAAATAAGTAACCAGCTTTTTTAAGTATACAAGGCATCTAAAAGCTAATTATTGATAGATTACCCTTAATACTTCAGATATTATTACAAAATAGTGGGTGTGAACCGCATTTTATAAAAAAAAAAGGAGACAGGACTGACAAATCTCTTAAGTGAGATCTATTTTGATAGAAATATTCCTACTATATTGGCCAGCTCAACCCAGGCCAGCTCAACAGCTCTGAGATGCTAACCAGCAGGAGACAAAATCTTGCCTTTCTCCAAAAGTTTTCTCCTGCAACTTGGAGATAACTCTGGATTTCAAGTACAACAGTTCCCTTTAGACTTGTCCTGCATGAATTTATCCAACCCCCTTTAAAGCCATCCAAGTAAGTGGCCATCACCACAATTTGTACTAAAGAATCCCATTAATTAGGTGCTTCTGTTTGTCGGTTGTAAAATCTCACTCCACTCAGTTTCTTTGGAAGAATTCTGAACCTTGCATGTTGAATGTAAAAAAAAAAAAAAAGAATTCTCCCTATCAACTTTCTTCATATCCTGTTTTATATATCTCTGTAAAACAGAATTAGATCTAGATTACACTTAGAATTTGTTTCAGAAAAATGATGTCAGTCATTATTTGTTTCTTAATCCCTTATGTATCCCTCATATAACCTGAAACTAACAGAGTCTACAAGAATTTAATTTAAATATATATGACCTCCTTAGATTTTTCATCACAAAAATGTAACTAAACATCCTTTCATAATTTCAGTATCAGATATTTTTGTCTTCTCTATGACCTTTGCTTGGCTTTGTTTATCATTAGCTGTGACTTTTACTTGGCTTAATAGAGATATTGCCCTAATATGAATGTCTATGTTTTATGTAGCGAAGCATCGGTTAGCTCACAAATTTTAAAGCTATGGTACTTTTGCTGCTAATGAGCTGTAAGAGTCAATTAATATCATCTGTTTCATGAGTCCCTATAGTGAAATACAAGGTGACAAATTAGGACTTTTGTTTATAGTCATCACAAATTGTTGAAACTACATAACACTCAGCAGAAGGTACTGTATTTATTTAATCATAACTTTTAAAAATCCACTTTCTGTTACCTCATAAAATCTGTTCACTTTGCATATGAAATCTACATATCAGACAAGACTACAAAGAAAAATAGATATAGTACTACCCATGTTTTCCCCAAAATAAGACTGGGTCTTATAATAAATTTTGTTCCAAAAGATGCATTAGGGCTTATTTTCTGGTTAGGTCTTATTTTCAGGAAAATGTGGTACTAATGATGTGGTTGACTAACTTAACTGGGGCTTATTTTGGGTGGTAGTGTGCATATTATGAGCATCCTGAAAAATCATACTAGCACTTATTTTCTCGTTGGGTCTTGAAGAAATAGGTGTCTCATTTCAAATGAAGGAGGGGAGGGTCACAAAAGATACCATATCCTGATATTATAGATATAAAACAGCAATGTCTTTCCCATCTTTTTATTATAGTTTCCAATGGAATGAAAGAGAGGCATTCCTGACTTAATATGCTATTACAAAATGGACAACTGATAATATTCAAGTATGTTTCTCACACAATAGGTGCCCGCATAGCTATTATTAGAAATCTGATAACCATCACAATTCATTTTAAAAATAAAACTGAACATAGATGGGTCTGAAACACTGTTTCTGTTGAAACCTTGATTATCTTAAGGAAAATAATATGGGGAAAAAGTAGCACAATGACCCGATAGAAGGAAAGAGAACTAGCTAAAATCATTACTTCATAAGTTTCATTAAAGATCCAAGTTTGTAATTCCCCAGATGTTGACATCTAACAAGTTCCCTTACCCATATGGTTGGAGAAAGGGGAATCCTACAGCTAGACAACAACTAAGAAATCAAATTTGGGAAAGAGCAATAAGGCTTACACTGTTATTTTAGGTAACACTGCCCTGGTGGCATAAGTTAGAAATAATGTAGTATTGCAGGCTAACTCTGCCCACAAGTCTGGAATTTAGTCCTGATGGGGCTCAAGGTTGACTCAGCCTTCCATCCTCCTGAGATTGATAATATGAGGACCCTGATTGTTGTGGGCAATATGCTGACATTGTAAACTGCTCAGGGAATGCTATAAAGCATTATGGAGCAGTATATAAGTGTAACTGCTATTGATATTGCCACTTTTCTGTTTGAGTAGTACAAATTATTTTGATCAATAATTTGGTCAGAATGCTCAGTTTTCCCAATATATCTGCACTCCCATATGTATGTGAAAACAGACAGATAATAATTATAAATGGATGTTTGTGCTCATACCCTTTCCATATTGCACAGCAGAGTCTAACAATTTACCTTAATTTAGTTTACCACTTTATGGCATCTGTTTGTTGGCTTTACTATCCTTTCTCAAAGACTGTCCTCCAAAAACTAACTTGGAACCACTCAGAAAGTCACTAAACTCCTTTCCCATTAATTTTTAGTCCTGCTACTGCTCCAAATTGTTCTAATTCATTCATCAATTTTTGTCCCTTTTCTATTGGTTCTTCAATGAAAGAAATCATATCATCCGCAAACTCTTGCAACGGATATTCTTCTTTCTTAACCTTTAATCCTTTATGTCTGGGTTCTGTCTAATTCGCCTTAAGAATGCTTCTAGTGATAATATGAAGAGCAGGGGTGAGAGTGGGCAGCCCTGTCTGACTCCTTTTTATATTTTTATTGGGCAGGTATATTCCCCGTTTATTATAATATTCACTAGTTGTGTATCATAAATAGTTGTTATAATATTTTCAAATTTGGTGCCTAAATTTATATTATAATTTTTTTGGATTAAAAATTGCCAATTTAAATTATCAAAGGCCTTCTCTGCATCTAAAAACATAAGTGCAAATTGTTTTTCGGGGTGGGCTTTGTAAAATTCTAAAACATCTAATACTATTCTTAAGTTATTCCTGATTTGTCTGGTCTGGAGAAATCCATTTTGGTCTTCATGTATATGCTCATTTAACATCCTTTTTAGTCTACTTGCTATAATAGAAGTAAATATTTTGTAATCAGTATTTAACAATGAAATTGGCCTATAATTTTGTATATATTGGGGATCCGAATCCTTCTTCGGGATCAGAGAAATCAATGCCCCCCTCCATGAATCCTGGCTGCCAATAAAACATCATGAAAAACTTCCACCATAAGAGGTCCTATTTGTTCTGCTATTGCCTTATACAGCTCCCCTGGGATCCCATCTGGTCCCAGGGATTAGTTGTTTTTCTGATTCTCTATTGCTGATTTCAATTCGAACTAAGTAATATCTTTATTTAATAATTCTTCCATTTCTTCCCCAATTGCGTTATCCTTCATTTCATCTAAATAGTTTCTTATCCTATCTTCGTTAATTTCTTCCTTTTTATATAACTCTTCAAAGTACTTATGGGCAATTTCTTTTTTCTGTTCTATCTTCTGTTGTATATCCCCCCTTTCCATCTATTAGCTGGTATATCAATCTTTTTTCTTTCCTTTTTTAAAGTCTGCATGATAGCCATCTCCCTGGCTTATTGGCATGCTCAAAATAAGTTTGTCTAGGTGTATTCAAATTTATAATCATTCTCTCTTGTTATATTAAATTCAATTTATGTCTAGTTATTGTTATCTGATTTTGCAATTTTGAATTCTTTGAGGATTTTGAATCCTTTGAATCCTCTGTAATTGAGTTTCTAATTCTTTAATTTTTTGTTGTAAATTTGTTTTGCTGGGCATATTTTTCCTTATTCCTCTTGGCGTTATAAGAGATTGTTATACCTCTTATTACTGCCTTCACTGTATCCCAAATGTTTTGTTTTGTAGTTGCTCCATTATCATTTTCCTTTAAAAAAATAGTTTATTTCCTCCTTGAGTTTGTTGGTACATTCTTTTTCTCTTATTAACTGAGTATTTAACATCCATCTTTTCTTGGGTTTTTCCCTACCCTTCCATATTATCTGAATTGGATTGTGGTCTGCCCATTCATTGGGTAGAATTTCAATCCCTTTTATCTCATTTGCTATTTCCCCATTCATCCATGGCACATCAATTCGTGTCCATATTTGATGAGGATTTGAATAGAATGTAAATTGTTTTTCCTCAGGATGTAATCTTCCCCATATTTCAATCAAATTTAACTCCTTCATCATTTCCATACATATTTTGGGAAGCTCTCTTTTTTTCCCTTTGTTCCTTTCCCTATTACTGTGGTCTTTTTGATAATCAGCAATAGAATTATAGTCCCCTATAATACAAATATTTCTTTTTTCCAATCCCACTATTTTTCCATAAAGATGTTTAAAAAACTCTGTTTGATCTCCAATCAGGGTGTAGATTACCACTAAGAGAATTGGGATGGCATTAATCCAGATCTACAAAACCAGAGTTCTACCCTCAGAATCCGATCATATTAAATCTGCTCTCAAATCCTCTTTAACATATACTGCAATCCCTTTCTTTTTCCCCACATCTGCTGGTGCGGTGAATAACTTCCCTAATTTCAGACATTCTAAGTATTTTTCATTTGATTTCTTTATATGGGTTTCTTGTAGACATACTATATCAGCATTTTGTTTGATTAGTTTGGCTATTATCCTTTTCCTTTTTATCGTCGAGTTTAAACCATTTATATTAATTGATAGAAGTTTATTTTCTTGTTCCATTTAATTAGTTCTGTTTAGCTCTTTGTCTTGTAATGGCTCCAGTCTCTCCTTGTGCCTGAAGATGTGTCCTACTTTCTTCTCTCTCCTGTTGTAATTGAGTATTTCCTTGATTTCCTAAAGTTCCATCTCTGTTCTTATGATAGCCTTGATCCTCCTGGGAGTTTGTTACCAGTTCCTCTTTTCTGCTCTGGTCTTCCGGGCCTTCCAATTGCTCATAAAATTCCAAAATGACCAAAAATTTAACAGAAAAACAGAAATTAGAACTAGAAGAAGTTATGGGAATACAAGTGATAAAGTAAGTTAAATACTTAAGAATATGGTTGACAGCACATTGTAAGACACTTAAGGAAAATAATTATGATAAATTGATGCAACAGGTAAAGAAGGATTTAGAAACATGGGGCAAGTTGCAACTTTCATTATTAGGCAGGATTGCTGCTATTAAAATGAATATTCTTCCAAAATTCCTCTATATATTTCAGATGATCCCAATCAAAGTACACAATTTTTTTTTTGAAGAACTTAATAAAATTACAGTAAAATTAATCTGGCAAAGGAAAAAAAAACCTAAAATAAACTTAAAGGCAATGCAGGATATGAAGAGCAGGGGAGGGCTGGCACTTCCAAATTGGGAGTTGTATTATAGTGCAGCCTCTTTAGTACGGTTGAAGGAATGGGTAAATTTAACCAATAAGAAAATATTATTCTTAGAAGGCCATGACTTACAGAGGGGGTGGCATGCTTTTCTATGGGATTTTGGGAAAACTACCCAGAAATATTTTCATAGACATCTAAACAGAGATTCATTATTGACTAATTGGAAGAAAATAGGGAAATAACACTATTTAAAAATACCAATTTGGATCTCAACAATGGAGGCAATGATTCATCCAAATAATCTGGATATTACTAAAATGATTAAATATAAGGACCTATTGGATACGCAAGGAAATCTGAAATCATGGCAAGAACCCCAAGATCGGGGATTAAAAATTGATCAGTGGGCATATTTTCAAATTCAAAGTAGATATAAACAGGACAAGAAAGAATTTGGAATTAACAATAAACTCCAGCAATTAGATCAAATTTTATTAGGATCAGGCAAAAAAATATATAACATAATTTTATAATTATTTATTAGAAGTAGAACTAGAAGAAGAAATTGTAAAAGGGAACATGATAGCCTGGAGTAGGAATATAGGACATAGTATCACCATAACAGAATGGGAAAAGGTCTGGGGTAGAAATAATAAAATTACAAAACTGGTAGCATACAAAGAAAATGCCTATAAAATGTTGTATAGATTGCACCTTCCTCCTTCGAGATTAGTGAAGATGCACCCCAATATGAGTCCGAATTGCTGGAAATGCAAAAAAAAAGAGGGAACATTCTTCCATATGTAGCGGTCCTGTACAGAAGCTCAAAAATATTGACAGAAAATTAGAAATTGGCTGGAGGAAATGACAAGAGAACAGATTGAATTCAAACCAAAGTCCTTTCTATTAGGGATCTTTGATAAACAAATACCCAAAAAAGTGAAATATATAATAATAAATATCTTGACAGAGACCAGATTGGCTTTTGCACAATGTTGGAAACAGCCTCATGTCCCATCAGAGGAGATGATTATTCAAAAAATTTCAAGTTGTGCAGAAATGGACAAATTAACCCTGGCATTAAAAAATAAAGACACTTCAATATACTACAACAGCTGGAACTGCTGGTACAAATGGATAGACCAAAGATAGATTTCACACTAAAAAGTAAAAGAGGATAGGATAGAATCGTAGTAATGTTATATAGATATATGTAAGGATTAAGTGTGTGTATATGGCATAAAATAAGGATAAAAAGGAGGTCTCACAAACTGTTGAAGATGAAAATGTTTTTAATTGTTTTCTATCTTTTTCCTTCTATTTTCTTCTTCATTCCTTCTTTTCTTTTTCTTTCTTACATTTATGTATGTGTTGTTGGTCTGTTTTAATTGTAAAATCAATAAAATTTATTTAAAAAAGAAAAAAAGAAAGTCACTAAACTCCTGTTCCCTTGAAAACACTACTAATCCTTTGTTCATTTCTAGAATGTCAGGAAATTCTGTCTAGGACAGTATTGTGAGCTATTTAGCGACAGTTTAAATCTGAAATGTTGACATCCAGATATATCTTATCCTTTATTACTCTTGCTGTTTTCTCCATCTGCACTTATCTTTCAGGTACTAAGAAGAACGAGCAATATTTACAAACTCAAATCAACAGGCAGTTTTCAAAACTATCTTCTTTGGGGTAGGAAAGGTCACAACAAAACCAAAACATGCAATAAAATCCAATTGCCCACAGCTCAATTTCTACCCTGACCTCCTGCTGGCTTTCAGCTCTTATTGTACCACGTTCATTTCCCAAACCAGATGTTGCCAATGGGCCTTATGTAATATCAGTTCCAATGAAAACTTCTTGAGTGCTTAAGGAAAGACACAGAACTTGCAACCCCTCCAAAAAAACCTACAATATCATTTATTATTTATTCATTTATTATACATTTATTCATTTATTTTTCCTACAGATGTTAGGCACCTTTTTCTTCAGAAAGAAATTATTATAGAAACATTATCATATTCCTTCCTCGGATGTTCTTGCTAACAGAATGAAATCTCTTAAATTCTATTTCTTCCATCTTTCCCATACCTTGTAGGTTTTCCATACATTGCAGAAGGTAGAACTTTCCAGAGAAAAGCTTTACAAGCAGGCCAGAGGTTGTAGAAGAGGTGAAGTTTGTGGAAATAATTTCCTTCTCCATCAACAGAAAATAACAATACTTTTCTCTAGGTAAATTTGAAAATAGCCTTTCAGAATAACCTAAATTTTGTCACTTTTCCTTTATTTGCTGTGGTTAATTTAGAAAGAAGGCCATTGTCACTCCATTTGAAGAGTCAACTGAAAAAAAATGGTATAACTTTACATAAGTAAAAATGATGCATTCTTACAAAAAATGCATTTTATTAAGTATGATAGCTGATTTCCTAAACCTAAAAAGTTAAACTCAAACATATGAAACATTATTAAGGTCTCATATAAGTAATGCATTTTTCTCTAATCTTGAAGTGATTTTATTAGAGATATTCTCTAACGAATGATCTATAGCAATGCAGAACTTTGGAAACAGACTTGGAGTAAAGTCACTGCTGTTTCTCTTTGTCCTGTGGCCTCAATTCTCCCTATCCAATGATTCCTAGATGTGTAGTTACATATCACAGTGTTTCCTGGTGTCCTTCATTTCAGGGACATCTCTCATTTTAATGGGGATTGTCTCTTATTCGGGAATATTATAACTCAGTAGGAAATGATGGATGTCTCTCATTTCAAAAGGCTATATATAGCTCAAAACATTGAGGGAGCAAACACAGATCCTTGGTTGTGTCCCATATTTTTTTAAAAAAATATGTTTTGTCTTTTTGCCTCATCGTGATATTGATGTGGTTGGCAAGTGATGGTGGAGGTAGCACAACTGGAGCTGCATGACAGAATCTCCTTCCACATTTGAAAATTAGTCATCATTAATGAGCTTTTTGCCACAGTGGATGACTAATCTGCGGAGTCATGACCAGTCTACTGAGAAATAAAGGAAGCAACTGTGTGAATGTGTATCAATTAAGCTCCCTGTTATAGTTCCTTTCTAAACAATATTTCGCCAATGTCTATAAGTGCTACAAATTACTAACAGTCACAAGGATCAAATATCAACTTTACCTAAAATGAGAGCTGAGGAAAGCAAATGTTGTTTATCTTAATACCAGAGAAATAGAAGGTACCGAACTATTATTTTCTGTAGACAACCCATGCTTCATTACCTTCTGCTTTATTCAACTAGGATTTCTTTTTACATAATGCATCTATGAATAGGCTTTTTTATAGAAGTGAACACAAGGATGGAGCAAAGAACAAAAGAAAGTCTATTCACTCTCCTCCTTCAGGTGTACACTAAACACTAAAAGAATATTGAAAAAGGTTCACCCACTCCACTGATTAAGTTCATAAATGTCAGCGCTATGAAGCTGTGATTTTAATGCTGAATGGAAGTTTTGACTGAGATAAGAAATTTTATATCAAATTTGCCAAGATGTTGGAAATGAGGAATCATTGAATGGTTTCCACTGAAATTCCAGCAAAAGAGATTGAACACAAGGCATGGAAGGCAAGTCCACTAACACCCCTGTGGAAGAACAACTGAAAAGAACACTTATTTAAGAATCTCCAAGCCATGCACAATTTTTACTCATTGATTTAGCAAATTTATCTGGCCATCCAGATAAAGTAATTAATTTTGGGTGGCTATCAAGAAATGAAAAGAAAGACATACATATAAAGCCAGTAAAATAAAAAAAGAATAAAAGACAATGGCGCAAAATATTAAACCTACTGAACCCCTCAATTAATACAGAACAAACCATTCAACCTATGCATTCATACAACCTGGGAGAAGTCAGGTTTTTAAGGCCTCCAAAAGACCAATATGATCAGGGTCATCCAAATTCAGTTCCACAGTGCAGGTACTATAACAGAGAAGGCATATTTCCTGGGTCCTATAAGAAGTTATTGCTTCATAGAAAGGACACATAGCTTCTTTTCTTTCCATTACAATGAGATGTATATGCTTAGTTTCTCCCTGCCCTCCTAAGCACAGCCCTTCATATGTTCAGCTAATAGAATCAAGGTGTTGACCTTTCACCTTGCCCAGCCATTCTACATTAGAATATGAATTTGAAAGTAGGATATGATCCAGATATAGCACAACACCATTTTATTTAAAATATATCTGTCAGTGCTCAGTTCAGACCTATCAAGATTTTCAAAGATCTTGTCATCTTTGAACATATCTTTGCATTTTCAAATATTTTTAGAAGGGCTATTTTTGTCCATTTTGTTTTAAAGCATTGAAAGTATGCCAACAACAAAGATTTACATCTTTCCCCACATCAAGCAGTGATAGCAAGACAGATGTAGTTGTCTAGGCCTATTTACAACCTAATTAATTAGGTCCTTGGTATCATTTTCTATTTTAAAAATATCCCCAAGCTTATAGTTTAAAAACAAGAACAATATTATAGCCACACATGATTGAATGATGAGTGACAATAAAACAGAATATTAAATAACACAACTCAAAAAGTGTACAATGGTTATTCTCAATCATGGGCAATATTGCTTTCAATCTAAAAAGCTATGGTTAACTTCAGTGATATTGTCATGTAACAATTTGAATTTTAAATTAAGAAGAAAAAGTTTTTTTCAGTAAAAAATGGTATAGAATGGCATCTGTTGCTAGCATGAAGTAGCACAAAGCTACTTCAAAAAACATGGACTATATATGTGCCTAGCAATAGCAAAAGCACTTAGACTTGCATACCACTTTACAGAGCTTTACAGCCCTCTCTAAGTGATTTACAGAATCAATATATTTCCCCCAACAATCTGGGTCCTCATTTTACCCACCTTGCAAGGATGGAAGTCTGAGTCAATCTTGAGCCTGGTGAGATTTTAACTGCCAAATTGCAGGCAACCTGCAGTCAGCAGAAGTATCCCGCAGTACTGCACTCTAACCACTGAGCCACCATGGCCCCCAAAATAAGCAACTTATTTTTTAAAAAAAATATAGAATGGACTTTAAAATTTTAGTTCATTGTTGTTTTAATGATGGAACTTAAAATTATAAAACTGAAGGACAAAGTTAGAATGAGTGAAGTAGCTTTCCCAACAGCAATTTACAATTCTTATCTCACCAAACTCTGACAAACAAATAGTGAAAATTCTCATATAACTAATCAAGCAAGAGAGTCTAATACATAAAATAACAGAAAGATTGTGACTTTTCCATATTCCAAAGCTATGTCTTACTACCTGATGGCAGTTGGGCTTTACTGTGTGGTTAAAATAGAATTCAGATTTTAACACCTTTGTATCATAAGAAATGCCAGTAACTATACAGCCCATTTGGTGTAGTGTTTAAGGCACTACCCAAGAAATCAGGAGACTGTTTGAGGCATACAAAACTGATGAGTGAGTAAGTTTGGATCAGTCACTTGCTCTTAACCCAATTCATATTCAGGGTTGCTGTTACAGAGAAAATAAGAGAAGGAAGGAGTATTGTTATGATTACTATTTTGAGATGTATATGAAAAAAGGCTGAGATAAAAATCTAAAGAAGGAGGAGGAGGAGGAGGAGGAGGAGGAGGAGGAGGAGGAGGAGGAGGAAGAAGAAGAAGAAGAAGAAGAAGAAGAAGAAGAAGAAGAAGAAGAAGAAGAAGAAGAAGAAGAAGAAGAAGAAGAAGAAGAAGAAGAAGAAGAAGCCCCGATCACTAATATTAATACAGATGTGTTGTGAAATGTCTCCTTAACAACAACAAAGGAAAAGTGCAGAGGTGGTATTCAGCAGGTTCTGACCAGTTCTGGAGAACCGGAAATTTTGAGTAGTTCAGAAAACCAGCAAATACCACCTCTGACTGGAGATTTTACAGTATCCTTCCCCTGCCACGCCCACCAAGCAATGGCCACAGAACCAATAGTAAAAAAAATGATTTTTTTTTAATTGAAAATTTGGAAAAGATAATTCATTCTTCTGAAAAGGTCCATTTTATCAATGTCTACCAACTGCATCTACTTCCAATTAAGTATGTACAGGATTGCAGCTTTCTTTTACTTGATCCTAATAGTATTATGTGGTTTATTTAAAAACAGGCATGATTTAAGTCCCAACGAGCATAGCAATACATGAACAGGACTAGATTGCTAAAATCAGGCTAAATACATAGATTACATTCCATGACTTTAAAAGACATAGTACATATAAACATAATCTATAAGTAACAGTGTAATAATTGGTAGTCAATCGTATAGTTTAGAGCAGTGGTACCCAAAGTGAGTGGTACCGCCCCCTGGGGGTGGTCGGATGCCTTAGGGGGGTGCTAAGAGGCAAGGAGGCTTGCAGGGGGATGCTAAGAGGCAGCAGGGGGGAGTTCGAGGTGCCGGCCCTGCAGGTTCACCCCTTGACTATAGCACTGCTCTGGAGCTGGTGCCTCCAATGTGGAAGCGGTGGCACGTTATGTGCTGCCGCGGCAGCGTTCAATGCACCATCCCCGTGCCACCTCTTAGTGTCCTCAAGGGGGCTGGCAGAGGTAAGAGGCAGCAGGAGGGTGATCAAAGGGCCAGCTGGCCCTGCAGTTTCACCCATTGAAGTGCTGGCTCCGGAGCAGCTACAGTCAATGGGTGAACCTGCAGGGCTGGCACCTCGAATGCCCCCTGCCACCTCTTAGCATCCCCAAGGGGGCCAGCAGAAGGGCACTAAGAGGCAGCAGGGGGTGGCATGTCCAACGCGGCCATGGCAGCATGTAATGTGCCACCGCTTCCGCATTGGAGGCTCTGGCTCTGGAGTGGTGCTAGCCAATGAAATTGCAGGGCCGGCGGGCACCTTGAACGCCCCCCTGCCACTTCTTAGCCCCACTCTGCTGGCCCCCTTGGGGATGCTAAGAGGTGGCAGGAGGGCGTTTGAGGTGCTGGCCCTGCAGGTTTACCCATTGACTGTAGTAATGCTCCAGAACTGGTGCCTCGAATGTGGCAGCACGTTGGGAAAAGCTGCTGCCATCGCTTTCTCAAAGTTCTGCCACTGTCGCATTCTGTCTGTCTGTCCATCCGTCCATCCATCCATCCATTCATCCAAAAGGTCTGTCTGTTTGCCTGCCTGCCTGCCTTCTTGCCTACCTACCTCCCTGCCTGTCTGTCTGCCTCTCTCTCTCTCTCTCTCCATCCATCCATCCATGTTCGAAGCGCCAGCACCACAGGCACATCGGGAAAGTAGAGCAAAGCCAGTCTGAGAGGGAGGGAGGGAAGGAGGGAGGGAGAGAGAGAGAGAGAGAGAGAGAGACCTGATGCGTCAGATTGAATGAGGCCTAGTTTAGACTGATGCCCTTTTCCACATTGAAACATCTTTGCCAGAACATTGAAACCTCTTTGGCTTCTATTAAAGGTTTTGTGGACGAAACATGGTCAAGACTATCATGAAGCTCTCACATTTTGTTGAGGCTTTAAACAGGATTCATTGGACCAGATCTCCACCCTAAAATGCCTTTTCCCCAATGTATTACAGTTCCAATTCTGAAGAAGGCAAAACCAAAATGTACTGGTAAATTACAAGGAGAACACACACACACTCCCTTCTAATCCTGCTGGAGCAGGTGATTGGACTAGAATAGATATCTCATTATCTTTCTCCTCCCTCCCTCCTTCTTTATTCCTTTTTCTTTCTGTCCTTTCCTTCTATCCCCTCCTCTTTCTTTGTCCCTTTTTCTTTCTTTCCCTTTTCTCTTTATTTTCTTCCTCTCTTTCTTTTCTCTCCCTCTTTCCCTCTCTCAGGCTCATCCCTTTGGATCAGGGGTCACCAAACTTTTGAACCTCAGGGATCACCAAACTCATAATTTTAAATCCTGGAGACCACTAATATGAATTTTGACTGACAGTGGCTTTCTGGCATTGGTGGGAGAGAGAGAGAGAGAGAGAGAGATATCTGATCTGATCCAACCTCTCTCTCTCCCTCTCTCTCACACACACAGGCAGGGGTGGGATTTAGACCCCTGATCTAAAGCTGTCAAAACTCCAAAAACTGGTCAAGTAGCTCTGGGGAAGCCAGTAATAAATTAGAACACTTGCTAAACAACCAGTCATTAAGTGAGGACCACTTGTATTTGGTTTGACAGTCACCTGGCCACGCCCACCCAGTCACATGACCAGCAAGCCATGCCCATCCAGTCATGTGACCGGCAAACCACACCCTCAAATTAGACCACACCCACAGACATTTGAATCCCACCCCTGGGTGGGGGGCACCGAGGATGAGTTTGTAGCACCAAGGGGGCAGAGGACTGAACCACTGGTTTAGAGGTTTTATGAAGTACAATAATGTTGCTTATTCCTTTAGAATAATATTCCATTTATTACAAACTAAGAAATTTAGGTCTTGCTTGTGCAATTTAGGTCTTGCTAGTTATGTATAAAGGTTAAGATATATAAAAATGGACAAATCTGAGATTCTTCGTCTTATCCTAATCTCTACATATTCCTGATGCATTTTTAAATGGGAGGATATGGACAGCTTCAAAAACACATGGGAATAGTCTCCATCTTTCCTGCCTTATACTACTGATATACCATAATTTAGATTAGGGGAATAATGAAATCAATATTAATGGGGTGGGGATTATGTTCTAAAACTGCTGAACTGCACAATATTCCCATGATTTTGGAAACCAGAGCCATTTAAAACATTAGCAATAAGGAAGAACAGTCCAATCAATGTAACACTTATTATACCAAAAGCTGAGCTGTGTTGTGATGTGCAAACCAAATCACCCTGTACAATAGAATAATGCCTGCTAGTGTCTCTGTGTGATGGCTCTTATAACAAGTGAAAAAGCCTCTTTTCTGCAGTCGACACTCCTTTCAGTGAGTTTATTGGCCATATCAAGTTAAATGTTAATTGCAGGCTACAAAGAGGTTACTTATCCCTTTGTAATCAAATCTCTCTTTCATTAACTACCTGTGCAACCGTATACCTGCTCCTCAACATTTGACTGAGCCTTTTGTGTTCAAAGCACAGGATAGCAAATGGGCAATAGCTGAGATGCCTTAAAAGCTGTGCTACAGTCCTTGGAGGATGGCAAGCCACAAAAAACTCATTTTAAGCTTTGAATACAACCAACTGAAAATGCCACAGAAGGGTAAAAGGCCAAGATATAAGAAAAATGTAAAGCATTTTAGCTTTTTTGAAAGACTCTTGGAGCCAGAGAACTCAGAGAAATGAAATAGATTCTCTTCCCCATAATTACTTTCTCATTACTTACTGACCTCCAGGGTGACCTTGGTCAGTTCACTTTCTCCACCTAACCAAAGTATTCCAAGTGTGATCATTCAAATGAGCCATCTATTCTTTCCCTTTGAAGGCATCATAATGTGAATGTATCAGATCAGTAATTCATGAGGCTGACATTCCACCTGAATTGTATTTCCTCCCTTTTTTTCTCCACCCTTCCCAGAATTGATTTGATTTGATTATGTGCCATCACAGTGCTGTTAATGATAGATCTTCTTCAGGATGATCTTGTTCCTTTAGTTTTCAGTGGTGCACTTATTCCTGCTTTAATTGAATCCATTCACTGGTCATTTTCTTCTCTTTCCCACATCACAGTCTTCTGGAGAAAGTTAGATCTTCACATATTATGTCCAAAGTGTGTTAATTTCACTTGAGCCTACTGTTAGAACTTTAGGTTCATTTGTTTTAAGATCCATTTGTTTTTTTTGTTTGCTTCTTGGCTATTATCAATCTTTGAGATAAACCAAGACAGGAAGTACAGAAATCTACTTCCTTGATAGAGGCTACAACAAAACCTTCCTCTTTTCTCCTTTTTATTTCAAAGAGTATCAAAGTGGGCTCATCTTAAGTTTCTTCTTTACATGCTAATCTGATGTTATGGCTGCACATTCTTCAAAGCTATCTCTATATGTCTCTACAACTATCCATGATATTTTCAGGAGTCTGTTTCAACACCAACATTCAAACTTGTTAATACTATCTTTACCCTGCTTCTTCAAAATCAAAATTTTGCTTCATAGGAAAAAAAAGTGTCGTCTTAATTTCTGAATTTGTCAGGATAGAAACATGTCACAGCATCTGAATACCTTTTCTAAGGTCTTCATTACTACCCTACCACGTGCAAGTCTGCAGATTTCTTGACTGCTTATTCCTTTATTGATTGTTGGTCCTAAAAGCCAAAGGCTATTAACCACTCCAATATCTTCGCTGTCAGTTTTAAAGCTGATTACTATATTTGTGATTGAGCTTCTTTATGTTTAATCATAGTCTCTTTTTAAAAAAAAATCATGCTCCTTGACTTTCATTAGTAAAGTTTTTATGTGATTTGCATTTTCAGCTATCAGACTAGCTCTGTCATCAGCATAGTGCAAGTTATTGAAGTTTCTTCATTCACTTTTATAACAATTCTCATCTTCTTACTATCCAACTTCCTTTCTATATATTCAACATGTAGGTTGAATAAATAAGACAAAGTCTTCTTTCACTTCTTTGACTACATAAAGCCAGTCTGTTTTGTGATGTTCCATCTTTACTGGGGCTTTCTGGGTATAGATTTCACATATTTTAGGATTCTTTTTTTCCTAAGGCCATTCCACAGTTTGACATAGTTGATCCAACCAAAAGTCTTTCCATAATCAGTAAATCATATCTTGATATTTGTTTGGTGTTCTTCAGGTTTCTCAGTTATTCAATATGTGTGTGTGTGTGTATTCTTGGACTTAGCTTCAACAGCTGGTAGTTTTCTTTCCATGTAGAGGTCTAATATGTATTTGGTGATCTTTACCATCGTTTTCCTAGTCTTTGCTATTAATGTAATCCATATGGTAAGGATGGACAGAAAGTAACTTATTCAAAGAAAATCAAAGATGGAAGGAATGTATTGAAATTCTGTACTGAAATACAGAACCAAGATATTTTAGATGCTATTCTCTATTTACAAAGGATCTGTAGTATTAAAATATGAAATCAGATAAGCACTACAATTATAACCAAGTTGGAAAACTATTTATGGAAAATCTACAGAAATATGACAAGCAACAGAAGAAGAAAAAACTGTAAAGGTTCTAAAGTAATGAATAGGCCAACACATTTGGAGAATGAGACAAGGTCTAATAAATCAGAAAACCAAAGGAACAAAAGAAAATTTCTGTGTTTTCCCATGTCCCTGTTCTTCTTCAATGTCTTTACAGATGACTTTGTAGTGCTGCTTTTTGTTTCTTTGAAGGGCATTCTGAAATTTTGTAAAAAAATTCCCAGTATTCTGATAGGAAGCATTTGCAAAAATAATTAAGGTCATTTGCCAGCTTCTAATTCCAGTTTCAAACATGCCATTGCACAATTTAATTCTCTTCTTATATTACCTATGTATAGAAACTGGAAAAAACAGGAAATTTTCAGGTTGCTTTCAAATGTTTCTTAGGTAATGAAAAGCCAGAGACTATAATACAGTATGATGGTTAAGTTGTTGTTAGTGTAGGAACACAAAGTCTCCTGTTAGCTGAAGCTCTTAGCTCAATTTACCTTCTCAGGATTGTTGAAAAAAAATAAAAGGAAGAAACACTGCATATACCCACTCTGACCTTCTGAATGAAAGATGGGATAAAAATTAAATAAAAAATAAAGTGATTCTATTTTACAATTTTAAGACCTAATTCCAGTGTTTTATTTAGAGGGTAATTCAATTGTCAAGAAAAACAAAAGTTCCTGAATGAAATGCAGCGTATAAATAAACTAATACTATTTTCTTCTATTATTTCACTCATTCAACGCTCACTTAGCTCTTTTTAAATATACACAGCGTAAAAACATACAATGCACATATGCACACACACACACACACACACACTTGATCTACTATACTACTGGCTTCTTTTCCCCCCAAAAGAATCTTTTGAATGTGTGTATTTTGTTTGTGTGTGTGTGTGCAAGTGCGTTATAATATGATGTTATAAAAAAGTTATATGGCATAAATCCACCCTTTTATACATGTTTCTTGGTGATTCATCTCTTATCATTTCTCTTCCTCCATGGATGCCAGTATTAAAAGATTTGCTTTGAACTGGCCACAGAGTTAGTATGCTTGAGAAGTGAAAAAATGGAAAGATATTTGACACAGATTCACATAAATTAATCTAGGAGTCATGCTATAGCAGTAGTGATATCTAGCACATCCAGGGGCCAATACCTGTTGTACTGTGGATTCTTTATATTATGTAACTGTTGAGATTTAGGTGAGAAAGCCTTGAAATAATAACAAGATTCGCCATTGCAACAACTATATCCACCTGATATACACCAAAAAGTGCAAATGGACTGTTAAAATGTTCTGAAAATCACATACCATGATATCTTATTTGAAGACAGCTAGAGTTGAATGTTTTCTGGAACTGAACTAAAAGTACTCCAGCCAATTTTATGTTATGTTTTACTCATGCATGACATCCTCTAAATTGCATAATATCCTTTAAATTCAAAATTAGAAAAACAACCATTTGGTTTTTTTCAGACCATCTGTTCCAGGATACATGACCCATACTGAAAGCTAAGCATTGTAAAATCCTATTGCCTTCCTAGATTCCCGAGACCACTTGTCTTCCACATGTTGAATCATTCTGCAATATGGATGTAGGTACAGTAATCTAAATGTACCTGAGATTGAAGCCTTTTAAAAGCTCAGTAGCCTCAATGCCTGTAAAAGTACCTGCAAGCTGGCAAGTGCTTTTTGTGGCTATAATTAACTCGATGAAGTAATTATAGTCATTTGACTGCTGTAAAGAGCAGATATATAGGCAAATCAAATCACCTCCCATTTCTGGAATAAAAGATATAAAGATGTATGCCTCTAAAATGTAGAACTGGAACCTGATTACATGCACTTTAAACATCAGTCCACAAACTGTGAATCCACAAATCTTAGATATCTGTTACATGTTTTGCAGGTGAACAAGATCAAACTAAGCTTTTTCAGCTGCCCATATTCTTTACCATTTATGTCCCAAAGAGGACTGATAAACACATACCAGAAAAAGAAGATGAACAAAAAGATATGGCAGTTGGTAATGACATCAACATGGTAATTGGTAATGACATCCAAGTACAACATAAAATCACTATTAATACCAAATCAAAGTGTTCATATTGAAACTTAAGAGAAGAACTAAGGAGAAATGTCCTGACAGAGGTGGTATTCAGCAGGTTCTGATCAGTTCTGGAGAATCAGTAGCGGAAAGTTTGAGTAATTCACAAAACCAGTAACGGAAATTTTGAGTAGTTCAGAATACCACTTCTGTCTGTCCCTGCCCCCATCTATTCTCTGCCTCCTCAATCCCAGTCTATTGGCTGGATCTTCTTGTATTGCCCTGCACAGGAGAAGGGAGCTGGAAATCAGGTTAGTGGTGCGGGGTGGGGTGATCTATCTATCTACTGGTTGTCCACTTCTCTTTTCTTTGAACACTTTCCCAGTTTTACGAACTTCTCAAGAGAGGCTACAAATGGGAAGATTTATGTATTTCTTCTAAGATTAACAACTTTGGGAAGCTTGCAGGAGGATTAAAATGAATTATTTTAAATTATTAAGTCATTAAGGACAAGAACTTTTTGCCATCTTTGTTTGATACTTGAAGGCAAAATCTAGCATTCCATTTCCAAGAATATGAAGGAATATATTATTATCAGTTGCATTCCCAACATAGCAGTTCTATGTCTTGCATTTAAATAGCCCTTGTGCAATTATTAAACCATCATCTATTATTTTAACTGTAAACCCTACTTGTGTAAAGGCTGCATGTAATTAACTAATTAACTGCAAGGTACTAGACATGGCTTCACTCCTCTATAGCTTCTGGATCTATAGCATTATGTTCTAATTGCACTGGATTTGACTTTTCATTAATTACTGATCCTGTGTTAAATTTTCTCCATGTTCAGGAGAGCAGCATGTGTTCCCATTGAAGAAATAAAAGATGTTCACAGGAAACTCTCTTAGGAAAGCGTAAGACGCTGCATACAAGTTCTTATTTCAAAACACCCCATAAAAGTTGACTAAAAATTCAAAACAATGTTTGTTCCCTGGGGCAGGGAAAGGGGATGAAGGTGAGAACTGCTAGAGAAGGTAGGATGGTGCGGAGTTTTTTTTCTCCCCAGTCATTTAATCAATGCACTCAAAGGAAAACTGATATGACTGCTATGAAAAGTCAAGGCCATGAGAGCTGTTAACCTACAGAGTTTCAATTCTCCATAGAACCTTCTGATAGGCGAGGAGCCCCACTGCACAGCATGGGCATTGATGGTGGGAAGGGGGAGCTGCTTGTCATCAGTGCTTAAAGAGTAGCATGACCTGAGAAGGTCAACCAGGTTTCTCAAATGCCTGAAAATGAATAATAACTCACACCTGGAATCTTAAGTGGCACTGCTTTGTGAATTAAAAGCAGCTATAAGAATCACACCTGAAACTACTTTTAATAAGAATGTTTGGACTGTCCAAATATAGAGGCACTGTTCTTTGTTGCCATATCTGAAACCTTGAGAAGGGCATAGCACAATGGAACAGCTTACCACTTAATATTATTTCAGAGAATAATTACTTCACTGTTTTCTGAACCTGCAGAGAAAAAAAACAGGGTGGGATCAATTCACATTTGTTTTGGCTTTGCCTGGCCACCAATTTTTTAAAGCCTCTAATTCCGTCTTTCCCATGCAGGAAGAAATGCATGCATTGAACTAAGGGTTAAGTTTTACAATGCAATTTCATCTTTTTGAATCCTTCAAATTAAAAAGGGATAGCTATTTCAAACATGGAGAGATGCTACTGTTAGTACTGTAGCTAACTATCCTGTAGCTATGCTTGTGAGTTCTGATCATGCCAACCTCACTTTAGCAGTAAAAACATGGTTGAATTCAAGCATTTAAAAATAATCTGCCTGGATGGACAAACTTGTCTGTTTCTCATTCTGCCTATTTTTTGTTTAAATGGGGGGAAAATCCATGTTGCTTTGAGTATCTTCTGGTTAAGAGTTTCAGATCTGAGTCTCACAAACCTGGACCTCCATTAGATGGTAGCAGAAAGCATTTTCATTATCTTTCTGCTGCCATTTTGTGTTTCTATAGAATTTGGCAACCTAATTTATCTCTATCATGAAGGCAAATTATGGGGACAATAAAGTTATATTTTCTTTTCATTTGCGGGAGGGGGGGAAGTTTGGACAAATATATAATTTGCCCATTCCTATTTCATGAGAATGTATGTGGAAAAACATTCGAGCAAGTGACAATATTCACTGTAAAGTTTCATATAAAAGCAGTGTAAATCTACAGACTAAAAAAGCTCTGAAATAATCCATTGCTTGGGGGAAAAAATAGTAAAATTGACATTTTGTGCCTTGTTTGATAGCTGGTAATTTATTGAGTCAAGTTTTCCTTCAGAATTGTGATAAGGTGAGAAAATGGCTTTATCTTCTGAGTTTCCATATGCCATTGAGTTCCTAAGACATAAAATATTCAGATTTTGGGGAAGGCCACAAGGATGACCATAGATTTTGCAGAAATGGCAGTTGTGCAAATGGATAATGAAATTCCAGGAAGAACTAGTTAATCAATTGACAGTTGGTATTACTGTAATTGTTCCTTTCTGGAAACAGGACAAGTCCTGACTTTTGTATTAATGGCTTGAAACACTGATATCTTTAGATCAGATCTTAAAATAGATTTGCTAAAGAGAGCACTGTTTCATATGCAATACCATTAGCTTAGGTAAACTCATCAGTTTTCAAAGGAGAGAATTCTTCAGTGCTTTCAGAGATTTGAAGTACTCTTAGAAGTCAACGGGCGGGTGGATGAAAAGATTCTTATGATTTTAGACTTGAAAAAAGAAGGGGAAAACACATCTAACTTTCTTCTTCCTTCCTACCTAATGCTTTATAAATCTCCAGAAAACTAATTTAACATATAAAGTATCATTATATTCAAATAAGACATAGAATTACTACTATAAAGCTAAGGATAAATTTATCTAGACAAATGAAATTGAACAACTGGAAGTTCTAATTAAAACATTGTCAAGAACTACTTTAACCCATTCTGAAAAGCTATCAGAATAAGTTTCTTTGGGAATTTAATGGTGGTGGAGGTTGAGGTGGTGGAGAAGGAGGGAATAGTAACTCAATCCAATGTGGAACTTACCTTTACCATGAGATACTTTCTGTCACTCACAGAAGGTAGAAATCTACAGTAAATGAATTACAGATACAAATTCTAGCCCCTAGCTGAAAATCATACTGCTTAATTTGGGCAACAGACTAGGTGATTTGGGGTGCTTCTCTCTCCCCACTTTTGTTTTTCCTCAGAAACATAGCCATAAAAAACATATTTTTTAATACATATATTATTCTTCCGGTGAAGCAATGAAGCGGTGTGGACGAGCGTCAGCTCCATGAATCCCACCGATTTCTTCAATCCCTGAGGCTCTTAGGAGCCAAAAGTCACCCTGGATGGGTAGTAAAGGCAGAGGGATGCTTTGGTGGTTGCAAGGAGAGGAGAGTCTCCTCGAATGACCCAAAGAAAACCCCTCCATCTGAACTAAAAAGAGAACTGCCAACATGGCTGAACCAAAGCCAGGAAGGAAGCTGAGTCGGAAGTGAAAAAGAAAGGAAAGATCTTGTAACAGCATGCTTAGTCTTGGTAAGAATCACTCCAATTTCTGCAGTGGAATTTTCCTTGGAAAATGGGACTCAAAGGAGGAAATTAGCTGTGATTAATGATTGGGAGTGACTGTCAGATTTAGTAAAGAAAAAAAAAGATATTGAAGCTAGAAGTAACTGTTGGGTATATGGATACTCCAACTGGTTTGGGTGAATAAATATATGAACCTAGGATTAAGTGCTATGTAGCTTTAAGCACAAGAAACTGCAATGTCATTGTGGGTGCGGTTGCAGGCAGCCATATAGGTAGAGGGGAAACGTAATAGCCCCGGCTTCTGGATGCAACTGTATGAGTCCGGCTTCTGGATGCACCTGGTTACTGTTCCTGGTCTGCTGCCTACTGTTGTTGGAACGTCTATCTGCTTACCTTGGAGGCTACTGTGCCAGATACCAAATTCAACTGAACACAAGGACTGTTTTGTTTGGTGAGCTGAGGATTCAGCATTGTACTTGAGAGAAAGGTATCTTAAGAAGAAGATATACAAGCAGATAAAGACATTGTATTTACTGTTTAAAGGATTTGATAACTGTATGGATAAACTGGATACTGACATATGGACTGAATGACTATTCTTAATCTCTGTATGAATTAAATACCTATTTAAACCACAAACAGTGTATTTGTCTCAAGTGTGTGTATACTCCTGGGCCCAGCCTCTCTCTCATTTGGCTGCCTGGCTTGACTGCTGCTGTGCACTCAGCTAGGGGGTTTATCCCCAAACACTAACATTGGTTATGGGCCCAGCAGTGTACACAGTCTAGCTAACCAGGATATACCAGAGAGAGTTTGGTCAAGAGTTACACATTACTGTAAAGACAAACTGTTTGTTAAATAGTTATTTTTCTCCAGAGCAATGGCACAAGTAAATTTGCCAAGTCTGTCCATGATAGCCAGACTAGATGGAACAAACTATGTTTCATGGTCAATGAAGTGTAGTTTACTGCTACGAAGAGAAGGTTTGTGGGACATAATTACAAACCCACCAGATGTATCAAACTTAAATCCTAATGATGAAGAGGATTATAAACTGATACAGGATTATGAAAGAAAGAATGAGCAGGCTTTGTGCATCATAGGTCTCACCCTGTCTGACCAGCAACTCATTCATATCCGTGGAGTGGAAAATGCTGCAGAATGCTGGGATAATCTTAAAAGGATTTATGTTCGAGACAGTGTAGGAGCTCATATCAATCTTACACGGAAGCTGTTTAGAACACATCTTGAGAGAAATGGAGACATGTTAACTCATTTAAACTGTATGAAAAGCATTTTTCAACAACTGCAAGAAAAAGAGCTTATATTTAATGAGTTGCAACAAGTATACATCATATTGTCTTCTCTGGATCGAAGCTATGATGATTTTGTGACTGCTTTGGAGGTATTACCTAAAGACAGTTTATCAGTAACTGAGATAACTGGCAGGTTATTAGAAGAAGCCAGGAGAAGGTTTGACCGTGAACAGCTGAGGGAAGATAAGTCTAAGGAAGAGAAATTATCTTCAAAGCCTGAAAGAAACCAGCTGTGTAAAGCAAAGCACCCGGAGGAAGAGAAGTTATCTTCAACGGCATACACAATTAAAAAGTGTTTTAATTGTGGAGGCAGAGGACATTTGGCAAGATTCTGCAGAAAAGGAAAAAGCCAGAATGTAAAGAAGCCAAAGAAATCCTTTGAACTGGCCATGTTTAGCAATTGTGATATTAAGAATAATAAGTGCACACTGGAAAGGGATAACAAAAAGGTAACTGCAGCTTTAAATGGAGCATTATGTGTCTTACATGATGGTAAGAAAGGGGAGGCACAAACTGTATTTAATAATGACAAGCCTCATGATGAATGTATCCATTTATTGCATAGACGTTTGGGGCATGTAAACTTTAAAATGCTAAAACGTACAGTAGAGTTATCTGAAGGAATAAGGTTAAAACCCTGTGATAAGTATTTGCGTTGTAATGTCTGTTGTGAAGATAAGAGTAAAATAATGCCTGCAAATAGGCTAAATGGTTTCAAAACTAAAGAACCTTTAGAGGTAGTATTTGCAGACATTATTGGTCCAAAGAAACCCAGTATGGGGGGTGCTCGATATATACTGAGCATTATGGACCATTACTCTAGATATGGGTTTTGCTACTTAATGAAAAGCAAAACTGAAACATATCAACATTTCTTCAACTGGTTAAAGTTTGCAGAAAGGAAAAGCAAACGGCAACTGTTAACCTTGGTGACAGATAATGGCACGGAATTTGTTAATAGCAAATTCCAGAATAGGTTAAAGGCAGCTGGAATAGCTCATAAGACATCTGCACCATACAGACCACAACACAATGCATATATAGAAGGAAGAGGCCAAACATTGCAGGCGATGACCCGTACTATGTTAACTGATTCTAGGTTACCTGATTCTTTGTGGGGGGAGGCAACAATGTGTGCTAATCATTTATTAAACAACGTGGTTAACTCAACTACTGGTGAAATACCATTCACCATGTGGCATGGCAGGAAGCCTGATCTGAGTTACCTGCACACATTTGGTGCACCAGCATGGGTGCATATCCCTACACAACTCAGGCGTAAAGGGCAACACAGAGCTAAACAATTTTTCTTCGTTGGTTACCAAGCTAACCATAGGGCATATAGATTTTGGGAGAAAGGCACATCTAAAGTGTTATGTAGTGCCAATGCCCAATTTCTAGAGCACGTAGGATGGGATAAGTTAGAGCAGGATAGCAATAACGAAGTGGTTATTGAATCCTACAGAAATCCCATTAAGTATCCCTGTAACTTTAAGAAAGCTGTAAAGGAAGAAGTACAGGAAGAGATAGTGCCCATAGAAGAAGAAATAGAAGAAATAGCTGAGCAAGATGAGGAACAGGTAGTAACTCAACCAAGCCCAGTAATACCCAGAAGGACTACACGTGTATCTAGACCGCCTGATAGATACCAGGCTAACACAGTGTGCCAGGTAAATAGAGTGCCATCTACTGTGGATGAGATAAAAAGATATCCTTCTAAAGAGAAAGAAAAATGGTATGCAGCAATAAATAAAGAATTGAAGTCTCTGAAGGATATGCAAGTATATGAGAATGTGAGATTACCTGTTAATGAAAAACCCATTGGCTGCAAGTGGATTTTTAAAATAAAAATAGACAAGGATGAAAACACAATCCATAAGGCAAGGTTAGTAGCCCAAGGCTTTAGACAAAGTGCAAAAGACTATGATGAAGTATTTGCACCTAGTCTGAAAGCAGCAACTTTAAGGGCAGCCTTAGTGTGGGCAGCAAGCAAGCAATATATAGTTAACCATTTAGATGTGGAAACTGCTTACTTGCATGCTCCACTAAGACATACTGTTTATATGAAAAAGCCTAGTGGATTGAAAGGTAATAATGATAATGATTGTTGGTTATTAAAGAAGAGCCTTTATGGTCTTAAACAATCGGGCTATGAATGGAACCAGTATATTGTGAAGGAACTGACCAATATAGGATTTAAAGCTGGTTTAGCTGACCCATGTCTATTTAAGAGAGAAAAGAATGGGAAGGTATCATTATTATTGTTGTTTACTGATGATATTGCTCTGATAACTAAAACTAATGATGAAGCAAATGAAATAATTGCATCATTAGCCAAGAAAGTAAAAATCAAGCAATTAGGGGAGATAAAAAGATATCTAGGTTTGAATATACTGAGAACACAGAAAGGGTTTAAGATATCTCAAGAAGATAAGATATCTAAATTGCTAATGGATTATAAAATGGAACTTTGTAAGCCTGCAAAGACTCCAATGAGTCAGGATATTTGCAAAATGGATACACAAAGTCCCAAATGTGATAAGGAACTGTATCAATCCTTGATTGGTAGCTTATCATATATTAGCAATTGGTCAAGGCCAGATATTGCTTTTAGTATTAATAAGCTGGCACGGCACAATAATGATCCCCTTCAATGTCACTGGAATGCATTGAAAAGAATCCTAAGATATCTTAAAGGAACATTACACCATGCACTGTATTTGGAACCAGAAGGTGATCTCATATTGAGTGCTTATGCAGATGCTAGTTTTGCATCAGAAAGAGATACTAGAAAGTCGACTTCAGGAACAGCCATAATGCTGGGTAAGACATTAATTGGCTGGAAGTCAATTAGACAACAGCATATAAGTTTGTCTACTATGGAGGCAGAATTCTCCTGTTTATCATTTTTGTGTACTGAGTTGATCATGTACAAACAAATGTTGAAGGATATAGGTATAACTGTAAATTACCCTGTAGTTGTACATGAAGATAATCAGGCAGCAATTCAAATGGCCACTAATATTGCAGTTAAAACGAGAAGTAAACATACAGATTTGAGGTATCTTAATGTAAGAGAATCTGTACAGAGTAAATTGATACAGCTGGAATACTGCATGTCGGAGGACAATGTAGCTGATCATTTTACCAAAGCCCAAGGTGCCATTAAGCATCTACAGAGTTGTCAAAAATATGGGTTTAGAATGTAAAGGTTATATATTTATATCACCCAAAAGGGGAGAATGTTGGGTATATGGATACTCCAACTGGTTTGGGTGAATAAATATATGAACCTAGGATTAAGTGCTATGTAGCTTTAAGCACAAGAAACTGCAATGTCATTGTGGGTGCGGTTGCAGGCAGCCATATAGGTAGAGGGGAAACGTAATAGCCCCGGCTTCTGGATGCAACTGTATGAGTCCGGCTTCTGGATGCACCTGGTTACTGTTCCTGGTCTGCTGCCTACTGTTGTTGGAACGTCTATCTGCTTACCTTGGAGGCTACTGTGCCAGATACCAAATTCAACTGAACACAAGGACTGTTTTGTTTGGTGAGCTGAGGATTCAGCATTGTACTTGAGAGAAAGGTATCTTAAGAAGAAGATATACAAGCAGATAAAGACATTGTATTTACTGTTTAAAGGATTTGATAACTGTATGGATAAACTGGATACTGACATATGGACTGAATGACTATTCTTAATCTCTGTATGAATTAAATACCTATTTAAACCACAAACAGTGTATTTGTCTCAAGTGTGTGTATACTCCTGGGCCCAGCCTCTCTCTCATTTGGCTGCCTGGCTTGACTGCTGCTGTGCACTCAGCTAGGGGGTTTATCCCCAAACACTAACAGTAACTTTAAAAGTAAAGGACGTCAACCTAAATTTCTGGACTGTATTTTTACTACTACTGAACTTGAAGAACTTTGGGAAACTATTGGAAAACAATCTTATTCAGCGACATATTGATTGTAATTAAAGTGTTTTAATTCAGTGAGTTTTGCTCTCTTTCAACAATCCAGCATGCTTCTGAACATCCTGTTAGAGCCTATTGTTTACAGCATAATAGCAGCAGCCATCAGAGCAATAAATTCCTCCCACCCAGTAAATAACAGCTGCTAGTAAAACAATTAACCCTTTCCTTGCAGAGTCTCAATACTACTCATTACTTTAATCAAACACTGATTAATTCATTACCCTAAAACAACTTTTCTACCTCATTACCTATATCAATTATTAGATAATCAATTTCTATAAAATAATTTATTAATGGTTTATTTGATTTATTGTTTTAATTGATTAGTGTGATTAGAGTGTTTAGTGAAAATGGTGTGATTACTGATTAGTTTAAAAGATCAAGATTCAAGTAATTTAATTGATTAGTAAAACTAGTGATTTAGTGAATTTAATTGAACAGTGTGATTAATGATTAGTGTAATTAATTGATTAGCAATTAGTGTAATTAATTGATTAGACTGATTGTTTCTTAGCAAAATTATTTGACTAGAAATATTATTGCAATTGATTGATTGGTGTGATGTTGGCTATATTGATTACCCAAAATTGTTTCATTGAGTAATTTAATCAATGTACCATATTAACAAACCTACCATGCTAAGAAAAAAATCCAGTGCAAAACCACATCCAAAAGAGAAAATAATCCCCACCAATGAACTACAAGACTCCTGCACATGGCTTAAATGCTATAAAACTCTAAAGGATAATGAAAATTCCACCAAATGTTCTCTGTGTAACAAATATGCTCATCATGACTGCTTGGGCTTACCTGAGCAAATGATTCAATACCCAGAATCATCCAATGAGTTTCCATATCTCTGCAAATCATGCAGACCCAAACTGGATCTGTTTGAAAGAGTTGATATCATAGAAACACGAATAAAATCCCTTGACACCATAGTAGCATCCCTGGATGCTTTAAAAGAAAGATTATCTAACCTTGAAAAAAAAAGACACAACACAAAAACCAATAGCTACAAACCACATCTCTACCCAACAACCATGACCCAATCCACAAAAACATAAATCAGACAAATAATGATATCCCAATCCTCATCAGAGAAGCTGTTGAACGCGAATGGAAATGTCCAAACACCATCTTATTTGGTCTAGAGGACATCAATAACAATGATGACATCACAACTGTCCAAAACATCACCACTAATTATCAAGGATCAACCATCTCTCCTGATGAAATACTTGACATTTCCCGCATTGACCGAGAGCCCAAACACAGAGACGGCTCTGTGGCCCCACGCTTCTGCAGGGTCATTTGCAAAAATGAATCAAGCAAACATAAATTCATTTATACTATAAATTCACTTGCCAAAAGCAACACCAACCATAAGAACCTCTGTTCTTGCCCTGACCTAACCATACAGCAACGTGCCCACTCCCGTGTACTCCGCACCGAACTCAAAAAACATCTAGACAATGGAGAGAAGGACCTGTAAATTGACTACCGTGCTGACTATATCAAAAGTAAGTCACACAACCCAGCTTTAAATCAGCTTTAACCTTCAAGCACAACTCTACCTCAACCAATCCACCATCATCCAAGATTAGGCATGCATGCCCCTAACTACCTCAATTCCAACTACTGCTGGCTTTAAATGCAAGCTACTCAATGCAAGAAACTTTGTAAATAAAATACCTGAATTTCTCCTCTTACTAAATATGGCTAAATTTGACATCATATTTGTCTGTGAAACATGGCTCAATACATCTTTCCCTGAATCCATTACCACAGTTAGAGACTATCATGATCAGATCATGATCTGATCAGATCGTGAAATACATAGACAAGGTGGTGTTGCTATCTTCTATAAAAAGTCTTTACATCTAAAAAACATCCAAGTTACCCAAGAGCTTGCTCTTCCTGAGACCATCATCTATGAACTTTCCTTAAATATCACATTTCAATTCTTACTATATTACAGAGCCCTTGATTATGACATCGAACATGTAAACAAGCTAAATTCACTACTAACATGGTCATGTTCCTTTGTTTTTCCTTAAAACCACATTTGTTGGTTTTTGTTTTGCTTTGTTTTTGTTTTAAAGAGGAGGTGTTGCTGTTTGATAGATTTGAATGGAGAAGATTTGAATAAGCTCACCAATCATCTACTTTGGAGTATGGAAAGGATGAGATTTGGGTGGGGGTTTAGTGGAGGTTGCCCAATCAGCTGAGTGAGAATTTAAATTCAGGCTGACTAATCAGCTGAGTTGTTTAAATGGAGCTGGTTGATTTATATGGAGACTATCAATTCTCCGTGAATCTCCTTTGTTTTCCCCAATTGGTTGCTGTTTAGAATTATTTTTGGTGATTTGTTTTAAATGGAGACTGTAGACATCATTCCAGTTCTTCCATCATCGGAATTCACAATCAATCTCAGTTTCAAAAGGCAGTTTTCCTGAATAAAAACCTTCTTCACACCTCTTCTTTTCATCTAGTCCCCCCTTTTTTTCCTCCTTTAATCACACTTCTCTCAAGCTGCCATTTAACTTCCAGAGTTAGAGGGTAAAAACATAAATTAAGCCGCTACTGCTTAATCTCCACACTCACCCCTTCTGCTCTGGAGTCTTCGCTTTTTAAGTTGTTTCTAACTTGGGTCCACAGTAAATCTTCGAGGCATTTACCTGCTCCTTCCTCCCACTGAAAAATGCACCGCCGATCTATAAGGAGGAGCTGGGGGAAACCTCCAAAGGAGATGACCTCCAAAGCCCCTTCCAGCTCTATTCTGACTCTATTCTTTTTCTGCCTTCTGCACAGATTTGAAGCTGTACAGATGCAGATAGATAACTCAACAAGACATCCATAACAGATTACATTTATTGCTTCATCAGGTATTCTCATAACTCACATTTGTGACAAAGTTCTTTAATGACTAATCCTTTGTATATCTGCCTTGTAGTAAAAGATGGTTATCTCCTAACCCATCTCGTAGCGATAGAAAGCAGCTCCCATGAGTTAAGGAGTTCAGGCAAAAGTGAAGGAAACTCCCCCAACCCATCGAGGGTCAAAACAGTGACCAATCGGGATTACAGATGTGGCCACATGACATGGACTACATTTCCCAGGATACCTTTAACTACATTTACTATGATGCCTTCCTTTAAGGGGACAGCTCATAATTCCTATGTAACTATCCCAATTCCCATAGATTGGCTGGGACAGCACAATTCCGATGCACCACCAATGAGCGTGCAATCCTGCACTTGCATCCAGTGCAGAGCGCGCACCTTCCCGCTAGCTCAGCCAACCTGCAAGCTTTCCTCCTGGGAAAAGACGTGGGGAAACGGTATGGTATGGCATGGTAGAAAAGTCTATCAGAGCTATTATCTCTGTTTGCCTCAGTAGCCATCCCTCACCATTCTTCTCTGGATATTGAGATTCAGCATCATTGAGCCTCATATAAGTTTCATATTTTTGTAATAATTTTATTAAAGATTATAATTATAACAATAAATGCTAATACAAGCTGAAAAAGGATAAAAAGATAGAAGCCCAGAAAAGAAAGGAAAAAGAGAAAAAAATAGAAATAGAAAAGAAAGATAAGTAAGAATATAGTAAAGAAAAAGAAAAGAAGTATTTAAACTTACCACCATTATCACAACAAATATTTAGTACCTTATTGCCTCCTCTTAAATAAAACAACTGATCTCTTCTTCCCATATCACATTTCTTATTTATAAACAACTCTATAAACCATTATCATTTTAATCATTGCATCATAAAAACATCAGATATCACAACATATCTACTTTAACATTGGTCAAATATAGCAACTTTATATTCCTTCCTTTTACTTCTAACAATCTTAATTCCGAGTCCATTCAAATCATGTCATAGAACTTGATTTTTCATTTTTTCTTTGTCTCTTCTCTCTAACAAGCCTCTTTTGTAAATTCATTAGGACAATTATTCAGCTCACTTTCTTGGTTTATTGTTATTTCTTTTAATTATAGAGACATCAACTAATTTATTTTGTATGTGTACATACAAAACATGTCATTACATGTCATTCTTATTGCCTGTCATCTGTAAATCCACTTTCAACTCAATCTCAATTTTATCAGGGAGATCTTGTATCTCTTGAAAATATTATATATTTTAAATAGACTCTTTATAAAGAAAGATTCTCTTTAATAATGTTAGTTATTAAAATTTACTTCTGCATCTCTTATTCAAAATATCCTTCTGTATATCTAATGTTAAAATATTCTGCTTCATTCTGTAGTTGTAAATTGAGATTGAAATCCTTTTTAAAAAAAAATCCAAACAAAAGGTATTTTCCCACAGAAAGGATTTTTTAAATAAATAATTCTATTTTTTATTCAAATTTATCTGGACCCTTAATCCATTTGTAACTTTCCAAAATCAAAATTTTAATCAGCCTTTTAAATAGCCTTTTGCTATTTATTATGTATATGTACACACACACATACACATGTAACTAAGATTTTCACTAAGAATTGAAAAAAACCTATCAAGTGCTACCAAAGAGCCATCAACTAGCAATTTTCTAAAGTAATTAGAAAATGAAATATGCAAACCCAGTGTCTGTAAAAGGCAACAACCACAGTTTGCTGAAGATGGTATTCCTCATATTCCAGAGACTTAAACCCACTAGAGTCAGCTTCCTCCTGAGAAGCATCTGTCTGGAGCATTTATGAGTGATCTCAGGTTTTCTCCTTATCCAGACAAGAATTATTGAAGAGCCAGTCTATTTGCCTGCTCGTCTACTTGCCAGCTTGCCACATTTTTAGCTGTGTGCTTTTCACATAACCATCTTCAGTCCACCATTTTCTTCCAGAAGTATGACCCTTGTAAAAGAATTCATAGATAAAAGAAAACCAATGAATCTAAATAGTTGCAACACAGTACTGGAAGAAGACTATGACTGTCAAATTTCCTATTTTTTCTATCTAGATCAGGAGTGTCAAACTCAAGGCACAGGGGCCGGATCCTGCCCATGGGATAGATCTGGCCTGGGTGGCTGCCCTGGAAACAGCAACAACAGGTCAAGCCTATGGTGCCTCTCCCAGCAAAAACAGAGCTTGGGAGGGCCATGTGCAGCCCTTGTTAGCTCTGTTTTTGGCTGCAACAGCCTCTTGCAGCCCTCTGTCAGCAAAAACAGAGTTTGGGGGGGGGATTCCATTTATGCTGCCAGAGAGCTGCTGGAGGCCATCCCAGCTGACAACAGAGCTCAAGAGGGCCACACATGCCCCTTCCCCCAGCTCCATTTTTTTCTGGCAGAGAGCTGCAGGAGGCCATCTCAGCCAAAACCAGAACTCAGGAGTCCATTTTTGCTGCAGAGTGCTTGGCCCACAGGTGCCCTCAACACAAGTGATATCAAACTGCCATGCCCACCCTGGCCACACCCATCCCAGCCCCCCAAGGTCAAACGCAACCCTGATGCGACCCTCAATGAAATCAAGTTTGACACCCCTGATCTAGATGGACTATCTGCAGAAAAGACATTGAACGAAGTAGATATATGATCAGATTCAGCAGGCCTACCCTTAGGCTGAACCCAATTTCACAAAAGTACTTTTGATTAACTATGATTACTCTGGCATCAAATCCATCTCATTCTTTTTTTTCCCCTACATGTTATATGTTAATATTCTTTGCTTTATGGTTACTTTTTTTCTTTCTTTCTTTTTTGTAACAAATGACTAAAACTCCAAAGCAGATGCAACTTTTAATCAATGTGTTTGTTTAAAGTATTTAGTCTGTTTTTTTCCCCTTGTATTAATTCATCAGGGATATGGCTGTCATTTCATCATGTCTATTTGCTTTAGGCATGCCTCAACCACAGGCAATTTCAGCGATGTTCCTTGAGGCACGTTCTTCAATCCCCAAGTCCCTTTCACTAAGTCTTAAAATGAGCTGCACTGTGACGCATTTATACATATTAGTGAGATGATACCCTGGTTTGAATCTTGCCCTTAGGGTTAAGCTCTGTTTTGGAAGTGCCAAAATGGTTTTCTCGGTTCTCAGCTGACAGTGTGACACACGGTCACTCATTCATGAGCTGCAAATAAATTCATCAGAGTGACTTTGGTGCACCAAAAAGGACTGTACAATGTTTCAACTATCTGTAGTGCATGATGCTCAAAATGGTGGAAAGCAATTGGAGCAGGGAGTTGACAAGGAGGAATGGAAAAAAAGCTTTAATTTTAACGGTGTGCATTACTGAATCATTTTTCTCACCTTGCTGAAGGTTATATATAAGCCAGATGCAGGAAATGAACATGTAACTAAAACTGTTTCTTCCAGCCCTCCTGCTTATTAAAGCATAAAGTAGAAATATGTTTTACTTATTTTTCAGAATCTTGGGTAGTGTTCAAAATAATATTCCAAGCACAGCTACCAGACTTATGCTTTTAAAGAGCTCTTCCTGAATCTGAGTCTTGATGCTACTACTTTCACCAGAAGACTCCTGATATGAATAGAGTTCATGTTGGCATTGATATTTGTGACACACTGTTTTGCTATCTAAGCAAGTATCCATTTCTCTGAAGCCATCCAGAAGTTGGATAGATGGATGGATGGATGGATGGATGGATGGATGGATGGATGGTGGAGAGAGAAAGAGTGAGAGAGAGAGATAAACAGAAAAAACATTCTCTATTAAAGGAATAACATGATTATTTGTGAAGGGTTGTAGTATAAGAACTGTTTTGGTATATTGCTGCCTAAATTAGCATTCCCATTTCGAATTTAGGTTGGGATATGGGTATTAATAGAATGTAAATGACATCCAGCAAACTGATTTTGTTTCCTTTTATAGAAAGGAACTTAAAGTAGTTTTCTACAATATGTAAATCAGGTATGGTTTGCTGTCTTTCAATTAATATCAAACAATTGTGGGATAATAGGAAAGGAGTCTGCCTTTGCAGTTTAGTGCAGAAGCCAGCAAATCTATTCCATGCCATAGCGACGTTTTAAGTGTGCATTATGAATACCAGAATAACAGTGTTGAAAGCGACCTTGGAGGTCTTCTCGTCAAACCCCCTCCTGCTCAAGCAGGGGAATCCTATACCGTTCTAGACAAGTAGCTGTTCAGTCTCTTCTTAAAAGACCATTTTGAGAGTTAGGATCATATCACCAAATGGTGACCCTCAAATGTGCTTTTTATGCAACATATTTTGATCAGATATTGTCATTTCCATGAATGAAGGAAACAACAACAACAACAACAACAATGGAATACAGTGTCAGAGAAACAGTAAGTGATGAATCTCACATATTTTTAAAGAAACACTTCTGAGAATATTGCTAAATGGCAAGGTAGTTTCTTTCTCAGTGGCATCTTAGAGGAACAAAGGAATGTTATGACTGTGGAGTCTTTAAAAAATGAAATAACTAAATAAACATGTCTGGAATGATAAGCCATTTGCTCCATTTAAATGATTAAAATTCACCCCATACCCCCAAATTGCTCAATATTTTCCCCAATTTCACAGAGGATTAATGGTCCATGAAAACAAAGAGAAATAATCAGTGCAGCTTCAAAGCAAGCCTCATACATACAAACTCTATTCCTTTCAGGGCAAGCAATGTTATAGTGAAACATAGTAAGTCAAAGAAACTGGAATCAGGAGATAAGGGGAGGAAAACAATATAACTAAATCGAGCTTACATTGACAACATTCACTACTCCTTTATATATATATATATATATATATATATATTCATTCTTAAGTTTTCACGGGTACTTACATATATGGTATTCAAATTTGTTCGGGTATTTTCCCACGTCATTATAGTTGTGCTTTTAAAGTTGTAGCAACGTTTCGGCAGAATCTCATCTGCCATCATCAGGCTTTTGTATTGTGTTCGTCTGTGAGTCAGAATTTCACAGCCGTTTCTGTTTTAAATTTGGGGCTAGCCTACTGCCTACAGCACACACCCCAAAATCAAATTCACCATGGAAACTGAAACAAACAAACAACTACCATTTCTAGATGTACTAATCTACAAAAAAGAAACAGATGGCACACTAGGACACACCATATACCAGAAGAAAACACACACCAACCGCTACCTCAACACCCAATCCCACCACCACCCAGCACAGATAAACTCCATGGCCAAAACACTAATTGCTAGAACCAAATGCCTGGCAGACAAGACACACATAAAGACTGAACTATTCACCCTGACTAAAGTACTGACAGCCAACGGCTTCCACAAAAGCAAAATCACCAGCTTGATCCACAAAAACACACTGAGACATAATGGAGACCTAGAAGATGAACAGACCTGTCCTGCCCTACATAAGAGGTACTACAGACAAAATCAGTAAGATACTACACAGGCATCACATCGAGACTGCCTTCAAAACAGATAGAAAAATAGCAGCCATCCTAAGAAACCCCAAAGATAAAATTGACCTGGAAAACCAAGGCATATACGAAGTCCCCTGTGCATCTTGCCTAGCCACATACATTCGACAGACCAATAGAAGAATAAGTATCCACCTGGATAAACACAAAAATGCAGTAAAAAAGCTGGAACACACTTCCAGTCCAACACATGAAAGCCACAGGTCATAGCATCAACTTCAATGTCACCAAAACCCTAGCCACTATAGAAAACCCCAGCTACAAAATTATCAGAGAAGCCATAGAGATTGAAAAAAGACCTGAAAGCATGAATAGAAGAGATGATTCCACCAGACTGTCTGGAAGCCTGCACTCACAAACAAAAAAATCTCCACACCACTATCCAGGCAAACACCTGTGCACAAACAGATCCCCCCTGATACCTCCAGCTCAAACACACCCCAACCAGGCACCCAGATGAAACCTAGCTTCCTAATAAATGATAGCCATCCATTTTCTCAGAGCCAAGACACACTAAAAGCCCCCAATACAGCAAACACAATGTTGCCAGCCTATCAAGGCAAAAAAAGCCACAAAACAGACAGAAGACATTAGAAACACCAATCAAGCAGAACACAGCAAACTGCAAGACCAGTAAACATAGACCAAGACTCCCATGGACCAGAAGCTGCACTGCAGCTGCATCACTACCCACTTCAAACCCCTCTGAGCCATACATGAAGCAAACCGACACCCACTATGAAGATGCAGCAGGACCACGAACTAGAAGCCAAACAGCAAGATCACAACTCTCCAGCTCAAATCCCCCAGCAACTAAGACTAACCTGAGCACAACCAAGCCCCCTCCTGAACAGAACACGCCTCCAACCAATCAGAACACGGCTAACCCCCAACCAATCAGAACACAGCCAAACCCCTACCAATGAGAACACACCCCACCAATCAGAACACAGCCAAGCCCCCACCCAATCAAGTCCCACCCCACTGGCAGTTAAAAGGAGGAAGCAGCTGCAATCTCCATTACTCTGAGAAGCACAGAGCCGGAGACAGAAGCCTGAAGATGATGAATGAGACTTCATCGAAACGTTGCCTAGATACTTCGAATCTTACGCGGGAGAAAACCCGAACAACCAAAGATCCACATATAAATACCCGCGAGAACCTCAGAAAACAATATATATATATATATATATATGTGTGTGTGTGTGTGTGTGTGTGTGTGTGTGTGTGTGTGTGTGTGTATGTATGTGTGTATATATATAAATATAAAATATAATATAAAATATAAAAAATAAAAATATAAGGAATTACAAACTACTCTAGTTGCTACTCCATCCATGGTCTTTAGCTCCTTTTGAACCATTCTCCTTTTGATCCATTTGAACTCCTCCTTCTTTTATTTGTTCTGCAAATCAGTCTTCCTCCAATCTCTCAATATGATCAAACCACCTCAACATATTTCTTTCAAGCCACTCACTTGTTCATTTATCATCTTATGAAATATGACTGATTTGTGGATGAAAATATATATTTGCTGCTAAGAGCTTAAGCAGCTTGCACTTGGCAGGAAGGAATACGTGCAGAAGGACAAATAAGAAAGCATTTTCCTTTTAAAAATATAAAAATAAAAAATAACTGACATAATTTTAATCACTACCAAGCTGCCAGTTCCCATAGGAAAAAAATATGTGTAACAGAGAAAAAGTAGTGTAACTCCATTCATACTAGATTCTATGACATTCTTTACCAGCACACAAGGAAGTACAGGCAGCTTATTTTTCTTGTGTGTCCTAAAAGGTTGATTATGTTCCCAGAAATACCCTTTGCCACTGTTCAAGGATACAACTTGCTATTGAATTTGGGCCCCTCATTGCCCTGTTACTAAGCCACCAGATCAGACTGAAAAAACATGTGTCAGCATCGGCCTATATTATTTTTGGACCTCGTGAGTGCCACATTCATATCACAACATTTATGTTTGAAAATGTCATTCAATGTTGCCACTTCTACACATCAAGATACCACCCTCCAAAAAATGGTTTACAAGAGGGACAGTGAAAAAGATGTAAAGATAATCATTTTGGTGTATGTTTTCTTTGTGTGAGAGTATGCGTTTCTTATTATTTTACGCGGTAAGGTTTTGGAATGTTTATCCTCATCCAAATGTTTTTGTAACTTCATGACCGTGTCAAAGGTCCTCTGCGGGAATTCTGTGGGAAAATGTAGAATGACCTGCACATAAGAAACAAGGAAAACATCTCAGCATGAGACACCATAGAAGTTAAAATGAAGCATCTTTAGATGCTAAAATGAAGCATCTGCATCTCTGCACATGGTGCTTTCAAGATTTTTAATGGGAGGTCTCTATTAAAAGGACAAACACTGTATTATGCTTTGATCTGGGATGAAAAATTGATTCCATTACAACTCCTACAGAGTTCTAATCACTGGTTGAAATGCTTATCCTTATTTTCTAAATAAAGAATACAGATTATTACTTTATTTAAGAAAAAATGTGACACACACAGATGCACACTGTCACATAATATTTTAATGATGATAATTAGTATAAGACAACTAGGGAGATATAGTCTTATTTTAAGATGAATTCTATACTATAAGGAAATAAATATCACAAACTTTAAACAAAGGCAAAATGGACTCACCTCATTTCGTATATTAAATACCTCGGTAAGAGTACACTTGAAATATTGCATCCAGTTTTGGTCACCATGATGTAAAAAAGATGTTGAGACTCTAGAAAGAGTGCAGAGAAGAGCAACAAAAATGATTAGGAGATTGGAGACTAAAACATATAAAGAACAGTTGCTGGAATTGTGTATGGCTAGTTTGATGAAAAGAAGGACTAGGAGTGACATGATAGTAGTGTTCCAATATCTCAGGGGCTGCCACAAAGAAGAGGAAATTAAGCTATTCTCCAAAGCACCTGTGGGCAGGACAAGAAGCAGTGGATGGAAAGTATTCAAGGAGGGAAGCAATTTAGAACTAAGGAAAAATTTCCTGACAGAACAATTAATGAGTGGAACAACTTGCCTCCAGAAATTGTGAATGCTCCAACGCTGGAAGTTTTTAAGAAGAGATTGGATAACCATTTGTCTGAAATTGTATAGGGTTTCCTGCCTAAGCAGTGGGGTGGACTAGAAGACCTCCAAGGTCCCTTCCAACTCTGTTATTCTATTCTAAATAATAATGACAAACAGTGCTTAATCCCATAAGAAAAATACATATAGGCATTCTCTATGATTTTTTAAAAATTAGAACAAATGTTACTAGCCCATTCATGTCAAAGAAACTTCACTACTTTTTTTAAGTTCTAGCTTCTGATATTTATCAGATGAATATATTAGTTTCCTTCTGTGAGAAAGAACACCTCTTTTTATATTGCAAAAGTGATAATGGAAACCAATAAAATGATACACATGTTGGATCCAGATTAAGTTGGCTGAAAATAAATTCCACTGAAATCAATGAGGCTCTCCAGTCATTAGTTAACTGAAGTGCTACTGATTGCAGCAATATCTAAAATGTCACTAATACTGCAGTAAATAGTGGGGCAGCCTTAGATTGCATCTCATCCTTGATTTCCAGTTGTGTAACAAATGTGTAAACCTTTTGTAGACATCAATTGCAAAAGCATAATAAAGTATTAATTGTTCTATATATATATATATATATATATATATATATATATATATATATATATATATATATATATATATATATATATATATACTGTATCAATGCCATAAAATAACCAATATGCATAAATGAAGTAGTCTCACAATAAACACTTCAATAAAGTGTTTGATTTAGATCATTGGACCATTATTGGAAAAACACAGATTTTCTTGCATTTTGACTTTATTGGACATTAATTATATCAATAGAAATTGTCTTAATTAAAATAAATGAAAAATATGCATTATCATAGCCTTGCTGGAAACCATCAGAGAAGGCCTTATAGAAAACCTACTCATGAAGATGCTCTGTACCATCCAGAACACTACTTTGGATTGGATATGGGTAGTTTTCTTTTTCAAATCTGGGAGAGATTTCTCCATCTTCTGTAGAAGTCAGTCAGAGAATTGTCCCTCAGTGAGGCAGGATCATAGGTTTGCTGAGGGATGGGATCCGACCAGTGTAGCTACCGGTTAGGTGATTTTACATTTTGTGTGTGCATGTGTGCTGCATGCGAGTATATATCATCATCAGCTAGCTGCCTGGACAGCTGAGCAGCTCTGCGCATGGGTGCGCAGCAGTGGAAAAGGCACTTTTTTCCTGCTTTTTCAACCGTACCTGTGTTGTGCAAAGCAGCTGCGGTTGAAAAAGCAGGAAATAAAGGACAGGTAAGAGCCCGGGTGGGCAGGCAGGTGGGTCAAAAGAGCAGCAGACATAGAACCGGTTCTATGTATACTCTCTGTTTGCTGCTTTTCAGAAGTGTTCTACAGAAGTGGCCAGAACTGGTAGAATCCCACCCTTGGGTTTGCCCTGAGGTTTATGGGAGAAAATGACTCTTCTGAGCTTTCCAGATACATTTATTCCAAGGAAGATTTGCATTATTTCTCACTTCTTTTGGCCTCCAGCAGATTTACTTCTGACAAAGCATGTGTAGGATTGCATTGTTGGGTTGAAAGACTCAATCTGATTGTTACACTATGTTTGCATGTGGCTGGGTGCTTTGCTTTGTGAAAAATATGGAAGCAAATCAGATTTATGAATGAACACATATAGAATTGACATGGTTTGAAAAAAGACTATTAACACATGTCATATTGGGCCACAAAGATTGTTAGATATAATACCAAGTTCCAAGTTTCCTATAGCTTGGAAAGTTTAACCTATAGCAAGGCAAGAGGTATCTAAGTTTCTCTTTCGCCCTCTCTCCCTCTCTCTCTCTTCCTCCCCCTCTCCCTTTCCCACTCCCTCTCTCTCTCTCTCTTTCTTTCCCTCACTCCCTCACTCCTTCTCGCCTTCCCCCTCTCTCTTTCTCTCTCCCCCCCCCCCACTATTGGGCCACAGATCAACTGAAAGTTATGAAAGTAGGAAAAAAGGCAAACCTTTCTCTGTCTCTCAGTCTTTCTTTCATCATCTATTATTCTGTACACTGCACATGGGATATTTTTGTAGCCTGTGTCAGTGATAACAGGTTTCCAAGATGAGGCATTCAGTCTTTACCACAATTTTTTTTTGACCTTCCGTTCCTCCCCATGAAGTCTCCCAAATGCAGCCAGCAGTTTGGAACAGATGACAACACTAGTCCTTTGTTCTGCTATCCTGTGGCTGGAGGCACACAGGGAGCTTCTCTGCACAGTTGGTCAGTATTATGAGCATTTTCTTTTCTTTTCTTTCCTTTTTGATATAGCAAACACTAAGGAGACACAATAACGCAACTTGGCACAATGATATTTTAATAAGATAAACAGAGACATAAGCCCTTATAGATGTGCATATGGGGTGAGAAAAAAAAGTCTATAAACAGAATAAGCATTTACATAAACTCTACAGAAAGATATAATCTAGCTCTCTTTTCTTGTACTACTATTCATCTCCATGTAACAAACTATTTATCACTAGGAAAGCAAACAAAAAAGGATAGTTCAATGACCCAAGGTATTTGCTGTCAATTTCAATGGAAATATATATATGTACAGAAGCCTGATGATGGCAGATGAGATTCTGCTGAAACATTGCTACAACTTTAAAAGCACAAGTACAATGATGTGGGAAAATACCCCAACAAAACCGAATGCCATACATGTAAGTACCATGAAAACTTAAGAAAAAATATATATATATATATATATATATATATATATATATATATATATATATATATATATATATATATATATGTAGATCTTTGGTTGTTCGGGTTTTCTCCCGCGTAAGATTCGAAGTATCTAGGCAACGTTTCGATGAAGTCTCATTCATCATCTTCAGGCTTCTGTCTCCAGCTCTGTGCTTCTCAGAGTAATGGAGATTGCAGCTGCTTCCTCCTTTTAACTGCCAGTGGGGTGGAACTTGATTGGGTGGGGGCTTGGCTGTGTTCTGATTGGGTGGGGGGTGTTCTCATTGGTAGGGGGTTTGGCTGTGTTCTGATTGGTTGGGGGGTTAGCCGTGTTCTGATTGGTTGGAGGCGTGTTCTGTTCAGGAGGGCTTGGTTGTGCTCAGGTTAGTTTTAGTTGCTGGGGATTTGAGCTGGAGAGTTGTGATCTTGCTGTTTGGCTTCTAGTTCGTGGTCCTGCTGCATCTTCATAGTGGGTGTCAGTTTGCTTCATGTATGGCTCAGAGGGGTTTGAAGTGGGTAGTGATGCAGCTGCAGTGCAGCTTCTGGTCCATGGTCGCTTCTCATTTTCTGAATGGGTGGGAGTCTGTTTTCTACATGGAAGTGTGGTGGTGGCATCTTGTGTGGCTCTCATGGGTGTGGGTCCAGTGTCCTTCTTCATGTTAGGTACTCTGCCTGTTCATGAGGGCGGGTTTCCAAATGGCTGGAAGGCGGGAGGTGTCATCTCGTTTGTTCATGCTGTGTGGGCGTTTTCTATCTCTATGGCTTCTCTGATTATTCTGCTGTTGAAGTGTTCGGTTTTGGCGATAGTTCTGGTATTTTTAAAATCAATTTCATGTCCTGTGGCTTTGAGGTGTTGGACCAGGGAAGAGGTCGTTTCTTCTTTTTGATTGAGTTCTTATGTTCTTCAATGCGTGCACTTATTCTTCTGTTAGTTTGTCCAATGTATGTGTTAGGGCAGGCAGTGCAGGGGATTTCGTATACTCCTTGGTTTTCTAATTCGATTTTGTCTTTGGGGTTTCTTAGGATGGTGGATATTTTTTTGTTTGTGCAGAATGCTGTTTTGATGTTGTGTTTTGGAGGATCTTGCTAATTTTGTCTGTAGTGCCTTTTATATATGGGAGGAGGGCTTTTCCGTTTTCTTGTTCTCTGTCTTGGATTTTGGTAGGGGCTTCTTTTTGGATTAGGTGGGTAATCTTCTTTCTTTGGAATCCATTGGCTGTAAATACGTTGGTGAGAGTGTGTAGTTCGGTTTTTGGTGTTGTTCATCGGCTAAGCATTTTGTTCTGGAGATGAGTGTCTTGGCTACGGAATTGATCTGTGCTGGGTGGTGGTGTGAGAGTGCATGTAGATAGCGGTTAGTATGTGTTTTCTTCTGGTAGATGGTGTGTCCTAGGGAGCCATCGGATCTTTTGTATACTAACCCCCCAACCAATCAGAACACAGCCAAACCCCCTACCAATGAGAACACCCCCACCCAATCAGAACACAGCCAAGCCCCCACCCAATCAAGTTCCACCCCCCACTGGCAGTTAAAAGGAGGAAGCAGCTGCAATCTCCATTACTCTGAGAAGCACAGAGCTGGAGACAGAAGCCTGAAGATGATGAATGAGACTTCATCGAAACGTTGCCTAGATACTTCGAATCTTACGCGGGAGAAAACCCGAACAACCAAAGATCTACATATAAATACCAGCGAGAACCTCAGAAAACATATATATATATATATATATATATATATATATATATATATATATATATATATATATATGCGAATCCACATCTAACAGAGCCTGGGCATATGCCAAGCCTCATGTAGGCAAAGGAGTTTTGATATATGCCAAGCCTCACGTAGGCAAAGGAGTTTCGATACCTGCAAGACCTCACGTAGGCTGAAAGCAGGTATCAGGAACAAAAGGATGCTGCCCACCTTGGGCTACTGGCTGGACTGCAGGCGCGGATTGGTTACTTTGTATCCCTTAAGCACTGTGATTGTGCGCTACAATGTATCCACTGAGACCCCCCACTCTTTTAACATGTAAAGTAGACTGAACTCTCTCTTTTGTGACGTTTAACAATGTGTGTTCAATAAAAGAGCTTCCCTGAGCACGTGTTCGGGGCTGCTCATCCAAGACTGAACCGGCTTGGTCTCTTTCTTAATGCATTGGACTCAATGAGAAGCCCTCCTATTGCGGAGCAAAGCCGCATATATATATATAGTATTCAGCTTTGTTCCCATCATCAGGCTTCTGTATTGTGTTCATCTGTGAGTCAGACTTTTACAGTTGTTTCAGTTTTAAATTTGGTGCTAGCCTACTGCTGTGTCAGAATGTTTTTTTCTTCATCCTGATTGGTTGGGAGTCTTGGTCTGTGTTTATTGGTCTTGGAGTTTGCTGTGTTCTGCTTGATTGGTGTTTCTAATATCTTCTGTCTGTTTTGTAGCATTTTTTTTTGTCTTGATTGGCTGGCAACATTGTGTTTATTGGAGGCTTTTAGTGTGGCTTGGCTTCGGGTAAACAGATGGTTATCATTTATTAGGAAGCTAGGTTTCATCTGGATGCCTGGTTGGGGTGTGTTTGAGCTGGAGGTATCAGGGGGGATCTGTTTGTGCACAGGTGTTTGCCTGGATAGTGGTGTGGAGATTTTTTTGTTTCTGAGTGCAGGCTTCCAAATGATTGACAGTCTGGTGGAATCATCTCTTCTATTCATTTACTCCGAGCCAAGCTGCACTAAAAGCCTCCAATACAGGAACACAATGTTGCCAGCCAATCAAGACACAAAAAAAGCCACAAAACAGACAGAAGATATTAGAAACACCAATCAAGCAGAACACAGCAAACCCCAAGACCAATTAACACAGACCAAGATTCCCAACCAATCAGGATGAAGAAAAAACCATTCTGGCACAGCAGTAGGCTAGCCCCAAATTTAAAACTGAAACAACTGTGAAAGTCTGACTCACAGACAAACACAATACAGAAGCCTGATGATGGCAGATGAGATTCTGCCAAAACGTTGCTACAACTTTAAAAGCACAACTATAATGACGTGGGAAAATACCCGAACAAAGCTGAATACCATACATGTAAGTACCCACGAAAACTTAAGAAAACAGATAGATAGATAGATAGATAGATAGATAGATAGATAGATAGATAGATATGTGTAGGTCTAGGTGTGTTCAGGTCTTTTCCAGTGTAAGATTAAGAGTATCTTGGTGACCTTTTGGCAAGGTCCCACTCGCCATCCTCAGGCTGGTGCTTTCAGCTTCGTGCCAGTGCAAGCAGTGTGTGATCGGAGCTGCAATCTCTCTATAAATACTGGCGGGGGTGCTGGGTTGGTTGGCTGCACTGCTGCCTCTTGATTGGTTGATGGAGTTGATGTTGGTATAATGGGCTGTGTGATGGCCTTGTGAGTTTTGTTGTGGAGATATCCTGGATCTGTGCTGTAATCTCCTGGGTCGTTTTGCAATTGACTGATGGTGGTTTTGTCAATACCAATCGTGTTCAAATGGTGCTCTGCTTGTTTTGGGATTGTACTCAAGGAACTTATGTTGATTGGTACTACCTTTGCTTTCTTTTGCCACAGTCATTCTATTTCTCTTTGCAGATCTTTGTATGTTGTTGTTTTCTCCAGTTCCTTCTCTCTATTCTGCTATGTCCACTATCTAATCTTTTTTTTTTCTTATCCACAGTTGTTAAGTCTGGGGTATTATGTGGCAGGTGTCTCTGTGTTTGAAAGCTCTAGAGCAGTTTAGCTTCTTCATCTTTTCATTATTTACTTTATTTTATGGTTCACCAGTTCTTGCTTGCAGGAAAATGGTATGTCTTGCAGATCTTCCAATGCACCTTTGTTGTTACTTTTTCACATTGTTGCTATTATTATTATTATTATTATTATTATTATTATTATTATTATTATTATTATTATTTGATTTCTTTCATTAGATAAATGAATGATTTATTATATATGAATGATATAGATACATAGTTGATATATACATCTATAGAGACAGAGATATATACCCAGCTCATCATAGTGGCTCTATATTAGTCACCCAAATAACAACAATCAATACAAAAACTTAAAATGACCAGTAAGGTAAAAGGAAATCTAATAAATTTTAGTTCTACTGAATTCAGCTTATGTCCCAACTCTCCTGCCTGGAAACACATTCAAAACCATTCGCAGCTTCTGAAAAGGACCCTTAGGGACTTCATAAAGTTGTTATCCACATCTAATTTCAACCTGAGAGACAGATTTTCAGGGTATAATTATATTTAATGTCAACTAAATTAAAATCTATTAAAATTAAATCAAATATAGAGCTGCTTAGGCTGAGTAGTGCCAGTGTAGTGCATGGGCCCAAATAAAACTGCTATGAACCATAATCTTCCCAGTTCACTAAATGACCTCCCCCCATGGCTTCATATCAGTATTAAATAACAGGAAGGAGGGAACCATCACCCCCTATGGAGCCCCATAATGAAGCAGTCATCAAATTGATCTCTGTCATCACTGACTGGAATTGTCTACTGAAAAATGAATTAATTACTTGAATAACAGTGATCCCAATAGCCTGCCCATTACAGCTCGAGGAGGATACGGTACATGGTCAATGATACTGAAAGCCACTGAGAAATCCAACAAGGTCAGATTCATTATACATATCCAAGTCATAATAAAAATCATCCATTAGACTGGCCAATCCCATCTCAGTCCCAAACCCAGGTCTGAGCTCAGAAAGATATGAGCCCAGATATTCTATTTCCGCTAGATGTCTATGGAGATTCTCAGTCATCCAGGTCATGGTTGTCTCAAAGGTGCTTTTGTTTTTCAAAAGGCAACTGAAATATTTTTTCCCCTTGAGGAAGTAGAAGACATTTTATTTCTCATCCAAGAAGCTTAATCAGTGCACGTAGCTGAGAACGTTGGAGAGAGCGCTCTGTTTATTGAAAATAACTGTCTGAAAAGAGTCCCATATAATAGAGACAAATAATATTCCAGTCACCACATATGGAATCCAAACCAGAGATAATTGGGTGCACTGGAAAATGTTGTATTAATTGTTCATAGTGGTTGGCTGAAAACTTCATGGTCCAGCTCTTACACAAAAGGAATTGGCCATTTGAAATAAAACTATCAGTTCACAACCCAACAACACAATTAGGAAAAAGAAGTGAGAATGCTTTGGCTTCTTGAAGAAAAATGGTAGGGCGTAAATCTCAACTAATCATAACGATTGTACTGACCGTCCACTAACTTTTGTAGGTCCCATACCAAGGTGGATTTTGACTTGAAAATTAGCTCCGTTCTGCTCAACACTAAATCTGAAGCAGAAACAGGTATTGTGTGTGTGTGTGTGTGTGTGTGTGTGTGTATAATCATACACATTACAACAGCAATAAGTACTAATACAAACTAAAATAGAACAGAAAAGAATGAAAAAGATAGAAATAACAAAAAACTAAAAGTGCAGTTAGAAAAAGGTAAAAAAACCCTAAATCACAGCTTTTTTTTTCATTTTCACACAAAAAGCCCATGAGGGGTTTCCAGTCACCAGTAAATGTAGATATTATCCTTTCACACAGATTGTACTTTAATGAACTCTGGATGCATACTTTTGATAGATTTTCTTTTACATTTAATGGAGCTAAATGTGAACCAGTAAAAAGTAAACATTTTTTTTTTATTTCAGTGATTGATTTCAGTTGACTAAATTTAACCTTACCCTTAATGAGAACAAGAAATGCTTACATTTGGCTGGTTTAAAAATGGTTATGTCACAGAGAAGCCTAGACTTTGAAAATTGCTGAGGGAAAAGAAGTGAGAAATTGTATATGTATAGGATTCATCAAAACTACTTCAATGTTTCATTTTGGGATCTATTTGTACATGTGCAAGAAGCAAGACAATCATGTAACACCATCACAGGCATTACTAATTTAATCGCACAATCCATAAATGGATTAAACTGCTGCAGCGCGAATTAGAATAACATGCATTAAAGTGTCATCTACTTTACTTACTTTGCATAATTTCTAAAAGAAAGTGAAAGATGACTGCAGATGTCCTCTTAATCCTCAGAGGTCTCATTTAAAACATTGTCACATTCATTGCCCTCTAAAGAGGATATAAGGCTGAAAGTTTCCTTTACCACACACTTCATGAGTTATTCATTCCCATTTGCTTCAATTGTCACTTTATATAGTTTGTATATTAAGCAAAAATGAGACAGAGGAATCAAAACTCACTTGTCTAAACTCACTCTAATGGCAGACATTGAATTACAGACCTATTGCATCTGGGATATTGTGAAAATAATTCCAGTGTGCGCGCACACAAACACACACACACACACATACACACACCCTTCTGGATATTGATAAGGTAAGCTTTTAAAATTATATATAACAAATAGAGGAATAGGTTACAAATCAAAACAATATGGTATCATGGGCTCTTCATAAAGACAGCTAAGATTTCAGAAGGAGTGACTTTCAGTTCGGTCATAAACACAAACTCTTGTAATATATTTTTTCATGTCAGTTAATATATTGGCATACTCATATGCAAGAAGGGTAATAACAAAAAAGAGAAAACCACCAGGTTAAAAAAAAAAGGCTCAAAGACATTAGAACGTATTACAAAAAATATCAACACTAACAGAAAAACACTTTGTTTGAAATTCAGGAGGCATCATCTGGAACTTTTATAAGCAAACTAGCCAGAATGAACTTTATCAGCCTGGTAGAAGAATATTTATCTGGATCATCTTGCCATGTGAGAAACAAATACAACTGTGTAGTAAGTATGGTCATTTTGATCTGGTCTAGGAGAAGATGACACAAGAGAGGAGCTCATACTGGAGAGGAACTCATGTCCAAGAGAGAATCTCCATTGCAAAAGAACTTTGAGATATTAGTAGGATCAGTTACTGTGTGGCTTTCATTTTTTCAGAACACTGCATGCATTTCCTTCTGGTAATGGGTTAAATATCTCATTTTATCTGAATTGATTTCTGCATTTTCAAAGCATGTTGTGGAGGTGATGTTTTGAACTCCTTATTGAAGGGAAATGCAGGATAAAACATTTGAAATGAGTTTACTTGATTGTACTGGGAGCATTCAATATTTTCTGATTAAAAAGTAAAACTTTCTAAATAAGATTATAGCTCATAGCACCAAAAATGTATAAATGTTCTTGGATTCTGATGTTATGAGCCTATAAATCACAATCTTATCATATCTTTCCTATGTCTTCAATATGCCACATGAAGGAATACAGTTCACTGCTGCAAGGGACTATAAGGACTTCATGAGTGGCTCATGTATGTAGCAAGCCCCAGCCTTTCATCTTGTAGAGTGTAAACTCTTGAAAATGACCCAGATCCAGCCCCCAATAGCCTGTAGCAATAGCAATAGCTATTACAATAGCACTTAGACTTATATACTGCTTCACAGTGCTTTACAGTCCTCTCTAAGCGGTTTACAGAGTCAGCATATAGCCCCCCCCAACACTCTGGGTCTTCATTTTATCAACCTCAGAAGGATGGAAGGCTGAGTCAACCTTGAACTGGTGAGAATCGAGCAACTGGCAGTCAGCAGAGTTAGCCTGCAATACTGCATTCTAACCACTGCGCCACCACAGCTTTTATAGATAACACAGTTCTCCTAAAAGCAGACACCTTTATAATAGTAGTCTGAATTCAATGAGGTTTACTTTCAGAAAAGTATGTGTATATAGTTGTGGCTTTGCAGTATTATTCAAAAAGGGGATAGCGAAGGAGAAGGCAACAAATAAGCAAAATGGTCAAAGAGATAATAAAGTAATTGACGTCAGAGTTATTATTAAAAATTGGAGACCAAGTTGGGAAGCATTTGTCCAAGCAGTCATTAGCAGTTGGATCCAGCTTGGTACCATCTAAGTACACAGTTATAAACCTCAATCTATTAAATAGGATTTATTTCAGTAAATAGGTATAAGACTGCAACTTAAAGTACAGTTTCTAATTGCCTTCCTCTTTCTCCTCATTCCTTTGTCTAGCTCTGACAAACTTATCTTTAAATGCATTTCTCTATATGTCACATTCAGCTTTATTCTCTTCAGCATAAGATCTTCTCCAGCTCTTCAGTGCTAAGGGAGAAGAGAATGAAGAGAGAGCATACTGATTATTTCTATCGCTGCTATTTCTAAGTATCATTTTATTAAAACAAAGCAAAATATATAAATATGTGAGGGGGTATTACTGTTTTTCTTAAAAACCAGTTGGTTCATGGGTCAATGGAAATGAGGGAAACAATCACCCCTAATCTCCATATTGAATCTGTACATGAAAGAGAAAAGGACAAGGAACAGCTGGCACTCCAAGTATTAGCAAATAACAAATCCTAGCATCTTTCATCATTTACCATGCTGGTTAGGATGTCTGGGAATTGTTGAGCAACCTTTGGAAATTTTTCACTTCTTCCCAGATAGATGATTAAGTTAAGGAACTCAGTTCTGTAGCACAAGAGTTGCTTGCTAACAATTACTTCATGGTGACTTCAGTTAAAATAATTTCACACTGTGAAAACATCTGCCAAGGATGTGGAAGGACTGTAGAGATGCAACCAGAAGATGAGATGCTGTTGACTTGGTATCAGGCAGTTTTTATTCTTATTGTTTGGCACAGCAGCTCCTCTCATATAACTCTCTGTGGTCCCTGAGGATCTGCAGCCTGAATCTAATTCACGATGGGCTTATTAACTTCTCAAAATGTTATTTCATTTCTGAGAGTGCTGCTTTAAGAAGACACATTCATACCATTGCAGAAAGAGAATGACATTTTTACTTGCTCAGGAAAAAAAAAACCCAACTCTTTAATAACACAGTTGGGATCATGGCCTTTATGAATTATGGGCCTTTCACACTGTGGTTATAAATGATAATGCTCACTCACTCTTCATTGTGAAGTGTATTAATAGTAGATATGATTTAACATTATGGTCATTAGAATTCCCTGGCGATGTACAATAAATGTCACTGGTTGATGTTAGAGAGCTAAAGGTTTTGTTTCCTACTACCTATAATGTCTATATATTTTTTCATGTTAAGAAGACTTAAGGTGTGTGTACACACACTTAGATGCACACACACACACACAAACACTGAACTGCTGCTGCCTACTTCCAAATAAATAAACCTTGCCAAGCAATTTGTGTGCTTGGCAACCAGTATGGATTTACAATGGTTGCAGCATCCTGCAGTCATGCAATTGCCATTTGTGACCTTCACAGGTGATTACCAACAAACAAAGGTAATGGGGAAACCAGCAGGAAGATGTAAGTCACTGTCACATGACAATATTCTGCTCAATGAACATGGTGATTTGCTTAACAATTAGCCAGATCTGACATTGTATGTTGGTCACTGTCATGCGATATTTCACTTTGTGATCAGTAAGTGAGAACTATCTGCATATAAAATAATCTAGCTGTCATAGTTGTTGGTTTTATAAGTTCAGCTTATTTACTTATCTTTGTACAATTGTAAAACAAAACAAGACTTGCCATTATTTAAATCTATTGCTGGCTTTTCAGGACAGGGCAAATGCCAAATCAAATGTCCCATGATTATGCTTAGGTCCAAGAAAGGAAGTTTCTTCCTGGGAAGCATCCTGGAGTAATCACTAAACTGAGTCTTGCAAGTGACCAAAATGCTTAGGACAGAGAGTTTAACATGAGACCACAGATATGTCATTGCAAGGCAACAACAAAAAAAAGCAAAGCTCCCTCTAAAAGCAAAGCTACAAATCATCAAATGGTGTTCCATATGATTGAGTCTTCTGAATGATCATCATCATGGCATTTTTGTCTACCTATTGAGTGCTTACCAAGGACCTGGGATAGGCAAATCTGGATGTTTGACAATGTAACAGATATCATTGCAGGATGGAAGCTGTTCCAAGTAGGGCTACCTTCTGCAATTGACTGATGGCACATTTGTCAATGCCTATGTTGTTCAAATGGTGCTCCAGTTGTTCTGGGATTGCTCCCAAGGCACCTATTACTATTGGTACTACCCTTGCTTGCCTTTGCCATAGTCGTTCTATTTCTGTTTGTAGGTCTGTGTATTTTTTTATCTTCTCCAGTTCTTTCTCTTCTATTCTGCTGTCTCCAGGCACTGCCACATCCACTATCCAGACTTTTTTGTCTTTCTTATTGACATCTGTTAAGTCCGGGGTGTTATGTAGCAGGTGCCTGTCTGTCTGAATTATGATGTCCCAGACAGTGCTTTTGTACATCTTTATATAGTTTCTATATTAAAGAAAACTGAGGTAAAGGAATCTGAATGTACATCTGAAATGTCTATATTATTATTATTATTGTTGTTGTTGTTGTTGTTGTTGTTGTTGTTGTTGTTGTTATTTCTATGAATTCCTGCAAGAACTTTGGAGCAATGGCAGAAAAAAGAGGCATTATTGGATGTGTAACTCAGGGATATACTGAAGTTCCAAAAGTTCCTCAGTCTGAGGTAGTTTTCCCAGTATGATTAGGACAGCTACAGTATACCAGGCAGGTTGATGTCAGTTGCCCAGCCAATTACCTTTTTTTTCAGGGGAGAGCAAGGCTCTTAGTTCCTGAGTGTTTCCAGAGTTCCTTTCTGCAATCTTCTTTAAAAATCTGTCACTCCCCTTCTTCCTTGTCTTTTCCTAGGCAAGGAAGGAGGATCTTCAGAATGATGATACTTTGGTATACTCTCTTTTGTTTCTTCCTCTGCCATTCAAAGGGTTTTTATTCTCAAGTTAGCACTTGTCTGGATAGCTGCACTAAAAGTTAAATGCTCAAGAGCACCAGATTGAGAGTGGTATTGCTACTGAAGGATTCTTTCCCTTTCTGCTTGTCTTTTTGCCTTCCTCTTACACACAAGCAGCCTTCTCAATTTTGCTTTTGAGACATCTCTCAGTCAGCGTTGTTTAGAATGTGTCTCCTTCTTTCCTCTGTTCCAGTAACTCTGCAGTAATATACAGCTAGGTTCTCTGTGACTGGCAGAATGACTGTGCTTGCATGAAATCTTTCACCATCATGGTTTGCATTAGGTTTTACAACATAATAGAATGGTGGATTAACAGTTGTCCTTTTATGGGTTCAGATTTGTTTGCTTTTTTATTGTTGCAAATGGCCAAATAAATTTTACGGTATGTTTTGGAAAGGTGAGGATTGGGATATTAATATTTTTCCCTTTCTTCTTGTGTGACATGTTTTCTGTGTTCCAGGACCTGCAAATGATGGAAAAAGTCAGACAGACAGCTTCAAAATGGTAAAAGAGTGTCTGCTTATTAAGTGTGGCACATTAAAAGTTATACTGCAATAGTTCTATTTCAAAATGTGAGACTGCAAAAACTCTGAACATATAGAGAAATTAGCTTCCTATATTTGGGGACATTATAACAACAACACTAAAAAAAACTGGTTTGTGTAAAACAGGGGTCTGCAACTTGGGGTTCTGGAGCCACATGTGGCTCCTTTGGCGCTCTGATGCAGCTCCCTGTGAGCTGATCCCACCACTGGCTGGCTTCACCCCTCCCTGTCACTCCTCACCTGGTCTGAGAAGATAAGGTTGATGGTGGGGGATGGAGACTCACTCCATATTGCAGAGCAGGAGGTGACTGGGTGGGACTGAGTGATGTCAAGTTGGCCACGCCCACCCAGTCACACCGGTTGTTAAATTATTGGCTCCCAGTGTTATCTTTTCTGTGGGAAATGGGTCCAAATATCTCTTTGAGTGTTTTAGGTTGCAGGCCCCTGGTCTAAAAACAATCACAAAGCAGAATAGAATACTACATAAAATCCTGCAGCATAAATGTGGAATAGATTGAGAATGGGCCATACATCACTTAGTGAAATAAATTGTTTCATTCTGTTTTTATAAATTTGCAGAATTTATATGCAGAAGAAAGAAATGGATATATATGAAAATTTTAGTCCTGCTTTCAATTTTCCCAGGGAAGTGAAGAGTAAATGGTAAATTCAATTATATACATTTTCATGGGGAACAATTCACTATATCATAATCTAAACCCATTTTTTGTAGATGTATTAGTTACAGAATAAGACAAGTAGAAATAAGTAGCTACTAAAAGCAACTACTCTTTAATAGCAATAGCACTTAGACTTACATACTATTTCACAATGCTTTACAGCCCTCTCTAAGTGGTTTACAGAATCAACATATTGCCCCCACAATCTGGGTCCTCATTTTACCCACCTCAGAAGGATGGAAGTCTGGGGACTTCCGGTTTGAAGGGCTTCGGCGACAGACAGAAATCTATGATCATGCATGGTTTCTGTCTGGGCTCACCACTGGAGTGCCCCGAGCCAGCTGGTTTCAGGGCTAAGCCACCCCTTAGAGGTGGTGAAGAGGGGGGAGACCACCAGCAGGGTCGAGGAGAGACGCATCTCTCCTCCTCAGCTGGCCATTACTCCCTTTCCCGAAGGCGGCTGCAGCGGTGGTCAGAAATGGCCACCACAAAGGAGAACTCGGCCAGAAAAGAATGTGCAGGAGGAAGATAAGAAGTGAAAGTTTTGGCTGACCAGGTTAAATTGTAAAAGCAACAACCAAGGTACCCTGGAATTTAAACTTACAAAAAATAACATCGCTCCCAAAGAAGAGTCAGAAGCAGCAAAGGAAAGTGAAAAGGGAAAGGTTTGACTTTTTTTTCCTTCTCTCTCCTTCCCTATACTGACAACTAAGAGAGTTAAATAAGAAATCAGAAAAATCCACTTTGACATCAAGAGGCAATTAAGCTGAAAATAAAACAAAATGCCAAAGGGATAATAAAGATTTCTGGACATTAAAAATTTCCTTTTTCATAAGCAGGAAGAGAAAAAGAGAAAAAGAATAAGGGCAGGATCTGGAAGAGGGAGGAGACTGCCTGGAATTAAAAAGAATTTAAGGTAAAACTTCAACAAGACTTCTAAAAGATATATTTTAACTGAAACTTTGCAACTAAATAGTAACCCCAGGAAGAGAAAGTGAAAAAAAAAGAGCAAAAAAGAAACAGCTTGCGTGTATTTGGGTTATTTGGTGATTTTTGGATTCTTGGTTATTATATTTGAATGACTAAAATCAATCGGGTGGTTGTTTAAAAATTTATACAATGGCACCGCTTCTGGATGAATTGAAAATGGAACTTAAAAAGTACATAGAAGATGCACAAGAAGGGAAGGGTTCTTTTGGCTTCATTTTTCAATTCTTAGAAATGGAGATTTGGAACTATGAGAAACAACAAGAAAAGACTGCAAAACAAGAAGACTGGGACAAAGAAGAAGCCATCTTTAATGAACAAGCAATTTTATGTGGGGAAGAAAAAGGAAAGTGGGGAAAGAGAATGGAGAATTTAAGACTTAAAAAAATACAACCAAAGAAAAGAAAAATAATTCGAAAAATAAGTATAATACTGGAAAGCAACAGAAAAGGGAAATACAGAAGAGAGAAATAGAGGTAGAGAGACAAGGGGGTAAAAGGGGGAGAGAGAAGAAGAGAGGGAAGAAGGAAAGGAAAAGAAGTTACAAAGGACCGGAGCAAGATATAGAGAAACAGGACCTATTTAGAGATAATGGGTGAAAATCTAACTGAAAAAGGGATTCTGTAAAGGTACATAAGATTATATTGTTATATTAGTAATAGAAATAACTTTAGAAAATTAGAAACAACGTATGATTAAAATGAGGGATAAAATAGTTAGTGTAATTTAGTGAAATGTTTGTGAATAAAATAAGTGAAATAAAATAAATGAGAAAATTGAATTAGGAAGGAACGGGAACATTTTAATTAGTTAATGTTTTATAAAATATAAGTGAAGGAGGGGGATTAATTATGGAAAGCTTATAATTGTTCCCATAGAAGTATGATATTTAATTGAAAAGTAATGTTAAAGATGTTAAGACTTTAATGAATATTAATATTAATGATAGAATTGAATTGGAATGGAATGTTGTTTTAATTATATATATTTATATATTTTTTTCTTTTTTTAAGAATACAGTGTGTATTTTAAGAATGTACCAAGCACAATCCAAATGGAAATTAAGTATTATATTGAATGCTACAACTTTAGGGAAAAGATATAAAGGCATCATACTCCAATCAGTAACTACAGGAGAAATTTTGTTTAATGAGAAAAGATAATAGATAATTGAAACAGGACAGACAAAAAATATAAATACAATGATTTGAATTGAGATGAGATAATTAAAATAAAATTGAGAAAATTAAAAGAGGGGAGAAGCTATGGAGAAAATGTAAAATAGTAATAAGATATGGAATAGAATATAAAAATGAGCATGAACCTGAATTTGTGTCTGTACGAAGAAATGTAACCCGGGATTACGCTACTTTCAAAAAAGATGTTTTATTTGTATTTTTTTTCTTTTTGTGAAAACTCAAATTTTTTTTTACAAAAACAAAAAAGAAGGATGGAAGTCTGAGTCAACATTGAGCCTGGGGAGATTCGATCTGCCAAATTGCATGCTGCTGGCTATAAGCAGAAATAGTCTGCAATTACTGTACTCTTTGGTGGCATTCTTTAAAGGTTTATCTCTTTGGGAGTGAAAACTCTCTTATGTGTGCTTTGGGGGAGGGAGGGTAAGAGGAAAGAAGAGACATGTACCCAAAATGATGCAGTGCACTTCACTGGGAGATATGTATGTCCACATACAAAAGTACTCCATGGTACACAAAATAAGTCTTAACATGGAAGGTCATCTGCACTCAGTATAGTATAATTCCCTCAGAACTGTTATTGATTATGTGCCATCAATTAATTTTCAGTCATATAGATGGACTTTCTCTATGAATGGTGTGGTGGCCTATAGGTGGAGCTCTCACCTCACAATCAAGGAGGCTGTGAGTTCAATCCTAGATAGAGGCAGATATTTCTCTCTCTGGGCATGATGAGAATATATCTGCTGAATATAACTCTGCATTGGCAACAGGAAGGGCATCCAGCCAGTAAACACTCAGCTCCATTCAGTTGCCCACACTCCACCCCACAAGAGATTATGGGGTCATTAAAAGAAGAAAATAGATGTACATTCTCTCTGATGAACTATCCTTAACCTGCTCTTTTATTTTTGTTGGTGTAATTGAGTCTATTCACCTTACTTCTGGTTGTCCTCTCCTCTTTTCTTCTATCTTTCCCAGTTGTTCCAAAAGTCTCTAATAGCTTTAAAATGATTATGATTATTAGGCAATTTATGAAAAATGATTAGAAAGTGAGCTTTACAAATGTAATTTCCTTTAGTTTGAAAGGTTCTGCCATGGTTGTCTAAAATGGCTAATCCCTTTGTCTCCTGGAACAAAATTCTCAGAAAACTGATGTCCTGCAGTCTCCTCATAAGGAGCAGCTGTCTGGTGCACATGTCGGTGATCTTATATCCTCTCCTTATCCTGAGAGATACCAAGGAACGTATCTACTCAGCACTTCCTTGGTCTTTGCTGCAGTCGGCTGGTCTGTCAGTTCTGTTGCCGAATAAAAGTGAGATACTCTTTGTGAGAGCAAGTCACAAATAATTCTGTTGGTGGAGAGACACAGAGAAGTGACTTGGTTTCCTACGCTCTTGTTCTATTATTTAACTTGCAAATGTTATGAGAACATTCTTTACTATCATTGGGCTCATTCAGAGTTGTTGTGGCGGGTCAGGAAAAAAGATAACAAACTTTATTATTGTTTTTAATCAGAGTCACCAGTAAGGGTTATTGGGAACAGTGTATTATTATCCATTGCAAATGACACGTGATTATTCTTCAAATAATTTTCAGGTATACTGCTTCGGAGCCGATTAAATACATCAAAGAGCAGCTCTTACAGTAAATCTTTCTCCCATCGGTTCTGAAATATATCTTTGTGCTTTATTCAAATTTCTGAAATGGGACTCCTCAATTGATTTTCTTGTTGTTATTCTTCTTGATGAAAACACAAACTTCACTGAAGTGTAGGGAGGTGAATTACAATTTGTAAAAGGCTTTTGATCACATAGGGTTTTTTTAAAAAAATGTTCTAACAGAAATATTTCAGATTATTGTAATAATCAAAAATTAAATGCAGTGTTGTGAAGTGCAAAAAGAAAAGGAAAGGACTTACACAAAATATGATATAATCATAAAGCTTTTTTGCCATTGCAATGTAGCATTCATGCAATGTTACAGATTTAAACAATATCATGAACATGGTTCTTACAAAAGAAAATCTATTCTAAAACATGGTTATGTTTTAACTGCAGCAGCGTGTTACCTGATGCTGTCATGGCAGCATCTGTCTTGTCCATGCTGAAAATAAATCAGTGCATAAGTGGAAAGTGCAATAAATGCCACAAAAGAGCACACACAGTCATTTATGTAAGTTGAGGAAGAATCTGGAGGGGTTCTAGAGATTAATGGCAGGGTAAACTTTCCATTTGTAAAACAAGTTATGCTAAATTAGCTGGCATAGTACAGCAGGGGAGACAAAGAGAAATTGCAGTCTCATCATTTTTTTTTAAAAAAAGATGTACATAAGCACATTTGAGAAATAAACCAAATCAGATCAAAAGTAGTTCAGACCAGCACCTACAATTTATATTAATGCATGAAGATATTGGTGAATTGTTATCACCAATATTTTTCATTCCTCAAAATAGCACATGGAAATCTTCTCACACTCATCTCAGAATATGGAATATATGTTTATTATAAATGTATATGAATAATAGGGATAGATAGGTTCCATTCCTTAGACCTCTGGTAATTAGTTGTATAGATCTTGTAAAGTAGAATAATGAACATTCAGGCAACTGTTCAATGACTTATTTTTTCTTTCTACTGTTGTTACATTCTGGAAACAGGATGGCTAAAGAAAAATAAAATGAAACTTTTGTTGCATCTTAGATATCTGGTGTATATGGTATCATTGCTTGGACTGATTTATTCATCAACCTGAATGTATCAACTAAATAAATAATGAATAATTAAATCCCCAAGTATCTGGAGCATCCCTTAAACACCATCAGCATTGACAAAACCACCATCAGTCAATTGCAAAAACCTTACATTTTGCGATGATACTTTCAATATCCTTAAACAACAGGATCCCAGGTCCTTGGGAAAGACTTGATAAATAGATAAAAATGCCAAATCTAAGAAAGCTCATCCTTTTTTCCTTTTGCCAGGAAGAGAAGCTTAGCAAAAAAAATTATAGAGCAAGAATATGCTGAATGTAAACATATAATGGTGACTAATGATTGTATGTGAGAAATACAAGGCAGGAAAACTGTAACAAGAGGATGGGGAAATGTGGGAAGAAAAAAGTGCTTGATTGAGCAAAAGGGAGATTTAAGTTCTGCATTAGCCTTATGTACCATTCAGTAAGTCTTGGCAATCAGTGAAATCCATAGGATCTTGCTCCTTTCCCCTGAATCACTAAACTGTAATTGCAACATAAATTTGGAGCATGAATGTTTGATTGTGATACATTTTAAAAGGGGACAGATCTTGCGCTGCGATCATCAGTCTGATTCCTTTTCATCCAGATGATGCTGTTTGAAGTTACTTCTCTTCTTAAAAAACAGATTTATTTTGTCCTTTAATGATCCCGTAATCCTTTACATCTGGGTGGAGTCAGGGCAACTGAATGGAGCTGAGTGTTTACTGGCCAGATGCCCTTCCTGTCACCAATGCAGAGTTTGCAGGCGATAATTACTCACTGTGCCCAGACAGAGAAATATCTGCCTCTACCTAGGATCAAACTCACAGTGAGTCCAGAGCTCCACCTATAGGCCACCGCACCACTCCCTTCTTAAAATACAGATGAAAACGTGAATATGAGCTCCTAGACAAGTAATTCAAACCTCTATGAACCTAGCTTGGTTTTTGCCTTGACATTACTATTTGGCAGGTGCTGCCAAGAAGTACTGACCCAGTAGTACCAAAGGCAGATAATGTCCTGAGAATAAAGATGAGTTTTGGTATAGAGGTAAAAGTTTTGTAAACATAGATTTAGAACTTCACAATGGCATCTAGGTCAAGCAGAAACCTGATTATCTTAGGGATGCTGAACTACAATTTCCACTATTACTCCTGTTGGTTTAGACTTTTTTGAGTTGTAGATCAGCAGTATGTGGACCGATGCAAACTATCCACCCTGATTCACATCTATTACTCCCAAGATAACTTTAAACATTATTTTTACATATCAACATATGTATATAAATGTTATACATAACTGGATACCATACCAAAAAATCTTGACAATATGTGCAATATAAACTCAATAATTTATTAAGCGAATGCAGCCCAACTCCACAGAAAAGAATCCAAAATCATAGTACAGCTGACTATTTACAAAAATATTATCTTCATATTAGATCTTGATAGAAAAACAAATATTTTTAGTTATCAGTCACTTACTTGTCAATATTTTCTCTTTTGTTTATGATTAAGCATTTTTTGAAGGTGTAACTATCTTTTACTTTTAATACTTGGGGGTTGGTCATGCTAACACAAAATATTTTCTGCAAAACTTTATACTATTGCAGTATTGGAAGAATATAGCACCTGCACCTAGATATAATCAAAAGCAAGGAATTCGCAGAAGTTGCAGGGGTTCTGATAAGACAAAATGCATTGTTTCTGGATACATGGGATGTTTGGATTATACTTTTTAATGCACACAAATTTGCCAGAGCAATCTTCCAGGCAAGAAATACAAAGCTCTGCTAGCATAGAGAAAAATGAAGATATCCTTGAGGATGTAATAATGCAAGATAAAGGTAAAAGTGTCCCTGCGGGTTTTACCTGGTAGTTGTGGTCAACTTTAGGGGGCAGTGCTCATCTCCATTTCTTAAAGAGGCAGCATTATCTGGTGACATTTCTGCTGTCATATGGCCAGCATGACATCACATTGCAGCGCAGAGCATATGGTGAAACAAGGAATGCTGTAATGCAAGAACAGCTACATAAATACCAGTTTAGAACAGTAAGAATAAAACTCAAGATTACCCCTCCTTGTTTCCTTTGGGGGTGAGAAGAGGGTAGAGAGAAATTACATCAGGTTTTCAAGATTCAGTCATTATAACCTGTGGCTGTTTTATTGTTGCCTGATTCTTCTGGATCCAAGTCCTGGTCTCTGTTTCCTATCTCAAACGGCTAACAAACAAAAATAATATATAATCAACTTTATTTCCCAAATTTGTTCTGTAATCAGGCTACCATAGAATCAGAGCTATTATTTTTAGGAATAGTGCTAGCAAGGCTCATTAGCACTGAGGTACAGTATGTTTGATAAGTATTTGGTGACACAGAAATCTTTAGATTGGCTGCATTAATATTGTCAGGACACATCTCCAGGTTGAATGAACAAGTTCCTAATGCAATAGAGCTGCCTCTAACATTGCTATGCTCTAAGTGGTACAACACACATTAAAACTATGGAATGTTTTGGTGTCAATTTCAAAAGGGTGCTTCCCAATATACTGGGATCCTGAGATCATATGGAATCTCAGTTAAAGAATAGAGGGAAACGCTGTTTTAAAACTAGCAGACAAGTGTATGTTTATGTATCTGAACTCTTAGAAACATCTTTTTCAAATTGCTTTTGAAATTCTAATATACTGGGAAAGTCTATTTATTTAGTACCTTAATTTTACATCAGACTTCTCCTTCCCCTTCTTCTTCTTCTGTTGTAACAATGACCTTGTTAATATCCTTATATGAGAATGCATGTATATTTGTATGTCTACTGTGCATATGCACGTGTGTTTCTACATATAGAGATACACATATAATGCATACATATAGATACATATGAAATATATATGTATGTGTGTGTGTGTCTCTCTCTCACTCACTCTATCGTCTATCTATCTATCTATCTATCTATCTATCTATCTATCTATCTATCTATCATCTATTTATCTATCTAATGTGTTTCTAGATTCTTACATTAATAAAGTGGCAATGTTCTTGCATAAACTCAGGCTGTCTTATCTTTTAAGTACTCATTTAGGGGCATATGTATGGCTATTTATTTTATGTTATTATATGTATATAAATACATGCACATACCAGCTAACCAGATTACCAGAAGCTGACTGTGACCTGATTGCCCTTAAAACAAAGACAAAGATTCTGACAAATAGCACATTTCTGAATTAGAAACAAATCAACCAAATAAATAAATATCTTAGCAACATCACCTTTCTAAATAGCTTCAGAGACAAAATGTGAGATCTATATTTCCAAAGTGGAACAATCAAATTAACTTTTCCCCCCTCTCTTCCTGTTCTTTTGCTGTACCCATCTGTGTGTCATAATTGTATTACACATAATAGAACTGCAGTGTGCTTTGACTGTATAGCATTTCTGTTGGCTGCATATGAATATCTCAGATGCTAAAAGGTTCAAAGAAATATCCTTGGAAACTGGCTGCACTTATCAGCACGTTTTGTTAACAAATGTTATCCTTGTTAAAAGGAGAAAGGAGACAGCCTTCTAATCCTTTTGCCTTCCCTGCCAACCAACAATTGTTTCCACTGTCTGAAAAACGTCGCCTAAAACGTCTGGTGATTTTTTATCCCCAGGCATTTATATTCTAATATGCCCATCTTCCCACAAAGAACTAGTTGTCATTTCACACAGACTTTGCCTGTTGAGAACTGTATGGGAGTCTACCTGTTTGTTTAATAGACAGATGACTGAAGGCCAGAACTAAAAAAAAGTTGTACGCTGAAACTAGCTAAAGTCTTTTGCCATTTTCAATTCTTAAAGCCAAATGTGGAAAAAAAAAACCCTCTTTAATAGACACACCTAACTGGCTTGAGAGCAGGCCATAATGGTGCTTTGATAGTCCCTGGGCACTGCCCTTCATCAATCAATCAAAATGTATTTGTGGTCCAAGTCCAAATTCTATACAAGACCAGCATACAATACAATAGGCATAAAAATACATGTTAAAGTTGCAAAAAAATCCCAAAGTAGTTAGGGGGTAACATTTGATAGCATGAAGGAAGAAACTGTCCTTCATTTTTATTTTGGCATAGTCTGCAGTAGAAACTAGTTACCTGGCTTCTGCAAAGGCCTCTGCTCTTTCTGAAGTCTTAGTCAGACTCCTTATAACCATAGGTTTATGCTTGTTTGAAAAAGTTCTAGTCCTGTATTTAAAAACCAAGACTAGCCCACTTCTTATTTTGAAGTAGCTTCCAGACCTTCCTAGGGGCCATGCTCAAAAAGAAGTGCTGAGAAAACACTTTTGACATTTAGGCCAAGGATCTATGGTCTTCTACAATGTCTAAATTGTCCCCTATTTTGTTTAGCATCTATGTGAAATAGCTGGTAGAAGTTATTTGGAGTTTTGGAGTAGGACACCATCAGTACATTGAGAATTATTTAGATATACAGCTTCTTCCAATTCTAAAAAAAAATAGTCTCAATCTTTGAATGTGCTCTTATCTTCACAAATGCTATGACAAAGATTAAAGTGGACAGAGGTGCTGTTGGTAAGAATGAACTTGAACTCTGAGACTGAGGTAAAGACAGTTTTGAAACAGCATTTTTTCCCCATTTATGAGTGCTTCTTGAACCCCAGCTGCCACTGGATTTGCAAGTGATAGTTGCGGTTAGGAAAAGTTTTGCACAATTATAGCTAGCTGACAAACTCCGATGTGTTGACAATTATTCATGGCTTGGTTACAACCCATTGTGATTATTACAATCTACTTTATTTGGGGCTATTCTAAAAAAATGCTTCAAAACCGCAACTGAGACAAAATGTAGCAGCCAGACAACTACTTGCACCTAATATAGGGATCATATGATATATATAGTAAAAGTCCTGATTGGTTATCAAATGCCTACCAGGCACATTTAAGATGTTGGTGGTGACTATCAAAAACCTAAATGAGGGGTGTCCTACCTTTGTAACTTTAAGACTTGTGGAGTTCAATTCCAGGAGTTTAAGTCCACAAGACTTAAAGTTACCGAAGTTGGGTGCCTCTGGTCTAAATAATCTATAATCTAATTATATGTGTGATCACTCCTCCTATAAATCTGCCTGTTTATTAAGATCAGTAGCAAAAGCCCTCTGAAGAAGTTCAACAATCAAGTAAATAGAAACGAGAGTCTTACCGTATAGCTTGCCAGCTAAAGAAAACATTCTCTAAAGGAGTTCATTTGGTCCCCATTGTTCCAATATTTAGATTTAGTAAAAGTATACAATTTTTTTCAAACATTTACCTGTTAATTGTTAATATATGAAACATATAGATTCTATGGATATATACATGTGTATATGGCTAAGTATATAGACTTTGTATGTTTTATTGCTGTAAACCCTCTGGATATTACTTTCTCAGAAAGATAGGAAATGAATTCATCTATATATTATCTGATATATATCTGATATCCAGTTGAGAAAGTCCAGAAATATTTCACAAGAAGAGTTCTCCACTCTTCTATTCATTGCAGAATACCTTATGCCACCAGACTTGAAATTCTAGACATAGAAAACCAAGAACTACACCACCTTCGGTCTGATCTAAGTATAGTACATAAAATTATATATTGTAATGTCCTACCTGTCAGTGAATACTTCAGCTTCAACCATAGCAATACAAGAGCACACAATAGATACAAACTCAAGGGAAACTGCACCAAACTTGATTGCAGGAAATACGACTTCAGCAACAGAGAGGTCAATGTCTGGAATACTCTACCTGACTCTGTTGCTTCTTCCCCAAACCCCAAAAACTTTAACCTTAGACTGTCTCCTATTGATCTCACCCCTTTCCTAAGAGGTCTGTAGGGGACGTGCATAAGCACACCAATGTGCCTATCGTCCCTGACCTATTGTTTCTTTTTATTTTTCTTATATGTATCCATTTCATGTATTCATAACTATGTTTATACTTATACCTGTTATCTTATAATCACTTGACAAAATAAAATTATACATATATATATGTATATGTATATGTATGTTCTCTCTCACCTTTCCTCTTTCCCAAAATATGAAAGAGTACAAACTCACACCAACACAGGCAGGCAAGCTGGCTCGTACTTCACAGAGTTAATTCTTTGGAACTGATAATATTCTTGGAATTCCCACATGTCCTGCCTGCCAAGTCTGAACTGATAAAGTTTTACTCACAAAAAATCACAAGGCAGTCCACAAAAATAGTCATTCACAAAGAAAATCTGAAATAAGGTTAAACTTTGTCCCGTACAAAGTTTCGGGAGAAAACACACCCACTTTTATCCCCTGTGGGGTGTGGCTCAATGGCTCAGCTCACTCTCTGACCCTCCCACGCCTCCTACGTTGCTGCTCACATTTCTCCCTACGACGCTGTTTAGGATCGAGCCAACGCTCTTCCTCTTTACTCCCTGTCAGGGGCTGCTCTGATATGCCTTCCTCCTGATTAATCTCAGGCTGTTCCTCTCAGTTGTCTGATGGAACCTGAGGCATTATCAGGGAAGAAGGTCCTGAGGAGGAAGGCATTCCCAGTTCCTCCTCCTCATCTTCCCAGTCCTCCTCCTCTGACAGCATAGGCTCGGGAGTCGGGGCCACAACATGTGTGTGTGTGTGTGTGTGTGTGTGTGTGTGTGTGTGTGTGTGTGAAGTGTGTGTGTGAAATACCACTCACGTATCATCACAAAATCTCCAGAACCGCAAAGCCTACAAATTTGGCATGTATGTTCCTCTTAGCTTCTAGGTGCTCACTAAGAAAGGATTTTTCAAAATGACAGTCAGAGAATTAGTATTTTGTATATTATTATTAACACACTCTGATACTAAGGAGTTCTATTCCCCCTCCCCACCTGAAAAGAAATATCTTCCAAATGCAAAACACAAGCAGAGTAGAGGAGTTTCACTTTCTGTTATGTCTTTGGGACTGGTTGGAGTTCCCAACCAGGTTCGCTGTTTGAGCGGGAGCACCAGCAGCTCCCATTGGTTGGCTCCGTTTGACAGTCAGCTATAAAAGCCGGCTGTCGGGCAGAGCCAGCCGTTGTTCGCTTGCAGCCTGCCTGTTAGCTGGGCAGACGCGACAACCCTTTATTCCCCAGAATAAAGACTGTTACTTGTATGCTCTGGTCTAAGCCTCTCATTACCATCGCTCTACAACACTTTCAGTTTTAGTTTCACAGCACCAAGCCGCTTTAGTACAGAACAGTTGAGCTAAGCCATGCCCAGGCTCCTTGCTGTCTCCTTCTTGCTCACACAGCAAATACTGTTTCAGTTTTCAGTTTCTGTTTCAGGATGCTAGCCAGATGAATACTGATGGATACTGATATTTTCCTCCCCCAAAACTAAGCCCAACCACATAGATTCGTAGAGAAGCATGGGTTGCGAGCTAGTTTCAAAATATGGTGACAAAACCTTTTTTTTTAATGTGGCTCCTATAAACACCAAGACATTGAACTGTTTCGGCTTCCCAAGTAGCATCCAGATAGGATTCATACATCCAACAACACTTTCATTTATCATGTAAAATATTAGTTTGGAAAGAAAATAATTTTATTTTTACTTATTTAAAATATTATGCAATTGCTATATCGTCAGATTGGACATGCAAGCTGGAGAAAGAGAATGAATTTGAGCTAACAAATGGATAGCCACAGTTATTTTAGTTTCATTAAACATATCAGTGGTGAACGCCTCCTGAGAACATTTTTAAAGAAATGTTTTAGTAATGAAAACAAGCAATCGAGCATTTAGGTCATACAGAAATACAGAAGCATTATTTTGGCCACTGGAGGGCTCTAATCTTTTTGAATTATTTGAGAAAAGCAGGAGCATGATTCACTTTAACAAACAAATCAAAATAATCAGTATTTTCATAAAATATACTTTCTGCTATGTAGATTTTTCCACTAAATAATTATTTCTTTGGAAACATACTGAGATGCTCCAAATTTGTTGCATAAGCTGATAGGAAGGGCCATTTATTTTTCCGACAATGTTTATAAGAGCAGGTTGTAGGAACTGGATTCACATAGTAATGCTGGGTTCAAAATAGTATTCAGTGTTTTTTAATAATCAAGTCCCATGTTTTCTGAAGATGAGTTAGAGTGTCAATTACTTGATTCTTTTTGGGGATTCAAGAAAGATTAATATTCAAAAATAAATATAATAAAACTATCATAAATATATGTAGGAAATATGAAACATTTAAAATAGATTTATATTTAGATTCAAATAGAAAAAAAATTGGAAAGGTCCAAAAAGCGTTAGAGGAATAAAACATTTAAATTAAGTTTTTAAAAAACAAATCAGGGTAGGCAGGATTGAATTCCAAGAATTAGATCATTCCCTGGTAGAAGATTTAAAGATGGAAATCACGGCTATGTGTAATGTAGGTGTCTTAATTGGGTATCAGCATCTGGAAAGCATCTAATATAGCTGCCTTTGGTTTTGCTGTTTTCCTCTTTTTCTGTCTTTATTTCTTTTAGGACAATCTGACTGCTGGGATCAAGATTTTGTCCCTAACAGCAACACCAAAAGGTCAAAGTGAGATGTGGAAGAGATTTACTGGGGGTATAAAGTGATACAATTAACTCATTTTAAATTCTGGATCCTAACCCTAATTTTCTCTGGATGAGTGAAGATTTTGTCAATGACATATATAGTAGCAGAGTAATTTCAGATGCTCTCAGTGGGGTCCCTTCTAATTGTAATCTGTGTTGCTTCATTTACTTCAAAATATAAACAAGGTCTTCTGTACTTGGCTGAGGCCTCTGCGAATTTAGCTGTTCATAAACTCTAACCATGATGGCACTTCTGCTTGTATAGTGTTGTATTGTTAACTGGATATCGTCACCAATGAATTTGATTCTCAAGCCTGACTTTCAAGACATTTACATATGCTGACTTTCCTCCCAATGTGACAATGGGACTTTGTATATTTTGCATGAATAATATTTTACTGTGTTCCATTCCTAAATGCTATAGCTGAAATTGTTTGAACAATATTCTGGAATATTTTAAGGTAAGAATTGTGTTATTCTCTCAAAAGGGAGTGTTCAGATAGTATTGATATGTCTGATTAGTAACTCTTTAATAACTGGTTTACACTTTGAAGGTAGTCTGGTAGATGGAGATCATATCAGTTTGAGTCAGGATTCAGCGACTAAAATCTACAAGACTGCCTATCAGTGCTAAGAAATTAAGACATTGGCCATTCATATATTTTCTTACCTTTGAATTATGTAGAAACGACCCTGTCTTATTCTCTTCTTATTTACAATCATCTTATCCGATGCTTCCTTATCTGCTGCTTTAATTGGAATTAGGGCCATGGTGTAAACAGGAATCTGTGGGATGTCCTCCTAATATCCAGGTATGAAAAGTTTGGAGGATGTTTGAACTTTAAAACTACATGGTTTTACAACCCATCCTCTATCTAGCAATAACATTTAACTTAGACCAGTAAGGTCCTTTGTCATATACTTTTTCAACTTATTCTGTAAAGGTCAGGATAGGCAAGCGGTTTAATTAGTCCGGGCTGTAACTGTAAATCCAGAAGCTTAAAGCTTTGTGTGGTTCAGCATTCCAGCTGAGTAACAAATGTCTCCCAGAACTCCTTATTACTTTAAAATTAAAGATTGTTATTGAAAGGAAAGTATGTTGGTTCCAGAAGGCAAGAAATACAATGTAAGGGCCTGCCTTTTATTGGATGAACTTTGACTGGTGGCAATTTAGTCATGGCATATCATGCTTAAGATACAATGAAAAGCTGAAGTAATCAGTATTTTCAGATAGATCCAGAATTAATATTCTGTCTGGTTTAATTAAATAATTCAAATGTATTTACTACTGGGAAGCTTTGCTTTTTTTTAAAAAAAATGATTAATTTCATTTAGACTTGTGAAGCAAATCTTATCCCTGGATTCTATGTTGTTTATCAATTTTGAAGGCATTATTTATGCATCATGTTTTCTTCTGGAGCCCAAAGTTGACAGAATCTGAAGTTGCTGATGCAAAAGAAGGCATGGTTAATGGTGCTTTGGGAAAATCCCTAAGAATCACCAGTGAAAATATCTGTCCAAATTGTACATCTAGATTGGTTTGTTTCCTGCTCCCCACCCACAAAGTATTGTGTAATTTGCTGAGCAGTCCAAGCACGTTTTAAGAAACGAAGACACAGAAGTGATATATGAACAAATTTGGAATAAACCCATTAAATTAAGCAGAACAAGAAACCACAAAGCTCCTTACTGAAATTTGACTAGTTGGTGGAAATTAGTAGTGTAGTTCTTTATCCCTTTGAAATGGCAAATGGATGTTAACTTAATACAGGATTTGCACTGAACCTCAGGGAAATCTTCAACCCCACCCCTTCATAGTGGAAATTAAACAAAAAAATTCACTTGTGCACATATTCATCACATGACCATATATAAATAAATAAATTCCCATTTCATTTTGAAAGCTGTGGTCCTTTCCATAGAATAGAATAGAATAGAACAGAATAGAATAGAATAGAATAGAATAGAATAGAATAGAATAGCATAGCATAGGATAGCATAGCATAGCATAGCATAGAATAGAATAGAATAGAATAGAATAGAATAGAATAGAATAGAATAGAATAGAATAGAATAGAATAGAATATTTTATTGGCCAAGTGTGATTGGACACACAAGGAATTTGTCTTGGTGTAAATATTCTCAGTATACATAAAGAAAAGATACATTCATTAAGAATCAAGAATCATAACGTACAATACTTAATGGTAGTCATAGAGTACAATCAGCAATCAAATCATACTACGAAACAGTCAATATAAATCATAAGGATACAAGCGACAAAGTTACAGTTCTACAATCACAAGTAGGAGAGGATGGGTGATAAGAAGTGATGAGAAGATTAACAGTAATAGTAGTGCAGACTTTGTAATAGTTGAACAGTGTTGAGGGAATTATTTGTTTAGCAGAGTGATGGCTTTCGGGAAAAAATTGTTCTTGTGTCTAGTTGTTCTGGTGTGCAGTGCTCTATAGCATCGTTTTGAGGGGAGGAGTTGAAACAGTTTATGTCCAGGATGTGAGGGGTCTGTAATTATTTTCACTGCCCTCTTTTTGACTCGTGCAGTATACAGGTCCTCGATTGAAGGCAGGTGAGTAATAATTGTTTTTTCTGCAGTCCTAATTATCCTTTGAAGTCTATATCTGTCCTGTTGTGTTACAGAACCAAACCAGACAGTTATAGAGGTGCAGATGATAGACTCAATAATTCCTCTGTAGAACTGTATCAGCAGCTCCTTGAGCAGTTTGAGCTTTCTGAGTTGGCGCAGAAAGAACATTCTTTGTTGTGCTTTTTATGACGTTTTTGATGTTAGGTGTCCATTTTAGGTCCTGTGATACAGTAGAACCTAGAAATTTGAAGGTCTCTACTGTTGATGTGTTGTCTAGTATTGTAAGAGGTGGTAGTATGGGAGGGTTTCTTCTAAAGTCTATCACCATTTCTATAGTTTTGAGTGTGTTCAGTTCCAGATTGTTCCGGTTACACCACGATCAAATCCTGGCTTGCATGTGTGGTATGGATTTTCATTCAGAGATTGTTCAATCTTGAGGAAACATGGGCTAACCTTAAGTCATGGGATTTTGGATAACCTTGATACAAGAATCACAGTTCGACATAAAAGGTGGGAGCATTAAGAAACCTATTAATTCTAACAACATATAACTGTGAGAGGATACGTTGGTTTGTGATTGTGTTACATTACGTATACTAATGGTTTACTCCAGAAGGCAATTTGGGAATGTTTGCATGAAGTATTGGGAGAATGAGCTGTTTCATGGACTTCCTAAAGCATTTAAATTTACTTCACCTCCAAGGGCTATGGAGAGCAAGGAGGTGGCCTATTACTATATGATCAGTATTCTGAATCATTTGGACTCATTTGGGGGGATTGGAGGAGAGAAAGTTGAGCAGACTAGAAGACTTTGCAACTGACTGTTAATTTCAGAATGACACTCAGATGTAACTTTCATTCTATCCAGTGAAGGTTGAGCTCTAAAATTATTGTGTGCAATAATGTGCATCAGTTTATTCTAATAATCAAAAATATGTACGTTAGATGAACATACACATAGTGCATGCATATGTTTGGGGAAAGAGGATGCAAAAATATGTAATAGAAATTTTCATTGGAAAACTTACATATTGAGTTATACATGAACAAGTTTGTTTGGCATAATAGACTGACATATGAAATTTATGTGCAGATTGTGGGTTTATGCAAATTCTTGAAGGTCTAAGCTGCTTTGCTAGCTAGTTAGAAACTTGTTATTTCTAAGTATAAGATGAAGTGACCACACTTTCATGGGTTGTTCTGCTTCTCAGGCCTTTGTTTTTCACACTCAAGAGTGTTTCAAGATTGAGAGGAACCACCACTGGCTGAAGAATTTGCCTAATTCCCTATTTTTCCCTATTCTTTTGGAAGAAGTGCTTGGGATCTCATGTGAGCATAACACTATTTAATAAAACAGGCATGTCTACCTTTTAGGATTTTGCACACACCTGAAAAATCCTATCATTTTAATTAATCAAATCATTAAATGAATGTGCTTTTGTTGCAACTCTTAATGGTGGCTTATTTTTTTCAGGGTGGTGTGAGAAAAGACAAGTTTGTTTTAATGAATAGCAAGGAGAGAGCTGTTCTCATGTGAGTCTGAAGTACTTCTGAATAACTTATGAAATATGAACAATTCTACAAGCCAGTATACTGTGATTGTTAAGATACTGCATTAAGATCAGGAAATCCACATTGAATAAATAACTTACTGAGTGATTTTCATCCATTCACTATCCACCCAGCTGCTGCAAAGAGTGTTTCTGTTGTGCAGATAAACAAAGCAATTGCCATTTCCACCAATGGAAGTGCCCAAGATGGCAATAAATAAATAAATGTAATGAAATAAATACAGTTGATAATGCGGTTTTTACCCTGATGCATCAGTAGCAACTTTAAAAGAAGTTAAAAAATTAAGATGGCCAATGCCCAATTTATTGACACTGGTACATGTACAAAAAGGGGTACAGCTTCAATCACACAATCCCAATCAGCATCTTGACTGTTTTGACCTCTATGATGTCAGTTTACTGTATATTTTTAAAGCACTGCTTGAAATTGTGACTATTATATAAAAATAATCAAGTCTCCTATCCATTTTGATTCATGAACAAATATTTTCTGCAGCACCATGATCATACTTCACCAAATAACTACTGCAAACTTTGACTGAAACAGAGTGTTTTCCTTTGCACAGTATATTTATTACCTTATAGAGATGTGTATATTAAGGAAAATGAGATGAAAATACATTTACAATTCCATGATAACTTTGGTTGTTTTTGATACATTCATAAAGAGACAAGAAAAACAATAAAGATAAAATGGAAAACTGAATGACACAGAAATTTACAAATTTCCCTACGCCAGAAAAAAGAAAAAGAGCCTTTTCTCCAGACATTTATATTAATGTTGTAAATTATTTCAACTCTTTCTCATCTATTTTTGAGGCACATTACTAAATTTAGTCCACTTTTATGTTAAGGCATCATATAGCATTAGCAATAGTACATGTTGACAAACATATTTCAGTAACTTACATTTATAGTTTTTTTTAAGCAGAATATATTTATTGAACACAAACGTGCGAAGAAGTATCAAATGATTTGTTTGAAAGTTAGCTGACAAATTTTCAGAGGCAGCAGGACAGTGTTAACAAGCAAGCTCATTTGCATTTATAGAGAGGAACATTTCATTTCAAAAACATGATTAACAAACCTACAGTTACATGCCTAATGCAGAATATATCAATCACATTTTTATTTTATTTATTTTACATACCAAATTTGGAGACTTCCCATCTAACTTACAGAGCTAGTAATGTGTATGATTAAAGATGGATAAGATTTGGAAATTCTGTTTGTGATTATCCAGGTCTGGCTACAGCTGGCAATGTGTACTTATACCTAAAGAGAATAGGTTTAAAGATTTTTTGGGTTCAGAAAGAACAAGAGAGAAAATGTAACAAGAGAAAGCATATAAGGGGAATTTTTTAAGATTATTTTCTGATGATCAATTTTGCTAAGGCTTCACAGAAATGCTATACAGATTAGAAAAGAATTATGGTATGCCCAAAGAGGGACCTAAAATTCTAGCACCAGGAATTAAAAAAAAGAAAGAAAGATGTCAAACTAAAAAAAAAAGTCTGTGAGGACTCAATTCATTTCTTTCATGTATTTATTTCAACAGGAATGTATCCAAACTTACTAGAAAAGATAGATTTCCAAGGGAAACTCAATAAAAGCATAATCCCTGTTCTTACCCCAACCTTCCCCACCTCCACCCACCAGCATATAATTAAAAATTCTGCTGTAACTGATTTCTAATTGTTCATTTAATAATAATATTGGTTGACTATCTAGTTGCCAGATTTCGTTTGTAAGCCTTCTGTGGGAATACCCTAGATCAGGAAATTGGATTAATCAAATAAACATCTGAAGGTATCTAATTTTAGATATGTAAAGAGTGTAGGAGTTCTTGCTGTTACATCATCCAGATTCCAATGTGCCACAAAAGCAGAAAGAATCTCCTATTAATGGCATCTCCATAGCAAAACTGTGCTTCTGCTCAGAATACACAATTTACCAATTTATCACTTATTATAACCAAAGACCACCTACTCATCAGGTCACAAATCTGATGCATAATGTTAAAAAAGTTTTAAAAAAAAATCCTTCCCAAATCTCCCCCATTATAAAATTGAGGTTCTGAATATTCTGAATATTTAGTCATCAATCCCAACCCTATATTCACCATCATTCTTTGATGACTCCAAATGACAGAATGCAATATCCTGTCTAATCATTTTTTTTCCAAGTCCAAATTTATTAAAATGGATTTTAAAGAACTGTCCTTTCCAAGGGACAAAATAAAAAAAAAAATAGTCTGGAGATTTGTTCTTTGCCATTGTATTATGAGGCAACCATGCCAATTTACTCACAGCCTGTTTTCCAGTTCTCAGCCACAAATATTAAGGGCAACAGAGAGGAAAAATAGGAATTCAAGTAAAACATGTAGATATCTACCAAGAAAATGCTGTTTATAGGAGCTAAATTGTGCTATTATCCAGACTATGATTGTCTACCTCCAGCGATAAATTAATACCTCCAAGAATAGTTAATATGATGGCATGAAAGTGAACAATCTTAATGATCAATTATGTCCCTTAAGGGTAGCCCCCCACCGTCCCCCTGGTTATGTCCATAAATGCCAGTGGCAATGACACTTGGATTGGTCTCAGTCATAAGAATATAGCCAATTTCAAACCATTATAATGGACCAGAATTAAAATAAAATAAAATAATATCTTTATATATTATAATTTGCATGAGCCTTGGTGGCACAGTGGTTAAAATGCTGTACTGTAAGCTACTTCTGCTGGCTGCTGGCTGCCTGCAATTTGGCAGATCTAATCGCACCAAGCTCAAGGTTGACTGAGTCTTCAATCCTTCGGAGGTGGGTAAAATGAAGACGCATATGGTTGGGAGCAAGATGCTGACTCTGTAAATCACTTAGAGAGGGCTATAAAGCACTATAAAGCGGTATATAAGTCTAAGTGCTATTGCTATTGCTATTACTATTTCACTACACCATACACACGCATACAAAATACACTTAATGTTAGCCAAAATGTTTTGTTTTACCCAGAACATTATCCATTCATTTCTCTATCTCTCCATCTTTTTATCTATCTTTCTAGTTAGCTATCTTTCTAGCCAGCTAGCTATCATCTATCCTAATGCTAAAATCCAACCCTTACAGCTAAGTTTGTATGAAGGATTGCTCTGCACATTATCATCCATGGAGGGAAGCACCTTTCAATCACCACTGATTAATACTGAATCAATGCTGGCAGTATTGAGCTGTTTAAAATATCTGTAGAGAGAGACACAACTCCTTGCAGATAGACTTTCAGTAGGATATGATGAGGCCATTTTGATCATTATAGTCATGACATTATTAAGCATTCAGAAAGTATGCACATTCCTTTCCCAAATCTAATTACTTTCACCCATAATATAACAACAGATTGGCACTTGATATGTATTTCTCCTAGGCCACTTGTTACAATGTGCAAGGAAGAAGCATGAAAGAGAATCTGAGACATTTTGCTGCCTAATGTAGACAGTCCTAATAATATTTCTTATGATGGTAAAAACATAATAACAAATAATTTAGCTGTTTAGTATTTTTTCATGAACTGCAACAATTAAACCACATGGTTTGATGGGCTGAGCTTGATAATCATGAAGCATACAAAATTATGGAAGTTGATAACTTAAAGTAAGTTGCGTAGGCTTGCAAAGTTTCCTCTTAACCTCTACACATTCACTGTGCTATGTTCTGTATTCAGTTTTGCAGCAGATAAGCTAAATTTGTTTCTTTTCTTTACAGAGAGACATATTATTCCTTGAAATGCAAGGATGAATAAACATGTCTATTTCAGTTTGGATCAGTTTCTCATTTTCTTTTGAACATAAATTCATGTCGGTTTCCTTCTATACCATTGTGTGCATTCAGAAAAATGTGTTTGAAGATAGGTACATGTTTTGTTCACATTATCTTTTAATTTATTCAATTCTGCATAGATTTGTCCTAATACGAGTGGTTCTTACAAGCTATTTACCACTAATTTAACACATTTTGCATTTATATCACCTTAAATGCATTATTTTATATGCTGAACTAGATCCATAAATTCTGAAAAGTGCAGGTTTGTTTTCAGAATATGGGGGGGGGGAGATGATGTCTTTATGCGTAGGGCGATTTTTTTTTAATTCATGAGGGCTTCCCCCACCCCCGAAGTGGTTATGAGGAAGAATTATTATTCATTACTTTTGGTTATTAAATAGATACACAACATTTTATGGGTACATGTAGAAAATAGACTTTAATTCATTAACATAATAGCAAAATATAGTCCTTTATGGTAGTATATGATATGCAATAATCCTTCCTAAAAAGGCCGCTTTGGATTCCCTGTATCACTGTCTCATTTATATGGTTATCGATGTCCTCCAGTTCCATCTGCCTTTGTTCTTCTGTCCCAGATTCCCCAGCAATTTTTACTAAGCCACATAATTTGCTCATTTAAGTGTTGCTATAGAACTCGGATCATTCACATAATATTAATCAGTGGAAGCCCTCTATGAATGCAATTTCATGAATGGCAAACCTTTGGAATCGATTGATCCCATATTGTATTTTACCGGTCCTTTTAAAGGAATACCATTTCCTTTTTTAGAGTAATAGAAGCTAATAGGAGATGATTTGTGGACATTTAGCTGCAACAGATGATCCTTAAGCCCAGGACATCAAAAATTCTGTGCAAACAACTCTTTCTCAAATTCCTCAAGGCACACAAATGGAACACATTAGCTCATCATTATGAAGAGCATTAGAGGGGATATGATTCTAACAGGCATTCTGATAGCTAATTATATTTTAAGGTATTGCTCAGCAGCTCTGGAACTGGCACAGTTTGTGTTTGTTGTTCTGTTCCATTGTGCCTGGTCTATTTAGACATATCCGATTCATAATCTACCTTGATTCTATCATGCTTGATAAAATGATTGCAAAAGCCATATTTTTAATGGCAAAAGGCATATTTTCATCCCTTACGTGGGTGGTACTTTTCCACAGGACAGTTATCCTCTCCTGGAAGCTGGCCACTAAAAAGGAGTGTATGAAAATCATTGCTCAAAGCCTTATACAAAGAAGGATGCCTGAATATCTGTATGAATCATGAATCAAATTCTTCCTGTCACCCACTGTATGGTCAAATTCAACCAGATGCCGAGCCAGAGACTATCAGCCAACGAGTACTCTCACCCCCTCTGCTTCAAACATGTCAACAGTCCAGTCCTCTATTGTGTGAGTTTATTTCTGTATTTTCACAAATGAAATGCAAATATGTGTTTGGCATAAGCACATGCAACCTGTGTATTTATTGGTACATTTGCCTGTTGGTTTGCAAAACACTTCTGCAAAATCATAATGAGTGCAGTAAAAATCCTCCAAATCTTAATGTCTCCAGATTAGCTTTGGAGGTGATGTTTCCCCAGCACATTCGGTGAGTGTTGCTTTGGTGGAGACTCACATGCCTACATTCAAGAGCTTGTCTAGAATAAGGCTTGAATACTTCCATTGGGCTGGGAGTTTCATCCATTTCCCAAGCTTGCTTTCAAAGAATTATTAGAAAGTAGAATTGTTAGAAATCTGTAGCGTATCACCATTGATTTGCAGAAAACATCAAACAATCAGCTGGGGATGCCCAAGAGCATAAAAAGAAGGGGGGGAAAGTCTTCTATGGAAGAATTCAGAAATATCAGCGGGGCAAAATGTTTGTCTGATCTTCCATGGTCAGCATATACAAGAAAGATTACAAGACAGAGAGATTGGGAGGGGGGGAATGGCAATAGAACAACAAGCAAAAGACAAAAGAAGTCCACAAATCCCAATTTAAACAAATCCCTATAAACAGCTGCCTCAAAAAATTCAAACTCTTCTGAAGAGTTAGAATAATAAACAGTTTATAAATTATACATATTAATGAAATGGGATTTACTCATAATAAAACTTCTTGTTTATTTTACTCATACCTTTTTATGCTCATGAAATATTGGTTAGAAGAAGTGTAATGTTGATAGCAATGCGACATCATTGTTATTCTTCCACTTTCAGAAAATAATTGTACTGTGTTTATAAAACCCCATCCATTTATAAAAGCAAAACCACAACTTGACGGCCTGAAAATATGCATTATGAAAACACTATTTTGTTTGTTTATTTTAGACCAATGAACTGGATCTTGAGATAATGAAAAAGGGGCCATTGGTTCTCATGGAACAAAGAGCCTGCTATAATTTTTTTTAGCTACCTCTTAACTAAATTAATCACTTTTTTTAAAAAAAATGTAGAGCTTATACAAATGGGACTTAATACCATCATATAGAAAACACAATCCAGTGAATGTATGATCCATGCACATAAACATTTTTATACCACTGAATTAACCTACTAAACCTGACACATTCTTCTACATTAAAAGAGGTCTGGTGAATAGAAAGAAATTGTCACGAAGAGATTCATGTATGATGTAAATGCACATTGAACACCTTCAACTATATCCATTCTATCTGTGCTGGTCACCTCTTTAATAATTCATCTTTTAACAACAGGTGATCAGTGATCAGCCATATGCGTCTAACTAATACCAATCATAGTGTAGTATATATACAATGTGATAAAGAAATAATAATAAATTATAATGGCCTAATAATGTAATATAATTTTATCTCATTATCTAATCAAATCTGAATGGCACTCAGTTGGGGGACAATATATTTATCATCTTTACTCCAAACATTTGAAAATGCATTGTAGATGTTTGGTTGATAAGGAAACATGCCGCTATATGCTTTTGAACATTTTAATACAGAGTAACACCTGTGCTCTTGGTTGAGCTCACCCATTCATGCCCCATCATAGTATAGATAATCAGACTTGAGGGGAATGTCCAGAGGCAGAATGTGACAAAACTTTCAACCAGTTCTTACAATTCTTTTTCCCAATTGTTAGAGAAAAGTTGTATCTACTGTCACTTTCCATTGCTCTTTTATAAACAATAATGGGATGCTAAAAGGTGTCTGCTCAGTGAGAAAATGGAGAACGTGGTTTGCAGGGCAATGAATAAATGTTACTTTACACCATATTATAAGAGTGTGTATATTCATGGTGGGCCAGAATAAAGTTGGTCCAAACAATAGGATATGCAACTATAGAACAATGTAATGAAGGTGTTATAAAATGCCTTAAGAGTGGTTTTTACATCTGAAAGATAATATATGTTTTTATAAACAAACCAATAAAGGTGACCTGTTAGTTCTGTATGAGCTTAGACTCGTATAGAATTGTCTTAGGTAAATCCAACAGGTTTATAAAAACTGTGCTTTTGTTGTTGTTGTTGTTAGATAATTTGAAAAGTTTTTGTTTTTACCATAATGGATCATTGAAAAGAGAATATTCAAGCTCTATTCAAGAAAATAAAAGCTATCAAGGAAACATTATACAAGTATGTTACATTGATTTTCCCACCTTAACTAAGTTTGCTAGGTTCCGCAAAAGAGATTCCCAAAAAAGACTTCAGAAAAAACTAAAACAAGTCAAGGAAATTAAGGAAAAGTCATTCATATTGTTTTTGCCCAATTTTCTTCAACTCAAGATAATTTGCCAAGCCCACTTATGTAGCTCTGGATTCAATCCACCCTCCTTAAATTGATACATAGGCATAATTTTTTTCCAATATAAGATCTTCAACGACAATGATTATTTCTTAAAACTCAGGGGTGGGATTCTCCCAATTCAGGCTGGTTCAGGCGAACTCCTTGTTCCAATGATCAGCTGACTCAGAACTGGTTCGTTTTGATGAGCACGTGTGCCCTCCCACCTGCCCCTGCTCTTTCTTGTCCTTTATGTCTTTCTGTTAGAGCACAGCTGATTTGCGCGGCAGAGCAGTTTGCTGTGCCTCAGCTGTTTTCTTCAGCTGCAGTTGAAGATAACTATTAGCTTTCTAAAATGTGGAGCATACACACAAAGTACTCACTCACCGAACTGATTGTTATACCACGCACCCTTGTTAAAACTATGACAGGGAATATGCTCATGAACACTTTGGGTGTGTTGGGTTAACTTATCCTGGATCCCTCTACATATACACACAAAGCTGGGTGCCTCTAAGCCTAGATGGTAATGTTGCCACCAGCCACTTTTCTCCAAAGAAACCCTCTCTAGTGCTGAATTATTCTGAAAAAGATAAAATGACAATCTCTTTTCATGCTTTCCTCCTATAGTTTAGCCAGCAGTGAAATTATACTAAAGCTTAGATTTATTTCAAAGTGACAACCACGGAATCAGAAAGAATTCCATCTTTATTATGTATGCCAAGGCTAAGGAAGTAGAGGGGGAAAAGGAGAGAAGGGAAAAAAATATATGTGAAAATAACTTCATGTTCCTAGGATCTATTAGACATTCCATCACCACAATGTCAGAAAGGATGATCTCAGTCTCTGCTCCCTCAGTTGGGACTACATGGGAACAGACACAAACATACTGCACAGATGGAACAAATGTTCTATAGTGCAAATCATTTCCTATGAAATGAAAATTCACTTCTAACCCAGATTTTGCACTACAGTTTACTATTTTCCGGATCTCCAACCCAACTGCTAAATTGGGACTTCTCCTTTCCTGACCTTGAGTTATCCTTAGGAAGAGATGCCCCTACGTTTTCAGTGATAAATAAACATGAATCTACCTGCCTCTTCTTTTTTAAAATTTCTGTACAAAGGAAACTTTCCACTTCTGATTGGTTGCTCCTGAATTTCTGGAGCTTTGATCATTTCTCTGATAACTACTTGAACTGACAGATTAAATTAGATTTATTAAACCTTGTATGATTGATCAGCTTTCTTGATGTAGTGAATGAAGAGAAATCTCATCCCTAGAGAGTTAAAAGAAAAGTTCCTAAAAGGAAAAATTCAGATTTTCTTTTCACTCTTTGTGGTCTGGATTTTGGGGTGGGATTTGGTCTCATTCACTATATCAAGAAAAAAATCTGCCTTGTTTGGGTGAATGAAAAGAAACAATATGAAAAAACTGTATTAATTGAAACAGAGAGATTAGAGATGGAAAAAGAGAAAAGGGTGGTACAGGAATAGATTATTTTCCTTTCTATTGCTCTATAAACATTTTTTTTTAAAAAAAAAACTTTGAATCAGGTCCCAATTCCAGGTGACTTGGACACATCCCTTTAGTTTTCTTGATAACAATATCAAGGTAATTTGTTACTGACTACTTCTGGGTTTTTTTTTTCCATGTCCTAATCTAGCCTATAGTTCCTGACATTTCCTGTTGGTCTCCCATTCAATTACTAAGCTGATGGGCACTGCTTAGGTCTCTGAGAACTGTAAGTAGCTTGAATCTGTATGGGAAGCTGGATAGTGCTGCCACCTTCCAGAACACATAGACTGCAGTGAGCAGCTACTTATAGATCATTTTTGGAGAGCTGAAAAGAATGGGAAAGAGATTGTACATGTGAGCAATGCATGCATGTTAGAAAAGCAGGATAGAAATGAGAAATTTTAAAAAACAGTTCTACATTTATACTGTTTGTCTCATTATCACCTTCAATTAGCCGTTTTTTACAGACTTTAAAATGGAGTTCATTGTTTTATACCTACAATTGCACCATTGTGTTTCATGACAAAAAAAGGATTTTTTTTGTCTTGTTTTGCCTGAAAAATGATAGGTTGTTGGAAAACCTTCAAGCTTCTCTACACTTTGTAGAGAAGCTAAAATAAGAAGTCCTTATTATTATAGCCATAATTCATATGAAACAAACAGGGCAGTGTGCTGACATTTGAGAAAAAAAAATATTGCTGCAAAATCACTACAAGCAAGTGGATATTAAATATGCACAGAAGAAATATGATCACATTTATTAACATCCTAGAGAACATGAGTAATAGCCACTGGAAAGGCATGCGACCAAGATAACACTGTTGGTTAGCGTTTCAGATTATTTACTTTTAGCCTTATTTTAAATCCAACTTTTCCACATAAAGTAGGTATGCAATGGTTGCATACTAGACAAAATAACATACTGTGACATTACTGTTATTCCAATATATGTAGAAAATATTTATTTATTTATTCCAATATATGTAGAAAAATCTTCTGAGCAGCATGGCAACCTAGTGAAGAAGACACTTTTCAATCCTAGGTAGTGGCAGATGTTTCTCTCCTAGGTAGCAAGTAAACAATATCTGCTATGAATGCTGCATAGGTGTCAGGAAGGGCATCCAGCCAGTAAATGCTCAGTTCCATCCATTTGTCCCAACTCTACCCTGAATAAGCACTACAGGGTTATAAAAAGGGAGTTTTTTGTAAACAAATCCACCCACATACAATAAACGTTATTGCATTTTTAGTATTCTTTGACATAGAAGTATTGAGGTCATGACGACAAGAAAAGTTGCATGGATATTAATTATGTTCAGTCTGATGTTCTCATGGTTGATTGCCATAATAGCTTGGATTTATGAAATAAATTCCCACAGGAAGGACACCAGTTTGAGAAAGATTGGTTTAATATAAACATTGGGCTACTATAAAAATTGGGCTATTTTTTTTTCCTTGGTTCTTACATGCTTACTTTATTTATTTAGTCAGCTGAAACTGACAAAATGGCTCCTTTTTCAACAAGGACATGATTTTAGCCCCGCTTCCCCCCAACTGTCAGCTCACCAGCTCACTCCAAAGTACAGTTCCTGAAGCTACTTGCAGACCAGACCATTGCTGTATGGAAGTCGCTGTGGGATGATTCTAAGGCTCTTCCTAAGTCAGGAAAGTTATAAAAATGGAGGGAAAATGGTTTCTTTGTTAGTAGTTGAAGAAACTTCAATCTGGAGAAAATTCCCCGTAGACTGGTCAGTTGGCCATGTTCATTGGATGTTCCCCCCATGTGTGTTTGCATAATGACCTATCTGTTGTATTAATGCTGTGATTCTCTTAATGGGTCATTTCCATGGTGTCTTGCAAACTCACAAATAGAATAGAATAGAATACTTTATTGGCCAAGTGTGATTGGACACACAAAGAATTTGTCTTGGTGTAAATACTCTCAGTATACATAAAAGAAAAGATACATTTGTAAAGAATCATAACGTTCAACACTAAATGATAGTCATAGGGTACAATCAGCAATCAAATCATACTAGGAAACAGTCAATATAAATCCTAAGGATACAAGCGACAAAGTTACAGTCCTACAATCACAAGTGGGAGGGGATAGGTGATAAGGAGTGATGAGAAGGTTAACATGTTTTCAGTTGAAATATCAGACTCCAATTACATTCTTTACTGCTTGAAATCCATTTTATTCTGCCATTTATATAATAAGAAGTTATGGGAAATAGTAAACAAAAGTGAGAGAAGATCTGCAGTTTGTCAACCAAAAATATAATATGGGGACATGCCATATTAACTTATATTTTTTTTTAAAAATTGGAAAGTTCCATGGCTCAAATTTCAGGTCCCAGATTCAGTCAAGAAAGCAGTGCTCAGAAATTCCACAGTCTGAGATAATGAACAGTGACTATCTGTTTCAATTCAGAATTCTAAGCTGGGAGGAAAATAGTATAGTATAAATAGAGATGTGCTATATTTAATAATCATGGAAAGGAGGGAGAGTTCTGGATAGTTATGTGAATTATTTTACTGATTTCAGACAAGCCCACCACCTGGTCTCTAAGGATAAACTATTTTATTTAAAAATCAAAAGAAGAAAAAGCTAATGCTTATAGATTTTCATCCCAACTCATTTAGACCCAATGAACTTTCCCATGAAGTTTTGTCCCAATGGTGATATTATACATTACACAATATATCACCACTAAATTAAACACCCAAATTTAGAGGCAGCATGTAGAAGACTGAGGGCATAATCAACACTCTGATGTTATATTTACAAACTTCCAAGCTTCATTGGAAGAGAATCTCTAATCAGACAGAGAGGGACAATCCTAATGTTCTTATGGTAACTAGAGAATTTTATCATTACTCAAACAAAATGTCCTTCCAAGCAATAGAAAATCTATTAGGCAACGAATTCTTTCCATAAGACCATTTCTATCTATTTAGGAGTGGGATAACCTTGACAAATGAAACATTTCAAAGCCCCACCAAAAAAAAAAAAAAAAAAAAGAATTGTCTAGGCTATAAAACCATGTTGAGTCTGGGATTCAAGTGGTCCAAATCTGATTGGCTTGAGGTTGTCCATTGACCAATAATCAATAGGGCTGAAATCCTTGGCATCCACAGAGTCAGCAAGTAGCCTTCTGTTCACGTTCTACTCTGTGGCTCTTGATCTGGCAAACAATAAAGCTGGTAATGATGTGAAAGATTTCAAAGACTCTCTCTTGATTTGTCCTCTATCTGACTTGATTGCTTTGGGGGCAGTGTAATCTTCTTAACAGTGCAGTTCCCACAGGACAATGAGCAGCTAGTTATTGGGCTGTGAACAACAAGGTAAGAATGATGTCAAGGATCAAGGATCACCCACTTAATAGCTATACATTTTGAGTCTGCTAACATTTTCTCAACCATAGAACAAATTACAAATCTTAGTGGACAGGGTTGTTGTTTTTTTAATGGATTCATTGGCATTTTTTTCCACATAAGGCTGTCTCCAACTCTATGATCATTAGGATTTCAAATTAAGCAATTATAAGAAAGATAAAACATATTAGGTAGGCTTTTTAAGAAGGGGGAAATCATGTAAGAAAACAATTATATGTTGAGAAATATTCTGAGAAGTGAAACCACAATTTAAGAGGCTCAGAAGATAGATTTGTTTCAAAAAGTAATGAAATCCAGAATGTAAAACTTTAGCTTTCCGGTTTTAAAAGAAGAAAGCTGAGATATCACAATGATTTGTCCCTACTACATGTCATTTGAGGTTTTACAAACAGTTTCTTTCCCCTGAAAAATTCTGTCCCACAGTCCAAATAATTGTACGGCTCTCCTGCTTTTGTGGCAGAGCTTCTGTTTTACTGTTGTTTTTCTTTTGAAAAGAACCCATTTACACCACAAGACAAGCTGCTTTCACAAAGGCCAATCTACCATTAACTGTGTGTGATTTTTATTTCTGGAAGAAGCCTAGATTTACTCTGAAAGGAAAAAATAACTGCTCATTAAAGAAATGAAGAGAAAGGCCATGTTTATATCTCTTCTTTTTAATGCTCCCACAACTGTTCAATTCTGGGATAAATCTCATTCCTGTTATAGTAGGAGAGAGAGAAACCTATCTTCCTGCTTTCTTGCTAATAACACTTCTCTTTTTATGGCTGCAATTCATGTAAGGAAAACTACCACTGTAGCAGTGATGATATTCAGCCGATTCGCAGTGGATAGGGAGAACTGGTAGCAAGGATTTGGCATGGGTTGCAGAACTGGTAGTAAGTTCTGGATGGCCATGCCCCTGACCTGGTCGCCCTCCCACCCAATGCTCGCTTCACCCCGCCCTCCTGACATTCACCTAAGGTATTTCTTTCTCTTTTTCCCTCCCAACAATCAGCTGTACATATGATTAGCTGTGCCGGGATTCCCCTTACTGAGGCCCAGGAAGGCAAAAAATGGAAGGAGGGGCTCAGCTCCCCTGCATTTTTTGCCTTCCTGAGCCTCAGAGGAGCCTTTTTGGAGGAAAAATCCCCCCCCCCAAGACTCTTCTGAGGCCCAGAAGGCCCAGAAAACAAGGGGGTGGCTGCAAAAAAAAAAAGCCATGCCCACCCAGTCATATGGCCATGCCCACCAAGCCACACCCACAGAATCAGTAGTAAAAATTTTTGAATCCCACCACTGAGCTGTAGCAACATAATGTGACATAGTTCAGGTAGTACTCGACCTACCACCACAATTGAGCCCCAACATTTCCATTGATAAATAAGACTGCGGTTAAGTGAGTTTTGCCCCATTTTATGATCGTTCTTGCCACCACTTTAAGTGAATCACTGCAGTTAAGTTGGCAACATGGTGGTTAAGGGAATTTGCCTTTCCCATTGACTTTGCTTGTCAGAAGGTCACAAAAGATGATCCCATGACCTTGAGACACTGGAAATATTATACATAAGAACCAGTTGCCAAGCATCTGAGTTTTGATCATGTGACCACAAGAATGCTGAAATGATCACAAGTGTGAAGAATGGTGATAAGTTACTTTTCTCTGTGCTGGTGTAACTTCAGACAATCACAAACAGTTGCAATGCGAGGACTACTCGGAGTTAAAAATTTGACTAGGATGGACTTAACTATGGAGACTTATTGGGTGACTTTCTGATCCCTATAGAAGAGAAAAATTTAACTATACCAAGTTGAGCTTCTAGAAGAGAGCCAGGAGATAAATCAAAGAAATAAATAAAGAAGTCTGAGAAAATGTCATGGTGAGAAGCTAATCCACTTTTTTTTACTACTTTTTCTAATAAAGATGAAAATATTCCCATACTTTGCTTCTTTATGATGATAAACACAGATCTAGTCACAAATCTCTTATATCTGATTCCTCTCTGATTGCACAGCATTGGAAGAAGATTGAGCTCAGAAGTTGACTAGCTAAGAATAAAATGAAGAGGTTAGACAAGTGAGTCTTAAAAATATACTGAACCAAATAGAATATTTAACTATGGAACACCTTATAATCTGACAACAGATGGGCCCAAACACTCTGCACTGTCTGAAGATGCTGAAAATGAAGCTGTTTCCACCAGCATGAAGATCATGAAGTTAGTGATGTTTGGATGGTTTGATATTGTATTTTCTTAAATTTGGGGGTGCTGTTTCTTTTAGGGATTGTCTATATCAGGGGTCTCCAAACTTGGCAACTTTAAGACTTGTGGACTTCAACTCCCAGAATTCTCCAGCCAGCATAGCTTGATAAATAAGCATAGCTGGCTGGAGAATTCTGGGAGTTGAAGTCCACAAGTCTTAAAGTTGCCAAGTTTGGGGACCTCTGGTCTATTGATGTGCTGACATTTATTTATATGGTGTGGTTGTTCTTTTTTAATAAACTTTGTTTATCACCCCGTGGGTACATTCTAGGTCTCCTGACTTAAATGTTGTCCTTTGATGAGCAACATTTGATAAGTATCTGATGGGACATTGGTGGTTGGGGCAGCCTTCTTGGTGATCACTCCAGCCCTTTGGGTGAGCTTTCCACTTGAGATTTGAGGGTCCCCTGCCCTTTTAGACTCTTTCATTGGCTAGGATGAGACTTTTTGGTCTGGTGCCTAATGGGAAATGTAGTTTGTTTTTAGTCCTGTTTTTATTAATTGCTTGCAAGCTGATTATTACATGAGGTAGCTGAGCATATAGACTTTTCAAATACATAAATAACATAAATACTATTAATCTTAAAACTTGAAGGACTCATTCATATATAGTGTGATTCATCAGTCACAGACTTGCAAACAAGCATTACCTCAAAGAAGTGATGGAGATGCTTCAAACTGGTTTTTAATTGTATTAAAAGAATCAGTGTCTGAAAATGTCTATGGAGATTTTCAGTCATCCAGGTCACGGTTAACATCCAGGTCAAGGCTGAAGAAGCTTGTTGGATAAGAAGCAAAACATCTTCAAAGAAAAACCAGAAAGTCCACTTGCTTGTTGAAAAAGCACTTTTGGAACAGTGTCTAAAAACCCCCACTCATTTGGGAGATATGGCACCATTAACAGTATAAATGCAATTTTCATCCTTCCAGAGTGTCTTTGTAGTTTCTATGAATTATTTCATGGCAAATAATTAATTTTGTATAGTTAAAAACATAAAGAGTAAAAGTCCTTCCTAAAGTCTAATTCCTCTTCGGATAGGATGTATAAGTCATCACATCAATATTCTGGCCTAAGACCATAGCACACCTGCTTTGGAAAAACAAAACAAAAAATAAAATAAAATGGGTGGTGTAAAGCACCTTTCCTTTTTCAGAGGCATCATCTGAAAGAATGAAGAAAAAAAGGCTTTTTACATAAGATTTGTTATACTAACTGCTTGTCCCAAAAATAGCAATATCCTTACTTCATTTTCATGAGAGATCTTGCAAAAGTGAGAGGGGACACCTTATTTCACCTAAAATGCTTCCATCCAGACAATTTTCTGACAATTCATGAATCCATTATTTAATCTATCACAATTTTGTATGTTAACCTTTCGTGATTAATCCTACTCCCTCCCTAACCTAGACAGAATTTGGTATTTGCCTTTCAGCAGTTCCTTTTAACCTGCCTTTTTAAATGTGTCAGTATATATTAAAGTTAATTCATTTTATTGCAAAATTTACTAACTACTAATGCTCTCAAAGCAATCATTTTGGGAAGGTCATCCAGTATACCAAATCATTTACATCCAATGATTTACTACTTGGATGATGGGAAATAAGCCTAAAAATAAACATTTGTGATATTGTAGGGGGAAAAGGGAATCCTCAAAGCAATCCTACTCATGTAAATGACTTGTGACTTGTGTTCCCCTATTGGGAAGCCATTTCATGTGGAGCATTTAGAGACAACAGCTTAAAGAAATAGCCCTGGAGACCAGCTATGACTTGAAGAAATCCTTACTAGGAAAGCGTGATATGCATTTAACATTTCATTTGTGCAAATCCCTGTAATGGGCAATGGTCTAATTGCATGCTTACAGGAAGGAGAAAAATTTTGAGGTTTTTTTTTTTTTAATGTGCATGGAATACTACTATAATTCTCAAACACCCTGTTTTGAAAGAGGCTATGGTCAATACAAATACAATATATGGAAGCTAAAAGGTAATGTGACAGCAAATTTCCTCAAAGAGCTCACTAAGGTGACATGTAAAGCAATAATGGTCCATTAGGCTATCTTATAAGTGCAATTAAGGCCCTCCATGAAATGCATGAGTCACCTTGTCTGGCTTTCCTACATAACATAGAGGTGTTTAATATTTCTGCTAAAGTAATTTGATGGTTATTGGGAGTCATGTAGTTTTGTACCTCAAGCATAAATATTCAAGACATTTGTCAAATATATTGATACAATCATACTCCACAAGCACCTTAGAAACACATTAACCTCATATTCTGATAGGGACTTGATGTAAATTGTCATTTGCAATGGAAAAAAAATCCTGAAATGAGAATCAAGAAAAATTGAAAATCTTCAATCATGATTTGTTTAACAGGTTAAAAATTGAGAAGTTTACCCCTTTCCTTGAAGTAGTTTTTTATATGACACTCTTCATGGTGGGTTTAGAGCAGGGACCTCCAACCTGGGGAACTTTACAACTTATGGGCCTAAGCTCCAAGAATTCCTCAGCCAGCATGTATTGATGGCTTTGATGCTGTTTCTACTGTTCAGTTTTGTCTTTAGCAATTTTCTCACTCTCTGAAGAAAAGAAGGACTAGAGGTGACATGATAGCAGTATTCCTGTATTTGAGGGGCTGCCACAAAGAAGGGGGTGTCAGCTTATTTTCCAAAGTACCAGAAGGCAAGACAAGAAGTAATAGATGGAAACTAATCAAAGAGAGAAGCAACCTGGAATTAAGGAGAAACTTTTTAACAGTGAGAACAATTAACAAGTGGAACAGCTTGCCTTCAGAAGTTGTGGGTGGTTCATCACTGAAGTTTTTTTAAGAAGAGATGGGATGGTCATCTGTCTGAAATGGCTTTGGTATCCTGCTTGAGCAGCGGGTTGGATTAGAAGACCTCCAAGATACCTTCCAGCTCTATTTTGATTGAAATTAAATATTTCCTTTACGCACAGAAATGGAAAAATAAAGATACTCCAAATGAATTTAAAATACTTAGGAAAATTATGATGTGCACAAAAATGGATAAACTAACAAAAGAATTAAAAGATAAGGAGGATTTGGATTTTTATAAAATATGGGACAAATTTTATGGCTTGCTAGAGAAGAGAAAGATTCAAGAGAATAAGGAATTATTATATGTATATTTAATGTATATGGAAATAAATTGTGTATTATTATTGGACTTAGCAAAGTAATGACAAAGATCGATGTTATGAAGACTGTACCATGTTCAACATTTTGAAGGTATTTTTTGTTATGTTTGTGTTTGTTTGTTTAATAAAGAAAAACCTTTTATAAAAAATAAAAATAAAATCTTTCCTAATCACATTTTAATTTGTCTATGCTTAATATTATCCCAGTGTAAAATGTCAGATATTGGTTTGACAATTTAACATTTCAATTCCATGATTTTATCCTGATATATTGATGCTGTAGCACACTTCTCTAGGAAATTCTATTTTACAATTTGTCAAAATAAAAATATCAAATAACCATAAAAGTCAAATTAAAATAATAAACAAAAAAAGCAGTTCAAAAGGCATGATTTGACTCCTGAAGTTGAGATTTAGTGACTTTCATCACCTTTTTAGAGCTCAACGGTGATGGAACTATTCAGATCTGAGCAAACAGCTAGTTCTATAACAGTAGAAAACCTCCAAAATCCTATCTTCTGATTCCCATTTCCTCTGCTTCACAAGAAAAGAGTATGCATACAACATTTCCTCCGATTACAGTGAGTGGGATAAATAGATTCAGTTTTGACAAGATATTCCTGAAGATAAATGAGAAATTATAAAAAGGTTATTGGTTAACTTCAGCACTTTGATCTATACTCAGAAATTTACTTGCAGTCAATATTACACTTGCAAAACAAGTTATCATGCTGTTGGCTTTTTCAAACCATCAAGAAGGTAGCTATCGTCCATTAACTGCAGTTTCTGGGGAGATTTCAAAAGACAGCTTCAAGTACCAAATATTACAATTTTTTAACTTTAAAAGTAATGAGGAGATGAGTCACTGTTGCTTGTGTTTTATACTTCAGAAAGGATACAAAGGTGGACTTGCTATAACAAAGGTCTTAATTAAAAGATGTAGGCTACAGGCTACATGTATTGATCAAGCAGGAACCATGAGTCTAGAAGACTTCATGGTTATAACCCCATCCAAAACCAACATAACTGGCAGAATAAAAGCTGATGGTTTTTAACAAAGAGCAACATATTTTGCTGAGGTTCATTTTCAGTTTGTTTTGTTCCATTCTATTTCCAAACACTGGATAAACTTTACTGCATCTCAGATGAGTCCAGGATAAAGATGTATATGGATCGAGCCAATAGGTGTCAGAGACCATTGCTATGGATTGCTGCATCCACTTTCTCAGACCCTACAAGCAAAAATGTCACAAGTGAATTCATAAGACATTGTGCCCATAATCTAACTAGTCTGCCCAATTACCACTTGAATAGACCAGTAGGATATTTCTGAGGCCTCTGGGTTAGAGGTTAGAGTAATATTGCAGGGGAATAAAATTCTGAAAAAAAGCAATGATAAATAACTTCCATTCCTGTTTGAAAAGTTATATAGATATGTCCATCTAATTATCCAGTCAAACTCAATTCCAAGACATCTTTAAGTCTTTCATCATAAATCTTAATATGAAGTCATATATAGAAAGTCACCCACACACCCCATACACATTCTATTAAAAAAGATGCCTAAGGCAATGGCAAAACTAAAAATATTTCAGTAATTAAAAAAATGAACAGCACAGATCTCATTAGATTGAGTTTTATTATCAGTGAAATACAATGAGATAATTATCTGTGTTGCTATAAGATATGTGGTGTTTATTTGGGGACTATACATGTATGAAGGATAGTGAATGCTCTGATCTAAGAATCAGGTGAAACAATGATGAAAATAATATTCAAATTTTTACAGCTGAGTTTTGTTGTCAGGAAATCTGGACAGTTGTTTTTTTCTGTCTCATTTGCACTGTTGTCATCCTTCAAATGATGGAATCTGATGAGTTTGGGACAGCTCTAGGAAACCAAAGAACAAGGGTCAGAAGATAGAGTCAAATGTCAAAGACAACAGGAAACATTTTGTGTAGTCTACATTTCTCACTGTGCAAATAAAATAAGTAAATAAGAATATTCTCCTTAGCCATACTAATGATCTAGTCAAGCGGCTAACACAAACTCTGTTTTCCATCCATATTCAGCTCTTGCCTTAAAATCACCTGTGGGCTTGAATAAAGAAAGATTAGAAGGAGAATGCTCTCAGAGGTAAAGCTGTTTGAAGAGAGATGATAATCAATTAGCAACGTGCCACCCACACTGTCCCATAGATGTCTCCAAAACCCAAGGGTTCTTAGAATACTCAGTGGCAAGTTGTTAGAAACAATGGCTATAGTTTCCCGGTGAGGCTCTCAAGTCTCAAAGTCAAAAGGGGAAGCAAGATTTTGTACTTCCTCAAAACTTCATTGGAACTTTTTATGTAGATTACGGCACTGTTATTCATTTACACATATAGAAAGTCCTCAACTTAGAACCACAATTGAGCCCAAACAATTCTGTTGCTAAGCAAAACACTGACGTGAGTTTTGTTCATTTTACTACTTTTCTCGCCACAGTTGTTAAGTGAATCATTGCAGTTGTTAAATGAATCTGGTTTCTCTACTGACTTTATTTGTAAAAGGATCACAAAAGGGTTAGGGGACACTGAAACCATTATAAATATGAGTCAGTGGCCAAGCATCTGAACTCTGATCACGTGACCATGGGGATGCTACAATGGTTGTGTGAAAAACAGTCATAAGTCACTTTTTTCATTGCCATTGTAATTTCAAACAATCACTAAATGAATTATTGGAAGTCAAGGATTACCTGTATAGGGAAAGAAATTGTGATGACCCGGGACTAGGCATGAAAACGACACAGCCAGAATGAAGGCTTAACTCCCCTTTATTGTTCCAACTTTCCCCCCAAAAGTCCCACCATTCACTGCAAGTCTAGGAGCCAACCTCTAATCATGCACCTCCAACAGGTCCTGGTTGCTATTAATCCAGAGGAGTAGCACAGTTCTAAGAGCACCCACACTTCAAGGAATTTGGTTTCAGAGAGTCCTTGTCACAGGAATAATTTCCTGGGACTATAGCACCACCAAGACTATAACTGTCTCACTATGACTTCACATGTAGCCAGGCCAGGCAAGCAAGGCAAACACAGCAAAGTATCCAGACATCAGTAACAGCATGTGAGACTGGAAAAAGCAATGTTTGTTCCTGACAAATGCTCCTGCCAACAGCATCTCTTTAAATCTCATTCCCCAAGTGAGCCTTGTGAAGTGGGATGGGACACCCTCCTCCTGAGTTGTCGGGTTGCCCTGTGCTGATCCAGCCTCCTCTCCATTCTCCAGGATTGGGATTGGGGGGAGGTAATTGCTCATTGTCAGAGCTCCATTGCTGCCTGCCCTGTCCTCCCCACTTGCCTGGTCCTTCTGCTCCCCTCTCCCTCACTGGTGACTCTTCCCAGGCCCAAGGGACCCATCTGGTCATTCCTCTTGTCAGTCCTAGCTCCATCTTGTCCTCCTTCTCAGACTCAGGCACCAATGGGGCCATGGCAAAAATATTCAGCTCTGAAAAATATAATAACATGCCGAATTTCATGTCAGCATTTTTTTTGTAAATATATATGTGTATATATACACATACATATACCTCTGTACAGAAGCCTGATGATGGCAGATGAGATTCTGCCAAAATGTTGCTACAACTTTAAAAGCACAACTACAATGACGTGGGAAAATACCCGAACAAAGCTGAATGCCATACATGTAAGTACCAAAACTTAAGAAAATATATATATATATATATATATATATATATATATATATATATATATATATATATATATATATATATATATATATATATATATATATTTATGAGATATTCTTATTTGAGTAGTATCTTTGGTTCTTATTTGAGTAGCATCTTTGGTCCTTTTCAATTCTCAGATTGCAATGATACTACGACTGCCTATTATGGATCTATGGTATTAAAAGAGTCACCAGTTTACATGAAGAGGCATTTTCACAGAGCATTCAATGACAGGGGAAGGAAATTTGAGGTTTCAGTTGGTTTGATGACATGCTAGTCTCTATCAGTGAAAAACTGTCCTGGAGTCACAAGGGCCAGGCAGGTAAGCTTTGATTGCCATTAGACTCACTGTGCTAATTGCAGAAAGAGAAAGAGTCAGGAGAAGGAGCAGTGGTAACTGTGGAAACCTGAGGGGGAAATCAAGGTAAAATAAGACGCATAGAATATACCAAAGGGATGTTAGCACTGGCCTAGAATACTAAGAAGTAATGGAAAGTTCAAAAGAAGGAATTCAAAAGGAAAGACCTATTTTTCTGCTTTTTTGGGTGGTGGTGATGAAGAATGTATCAAGAGGACAAATAAGGAGGGTTGAAAGACATTTTAAGCTGTGACTGTTTTTAAATGCTTTAAGGAAAACACAGTATCACAAAATCAAACCAAAGGAATAATATTTTTAGTTGTGCTAGAGGACAGGAAATAAAAAGTTGTTGGCTACTCTGCTACTTTTCAGTATATTGCACATGATTTACAACATAACTGAAGAAGTTCAAAGTCTGCCTCAATAGAGGTAATTCAATAAGCATACCACAAGTGTGACATTAACAAATGGCAGCTCAGTTGGTATGCAACCCCTGCAAAATATTTGAGGTATACTTATTAAATTACAGGTGTCCGTCAGTAAAGCAAAATGATTCTCAAAGTGATACTCATAGATTGAATATCACACATATACATATACTGTACCTACATATATGCATATTCTCACCCACACACTACATTTGATTATGAATTAATACCAGAACTGAGTTTTCATGGTAAGAGGCTTATCAAAGTTCTCCCACCTATGAAATGGCTAAATTTAATAAAATGCCTCTCCTAGATGAATCAGCCTCCATTTCTGTTCAATTAAAATCCATTTATCCTCTTTAGAATCTACACCCCACTCTTTATCTCACTAGAGATGGACTATAATCAATGACATTTTGCCAATCTTGCACCCATTATTTCAGTGTAAGCAATCAAAGGATTCAAAGAGTCAAGATATAAAAGCAATAATACATGCACACATGTATACATACATACATACATACATACGTGTGTGTGTGTGTGTGTGTGTGTGTGTGTGTGTGTGCATGTATTATATATATATATTTGGAAGAAGATTCCATGCAAGGGAATAGCAGCCTCTTAGAAGGAGGGCAGAATATAGAAGTATATTCTTGAAAAACAGCGAACCAGCCCAGCACACCAGCCCCACCCCCCCCTAGTATTTATAGAGAGACGGCAGCTCCGATCACACACTGCTTGCACTGGCACAAAGCCAAAAGCATCACCCTGAGGATGGTGAGTGGGACCTCGCTGAAACGTTGCCAAGATATTTTTAATCTTACACAGGAAAAGCTATGTACCATACATATAAATACTCGTGAAAACTTAAGAAAACACGTATGTATGTATGCGTACATATGTATGTACGCATGCATGCATGTATGTATGTATGTATGTATGTATGTATGTATGGTATTCAGCTTTGTTCGGGTATTTTCCCACATCATTATAGTTGTGCTTTTAAAGTTGTAGTGACGTTTCAGCAGAATCTCATCTGCCATCACAGGCTTGTGTATTGTGTTCGTCTGTGAGTCAGGCTTTCACAGCCGTTTCTGTTTTAAATTTGGTGATAGCCTACTGCTGTGCCAGAATGTTTTTGCTTCATCCTGATTGGTTGGAAGTCTTGGTCTGTGTTTATTGGTCTTGGAGTTTGCTGTGTTCTGCTTGATTGGTGTTTCTAATATCTTCTGTCTGTTTTGTAGCATTTTTTTGTCTTGATTGGCTGGCAACATTGTGTTTATTGGAGGCTTTTAGTGTGGCTTGGCTTCGGGTGAACGGACGGCTATCATTTATTAGGAAGCTAGGTTTTATCTGGATGCCTGGTTGGGGTGTGTTTGAGCTGGAAGTATCAGACCCATAGTTAGCTCCAGATGAGCACCACTACAAAACCTAGCCAAATACCTAGCAAAGCAACTACAGCCCCATGCTGAAGCAGCAGCTTCACATGTACAAACTCATACCACCTCTTGGAAATGATCAAAGATCTACACCTGGAACAAAAAGATCTGCTTGTAAGTTTCGACATGGTTTCACTATTCACTCAAGTCCCAATAAAAGAAACCCTAGAAATCATCAAAAATAAATACCAACCACCCAAACACCTCATAGAGCTAGCAGAACACTGCTTAATCAACACATATTTCATATACAAAGGACAAAGATACAAGCAAATTGAAGGAGCCTCTATGGGATCACCATTGTCCCCCATCATTGCAAACCTGTTCATGGAAGAATTCGAATCCAGAGCCCTAGCCAATGCCACCCACAAACCCAAACTATGGTTAAGATACATCAATGACACATTTGTTATTTGGCCCCATGGAAAAGAAAACCTAAACAATTTCCTAACACACCTAAACAGCACACACCCCAAAATCAAGTTCACCATGGAAATGGAAACAAACAAACAACTACCATTCCTAGATGTACTAATCTACAAAAAGACACATGGCACACTAGGACACACCATATACAAGAAAAAAACACACACCAACCGCTACCTCAATGCCCAATCCCACCACCACCCAGCACAGATAAACTTCATGGCCAAAACACTAATTGCTAGAACCAAATGCCTGGCAGACAAGACACACATAAAGACTGAACTATGCACCCTGACTAAAGTACTGACAGCCAATGGCTTCCACAAAAACGAAATCACTGGCTTGATCCACAAAAACACACTGAGACATAATGGAGACCTAGAAGATGAACAGACCTATGGAACAGCTGTCCTGCCCTACATAAGAGGTACTACAGACAAAATCAGTAAGATACTACACAGGCATCACATCAAGACTGCCTTCAAAACAGACAGAAAAATAGCTGCCATCCTTAGAAACCCCAAAGATAAAATTGACCTGGAAAACCAAGGCATATATGAAGTCCTCTGTGCATCATGCCCGGCCACATACATTGGACAGACCAATAGAAGAATAAGTACCCACCTGGATGAACACAAAAATGCAGTCAAAAAGCTGGAACACACTTCCTCACTAGTCCAACACATGAAAGCCACAGGTCATAGCATCAACTTCAATGGCACCAAAACCCTAGCCACTATAGAAAACCCCAGCCAGAGAATTATCAGAGAAGCCATAGAGATTGAAAAAAGATCTGAAAGCATGAATAGAAGAGATGATTCCACCAGACTGTCAATCATTTGGAAGCCTGCACTCACAAACAAAAAAATTTCCACACCACAAGCCAGGCAAACACCTGGGCACAAACAGACCCCCAATACCTCCACTCAAACACACCCCAACCAGGCACCCAGATGAAACTTAGCTTCCTAATAAATGATAGCCATCCATTTACTCGAAGCCAAGCTGCAGTAAAAGCCTCCAATAAAAAGCCAGCCAATCAAGACCCCCCCAAAAAGAAAGAAAGAAATGCAACAAAACAGACAGAAGATATTAGAAACACCAATCAAGCAGAACACAGCAAACTCCAAGACCAATAAACACAGACCAAGACTCCCAACCAATCAGGATGAAGCAAAAACCATTCTGGCACAGCAGTAGGCTAGCACCAAATTTAAAACTGAAACGGCTGTGAAAGCCTGACTCACAGATGAACACAATACAGAAGCCTGATTATGGCAGATGAGATTCTGCCAAAACGTTGCTACAACTTTAAAAGCACAGCTATAATGACATGGGAAAATACCTGAACAAAGCTGAATACCATACATATAAATACCTGTGAATTGCTGAATACCATACATATAAATACCTGTGAAAACTTAAGAATACACACACACACACACACACACACACATACACATACACACACACACACACATGGATGGTCTGGGCCAAGCTAGATATCCAAATCAGCAATTGCTGAAGAGGCTTACCAAGGTATGGCTTCAGTATAAACTTGAGAGATTTAATCTATATCAGAATTGCCACTTGTGAGCCCAGAATAATACATGATATTTTCCAAGGGTTCAAGGCAGCATGCAAGGAACTCTATTTTTCAACTATTTCCTCTATATGTTTGGTTTCATTGAGACACCATGGCCAACCCAAAGTTATTGCATGTTAACTTGAACCCAGCACTCTTTCTTAATCCAGAATTCTAACCAATACATTATTCTGCCTAAGAACACATAGTTCATAGTGGTAAATGAAGGACACTTACATAATTCAAATGAAAATGTTGCCAAATTTGAGAATATTTGAATTATAAGACATGTTGCTAAAAAATTTTCCAATCCAAGACAAGTGAAGAAAGAAACATTCTCTGTTTTTAAAGATGAAAACATAGTCTTCTTTCTTGCTCAATGTTCAGCAGCTCTACTACACTACACTAATTTTGTGAAAATATTTGCCTAACTACTAATACCATGGCTTCCATACCCATACTGCAAAAAATTAGATGCCATTAAGTGACATTAAACTATGTTCTGAATTCTTCTGCCAATATTTAATGTCAGTCGGGATTTTTACAGTCGACCTCCAATTGCTCTACTGAAACACTGTTTTCTTCTGTTCTGTTACAATTTGATTATTAGTCTGGCAGTTCTTTTCAGAATAACTATCATTAATAGTTCTGATTTTTTGCCACCGCTGACAAATCCAGCTCTCCTCCTACAGTGACTACTCTTTTGGAAAATCTAACTGGGAAAATCAGCCCCTGACCTCTTCATAAATGATTTTGATGGCATCTTTATTCTAATGGTGTGGTGGGTCAGTCAGTAATAACTGCCTTATTCATATCTCAGTCCTACCAGCTGAGCTTGTGGCCTTTCAGTTTCACAAATCCAGCCCCAGCAACCAAATTGAATCACATGACTCCCCTAGCTGAAGCTCTTGATTAAATGAAGTTGGGCGTGAATCTGTCATGGTCAAATGAAGCAACAAATAATGAAACGAATGCGAGCGCCTAAAATCCCATTGACACCTGCTGCTTCTGAACTATTAGAGAGGGCCCTCAGCATGACAACCCAAATCCATGCTGGCAGGCTAATCACGCTGAGAGAGTTTACCTCAGCTCAGCTTCACTCTTTGACTCAATTGGGAGATTGACAGCTATATTGAAATTTCATTTTTCCCCCTTTTTGCCTAAGAGCCAGCTGTGAATTGTTCTATCACATCATGCCTTTTTTTCTGTTCAAACTTTTTTTTCTTCCTCTAGCCATTTTTTTTGCCCTTTAAATGTGAATATCGATAGAACTGCAACAGATCCAGCCACACATCTGAGAGAAGGCAGAAGGGTGAGAAAGAAAGTGGGGTGCTTCAAATATTGAACAGCTATTGATATGGCTTAACTATAGGTTATAGCAACTTGAATTGAAAGGAAACCTCGGAGCCTAAAGGAGGTTCCCCAGCATGATCCTCTACCAAGTAGGCCTGTGAACAGTGGCCATAAATGTGTGCAGAGCACAGGCCTTTTTCTAAAAATAGCAGGCGGCGTTTCCTTTTGCATATGTATTTCTCCACAGGATAGAGTACACCTTGAATAAAGAAGAAAAGAAAGCAAGACCCTCATATGTACATACAGTACAGCCTTACATAAATCCAACGGCAGCTGTAATTATTATCTCACATGCCGAGAAGGAAATAACTTGCTTCTATCAAGAACAGAGGAAGAATAAGGAGGGGAGAAAGCTCCAAAACTTTTCAAACTGATTCTTCCTGACAGTATATTTGCAAACCTAGGGCATGCTGGCAATGATATGATTTCATTAATTCTGTATCGTTGTTGATTCAGAATTCTAATTCTATGGTCCTCCAGGTGCTTTGTAGCTTTCTCTTTCCTCCAGTCTTTGTGATAGTCAAACAACTAAACTTATGTCACTGAAACAGCCATGAAGTTTCTGCCTTGTTCTATTGTGACATTAGAGCAGCCCTTTCTTCTTTTCACCACTTTCTTTTCCATTCTTTGATGAATTCCAGCTTCTGAAAAACTGACTTTCTTTGTCTCAGTACCTGAGAAGAAAAATGGCTATAGAACTTCATCCCTGTGGAATAAAACTCAACAGGCAATCCTTTGCTTGCACCATATTTTTGTAGCTTTGCATCTTCTCATTTTATTTTTCTTCTTACTTGCAGGCTTTTTAGTTTGAACATATGGGCCAGGATGATGGCACTTGTAGTTTCATCTCAATATTTTAAACTGGAAAATATTTAATCATTTAATTCATTCATCAAATGTTTATGCTGCCTGTGTGTGTGTGTGGGTGGGTGTGTCAATTCATACTTGTGCTCTTGTCAATGGGCATGCTGCCAAGACCATATAAAGACCATACAATAATGCAAATGCATACTTGATTGTGTAAAGATTTATTTCTGTGGTGTGTAAAGGGTTACATACCCAGAATAGTAAACCATTTCACAATATTCAAGAGATGCAATTAAATGAACCTACCTGTATCTTTAGATGATCCACAAAGTAGATGGATGGCCCTCTCAGGTTTATAAGTGGCAAAAGTGTCCTTCACCTTGTCAATTATCATTTGATGTCACATTGAAAAATATGAACAAATATACAAAAACCAAAATCATTTCAGAAAAGAGTAGCCAGCACCTGGAAGGGGCAAATCAAAAAAGACCTTTCACCCTGTTCCCCATTTTAAAGGGGCCAAAGCACCCAATAAAGAAATGCCTTGGTGAACAGCCAGGTTTTTAAGTCTTGCTAAAAGGTGTTTATGGGGAGGTGGCTGAGTATTTCTTCTAAAGGGCAAGTACAGCAATATAAAAGGCTCACTTCCTGAGTCCTCTTAAATAACACTGCTAAATTAAATCAAAACAAGCTGACTCTGTTGCACCATATGGGGCAGGTAAACACTACATAAGTCATTAGATAATTGAAACCTATAACAAATTTTAAAGGAGCCTACAAAAGCCTTAACAGCACCTTGAAATGTACCCAGATGCTTACTGGTAACCAGTGCAACTCGTGGATTAGAAATGTTTTATGGCTATGGCAATGCTTGCTCATCACTCTCATGCTGCTCTATTCCAGACCAGTTCCAACCTCTGGATAATTATAAATAGTGCATCCCCATTCAGGAATGGCAGTAACAACCAAACTAAACCTACATAAAAGCTTTTGGGGCCAAAAAGCCTACCTGTTCTTCAAGTAGGAACTGAGCATCCAAGAAGACCACAGGTTAAACAGTAGTCTAAATGGAATAATTCAGGACCAGAGGCAAAAGATCTTCAGAACAGGCTTGTCCAAGGACCCACAGCCACTTAGTTTTATTAGAGTTCAGCTGGAGCTTGTTCCTCTCCATTAAAACTCCACAAGACTTCAGGTACTGGGAGAAAACTTTGACAGCATAATTTGTCTGGCCAGAGGTCAAAATGGGTGAGTCTCGCAAAGTAGAGGTTTCAAACTTCATCTGTCACATCAACCAAAGTCAACAGGAACTAATTGTATAGAGAACAGAGAATCATGATAGAATCTTGCCTCTCATAACTATTCCCCACAGATGGTCCAAAATAATATCATGATCTTCTATTGAGAAACTAAGGTCAATCAAGACAATTATACCATTCCCATTATAGACCACTGGTGAGCACGCTTAGCCCTGTTTCAGTACCATATCCTAAACAAACTCCTGACTAAAAAGGATCCAGATAATCCAGTTTCCTCCATGGTTTTCAGTAACTGCAACCTAACCATGAGTAGAATTCAATTCTTCTTCATCATCATCTTTTAACAACCCCATAATCCCTTGCGGGGTGAAGTCTGGGAAACTGAATGGAGCTGAGTGATTATTGGTGGGATGCCCTTCCTATCGCCAATGTGGAGTTATATTCAGCAGATATATTCTCATCGTGCCCAGAGATAGAAATGTCTGCCTCTACTTAGACTCGAACTCACAGCCTCCTGATTGTGAGTTGAGAGTTCCACCTATAGGCCATCACACCACTGATTTAGTTCTTAATGTTTCCCCAAAAAAGGAGAGATTGGAGACTGGATGAAAAGCACTGTTATGCATACTTTATAACCAAGAGAGAAATGTCAGGATTTTCCTTTTTTCAATCAGTCTGAGTAGTTTCATATAGCAAAAAAAGAATCAAGTGTGTTAGAAGAAATAAAAATAATAGGCCATTTCACAGAATGATTTTATGAGACTATTGTTTATTTTAAAATTTAAAGCTCTTTATTTGGAAATTACATTTACATAAAAAGTCTAAAACCCCGATCTAACTATATTCAAAGTTCAGTAGTTTCTGGAACACATGAAGAATGGCATGATATCTACTTTACTAAGAGGATAGAGAAAAATGACGCTGGAATAAACAAGAACCTGAAGTGATGACTGCCCTGAGAATATCAGTCTAACCTGTTTGAAGCTTGCAAAGTAGTTTCAAAGTGGAAATATAAAGAAATCATACAGGGGATTTCATATACAGTGACTACATCCATTGCCCCTAATTGCCAATAGGTTGAGACAGCGCCACAAGGCAATGCATACGAAAGTGGCAATTTCTATCCCTCTTTTCATAGGGTTGTACATCAATTCGTGACCCTCTTCACTTCATTTAGGTCTTCAGTAATGGCTTGGTGAGAATAGATGTTACTGTTTCTTCTGTCAGGCAGAGTTTCAGCTCAACACAGGCTTTATCTCTTATGTAGTAGTATTTAATATCAACATGCTTTGTGCGCAGTGACTGGGAAAGCAAAATACAGGTATTATTATCTCGATGCATTGTAGCTGGCTTTGGTTCATCAAGCCCAAAACCCAATAGCCCTTTCTTATAACCAGCTCTGCTTTTTACAAGTTGAGTTGCAGCTATGCATTCTGCTTTAGTAAAGGAGAGGACTGAAATTTTCTGGTTTTTACTAGTCTGATAAATCCTCCAATGTATTACAACACATTGCCATAATTTGGTCTTCTCTGTGTTGGCCTATGTTGTCTGTCTGTGTGTCTATCTATCTATTGTCATGTAGCATACTAGCATAAGGTTTCTGTTTGTAGGCTACATCATTTCATATTTGCAGTTTCTTTCTATCAGTTTAATTGTAGTTCAAGCATTGAGGATGCATTGAGGTTTCTGTGTAGCCTTCCTACTGCTGCTATTGTATCTGGTCTTTTTACAGTTGCTATGTACAAGAGTATTCCAATTGCTCTTCTGTACTTAGTGTTGTCTTGTAGTGGTTTACTAGTGCCATTATCTGTAAAGAAATTAATTTCAGTTGGAGTGTCCATATCATTAACTCTGTCAGTCTGAAGTTCTTTATCAGAGCCATTATCTTCAGCTCTTGGTTAAGGAAGACACTTTCATACTCTTCTCTTTCAGTTTGTATTCTAAAGTCATAGGAAAACTCTTCCAGCTGCTTCACTTCTCTTTCTTTTCTTATGTGCTTTAAATGTCTTCCCTATCCTTTTCAGTGTTAGAATGCAAAATCAGATAATCAGCCTAAGATATATATTGGGTACACTTGCCTTTCAAATACAAGTTGGTGTTATTTTTTAACTTGTGTAAATCTCCCTCCAGGAAGCCTTTGGTTAACCATTTCACTCTAAGCTCTAGTAGCTTGGTTCTGGTCATAAAGGGACTTTGACAGCTTGCATATGAACCCTGTTTTTCCAGACTTTTCAATCCCAGATGGCTGTTATATACTTATGTCTCCTTTAATGTCCTTCTATAGGAAAGTTGTCTACATTAACAGATGTTGAATATGCTTTTTCCCCCTGCAGGATCACTTTCTGTAATTCTTGGTGGAAGCATACTTCCCACTGCTAGGTATATTACCTTTACTAAATCATCTCCATTTTGGGGGGTATCTATAGCTCTGAAGTTTTGAATATATGCTTCTGCTTCTCATTTGATGGTAAAGGACCATTTAATAGTCTTTCCCCAATTATTTCCCTGAAGTTTGGGAATTCTATAAGGATCCGTGTTTATTCTTGTGAAAGGATTTAGTATCTTATTTTGTAGCTTGCAACCATTTTAAAGCATCTGGCATGCCATCAATGTCCCACTGAGGCTTCTATTTTCTCATCCTTTTTGTCCAAAAGAGATAGTCAATTGCGTGATAATCCTTTGTTGGGTCTGCTTTAAATTCTATATGTTCTTCTCACTCAGGATCCCATTAAAGCTTATAGTATCTTCTTGCTGTTGTATGATCACAACCACTTCTTGTTCAGATTGATGCACTGTTTCTTCCCCTATTGGAATACCTAAATACATTGCTGATACTTCATTAGTATTCAGTTCATGTCAAATTTTAAAGCTCATCACTGTATGTAACTTAAACATTCCTCTGGTAGGATCAGGGATGCTATATCATTGCCAGCCAGCTCATAGCCAATACATACAGCATGCCTTCATCACTTCTGCAATGTAGTTTCCCCCTCTTTTATTTGTAAACATAAATATGCTTAACATTTGGTTTAGTTCCATTCAGCAGTTCAATGACAAGACTGCTTGGCCTTTATTGGGCAACTGTTGGGCAAATAAATTGCAACCATGACTACTTCTCCATAGTATTTGACAGACCAGCACCAAGAAGCACAGATCTTGTCAATTTTAGTGGCACTCTATTATTTCTTTCTGCTACACCATGTTGTTCTGAAGTAAATGAAATTGTTTTCCTCATGCTTAATGCTTTGCTCCTGTAAGTAACTATTTCCAGGATATATATCACCATTATCAGTACCCCAAGTCTCAATTTTTTCTTTCAAAAGTATTGCTCACTCTGGCCACACTGAACTTTTGTGACCTTTTACCTTTCTCTTTAAGAAGTCCATTGCAAACACATTTAAAAGAAATCATCTGTACATTTCTGAGGGTAAAAGTCTCTGAAGGCAGGTGAAAATACTTCTCTTCCAGAACATCTTTGGGTATTAATACTACCCTGCTAAATGTCAAATTACAGGTTAGCTATTATTTGAATTGTACATTAGATTAGGAATTTTAATACAAATTAATTTTAATACTGTTTTTGCATGGACTTTCTTATTGTAAACTTGGTAAGCGGCTTAGAATCCAGCAGGTTTGTGTTGGTAGAAAAATCAAATAAATAAATCAAATAAATAAATAAATGGAAGCTGTATTAATACTTATAATTATAATTATGTTGAGAAAATATTTTGTTATTAAAGAAAGATGATGAAACCCTTATTATCTGTATACCGGTAGTTGGAGCTAAGGTTTGGACTGTTACAACAGTTTCTTTTGCAATACTTAATTGTAGTTTACTGGAGTAATTCATTGGGAATAAATGTTTCCTTGGGACTTCCTTTTGTTTTAAGACACCATGACTGCTACAGGACTCATTCATGTGAAATTTCTCTTTAAGAGTGCTTCTTTGGTGAAGATTTTTCCTTCTCTGTGTGTCCCTCTCTGTGTATTTCTCCATCTCTCCCTCCTTCCATTTATTTTTGAGATGCAAATTACTTCCAAGGGGAAAAAACAATCCCGGCTTGCTAATCTGTGAGCATGTAGACTTGATTGTGAAATCCTTTCTTTTTCTCAAGTTTCTTTCTTAGGTTAAACTACTACATATATTCTAGGACATTGATTGGTATGAGTGTGTATCATTATGTTACATTTACCTCCAAGCTAAAGGAATGTACTGAATGGTGCGTTGACTTGCAAGGTAATTGCTATATTACAGAACCTTCATTTTGTAAAATGGTTTGAGATGCTTGGACAAACTGGTAATTAGCTGCATATAATACTTTCTATCTGAAGAATTGTCCAATCCAAATCTATCTAAAGATCAAAAAGAGAAAAGAAACAATTATGAGAATTTGGGACTTAAAATTGCTTTCCAGCTATCGACAACACATTAAGTAGATTGCATAGATCAGTTAATCATTACCTTCTGCACTATGGTTTATTTGTACCTACCATATAAATGATCACATGTATAGTTTATGCATGAAGACTGTATCTGTATCTAATAATTAGCAAATACTGATCTTCTACAAAATGAAAGTTAGTAAGAATGAATGCAATATATATTTCTATCTTTCTCTCTGTCTATCATCTATCTATCTATATCTATCTATCTATACCTATCTATCTATCTATCTATCTATCTATCTATCCATCCATCCATCCATCCATCCATCCATCCATCTATTTATCAGAATTAGTCTGCGGTGTGTGTGTGTGTCCTGTCCAAGCCATGCATACGGAACATACAGAAAGCTGGTTGCGCAATTTACTATTAAGTTTGCGAAATAAATAAACAAGTACCAAAGGAAATGTTAAGTGCAAACACACATGCTCACAAAATAGAAAAAACAAGTTTCCCAAAGTCCAACAAGCTTTCCTTAAGAGAGTTCCAACCCAAAATAGAAGGTACAAGAGTGGTCAAACAGAATCCAAGGCTTGAAACACTCTAGAAAATTATTCAACTTGTCTGTGTCCAGAGTCAAACTCAAGAGCTTTCAAAGTGAGAATCAAGTCACACAGAGTCTGGGTCAGAGGTGGTATTCAGCAGGTTCTGACCAGTTCTGGAGAACCGGTAGAGGAAATTTTGAGTAGTTCATAGAGCTGGTAAATACCACCTCTGACTGGAGATTTTACAGTATCCTTCCCCTGCCACGTCCACCAAGCCACGCTCACAGAACCAGTAGTAAAAAAAATTAAATCCCACCACTGGTCTGGGTAAACAAATAGTTGTTTTTTTTTTTTGCCAACCAAGAAGCTTTAACTTGCTGCTGTTTTTAAATAAAGGCATCGTAATGTTGCTCACTTGGAAGAGCAAGGCTTCTTTCTTGCAGAGGGCCTTTGCTCTGCTGTCTTCCTCACATACTGAGCCCTTGTAAAGGGGGAGGGGCAACTCAGACTTCTCCTCTTCAGAGACCACCAGCAGCTGTGTTATTAGACATCCCACCTCCTTGGCCTGCAACTCCTCAAGCAGATTCATTCAGAAGGTCTGGAACTGGCAGTTCATTGACAGTCTACTCATCAGAGTTTCAACTTGCCATGAAACTATGCCTAGAAAGAAGCTGATGAAATCATGATCAAATGAGAAAGAGAGATAATAAGGAGCAAAATTTGGGATGTAAAGTGTAGCAGGAGGTGTGCATACATAGCAAGGTACAGGTAATCCTCGACTTACCACCATTTCTTTAATGATCAGTCAAGGTTACAATAGTATTAAGTGAATTATGACTGGTTCTCATCCTTACAATCATTACAGCATCCCCATGGTCTCATGATAATTAAGGTGCTTGGCAACTGACATATATTTACAACAATCACAGCATCCTGGCATCATGTGATCACTATTTGCAGGCTTCCCAGACAGCTTCTAACCAACAAAGTCAAAAGGGAAAGCTGGATTTGTTTAATGACCATAGTAATAAGGTCATAACATTGAGTGTGATTTACTTAACAACTGCCTCACTTAGCAATAGAAATTTTGAACCCAATCATAGTCTTAAGTCAAAGACTATCTGTAGTGGTCTTCATCAGGTCATTGAAAAGTGTGCAATGTGAGGAAAATATATGGGCTCTGTTGTGAGGAAAGAATGCCTGTGAATGAAGTAAAAACAGTGATAGAAAAAAATGGAGAAATTGAGAATTCCCACTTATTCATTTCCCTTTTGCTATATGGAAATGAGAACTGAACATATCTGGAAGTTAACTTTGATCCTAACCTTGATCCTAACTGGCTCAAGGTTGACTCAGTCTTCTATCCTTCTGAGGTCAGAAAAATGAAGACCCAGATTGTTGGAGGCAATATGCCAACATTGTAAACTACCCAGAGAGTGTTGTAAAGCATAATGGGGCAGTGTATAAATCTAAGTGTTATTGCTATCCATATTATATTATACTATTTATACTATATTAATGTGCTACTTTAAAAAAAAACCAATTCCTAGCATTTAAGATTTGTGTGTGATAAACAAGAGAGAATCAATAATAAAGGAAAGTTGATTGAATGCAAAAAGGAACTACAATATGAGGAAAAATGCATTGTAGATCTGATGATAACGGAGACAATAAATGAAGACCAAATTTCACCAAACTTGAATGCAGATAATAAAATCCTCAAACAGAGAGAGGTGATCAGGTTAAAATAAATAAATAATATATGAGATATGAGATATATGAAGTGATGTATGGATGTGATAAAAGCTAGGATAGATTGTAAGGACAAGAAAGTATAGAGCAGTACAGTAAATGATATTGGTTAGGCAATTATTATTTTACCTATATTTCCTTTTTTTCTTTAATGTTTGTAATTTCTCAGGATCACTGCTTCTTACACCCCTTTTTTCTACTATACATGAAAAAGAGAACAGCTTGGTGGCAATGGATGGATAGATGGATGGATGACTTTAACTTGAAGAAAATGAATAATTACTTTGTTTTCCTCAGGCAGACTAGAAGACCAATTTTAACTTTCCTCAGGCAAAACATTTTGTTACTCAAGTTCTCATGATACTTCTAAAAAGGAACTTAGAATTGAATAAGCCAATTACCATATACAACTAGAAAAAGGGAACCATCTTATTTCCTGCATCCCATTTTTTTCTGTTTCTCTCCAAATTAATCCAAATTCAAATCTTCTATGACATGGATCAGCCCCAGAATATTCAATATTATATTTACTCAAAAGGACTATAATGTGAAATTCATCACTCAGCTGAATCAGCTTTTTCCTCTGAATTGTAAGAAGACATCTGTTTTAACTCTGACTCTTGCTGTAGGTCTAGATACATCCCCCTACCCTCCCCCCCCAAAAAAATAATCTCCTTTTTTGTTCTTTATCATTTATCCTCGGCCCATAATCAAATGCAACAGAACATGCATGCAGAAAGAAATGAACATAAAAGAGAGTGTCATGTCCCTGTCGGAATCTGATTTGGAGGGGAAGGCCGAACAGCTGACAGGGAGTGGGAGTGTGGCTCCATTGGCTGTGGAAGAAACTGGGGAAGGGCACAGTCCAGCTGGGCAGACCAGGGGAGAGGTAGGGCAAGGGAGAGGGAATTCAGAGAAAGACCGAGGCCCAACCCCTCTTCATCCTAAGGCATTCAGGGAGGAATGGAGAAGGGAGCAATGTGAGTTGCTTGGCTTACAGGGGAGGAAAGAGCCCTGAGTCCTTTCATTAGCTGCAGCTGGGAACACAGTGTTTAAAAAGGGAAGATGAGTGCAGTAAGTTGTTGGGAGCAAATTGTGAATTTATCTACTATTGCTTATCTGTGTTCCTGGCATCTTCCCAAATAAATGTATAAATGTTGCCAGGCTTTCAAGTCTGAAAGTCTTTCTCCTGCCCTGTCAGGTTAATTACTGCAGCTTTGTTTGTTTGGATTTTTAGTTATTGTCTGTATATACCTTGTTCTGGACTGAATCTTCTACAGTTAAAGACAGTTCCTGAGAGAATTTTTCTCCAGCCAAAGGTAATCTGGACATTGGGGGCAAAGTTGGAGATAATAAAGGGACCGAGTAAATGAATAGAAGAGATGATTCTACCAGACTGTCAATCATTTGGAATCCTACACTCACAAAAAAAAAAAAAAAAAAAATCTCCACACCACTAGCCAGGCAAACACCTGGGCACAAACAGATCCCCCCTGATACCTCCAGCTCAAACACACCCCAACCAGGCACCCAGATGAAACCTAGCTTCCTAACAAATGATAGCCGTCCATTTACTCCGAGCCAAGCTGCACTAAAAGCCTCCAATACAGGAACACAATGTTGCCAGCCAATCAAGACACAAAAAAGCCACAAAACAGACAGAAGATATTAGAAACACCAATCAAGCAGAACACAGCAAACTCCAAGACCAATAAACACAGACCAAGACTCCCAACCAATCAGGATAAAGAAAAAACCATTCTGGCACAGCAGTAGGCTAGCACCAAATTTAAAACAGAAATGTCTGTGAAAGTCTGACTCACAGACAGAAGCCTGATGATGGCAGATGAGATTCTGCCGAAACGTTGCTACAACTTTAAAAGCACAACTACAATGACATGGGAAAATACCCGGACAAAGCTGAATGCCATACATGTAAGTACCCGTGAAAACTTAAGAAAACAAATATATATATATCAAAAGGATGGTAGTGTGGCTTTAAAAAGTTTAAATGGATTGAGGGCTACGATGGACTTGATTTAAGACTTTAAAATTATTTGAAAGAATCATTCCTTTCAGAAAATGCCTATGTTTATATTTGGAAAGATGACTTTGAACGTTAGATACTAAAGGGCCCTAGAAAAAGATAGAAGAATCAAGAGAGATCTACAATCAATGGGCTCAGGACGTTATAAAATTACTTACTTTTACAGAAAATTAAATGTACAAAAAAGAAACAAACCACACTGAATAAAGCTAAAATTGATTTGAATGCAGATTGAAATATGATAGCTTATAAGCGCATGGACAACTTCTTTACATTAGATTTCCAAAGAACTATTAAAGAGCTATTAAAGATTTTCCAAGAAGAGACAGTGAAAGTGTTGAGAAAGCTTCCCAGTTATGATACCTTTACCATAATTAAAGGTAAAGTTTTCCTCTGTCCAGTCATGTCTCATTGTAGGATGTGGTGCTAATCTCCATTTCTTGGCCAAGGGAGCCTGCATGGCTTGAAGATAGTTCCATAGTCATTTGGCTGGCTTGGTTCCATTCCAAGGCACATGGAAGTCTGTTACTTTCCCACCAAATTGATTCCTATTTATCTACTTGCATTTGCATGCTTTCAAACTACTAGGTTGGCAGGAGCTGGGACAAGAACAGGAGCTCACCCTATTACGTGGTACTTGAGTCAACTAGTCAACATGGTACTTGTCAACCTTCTGGTCAACTAGACCAGTGTCTTAATTCACTAGGCCCCTGCACTCACTTAGCAATGTTGCTAATGTTGATTAACTGGTGATAAAGGAAGGATTTCCTTCTTTTTCCTTCTTTTTCTTTTACTTCATTTTTTAAAAACAAAGGCAAACAAGATTATGGGGAGAAATAAGGGCAAATAAACACTGGGCAAATCAACTAGAGTGATCTAAATATGGGCCCAAACAATATTAATTTGGTTCTGGCTTGAACAATAAGTTAGTAGAGAGTCCTGTAGCGCAATGAATATAGCATGGATAGTCCAAATATCATTGGTTGGATAAAAATTAGAGAATGGAATCAGGAACACCCAAGCATATAACATCCCCAGATTTATGAATATTTACTAAATGAAAATTAACTCCCTTCAATGTACAATCAATAAATGGGCACACAGGCAACTGATCATCAATCAAGACTCTGAGAGGAAACTGGGACAACCTGAGAATATAAGAGATAAATGAGGAAAAACATTAGAAAATTGGAAGGGCAGTCAGGCGGACACACAAAAATCTCTGCCTTAATCAATGAGATGCAAGGAAAGGATATCCAGGAATGCAACACTAATAAGGCATTTCATACCTTGTTATCAAAGACCCCAGAACACCTATAGAACTGAGCATCATTCATAGAGTAATATTAGTCTTACTTATAAATTGGGGAACAAAGAAAAGAGTATAACAGATAAACAATGGGACACACATGTTGAGGTAATAAGAGAAAATTTCTGGGATTGTAATCTGTAATGTAATTCCACAGAAAATAGGTAGATAACAATATCTCAAACAGAAAAGTGCAAAGTCAATAATGCCTGGGGTTTGTAGCTTATATAATGTAGGTAGTCAAGTGTATCAAATGTTGATGTCAAGACCAATAGGGCCCACATTGTTGAAACCCGATCACCAGACTATCATTCAGAACTTGAGATAGTCCAGTCTTGGTTGAATGACTTGTCGAAATCCTGACTCATATGAACTGAGAAGGCCATCAGAAGACAAATGAAAAATCAGTTGTGAGAGGGCAAATCTTTTGAGAAAATAAAAGGAAGCAAAGCACAACTTGTGCTCAGAGAAGGATTCAGAGAAAGTGCCTGCAAAAAGCAACGTGTTCGCTGCAGAAAAACCTGCTTAAAAGATTCAGATAAACTGTCCATGATTAGAGAACATTTCACTAGGCAGGTGATTAAGACACAAGATAGTAAGGTAAAGAAAGGAGCAAAAAGAATCAATCAAGGAGGTAGTATGAGGAGAAGCATCCAGAATTCTCCGACTTGGATATGCAAAGTCAGAAACAAAAGATGACACAGGGGAATTAATGAAAGGAAAGGAGCAAAGTGTATTTGCTATTTTCGAATTCTCATATTTCTCCCAACCCATTAACAAAAAGAGAAGGGACAGGAGTTAATATTTGTCCCCTGATACATGAAGTCAGCAGAGAAGGAAAGGTAGAGAAAAAAAATTGAAGAAAAATCCTACCTTGGAATGGAAAAAATCACCTAAACCAAGGTTGGCTTTACCTCTACGAGATGAGAAAAATGGTGATCCAAAGGCATTCTGTGTATGTCAAAACTCTGAAGGAAAGGGAGAGTCCTCAGATGCCTTTCAGACTTTTATGCAATTGTAAATAAATACCATCCTCTGTAAGAAAATAATAAGAAAAGAAAATGTGAAGTGGATGTTTGACATTACTTTGCACCTTGGAAGCTGTGATTTACTTCACTGAGGCCCTTCATATTTCCTTGAGGCCTCAACAAACTTCTCTGTTAGCTGCCTTTGCCTGCTTGCTCCACATGCACTGAAGCATCTTACAGTTTTTCCAATCGCCAGCTAGAAGCGCTCAAAGGAACTTCTAGTCAAGCTTTTTCAGTTATTAGGGGACCTGGAAGAGGCATTAGAAGTGAGGCAAACCAAACCAAATTCGATACTTTGCTTTGCCTTCAGAGGCGTGAAGTAGCTGTGGGGAGGGGGCACTTCCCAGCAATTTATGCACAGATCAAATACAAATTAATATCATATTCCCAAAGGGACCTTTTAGATTATTGTTCTTCTGAAGCCTCAGAGTTAATATTAACATTATCCACCTATCCAATTCATCTTAATTTATTTTACATTTATGTCCACGCAAAATAATATTCATTACTCTATGCTGTCAGTTTCTAGGAAGATCTTTCAGGTCACTTGGGATAGAAGAACCACCTCATTCTGGATTAAAAGTTGGGAGGGGGGTGTTGTCAAGGAAAGAAGTAGAAGAAAGAAGAAAAAGAAGAAGAAATACCTGATAATTTCTTTATTTATTTTAGCCAGTGCCCCAAAACTGTTAAAGTTGTTTTCTTAATATTGGTCAGTAGCTGAGGTTCATAATGTAAAGCGAAAACAGTCTCGGCTTTGAATACGATGCTATCAAAATGTTATTGAGTTTCAGAAATGAGGGAAGAAGAAGCAACAGGAATCATAACTGATTTAGAAGAAATCTTAATTAGAAATCCAGCACTCTAAAGTCTAATATTGCTTTCTGTTCCCATTCTGTTCTTTCTGTTTGTAATACGGAATAATGACATGCCAATTGTATATAATTATGGAAAGCTATTTAGGGAACTGAATTTTATCTCTCTGTTTAATTATGCTTTCTGTACTAGGTTGGCACTTGATTGCTACTGTGGTGCATATGCTATTTTTGTTTTCTCTTTTTCATTTTTTGTTAAACTTCAGATTCAGAATTGCTTTGTTCACGATTTTCTCCATGACTGTTCCTTGCCCATCAATGTCTCCAACATCTGATGCCCCAAACATGTCCTAACTGAAATTTTAGGAAACTAAACATGGCAGTTGTATGACCTGCTCACCTAGCAAATATTTTTTCTTCTTCTGAGATGAAGAACCTACTGTAGCAATGATTTTTCCCAGGGTAAGATAAGGTCATGCAATTTTCTTGGCAACACCTTGGCAATACCATGGGAGTGGTTTGAATCTACAATATAAGCAGATGCATCTCCTACTTGAAGTTCCATTTCCATCTTTTTTTCCCCTGCTGGACAGAATGGTCATCCTCATTTGTGCAAGCCAATGGGATAGAGCCTTGTTCATTATCTTCCTTTAAAGGGGCTTGCGCGTGGAGCAGATATATCTTCTTTTATAAAAATTATAACCAATCAACTATGTGGGCAAGAACATATCTAACAATGTCCACCCCTCCACTTCTTTTCTCTTCAAATTCAAAGGTTGTTTCCATCTTAAATATCCTGCCTAATTACTCTTGCTAGATTTTTTTTCAGTGAACTACTTTAAGGAAATAAGGATGTCCCATTGCAAGTCAAATGCATCAAGAACAGAATATATGAAAAGAATGTACCAGTTCTGGAAAGAACATTCAGAATTAGAAATAACAGGCTAGCAGATCAACAGTAACTTACTCTACGAAATAAAGTATTCACAGAGTACACAGAATTCTGTGAGTAAAGTATTCACAGAATTAGAAGAATTGCAAAGTAACTCCATTGCTTCTTATCCTGCTCTTGGGTGTTTAACCAGGCTAGACATACCCAATTCCTGCAACTTTTCTTCATATATTTTAGCCTCCAGTCCTCTATATGCCCAGTACATAAAAAGTTATTAGACAAAGATAACAACAAGACATATTGATGGCTAATAGAAGGACATTTAAAGATAAACTGAGGGACTGATTCTGGCTGCACAAGACCAAACCTTAAGAACAAAGGCATATGCCAGAATTGAGAAGTTTGCAATAGATAGCAAATGTCACTTTTGCAAAGAAACTGAAGAAATAGAGAACCACTTAGTTAGCCACTATAAGAAAATCTTGCCGATTGATTACAAACAAGCAATAGCATGACAAATTAGCAACAATGGTACACTGGACTTGCTGGAAGAAATATCCTTTATCTGCAAGCAATAACTGGTGGGATCACAAATGAGACACAGTAATAGCAAATGAAGAAGCTAGAGTGCTCTGGGAATTCTAGAATTTAATTCAAGACAACCAGGTACCACATAATACCACAGATTTAACAATTGTAGATGAGAAAGACAAAAAAAGTCTGAATAGTGAATGCTGCAGTATCTGGAGATAGCAGACTAGAAGAGAAAGAACTGGAGAAAATTACATAATATAGAGACCTACAAGTAGAAGTAGAACTATGGCAAAAGAAAATAAAGGCAGTACAATTCTAGCAATAATAGGTTCCTTGGGTGCAATTCCAAAACATCTTGAACATCAGTTGGACACCACCAGCTGTCAACCCTGAAGTGAACCTGGATGAGGCCATCTTGGAGGCTTGAGGGTTGCCACACAACAGAAGGGGGAGGAAATAGTTAGATGGGGTTTTGTAACCAAAACAATAAAGTTTTCCTGTGGGAACCAAGGACGTTCTCACAGATGGCTGGCCAGAGGAGGGGGAAGTAACCAAGTAACCAGCCAGCAACTGGATTGGACAGCATGACCAGTGACCTGGGGTGAGGGAGGGAAGGAAAACTTACTTTTAATTAGGTGAAAGCCGTGGGAACTTTTAGAGTCAGCTTTCACCAGTTGTGCTAATATGATGTATCCATTAAAGGTGTTCTTTGAGGAATTTGCCTGCCACGTAGTTCTGATTTCTATAGGTGCATTACTTGGAATGCTGACATCAGCAGTGACAAAATCACCCCCAGTCAATTGCAAAAGGCAGCTATATTTAGAACAGCTTACATCCTGCAATGATACCTTTAAAACCATCAAACAATATCTGGCTATTTCAGGTCCTTGGGAAGGACTTTATAGGGGGATAAAAAATGTAATCTGAAAATCTGTCTGATTGTATGATCAACCACTATAATAATACTTGGAACAACTTATGTCCAGTGACAACATCTTTAGCATCGTTAAACAATTACCTAGGGAAGAACTAGATAGGTGGTCTAAAAAGCTAAACCCAATATAAATCTTTAGGTAACCAATCATAAGTTATTACGTTTATATGCTTCGATTTACTAATTGAACCATCACCATGACCTGTGGTAAAAATTGTTATATGTGAAAAAGTCAATTAATCTAAAGACCCAAAACATTTTAATCAAAACACATACTAAGAGAACAACTCATACTAAAATCGGAATCATGCCCATGACTAGTAAAAAAAAATAATAACCCTAACCATTATACTTTAGTGGCATAGCAAATTATATGGACATTGAGAAATCTCACACACATTTGATGCTGTCTGCTTTTGTCTATACTGAAATTGAAATGGTTTCATTTTATTTATGATTCTGAATGTGTGAATGTTTCTTACGAGAAGACATACAACTCTGCATTAAGATTTTATGTATGAAATTGTATGTTAATTCATTTGATACACTTGCTAGAATAGTTGCCTCTACTCATTCAAGGCTTTTATGGTAATGAACCTCTATGTATTTCACTGCTTTATTCTATCTGATTATTTCCGTTTCTTACTATAACAGTTACACAACACTGATGATTTCCTAGCTTTCTGCAGTTACTCTTTGCAGTGAACTGATTTTTTTTTAGGTTAACTGTACATTTCCCTTTCATATTCAACCATTTTACTAATATAGATACAGAACTATAATTGTGTACATCATTCAAAATATTCCTTAACAATATTAATTTACATTCAGAAAAAAAGCAAGGGAGGAAGTAAGACTGATATGACATCTTTTCATACAAAAGATATTCAATTATTCAGAATTAAAACCTCAAAATCTCACACAATTTCAGACCAGAATTAAGGCTTTCTCATATTAGTTCAAATGCCAGAGAAAATTAAAGTTTATTCTTCTGTAGTTTGTTTATTGTGGTGGAATCTCCAGCTAGACTGGAAAGGGGTATTAAGAGGGGCCTGAATTTGAAAGGCAAGGACAGTTGCAGGCCAGACCTTCCCCAGAATCATATCTTGTCATTCCTACAGGAGCTCAGTCAGTCTGACAAGATTCTTGTAAAGTAATTGACCAGCAATAAACTACTGTTGAGATTCTTCATGAGTGATTCTGGTTGCTTTCATCTGGCATTTACACTCCAGATATGTGGAGAAAACTGAGCTGTAATCCAATTGCAGATAGATTGGATTAATCTTCCTTAATAATTGGTTCGTTAGTACTTGTTAAAAAATTGTTACTTGTTACTTGTTAAGGAATTGTGAAGACATATAGTTACAATAAAAAACCTATTTGCATACTAACATTGATAGTTTTCAACCATGTTTAAGTGAGCTGCTTCCCATATTCAAGTCATATTACTAGAATTCTCTTGGTAGAATTTTAAAGAATGCTTCTACCATCCTTAAAAACAATATTATGGTATTAAATTCAGGTAGAAAATTAACTTTCTCAACCTTAAGCTGTAGCACACTAAAGCAATTATTTCAATCATTTATCCTGTTTCCTTTTTTCTTACTGCTGTTTCATTTGTTGTCTATTAATATTTTTGTCCATTATTTTAATAATGCTTCAACAGCTAGAGAAATTTCAGGCAACCAATTTGATGAACCACTAGGGAAAGTCATTCAAGGAAGCCAGAATTGCTATGATCATAAATTGCATCAAAAATATAACAGAAGCCGATAACAATAATCTGTGAATGCCTCATTCTGTCAAGGGAAGTGGTACTGTGAAATGGAGAACAAGAGGCTGAAAGCTTTGGAAAATTAGGAAATTTAAACTCTAATCAACAAAAAGAGGGAGAAAAATAAATGGCTGAAATGTATTTATCAAATTTAAGTATGTTTATACAATGAAAACACTATCTTTTCATACTACACTGTAAAAATAAGGACAGGATGAAACCACTGCTTTAAAGAGATGCCCACTTTTGGCTCCAGAGCAGGATCTGAATGTAGGAATCCCTCAGTTTTATAATGGCTTTGGAATACTAGAATAACCATGAATGGCAACTGCCTTCTTTTTTTTTTCTTCAGAGGAGAATAAACTGGGGGAGAAGAAACCACTTGTGTCTGACAGTGCTTTTCTTAGCAACAAGGAAAAAACAGAGTTTTTGGAGATACTGACTGTATCTACCGCATTCCGTCCTTCAGATTAAAAGGCACTTTTTAGCAAAAAAATTCTGTTTAGGCTGTAATGGTGACCAACCTTCAGCTATCAAGAACAACTGGTTCTACCATAGCTATATGAAACAGTGCAGACACACACACACACACACACACAGAGTATAATTTGAACAATGATCTCCTTTTTTCTAGACCATTTCATATTCTTAATCCTATAATATTTATAGAACTAGAGGAGGAGATATTGTGACAAGCTGAAATAATGGGACTGCTGCTTTTTCTTTGTTCCTAACAATTTCTTAACACCAAGACACTGAACAGATTTTTACGGAAAAAGGAATGGCAATGAAAATCAGGCAAAACTTCACCTGCTTCATTTTGCATAGCTGTGCACTTGAGAAGCAGGAGAAAAGCAGTTAAAAAGAGAAGTAGCTAGCTGCTAACTCAGAAGTGTGTTATGATTACCAAAAATGATTATATATTCATGACACCATATTGTCTATTGTGTATTTTAAATGGATGCCCGTTGCACTGAGACATGTTTTTCCCATTTAAGCCTTTGACAGAAGACATAAAGAGCATGTCAACTTTCAAACAAGTTATCCTTCTAGTGGCAGAAATGAACTGTAACTAAAAGTAATGTTGGCAATACGTGCTGTTCTTTAAATAGGAAAGAGGATTTTCAGATGTCACTGTTTCTATGCACACATGCAATCTCTTTTCAGTCTCCAAGAATGTAATCTCACTGCCTTTAAGATGTTTCTGGTGGTGGTGGTGGTAGAGGAGGAGGAGGAGGAGGAGGAGAAGGAGAAGGAGAAGAAATAGAAGTATTTTCCTACATGAATTTTGACTGCTTGTTGGGAAGGATTTCTGTTTGGCCAATTTTGTTTCCCAAGGCATACCATTTGAACCACACAGCCTGTATGTCTTAATCAAGCTGTCATCCACTTAGTCCACTGACATCACCCCTCCCCACAATTTGAGAGGCAGGAAATAATGAAAAGCACATCTGCTAAAGCAGGAGGCATCACACTGCAACTCCTTTTTGTTTGCTCCTTTGGAGTGAAGTACTTTGTTTGAAGAATGCTACCGTCTGTCTTTCATCTGGAAGCTTAGAAATAATTTATAAGCTTTGCTACCTAATCCTACATAGTTTTTTTCTCTGGTAATATAATACTACTAACTAGAGCATACAAAATATTTGCTGGACCAATACTCTAATACAGCTCATCAGTCTGGAACCCAGATTATGTATCTGATATTAACACAGTTGAGAAGGTCCAGAAATATTTCACAAGAAGAGTTCTCCACTCATCTACTCGTTGTAGAATACTTTATGCCACCAGACTTGAAATTCTAGACCTAGAAAATCTTGAATTACGCTGTCTTCGTTCTGATCTAAGTATGGTATATAAAATCATACATTGCAATGACTCACCTGTCAATGAATACTTCAGCTTCAACCATAACAACACAAGAGCACATAATAGATACAAACTCAAGTTTAACCGTACCAAACTTGATTGCAGGAAATACGACTCCAGCAACAGAGTGGTCAATGTCTGGAATACTCTACCTGACTCTGTGGTTTCTTCCCCAAACCCCAAAAACTTTAACCTTAGGCTGTCTACTATTGACCTCACCCCTTTCCTAAGAGGTCTGTAGGGGGCATGCATAAGCGCACCAATGTGCCTACCGTCCCTGTCCCATTGTTTCTTTTATTATTCTTATATGTACCCATTTCATGTATTCATAACTATGTATATACTTATACCTATTATCTTGTAAGCGATTGATAAATCAAAATAAATAAATAAAATAAAAATTAAAAACACTAATGGAGTCTCTAGTTCTTCTATGAATTTGATGAAGTCATTGTTATTGGTTTTTTTATTTGAAGGTTCTCTAGATCAGTGGTCACCAACCAGTGGGCCACAGCCCACTGGTGGTCCGCAAGAAAATGTTGGTGGTCCGCAGAGAAATGTCACCACCAGAGCACCCCACCAAAGCAATTAATCCAGGCTGCGCAGGAACACAAGGCCTGCAGGAACCCTTCCCGCCCACTCACTCCTTACCTGGCAAACTTGCCTGCTAAATTGCTATTTTTCCTTTATCTGATCACCAGCTGTTCTGCTGTGCCGGGAAATTTAGATTAGCTAGAATAGAAAGCAGGAAATGTTTGGATTTCTTGCTTTCTAGCTAATCTTTAAATCTTCAGCTCTGCTTAAAAGGACTGAAGCAGTGCAGACTCATCTAGCCGATGGCAGAAACACAGATCTCTAAGTAAATATGTAATTTGGTGAGCAACTCAATCTGCCTGCCTGCTTTGCCTGATTTTGGGTAAAAGTTGCTCTTTTTTATTAAAAAAAATCAATGTTTACATATATGGTGTGTTGTGAATTGATTTTGTGAGTTTGCTTGCTAGTAAATGTTATGAGTCAGTCAAATATTAGTGGATTTAAAATTATGAGTTTGGTGGTCCCTGAAGTCCAAAAGGTTGGCAACCCCTGATTTAGATCAGGGCTGAGAAGACCCAGTTTCCTGATATATCATTGCTTAAAATATTTGTGAGTTATAAATAGAATATAGATAGATGATAGAAGATAATAGATGGATAGGTGATAGGTGTTAGATGATAGATGACAGACAGACAGACAGACAGAGACAGACAGGGATATATATATATATATATATATATATATATATATATATATATATATATATATATATATATATATATATATATATATATATACATACATACATACATAGAGAGAGACAGAGAAAGAGACAGAAGAGACAGAGACAGAGACAGACAGATGATGATGGAGAGAGAGAGAGAGAGAGAGAGAAGATAGATTTGAAAAATTCTATTTGACACTCTCAGTCACTTAAAGTTTTGACAATATTCTGGTGCATGATACATCATAGTGGAGATGTGAAATATGAACAATGGTCTTTTCAGTATGGCCAAAATAAGTAGAAATGTAAGTCCTATGTATTGCACTTAGCCATGTTAATATCTATTGCAGAAGGGGTATTATCAATGCATATAAAGAAGATAAATTATATCATTGTATTCCTTGCTTAATTTTCCTGATATGCAACATAACATTTGTGCAATTCAGTTTACTTGCATAAAGGACACCTAACAATAAATGCTAAGTTTAATCTTGTGTGCTACCAGTTACCAGTGCTACCAGTGGTGAAACAAAATTGTTTTCATCCAGAGAGTTCTATTGGGAATCATTCAACTAAAGTGGCATCTTTTTATTATTATAATCTTATCTTCTGAATTCTGCCAATCATAGCGTTCAGTTCATGCTCAGCAGAGAGCAATGACCTCTGTATAAAAGTATATGATATGATAAAACACACATTGGAATGGTGTTTTGTGAAGTTGCCACAAGAGGAACAGGACAAATTTTATATTCTCAATTGGGCTTTCTGGGTTCAACTGCAAATAGAAACAGTGTGGCATTCATTCATTCACTCAGTCAAACAAACAAGCAAGCAAACAAACAAACCTGTATGCAGCCCATCTTGCCAAAGGCAATTCTTTTCTTCCGGTTGATGATACCTTTGATTTTTGCAAATGATATAGAGGTCAAAATGATAGACAAGTACTGTGGAAAGCCAGATTCACCATACATTTTAGAAGCTCATGCAGTGAGTTTCTGCATCATCAACCCATCCTCCATGATAGGGTAATTGTTGTGGGAGAATAAAAGAAAGATCATAGAATCATAGAGTTGGAGTGTATTCAAGAGGTTATCTAGGTTATCCTCTTGCCAACAGGTTTGATAATTTACATCTAGCCTCAGCTAGAAGACATCTAGAAGAAAAGAACTCAGACTTCATGTGGCAGCCTGTTCCACAGCTTATTTTCAGTTACAAATTTCTTCCTAATATCTAGCTAGAACTTCTTTCCTTATAATTTTAACCGATTGACAGGTGGGAGTAATAGGTGCAACACTTTGAAAGAAAGGCAGGGTATAACTATAGCAGACAAACAAAACAAGACAACCCAGAACTATTGAAATTCATATATAGTATCCACAATGTCTGTATCATCCAAAGACATCCAAACCTGTCAAACAGTTACGGCTTCTCCAGCTTTATAATTTGTAAACCTCCCTTTTATTCTTTATACGGGGTATATTTCATATGTGTTAGCATTGATGATGTTATCTAGTTTGCAGTGGTGGGATGCTACCAGTTCTGCCCAGCTCTATAGAACTGGTAGCTCTGAAGAGCAGCAAACACCGAACCGTTTCTGTGTTTGCTACTGTTTGGCCCACCTGGGCTCTTACCTGTCCTTTATTTCCTGCTTTTTCAACCTCAGCTACTTTGCACAGCACAGCTGAAGTTGAAAAAGCAGGGGAAAAGAGGCTTTTTGAACACTGCTCACCTGCGCGCAGCACTTTTCAGCTGTCCAGGTGGCACAGCTTAGGGATTTGTACATATGCGCACAAAACGTAGTCACCAACTTGTAGTAATACTTGTTGAATCACACCCCTGCTAGCTTGGTAATGCAATGTCTACAAGAAAACCATCAAGTTCAAAGAGCACCAAGGACCCCACATTTGAACCATGAACTACAAATATTCTTTTTTATCAAGATACGTCACATTGTCCGTCATTGCAGTGTTGATTTTCTATCATATATTTTAATATTTGGTGTACCACCCTGAAAACCTTTTGGAGACCCAGAAAACCTGGGAAGCCATATTCTAGGTGGCCACAAACATACTGGATTTATTTTTTTAAAAATCCTTTCTTTGTTTTCATCTAATGGTCACCTGGAGGATTGCAGTTTGAAAAAGAGCTTGACTAATGCATATGGGACATTTTGGAGTATCACTGGGGAGGACAAATACATGAGTAGAAAAAGGGACTGAGTAAATATACAATGCATGCAAATAATTACATATTGTTTTAACCAATCAGTGTAGCATAACTTAATAAACAGAAACAAATTTAAATTTGTAGGACACATATTGAAAGGCATGCTAATTTTAGTTCTGAAGTCTTATAGAGGTAAAAATAAACTTGGACCTAAACTCCTTTAGGGAAAAGAAGAAGAACTGACAAGGAGCTTACTGTGATAAAATACTTCAGTTTGTTACTAATAAGTTTGGGGGGAAGTTTTATGTTTTGAACTTTTGAGAATAGACATTTTTAATTTTTTTTCTTTAATTAATAGTATAGTTTGATCCATGTCTACTCAGAGTTATGCCTGCTTGTGTTTACCAGGTCCTGGTTCTCTAGAGAAATGCAGTCTAATTGGCCAAGAAAAAAGAAAGACTCAATTAATCATAGCAAAATCTTCAATTGTCTGTCAACTGTAGTAATAAATCAGACAGTTCATCAATATTATAGAAATAGGATTTTAAAGAATGGCCTTATTGCAGAACCAGGTAAGTAAATGCTTTGTTCTGTCCCAAGCAAAAAAAAATAATCAAGCAATCATAGAATTGGCTTAAGAAAGAGAATAAAAGCTAGATGGAGGAATAAAATAAGATAATGAGCAATATTAAAAGCATCAGAGATTTCCCTGTTAAAACATTTCTGCATTTTTTCCTCATGGCTCATTCTTCCTTCTTTCTCTTCCGTTATGAGGCAACCCCAGAATGATATGTCCATTCCCTTTCCCCCAATTCAAGCCCTCTCTGGATTCTCTCACTGTCTGTGTGCTGTTCATGGTCAAAGTCACAAAACAACAGAAATCCTGTCATCTCCTGGCCAGCCTAACTCAACTGGGACCCAGCCTTTCATAGTTGCCTAAGGATCTGCTGGTTGCACATCAATAAATCTACAGCAGTTTTAGCTGAGCCAAAAAGCAAACTCACATGTGAGTATTTCTGCAATTACAGCCAGGAGGCCCCGAAAAGATCAATTAATTAAGATGATTAGTTGTATCTTCATTAGAAGCTTATAAATAAATCATGAAGTGAAACATGTCACTACTATTACCGCTGTACCAGAGGAATCAAACAAAACAAAACAAGAAATATTTTTCTCTAGAGTAGAATGTGGAGGAGTTAAATCAATTCCTCATGGGATTTGCAGCATACTTGCTCTTAACATACTGTATCCATGTTCCCATGCAGACATTCAAATACTTTATTTTCTACAGAAACACTATTTTTGCCAATTTGATTGTCATATGATGACTTCTTACAGGAGAGGGAAACAGGGGCTACAGACATTGGCATGAATACAGAAGCGGACAAAGTTATTAGAAAGAGAGATTGGGAAAGAAAAAAAAAACTGGAATAGCAGGAATAGCCACAAGTAAAGTGGATTTAGGCAGCTAGGAATTTGAAGTAGAAAAAATGGACTTAAACCAGAATAATGTTGAATGATGATCCTGTGTTAGATCAGACAGTGTTTAGACTGTTGAAGTCTTAATTTCAGAGTGGTCCGAAGTCCATAAAACAGGGCAAAGTGCCTCCCAGAAGAAAAATGCTAAAAATATGGAATTGACATGGAAGAAAGTCTACCCAAAGGGAACTTTCAGTTAATGCTCCAACTAGTGAAAAAAAAAAAAATCAAAGCCTTCATCAACTAGAAGAAAAGAAGCCGGCTGCCAACCCTACCGAGAGAGAGAGAAAATTGCAGCTAACCCATGTAAGCCCTTCCCTAGCTCTAAAATTAGGAAGTTGGAAGTGCAGAAATAGAGTAGTCCACTCATAAAATAAGATCACATCATAATGCAAATATGTATGCTTAAAGTTGCTCTAGGCTAAAAGCTTGAGTACAGGAGGGGAAATTCTCCAGCCTAGCATTTTATATAGTCTTATCACTAACCTTTTTTGAACAGAGGAAGGAGTTATTCTCAATGGAATTCAATGCCATTAGTTTTTAATGTGCTTTTTAACATAAGGGAAGGAGAGGAATATGAAATAATCTTTGTGCTGAATTTCTATCAGTTCTTCAGAACTTGAGCATACACATACACACCTTAGAAGCTTCTAATGGCATGTTCTGCATGTCTCTGTATTGGGCCCTGTTTATTAATTAGCAATATGCCACAAAAACATAAGCGTATTTTGTTAAAAAATAATTTTACAATATATTCATTTAAAAAAATCATCAGCAATTTATTCCCAAATTATTTTCATTGACATTATTTTAACGCAGCCCTTATATGCAAGCTTTACAAATAATAATAAAATATATGTATATCAGGCCAGAGAAACCTAGCTAAGATTCCCTTCAAAATTTGAGCTATGGGATAACCCGATGCACCCCACTGAAAGAAAAAAGGCTATGCAGTTCACCTTGACAACATAATTTAGGTAATTTCAACCCATTTCAAAATGTGTTACAGTAGAAGGTTCATCTAAGCCTGATGATGTTATCTAGTTTGGTAATGAATTGTCTGCCAGAAAACCAACAAGTTCAGAGAGTCCCAAGGACCCCATGGTTGAACCCTGAGTTACAAATATTCTCTTTTATCAATATATTTCACATAGTCTGTCATTGCAGTGTTGATTTTACTTTGTATGTTGTAATATTTGGTGTACCATCTTGAAACCCTTTTGGAGACCCAGAAGACCTGGGAAGCCAAGATCTAGGTGGCCACAAACGCACACTGGATTATTATTATTATTATTTTACAATCCTTTCTTTGTTTCCATCTAATGGTTTTCTGGAAGATTGCAATTTAGCCTGATAAAGAACCTGACCAATAGATATAGGACGTTTTGGCGCATTACTGTAGAGGATGACATAAATGAGTATAAAAAGGGACAGAGTAACTAATAAATTTAATTAACAACACAATCCATGTAATTAATTACATACTGTTTTAACTGATGTTAAACAGCCTTCTTCAGCCATTACTGGCCAGGCTGGTGAAGCCACTTTGCCGGGAAGACCATCTGTATAGAAGTTCAGTTCCAAGCTGGGTAGTTTCCATGAACTCATGATGCAAGCATTATCTCACTGAAGTTCTGCTGCTTGATCATCCTCCCCCCATTTCTCAGATCTCCTGGCCAAGTATTCTGACTAGCACAAGGGCCTCCAACTTTGTAAACATTAAGACTTGTGAACTTCAACTCCCAGAAATCCTCTGCCAGCTTTCTGGGAATTGAAGTCCACAAGCCTTAACGTTGCCAAGGTTGGAGACCCCTGGACTAGTGGATTCCAGGAAGGCAGGTGAACCTAAACCTTTATGGCTTAGATAGTGCTTTTGGAGAGCGCCCTTAGAACCTTTTAGCTAAGGTAGTGGACAGTGAGTGAGGCTTTGCTGACCTAACCAATGGGTCCTTTTCCCACTGCACACCAGTGAAGTGGGCGTGGAGTGGGAAAGGTGGTACCATCAGCTGGCCACTTCAGTCTCTGCTGACCAAAAGTTTGGGCAAGTGAGAATGGCTCATCTTGGAGCCTTCTTCTGTCTTACCTACCACCAACACAAGCCAAGCTACAGAAGAGGACTAAGGGGTAGCTTAATTCAGCAAGTGCTGCTACTTGCTGAAGATGCCCTGAAAGCATCCATGAAGCTGAGGCTAAGCCAACATAATCAATAGTTCAAACTGAAAACAAGAAAACCATATCGTTTGGGGTATTCTATCTGCGGGATATTCTACTTGAAGGCTATTCTATTCGAAGCTACTTAGAACTAAGAAAGACCCAGAAATGTCAGTTGATGCAAAAAGCAGCAGTTAAAGTATTGATGAGAAGGAAGTTTAAACATAATATTCTACTAGTATAATATCATTTTCCCTGATTGCCAGTTTGCTTCTAGAAACAGTAAATAAAGCGAATGCTCCAGACCATAGATATGAAGTTTTTGTGCAGTTCTACCCAAGCTGAGAATGTCATAAGAGGATGTAGTCAAAATATCTTTACATGTTGCAGTGTGGCAAGTGTCTACATGAATTTTTTTTAGCATTGGCTCTCCAGATTCAGAATATCTTATCCGGGAAGTTCTCCCTGGCAACAAATTTATTTACTTTTCTATATAGGAATAGATTTATTCTTTTCAGCCTTTCATCTTCTTATAGTATATTTCTATGCTCCTTTGCAGCTTTAAATAATATTTCCCCATGTGGGTGTCTTCCATTTGTTTGGAATTTAACTTTCCTAATTTTCATCAATGATCTTCTGAAGGATAGTCAAGTTGGGGCAAAAAATTCTACCTGGTCTTTGATAATGTAAACAAATCTAAAAGTACAGTAAACAATTAACTCAGAGTTTTTTGATGCTCTGTGAATTCCATTCCCAAAACTAGGCAACATCATCAGTACTAGTAAGGATTAGGGCTTGTTCTCGTTTTATATTCTAGTGCTTGCCCAGTTATTGTTAGTGGTTGTGGTCTTGGTGGTTCTTTAGCTGGGCTGTTTATCATAAGCTTGATTAGGGCATTGTGTGCTTCTTGATTGTTAGTCTAATATTAATCTTAGTGTTAACCTCTGTTTGTCTGGTACTGATTGCTGGTGATGAGGTTTTCTGGTCTTTTTGTTTCCTTTTTGGCTTGTTGGTTGTCTCTCTTGAATGGAATATGAATGCCGTTTATGTCTATGTGCCTGTTGATGGCTGATCTGTGCCAGGCTTCTAGGAATTCTCTAGTGCAGGACTGTGAAACTCCCGGCCCACAGGCTGGATGCATCACATACTGACCATGCCTATGCCTGGTTTAGTGAAGGGGGAAAAAGCCCTGATACCTCATGTGATGATGCCATGACAACATGAGTTTAACACCTCTGCTCTAATAAATTCCCAAATCACCCTAACCCTGACCATGTGACATGTACTTTGTATTTGGTGTGTGTTTGTGCTTGTACTTTATTTCAGACATTTTAACTTGGGCAGGTTTTTGAGATTAGGGCAGTAGTAGTGTTTCTAATTCAAGGACCTAACAATGATTATTTGCAGTATAAAGTTACTTGCTGAAAATTTACTAAAAATTTGCATTTGTACCTGTAGCTTTCAGACAACAATTATGTATAGTGTTCACGTAGTATATGAAACCTGTCTAAGTTGTTTCAACATCATTAACCAATCTTTCCTGAGAAGATTTCTGTGAATGCCTTACTACCAGTTTGTCTATGTTTACAAACAACAAGAATCTTCTTCTTCTTCTTTTTCTTCAGCGTTTGTCTCGCGCTCGGGCGAGGTCCGCTAATGTCCTTAAGTACTGCTTCCACACCTCTCTGTCTACCACGTATGTCGGGTCTGCCTTCGCAATCTCTAGATCGGCCTTGATCGTGTCCATCCAGCGTTGCTTAGGTCTACCACGCGGTCTCGCTCCTCCGACAGTCACCTTCATTGCAGATTTGATGATAGATTCTTCCTTGGCGCGCTCACGTGGCCGAACCATCGTAGCCGGGACTGCCTCATGACCGTGGGGATGGGCACGACGTTGAACCGTCACGCACTTCTTCGTTCCTGACGCGATCGAGTAGGGTGAGGCCTACCGACCATCGGAGCATTCGCATCTCCATTATCTGGAGTCTGCTTTCGACTTCTTTGGTCGCCGCCAGCACTCTGCGCCGTATATATGCCACGGGGCGCACCACAGAGTTATAGATTTTCGCCTTCAGGCGCATCGGCATCTTCTTGTCACAGAGGACGCCTGTGATGGACTTCCATTTGCCCCACGCTGCGTTGATCCTGGCTGCCACCTCAGTTTGTAGTAGGCCTTCTTCCCCAAGAATAGTTCCCAGGTACTTGAAGGTGGAGGCGCGCGGTAGCTCCAAGAATATTTCCTGTAAAACGTCAGGTAATGACAAGTTCTATGGTGTCCCTTGATATCATTGGATTTTTATGGACCATCTTTAACCTAGATTGGGCCAAATATACTAAAGTATGTATACACTGAAGTATTTAGAACAAAAACTGATCTGTTAATGATCTCATCTTTAACTTGCATAATAGTTCTGCTGCTGGCCAGTGTATATCAGCATTAAGATTATAGTTACTGTCCAATAAACACATATTGGCTTTATATGAAAGAATTTGACCATGCTACACAATGACAATCCTCAAAATAGCACAAGACACTTCATAAAATGCCAAAAGCACTATTGCAGGATATAATAATACAGAGGATCCAATGCAATGTCCCCCACCCCCACCCCATTCAATCGTGTCTAATTCTTGGAGCCTGCTTGGACAAGACTCTGAAGTTTTCTTGGCAAAATTTTTGGAAGCTGTTTGACATTGCCTCCTTCACAGTACTAAGAGAAAGTGACTGGTCCAAGGTCACCCAGCTGGCTTTGTGCCTAAGGTGGGACTAGAACTCATGGTTTCTAATCTGGTGCTGTACCAAAGTGGCTCTTGTAGCATGTATAATATTGCCTAAATATAAGAATGCATTCACCTTACTACTCGAAGCCAGGGGCATCAAACTTGATTTCACTGAGGGCCACATCAGGGTGGTGTTTGACCTTGGGGGTCCTGGATGGGCATGGCCAAGGTGGGTGTGGCCTACTCAGCATCACTCATGTTCGGGGCACCTGTAGTGGCTTGAGCACTCTATTTTCAGCTGCGATGGCCTCCTGCAACAATCTGCCAGCAAAAACAAGAGCTCAGAAGGACCACATGCGGCCCTCCAGAGCTTTGTTTTCACTGGCAGAGGCACCACAGGCTGGTCTTCACTGTTTCCAGAGCAACTCTATAGGCCAGATCTAGATACCCCGTGGACTGGATTCTGCCCATGAGCCTTGAATTTGACACCCCTGCTCTAAGAATTCAATATTGTATTTACCCAAAATATGTTATACCAGTGATATACATGCTGTCAACTCATAAAACATGTCCACTCCTAATACATTCTTTGAAGTTTTTGAAGCTTGGCTTGAGGCTCATGATTTAATTAGGGCAACTGCCGGAATCCTGACACATGCATTAAAAGATATATGTTATATTGGACATACAGTCAATCTTCCAGAATGTCTTTTGGTTCAAAAACACTTTGAACACTACATAATGAGGTCTAAGGAAATACAATTTAGACATCAGGAATGGCATTTCTGAAGCTGTATCACATGACTGATACACAAGAGCTATGCAACCAGTGAATTGTTTACAACCATTGCAGTATCTTGAAGTCATGTGATAAACATTTGCACTTTTTATGGCTGGTTTCTAAGAAGCAAAGGCACTAGAGAGATGAGAACTAAAAACTCAAGTCACAGTCAAATGGGATCTTCATAATATGACAAAACTGAGGTTGTAAGTCCATCATGATCACATGATGTCATGCTTAATGACTATGTTGCTTAATTATAGTTGCTGATCCCACTTGTGGTCTTTAAAAAAAGATAACTGTATCCTAGATCTTTATTATTATCATCTTTAAGTTAGCTTTTCCTGTCTGGGACAATTATTTCATTCCTTTGTTTTAATTTAGTATAAATAAAGCATACTCAAGCATGTTCTGTTCTGACCCAAGAGTTTACTTCAAGTGGAGAAACTTCCCAAATGCCTAGAGCTTTCCCACACAGCTTTTTAAATACAAAGAAAGGCATGCCGAATTGAGTTCCATACGAATAAAGAAAATATGTTTTATGAAGAAAAAAGCCTATAGTTCTTAAACAGAGAGCCCTTATGTTCATTTGGGGGAAAATGCTGTTGCTGTATAATACTGTATATTTAAATCTATTGAGTATATCCAAGATAAGGAAATGAAGATTTCTATAATCCAAACAATCTGAAGATTAGTATTTCCTAATCTTACAAACTGACCCAGTGTAAACTTGCTGAATTATATCAGAGACTGATTGTGCACTGTACATATTTCATAATTGTGTAGAACCTTGTAATCTGAAACCAGCCTCTTACTGTCTGTATGTTTAGAGGTCATCTTTGTTCTTTTCATATTCAAGCATAGATCTATATTGTAAACTCTGAAAGCTGAGACCAAGATTTTATCTCAAGTTGAGGTGTTATGAAGCTGGACCTCCTTTCCCAATTAAATTGGCAGCCTGTAAAAAACAGGAAGGGAAAAAAATCCTAAAGCTAAGTGGGTCTTATTTCACAAATCCTTTCCAGTTAGCTTAACATCTTGCTCAACAAGCTAATAGAAGATGCAGTGTAACCTAAGAACATCTGTTGACAAATCAGTTGTTTTACTTCTGCTGGTTTTAGACCCAAAAACTAGCAAGTTTAATTGGCTATCATGTTTCAGAGCAACAGAATGAATCACATACTGTTTTCTGAAAAAGAAGAAAAAGTGTTTTATTTGTATATGGATGTATGAAATCCAAAACAAAGCACATACAAGAATCCTTTCATATTAAAAATATTATTCTCAGATTCTGATATGCTACAAAGCACACTATAGAGAATAAAGACAATAGATTCCAAAATGCTTTTATGGTGAGGTTTGTTTTTGTAATTTATTGTCACAAATAATAAACCATTCTGGAGGCAATATCAGATTAGAGGTTGAGATAAGGTTAAAAAAAAACTTAAATATTTTCTGCCCCTGATAATGAAGAATATAAGAACAGCTTTACAGGATTAGACCAAAGAATCTAACTTAGAAAACATGGGAGCAAAGCAATGGTTGCAAAGGCAGAGATTTATTGAAATAGTAATTTCAATTGACTTAAGTCAAAAGACAATGTAGGCACCTTTATTGCATGAAGGTGAGTTAGTTCAGGCATTGTTGGCTTTTGCTTGAAATTTTTTCTGAAAAAGTATTCAAAATCAAATTTTTTACCTCTTATTATTTTAATAATTTTAGGCACTTAGTAATTAACACCTTATTAATCAGTTTACAGAGATAATTAACACATTATTAATCAGTTTACAGGGAAAAATCCTCGGCTATGTAGACTATATCAAGCAATAATCTTATGTTTTTATTTTTATTTGTTTCTAAAGATGCATGGAATTATTACCAATATATACTTCTTGTTCTGGGCCTACTTTTTTTTAAAGTACAGTCCCTGTAATTACATTCAAAACCTCTTCAATCTTGTTTAGAAAAGGTTGCATATCCCTGATGCATATAATTGATAAGAACTATGAAAATTAAGCAGGGCATAAGAATAAAACCTGGCTCCCACATTTTAAATGGGTTCACTTGGCTGCCAGTGTAGGTTTCCAAGGTACCCAACACAACTACACAACATTTATCGTAAATTAGAATGAAGTCACATTTTGCTGTTTATCATCTTATAATGGAGAGATTTTCCATCTATCTATATTTATGCCAATTTAAAGTGCTTGCTTTTTTCCCCACTTTCCCACATTTCAGTGGATTCTTTACATTACATGTCATGGTCTCCTTGAAGCTGAAGGTATAACTGACTTCTCTCCCAGATAATTGCTGGTTCTTGGCATTTTATTTCATGGTTTTGTCGACATTTGTGCCCAACATTTGTGAAAGTCTCTCTATAGAATGAAACAAACATCAATGTACCAATTTTAATTTATTTATTTACAGAAATCCTATGGAACATGAGTTTTGTATTCCATTTCTACTTTCTCCTCTCCAATACTAAATATTCTTTTTCCTCAAAATCTCTTCTTTTATGAAGGATATGAAGCAGGAGGTGGGTTTGAAAATTTCAGCAACTGGTTCGCTGCCCGGTAGCTGGGTGGGTGTGGCCATGGTGGGTGTGGCCTACTTGGCCTCTGCACCATGGGGGGGGGGGGTGTTTTCACCTTTCCTGGGTTCCGGAGGTTTTCCTCAAGCCTCCAGAGGATTAAAACAGCCCCCCTCCAGCTCTGGAGCCCCTTTCAGAGGCTAGAAATGGGCCTGTTTCCAGCCTTCTGGAACTTCTGGGAGGCCCATTTTTAATCTCCCCAGGCTCAGTGGGTATTTCTCAAGTCTCTGGGAGGGCAAAATCAGCTTCCCTGGGCTCCAGAGGCCTTCCGGAGGCTGGAAACAGGCCCATTTCTGGCCTTCTGGAACTTTCGGGAGGCCTCCTTTTTTGCCCTCCAGAGGCTTTTCTCGAGCATCCAGGAGGGCAAAAACAGCCTCCTTTGGCTCCTGAGGCCCTTTCGCATGTTTCGGCCTTCCAGAGCCTCTGGGAGACCTGTTTTTCACCCTCCCTGAGCCTCCGGGTAGGCCCTGAACTTACCTGGCATCCAAAATGGGCTGCATGGGGACTCCTGGGAGGGGAGGAGCAGGGTGGGTGGGGCCAGCCAGGGGTAGGATTTACCGGTTCACCAAACTGGTAATTAAAAATGATAAAATTAGTTAGTGGTTTGACTGAACCAGGGTGAACTGATATCAAGGAATCATTTTCAGCTACAGATTTTGAGCACCCATGTTGTTTTCTGATAATGATGAACATAATCATGAACTATTTGTGACAGGAATAATTTCACCCTTGCCAATCTATGTTTTAAAAAATAGAAAGAAAAGCAATTAAGCTCTTCAATGACTGCGTGGTGTGTTTTTTCCCATTTTCTAAACAGTGCTTAAATGGTAGTACTTTATTTAATGTGAAAGTCTTATTTAATTAAATAGAATTCTAATAAATTAAATCTTCAATGATTGTGTAATCTGAGGGAAGGGCATATAGGGTAGAACATATCCCAAGAGGAGTAAGATTCCCAAATACGAAATTTCTGGTTTTTGATTTATTTCAATTATTATTTTTAATTAGTACAATGTCTTGAAAGCTTTAGCAGAAAGTCTATGTATAAATCCAGTAAATAAAGATACTCAACCTCAGCAAATGAAAAACCATTTCAAAAAAAATTATATAGGATATAATTTTTTTTAATATATAACATTTATGTGAAGAAAACTGAATTTTCATTAGCAGAACTTCCCAAAAAGAAGTCCTTTACATGGATTATCCTTCATTTCTTATCATTCTAGCCACTGTACCCTTTTTCCAGACTGGCTGAGACTCACGGTGAATGGCATTTTGCCTAGGTATATAATTCAAGTATGGCATTCAGTATTAATATGGACCTCATGCACTGTTTATGGAGATTCTCAATTGTCAAGATCATGGTTGTCGTAAAGGTGCTTTTTTCAAGAGGCAACTGGACTTTGTTTTTCTTTGAAGACATTCTGCTTCTCATTCAAGAAGCTTCTTCAGCTCTGACTGGATGATGGGGAATGGAAGGATTTATACTCCTTGCAGACAACTGGTCATTTGCATTCTTTTAGAGAGTCATTGAGGCCACTTGGAGGTTTATCTGTGTCCTCAGGGTAACCTGAGTAGTGCAAATGGGTATGGAGCTTTCTTGGAACACAGTCCTTGGAACACAGGAACCATTCCCTATTATTCAGTCAGAGCTGAAGAAGCTTCTTGGATGAGAAGCAAAATGTCTTCAAAGAAAAACAAAAAGTCCAGTTGGTTCTTGAAAAAAACACCTTTGGGACTTCATGCACTGTGAGTAACTCCACAGACTACTAAACACTGACACATTTGTTGAACATTATATGTCTTTTGTAAGATGCAATACTGACAGCTATTCATCATTAAAAAGAATTGTGGCTACAATACAGCTAAATCTGAACCTTTAATGAAAGATTAAGTTAAATGGACTGGAAGTGTGAATGTATAGAAATATGGAGCCAATTGAATAGCTGCATTGCATGTACATTTAGAAGGCACACTCTCTATCCCTTATTATTATAGTTTTTTAAAAAAATTGTTATTAGTGTATTTAATAGTTGTAATTATGTTGATAATTTGGCTTTATGTTTGTGCATGCCACCCGAAGTCACAAGCATGAGATATGTGTCTATATAAGACAAATAGATAGACTGATAGAACTTGCAAGGAAGGCTGAATGAAGAACCAATGGATGACTGAAATAATGTTGACTTTCCCTTCAATGTTACATCAGAGATATTTTCATGCATTTTTAGCACTCAGTAAGACGACTATGCTTTTCATCAGAGATGAATTTTCAGCTTTCCAGTCTAGTTTACCCTGGGATACTTGATCTCTCATCCAGATACTTGTTTGATCCTGCTTAACTTTTTGAGAACGTTGACTGACATCTAGCCAGATTATGAGTTGATCAGTGTCTTATATAGTATATCATAGGACAGTCAAATATTGTTGGGATTATGGATATTATCCAGGATCTTATTACATTCTTCTCCCTTATCTTCTCCCTTATCTTTAGATGGATAGTTGTGGGAGATTAATGTAGGTCAGTGTTGTTCAGGCTTGGCAACTTTAAAATATCTGGACTTCAACTCATAGATTTCCCGAACCAAGTGTGGATTGTAATTCATTCAAAAACATCATCAAAAAAGCACAACAAAGAATGTTCTTTCTGCACCAACTCAGAAAACTTAAACTGCCCAAGGAGCTGCTGATACAGTTCTACAGAGGAATTATTGAGTCTGTCATCTGTACCTCTATAAATGTCTGGTTTGGTTCTGCAACCCAACAGGACAGACACAAACTTCAGAGGATAATAAGGACTGCAGAAAAAACAATTACTACCAACCTGCCATCAATCGAGAACCTGTTTACTGCACGAGTCAAAAAGAGAGCTGTGAAAATATTTACAGACCCCTCACATCCCGTACATAAACTGTGTCAACTCCTTCCCTCAAAACGATGCTATAGAGCACTGCACACCAGAATAACTAGACACAAGAACAGTTTTTTCCCAATATGCCATCACTCTGCTAAACAAATAATTCTCTCAACACTGTCCAACTATTTACAAAGTCTGCATTACTATTACTATTAATCTTCTCATCACTCCTTATCACCCATCCCCTCCCACTTGTGACTGAATGACTGTAACATTGTCGCTTGTATCCTAACGATTTTTATTGACTGTGTCCTAGTATGATTTGATTGCTTATTGTACCCTATGACTATTATTAAGTGTTGTACCTTATGATTCTTGACTCTTGACAAATGTATCTTTTCTTTTATGTACACCGAGAGCATTTGCACCAAGACAAATTCCTTGTTGCCCAATCACACTTGACCAATAAAGAATTCTATTTATCTATTATAAATAATGCAGTGCAATTCAGACATCACAGTGTTAAATATGCATGCCATAACTAATTTAAATACACACAAGAATTGTTAGGAACACCTAGCATACAAAACAGCCAGGTCAAAAAAAAAAAAAGGAAAAAATTAAGTTCTATGATATAACATCTCTCCCTATTGCTTCTATATGGTTTATGCCTTATTTACAGGGACCAGCTGTATTATATTTTTTTAAATGAAAATATAGCATGATTCATTTGGAAAGGCAAGAAACAAAAATAAAAAATTGCAGATGTATGCTTTTGAAAACCATACAAAATACAGTATCAGATAGATGGTTCTCTTGCATATTTTCTTTCTTTTAAATTAAAAACAGACAGTAATCAGGGTGCAAAAAAATGGAGAAGCTGAAATAGTAGTAGCTATTCTTGTACAAATATTAACATAGTGTGCAGATGCATTTTCTCCTTGAAGTTTTTCCAGCTAAACACTGAACAGGGACAATTTTGTTTTGCTTATGAAATCTGACATGATCACAGCCCTGGGCAATTTAGCAATTTTTTGTTGTTACGTTTGTTGAAGTTCTAAGAATTCAAATTAACAGAAACAAAAATCCAACATGAATCTTTAGTCTAACATAGAATAACACAATGAATAAGTCATAAAGCTGTGCATTATATTGTGATTAAAAAACAAAATGGAGAATGAAATGCATTAAAAAGCTACCTATGGGTATGTGCATATTAGTGTCATTGATTGCCATTAATAGTTAAATTTCTTCTGTGGGGGTGTCTCGTTCTCTACCCCTTAAAAGGCTTCTTAGAAACTATTTTATTTACATGCATTATTTATAATATTTGCTGACTGTTCCAGTCAACCAAGATTTTGGGCAGTGGACAATATAATTAAAACAAGAAAACAGCTACAACAAAGTAATAGAACAATGCATACCCAAGATAGATAATCCAAAATAGATAATGGGATGGACTTCTTGATTTAGTCTTCTTAGTAGGGCTGACAATGGATAAATAAATGTTATACTACCTGAAGATCACAGAAATTGGGTTTCTATATAAATCAAAATAATAAATAAATGCACCTTTGATATGTAATAACTGAATGGCACCATCTAGGATCATTCTATAGCCAGCAGCATATGTCATATAGGAGGAAGTAAGAATTCTGCTTTAAAAAAAATCAATCCCCCCAAACCCCCAGTTGCTTTCCTTCAAAAGCTCATAGTGACACTTCCTTCTATAGTTATCCACATAACAACTGTGTGGCAGTAAATTGGACTTTGAGACAGTGACTGGCTCAGAATCACACAGTAAGTGTTTGAGGCTGAAAGAGCACTTGAAGGAGTTCAAGTTGGTCTGGCATGATTTGTTAATCATAAAACCGTAATAGTTCCTGTTAACTGATGGATTCATACATTACTGACTACAGATATGATGTTTATTAATACTGTTTTGAGAGGCTGATAAAGGACATTAATGTATCCAGCCTCCCTGCAGCATTTGACTCACTTCAGTTTGCTTACCGTGCAAATCGCTCAATAGAGAATGTTATTTCTTCTGTTCTCCATCTGAGCTTGGCGCACTTAGAGGAAAAATACTCATGTGCAGGTGCTGTTTGTTGACTTCAATTCAGCATTTAATACAATTATCCCTCAGATTCTAGTAGCCAGACTTGGCCTTTTAGGATTTAATACTCCTTTGTGCAACTGGATTCTTGATGTTAAGATAACTGACATTATCTTAATAATATTAATATTGATATTGATATTAAGATATCCGTCTTAACATTCCATTTTATTTGTATTTATTTCATGTATTATTAACCATGCTTGTACTTATATACACTGCTCAAAAAATAAAGGGAACACTCAAACAACACAATGTAACTCCAAGTCAATCACACTTCTGTGAAATCAAACTGACCACTTAGGTAGCAACACTGATTGACAATCAATTTCACATGCTGTTGTGCAAATGGAATAGACAACAGGTGGAAAGCATAGGCAGTTAGCAAGACATCCCCAATAAAGGAATGGTTCTGCAGGTGGTGACCACAGACCACTTCTCAGTTCCTATGCTTTCTGGCTGATGGTTTAGTCACTTTTGAATGCTGGCGGTGCTTTCACTCTAGTGGTAGCATGAGACAGAGTCTACAACCCACACAAGTGGCTCAGGTAGTGCAGCTCATCCAGGATGGCACATCAATGCGAGCTGTGGCAAGAAGGTTTGCTGTGTCTGTCAGCATAGTGTCCAGAGCATGGAGGTGCTACCAGGAGACAGGCCAGTACATCAGGAGATGTGGAGGAGGCTTCAGGAGGGCAACAACCCAGCATCAGGACCGCTACCTCCGCCTTTGTGCAAGGAGGGACAGGAGGAGCACTGCCAGAGCCCTGCAAAATGAGCTCCAGTGGGCCACAAATGTGCATGTGACTGCTCAAACGATCAGAAAAAGACTCCATGAGGGTGGTATGAGGGCCCAATGTTCACAGGTGGGGGTTGTGCTTACAGCCCAACACTGTGCAGGACATTTGGCATTTGCCAGAGAACACCAAGATTGGCAAATTCACCACTGGCACCCTGTGCTATTCACAGATGAAAGCAGGTTCGGAGCTCATGTGACAGATGTGACAGGGTCTGGAGACGCTGTGGAGAACGTTCTGCTGCCTGCAACATCCTCCAGCATGACCAGTTTGGCAGTGGGTCAGTAATGGTGTGGGGTGGCATTTCTTTAGGGGGCTGCACAGCCCTCCATGTGCTCACCAGAGGTAGCCTGACTACCATTAGGTACCAAAATGAGATCCTCAGGCCCCTTGGGAGACCATATGCTGGTGCAGTTGGCCTTGGGTTCCTCCTAATGCAAGACAATGCTAGACCACATGTGGCTGGAGTGTGTCAGCAGTTCCTGCAAGATGAAGGCATTCATGCTATGGACTGGCCTGCCCGTTCCCCAGACCTGAATCCAATTGAACACATCTGGGACATCATGTCTCACTCCATCCACCAATGCCACATTGCACCACAGACTGTCCAGGAGTTGGGGGATGCTTTAGTCCAGGTGTGGGAGGAGATCCCTCAGGAGACCATCCGCCACCTCATCAGGAGCATGCCCAGGCACTGTAGGGAGGTCATATAGGCACATGGAGGCCACACACACTACTGAGCCTCATTTTGACTTGTTCTAAGGACATTACATCAAAGTTGGATCAGCCTGTAGTGTTTTTTTCCACTTTAATTTTGAGTGTAACTCCAAATCCAGACCTCCATGGGTTGCTAAATATGATTTCCATTGATAATTTTTGTGTGATTTTGTTGACAGCACATTCAACTATGTAATGAACAAAGTATTCGATAAGAATATTTCATTCATTCAGTTCTAGGATGTCTTATTTCTGTGTTCCCTTTGTTTCTTTGAGCAGTGTATATTATCAAATGCATGCTTGACAAAATAAATAAAATAAAATAAATATTCTCATTGATAAGCTCTAATATGTGTGAGTTGTGACTAATATTTAACACCTTTTTCTTGAGAAGAGGTTCTCCTCGGGGCTGTTTCCTAAGTCTGCTCTTGTTCACCTTGTTGACCCATGACTGTTGTGCTAGGTTTACCACCAACCATATTGTGAAGTATGTGGATGATACAACAGTAGTAGGCCTTATTCAAGATGACAACAAGGGTGCTTACCAGAAAGAGGTAGCAGTTTTAGTGAACTGGTGTAACAAAAGCAGCCTCATTTTAAATGTAGGAAAAACTAAAGAGATCATTGTCAATTTCAGAAAAGGCAGGCACAGCCACCTACCTCTATGTATTAATGATTTACCTGTAGAGGTGATTAGCAGCATCAAGTTTCTGGGTGTGCAGCTAATGGTGTTAGCTTGGTCACTCAACAGTGAGACACTGGTGAAGCAGGCACAGCAGCACCTGCATTTTCTGCATCACATGAGAGGAGTTCATCTTCCCCCCACTGTCCTTACCACTTTCTATAGATGGACAATCAAGAGTATCCTGTCATATTGCATTAATGTCTGGTTTGGAAGCATTACTGTTTCAGAGAGGAAGACGGTGCAGAGAATGGTGAGGAGGGCAGAAAAGATCATTAGTAGTTCACTTCCTTCTACCCAGGACATAGTACATAAGTGATACTTGAGCAAAGTCCGCAGGTTTGTCTGGGATGCTGCACATCCTCTTCATGACCTGTTTTCTTTTGTTACTTTCTGGGCGGAAGTTTTGTGATATCTGAAGCAGAACATCTAGATTTAATCCCAGTTTTGTTCCATATAGCATTAACCTCGTGAACTCTCACGTTTCCTCTTTCTGCTATATATTCAAAATTGACAGTGATTAATGTGTGTGTGTGTGTGTGCGTGCACACGTGGACGGGTGGATGTGTGCATGATGCAGATATTATTTATGTATGTATATAGCATGTGTATATGTGTGTTATGTACGTATTTGGGTAGATATACACTTTCTCTTGAGAGCAGGAAATAGAATTTCATTTTTAATGAGCCAGTATGTTCACAGTAAAAAAAAATGACAATAAAAGTTATCTTATCTTACTGAAGCAACTTTCTAGTACCAATGTCAGACTCACAGACTCCTAGTTTCCTGTGCCTTCCCCTTTTCAAAAATAGGAAGGAGTAGCCCTGTCCAGTTTTCTAGGACCTTACACATATTCTCCAGAACTTTTCAAAGATTACAGAGAATGGTTCTGCAATTACCTGTGCCAGGTAGTTGGTAGCTAGATGCAGTTAACAGTGGCAGAATGCCAAACATATCTACCAAAGAAAATTTGCTATCTGCTTGAGACCGACTGCAAAAGAAGAACTGGATCAATCTGCAATATTTATATCAGGGATATATATCAGGGATGTCAAACTCATGGCCCTTGGGCTGGATATGTCACATACTGGCCCTGCCCCCATTGGTTTAACAAAGAGGACAAAAGTCCTGATATGTCACGAGACAATGCGAGTTTGATACCCCTGATCCAGATTCATCTTACAGCAGCCCAAGGTTTCCCTGATTGAATTGTATAACGTTGACATAGGCCTAAGTATTGCAGGGACTTGGGTCAATTGTATATTCTACATTTGGTTAGATAACTTCCCATATGCAGTTTGCAATTTCATTCCTTATATATGGCTGAATTTCAAAGAAGGACAAGGTGGCTGTAATGGTAACAGCAGCTGCTTCTCCTCCTTCTCCTCCTTCTTTAAAGAGCAGCTTATCATCCCACACATTAATTCATCACATGGGAACAATAAAAACCCTGTATAGAATTAAATGCAAGACTTTATTACCTTCTCATTTTACACATAAATTAAACACGTCACCTGTTAAATTTCCTTTATCACAGATTTCGGCCAAAACAATTCTACATTTATGTAAAAGGTAACTTTACAGACTTGACTTTTCCTGATACTATCCTGTCTTCCACCAGCCGTGCTGGATCAAATCATCACTTTGCACTTAATTCAGCTGCAATGCATTTGCCATTCAACCCTTTAAAGAGATCCTCTTGCGGCTATTTGCAATTATTTGGAAACTTGGCCATGTTTTTTTTTAAAAAAAAAAAATCCCTTGTGAACAATTTTAAAATGAGTGGTCCAGCATAAATTCCTGAGAATCTTACTTCTCTCCATTGAGAGAAAACCGTTTAATTCATCTGTTTTTCTTTGCTTTCTGTTTTGTTTTGTGTTGTTTAAGTTAACATAGTATGAAAGGACAAGTTTAGGGCTGTTAAATTTTACTCCAAAGTATGGATGAGAAAATTTGACGGTTTTTTTTTTAAATTATGTGTCAACAAGGCCACTTCTATCCAGATTCTTGTGACACTCTAAAAAAACTCAGAAAGATTGCCAAGAATATATCTTGTAATATTTTTCCCCTTTATGTTTCTATTTTCCTCTCTCTCCCTATGAATCTGACTTAATATATATTAAGCTCACGAGACATTTTTTCAGATCTCCACAAGTGCCTTTTCAAAAGTTGGTGTTACCCTGGTTACCTTCCAAAGCTCTCATACTAAGCCTGATTTGAATGCTAAGTTACATATTTCTGAAAGAGGTCAACAGTTTCATATCTGAGTTCTTCAAGAATTCTTCTATGGATGTCATTAGGAGCATGACATTTTTTGCAGTTGAATCTTTTCAGACATCCTAAAATCTCTTGTTATCTCAATTTGCTTTAGTAGTTGAAATTCCCACCCTGATAAATTAATACAAGCTCTGCATCTTTTATAGTAAAGATGATGGAAAGAATTCATTCAATTTCTTAGTATTCTTCTTGAAAAGTATTTGTAATGCTTATAAATATTTTGATATGACAACAAATTGGGTACGATGGAGAGAATTTAAAATTCAATAATGTTTTTACTGATTTTTTTTCTTTTTCTATACAAGATCATATGCATTTATTTTGTACATAATGTTAAATAGTAGTAAAATCACTGTAAATATTAATAGTCAGATTTTTGTGGTGATTTTTTATTATTTCTTAAGATGATGTAAGAAATGTAGTTTCTATATTTAACTAATCAATGAAATAGTGAATTTTATATTCAATGACAATTGTAAATTCTCTTGTTTATTTATTGATTTTAAATTTCCTATCCATTATTTGCTTTTTTATGTTCTTCTGTTTTCTTTGATATAGTCATATTTTTTGTTCTTTTAAAAAATAAATATTTTTTTAAAAAATTGCTTATAACAAAAGAGAATCTTGTTCTCTCCTTTGTAGTCTAATGGCCTAGGCATTTGTCTGATTAGTTTTCTGCTTTTTTTCAGAAAAAATCATTCCTTATATATCACCTTGTACTTTTTCTTGCCTTTTTAATTTTTATAGCTTCTTGGACATGAACAGAAAGCCATCCGGTCTTTTCCTGGATTTTGATGATCCTTTCTTACCTTGTAAAGTATATTTTGGGTGAGCCTAAATTATTATTGTTTTAAATCATTTAAATCATTGTGGAGAAATTTAGTTCATTAGACTTCTTCTTATGAGTCCTTTTTCCATTTGTTAAATGTTTCTTATTTACATATAGCCCCTTCAATATGACTCTGTTGGGCCTTTTCAGTAGTTTCCACTTTGAACATATTCTGCATCATGATCACTATCTCCTATTAATTCCCAACAATTATATCTCATGTTAACCATGGTTACTATTTAAAGTTAAGCTAATTTAAGTATCTATCTCTGGCTGGTTTCAAAAGTAATTTTGTTCTAAATTATAGTATCTAGTATATATGAATCCTAACTTACATGAATCTTATTAAATTTCTCCTTTGCATTTGTCTTTTATTATACCATATTCAGATTGTCCTCAGGCAAATGTAAAATAACATATCTCTAGATCTATATTTATAGCCATAAATTTTATGGAAGAACCTAGTCTTCCAATATTTTCTAATATGGTAGATTTTGTATAGTTCACCTTTTTAAATATAGTTCTAAAACCAACCAACCTATCTATCTATCCATCCATCCATCTCTATCATATTTATATGGCTGTCCATTTTAACTAAATAATTCTGCAGCTAATGAAAACCTAAATAAAATACAATAAGAAAACACAGATATCTAAATTTAAAAGGAAAAGTAAAGACTTCCTACAGATTGTTTGACATCATAAAAACAAAACACTTGGTTTCCATAGGAATTCTGGCACCACCACCTGTGGGAAACACCAGCTTTTCAAGGCCTTATGGAAGTCCAGCAAGGTCAAGGCCATCTGAATCTTGGGGAGAAGCTATTGCAGAATCAGGGCTGCCATGGAGAAAGCACATTTTGTGGGTCTCAATAAGTGACATTCAGTGGTGTGACTCAATTTTTTTTACTACCAGTTCTGTTGGCATGGCTTGGTGGGCATGGCTTGGTGGACATGGCCATGTGACTGTGCGGGTGTGGTCTTTTGCCGCATACTCCCCCATTTTGTGGGCCTTCTGGGCCTCAGGCAAGCCTACTGGGGGGCATTTCTGCTCCCAGAAAGCTCCCCTGGGGCTCAGGAAGGAAAAAAATGGAGCCTGACCTTCTGTGCCAAAAAATGCCTGGGGGGGATTTTTGCTCCCAGCATGGGGGAAGGGGGGACTGTGCCCCCCCCTTCTCCATTTTTTGCCTTCCTGGGCCTCAGGGAAGCCTCCTGGGCAAAGTTGTAAGTAAGCCAGGGGAATACTGGCACAGCTGATTATAGCAAGGGAAAAAAATACCTTAAGAAGTGACTGGGTGGGGTGAGTCAGGTGGGTGGGTTGAGCGAGCATCAGGCAGGTGGGGGCAAGCAAGTGACCAGTGACTGGGTCAGGGGTGTGGCCAGCCAGAAGTTACTACCGGTTTGGTAACCCATGCTAAATCTTTGCTACTGGTTTGCCTGAACCGGTGTGAACCGTCTGAATACTATCACTGATGAAGGTACCACCATGCCAAATCTGATGGAACATGCAGAAACCACTACAGAAAGGCAAGTTACCTGGGTCTGTGTGCTTCAAGACTTTAAAAATTACAAGCAGCACTTTGACTTATACAAGATGTTGCCCCTTTGTTTCCTGATTAACAGAACTACACATTAACTTTACTTCCACTATTAATACTGTCTCTTCTAATACTTCAAAACTGGATGTTGCCTAGTACCTGAAGTTGAAAAGTTTCTCTGCCAGTTTTTGATGTTATACAGTACATCATTATCCTGGTTCCATCACAGGTCAAGTGCAGTTTTTCTCTCTTATGGGGGTTCAGTCTGCCCCCAAGTCTAGTGCCTAAAAAATCTGCATCCCTCTACCTGATGCCACTAACCCATATGCACCTTGGTACTCTGATATATATATATTTTTTGACAATGTTACCCAGACTTTTTTTTTCTTTTTATGACCATATAATCCTTTTTTCTTTTCTTTTTTTTGGAGTGGAGTCTGGGCAACTGAATAGAGCTGAGAGTTTACTGGCCAGATCCCTTCCTGGGATTGCAGAGTTTGCAGCCATATTTTCTCTTTCTGCCCTGATAGAGAAGCGTCTGTTGATGCCTAGGATTGAACTGCCAAACCTTCCAAACTGGAGGCAAGCATCTTCACTGCTAGGCTACTGTGCCACTCAATGCTATCCAGACTTTATCTAGATAAAGCTAAATTTGTTTTCAGGATTGGTTGGCTGTATTTCCCATCTTTGATGCCGAAGCAGAGCACAACCCCTCCCTTCTTCTCATTTCTATATAAGAAATTATCTAGATGGCACCTGCAAACTTTGCACCAGGCAGACAAGTTACCATGTGATTCACACACATCACAAACCCATGTTCCAGTGTTATCTTTATCATGGCTTCCATTTCTGCTCAATGCACTAAAAGAATTACTTTAAAGCTGTCAAGTAACACCTTATAAATTCCTACTATAGCTCTCCAAATGTTCTACAATAAGTCATGGGTTTACTTTCTTTCAAAACCTCCAGCTTTCTTGTTCTTAAAGTATTTGTTTATCATTCTAATGTTTCAACAGAAAATCCAGTTGCATTTTTCAACATCCAGGTTGTTCTCTTGTAACAAGTCACTCATTGTCAATAGTTCCATGACCAAATTTGGTATGAATATAAATCGAGGGCAATCTGGAAACATTCAGAAACATCTGCAAACATTACAAAAAGAATGTGAGAAGGCATAGCTCACTCTTGGAGGTTAGTACACTATTGATCTCAAACTATTCCCAATAGATGCAGTATGAGAATCTAAAGATGTGTTTGAATTATATTTCTGATTTATTAGATCTTTTCCATCTCCCAATGGTTTTCACTGAGATGAGAGCACAATTCAACATCTTGCACGATTCTGAAATTTCCCCCGCTTGGTATTTTATTTTAGACCATGATTAATTGAACAGACTTTTTTTTGCTTATTGGACCTTTGTCAGATGTTAATATGATATAGCGTTTCATTTTTTTTTCATTCTGCTGTTCTGAAATCAGTCTGCTCATTTTGGATCTTGCACATTTTTTAATGTAGCTATATTCCAAATTCAGGATTGATACCACTTCAGAGATCATGAAGTGGCTGAGTATGTGATTTGTGTATGGTAAGAAGAATGTGTTCAAATCTTCCTGGACCAGAGATCTGCTAGGTAACCTTGTTAAATCCAATATATTCTTTAGTCTCTAGGACAAAAGCCATGTGGTCATTCATCTTAAAGTATTACTTAAAATAATAACATTATCAACATAACTGTTTGAATAATAGAAATAGTTTTGAATGCTAAGCATTCTTATCCTGGACAAATACAGATAAAAAATGATTTGGCCCATGTTGCTAACAATATATATAGTAATGCTTGCTTCTAAACGTTGGGACATGGGATTTTCCCCAAATTCAGAATTATATATGTAAAGAGTTTGCAAACAATCTCTTTAAGGTAGTCCTCTGAAAACAGGGCTTGTGATTGCATGCTGTATGTCTCCAAATAGAGCTCAGCAGAAAATGGAATAGTCACCCCGCTATCATTTTACTGAGTTCTAATTCAATTCTCCTTTGACAACTCCAAGGTCACATAATAAACAAGAACTGTTCACTGTGCTGATGAGGGTTTACTTTCTCAAAAGTGAGGTTAATCTCAATCTTAACTAGTAACTACATTGTACTGTGTAGTACCTTGATTTACCTAATTCCAAATGTGGGTTGGTCTCTGTAGTTCTGTGACTGACAACACTATTTTTGGAGATGAACTGCAGGACATTAGCCTGGGGCTGGGGAGTATAAGCAATCTACATACTTTACTTACTGATTTTTTTTAAGAAAAGTTCTTGTTTAACAAGGAGAAATTGTAGGACTGAACTGAATTGAGAGAACTATGTGTATGTAAGTGTTCCTGGGAAAGCTTAGTGATGACATAGCTATCAGCTTTCCAGAAAATAGGTTGCTTGGAAGGACTACAGTTCAAGGTAGGGTTAGGACTGAGCCACCTAAAACATTGGAAAGCTACCATTACCAGATTGTCTGACTTTGGTGTAAGACAATATTCATGAACAATTTGATTTATAGATATAGAGATAGTTGATAGGTATAGATGATAGATAGTGGGTAGGTTAAGTATGAGGTAAGAATAGAATAGAATAGAATAGAATAGAATAGAATAGAATAGAATAGAATAGAATAGAATAGAATAGAATAGAATAGAATTCTTTATTGGCCAAGTGTGATTGGATTGGAAGTATATGGTATTTTGGTTTTGGTTTTATGATTTATTTATGGGAAGAAGGAGGAGGGTTAGGGTTAGGGTAGTTGGGTAGGGGTAGTAAAAGCTAGCATCTGGTGTTTAAGGGGTTTATTTTGAATATACTTCTCTTAGAATATTTTGGATGTGCTGTGGAAGTTGTATATTGTGTAAGAATAATGGAGCTAGAAGAGGTACCAAAAAATCTACAACGTGCCAAGTGCAAAAATTTTCCAAAGGAAATTCAAGGTCAGAAAAACAGAATGATGCTGCTGACCACACATAACTTACTTGCCAAGTGTAGATATTTGAAGGATGCTAGTTGGGTTCTCTCTGACTTTAACCTTATTGGCCAGCAAGGAAAACTGTCTATTACTGACTCTTCCCTGCTGCTAGTTATCGAGTTGTCTCAGCCTATTATTTCACATCACTGCTGTTGCTTACAAGATGTTCTCTGTGTGACAGAGCATCTAGATGACATGCCCCAAGGGCTTCCAAATACTACCTAAAAACTGAATGTCATATATCATGCATTTACTAGGACTGCTTGCTCTGCCTGCAGACTAGCCAGAGAGAAAGGTTTTTTTCCTTTACTAGAGAAGAAGTCACCTGATTTATAGATAGATTAAATGATGAATTTGATATTGAGGTAGGAGCTTTAATTTTGCTTTTTTTCCCCCATGATGATTCAGGGAATTTAATGATCGTGTCCTTTTGAACTTTTGCTAGTACCCTGAAGCACATTTCATTGGAAGAGCATTGTGATGGAATAGTGTGTTAGAAAACAGCACTGAATGCTCTGTAGGGCAGAGTTTCTCAACCTTGGCAACTTTAAGATGTGTGAATTTCAATTTCCATAATTCTGGTTATTGAAATCCACACGTCTTAAAGTTGCCAAGGTTAAGAAAGGTCTAGGACAACTCGCTATTAGACAATGCTCCACAGGACAATTCAACACTATATTGTGTCACTCAGTGACCATGTTATCATCAAAATTATTGAAACTATTGTATTTCTGATTTTATTTATTATTATTGGCCATAGTTCCATTGAAATTAATTTAGCCTTTGTATTTGTTGAATTGTCCTGCAACGAGTTGTCCCACAGCAAGATGACCCTGGTGAGTTATCCTGCAATGAGTTGACTGTGGCGATTTGCTCACAGTGAGTTGGCTATTGCAAGTTGACTGCAATGAGTTGGCCGTAGTGAATTGTCACATTCCAGGTTGAGAAACACTGCTGTAGAGCAGGTGTCTCCAACCTTGGCAATTTTAAGCAAAGCTGACTGAGGAATTCTGGGAGTTGAAGTCCACAAGTCTTAAAGTTGCCAAGGTTGGAGACCCCTGAGGCTCTCTGCTGAAGGCGGAGGATAGATGGTACATCTGAATAGTACGCCACAGGCACCAGATGGACCCAATAGGATGTTGGGATTAAGTAGGGTTCTGCCTAAAGTTCTGAGGCAAAGTTCAATTGAGATTTTAGTTTCTGCTAGGAATGAGAGAGCAGATTGTACTTATGCAGGCTTTTCCTGTCTGGATCTTGGAGATTTCCCCAGTTTTCATAGAAACTGAGTTGAAACAACAGAAGAAATGCTTATAGTGCCTCTAGAGAAAAGGGAAGAGTGCCACAGGTTGCAGCCTTATTAAGGATTACATATTGTGGCAATAAGAGCAGGAAAAAGTTATTATTTTTCCATTTTCATTGGGCCTGCAGATAACTGTCTGATGGCCTTGTTCAAGTGATCAGCCATTTGCAGAGTCACTATGAGAAGTATTAGGGGCATTTTGGTGGGCAGGGAGAAGATCTGTCTGGTTATTATTATATGACAAAGAGGCTCTGAATTTTTGCAGAATCTATTTCCTTAACCGCTTTACCTTGAAGAGCCTGATATCAGTTGAATTGACTGAGGCACATGAGTTGAAATGCTTGGGAAGAGTTCAAGCCTACTGATTTTGTGGAACTTGAGAAGAACCTTCCAGATGTAAGTCTATGGAGATTTTCAGTTATTTGGGTTATGGTTGTGCCAAATGCATTTTTTTTTTCCAAAAAGCAACTAGACTTTATTTTTCCTTGTTTTGCTTATCTGAGAAGTTTCTTCAATTAACTGAAGAATTGAAGAAGCTTCTTGGGTGAGAAGCCAAATGTCTTCAAAGAAAAACAAATTCCAGTTGCCTTTTGAAAAAGTACATTTGGGACTTTAAGCTGTAACTGTATCCACCGGTGCTTAGATCCATGTCCCTTATGGTTGGACAAAACCTCCCATGAGATTATATACGTTAGATACAGGCAATGGTGAATGTATCCTAGAAGAAAGTGGTAATCCTGCCAGGTCTTAAAGATGTGGTAATTTGTTCCTGTCTCAAGAAACTATTTATGGATCCAAAAGTGCTGGGTAATTTTTGTCCTTAGGAAAGATTGTTGGGAAGGTGATTGAGCTGAAGCTTCAGAGATCTGGACTGGTTTTTTCTTTATAGGATTTCAGACTAAGATAGAGATAGTTTTCATTTAGTTACTGCCTCAGATAGTTACCATTTGTAAATATGACAGTAATAAATAATGGTAATATAAAACTGATTTTCCAACCGATCTGTGCATTCAAGACAATGACAGCCTTCAGTACAAAACTAAGGTCTGGCAACAGCTGAAAGCTTACAGGAGGGATCTAATCAACTAGTTAAGGTTACAAAGCTGAGCTTGTTAAGTTGCAGTTAGCAATTTCTAGGGACATGCTGTGTTGTGGAGAAAAGCAGCTTAGGAAGAAGTTATTTAAACAATCTCTCAGGCCCACCAGGGGCAAAAAAGTGGAGTGGAGGAAGGGTCAGGCATAGGACAAAGTACAAGGGAACTTTAAATGAAATCTTTGCAGTCTTTCTCTCTGTGTTATGTGATATGCTCAGCAATTGTGGCACTTGGTGACTTTTACTGGAACCAATTCCACTCATTAAATGAGTACCTTTTAAAGAAATGTTGATGATAATAACCAAAAATTGTACTAAAAAGCAAAATGAGGAACTGACAAAAGAATTAAGGATTCAGACAATGAAAAAAGTAAAATATTTAGGAATTTGTCTTGCAGTGAAATGCTCTATAATAAAGGCTGATAACTATGACAAGTTGATAGACCAGATACAAAAAGACCTAGATAGATGAATAAATTTACAACTCTCTTGGATAGGAAGGATAGCCACCATTAAAACAAAAGTACTACCAAAATTGTTGTATCTCTTTCAAACCATGCCAGTCAAACTAGGGGAAACAAAATCTTCAAAGACCTGAACAAAAGACTTTGTAAATTTATTTGGCAAAAGAAAAAAGCTAGAGTAAAATACAAATTAATGCAAGATAGTAGAAGTAAGGGAGGACTGGTGCTCCCAGACTTTGAGTTATACTATCAAGCTGCAGCGAGTACCTGGATCAAAGTTTGATCAACCTGGAGGACAAAAGAATATTGAGAAAAGGCTTCAATTTACAGATTGGCTGGCACGCATTTCTCTTGAATGGAAAAAATAAAACCCATAGCTACTTTCAAAGACACTGGATAAGGGACGCTTTGTTAAATATATGGGAAAGAATTAAAAGAAACAATTATGTGAAAATACCTCTCTGGCTATCTCCAATGGAGGCACTAGTATATCCCAACGTTATGGATTTGAACAAAACAATAAAATATAAAGAATTAATAACAGATGAAGGCAACTTGAAAACACAGACACAATTAAAAACATAGGGAATTGAAATTGGGTGGTGGCCGTATGTTCAAATTCAAACAAAACATAAGAAAGACAAAGAACAATTTGGATTTTATAATACAGATCAGGAATTAGACAAAATTTTACAAGGAAGTGAAAAAAAGATGATTACCAAAATGTACAACTGTTTATTGAAATTCAAAATGGAAGAGGAAATGATAACATGGGCTAAAAATTGTGGCCACAATATTGAATTAGAACAATGGGAACAAATTTGGTGAACTAACTATAAATTAATGTTATCAGTCTCATATAAAGAAAATATTTATAAAATGTTTTATCGCTGGCACCTTCCACCAGCAAGACTTGCTAGGATGTTCCCTAATATGTTACCCAAATGTTGGAAGTGTAACTTTAGCCAGGGAACATATTTTCATATGTGGTGGACATGTCCTAAAGCCCAAAAATACTGGTCTAAAATACAGGCCTGGTTAGAAGAGATGACAAAACTAAAGATTAAATTCAATCCAGAGACCTTTCTACTTGGAATGACAGAACCGACATAGAGCAAAAAACACCAGCTATCTGATATCACATATCATTACAGCAGTAAGGATACACTTTGCCCAAAACTGGAAATCAACAATGATACCCACGGACCTGGCAATAACTAATAAAATCCACCAATGTGCAGAAATGGTTAGACTAACCATGTTACTAAAAGATAAGGAAGAGGGGGAGTTTTTTACAATTTGGAATATATGGTACAAATTGTTGTATAAAAAGGAAGTAAAGATATCCAGTGAAACTGATTAAACAAACAACAAGGGAAAATGGAAATAAGGATAAATGCATATATAGTTATGTATATATATACAACAATATAATTAAATAAATATTGTATTATAATTGTAATAATAACATAAAAAAGTAAGGATTTAAGAAACAAGTTATAGATTTACTTGTAACGAATGATTTTAATTGACACTAATAGAAATGTACAATGCTATGAAAACCTTGCAAAATTGTAAGAATGTTTCTCTTTTTTTAAATATATTCTTTTTTTTTAACTTTCAATAGACATTATTTAAAAATTAAAATAAAATAAAGAAATGTTGATGATCTCTGGCAGGGTTGGAGAAAAACCGATGCATTTGTCTTGGCCTCCTTGATCTCTGTGTTCAATACAGTTTTCAATACAGTGTGTTCAATACAGTTTTCAGATCATGGCATCTTTCTGAGCTGATTTTAAGAAGTGGAGGGGCATAGTGTTATAGGAATAGTCACAAAATAAGCATAAAAAATGACCTTGAAAAGAATGAAGACAAATTCAGTGAAGACGTGAAACATTTCTTGCCTTTTGGATCCAATGTGCAGTGCTTGTTGTCTTGAAGCAGGGGTATCACATTAGCAGTCTGCAGGCCAGTTGCATCATGCATAGGCCACACTCTTCCCAGCTCTGCAAAGGGGAAAAATGTCATGAAACATCACATGATGGCAATGTGACACCATGAGTTTGACACTTGTGTTTTAAAGCCTTTTAGAGTTTAGTGGCCAGGTATTTATTGGGCTTTCTCTCCTGGTAAGATCTGGCTTATCTCAGGCATCCCATGGGAAGAATTTATGGAAGACCTCATCTCCCACAGAATGGAAGCCTTAGAATGTGCCTTATCTGTAGCTACACCCATGGTTGGAATACCTTGTTGACATTCCTCACTTTTCAGAAATCACTTAAAATTAATGGGGATCAGACAGTGCCTAATAGTGTGTGGACTGTCTATTAGATAGCCCTTGGCATGTGATACTCCAGATGTTGTTATATGCACTTTCTATTTTTGTAAACCTATCTTGAGTCTGATGGAGAAGTGTGGTGTATATATAATTTTGTAATAAGCTGCTTTATCTACCTTCAGCAGTGGCAAACTAGCATTCAAACTGAACAGATGAATTCATATGCGAATATATATGCTATTTTGCTACTTTTTAATATGTTTGTTTTTCTCCATTTCATGAGACATTCAGTCCAAATAATTCTTCCCTAAACACAAATGCTATTGAGAGGACATATGAACCATTCAAAACAGTGAAGGCCTTACAGGAAGGGCTGCAAGTCCGGAACACCCCTCCCCTCTTGGTTCCATTTAAGGGGTGGAGTAATATAGTCTCGCAGGTAGGCAGGTCTTCGCACCTGTCTGCCTGACATACGCAGTTCCGCTTGACCCTGTTCAAACCCGGGTTCAGATGGACTGCTTGCTGGATCAAACAGGGACAGTGAACCGGTGTCATGGTTAGGGCTCTCCTCTGGTGCTCCCGGGGTGATGGAGTCCTCAGCCTCGCTTTTACTGCCATGGCTCCCGGGGCTCACTGAATCTGCCAGGTTGCTGCTTCTTGGCGAAGCGTTTGACTGTCCAGTCTCAGCTGCAGCTGGTGAGTGTTGCCAACCATGGTGCGGTGATCTCGGTGTTAGCTCGGAATAAACAGGTGTTGGTTCTAATTCTGAGTTCACTGCTTCCCCTCCCACCCCTAGTATCAAAGTTAGGGTCAGGGTTGGAAGATGTGGTTAGTCTGGAGCGCAGTTGGTCAATATGGCGTTTCCATGGTCTGCCATCAGTGGTGAGTAGACGGTAGGAGCGGGGACCCGTAACTTGAGTTACCTGGGCAGGAATCCAAAGGGGATCCCCAGAAATTTTTTTTGCAAATACAAGGTCTCCTACCTTGAAGGCACGGTGCTTGCTGCTGGAACCCAGGGGCTTTTCCGGGGTGTAGGCAGGGTGCAAACGGTCTAGAGGTGATCTGAGTTTCCTGGCCATCAGGAGTTCAGCTGGGCTCTTGTTGGTCATGCTGTTTGGTGTGATGTGTTGCAGGAGCAGCATTCAAGTGACTTTGTCGTGGATGTTGCCTTGATCCATTTTCTGCAGGGTTTTCTTTGTAAACTGAACCATTCGTTCAGCCCGGCCATTCGCCGCAGGATGAGCCGGCGATGTGAGTGCGTGTCGGATGCCCCGTTCTGCTAAATAGTGTTCAAAGGCTAAGGCAGTAAATTGGGGCCCATTGTCAGAGACCAGGACATCTGGTAACCCGTCTGTGGCGAAGAGTCTGTTCAGTTTTTTAATGACCGCCTCAGTAGTGGTTGCTTTCATTTTATTGACCTCAAGCCAGTTTGAGTAGGCATCAACAGTTATTAAGAAGGTGTGGCCTCTCGTAGGTCCCGCAAAGTCAATATGAATGCAAGACCAAGGACCCCTGGGTGTTTCCCATTCTGTTGGTGGGGCTTTAGGTGGAGCTGAGTGGTTTTCCTGGCATTTGTTACAAGAGGTGACCCAGGTTTCGATTTGTTTGTCTATACCAGGCCACCAGGCGTAACTTCTTGCCAGCGCTTTCATACGCACGATGCCCGGGTGTCCATTGTGTAGCATTTGCAAGACCCTTTTTTGTAACTTAGTTGGTACAACAACTCGGTCTCCCCACAAAATGCACCCTTTTTGTGAAAAAAGTTCCATTGTCTGTTTTTAAACAGCTTAAACAGTTCCTTAGTGTCGTAATCTGGCCATCCCCTCTCCACCCAGCCAAGAACTCGTGCCAAACAAGAGTCTCTTTTGGTTTCAAAGGCGATGTCTTGAGCCGTTAGTGGAGGCGATGGCATTGTCTCTATTTGCAGTACCAGGAGTGTGGGAGCTGGGTCTTCCTGTGGCTCGGGTAGCAGTGAGTGGCTCAAGGCATCTGCGTTGGGAATAGATTTCCTGGGGCGGTATTTTAATTGATAGTCGTAGGCGGCGAGAAATTCTGACCATCGCGTCATTCTGGGGGAGAGAATGTGTGGAGTAGGTTTGTCGCCCGCCAGGATCCCAAGTAGTGGCTTATGATCCGTTATAATAGAAAACGGTCTCCCATAAACATATTCATGAAATCGTTTTATTGCAGAGACAATAGCAAGGGCTTCCTTATCTAATTGGCTATAGTTTCTTTCTGTTTTTGATAGAGTTCGTGAAAAAAATGCAATTGGTGCTTCTGAGCCGTTTGGTAGGACGTGGCTCAGGATGGCCCCTACCCCAAATGGTGAGGCATCACACGTGACAGTCAAAGGTAGTGTCTCGTTATACTGAATTAGTACTGCCTTTGAGGTAAGGAGGTCTTTTACTTGCTGGAAGGCGTGTTCCTCCCGACGTCCCCAAATCCAGGATGCCCTTTTATCGAGTAGTCTATGGAGGGGCTCAGCAACAGTCGCCTTCTGGGGTAGGAAGATGTTATAAAAGTTAATAAGTCCCAGGAAGGCTTGGAGGTCGGTTTTGTTTTTGGGTCTTGGGGCGTTTTTGATAGCTGCCAATTTTTTTTCTGTGGGGTGGATTCCTTGCTTGTCAAGGAGGTAGCCAAGAAACTCCACCCTTTCTGTGCAAAGCTGGCACTTTTCCTTCTTAACCTTGAGGCCAGCGTTTTTGAACCTCTGTAGGACTGTTCTGAGGCATTTTTTCTAATTGTTTTTTTGTGGGTGCTGCTACTAGTACGTCATCAAAATAGGGCACGACCCCTTTTATCCCTTGTAATAGTCTCTCCATCAGGCTTTGAAAGATGCCTGGGGCTACGCTTACACCAAACTGGAGCCTGTTGCATTTGAATGCACCACAATGTGTGACTATAGTTTGGGCTTCTGCAGTCTCGGGATCAACTGGCAGCTGTTGATACGCTTGGGCCAGATCTAATTTTGCGAATATTTTGCCACCCCCAAGTGAATGCAGGAGATGTTGAACAACTGGCACTGGGTAGGCACTCTGCTGTAGCGCGTGATTGAGGGTGGCCTTGTAGTCACCGCAGATTCTTATGGACCCGTCAGGTTTTATGGGGGTGACAATTGGTGTCTCCCATCGGGTATGGTCAACAGGTTCTAACACGCCTTGAGCAATTAATTTGTCCAGTTGCTCGTCAATTTTGGCTTTAAGAGCAAAGGGAACTCGGCGTGGCTTTAGACTAATGGGTGCTATGTCGAGGCGAAGATTAAATGAAATAGGGGACCCCTTGTACTTGCCTAGGCTTTCGTTGAACACTTCTCGGAAGTCGTGGATGAGAGCCGCCTCCCAGTCATTGTCTTCAGTATGATGGATGCCAGCCATTCCGATTCCTAATGACGTGAACCACTGAAGACCCAATAGACTTGGCCAGTCTCAGTCTACGACAGTGAGTGGTAGAATTGCCTTATGTCCCTTGAACGAGACCTGCACATGGTGGGTACCTGCGACTGGAATCCGGTTGCCTTGATAGTCTTTTAGTATGAGTCTCTGACTGCTGAGGTCTTGGCGTCGGATGTTGGGGATTAGCTGCTTGAGTGTTCTCCAGGATACCATGGATAGAGATGACCCAGAGTCGACTTCCATGTTGCACGGTTTGTTTTCAATCGTGACCTCTACTCAGATCTTTTTAGCGTCAAGTGATGAAGCGTGGCCGATGGTGATGGTTTGATGAGCCTCCTCTCATCTGGGGGCGTCGTTAAACCTTCAGGGTCTGCTGTACCAGTTCCAGTGGTTGCTAAGGCGGTCCCTCTGCGTGGTGGCGTTGCCATCATTTCTCTTTGGGCTGCTCCCTCTCCGTCTGGGGCTGGAATTTCTCTTGTTTCTGCATACCTTCGTGATGTGTCCCCGTTTCTCGCAAAAACGGCATATGGCATCTAAGAATCTGCATTCGGATCGGGGGTGGTTTCCCCCACATCCGGCGCATTGGTAGTTGGACTTTTGACCCCGCTGGTCCCGTTACTCACGTTCTGACTGGAGCCTGTGGACTTCTTCTTCCTCGCTGTCTGAGGATGACTCGACGTCTTCATGATGGGTGGTTGATGTGTACTTGTCTGAAGGTTTCCCAGCATCGTTGGTGGGTTGGTGGTTGGTCCCGCTGGTTCGACGCATTCATGCTACCGATTTACGAGTGGCTTCGGCTGCTGTGGCATCTGCTATGGCATCTGCAAGCGAGATGTCCCCCTTGGCCATGATCTTGCTCTGGACGGTGGGGTCTTTGAGGCCAAGGACGATGCGATCTCTCATGGCTTCTTTGAGGTTGGCGAAGCCACACAAACCACCCAGGTTCCTCAGGTCTGCCACAAAATCCCCAACGCTCTCACCATCACGTTGGTCCCTCTGGTAGAACTCATGCCTGCAAATGAGAGTTGGCACGGCTGGGGCGTAATGGTTGCGCAGGATGGGAGCAAGGACGTCCCAATCCATGGTTTTAACTTCAGCTGGCTTGGCTAAGGCTTTAGCCATCTTAAAAACGGCTGGTCCACAATGGGTTAGAAAAACGGCTCGTTTTTTGCTGGGCGTGGCATCTTTGAGGTTGTTGGACTCCAGGAACATTTGAAATCTGTCCATGTATGAGTCCCAATCTTCGCTAGCTGGATCGAATGGTGCGGGTGGTATAGCGCTGCTGGCCATGTCGCCGTCGTTGCGCTCTGTCAGCCACGTGCTCCTTCGGCTAGCTCAATTTCAATAGCTTTCGTTGCCTCCGCATCCCATCCTCGTCGCCAGTGTTATATCTGGGAGGACGGTTCAAGAATGGAGGCAAGACTCAGATAGTAACTAAAGCTCTTTATTTGTGACTTCAGATCTGAGCAACTAACCCCAGCTGCAGCAGCCCCTTATATAGGGCTGGCTGCGGCTAGGCAGCCAATGAAGGCGATTTGAGTTTGCTGCTCCTGGCAGGGCCAATCGCGGCAGCCCATTTACTGGCCAATCGCATCAGTCTATGGCGACCAATCATGATCAGCTTTCAGCGGGCCAATCAGGTTTGCAGGCTACGAGCCTGCTAGTCCGGAACAGAATCACTCCTAGCTGTGGTGTGGTGGCTGTTTTGATTGCCATAATATAAAAAAAAGATGTTGACACTCTAGAACAGGGGTGTTAAACTCACATCCTGGAGGCATCATATGATGTCTCAGGACTTTTTCCCACTTGTCTAAACCAGGCATGAGCATGGCTAGCATGTGATGCAACTTGCCCACGGGCCAGGAGTTTGACAGCCCTGTTCTAGAAAGAGTGCAGAGAACAGCAACAAAGATAATTAGGGAACTGGAGACTAAAAGTTGCTGGAATTGGGTATGTCTTGTTTAATGAAAAGAAGGTCTAACAGTGTTCCAATATTTGAGGTGTTGTCACAAAGAAGAGGGAGTCAAGCTATTCTTCAAAGTACCTGAGGCAGGACAAGAAGCAATGGATGGAAACCAGTGATGGGATTCAACTTTTTCACTGGTTCTGTGGGCGTGGCTTGGTGGCCATGCTTTGCGCATTTCCTCTGTGCCGCACGAAGCAGAATGAACTTCAAAACCAGGAAATAAAAGTCAGTTTAGAGTGGGGGATGATCGTCGGAGTGAACTGGTTCACTCACAGATGATCCTCGGAGATACTGGTTTGGTTAAACCGGGTCAAACTGGTAGAATACCTGATGGAAACTAAACAAGGAGAGAAGCAACCTAGACCTAAGGAGAAATTTCCTAACAGTTAGAACAATTAATCAGTGGAACAACTTGCCTCCAGAGGTCGTGAATGCTCCAACATTGGAGGTTTTTAAGAAGAGATTAGACCGTCATTTGTCTGAAATGGTATAGGGTGTCCTTCCTGAACAGGGAGTTGGACTAGACAATCTCTTCCAACTCTTATTCTGCTTTTTATCCTAGGAGAAAAGGAAGTAAATGAGAATGTCTACATAGCTCTTCTGCCTCTCCTTGTTCCTCCTCCAGATACCCGGCTTATCTATACTTCAAAAGAAAATGTGGTAGATAGAGGAACAGGATAATCTGCACTTGGATCCCACCACATTCAAACCTAATATCCTAGGGCTGATTGTACCTCCTAAGCTCATTTTTGTACTTCTTTGTATGTTGTTGCCCAAGTATAATCATTTCCTGCCCTTTGAACATAATAAAGAAAAACCAATAAATATTAAAAAGCAAAACAAAACTCTCAAAGTGCTGCCCACATGAATGATGTTTATGAATGAAGTATGTGATTCTTTTTCTGCTTTCCAGGATTAGCAAGGATTCAAGTAGTGCAATGCTTGGTCATTAGGATAATGCTGAGATTTGCTTGATCGTGGCAGGGTATTAAATAAATAAAATATTTGTCTGAATCCCAGAATCCAGAAGCTTATCCAACTGATGAGGCAAGAGGAAAAGAGTTAGTCATCTTAATCACTGTAGGCCTCTTTCAAAGCACATTAGATCTAACTCCAAATCATCCCAATTATATTTGAAGAATATGCTTATACAAAATATTCCAGAGCCTCTGTACAAACTACTACCTTTCTTCCTATTTAAAGAAAATCCAGGAAATGAAGGAAGAGGGGAGGAAAAATGTAGCATGTGATTTCTATTCACATGGAATTGTTTTACCATCACAGGACTGTCCCATCACAGGATTCGGGAAAGGAATATTAAAGTAGTGTATTCAAAACAGTGTCTAAAAATGAATCTTGTTGGTGTACAACCTGTTCATCAAACTAGGAGTTAAGCAATATGACCTCAATTCCCCATTGTGATCCTTCTCCTTTTCTAACTTTCTCTCATGCCTAAATTATTTGACATTATATTTCTCAGTAAAACTCTTTAGCCGGTTTATAAAACGTAGTTTCAGATATGAACATAATAACGCAGCAAAATATCATTTTAAAATGGCCAAGGGGATCAGATAGACCATCAGCTAGGCAACAGAGGACACTTCATCAGGGAGGTTTTTCATATCTCCGCTGACCTGTGTATTTTTTACAAAAAGTCACTCCATTTTATATTAACTTTCTTCATGTCATTTGTCTCAACAAAGCTCCTTTAAAGTTGAAATCCTCTACATGAGAGAGAGAGACTCTTCAGACTAGTGAGAGTTAATTCTGAGAAGAAATCCATAAACTTACATTCTGTTTTTTTTTTAAAAAAATAGCAGCTTTATAATTCAGACATCATGGGAAACTGTGGCTTAATAAACTAAAAGAGGAGGGAAGGGAAATACACAAGCTCTCTGCTTAATCCTTGTTTTATCAGATATCCAATTTGGACCTCTAAAATAATCCCACATATTTCTTTATAAACTCTGGGAATCAAACATGTAGAAAGGGAACATTAAATCTGTTTTGAATTCCAAGATTCAGCCTTGAAGCTAATGAAGCAGTAAAAAAGCCTGAATTTACAGGCTGGCAGCAACAGACTTGGCTTCCATGTTGAAGAGCAACTTCAGCCACTAGAGATCTAATTGGAAAAATTATCCCATTGCCCGCTCATGATCATTGCAAGCCCAGCCAGAGCCCAATTAATATCAAATTCTTCAGTATACACTGCTGTTATACTTCTCAGTAAACTGGAGAACTAGCCTTCAACACACAGACACATACACAAACACACAGGGATGAGATTTGCAGAAAGTCATATTCTCCTGCTTCCCTGCTGTGTTCTTACACATAAGCCTTTTGATGCTTTCTTCCTTTCTCTGTATGTTACTGTTGAGCTAAAAAGTGGTCTCTAGAAATGTAACAGCTTTCTTTGGTTATACTAAATACTTGGGGGGGGGGGGGAATACTAACACGTTTTGTACCTGACAAAAAAGTTAGCCCTGTAGATATATGTCTATACAATATTGGATTAATTCCTGTTATTATGCATTGTTAGGATTTAAGGCTTTCTTTTTTCTAAGGCTTTCCTTAAATTAGCACTTTCTGGTACTACAACAACAAACAACGGAAGTTCTAAAATCAGGCTCCTTTTCATCTTTCCCTCCCTTTCAACTTAAGGATATTTAACACAATTTGAACACTGCCTATTGTTTGGGGACTCTCCAGCTTAGTCCATATGGAATTTTTTTAAAAAAAACAAAGGATTAAACAAAGTAGGTTTAATAATATCACAAATCAATTCAGGTAATAGAACCAAACTGATCAACATTCTCTGAAAAGCAACTACATCTTTGGCATTTGCTTTTCTTGGTGAATTGCCCTTTGGTGGATTTGTGCACTGACCAGGAAAGAAATACAACTGAAAATGGTCTTTTCATGTTCTTTTAAAATGATATAAAAAAGGAAATCTACAGGTGGTCTTTTTTTCATAAATCTCTTTTAAGCTCTGGGCCTATCCTGCATGGTGCTCTGACAGGCTGACAATAAAAAAGGACTTATGATGGTCCTGGGGGTGGAGTTGTTCTAAAGCTTCCCCAGTGGTTCAGCAGTAAATCAGGGACTGTCAGGATTGCTTCTCTGCCACCTCCTACCAGGGTGACATTAAATTGACACTGTATACTCTAATCTCTTTCTAACCAGAGGAATCAAGAGTACAAAGTGGGGGGGGGGGTCAGATTGAGATATCTGAATACCAAGGTTTTGGGAGAGGGTGGAATAGGAAGATCTTTTCCACACTGTTGCAATAAAAACACATGGGGGAAAATAGGTAAAACATAGTTTGTTTTAGGGGTTTTGGGGTATCTTTATCACCTTCTCACTTTAAAAAAAGAAAGGCAATTGCAATCCAAAGAACCTGCTATTGTGGCAGTATGAAGAGTATGAGTCTCATGATACTAGCCCACCAATAGTGCTAGTAGAAAAAAAAAGGAAAGTGATTTTTAAGGAAAAAGAGTATTATGCATAGTGTATTAGCCGAACAATGAGAGTTCTCATTTGAGACACTAATGACCAGGCTCAAATCATATTTTACACATATTATACAAAGGCCTGGCTCCCTTGAGAAATCCATAATGCTGAGAAAAGAGCGAAGGAAAAAGACAGAAAGGATGACCAAGTAGCAAGGTGGATAGATTCAATACAGCGATTGGTGCACTGTTGTAAATTCTAAAGATCTAGGTTGGGGAAAGATCATCCCAGAGAAAGTTGACCTCTGTGGTTGCTAAATGTTGACTCTTAATGCACCAGCACATAATCGATAAACCCAATAAACAAATATTTTAGATGCTTAGGTGAAGTGAAAGAATGCTTAGGAATTTCACATGTTGCCTACATATGGCTTTCTCAGCATATACTCCTTCCATGGAGGTTACTTATGACCAGAACATGAATAGAACCAAAATATTAACAAGCCTAAAAAGCCCAAAAGATCTTTTTTTTTTCTACTGGGAAGTAGTAAACCCAGATGAACCTTTAGAGAATTATGCACTATAATCATCCAGAGTACAGGAAGCTCTAATTCAATGTATCAGTGCTAAGTTTAGCTAAATCAATTAGTTTTTCTTTCCCCTTTCTCTTCTATGGTCTAGAAAGAGAAATGTTGAGTATAAGCCTCATTCCTTGTGAGCCTCTACTTCATGTAATAAGAAATCATGTGGCAACATGGTGACCTAGGACTATGAGATACCACCACAACCTCTATTTGAAGTGTTATTGGGAAAAAAAATGCAAAGAGATTTGGAAAGCAATCCTAAAAATGTTATAAATGTGAGATGCCATTGGATGTGCTCTGATCATTATGTCATGATATATACTTGCATCAGCCTTGTACTTTTTAAGATAGCAAGGCCTATCAACATTCACTTGGACAAGAATAAAGTTGGGTACATAACTGAGTATTCTGCTTTCTCGTGTCAATAGGCATCTTGTTTCAGACCCCTGTGATCTGCATAAGCAACAGATTTTGCCCATCTAGCATATTTCAGTAGGTTACTTGACCAAAGAAAATAAAGAAATGACAGCTGCCTCCTGGTGTTGTTGGAAAGTATGCAGACACTGGCCTCTTGGAACTTAGAAATGTGCAAAAGCAAATCAGTTGGCAAAGAGAAATGACATAGTAATGGTGAGTGACTGTTTTCATTTAAAAAATCTATTTATTGTTCTAAGGCCAGTGTTTAGAGACATGAAAGCATGTTTCTTAAGAGGATCAATCAGATGGATTTCAGCAATTGCTTGGAATCAGAATGAGGAATGGACTTTGCCTTCCATGGTTTGCTTGGCAATCAAAGGCCCCCTAGCTGCTTTTTCATAAACAGGAAGAATCTTAACACTTCTCTTGGGTTCTGTCCAAATCAAGGATTTACTATGAAAGAGAAGAAAGCAGAGATGGTTTGTGTTTCTGAGTGATCTTGTCCAAAGCCCCTGTAATCCTTTTGTTTTTGTTAAATGAAGGGAGGGGGGTTATCATCAAATATCATTTTGATTGAATCTAAAGGAGGCACTGGCAGGAATACTGAATAACTGAAAGGTTAATGTTGTTCCAGGATACAAAGACATTTTGGTTAGGCTTGGCACAATAGTCTTCCCAAAGCAAATTCCATAATCATAGTACTGGATTTAAGGAGCACTTTTCCAATCTCTTGTTTCTGAAGAAGGATTTTGTAGATACATATATGTTCTTAGATCATTTCCTACATATTCCTACCATGTAGAGTTTTGTTCTTTCTCAACATCCTTTCGTGAAGACATGACTTGTATGTTTAACTGCAGCTGCTAAGATAGAAGGATAAGCCAATATTGAAGTTTGTCTGTCTTTAATAGCTCCATAAAGGTATTGAAAAAACTTGCTTTTCTTTTTGGGTTTTATTATCAAGCTTCTGAATAACAAAAAAAAGTGTGGTACTATATACATTTTTAAAAAAGTAAAAATGATCAAATGGCTAAATCAAAAAAGGTATTCTATTTTGTTTTATTCTGTTCTGTTCTGTTCTATTCTATTCTGTTCTATTCTATTCTATCCTCATTGTATCACAGATATACACCATTAATTGAATATTATACATTCTATTACCAGAAGTAAAGAAAAGATCAAAGAAGTGATAGATCTAGCTGAAAACAAGAGAGAGGTTTAAGATCAAAAGGCAATGTGTAACTCATAGAATAAGAATGATTTGCAAGAACAGAAAGATGGATAAGTATAAGAAATGGTCTCAGTGTGAGATGGATCATGATTACATTTTTGTTTCTCTTATCTCCTGTTTTTAATTAACATTGAACTGGAACAGTGTGATGGATACATGCAAATGGTTAATATAAATTAACAATAAATTAAAGGAAAAAAATCTGTAGATTATACAGAACATAAAAGGACTTGAACCCACATACTAGCTTTACATTCATTTTCTTGTCAATAACCAATCACTGTTATGAAAACAGGACAAAGTGACATAAGGCAAGATGTTGATGTAGACTAGTGAAATCTGGCCAATAAAGTAGGTCTTAAGTTTACTGAGATTTTCACTTCATTTATAATTGCTACATGAACTTACTGTATATTGAGATCCTTTTGGTTGCTGTTGTGATTTAAGCAAACTAAGCAAACATGTTTATTTCAAACCAACCAGAATTATTGGCTAGTGTTCTACTAATTTATCATTTAATTTGATTTATTTATTTTTAATAAAGTTTTATTTGGGTTTTCACACATACAAAATACAAGTAAAACATCTTTTTTGAAAATAGCATGGTTCCAGGTCGAACTGCTTTATACAGACACAAAACTCAATTTCATGCACCTTTTTATATTCTATTCCATATCTTATACTATTTTACATTTTCTATATAGTTTTTCCCCTCTTTTGATTTTCTCGATTTTAATTTGATTATCTCATCTCAATTCAAATCATTATATTTATACTTTTGTCTGTTCTGTTTCAATTTCATATTATCTTTTCTCATTAAACAAGTTTTCTCCTGTAGTTACTAATTGGAGTATGATACCTTTATATCTTTTAATTACATCCATTCAACTCTTATTTAAACTTCAGTATATACCTTAAGGTTATGATCTTCAATATAATACATAATACATAACTTCCAATCAAATTCTGTTTGGTACATTCTTATAATACACACTATATTCTTTAAAAAACAAAAAGATTGTAAATATATGTAATTATAAATCCTCATTCCATTCCAGTTCAGTTCTATCATTAATAATCATTAAAATCTTAACATCTTTAACACTTCTTTTCAATTAAATATCATACTTCCTTAAAAACACATATAATATCCATCATTAATTTTTCCCTTATTTCTCTTCACATATGATTTATAAATCATTAAATATACCTTTTATTACATTTATTTATTGACAAGCATTCCACTGAATTATGATAGCTATTTATCATACATTTTAATCATACATTGTTTCATATTTTCTAAAATTATTTCTGTTTCTAATATAACCATACTATCTCATGTACCTTTGCAGAATCCCTTTTTCCATTAAATTTTCACCCATTACCTCTAAATAGGCCCTGTTTCTCTGTATTTTGTTTCTGTCCTTTATGACTTCTTTTCCTTTCTTTCTTCCCTCTCATTTTCTTCCTCCCCTTTTTACCACTTTGTCTCTCTATTTCTAATTCTCTCCTCTGCTTTTCCCTCTTCTGTTGCTTTCTGATTTTATACTTATTTTTCACTCTATTTTTTTTTTTTTTTGGAGTTGTTTTTCCTAATCTTAAACTTTCCATTCTCTTTCCCCACTTTCCTTTTTTTTCCCCATCTAAGATTATTTGTTCATTAAAGATGGCTTCTTCTTTGTCGCAATCTTCTTGTTCTGCAGGCATTTCTTGTTGTTTCTCATAATTCCAAATCTCCATTTCTAAAAACTGAAATACGAAGCCAAAAGAACCTCTCCCTTCTTGTGCATCTTCTTTGTATTTTTTAAGTTCCATTTTCAGTTCTTCTAAAAATGGAGCCATTTTAAACAGTTTTAAACAACCACCCGATTGATTTTAGTCATTCAAAACAATAACCAAGAATCCAGAAATCATCAAGTAATCCAGATAGTCCCGAGTTATTTCTTCTTATTTCTTTTTTGACTTTCTCTTCCTGGGTTTTTTGTGGCGATATTTCAGTTAGAATGTATCTTTTGGAAATCTTGTTGAGATTTTGCTATAAGTTCTTTTTTAATTCCAGGCAGTCTCCTCCCTTCCAGATCCTGCCCTTTTATTCTTCCTCTCTCCTTTCCTGTTTTCAAAAGCTTTTAATTATCCAGAAATCTTTATTATCCCTTTGACTTTTTATTTTCAGCATTAAATGCCTATTGATGTCAACGTGGATTTTTTTCCAATTTCTTACTTAAGTCTCTTAGCTGTCAGTATAGGAAAAGTAGGAAAAAAAACCAAATCTTTTCCCTTTTCTCTCTCCTTCGCAGCTTAAAAATCTTCTTAGAGAACAATGTTATTGTTTTTTAATAGTTCCAATTCCAAGGTACCTTATTTGTTGCTTTTGCTGTTTGACTCGGTCAACCAAAACTTTCTCCTCTTATCTTCCTCCTGCACATTCTTTTCCGGTTGAGTTCTTCTTTGTGGTGGCCATTTCTGACCACCGCTGCAACCGCCTTCAGGAAAGGGAGTAATGGCCAGCTGGGGAGGAGAGATGCGGCTCTCCTCAACCCTACAGGCAGTGTCCACCCTCTTCACCACCTCTACAGGGTGGCTTAGCCCGGAAACCAGCTGGCTCGGGGCGCTCCAGCGGTGAGCACGGATCGAAGCCTCGTAGAGACGAGGTTTCGGTCTGTCACTGAAGAAGCTCAAACTGGAAGCCCTCTGTTTAATTAGATTGATGTTGTTACTTTGTTTTGTAACATTTTGACATGCTTGTTATTTTTTTCCACAGACATGTTGACTGAGGAATGAGATAGGAATTGATTGAAAATATGGTAGTACGTACAAGTGGTTGAATGATGTTGTGGAAGCAACTTTTGTTGAAATGAATGCAATTAATTCCATGTAATACAATTAACAATAAGAAGGTGCTAGGCTGGACATACAGCTTTATTATGTATATAAGTATGATTGCAGACTGACACCTGGATGCTAATTTTAGACATCAATGGCTGTAAGGAATTATTAATGCTGTTTACATTTAAGAAATTATTAGTGTCATTTTACAACCAGGTTAGTGACTTTTATTCTTTAATTTTGGTTTTTGAATATAAATACTGAAGCGTCATACTTTTTCCTGAAGTAAGCCTGTCAGCTTTCATTATCATTATTATTGAAATTTGTACACCATCCAACTCCCAGCAACACTGGGCAGTTCATAAATAAGGACATAAACAATAATAAAATACAATAGTAGAAAAACAAATGCTAATGAAAAAAGACACAAATCCACTGACTAAGAATGTTCCTCTTTGCATTTCCCCCCTTATAGTCAGATAACAGATAACAGATAATCAGGGTTGGAAGGGACCTTGTAGGTCATCTCGTCCAACCCGCCCACCCATGCAGAAGCCCCTACACCATTTCTGACAGATTGCAGTCCAATCTCTTTTTGAAAGTTTCAAGTGATGGCACTCCCACAACATCCGAGGGCAAGCTGTTCCATTGGTTGATTGTTCTCACTGTCAGAAAGTTTCTCCTTATTTCCAGGTTAAGTCTCTCCTTGTTCAGTTTCCATCCATTATTTCTTGTCTGGCCTTCGGGTGCTTTAGGAAATAGCTTGACCCCTTCCTCTCTGTGGCAGCCCCTCAAATATTGGAAGACTGCTTTCATGTCTCCCCTGGTCTTTCTCTTCACTAGATTAGCCATGTCCAGTTCCTGCAACTGTTTATTGTATGTTTTAGCCTCCAGTCCCCTAATCATCCTGATTGCTCTTCTCTGTACTTTTTCTGGAGTCTCAACATCTTTTTTATAATATGGTGACCAAAACTGTATGCTATACTCTAGGTGTGGTCTTACTAAGGCTTTATAGAGTGTATTAGTTCCTCACTTGATCTCGATTGTATCCCTCTGTTCATGCAATTTAGGATTGCATTAACTTTTTTGGCAGCTGCTGCACACTGCTGGCTCATATTTAGCTGATTGTCCACTAAGACTCCAAGATCCCTCTCACAGTTACTGCTATTGAGCTGGGTTTCACCCAGTCTATATGTGTACTTTTGTTTTTTCTTGCCTAAGTGTAGAACTTTACTTTTCTCTACATTGAATTTCATTTTGTTAGATATGGCCCAGTGTTCTAGTCTGTCAAGATCCATCTGGATCTTGAGCCTATCTTCTTGGGTGTTAGCTATTCCTGCCAGCTTAGTATCATCTGCAAATTTGGAAAGTTCCCCTTCTATTCCCTCATCTAAGTCGTTAATGAAGATATTGAAGAGTACTGGGCCTATAACGGAACCTTGTGGCACCCCACTGCTTACTTCCCTCCATGAAGACTTAGACCCATTAAGGACTACTCATTGAAGATGGTTTGTCAGCCAGTTGTGAATCCATCTAGCTTACTAAGAAGTAGGTTGTGGTCTACTTTGTCAAATGCCTTGCTGAAATCTAAATATATTAGGGGGAGTGCATAAGCACACCAAAGTGGCTACCGTCCCTATCCTATATCTTCTTTTATTCTCTTATATGTATCCATGTATTCATAACTATGTTTATACTTATATCTATTATCTTGTAAGCAACAGACAAATCAAATAAATCAAATAAATAAAAATGTTATGTCCACAAATATTTCACTGGTCATAATTTAGTCATATGTTGAAGAATGAAATAAGATTGGTTTGGTATGATCTATTTTTAACAAACCCATGCTGACTACTAGTTATTACTTTATTCATTTCTAGATGTTGGCAGATCAGTTTTTTATTATCTTTTCCAGTATCTTCCCAGGTATTGATGTTAGATTGGTCTATAATTTTCTGGGTCTGGTTTTTTTTTTCCTTTTCTGAAGATGGGAACCACATCAGCTCTTTTCCAGTCCTCTGGTAGTTCCCCGGTGCTCCAGGATTTTTGAAAGATATGGTGCAGTGGTTCTGAGATGACCTCTGCCAGCTCCTTTAAAACTCTGGGATGTAATCCATCAGGTCCCAGTGATTTGTGTTCATCAAGATCAGACAGGCGTTCTCTTACTATTTTTTTGCTTATTTTAATTTTTATTTCTGGTCTGTCTTTTACAGTTACGTTTTTGGTGGTTTGAGCTATAGTTCCTTTTTGCATGAAGACTGTTGCAAAGAATGAGTTAAGCAGTTCTGCTTTCTCTCTATGGCCTGTTACTTCCTTGCTGTCTTCTCTCTTTAGTGGCCTGACTGTTTCCTTGATTTTTTTCTTGTTATTTATATGTTGGAAGAAACTTTTTTTTTATTATCTTTGACTTTTGTTTGCAAGTCTTTGTTCGTTCTGAGCCTTTGCTATCCTGACTTCGTCTTTGCAGATTCTGGCTAGCTGCTTATATTCTGCCTTAGTTGTACGTCCCTCCTTCCATTTTTTGTACTTGTCCTTTTTTTCTTTCAATTTGCCAAAGAGATCTTTGTGCAGCCATGCTGGTTTTCTTCTTGGATTTCTTGTTTTTCTTTCTCAGTGGTATTGTGCTGGTCTGGGCTTCTACAATTGTACTTTTCAGAGTTTCCCAAGAGTCTTCAGTTGTTTTCCCCTTTAGGATTTTCATCCATGGAATCTTTCCCAAGTTCTCTCTGAGTTTATTGAAATCAGCTCTTTTAAAATCTAAGACTAGTCACTGATTACAAGCTCTAATCTCAAACAGATATAAAATGAATGGCTAAGCAATGTGGTAGCAAAGCTCTCTCTTTCTCTCTATCTCTCCCCACCTCCCCATCTGTAGATTGTATATATGTGCTAGGATGGAAAATAAAAATTTGCAGCCCAGCTGGAAGTGCAATCAATAAACCTCAGACATGCTTCTTAATTCACTGCAACTCCAGCAGGAATTATTTTGAATGCATGGGGAAAGTTGAAAGAAAAAAAAACCACCCTAAAAATCTTACATATATCTCAATTATCCTCAGTGTTGTCTTCTATTTGAATATGCTTCCAACAAATTATAATTAGTTGATAAATAAGACAACTGTAATCTGACTAAGAAATATCTCTCTGCTGCTTGTAGTCATTTTTTAAACTCTGCCCACGTATCTAAAACCCTGAAGACAAACACAGAGGTTGTCAAATCTGCAGAATTCTCCTTGAATGTCTAACAACAAGGGCCTTTCTTCACTGTTGAGCTGAAGTGTTCTCCATCCATCCTGGAGATGATTGAAAACTAAAAGGGCATGAAATTTGCTTTTCCTTTTGCCAGTCTGCATCCTGCCTTTACGGTGTCTGATCCTGGCCATTGCCAATCATCCCAGCTTTCCTCCAAGGTAACAGATGAGGAAGCCAAATAAATTGTATTTAGTCTTTAATAGGCTGCATACTATCAGTTAAAGTGGGAAAGCACTGTGTTTTAATATTGGTGCTCCTAAGAATTATTTAAGCTGGTCCCACTTCAGAGAATGAGATGGAGGGAACATGATGGGTTCAAGGCAGAAAAAGGAAGTTGGCAGGACAACCACGGTTAGGTACGGGGGGGGGGGGGAGAGAAGTAGACCACACAAATTGTGTAACTAACCAATCTGCCATGCTACTGTGATGAGATTATACTTATTAAATATGATTGGGATGCTGGTTTGCAGTTCTACCTCAAATCATATGTTTGTTTACATATATAGAAAAATTAAGATGTTAACTTTTCTATATAGCTAATCCTTAAGTCCTTAACTTCACCCTAAGCAATTGCTTGCAATGTATGTGGTTATGACTTCACTTGTGCATGCCTAGCTATCTTCACACCCAACTGGAAGTTTATCTTTGCTCATTCCCACAAGATCTGGAGAAGTGCACCTGCATCTGAAAGGAAGATGTTTGAACAATATATTCTAAGATGGAGGAATTTGCAAGCTCCATGAATGACCTAACATGTGCTCTTCAGATGAACCCATGACATAACTTAACTTGGTTCTAAATTGATTAATTTCCTGGGCTAATCAACCCATTTTATGAACGGCATAAGGTAAGGTATGATAAACCAACCAAGTGAGCTAGGGTTGTCTATCATGCTGAGGCAAAACAATGAAAAACATTAAAACTAGCCAAGTTTAGCATGTTGTATGAATCAATTAATAACCAAGTTCAGCATGCTGTGCAATCTCAACATGTGGAAAAGAGTTTCCCAAACTATAAAAAGAGCTGAAGCAATCATTCTTATTAATTGTCTCTTGATGTCCCCAGCGGTGCCAGATGGAGCTGGCATCCATTTGGAGCTACTGTTGTTGTTATTGTGTCAGCTATTTCTAGAAATTTTTTAATGTCATTCCTAGGAAACATCAGTGCTCGTATGCTGCAAATCCCACCTATGGCATCCAAGGGAATGATCCAAGAGGAGCAGAATGACAACAGTAGTGTCTCACTGTCATTCTTCAGGCTCCACCCCTTTTGTAAATGCATCCTGTTACAGCGATATCCAAAAGCAGTTGAGTTTGCAGTACAAAAACACGAGACTGCTTGTGTCATTTAATGAAAGTAGTTGAAGCCTGAAGATGCCTAAGGATCCCATTATAGCAAAGAGAGCTTACTCTTTAATATGTATTCAGCTTACTGTTTGTATTTCCACGAGGTTTAAACAGTAATGGTGGTTTCCTGTCAGATTTGAACAACTGACATATGGGTGGCCATGCACATATCCACTGTTCAGCATAATCAGAACTAAAATATAAATCCACAGTCCTAAAAGAACAGCATGTATCTGCTGGAAAGCCAGAATAGCCACTGTTTATGAGAAAATCTGTACAGAACAATGATTTATTTATTCCTGATCTAAACATGTTCTTTTTGTTCTTTATTTGTGCCTTTCTGTTTTCATCTAATTTTACCCTGAACCAAAACAGTTATAGCCATGTGTTGATGTTCAGCTGGAAGATATCTTAAGAAGAACCAAGGCAAAGCTCTGGCTTGGGGCAAGTCTTACCAAAAAACGTCCCAAAAGATTCATTTCCCTGTCTAAAAAATGTAGGGAGGGTAGATGGATCTATGATGTTTTCCCTGCCCTTGAGTTCAGTACCCTATTTTTTCTCAAACACCAGAAGATCAAGCACAAGATCAATTAATTTATATAAGGTGGACCTTCCCTTACGGCTTAGTATTTCTTGCTAAGAGCAAATATTCATGCTAAATGCTTTATTTCCATCTCTAAGGATTTTTTAAAAAGGTCCAGGGAATACGCCTTCATGGCTTGTGCTCCCTCACTGATTAGGCCCTTTCCTTAAACTCTAGAGCTGTTCAACGAAAGCTCCTACATACTTTTCCAGTTCCATCAAATCAGGATTTCAGATATGTGAGGGAATAACCGTGACTGGGTTTTAAATACATAGTTTAATATATTTCTTGTCAGTGTGAAATCTGAGGGTGGGTATATAATAGAGAATGGCTCTTCAGGGAACTGCTATGCATGATAATTCCTTTGGTGGAAAAACAATAGAATCGTGCTTGTTTGTCCATCAAATAAATAAACAATGGTTGTTATATTCAAAGACCATTTTCAGCCAACTTCATTGCGGTCAGCTTTGAGTGAAGCCAGAAGTTTGTTAGTTCAGCTCCATGTGTCATTCCTAACAGGATAATGACTTCACAAGCATGGCAAAGGCCAGACTCATTTTCTCTCCCCTGCTGGTGAGCTGTAAAGAGACATTTGAAACAGAAACTTGTCAGAGAATTCTAATTTCTGAAATCCCACAATCAGTTCCGTCATTTTAGGAGACTAATCTCCAGATACAAACACTTGGAATGGGTTTTGTAATAAGGTTAGGATTATGTGCAATGAGATATGCAAATTTTGCTCCTAGAGAGGACACAGGATAATGCCTAACCAGTGCTAATGATTATGGAACTAGAAAAATATATTGGGCAAAGATTTTACATGAAAATAATGCCAGGACTTTGTCAATTCAATGACATTAATGGATTATGTTTTGCACTTGGATGGAAAATCAGGCAAAATAGTTCTACCCAAATTTTATTTAATGAAAAGTATGTCGTCTTTATGTATCTGCCAACAACCATTGGTTGTTATTATTATTATTGCTATTGTTTTATCTACCATGACTTTGCTAACATCCTTGATTATTTGATTAGTTTTCACTCCAAAGAAATATAAGCATAGAGGTTCTTGCTGTTCTCAGAGCTTGATTGTTTTCTTGCAGATTTTTCATCATACAGACTAGGTAATATCATCAGTGCTAGCATTTCAACCTTGAGCTACACATATTCTCCTTTATTACTGTAATAATGGACCTAAAGGCGTCAGAATTATATCTACCGTGTTTCCAATCCACTCCATAGTTTTCTCAGATGTGGGGAAGAATTTTTTATTGGTTAATGCCAATCCTAACAACAACATTTGTGCATAGCCATTCCCCGTCCCTGTCTTTTGAGCTTCTTTAATGTATAAAACCACTCCTCCTTTCTTGCATTGTGTCAAAGAAATAAATATTTTCCCTAACTTTGGCTGTATCAACAGTTGTTCATGTTGCTTTTTAATATGTACTTCTTGTAGGCAGATTATATCAAATTTTAATTTCTCTAATTTATGGAAAGTTTTCCTTCTTTTAACAGCTGAATTAAGTCCATTTATGTTACTTGTAATCAGTTTTTCCTCTTCCATGTTTATACTTTATAAGTAGGTTTAGCAGCTCTTGTAGATCTTGGTTCATGTTGTTCCTTAACTTCCACCTTTCCGCCTACTGCACCTTTTTCTTTTTCAGTGGCTATTTGACAATCTTCTGCCTTGTATACTTGATGTGACACTACTTGGGAGATTGTAAAATCTCATGTTGGTACTTGTATGGATACATCTGAAAGTCAGGATCCAACAAACTTTTGACAATCATGGGATTAAAGATTTAGAAAGGATCTAGTTGTTTCCCATTATTTCTTTGGCCATACCAGTACAGATAATTGTGATGGAATATTGCTGTAAGAATTGGTTTGCTTAATTACACAAAAGTCTGTTCAGGGCACATATTGACAACTTCAATCTCATGGATGGTCTTCTACTCAACCTCAATGGCAGAATTGTATTTTGAATTGTTTAGATTCCCCTTTGGTAGACTTTGGGAAATGTGGATTTGAAAATGAAGGATGACACAATATATTCTGCCTATGGGCAAGAAGTGGAAAAATACAAAATTGTGACTTTTCCCAAATCCTTCACCTTTCAGAAGTATCGCGATCAGCACAACTCAAATAAAATGCCAGAGGATATGTTGTCAATTGCAACACTTGTCCTTTGTTTATTTTTCTTCCTTTCTTGGAACTTTTTTTCTAATTGACAGCTATTTTGCCTAATCCAGGATCCATTATCGGAAGCTTCAGCCTCTCATATCTATGCTGTGAAATTTCCAAAGGTTATTAGAACAGGCCCAGTAAGTTATGATATAGCCAAATGGCATCACTTGTGTTGCAACATCATTGCAGAAATAACACAAGTTATAATCTTGAACAAACAATGTAAGCATGTTTGTCATGTCATTGTTTAAATGACATGGCATACATACTTGCATCATTTGGTCAAGAACATAACTTGTGTTGTTCTTATTAATCATGCGTGCAATAATGTTTGCTACCTGCAGTTGTCACTAAATGCTACATATTATTTGTAACAACATTCTTCATTTTTTGAAACTACAACCAGTTCCCCTAGTGGTCTCCTTTGTCATATAGGTTAGATATGGTTCATATATATTCAGAAAAATGGAAGCCTCTGACACTGATGAAAAGAAAATATTTTTGTTTTTACAGGACAAACTAACATACTTTTTATAAATAGATCATAGCTCTTCTACTATGTGTAGTGTATCTGCTAAATATTACTGCATACTTTCTATCATCCTAGGCTGTGATTTTTGCTAGCATATGATGTTTTTCTTAAACAGTACATAAAAAAACAGATATTTTTAATAGTCATCTATTGACAGAGAATTTTTATTTTGAAGCACATTCTATCATATACAAGTCAGGACATCATATATCACTTACTTATTGCTTCATTCATCAACCATTCAAAGTTACAAAGGCCCTGAAAAAATAACTTTATGATCAAAGCCTGCCTTTATGAACTTCGTGGTATCTCTCAGTCACATGATCAACATTACAGTCAGTATGCATCATCCTGTGCCTGACCTGTTGTTCTCTTATTTTTTCTCCTGGCAGACAGATTGGTGAGGAAAAGATTACAAGAGAGTAAGCTGGCACACAATGGGGAACACTCATGAAAAGCAATGCACTGGTATTAGCAGTCTTAAATGTGCTACACAAATAGATTTATTCTCCATAGTATTCCCGCTTACTCTCTCATAATCCCTTCCTCTCCAATATCTTTGCTCTGTGAGAGTGGAAAAAACAAGCAGTTTCTCTAGGTAATCTCTCCTGTGCCTAACCTTTTTCTCCCCTGCTCCAGACTGAAGAGATTGAAAGAAAAGAATTACAAGAGAGTAAGTCAGCACACAGTGGGATATACACTAGGCTGTTTGAGTAATACATTCACAGCTGCTAGCACCAGCACATTACTTTTGAAGTATATTTTTCATTGTGTGCTTCTTATTCTCTTGTAATTCTTTCCTCTCCAATGAAGGTAAATGCAAATATTAATTCACTTTTTGTAAATTATCCAGCCTCTGGGTGAGCATTCCAGAGGGCAGGATTAGGAGGCAAACAAAAACAGAAAGTGTGAAATTGATTAGTATTGTCAGTTTCAAGCTGACAAGCACAATTGGCCACAATGGTCACATGATTTTTGACTTAGTGATGCTTAGTGCCAGAGTTTCTGGTCCAACTTGTGGTTGCTCAATTAGGGCTACCTATAGACTGCTGTAGAGAAATTCAGTTTATTACACAATTGAAGGTAGGCTAACATGACAATGTATGCTTTAGAAATGCTTTAGATGTCGTAGAACTGAACCACAGTGAAGATGAAGTCATATTAAGTCTTTTATCAAATATACAAAAAGCAACAGTAATTATATTTGATGGCATGCTGATGTTTGATGAAGGGCTTTATAACACCTGCCAATCATAAATCCATTTTTAGAAAAAATATTTGAATAAGCACAATTGAAATTCATACTCTGGTTCAAGTAATAGTAGCAGGTTCACAAAATCCAAGTGAAACAAAATCTGACCAGATTTCAGTAGTGCTGCATAATTAAACTTAATTCTAAACTTAATAATCCCCCCTCTTCTCTCTCCTCTCCTCCCCTTCCATTTCTTTTCCAAAAAATTGGCATTCTGAGCCTACAGTGCTCTCAAGCCCTTAGAAGTTGTACAGCCTCAGGTTGAGAAACACCTTTCTAATTTATAAGCTGACTATCCTTTTTTCGCTCTGAACAAAAATGCTGGTTAACGTCTCCTGTATTGTGGTTTTGCTTTTTAAGACTATTTCATAACTCTGCCCCAGCCTACATCTTTGGCATTTTATCTCACAACACATCACTTCCATATAATCTATCAAAAATATCAGTCACAAAGCTCCATCTGTCTCTTTCTCCCACTTACATGCCTTTTCCCCCTTCTTGCACAAAAGATACTCTATTCATTCCTGTCTATTGCAAGAAATTCCTACAGAAAGATTAAAAGGTGATTTCACTGAGCAAATGGCAGATTCGACTTATACATTTTCTAAATGCCTCAGTAGCTTTTTCCTGTGTTTGCTCCATCCTAAATACTGTACAGAGAAGAAATCTGGTTGAACTAATAATGTGGCAACTTATATAAAGAAGCTGTTAGAGAAAAAAAATACCTTGCAATATAAAGGAACAACATGACCCACACAGCAATATCACAATTATCTTGACCCACAATTTTTCTGCACTATTACTCAGATTTTCAGATTGAAAAAAATATCTCTCTCATATTTGATAGGAAGAAAAAAGAAATTGGACTATTGCCACAGTGAAACAAACTCTAATAGAATATATGTAGCAATGGGTTGGATGGTGAAATCCTTGCACTCCAGTGAAACAAACTCTAGTTGTTTTATGAGTTTTTAAAACACTGATTTTTCCCCTCTGGCTATACTAAGTTATCTATAAGTGGATGCAACTACACCAATGGGTTTAATTCTTTTTATGAATACATATAATATGTTGTATACCTATTGTGTTTATGAGTTGACAGATGACCAATTTACAACTGCGTTTTGTTGGCTTCTCTAAACATATACTTGTGGACATTCTTGTTGAGGAAAGAGATGCTCAGTTAGAAACCTGAACAATTCAAGCTTTTTTTAAAAAAATTAAAAATAAACATGTTTGGAGAGGTGTGAATGTAAATGATATTCCTTTACTTTTAATTAGATCATTTCTTTTTTTTCCCTCCCTAAAAATCTGAGGGTTTTTTTCCCCCTCTCAACTGGACTTTCATGTTTTTATTCTTTGTAACACACATGCTTCTATTGCATTACTTAACAAAAGTGTAAGATTTAACATAGATACAATCACATTAAATAGATTATGGCTTCCTTTACTAGACATTAATCCAAATATTTATTTCAGTATAATAAAATGCTGTCTATTATATGATGGAGTGTTTAGCCAGGAATACTTGACATAGAAGGAAGTACTATGGAAGTTGGGGAGAAACTAGTAGTTTACTGTTACATACATGTAAGATTCCATGGATGGACAGATGGCTAACTTACCAAGTACTTGAGGGCAGACTATGACAAGATGGCATCAAGCTGCTTAAGAAAATTGCTGCATTTGAAAAGAAAGACTTCCCTCTTCTTGCCTATTAGTCACTGCCCATTGCTTCAAAAACAACTAGACAGAGTTTATGGAGTGGCTTCCATTCTTTTATCAGCCAAATAAACAACCTTTGTTGAATGACAAATCAATTAAGAACCCAATTAATGACCCTACTCTTTTGCTTTAATTTACACTAAGGCTTTCAAGCTCTGTGGAGAATCCAACCAAATAAAGCAAAAAAATATGGGACCGTCATCTCAGAATCTCTCCAAATGTGCTCCATGCTTACCACAGGTGCAGATTTGTAAAGCCATCTTTTCCTCTGCTTTCTCTTTCTCTGCTGTTTCCATAATCCCAGGCATATACTAAGGATTTCCCACAGAGCCATGATGCAAAGAAGGCCAGTGCTGAAATCTTATAATGATCCCAATGCTAAGGCTTCAGGCTTTGCATGGATAGATGAGAGAGAAAGACTGAGAAGGAGGATGGGCATGTGAAGGGGTGAAATCATAAAGTCAAATAAAGGTTAGGGACTATGAGTGAAACACTTTTGTGACTAATCAGCAGGCAATGAGAAAACTTGAAGCTAGACCCATAGTGTGCATCAACTAGAAGAAGACAAAATGATCAGCCGTGGATCTAATGGTTAGCTGCTCAGTTAGACACAGGACACTGATTTCAGCAGCTTTGGGTACAGTCAGTGTTAAACATCCTTCAGCTGTAGAAAAAGTAAAACAATCCCACTTGGTCATTGTAGGAAGGAGGAACATTCAGTTGTTCCTCTCTAAGTCCAAGGACAGATAGAAATGAAAAAATGAGGGTTATTTATGGAAGCTACATTAGTTGACCCTCATGTGAAATCAGACTGTTGTGCTCTTTCTCCTCCTTTTCATTTTTTGGAAAAAGTACCCTCAAAAAGTCGATCATTTTTTGGAAAAAGTACCCTTAAAAAGTCAATCATTTTTTGGAAAAAGTACCCTTAAAAAGTCAAAGTCCTAAAAAATATTTCATAGTTGCATCATGGTAATTGCAGGAAGTCCTTGAAGAGGACAAATTAGACTTTATTTTAAATTGTCATGATTCTTTTGCAAGTTTGAATCAATTCCAGACATAATTCCCATATACCTTCCGCATCTGCATTCAGTAACTATAGTTACAGTATTCCTAAAAATGGAGAAATGGTGAAGCTGACTATTTTTATATATGAATGACCAAATGAAGTGCCTGTCTGCCACCCAAAAGCAGGTAGAAATAATAGTTCAGCACCACAGGCACGATTGATAATACACAAATTATAACAGAGTTTCAAGAGCTAAGACTCAGAAATCCTCATCTGGATAGACTAATTGGCATTTACATTTTCTTCATGGCACCTTTTTTCTGGGGGAAAAATGAACATTTTTGAAAATAAAAGCTATGATTTTAAAGTTTCTATTAAAAATAATAATTGTGCAATAACCACTTTAGCTGGCTCTCTTACTAAATATATTACTGAATAACCCTAGGCTCTAGGCTGGAAGTTGAGAGAGAAGACAATAATAACCCCTTCTATACTTTGCCAAGAAAAAGATCTTGACTGTATATATCCAGGAAGTTATCAGGGCTGAAATTAACTGGAAGGCATCTTTACCTGCATCTTTAATTAGCTAAAAAAATATTCTTCTTTGTTAACTTGGAATAACTTATTTCCATTGTGAGACCCTTAAAAAAATTCAATAGAACAGTTATTCCCTTAGCACCAGAAGGGGAAAAAATGAAAATCTAGGGGGTGCAGAAAACCCAAGGGAGAGGGAGGGAGAGAGGGAGGGAGGGGGAGAGAGAGAGGGAGAGAGAGAGAGAGAGAGAGAGAGAGAATCATAAAGATATAAATTATACAGAACATATATATTCATGGCATCAAACAAAATTCATCTCCTGTCAAATATATATTGAAGAATATGTCAAATATTTAAATAAACATGATTAAAGTTTTGTGGTGCTTATATTGGTGATGAAATAAGCAGAAAAAGCTCACAATGTGATGCCAAGGCTCTACTGTTATTTAAATCCTTCATTGGAGAGAATCTAAGGACAATCTAAGGATAAGAGTGTCCACTCGTTTAGTGGATTTAATGACAATAATTTCTTCTGGTCTTCTTGATTTGTCTCAATTAAATACACTCCTTATTCCTTGTCCTCTTTTGCTCCCTACCTGTATGGAGCTTTTTTTTTTTAAGGGGCCTCTAGTTCTTTGATCTTCCCATATTGATTTTCTAAGGCAAACTCATTGCATGTGTTACTTGCATGCCAAAAGACTTCCTGCCTTTGCATTTCATTTATTGAGAGATTGAGAAAATGAATTCTATGAACAATTTGAGCCAGTAGAAGTAGAATTCTGTACATCCGTCACCAGATAATGCTTATACTTAGGGAGAGGCTCCTTTGGTCACTCAAGTGAGGGTCCCTAAGCCCTACTCTCCCAATAGCTTTCACTTTCTGGAAATCTTGTTGTGATGACCTGGGGCAACACAGTCAAATAAGCAAGAAGAGTCCCTTTAATACCTCTATCTTTGCCCCCAATATCCAGGTTACCTTTGGCTGGAGAAAAAAACCTTCCCCAAGAAAAGTCTTTAAGTGGAGGAATTTCTGTCCGAAAATAAAATATATACAAACTGTAAATAAAAATCCACACAAGCCATGCTGCAGTAATTAACTTGACAGGGCAGAAGGAATTGCAGTCTTGAAAGCCCAGCAAAACACAATACAGCTGGGAAGTTGCCAGGAACTCAGATAAGCCTTGACGATACCAGATAATTCATGATTTGCTCCCAACAACTTTGTTGTGTGCAGCTTCCCTTTTTAAACACTGTGTTCCCACCTGCAGCTAATGAAGGAAAACAGGCCCTTTCCTCCCCCATAAGCCATGCAACTCATGTTGCTCCCTTCTCTGTTCTTCCCTGCATGCCCTAGGATGAAGAGGGGGTGGACCAGGGTCTTCCTCCAAATTCCCTCTCCCTTGCTCTACTTCTCCCTTGCTCTGCCCAGCCAGCCTTTGCCCTTCCCCAGTTTCTTCCACAGCCAACAGAGCCATACTCCCACTCCCTGTTAGCTGCTCGATCTTCCCCTCCGAATAAGATTCTGACAGGGGCATGACACTTGTGGGAAGTTTAGTTACTTCTAGGTAAAGGTTCCCCTCGCACATATGTGCTAGTCATTTCCAGCTGTAGGGGGCGGTGCTCATCTATGTTAGAAAGTCAAAGAGCCAGTGCTATCCAAAGACTTCTCCGTGGTCAAGTGGCCAGCATGACTAAATGCTAAAGGCGCACGGAATGCTGTTACTTTCCCACCAAAGTGGTCCCTATTTTTCTACTTGCATTTTACATGCTTTCGAACTGCTAGGCTGGCAGAAGCTGGGACAAGTAGTAAGAGCTCATTCTGTTATATGGCACTAGGGATTCGAACCACTGAACTGCCAACCTTTCTGATCAACAAGCTCAGCATCTTAGCCGCTGAGCCACTGCATCCCTTCTACCACCACTCTTTCCAGATATAATGCTTCTCTTTCTTGCTTATGTTAAAACAAGTGGGAAAAACTCTTTCTTCTTGGCTTTCTGCACCCTTTTTTAGCAGGGTGATTAGCAAGTATGGGGGATCAATTCTCTGCTAAGATGAGGCTACACATTTCAGAAGATATAAACTGTTTACTATCTAGATTAATGTTAAGGACTTCAGAATTGAAGGGAATGGGATAAATGGGAAGGAAAAATGTTACAAATCCCACAGCTTTTAATCTGTAACTAACTGTCCTGGCATAAATACATATTCAGATGCATATACAATGCCGAAACAAAATAGGACTCATAATCTAAAATAACAGCTCATTTCAATGTATAATATAAATTTGGGGAAAAATAATCCTAGTTCATATCTAACTCCATTTCCCTAGATCAGAGGTGTAAAACTTGCATTGTCACAGTGTCATCTTGTGATGTATTGTGACTTTTCTCCCCTTTGCTAAACTGGGTGTGGGCATGGCCCATTGGCTATGAGTTTGACACCCCTGTCCTAGATAGACTTGAAAGACAATGGTCATTGATCATAAGGAAGGTGATGTTCCTGCCGCAACACATGGCAATGATATAGGTGCTTGCCTACTGTGTAAAAAAACACAATACAACAAGGGTTTTCAAACTTGGCAAGTTTAAGACTTGTGGACTTCAACTCCCAGAATTCCTAAGCTAACATGACTGGAGGAGGACTTCTGGGAGTTGAAGTCCTCAAGTTTTAAAGCTGTCAGGTTTGAAGACCCCTGCAATACAATATACAAACCACACACAAGTAAGAAAATAGTATTTTCAATGTATAGTTAAATGAGGATATATATATGTGACAGTATGAACTGGAAGCATATTTCTTTGCAGCTGTGGTAGTGGATACCAAAACACATGGTGGTGAAGCCTTTTAGGCTTTTACTATACACAGTAATTTATACCAGTTATTGACAACAGAGCTAAACAATATAGTCCTGGTATTAGTTTTACTCTCTGATTTCCTTCCCAGAAACTTTATCTCTCCTGCTTGCTCCCCATTTATTTCCATTTCCTCCCCCTGTTTCTGGGCATCACAAGAGAGACAGTGTGAAAAGAAAAGGAAAAAAAAGGTTGGGTTTAGTGTGCTCATCTTGGCTAAATTTCCATCTCCACCAAAGCACTTACTGCTTCTCCATTGAAGGATAAACCTCTCTCAGGGTCTTCTGCTCAGGTTTCCCCCCCGCCCCCGTAAATCAGGGCTTCTCTATTGGCAACTGTTTTCCTCCATCCTTCCATGATCTTAGGTGAATCCACTGCCTACAGCCTGCTAGATATCCCCTTCTTCTTCTTGGGCCTTGAGGTAGAACTCTCATCCCCATAGATCATCCCTCCCTCCTGGATTGTTCTGCACATTTATCTTCTCTCTCAGAGTTCTCCCCAGCCTTCATCCCTAGCTACCCCATTCACTATAACTACAGTCTTTTACTTTCCTCTCCTTCTCTGTATTCTTCTCCAGTCTCTGGTTAAACTGGCAGCATGTCCCACAGCAGCTGAAGAGGTGCTAGTGGACATGAAGAGAGTGTCCCCCATCACCAGGGCTTGAGGCCAGAGGTGATATTCAGCAGGTTCTGACCAGTTCTGGAGAACCGGTAGCGGAAATTTTGAGTAATTCAGAGAGCCAGCAAATACCACCTCTGACTGACCCCATCCCCATCTATTCTCTGCCTCCCAAGTCCCAGCTGATTGGCAGGGTCTTCTTTTGTTGCCCTGCACAGGAGAACGGAGCTGGAAAGCAGATTAGTGGGATGGGAAGGGAATGGGATTTTGCAGTAACCTTCCCATGCCATGCCCACCAAGCCACACCACACCAACCATGCCACACCCACAGAACCGGTAGTAAAAAAAAATTGAATAACGCCACTGCTCTAGGGCCCATGACCCATATACCTCACTGCAAAATGGGATTGTTGACTCAAAATCTCCTCATACCAATCCTGCCTAACAGGCAGGTCAGGCCTTGTGATGAAGCAGCTGTCCTTTAAGGCCAGAAATGAGCTGCTTTTCCCTTTTTCTTCACCCTAATGGCTAACTCACATCATCAGAACAGTAGCCAGGCTGGGCTACTGAAATCCATTTTATCCACAGTAAGATTGAACATGTAGACACTCTCTCCACCCCACTTTTTCAGTTCATCAATTTGATGAAGAACAGAGCCTTTGCATTTTTCTTTACTTTTCTAGTTGGCTTAATTGAGTCTTTGACATTTAGTTTCCAGTCATTCTAAACTATCTGACCTGTAGCCATCTGGAACTTTTGCACTGGAATTGTATCAATTTGAAACGCAAAGTTATTTTTGTCTACTTATGGTTTTATTTTCAGTAATGAAAAGTGCACATATTAAAAAAACAGATTTAATAGGCTCACAATAACACACTTGTACACAGGAGGTATAAACTATGATAGTATTTTAAAAACTGGCAAAAACCACACTTTCGAATTAGGTTAGCAATAGATCAGCTATAGATTATATAATTTTCAGCATCCATCTGGCAACAGGAAGTAAGAACATGATTAAATGTTTCTCTCCCTCCTCTCTAATAAATTAAACCCTTAAAATAATTCAGATAAGGAGGTCTATCTATTTTTATTGTCGATAGAGTAAAAATTCCTTCCAGTTCAGTTCAGCTTTTGGTAAATTCAGGAACATACCCTTTAAGCTTTCTCAGGAAGACTGCAGGACTTCTTTGACTTCTTTTGATCTCCCAGTCTAGCTTGCAGCTCAGGGTTTTCTAGGGGGTGTGGGTGTATGTATGTGTGTGTCCTAAATAAATCCTACCCCAGTTAGCTTGTTGAGATCAGGCAGGTCAGCCAGATGCTGCCATCTACTGTGACTATTGTTCAAATAGGAGAAAAGTGATCTACCTTAATGAGCACAGAAATATATGTCAACCACATCCTACCCATGATGTAAAGGGTGATCTATCAAAGGGCAAATTATGCTAACTATTTGGAATGGCATCAAAAATATATTGTCAAATTATTTACACTTTGCAACTCAGGAAGGAACTTCTGATTGGGCATATCATGGGTTCCGTGGATCCATTCAACAGGCTGCATAGAGTTGGATTTTGAAAGACTGTTTAAAGCTCAGTTATATGTTTCTTTTTCTTCTTTGAGAAGTTAGATAGTAGAAGACTGTGCCTTACTTTTTATTCTAGAAACTATGAACAATCAGCCAGAAAGATTCTGAGTGCATTTAAAAGTACAGAAAACCCCAGTGTTAAGTGGCATAAGTAATTGGATAGACTGCTGTTTATTTTCATGAATTTTGAATTATGCTCCCCAAGTGAGTAAAATAACTGATGATTGGAATGGATTTTAGGTTTTGTTGCTCTAGATATAAAACATAGATAGATTGATTTTTTTAAGAACCTTCTCTTTTCTCTTAAATTATTATTAATTATGCCTTGATCAGTGTTAATATTCTGTCCACTCTTCAGTTCATTGTGAAATGATATGCTATATATATATTACTTGAACTAATATGTTGGAACATGCTGCTGAAGGACTTATTACCAACTTTCAATATCTATTAAAGAAATAAAATGCTTAAAAAGGCCACAAATTACAGTATAAATTTTAGCTGCTGCACTACATCAAAAGCTAGAGCAATCCCTGAATTTGCAAGCATACAATTTACAATCCACCACATCTATTACAGATTTAATGTGAAGAGTTTCTCCATATCAGATCAAAATGAAATTGTTTGCATGTTCATCAAGGGCATTTTCTCAAGCCTAAAGTACTTTAATGCACATAGTTAAAACTTGATTTGGTGTAAGATTTGACTGAACCATGAGACATTTTCTTTTTTTCCATTTGTTATGGATTTCCACAATTTCTAATAGCAAATTTAGGTAGTGAGTGGATTTGAACAGAACTACTAAAAATCCTAAAGAATGATGCCAGGATTCTTGTGATTAAGGACATCTTTTGCAGAAACACACATAGACAAAACAAATCTTGAAAAAAGAACAACAATCCAACAGGAATTGTTCACTAGCCACAGAATGCTGAATGTCCATTGGAAAAGTCAAAGGAACAGCAGGAAGAATGGAATCCACAACCCGAAGAAGTGGCTAACTGGAATCCTAAGCAGAAATATTTCTGTTGGAAAATCAGGAAGCATTCAGCACATTATTGAAAGTTTCATTGATTAGGCAAATATCCAAAGTTTAGATAGAAAATATTGGGGAGATGCCTAGATGTATAAATATGCACAAGTATAGTGCATAAGAGGGACACCCTCAGAATTAGAGTTGGATGACACAATTTTGCTTTCAATATACATTATTTCAAAGTACTTACATAAAAAAAACCCTGAATGAAATGGTTCCTTTCAATATGTTACTGGAAAGGGATTAAAGTTGAAAATCAAGCCTCCGCCTCCTCTTCTAATGTACTCTCTTCATGGATTATATTTGGGGGGGGATTTATAAATCCCATGCTCAATGAACATTCATTGGACATGACCTTCAGGACTAATGTAGCAGTATCTATGTTTTAGTGCTAATATGTTGTGTCTGTTTGCATATTATTATTATTATTATTATTATTATTATTATTATTATTATTATTATTATTATTATTATTATTATTATTATTATATTTGTTTATTTATTTTCAATGTTTTCTCAGCTTTAAATGGTTGTAAGCAGGCCAGAGTCACCTCTAGGAAAATTAGGTGACAATCAAATCAAATAGATAGATAGATAGATAGATAGATAGATAGATAGATAGATAGATAGATAGATAAACATCTATGTACATATGGTCAATATTCTCAATTTAAGGCATATTTATTATGTGTATACAACATGTCAAGCAGTGGTTCTTGGTCTGTGGTCCTTTGGATACCTGGGGGAGGTTGTGATGTTGTCATAGGGAGTCCATGAATAGTTGATGCAGTCTAGTGCTTTAAATCTTGAGTTCAGTCTTCATGGTCCATGGCCTCAAAGGTATTTTAAGGGGGGGTCCATGATGAAGAAAAGGTTCAGAATCACTGATGTAAAGAATTACGTTCATAGTGATATCAATATTGTTATACTGTACAATGGTGAGCATGCTAATACTTTAATGTTTGTTTTCTAAGAAAATTATGAGGTTTCTCATAATTCCACATTTTCAGTAAATGTATTACATGTTCTTTGTACACCACATTACTGTCTGTGTGTTTGTTTGGTGTGTCTCTGTGTGTAACTTTCTCTCTGTGTGTGAGAGAGAGTGGGAGAGAGAGGGAGAGGGAGAAGGAGAGAGGGAGGGAGAGGGAAAGAGAGAAATTTTATTCAGGATTTTTTTTCTAACTTAGTCCTTTACATCTTCCATTGTAAGTGTTGTGTGCCCAATGCTACTATAATTGAATTCATCCACCTTGGGATTGGTTATCCACTTCTTCTTTTTCCTTCCACTTTTCCCAGATCAATAGCAATAGCACTTAGACTTATATACCGCTTCACGGTGCTTTACAGACCTCTCTAAGCGGTTTACAGAATCAGCATTTTGCCCCCCCAAATTTTGGGTCCTCATTTTACCCACCTCAGAAGGATGAAAGACTGAATCAATCTTGAACCAATGAGATTCAAACTGCCAAACTGCTGGCAGCTGGCAGTCAGCAGAAGTAGCCTGCAGTACTGCATTCTTACCACTGCACCACCACAGCTCAGTGTTCCTGCATAATGTGTCTGAAATAAGATCATCTGAGTCTTATGTTGATTTGTTTGGTAATCAATTTGTTTGTTTTCCTGATTATTTTGTGGTATCTCAGGGGTCTTCCACAATACCAATGTTCAGAAGTGTCAATCCTGTAAGGAATATTTTCTTGCATGTTGACATCTTTATTGCACAGAAATTCAGTATACTATTTCCTTTTGATCTTTTTTGAAGCAGTTACTATCTATCTCTTGGCATCTTTTAGCATACCAATTCAAAGTTGGAGACCACTTTTGAGCTTATAGGTTTTTTTTAGTCTTGCCTTGTTTTTCCAGATCTGTTTCCTCTTTGATGTTTTTATAGATGCTGCTACTATGCTACTTTCTGTGTTTTCTAACACCCCTTTGAAATTCTTTCTTCATTTCTGAGATTTTTTGCCTTTTGTGTCTTTGGCTTCTCTTGCTTGTAATTTCTACTGTTTGTTCTGATATTCAGTTTGCTTTCTTCTTTCTTGATCATTGTATGTCTCCATTCACAATCATCCTTAACTTCTTTAAATTCATTCCATAGTTCCTCTAGTTTACCTCTACTATGAATGAAGCTCAGGCTTAAAATGGTTCCCGTTGTTGTCTTTGGAAATGGTGGAATAATGTTGTGGAAACTGGTTGACTTTCTCCCTCCATTTTACTTAACTCAGAACAAGTACATGAACAATTTGTGATCTGTTTCGCAGTAATCCCCTGGCCACATTACTGCTGTTATAACTGAGCTTATCCATTTTCTCATGCCGATAGGATTGTCAATTTGATTTCTATCCACTTTGTCTGGTGATGTCCTTGTACATAGGCATTGTTCTGGTTGTTTAAAGTTTCTGTTAGCAATGATACATCATTCCCCTGCTTTATTTAAATCTCCTAGGCCAAGCAGCCCAACGACTTTTTCCTCCATAATATTTCCAAATTTGATGTCTCAATCAGAGATTGTACATCTTGCTTGCATGATTTATTTCAAAGTCACAGCAGCACATATGGTTTTGCGTAACCGCACACACACACACATACACAGACATATATTTGACTTGCATAAAAAATCTGGCACCATGCAGAGTTTGTGAATATGCATGTTGTTCAAGTTCACAATATCTTAAAGATAGTATGTTTGTAGAGAGTAGAGAGGATGACCTTGATGGAGAAAGGGAAGACCTGTTACTAAGGCAACAAGGTGATAGACATTATAGAAGCTCAAAAACAGAAGATATAAAAACAGCTTAGGCACCACCCTAATTTGCCGAATAGATTAAAAAAGAAGAAGGGGAAACAAATCCTGACTTCCAAGATTCTCTTAATGTTGCCAATTCTAATAGAAGTAGTTTTAGGCCCACAAAGCATCTGTTTCTTATACTGGTCTACCTAGTAGATCTGACAGTGTTCCTGTCCAGCAAAGAGAAGTAGTTTGGAGCAGTATTCCTTATGACAGAATTCAGGAATCAACAATATATCTCCTTTCTTATTTTAGAAAATAAAGTAATGTATGCTGATAGGTTAGCAATTGTCAAAAATTCTAGGTCTGTTTATGCAGATCACAATAATCACTCTTGTAAATACTTCATTATGCTAACAATAACCACCAGATTTTCCTGAAACAACCTTCATTTTCTCCGACAAATGGCTAGTGTTTCAACATTAGAAATATTACCATTCATGAAATACTCAGTCTACAGATGGCCTTTTTCCCATCCCTGCTTTCCATGCTGCCATTTGGCTTTTAACTATGATGTTCAACCAGGAGAACAATTTGGAAGCAGATTATTAATTGAGTGTGGCTTTTACAAATGGAAAAACTGCAATGTATATTCCATCAGCCAAAGCCACAGCTAAGGGTGGCAACAACAAGGCACAGAACCCTTCTGGCAAATTACTTGGCCTTTAGGCTGGAGAAATAAGATGTTTTCCAAATGTTGTTTTAGCTCTTGAGGCTGAAATGTTTAGATAAAGAAAGGAGGACTGTGTGGATATTATATTTTACAAAAGTCTGATTTGTTAAGTAGTCAGTGATTGTAACAATGGCAAAGCTATGAGCCAGGCAAAGTTAAATACATTTGAAGCTTGCCAATTTTAACAAAAAGAGGTAAGGAAATGCCTACATTTTGGCTAGACTGTGCCCTTCTGTTTTTTTTTTTTTTAAAGAATGTGTTTAAAAGTTTCAAGCAAATGTTCAGGTTTTTAGTGGAGCGTGGAAATGATTATAAAAGTAACGTGGAGCCCAGGCTAAACTTTTATCAGAAAAGAAGTACAATTTTACCACATTATATTTATATTGCAAACGGACTAACAAGAACATACATTTACAACAGCTGCTTCTCTTTGAAATTGCTTCCACAATTTTCAGTACATATATTTAGCAAATAACACAACAGATAATGGATACGGGGAACTAATTCTTTCTGTATATGGAAAAAAAAACCAATGGAAAATATCTTACAAGCTGGGATGGATTGGTAAGTATTGATTAATAGGGATATGATGATTGGATCAATCTGATTGGTATCATTGATTCAACTGGAATTGTAGTTCCAATCTGACAATTCAAATCAATTCAGAAGATTGAGTCATTTCAGACTGGTATGGTATTTTTCCTAAAAACTAATAACAGGTTTAACAATTTCATCTGATATGTTGTTGATATAATTGGGAAACTTGAGTCACCTTTGAGGTTTGATTGGTTCACCTTTTAATCAAATTAATGCATCAAACTGTTTTGATGGAAATCGGGGCAAGATGATGTGTTCACCTTCAGTTTGCTTCTCTTCCCCCCTTCTCTCTCTCTCTCTCTCTCTCTCTCTCTCTCCCTCCCTCCCTCCCTCCCTGAGGTACTAAAAATAATACTGTGCATTATTTAAAAACAAGTGCTAAGTGAAATTACTTCTTGAATTATTCTTATCTGTCTCTCAGTCTCTTGGAAGAGACAACGTAAGTCTTTTGCCCCTGCTGTTATTCAGCCTGGTTCTTCTTGTGTAAGCAGTTGAGCTGGAAAAGAAAAAGATTACAAGTTCTCTACAAATGATAGTTTGTGATGAAGCTCCATAAAGTTATCAGCTAGGAGAAATTAAAAAAAGTGATTTGACATCCAGATTCTGGATGTTTGTATTCTATAGTTTGATACTGTTGTTAATAATGTAACAAATTATGAATTCTTAGTTATCCTGTAATAGAAAGCTAGCAGAATATTCTATAAACAAGAGAGTTTGGGGGAAAAGTATGGCTATCCAAAGAAAAGAAAAACAGCAGAATCAAGAGTTTGGAGGAACAAGACTTTGTAAAAAAAAAAAAAAAATTAAGTGGTAGCTTAAAATGATAAATTTGGTTTGAGCAACAAAAAGGGTTGTTGTTTTTTAAAATAAATAATGATACATTAATGTGAGGACTGTCTGGAATAGATTCAAAGCTTTTTATACACCGTGAGAAATAATTTGTGCCTCTTGGCAAAAAAAAAAGTGAAGGAATTATATCATAGAAAATTTTAAAAGGATTTAAAAGAAGCTTTGGATGTCTATGCTAGAAATTATACATTCGACCTGTATCATGCATTTAGACTTGTGAAACTGGAGCTTGACCAATTATATGCTTTGGATAATGAATATTTATTAAAATGTATCAAGCAGATCTGTTGGGAACAAGAAGAAAAGACTGGTAAACTATGGGCTTCAATTCTGAAACAATTGAAACAGAGTAATTATTATCATAAGAACTTCCATATGATAGATATAAATTATCAGTTTATAGGATTTTTTAAATTAAGTATATATTGTGTCAACATAGAGATGCCTGCTTTACTGAGCAGCTGAATGTTTTTTTTTACATAGTTTTTTTTTTCAAGGCTTTTTTTCAAGGAATCTACTGTATCTTTAATTCTGAAAAAAAAAAAAAAACTATACAGTTGAACAATGGCATCACAATAACCCACCATATTAAATCCAATCCTTTTGAGTGGTATCAAAAAGTGAAAGAAGTGTGTAGCTTCTATTTTGTTAAAATATATGCTAAATCTTTTGATAAAGAGTTTTTATCTTCATCATTCTGTGAGCCTTATACAGTACAATGTCTTTCTATGGTTAAAATAGGAAAGGATTCTGTAAACTGCAAGCTATTGACTGATATACTTGTTCCACGGAAATACAGTGGTGATGACGGTTTTTTCGAGATAAAGGCACAAAGATATTAACACTAATCTGGCATAATCTAGTTCTATGAAAAGACATTATCCCTCTAATAAAGACTTTGGTAGACATTCTAGCCTTGTATTCTGACAATAAGCAAACATCCCAAATGATGTTTTTGAAAAAGCTTGGTTACCATCCTTTTTCCATGGAATTGTAATAAATGTGAAGACAGTGTAGCATGATATCATTTAGCTATACATTGATAATAAAACAGGCCAGGTTTTTGGGAGGAAGTTAAATGATTAAAAAAAGTTAATACTTGGCTACACTATATATTCCAAACTTGGCGTTTATCTACTTTTGAGGAGCTTATGTACTGTGCCACCCACAACCAAAAGGGGAAAAGGTATAATCTTGGAAGGATGTCAGGGTAACAGATTCTAAAATTTGACAATTTTCAGTTTATATGATGGCTTTATAATAAGAGAAAGGAAGAACTGAACAATGTAATTCTGTTTGGGCCACATTTAACTTATTTAAATGTTATCCAAATAAGTAACTACCCCATATTTTTATTCCTTAAGATATAACTTTGGATGAACTATTTTGATTGTATTTAAAAGTTTTGCACTTCTTTTTTTGTTTTTCCTTACCCATACCTAACAAAGGTTATCTGTTTAGGTGCCTGACAGGTGTGTGGAACAGTTTCTCTTCCTAAAATAGTCAGACCCTACTGTACTGGGGTTTTGCAAGGCCATGAACACCTGACACTTCCCCAAGCTTTGGGGTGGAGGGATATTAGTTGGAAACTCCAAAATGGGTACATGCATCTAATGTGGTTTTAGTTGATTTTGTTTTAATGTAATAAGGTTGTATTGTTGTTGTTGTTACTGTATTTTCATTGTTCATTCACCACCCAGAATCTCTTACAAATTGGATAAATAAGTAATAAAGGTTTTTTTTAAAAAAAAATCAGAGCATTCCACAGCCCTAATAATTATGAATGAGATGTTAAATTGTTCATCAAATGTTATGTTGATCCTCCTACATTGCATAATTCTTTTACGCTAAATGTAAAAGAACTTACATTTCAGGTAAAGCAGCAAATGTGTGTAAATTGTCAAGTTATTCCACATTGTGAGTCTCTACCAGAACTATATTGTAAAAATTTAGATGGCCGTTCTGTTTGCTACTATCTAGCACATTCTCCCATTGGTGTTTATTTTAGTTAGCTTTCCTTCTGCAGAGCATTGAACAGGAAAAATGTTAGGTGAATAGAAGATTAAGAAGTGCATCTCAGCCATGATGCCATCCTTTGTCAAGCTAAATAACCTAAGGCTGGAGACTTTATCTCTGTGTCTTAGTTCCACCAGTTTCATGTTAGGTATATGCTGCATTGAGATATACAGCTGAAAACTAACACTGTATTACAGACACTTATTGCGGCCTCAGAGCTATCTTCTTTGCAGTAAAAGAGATGTTTGTTGTTTATTGATTGTATGAAAAAATCAGTTTGTTCTTGCTATAACTTCCAAGCCTAGTGAACAAGCAGATTGATTTTTTTATTGTTGTTTTGATTTTAGGTTTCCTGGCAGAGGGACTCCCTTACCTATGTATATTCACTTCAAACTGCAAGTAGAAGTTTTCTTTTTTCCCCTCCATTATTCATTATTGTCTAAAGGTTTAAGGCTAAGGTGTGGAAAAAGCATAAAAATGTTTCATTCATAAAGCCTTCTACTTTTCTTTGTGTGATAATGTCATACTTTGGAATCATTGTATGGAATCAATGACACAATATGCATTGTTGAGTTAGTTTATGCCATATACCAAGTTGGCAAAATGCATGTCACTCCAAATGTTACTAAACTGAAAATCCCAGAGTCCTCACCTTTGGCCATGCCAATATTTGTAATTCAGATTTTGATAACCTCCCTCAATTTTAGAAAACCCAGGTATGTAACCCTAATGCCAGAATCATGCCAATATATTTTTGATGATTAAAGCAAGGGACAAAATGGAGCCTCTTCTCTGTTTCATGAACAGTAGTCTGTTGACATAGTGAAAACAGGTGAAGAAGTTCTACTTAATGTAAGAAGAAGAAAAGAAGTAGCCCAGGAATATTGTAATCATTTAACCCCCCCCCCCAAGTTGCTACCATATAAAATAACACTTTCTATCCTATTATGGCTTATTTTCTGTACAATTTGGTATATGTTATGTTTTCCTTTCCTTAAATGCTCAGATCCCAGTTTTCACAAAGTATGTTCATAGGCTGTATTTGGGAGGTGGGGGAAAACCCCACCTTTTATTAAAGATAAATAAATTTCACACTCACCATATAGTATAGGTTTGTTCCATTATCCCTAAATGCTAAAAAAAATATAGTTGGGTCAAGTATTTCAACTCATCATGACAATGGGATATTGTGGCACTGTCTCTAAAGTCTCTTATATAGAATAACTAGTTGAAATGCAATGGAGTTGAGAGATGATGGTTTCATTCAGGAAGCTGATCACTTCTCAACCCAAGATGTCTACCATGAATTGAAGTAGTATGGATTTGTGAGGTTGGCCAGACCAGACTCAAATCTAACAGTACTGAATATCCTTTGCCAATGTCTAGTCTTTCTCTAAATAAAATTACATATCAGAAAACATCTGCTTGTAAAAAGATGTATTCAGGAAGAAGTATGCTTCTGAAAGTTGCAAACAAAAAGGGATAATTATATAAAAAAGCTCTTTAATGTTGGGGGAAAAATTTGCCAAAAAAACTAGCATTTGGGAAAGTTTACATAACAAAGAACATTCGAGAAATGTGTGGAAAAATGGGGTTTTAATGAAATTATATTTTAAAAAGGGAAAGTTACTTTCAATAGCTCCATCTGTGAAGAAAATTGTGAACAAAACTTCTTTACTGACATAAAGTGAAACAAATTTATACTGTGAAGCATACCCAGATCCTCAGCAGTTTTAGGCTGTTTTCCCTTTATAATTCTAATCCAAGTTGCCTGAGAAATGTGGTTTCATATCACAGATTGCATGGATAGGAGCAGGTCTTCCGGCTTCATTTCCCCATGCATAAAATGGGGCATTTATCAATTGTCCAAAAACTGGCCTATTTTAAGTGCAATTTCTGGATTATTTTAAAATGTGGTGTAACTTTTGCACTGCATACATAGGTGCTGCAAGATAATGAATAATTAAATATGGCATAAACAAAATAAAATGGAAAAGGAGGATTGATTAATATCCCTCCACTTCCCCCACCCCCTATTTTTTATGTTTCTGCCAATCTATCCTTGTCAGAGGACAACAGTTTTTCTAAGCAGAACATTATCTTAATGCATTAATGTTTGGAATTTTAAAGTGGTTAGCACATTTTCAATTACATAGCACATTTGGCAATTAACATTTTGTTAATCATCCAGGTCCTAATTTTATGATACCTTTAAAAGAGTTATCTTACCCTCCACCTAGGTAAAATGACAGTTTATTGCCAGTGAATATAAAGTTAGACTTGAAATTGTGCATGCAGATTTGTTCAGAGCAGCTTCTGATATTCATGTTAGCCATTAGGAATTAAAGAATTTCCTTTTCTTTTCTTTTTTTTCATCCCTTTATTGAAACTCAACATTGATTACCGGAAAATAATGATTTCCCTGTTCCCAAGTACTCCTTTTATTTACAGTTTTGGGTTATTAGAATAGACTTTTGGGGAAATTTGGCTGCTTTCTCTTAATATTTATTATAGTGGGTTTTTTCATGTTTTATTGTTGATTTAAATTTATTGATGGTCACCCCAAGTCATACAAATGAATGGATGAATATATACATTATATGGATATATGAATACATACATGAAGAAACAAAAGGAAGTCAGGAAGGAAGTCAGGAAGTCAGGAAGGAAGGAAGGAAGGAAGGAAGGAAGGAAGGAAGGAAGGAAGGAAGGAAGGAAAGAAACAAAGAAACAAAGAAAAGAGGAAAGAGAGGAGAGGACAGTTCCTACTGATGATTCTGTTAATTTAATTATTCTACATATTTTACTCATTAGCTTTACCTTGTATATTTAGTACTAAGAGCTCTGGTAGCATAGCAGTTAAAATGCAATACTGCAGGCTTACTGTGTCCACAGCCTGGAGTTTGTTCCTGAAGGGCTCAAGATTGACTCAGACTTCTATTCTTTCAAGGTTAGTAAAATGAAGACCAAGATTCTTGGGGGCAATATGGTGACATTGTAAACTTCCCAGAAAGTCCTATAAAGCAGGGGTCTCCAATCTCCACTCCATGGACCGACAGGGGTCCAAGCATGCCAGAAACCATGCAATGCAAACAAGTGAAGCCCCATTCATGGGATGCTGGCAACATACAAAACCATACCCCCTCTAGTCCATGGAAAATCCTATTTCCATGGAATCGGTCCCTGGTGCGCAAAAAATTGGGGGGCGCTGCCGTAAAGCACTATGGAGCATTTTATATGTCTAAGTGCTATTGCTATTTAGATTTAATATTTTTAATTGCACATTGCTAGGGATATTGGTCATCAATAGGATATCACCTTAAATAAATACATCCATAAAATTAAATTGACACAAAAGTATACAGAAAAGCTGCAGAAGAAACACCATTCCAAACCTAAGCAACAAATAGAGTACAAGCAGCCTTGCAAATGCTTCCTCACTGGATTTCAGTTTCTTATCCATGGAAGAGATCTATGAATAGATGTGCTCGTGAGTGTAACAGAAAATACTGACAATATAGAATTAAATAATTAAAATAAAAGAATGTTAAAATAACTATGGGCCTTCTGGGAGATTCAGCTTTGGGCATGCTTTTTGAAAAGCTGGCCAAAAAACACAAGGCTAGGAGAGTTCCCAATAGATAGAGATTTATAAAAATGTAAGGATCAAGGCTTTGCTTTGGACCTCAGCCAGATGTATTATTTGATGGAAAACATGAGATTGTGGGGGAGTGAGAGAGTTCACATAGGGAGATGCCATCATATCCAAAACGTGCTGTGCTTCAGCCATTTGGGTTTTTTTTTTTTAAATCATAATCAGTTATGTTGTTTTATGTATTGCAGCTCCTTGCTTGTGCTAAATGGTTCTGGGCTTGCTGTCAATGAAGTCTCCATTACTGGAAAAGAACAAAAAAGTCAATTGCGATGAAATTATCTGAGAACTTTTTCTATTCTGATCCAAAATAGATGGGAGCAGGGAGCAGTTGACAGGCAGTTGCCTTTCCTTTAGGCAAATTTCAACATTCATTCTTTTCCAGCAGAACTGCCATCTGCATGCTTTCTACAAACTTAGAACCATGTTGCACAGTGTTAGAACTCAGGTCAAATCTGGGAGTTGTAAAAATTTAAGCATTAACTGGATCATTTAATATTCATTTAACTGTTGCATTCTTAAACAAACAGACATCAAAAAAATAGCTACTTAAGAGCATGTGTATGTTTCTGAATTTTGTAGGTTTTTCAAGACCATAGTCATTTTAATGGCAGCTCGAATAGCATTTCTGATTTTTTTTTCTCCTGATTAACACATGAAGTGATTATCTGTCCATTTACTCAGATAATCATTTCCAGAAACAAATGGCAAGACAGTGGAGAATTCCGTTCTGCTCAAGTGAGGATGAATATGGGATTTTTAGACTTTGTTAAAAAGTTACTCAAGAGAGAGTTAAAGATTAGAAAGAGACCATTTTGACAGCTAGATAATCATTCCTCCCCTTCCCTCAAGAATTCAAGGGGGGCAGGGAGTATTGATTTCAATTCTTCCCTTTGGACACACATACCAACACCTTCATGGAAAAGGTTTATTGGAGGAGACAGCTGTGTTAGCCTACCAGAAGGCTTTAGGTAGCACCTTTTAAATTAAATAATGTACTTTTTTAAAAATGTTACTTTAAAATGGTACTATTAGGCTTCTGGGGTTTGGCTTCATGAAAGACTAACTGAAAATTTATCAGGGGGTTAAAAATCAATGTTAGTGGTAACTTCCGAATGAGGGAACAGTGAACTAAGATGTCTCTGGAGTAGTGGAGATGATGGTGTGCCGAGACCAACAGACCAATGACTAGTTCGGTCCAATGGATAGAGAAAGGTGTTCAAACCAGCCTTCACTTTAGAAACAAGGATGCTTGACTAAAATCAGTCTATACATTGGCTGTGTTTGCTCAACATGTGTAAGCAGCTTATTTTCTAGACTGCCGTAGAAGATTGTGCAAAGGCAGCTGCTAGATAGGTATGTTATGCAAACCTAGCCATGATATTAATTGCATGATGTACAGACATTTCTCCACATTTCAACCTAAAGTTCTAATCTGAATAGGATAAATTATATATGGGAAAAATACATGCCACTTTGTTCTCTTTAGCAAGAAAGACAAAAGGTTTTGCGTAACCTGATGAAACTTGCTTCCATCCCATTCTCTTTAATACAGGCAACTTTAACATGGCAACTGAGAAAACAAAGACTGAGACTTCCCTTCTTTTCTACAGTAATCTCAGTCCAGTTATGTATGAGCTATATTTTTACCATATGTCAGATAAATAAATAAAAAGTGGGGAAAGATTGTGCCCAAATAAATAAGCTAAAATGGAACTTCTAATTTAAGCCACACTGTATCGATTTTCTTAAATTTTCTAAATGAATTAATATACCTCTCACTCTCAATGTATAAATTAATCTAAAAGATATTGATAGGAATTCAGATAAGATTCGGTTGGATAGGAATGTAATAAATCCATAAATATCAGTTATTTTGGGGGGGAAGCGGGGAGTCAGATACCAAGGATCTCCCTTTTCAAGCAAAAGCTTGCAAGTGAAAAAGCAGGCTTTAATTTTCCTGACTTTAAATTATGCAGTTGGACATTTTGTATAGTGTGTTAAGAATGAAAATTACATTGAATATGTACCATTATGGAGCACATTGAAGAGTTATTATTTGGCACCCCTGGAAACTTGGCAAGTGCTCAGTTCGAAGTATACAAGGAATTCTGTAATATTTCTGACACTGAAGCCAATAGAAACCAGGGAAGAAATTAAAATTTAACCTTAGTTCTCATGAAAGATTGACTGCTTGGAATAATTCTTATTTGAAAATGTCTGAAAGGTAAATGGTGAAAATTGGATAGTTACTCTTAATCACTTGATTATTAAAGACACCTCTAAAATGGTTGAAACATTACAAAAGGAATTTACTGAGCCAGCTTAGTAACAATACGTGCAGTTATAGCACCTACAAAATTCTGGTTTTGGTTGAATAGTCTTACCTGCCTTTGAAACACAGTTAACATTGTATTAGAGGAGATAGAAGCTAATTTATAGATGCTAAATTAACTAAACTAATTCAGTTATACTAACAACTTTAAAATTTTGCAAATACAAATAATCATGTATAAAAATGTAGTGGAACTATCTTTTATTGGAAAAACAATCTTCTTTGGCTTTAAGAAATATTAAATATGTTTTATATTATTTTTTAAAAGTTAATTAATCACCATGACTCTGTTTTAAAAACAATCTGTTGTACTCGCCAGCAAATGTGTAGAAATAGCATTATAGTCATAGAGCTATAGGTCAATTGGTATTTAGAGCAGTGTTATTATGATACCTTTAAGTTTTGAAGATCTTAACATACTGCTAAATTATATCTTCAACATTTAGGATGTTCTGTTATGAAGAGTTGTGCCTGGAGTGTCCTAAAAAGAGGGATTACAGGTGAAACTTGAAAAATTAGAATATCAGGCAAAAGTTCATTTATTTCAATAATGCAACTTAAAAGGTGAAACTAATATATGAGATAGACTTATTACATGCAAAGCAAGATAGTTCAAGCCATGATGTGTCATAATTGAGATTATTATGGCTTACAGCTCATGAAAACCCCAAATCCACAATCTCCAAAAATTAGAATATTGTGAACAGGTTCAATATTCTAGGCTCAAAGTGTCCCACTCTAATCAGCTAATTAAGCCATAACACCCGCAAAGGGTTCCTGAGCCTTTAAATGGTCTCTCAGTCTGGTTCAGTAGGAATCACAGTCATGGGAAAGACTGCTGACCTGACAGTTGTGCAGAAAACCATCATTGACACCCTCCATAAGGAGGGAAAGCCTCAAAAGGTAATTGCAAACAAAGTTGGATGTTCCCAAAGTGCTGTATCAAAGCACATTAATAGAAAGTTATGTGGAAGGGAAAAGGGTGGAAGAAAAGGGTGCACAAGTAGTAGGGATGACCACAGCCTGGAGAGGATTGTCAGGAAAAGGCCATTCAAAAGTGTTGGAGACTTTCACAAGGAGTGGACTGAGGCTGGAGTCAGTGCATCAAGAGCCACCACACCCAGACAGATCCTGGACATGGGCTTCAAATGACGTATTCCTCCTGTCAAGCCACTCCTGAACAACAAACAACATCAGAGGTGTCTTACCTGGGCTAAAGAAAAACAGACCTGGTCTGTTGCTCAGTGCTCAGAAAAGTCCTCTTTTCTGATGAGAGCAACTTTTGCATCTCATTTGGAAATCAAGGACCCAGAGTCTGGAGGAAGAATGTAGAGGCTTGAAGTCCAGTGTAAAATTTCCACAGTCTGTGTTGATTTGGGGAGCCATGTCATCTGCTGGTATTGGTCCACTGTGCTTCATTAAGTCCAGGGTCAACGCAGCCATGTACCAGGAGATTTTGGAGCACTTCATGCTTCCTTCCACAGACAAGCTTTATGGGGATGCTGACTTCATTTTCCAGCAGGACTTGGCACCTGCCCACACTGCCAAAAGCACCAAAACCTGGTTCAATGACCGTGGGATTACTGTGCTTGATTGGCCAGCAAACTTGCCTGACCTGAACCCCATAGAGAATCTATGGGGTATTGCCAAGAGAAAGATGAGAGACATGAGACGGAACAATGCAAAAGAACTGAAGGCCACTATTGAAGCATCCTGGTCTTCCATAACACCTCAGCAGTGTCACAGGCTGATAGCTTCCATGCCACGCCTCATTGAGGCAGTAATTGCTGCAAAAGGGACCCAAACCAAGTACTGAGTACATATGCATGCTTATACTTTTCAGAGGTCTGATATTGTTCGATGTACAATCCTTGTTTTATTGATTGCATGTAATACTCTAATTTTCTGAGATTGTGGATTTGGGGTTTTCATGAGCTGTAAGCCATAATCATCACAATTATGACAAATGACGGCTTGAACTATCTTGTTTTGCATGTAATCAGTCTATCTCATATATTAATTTCACCTTTTAAGTTGCATTACTGAAATAAATGAACTTTTGCACGATATTCTATTTTTTTGAGTTTCACCTGTACATATTCCTAGAAAGATGCCTGCATACCAGATTCTAAAACATGATTGAGCAAAATTTGTTAACCTCCTTATTAGGGCTCCATTAAGCAATCTGTTTTGGAAGGTGAAATAAATACATCTAATTTAAGAAGATGCTTGATAGTGCACTTTGAATCACATTTTCCTTTTTGAATCCAGATTGCAGTTCAGTTTTATCCTATATATATATAAACCTTAAACACTAATTTAAGTTTTAAGTTGAATTTCTATTTCCATATGAAACAGAACTGCAAGTAAATTGAAATTTATCACTGGAGTGTGCATGAGGAAGGTACTGTATATTATATTCATTACTTTCTCTTAAAGTTATGTTTATGGAAGGATTTGTAAAATATTTACTGTGCAGCAAGTGAATATATATGGAACTGATTTTGCCTGCTAAGGTATTTTTCCATTTTGAAATTATTATTTTTATTCCACACTGGATTTTCCTTTAGTGAAGGAAGCTATAGATATCCTGTATATGAGGATAATAGAAATAAATTGTCACTACTAATACAAGATATGAATATGCTTGTTTTATGTATGAGCAACTATACTGAAACAAAAGGAGCAAAGTTTATATAATGAAAAAAAATCAGATTATTTAAAGTATTAGTTAGATATGAAATAGAAAAAAAGAGAAATATGGGAGATAACTTTGAGTCACTTTTCAATTAAAAGGTTATATATATTATTTGGAAGTTTAGTCTTATATTTTACCTACAGTAGAAATAATACTTATTTCTGAATTTGAACTCTGTAAAACATACTTCTCCATTGTTTTAATTAAAGGAACTTGTTATGAGCAAAAATCTACGCAACATGTGAGGAAAAAATGCTTTCACAGAGATAATCACTCTTTATATGTAAAACACTTTTAATCCTTGGCATATATAAACAATTTATATTGGGATTTCATCACGCAATAAAAGTTAAATTTAAGAATAAATCAATGTTGGTGTTCTATGAACAAGTAGAAGTCTATCACATCTGAGATGCAAAAGTAAGGTGACACACCAACCATCTCTATGTTGTCCTTCTGGTCCCTCAGATTTTCACACATCAGATATTATGGGAAATACATGAGTATTTTCTTATGACCTCTGAATCCAAAACTATTCATCCTGTACAAGAAGGTAAGTTATTTTTAGTGTGGAAAAGGAAATTATTCAACCTGTCACACATGAAGGCAAATGCTCCTTGTGCTAAGCTTTAACCAAACTAAATCCAGATTTCTGTTCAGATTGATGGAGTTTTCAATTGAGTGGAAGGCAAGAAATTATATAGGTATATGGAGATGACCAAGGAAGCTATTTCAGAAAATTTCCAATGAAGAGTCAACTTTATTTTAATATGTTTTTACAAAGTGCAAGTAAATTTATTGTTTTTATTAAAACAAGTACAGTAAACTTAGATGGAATGGACTGCCTTAAGGTGCCAGGTTTTTGTCATTAAAAAGTTACCCAACTACTTTTTAGGATGTTGTATATACCTTTTTCATAATAGAACCAATAATTCAAAATAATTCAACCCATGAAAAATGTAAAGTAATAATTAGAACAAAGCTACTAATCAGCTTTTTTAAAAACTCTTTTAATATGACTTTGAATAGACCCACTTTTTTATAATGTTGGGTAATTCCTTTGACAAGGACAATTAAGGCCCCATTTACTTTTGTCCTCTTTTTGTGCCTATTTGCAGATGACAGCAATCGGTGCTGCATTCATTCACTTATTCATATTTAGACAAAAGATAGAGGTAACTGATTCTAAGGCAATTGTATTTGCATCAGATCAACATGGTTCTACAAACTGAGATATTTGAGGGAGTGAAGAAGGAAAGAAGTATCAGGTTCTTGCTTAGCTGGAAATATTGATATACAATATTAAATATCAACATAAATGAGCTATCCTCTTGAGTTCTGTGTTCACAATAAGTAAGAAATTGTCTGTTCTAAGGGTCCATACCAGAGGTGGTATTCAACAGGTTCTGACCAGTTCTGGAGAACCTGAGCAGAAATATTGAGTAATTTGGAGAACTGGCAAACACCACCTCTGACTGAAGATTTTGCAGTATCCTTCCCCTGCCACGCCCACCAAGCAATGCCCACAGAACTGGTAGTAAAAAAAAAAATTGATTCCCACCACTGGTCCACACTTGGCCTTCTATTTTTCAACATGTTTAGAAATTATTTGGACATGGAGTTAGAAAATATAATTATCAAATTGATAAACAATCAAAATTAAGAGGACACATCAAACCCTTAGAGAATAGTATCAAGACTTAGGAAAATCTTGGCAGGTACAAAGTGAATTTTAAAACATGTAACTAGAGGAGGAAAAACAAAACAAAAAAAAAGCATGAATTTCATGACTCAGAAGGGACTGAGAAGCTAGGAAAGTGCTCTCTGTGATTTGTTGTTTTGAGCCCTTATAATAGGAAAGAGTTGGATTGCTTAAACGTGTACCATTTTTGAGATGTGCTGCATTTTTAAGTAGACTGCTCAGTCTGTTCTATCAGAGAAATGGTACGATACTATGTCTGAAGAAGTCACTGCAGAACACTGAGACACCTAGTGAGTTCAATAGTGTTGTTTCAATTGCTGCTGCTCTTGTTGAATTTTGTTAAGAGTGCACACATATCTGAAGACTGCTTTCTAAATATAAAAGCAAAGTTGTAAAAAGGTCACTGTTGGTGTGGTGTTTTTTTTAAATGGATGATCTAGGATGGAAGGAACCATGCCTTTAGAGTTTTCTTTTCTCAAAAGGTTTGTCACCAGACATGGCTGAAGTGAATTCACAAGAAGAGTTCTCCACTCCTCTACTAATTGCAGAATACTTTATGGCACCAGACTCGAAATTCTAGACCTAGAAAACCTAGACCTACTCCACCTTCAGTCCGATCTAAGTATAGTATATAAAATCATACATTACAATGTCCTACCTGTCAATGAATACTTCAGCTTCAACCATAACAACACAAGAGCAAACAATAGATACAAACTCAAGGTTAATCGCACCAAACTTGATTGCAGGAAATACGACTTCAGCAACAGAGTGGTCAATGTCTGGAATATTCTACCTGACTGTGGTTTCTTCCCCAAACCCCAAAAACTATAACCTAAAACTGTCTACTATTGACCTCACCCCTTTCCTAAGATGTCTGTAGGGGGTGTGCATAAGCGCACCAAACTGCCTACCGTCCCTGTCCTATTGTTTCTTTTATTTATTTTTTCTTATATGAATCCATGTATTCATAACTATGTTTTTACTTATACCTATTATTTTGTAAGCAATTGACAAAAATAAATAAATAAATAAATGAGATAGGAGCTGAAAGGATCTTGCTAGGAGTACCTCAGCATTCCAATTCAAGACTGGTAATTACGGGTTATGTGGCTTCCATATAAAAATAAAGGGGTGTGTGTTGCGTGTGTGTATGTGTGTTGTGGCATTCAATAGATAGCTAGGCTATCTATCAGATATTTTGAATTTCAAAACCATTCTCACAGCCATTTACCCAACAGAAACAATGAACTATGGGACATGTGGTCCAAAACATGTGAAGCACATCAACTTACCAATGCCAAATATATGGCAGCATTTTTATTAAAGAGGCAAAGATTGGGTCCAGGCAACACTTTTTTCTCCCAAGCTTTGGAGGGTGGCTTAACTTCCAAGAACATAACAATTGGATACCTATGTTTATTCTAGCAGGCTGAAATAACAGAACACTTCCTTTGATACTATGGAGGCTAATTTGCTGATTCTTTTGATACTGTTAATAATCACAACGTACAATAGGTTTTCCTGTGTCTTCACTTCAATAAACTCTGTATAAACAGAGCATAAATCTCTCCCAATCTTAAATTTTGAAGCTGAAAAAAGTTATTACAACTCTTCTGAAACCATAGACTTGTGAATGAGATTGTGTGCTTAATGTTACTTTCATTTATTCATTGACAATAGCTAACTGTACCTATCAAAGTCTTGAAAATATTCTTTTTATGCCATTATTTACCTATCCTTCCTCCTTCTTCTGACAGTAGAACAAATACTTTGTCCTCATGAATTCTCTGGAGAAGAACAGCTATGAGAAGGTAATTATTGTGAATGTGGTAATGTGCCTTATCTGAGCTATGATTTTACTAACGTATGCTGCAGTTTATGAACATAAGCTGCTGGACAGTAATGTCCTTGAAAGGGTCATGTTTACGTAGTGAAAACAGTGGAACTGGTTCTTTTATTATTAAAATATTAAGTGCGCCATATTTCTCATATGACATGAAAATACAGAGAAGGCTTTAGGAGAATACGCAAGAGCAGGCTCTTGGCTTTATGCCATCCAAAGCTAAAGGAGTGCCAAATCCAGAGAAATTATGACAGCAAAAGCTGAGATTTCCTGTGCAACAAAAATGAAATATAGTTTCAAGCAGTCCTGACTGTTTGTTCACTTAAAGGCAGCATTTGCATATGGAATTCTGGACCAGCCATATCCAGAATCCATGGGAAGGAGCAAAAATATCCTTTCTATTGACTAAAAAAACTAGAGATGTGCAGTTTGGACTTAAGCAAGTTTATTCAGCAATAAGCCCCAGAAAATGTAATGGGACTAAATCCATGGTACGTATGCTTAGGATTGCACACCAGCATTAATTTTACAATATGCCTAAGGTAGGTTTCTGTGTTTCCTGTTTCATGACTCGGATATTCATATCTAAGCAGTGTACAATAAAATGTTAAAATAGAAAACATGTTTATATGCTGAACATTTTAACAGGAGGCAAGAGATCCAAAGGGAGTACTTTCAGGCAGGGGTAAGATTCAAACTTTTTAACAACTGGTTCTGTGGGCATGGCTTAGGTGGTGGGTGTGGTTTGGTGGTCATGTGACTGGGTGGATATGGTTTGGTGGTTATTTTATTGGCTGGGCGTGGTCAACTCTATATCATTCACATTGAGGCATGCATCTCCTCGCCTGGCCTCTCACGACTGTGGGGATGCTGCAATAGTTGTAAGTGTGAAAAATGGTCATAAGTCAATTTTTTCAGTGCCATTGTAACTTTGAATGTTCACTCCACACAAGCAAAGTACCAGCAAAGGAGGGGAAAAAAAACTCCAGATAAGTTCCAGGCAGGAAGTCTAGTCCTGCCAAGTATGTAATAAGGGTTAACAGAGAGGCAGTTTATGTAAGCAACGCCAGAATGTTTCCTTCCTGCCTTCCTTACAGGATTAGGCCAGTAATTTTTTCTAATAACCAGTTCTCCAAACTGTTTAGAACAACCGGTTCTAGCGAATAATCCAAAAACAAACCCCAACCAAAATCCAAGACAGAGAACAAGAGAATGGCAAAGCCCTCCTCCCATATATAAAAGGCACTACAGACAAAATCAACAAGATCCTCCAAAAACACAACATTAAGACAGCACTCTGCACAAACAGAAAAATATCCACCATTCTAAGAAACCCCAAAGACAAAATCAAATTAGAAAACCAGGGAGTATATGAAATCCCATGCACCGCTTGCCCCAACACATACATCGGACAAACCAACAGAAGAATTAACATTGAAGAATACAAGAACTCAGTCAAAAAAGAAGAACCAACCTCTTCCCTGGTCCAGCACCTCAAAGCCACAGGACATGAGATTGACTTTAAAAATACCAAAACTATCGCCAAAACCGAACACTTCAACAACAGAATAATCAGAGAAGCCATAGAGATAGAAAAGCGCTCAAACATCATGAATAAACGAGATGACACCTCCCGCCTACCAGCCATTTGGAAACCTGCCCTCATGAACAGACGAGTACCTAACATGAAGAATGACACCAGACCCACACCCACGAGGGCCACACAAGATGCCACCCCCACATTTCCACGTAGAAAGCAGACTCACACCCACACAGATGATGAGACACGACCACAGACCAGAAGTCGCACTACAGCTCCATCACTACCCACTTCAAACCCCTCCGAGCCATACATGAAGCGAACTGACACCCACCATGAAGATGCAGCACAAACTCGAAGCCAAACAGCAGGATCACAGCTCACCAGCTCAAATCCCCCAGCAACTAAGACTAACCTGAGCACAACCAAGCCCCCACCTGAACAGAACACACCTCCAGCCAATCAGAACACGGCCAACCCCCCAACCAATCAGAACACAGCCAAACCCCCAACCAATGAGAACACACCCCCACCCAATCAGAACACAGCCAAGCCCCCACCCAATCAAGTCCCACCCCCACTAGCAGTTAAAAGGAAGAAGCACCTGCAAGCTCACATCATTCTGAGAAGCACAAAGCCAAAGACACAAGCCTGAAGATGATGAATGAGACTTCATCCAAACGTTGCCTAGATACTTCCAATCTTACGCGGGAGAAAAGATCCATATGTATGTATGTATGTATGTATGTATGTATATATGTATATATATATATATGTATGTATATATACATACATATGTGTATGTGTGTATACACACACACACACACACACACACACACACACATATATGTGCTACAGAAGCCTGATGATGGCAGATGAGATTCTGCTGAAACGTTGCTACAACTTTAACAGCACAACTACAATGACGTGGGAAAATCCCCGAACAAAGCTGAATGCCATACATGTAAGTACCCGCAAAAACTTGAGAATATATATATATATATATATATATATATATATATATATATATATATATATATATATGGATCTTTGGTTGTTCGGTTTTCTCCATCGCGAAGATTCAAAGTATCTAGGCAACGCTTTCGATGAAGTCTCATTCATCATCTTCAGGCTTCTGTCTCCGGCTCTGTGCTTCTCAGAGTAATGTGAGATTGGTCCTAGACCAAATCAACAAAGATCTCCTCACACTCCATCTCAGACTCAGCAACAAGATTCACCCTCTACTTTGGGACAAATCCAAACAACTCGCTGTCTGGAGAGCCGAAACACAGACCACCCTCAAGACACACACCAACAAACTCAGGAAACTACAACAATGCCAGAAACCAACTCCTCCCCCCTCACAGCCACACATGAAACAAACAGTGCACAACATCTCAGACAAGATCCTCACTGAAGCTGAAACCAAGGTCCTTTCAAAAGGATTCAACTTTGCTGTCGCTCCCAAACACATCCCCACAGAAACCATCATATGCGGAGTTGAAACCAGCCTGACCAAAACCAACCCTGATGATGCTAACAAAATCAGACTCGAAATCACCAACATCCTCTGCACTAGCAAACCACCCAAAAGCAACTTATCCAAAGAAGAACAAACCGCACTACTTAACCTGAAAGAAGACACCAGCATAATAATCTTACCAGCAGACAAGGGCAACGCGACAGTGGTAATGAACACATCTGACTACCAAACCAAGTTAACCAACCTACTCCAAGACCCCACATACAAACCCCTAAAGACAGACCCCACCACCTACCTAGAAAAAACTACCAAATCCAAAATAAAAGCCTCCCCCATCAGTGAAGAAATCCAGCAAGGAATCATACCCAGAGAGAAATCATCCAGATGCCCCAAGCTTTATGGTCTCCCCAAAATACACAAAGAAGGAACCCCACTCAGACCTATAGTCAGCTCCATAGGCTCACCTCTACAAAACCTGGCCAAATTTCTCGCCAAACAACTACAACCCTATGCAGAATCCATCAACTCACACGTAAGAAACTCATTCCAGTTCATTGAGATCATAAAGAAACAAAACTTACCTCTCACCTGTCATCGCAAACCTCTACATGGAACACTTTGAAACACAAGCTCTAGAAAAATACGACCACAAACCCAAACTCTGGCTCAGATACGTAGATGACACCTTCATAATCTGGCCACACGGGAAAGAAAAACTGAACAACTTCCTCACACACCTCAACAGCCTACACCCCAAAATACAATTCACCATGGAAACAGAAGCCAACAATCAACTTCCTTCCTAGATGTCTTGGTATACAAAAGATCCAATGGCTCCCTAGGACACACCATCTACCAGAAGAAAACACATACTAACCGCTATCTACATGCACTCTCACACCACCACCCAGCACAGATCAATTCCGTAGCCAAGACACTCATCTCCAGAACAAAATGCTTAGCCGATGAACAACACCAAAAAACTGAACTACACACTCTCACCAACGTACTTACAACCAATGGATTCCAAAGAAAGAAGATTACCCACCTAATCCAAAAAGAAACCCCAACCAAAATCCAAGACAGAGAACAAGAAAACGGCAAAGCCCTCCTCCCATATATAAAAGGCACTACAGACAAAATTAGCAAGATCCTCCAAAAACACAACATCAAAACAGCATTCTGCACAAACAGAAAAATATCCACCATCCTAAGAAACCCCAAAGACAAAATCGAATTAGAAAACCAAGGAGTATACGAAATCCCCTGCACTGCCTGCCCTACCACATACATTGGACAAACTAACAGAAGAATAAGTGCACGCATTGAAGAACATAAGAACTCAATCAAAAAAGAAGAAACGACCTCTTCCCTGGTCCAACACCAGGGAATGACAGGACATGAAATTGATTTTAAAAATACCAGAACCATCGCCAAAACCGAACACTTCAACAGCAGAATAATCAGAGAAGCCATAGAGATAGAAAAACGCCCACACAGCATGAACAAACGAGATGACACCTCCCGCCTTCCAGCCATTTGGAAACCTGCCCTCATGAACAGACGAGTACCTAACATGAAGAAGGACACCAGACCCACACCCATGAGAGCCACACAAGATGCCACCACCACACTTCCATGTAGAAAACAGACTCCCACCCACTCAGAAGATGAGACACGACCATGGACCAGAAGCTGCATGGCAGCTGCATCACTACCCACTTCAAACCCCTCCGAGCCATACATGAAGCAAACCGACACCCACTATGAAGATGCAGCACGACCAAGAACTCGAAGCCAAACAGCAAGATCAAAACTCACCAACTCAAATCCCCCAGCAACTAAGACTAACCTGAGCACAACCAAGCCCCCACCTGAACAGAACACGCCTCCAACCAATCAGAACACGGCTAACCCCCAACCAATCAGAACACAGCCAAACCCCTACCAATGAGAACACACCCCACCCAATCAGAACACAGCCAAGCCCCCATCCAATCAAGTCCCACCCCCACTGGCAGTTAAAAGGAGGAAGCAGCTGCAATCTCACATTACTCTGAGAAGCACAGAGCCGGAGACAGAAGCCTGAAGATGATGAATGAGACTTCATCGAAACGTTGCCTAGATACTTTGAATCTTACGCGGGAGAAAACCCGAACAACCAAAGATCCACATATAAATACCCGCGAGAACCTCAGAAAACATATATATATATACACACACACACACACACACACACATACATACATATACATATACATATACACACACATACACACGCATATATACATACACACAAATTACTGACAAAATACTGTATATATACTGTACAAAATACTGTATAATTGTGTGTGTGTGTATCTTTAACAATATTTTAAAAATTTTGTTTAACAAAATGTACTAATTTATCCTATAATCAGTGAGAAAGATCAAGCCAGCCAAAGCAATCAGTAAATACACTCATTTGAAAATAATTTGAATGTTTTACTTTGAATATTTTGCTATTAAATCATTAAAAGTTTTTTATAACTTTTCAGATTTCTTCTTTTTGTGGGGATGCAAGGTCCTGTTTTGGTGCATCTCTCAGTGAGACCTTCTGATTTAATTTTTTTAACAAAAGGCCTCCAAGATTTATATAGCTTAGAGCCTCACTAAATCTAAATCCGGCACTGGATGATGCATCCTAGCCCTTGTTGAGTTTTGTTAAAGATGTCACCCTAGAATGAACATACCACCATCAGAAAGTCTTCCTTACTAATAGCACACAATATATATTTGGTAAGATAAGTTTGAACCATGGAATGCTCTTCTTATCTAACAGTTTTCTACACTATTCAGAAGATCTTCCCCAAGCAACATGGGGTACTATTCCTGTGAATTCAGTTATGCAATAAAGAATGAATATTTTGGAGATAAATCCTTTCCTAGGTTAAATGCTTAAATCTGACAATCAAGACATGACAATTTGGGTGCACATCAGACTTAAAAATACTCAGGATGCCTTGTAGAACCATTTTTAATTATCCACTCTCCTGATGAGTTTGGATTTCTGGAGTGGATCTTGTGATGTGCTTACATTATAGAGAATTTAAAAAGAATCCTGTTGGTTTTACCTGTTAACTATGTTTCCATATAGTAGATAGATGTCAGGCTAAACAGTGTTGTAGAAATTCATAAATGGTGTGGCCTCTTTGCAAGAGTGGAGGACTTATTATCTTTGAAATATATTTGTCAATATTCAACCAGGGGAGATAATTTATGTATATTTCTGTCTTTTTTTCTTTTTTATGCACTTTTTTGTAATCTTAACTTATTCTTGTATTTTTTTTCTTTTTCATTTTTTTTTGAGTTTGTATTTTAAGGTTTTGAATAAAATAAAAAATTGATAGAAAAATTGATAGAAAAACTGGAATAAACCAGTTTTGCATCAAGCCAAGAAAGCTGCATGGAAAACAAATTGCTCCCTTTTCTACTAAAATGGCTTCCCTAAATTCAAATCCTTCTTTGGGGCAATGGGTAGGTCCTCTAAGTCAACCAGTGTGCAAAAGTCATTGCATAGCCTTCTACTACTTATCTTACCTGTATCAACATTATCCTAAGGGTTGTAACAGGCACCTAGGATCTCAGTCATAATGGGCAACATTTTGGTGGCTGATAAAGTGATTTAAATAAAAAAAAAATACTTTGATATTTTCCCCTAGATTTTGAAAGGGGAATTTGGGAGATTTTCCTTGATAGTGTTTTAAATAAGACTCAGCCACTTCAAAGCTAAAGTTAATGCCTCCATTCTACCTCTAAATGGAGGGAAAGAGTAGAGCCACTATTGGGAAATTGTCAGCTTTGGAAGCCATATTCCACGCTGCCACATAGCCTGAGAAAGTGGGAGGGGGTGATTTCAGTTGAGTAGTTCTATGTAGATAAAATAAAATTATTTTGTTAGTTAAAGGTTATTAAGTATGGCGCAGGATGGAAAAAGGATCTTACTCTTGGATGGATCATTGGTCCATGTGATGTGATGATGGCAAAAAGGGGATGGATTGTAGTTTGGGACATTATGGGAAGTCCGGAAAACTTTTAGCTTTGAGATTTCACAGATGTGACAGGTACTATTCTAATAAAGGTACTTTTGAGATTATGCTTGTCTCGGAGTTACTGATTGGAATGGAGGTTTGCTGGAACACTGACAAAATATAGTCAGAGAGATTTGCAGTCCTGGACTGTAAATTGGGTACCATATCCAATATAAATATGATTGTTAGTTCATACCAATGCTAAAACAGTGTGTAATGGTATGCTATGCTAAATATAAATTAGAATGTTTAAATACTATGATTTTAAAAAAAAACAAAGCATAGCCTATTCTGGATAAAACCATAATGGATGAATTCATACATAATGGTAAGTCAAAATCAAAACAACCCAGCATTGTTTAGCATCATATGTAAATGTAAACCTCTAATCTACCAAACTGTTATGTTACATGTCACTATCAGCAGTCTTCAAGAAACTATGAAGACATGTAAAGACTTCAATAATAAATTGCCATTTACCATTTTGCCTTATCACTTTTCAGCCAGAGTATTTGTGTGCATCTATCTTAGGTGAAATATATGAACATCAAAGGTTGAACTGTAGTTTTCCACTGGGGAAAAAAGGGGAAACATTTCCAGGCATCTTCAGTAGAGAATTCCCAGTTTAGCAATTCCCTCTTGGTCATAGCTGGTGTTCAGGAGAATACATACGTTTCATCATCTGGATGTCTAAATTCCAATAGTGAAACAATTCTAAACTCAATGCACAGTAGCAGCAAGCAAATGAACCATTAAGGATTGGGCCATTCTCTGAGAACAGATTCATGTAAATGTGCAAATGTTGATGTACATGCAAGGACACATACACAAAGGAAAATGTTGATTCCTTAATTTGGAATGCATGAGTGAGATCAATTTTTTTTTCCAATAATTAGAAGCCTAAACCATACGTAGAAAATGTGTAAGAAGTGAATATAGGTTTCCAGTATATGTTTGAATGTATCCTGACAAAATACTTCTAAAATTCTCGATTCTTGAGGAAAAAAATGTTCATTGCTGATCCATCTCTATTGCTATCTCTAATCTACATTGCTATCTAATTTCTATCTCTAGCTCATTTACAGTATGTCTATATCTAATATATATTTAAATATCTATGTTTATATCATCTATAACTATATATCAAGACTGTACTGGTTGGAAACATGCAGAAGAGGCCTTCATCTTGCAGTGACTAGACAATGGCTAAAATGATGATCTATATCCATAACTATATCTTAATCTGTACCTATATCTAATCTATATATCTACGTCTACATCTATATATCATCTAATTATATTTGAGCACTTTTTTCCAGTCTGTAACCATTCCCTAGAGGATTGTATGGTGTTTAATGGAAGAAGGAATGGATAAAACATCGTGCTGCTCATGCCACTTCTTCTCCTCCTCCTCCTCCTCCTCCTCCTCCTCCTCCTCCTTTTTTCATCATCATCAATAATCCACTTTCTTTTCAAGCCTGTCAAAGCCAAATTACAGTAATCTTCTATTAAATCAATGCACATAGGATACAATACATAGAAAAAGTCTTTCATGTTGACCTTGTTGGCATTATGGCTCATATGGTATACATAATTAGGTAAAAATTACTAGGTATTTTCAGGGTTGAAAAGATTGATTGACAATTGTTTAACTTCAGCAATTTCAATTACTGTAGTTCTTTGAAAACTAAAACATTACTAGAAACTTTAACCTATGCATTTACAGGTAAGGAGTGACATGATATGGAAAGTCTGGGCCATGTAGATTTATTTGTTTTTTTTTGTTTGTTTGTTTGCTTATTTGTTTCTTTGTTTATTTATTTATTTTACTGTACTTCTAAATAGCCCATCTCCTTAAAGAGGGGTTCTGGGCAATGTACAATGTAATATAATTGATAAGTAAAACAACATACAAAAGATGACATGAACATTAAAGTAGATTAATTTTTTTAACGTTATAGACTAATGACAAACATCAAAAGAGTAAAAAAAGTACTCTAAAATTCCCATTGGTTAGTACAAGGTAGAGAGGCTCATCTGGCTACTCCCATGGCTGTGGTCCTTTTTGTCCCCCATGAAAGGCTGTAAGGTCAAAATATGACCCTCTTGTGGGAGGCTGAGAGATTGGGGGATTTCCTCACCTCTGGGAGAAGGATATTCCACAATTCATAGACAGCAGCAGAGAAAGCCATTTCTTAGGCCCTGCCACTCAAAATGATTTGATTGATGGAGTCTACAGCACACCTTCCCTACCTGATTGAGTGAGATGGGCTGATGAGATGGGGCAAAGTCAATTCTACAGGTAACCTGGCCCTTATGCCATTTAGGGTTTTATAGGTGATGTGATTTGCAAAATAATACATGTGACCATTTTTCAGGCATTCAGTACAGCTTGTGCAGCTGCACTCTGCACCAACTGGACTTTCCAACTACTTTTCATGCCCCATGTAGAGCATGTTGCAGTGGTCCAACTGGCATGAGTGACCAAGCATACAGCCTCCCTGTCCAGGAAAGGGCATAGTTCTTGCACAATGTGGAAAAAGACCCTGCTGGCTTCAGCCATGATCTGCTTATTGAGCAGGAGCCATGATTTCAAAAGGGCCCTCAAATTACACACTGGGTCTGTCTGGGGTGGTGCATCCTCACCCAAGACCAAAGTTGATTAACTGCTGGGTACAGATGGGCCCAATCACAGCCACTCCATTTTACTGAAGTTAATTTAATCTAATTTAGCATATTCCTTCCCCTTGTAGAGGAATTGCTCATTCTGGTTTTCTCCAGATGTGATGGATGTCACTTCCCAACATGTTGTTCCCTTGTAAAGCATTAAATACAAGGCACTGCCTTTCAAAATGATCCTGCACCTAGCTAGGAATGTTGAGACTTCTGAGAATTCAAATAATCTGGAGGTCACCAGATTGGGAAATGCTGTCTGATGAGTTTCATAATTGATTCTAATTCAGATGAATATACAGCTTCAATACTTGGTGTATCTGCTCTCTCTCTCTCTCTCTCTCTCTCTCTCTCGCTGTGTGTGTGTGTACGCGTGTGTACGCGCAATGGTTTGAGAGGCTACATATCATCTGAAACGCAATGAGCAATGTAGCTTTTGTTGATTTAAATGAGAAATGAAGGTGCTCACTATCTCAAGTGTGGTTCTTGGTAACTAACAATATCAGCAGTTCCACTGTTCCTGAAGGCTGACTTTTCTTGACATTGATCTGGAAACCCTCTTGTTTCAAAACGGAACATTCTCTTAGGGTTTAATTTCAATTCAGTCTGCAGCCACAAAACTGTGTTATATTATATTTCTCACCTCCAACTAGACAGCAACTTGGCTGCAGTAAGTACCAGCAGTGTATGTTTTTTTCAATGTTGCCATTCGGCATAGGTACCTGTTAAAATTATTCACAGTGCTGTTTTATTAAAGTAAGCACAGTGCTGGCAAAGAGCCATGCTACATAAATATCCCTTGGTTAAGATCTTATAAAGTAGAACATCCTGACTAATGTTTAAAATACCATATAACAAGATGTGCATGTCAGATTACATAAAAGTGAAAGTTAAAAGCAGATTAATGGCAAATTATGGCACGCTAAACCAACATAGATATGCACATAGAAAGGCTTGCTATTGATTCCATGTGTACCTTACATAGTTCCCTGTCAGTGGAAAGCTTTCATAAATTAATCTGTTGGCTTTCTTGATAAGAAAAAAAGTCAGTGTGTGTGTGTGTGTGTGTGTGTGTGTGTGTGTACCACAACCAGAACTTGACTACATTTAGAGAATTTTTTTTTAACAAATAACACTGTCCCCTCAGTTTTGTCCTGAACCAGTGGGTGTGAAAATGCATGAACACTTCAGAAATGCTTCTTTGTTATCACTCAATATTTAGAGCCTTGAAATTAAAGCCAGTGAACAGTTTTTGCAGCTCCCTCAAGACCAACACATGTATTTTTCTTCTTCTGGGACATAGTCCACATTGTCAGATGTTACAAAGTCCTTTAAAGAAGAAATATGACAATACTAATTTAGGACATCACGCCATGCTGTTCTGCTAGTATTTACAAGCAGGGCCCACTTTAAGCTAAGGCACTAACATGAGGTACCAAACCTTAGGGAACACCAATGCTACCCTTCCTTTTGAATAATTCTAACAATGCACCTCTTTGCATTAGTAGAATGTGATGCATCCAGCAACGCAGCTGAAGGGTATCTTACACCCTTGAGCTGGCACTGTTTGCATCCTGGCACTGTACTGGCCAAACAGTGCGTGACATTTGTGTTTCTTTGTGTGCATACACCTTATTGTGCTGTGCAAAGTGTTCAAAAAGGCAGCTTTGCAAAACATGTTGGGGCTAACAAAACAGCCTTTGCAAAACACCGAAGATCTATGTTCCATGAAAAGCTAGTGCAATGCTCTGAAGATTCACATATGGGCAAAATTGCTTTGCCTTGAGGACAGTCTCAGAAGGATTGTTGTCATATGCAGACAACTAGTAAAAGTTTTCAAAGCAGCTGCATCAAGTCTTCCTTTGATGCTTCAAGGAAGAGAGCTTTGCTCAAACCAAATGAACTGTGTCAAGCATCCCTTTCATACGCTTTGCACAAACCCCTCTGTTCTTCACACACACATACAGAAAGGCAAAATGGAAAAAAAAGGTCAGTTTTCTCCCCCACGGTTCTTATCACATGCTTGTTCCTCTACAACAGCAGGTTCCTTGGATTACATATACTTATTTATTTGGGCTTTCTTGGTGCAGAAAACAAGCCAATAATTCTTTTCTGAACCTGATTGTTTTGAAGGGGAATCTTCTCAGGATATTTCAAAATAGAAGCTCAAATTGGCAGAGTGGAGTTCATCTTCAAACTTTTCACTGAACTGTCCCAATGGAATAGTGGCATGTCAGCTCTTAATGTGACAGCTCAGGGTTGTCATGTAAAAAGAGTGAAAGCAATTGCCAAATAATTTGTGACAAGTCTAAAGATATAAAAGAAGTCCTGTCACTAAAGAAGAGACCCCCCCACCTCCATCAAATCCAGTAATTTCCAGCAGAATTTAACCAGCTAGCTACCCAGGTGCCAAACAATGCCTGCTTCAAGAAATCAGCTATTAGGTTTTTAATGAATAATATTACTGCTGTACAAAGCTAGTGAGTGGCCAATGGTGTCAGTACAAAACATATGTCTCATTTATTATGCTGCTTTGAAGGCAACAGTGTGGAGGAAAGCAGTATACAGTAGCCTATTTACCATATTCAATATGATTGCCATTATGAAATCAATCTCAAGTAACCTTTATTTAAAATGCAAAAGCAAAAAAAAAAAAAGCTTAGGCTGCTAAACAGATAAGTTGAAATTTTGGGTAAATGGATGGAAAGGAATGTTGTGAGGATGGTACTAATATATTTAAACTACAATTTATTTGTGCTAGGGCCATCTATATTCAGATCAGAATCACGGGCTGACATGGACATCATTCAGCCTAATACATCATTTTGTAAGGATAACATGAGAGCTAGCAATTTTTTTAAAGGCATATTGTGTAGAAATAGCTGAAACCACCATAAACAAGAAACAAGCAAAAATACTGCAATGTTTGGCTAATAACTACTTTTGGGGTGGTTGTGGACTTTCCAGACTAGAATACAGATCGAATATTCTTTGGGGAGGTGGGGGGGTGTCTCTCTTCCAATTATTAATGAGGCCTGGCTTCCAAATCCAGCCAAGGTGCTAAAATACAGTGACAAAAAGTGACTATAGAAAAAGAGCATGAGGGAGAGAGGGAGGGGATGCTATCTCACAATAACTTGGTCACAGTTCAGTGACCAAGTACATAATTTGGCGATGGAATGTCTTAGATTCATTCTCTGGCATCAGCAATGAAAGTGACGGGAAAAGGCAGGCCGCCATTGCCCTCAGTGTTAACTATGACAAGTCCTAGAAAAGCAAGCAAATTTCAGAAGCATTCCAGAATAGATATGTTCAAAAGTCTACTAAGAGCTATTTCATTACTACTTTCTGTTATGCAAGGAGAGAAGAGAAAGCCAGTTTGGGGGGAAGGGGCCCATAGATCAATGCTTCCGAACAGTAGGAATTTTAAGATGTGTGAACCTCAATTCAAGTTGAAGTCAACACATCTTAAAATGTCTAAGGTTGGGAAATGCTGCTATAAATGAAAGGATTAATATTCCCCTTTATTTTTGCCTCTGACCCACTGTTTGCATTTGCCCCAGTGGCTTCCCTAAACAAATGGAAGATTTTGCTTAAACTTTGTGTAGATACTATTCAGTTACATGGACTAAATGGTCTGATTTTCTATAGAACCTCTTCTCTTTCTTATATTGGGTTATCAACCTTCATAATTTTGAGCAGAAATTGTGATTTCTCTGGCCTAGTTCTTAGGATCCGGATGGGAGTGTTTTGAGAACAGCAGTGCTCTTTGGAAATCATTTGTAATAAATGAATTTCAGCCTGAACAGCTGTTACTGAACATTAGCCATCTGAAATCTCCAAAGCCCAGAAACTGGGTATGATTATATTTATTTATGGTTTTAGTATACACTCACATTAAAATAATTAATCCATAAGCCAAGGGTCACTATTCAATAATAATAGCTATGCTGTTTAGAATACCAAATTCTATATTATCTAGTCCTGCAGTTAAACATCTACTGATTTATGTAGCATTCTCTAAACTTAGATATAGGAATTTGATGGATACTCTAGCCATATGATAGGCAAATCAATATTCAGTAGCATTTTTTTTTGCAGAATTTAGTGGTTAACAATGCCTCTGAAAATAGATGAAAACTTAAATTAGAAGTTAAACGTGTTTAACTTCCAAACATCTGAATAGCATTCTTTACTCAACTGAAAGCAGCAAGAATTTTAAAAGTGCCTAATTCTTGCAGATGATGATATCCTAATAGGCTGTGTCTTGATACAGAACATTAAGCTTCAGTTAATAAGGTAACTGATAGATATAGTTAGTAACAACAAAACACATGGGATTCTAATCAAATAAGGTAACTGATAGATATAGTTAGTAACAATAAAACACATGGGATTCTAATCAATCTATTGAAAAATCAGTGCATTTAAGAAGAATTACCCCTGTATTGTCATGGGATATAATGCTGGATGAGCATCCAATCGGCATCACATTATTGCAAGGAATGACAGGCCTAGGGTTGCTTCATGGTCTAGCTATTTCTTCTGTGCAATGAAAGACAAAGATTGGAGCTGTACATAGATTGTACACATACATACATATACACCAGAGGTGGTACTCAGCAGGTTCTGACCAGTTCTGGAGAATCAGTAGCGGAAATTTTGAGTAGTTCAGAGAATCGGCAAATACCACCTCTGACTGGCCCTGCCTCCATCTGTTCTCTGCCTCTTACTTCCAGCTGATTGGCTGGGTTTTCTTTAGTTGCCTTGCACAGAAGAATGGAGCTGGAAAGCAGGTTAGTGGGGTGGGGAGGGAATGGGAATTTTGCAGTAATTTCCCCCTTCCACGCCCATCAAGCCACACCCACCAAGCCATGCCTCGCCCATAGAACCAGTAGTAAAAAAAATTGAATCCCACCACTGATATACACTCATGAACAGACAAGCTACTCTTTGATATTATCACTGGGCTGGAACATAGTATACAAGTAGGTGTTTGTATGTTGGGGGGAAAAAAAAACCAGAACTTCAATATGCTGTAAGACAATGATGCAAGAAATGTGATCCAGGGACCATATAAGAATGTACAATATAGGCCCTCCTCCTCCTCCTCCTCCTCCCTTCTTCAGATCAGAAGGTGGGCTTAAAGCTTGCACTGGTTTAAAAACTGAGCCCTTTCCAAGTGGATGTCTCAAAGGTGCTTTTTTCCAAAAGGCAATTGGACTAGGTTCCCCCCACCAACAATACAACCTCCCCCAATAGGAAGACCCAGCATGTTTTCTAGGCATAAAATGAAATTAAGCCTCTCCGCCCAAATTTAGGCCTATTTTAAAACATGCAAAATGGAGGGAAGAGCGGGAGGACTTGCAGTTAGGAGCGCCCCGCGGGCAGCAATTCCTCGCCACCAGCTGCTCCTAATGGGTGATCATGGCAGAGCGTGGAGAGCTCCCTACTCCTGCCAAGCACCTTTGTGGCAGACCCAAGACCTTCAGCACCCACCGCTGTTGATTTTCCTTCTGCCCATGCCACCACCGCGTTTGGAGCTGCCACTTCCACCTTTGGAGCACCACTGCCATTTGGAGCTGCCACTTCTGCATTTGGAGCTGCCGCTTCCACGTTTGGAGCTGCCGCTTCCACTTTTGGAGTGCTGCCACTGTTTGGAGCGCTGCTGCTGTTTGGAGCTGCCGCTTCCGCATTTGGAGCTGCCGCTTCCACTTTTGGAGTGCTGCCACTGTTTGGAGCACTGCTGCTGTTTGGAGCTGCCGCTTCTGCATTTGGAGCTGCCGCTTCCACTTTTGGAGTGCTGCCACTGTTTGGAGCACTGCTGCTGTTTGGAGCTGCCGCTTCTGCATTTGGAGCTGCCGCTTCCACTTTTGGAGTGATGCCACTGTTTGGAGCACTGCTGCTGTTTGGAGCTGCCACTTCCACATTTGGAGCTGCCGCTTCCACTTTTGGAGTGCTGCCACTGTTTGGAGCACTGCTGCTGTTTGGAGCTGCCGCTTCTGCATTTGGAGCTGCCGCTTCCACATTTGGAGCTGTCGCTTCCACTTTTGGAGTGATGCCACTGTTTGGAGCACTGCTGCTGTTTGGAGCTGCCGCTTCTGCATTTGGAGCTGCTGCTGCATTTGGAGCTGCCGCTTCCATGTTTGGAACCCCACCGCTGTTTGGAGCACTGCCACTGTTTGGAGTTGTCATGTCCACATTTGGAGCTGCTGCTGTGTTTGGAGCTGCCGCTTCCGCATTTGGAGCACTGCCGCTGTTTGGAGCACCACCGCCATTTGGAGCGCCGCCGCCACTTCAAACAAGGCAGCAGCTCCAAATGCAGAAGTGGCAGCTCCAAACATGACGGCGGTGTTCCAAATAGCGGCAGCAATCCAAATGGCAGCGGCACTCCAAACATGGAAGTGGCAGCTCCAAATGTGGTGGCGGTGCTCCAAATGGCAGCGGCACTCCAAACATGGAAGCGGCAGCTCCAAACGTGGCAGCGGAATGGGCAGAAGGGAAAGCAACAGCGGTAGGTGCCAAAGGTCTTAGGTCTGCAGCAAAGGTGTTTGGTGGGAGTAGGGAGCTCTCTGCGCTTCATCATGATCACCTGTTAGGAGTGGCTGGTGGTGAGGCTGCCCACAGGGTGCTCTAGATGAGGATGCAAAGGGGGGAATTAAGTCACCCCCCAAAAGACGGCCTAGCCATTTTTTCGGGGCTTAAAAAAATATAAGACCCGGCCTTATTTTATGAGAAACACGGTAGCTTTCATGCCAAAGAAGGGACTAGAAGTCTGTATCCTGGTTTCTAGCCTGGTGCCTTAACCACACCAGACCATTTTTGTCTCTCAATCAAGACTTCCTGGCATACATACATTATTCCATATGGAGTAGGTCTATGACTAACTGATAGATTGGAATATTTATAGCTCAGGGTTGAACTGTGGAAACTGTGCTGCTCTTTGAGCTTGGTTATTTTCTTGCAGACATTTCATTACCAAACTAGGTAACATCATCAATGCTAATCATTAATCTGTGACGAATCCACACCACAGTTACACTAAAATCTTCTGGCATATAGGCAAGCCCAGAAGCAATCTAAACCCAAGAGATCTCTTAATTCTCTGCTTGTAACAGACCTTCTGAGGAACCCAATTGTTAAGATGTGATCATAAGACATCAGCAGTCTATGATAGCTCCAACTGCAACTCTTTAATTTCATTTTTTTTTTCATTTTCTTGAAATCTACTATTGTTGGAGACAAAATGCTGACTCTGTAAACCGCTTAGAGAGGCTGTAAAGCACTAGGTAGCAGTATAAAGTCTAAGTGCTATTGCTATTTCATCATCTCCTTTCATCTCTGCTGCAAGTGAAAAGATCTTCGCCTGTCTCCCTAATATATACTTAACCTGCATGCTTCAGACTGAACTTGCTATAAACAGAAAAAAATTAGACTATAAGAAAAATATCACAGAATGGATGAATGATGTCTCAATAGCCTGGTCCCAGATGTACATTCTCATGAAGTCAAAGTAGTAAAACAAAGTGTTAAACACAGCTGGCCTTTGATTGGAAAATAATCAAAAGAACTATGTGGCTAACCTGAGCTTTCCACCTAAGAAAAACATCTCTATATTCATTCATATGTTAAATAGTGTTGCAGAGAGTCCTGCCAACTTCTTTGTTTAGTTAATTACAGCAAGTGCTCTTGCTCGCTTATGAGAGAGAAGAGAAACAAGCAGGAAACTCATAAAAACACATGTTCCTGAAGACAGCAATCACTCATGCTTTAGACAGACTTTTAAAGCATGCTTGCTTGAATCTCTTTCAAGAAAGTGCAATTTAAATCTACTGAAAGCCTTCTCAGTTGACCCTTTGTCTGGCTGCGTTTCTGCTAAAGGAGAAAGAAAATCAGGCCCTAGAGACAGCAAAGCCATTTTCATTTGGCTAGGGATCTGAAACTTAGCTTGAATCACACTCAATTCCACCCAGCCACAATTGCCTTCCCAAAGGCCTTGCTATTACTAAGGGCAATGATACCACACTACAGCCTAAGCTGCTTCTCTGCCACAATGTTTCTAGCCCAGGGCTATTAAACTCCTGGCCCGTGGGCCAGATATGACATATGCTGGCCACGCCTATGCCTGGTTTAGCCAAGGGGGGAAAAGTCGCAATACATCACGTGATGCTGCCGTGACTATGTGATTTTGACACCCGTGTTCTAGCCGTTTGTTCAGAGTTCAGCCATCTTGCATTCAGGACTCTATATAGTTTTATAATAAAATAGAAATAAAGACATGATATAAAAATGTTGTGATGCTGAGCATCACAAAACACCACCACAAAGCCAAGAGATGGGCTCTACTGGACTCCCTGAGGCCCAAGACCAGGCAGACAACCAAATTTCCAGGGTCTTCCATAAGGTCATCAGGTTCCGGATTACCCTAATTTCAGAGGGGTGGTGTTCCACAATGCAGACTCCATATCAGAAAAGGCTGTCATCCTGGACCCTGGCAGCTGATTTTCCTTACTGGAAATGCCCCTCCTTACTGGGCCCAATGGACTAACATTTGGGGAGAGATGGTCCTGTAACTAACTTGATCCCAAGATTATTCTAGCAAGTGACATTGTTTCTCACAAGTCTGCATGCCTTTCCTTTGCTTTCTGAGATATTTGCAATTATAGATGTCTTCACGCTCCTTTGATATTAAAACAGTCCCTTTCTATTTGTTCCCATCAATTTTGCTCCTTATGGTAGCTCTGATGCTACCTTACTCAAAAATAAAGAGTCCAGGTTGCTGTTTTGATCTTACAGTACATTTCTCTATGGTCCATGGAAATTTTATAGTTAACTGATACAAAGAGGAACCCCTAGTTCAGCTTTGTACAAAATGCTTGAAAAAAATAAGGAAAGGAGGCTTTGCAGTATTGTGGACAGCTGGTGGGAAAGAAAGAGAAGCAGGCTTATCCCAGCTTAGGAAGAAACTGAAAAGGTGCCCACTAGAAAAGAAAACAACTGAATGGAACATGCATTTCTAAGTTTGAGGATAACCAACAGCAAAATTAAACAATGAACAAAAAACCCAAAACAGCAACTGCCAACTAGAAGAGAATATGGCAGCTGGAAATTCAGGATGAGGTGGCTTCCCAAACCAGTGACCAGATACTAGAAGGGATGGACCATGCCAGTCAGTGTAGTCAGTTGTAGTTGCGTTTGCGACTATATTGGAACAAAATTCTGGAAAAGGGTTCCTTTTGAACTGAAGCTGGAAAACATGGTTGGGATTACATTGTGTAATGGCATCTTGGGAGATGAAACAATGAGATGCAACCAAAGGGATAGTTAGTAAAATGCAGTTTATCTGGCAGCAGGAATGTGAGAGGGACAAGTGATCCAGAAGAGGTCCTCCTGGTTTAGGAGGCTGTAAAGGGAATGGGGAAAAGTTTAGAAAGCCTTTTTTCTTCCCATACATCGTTGATTTGAATTTGTACTTGGTTTCTTTTATAAAGATTAAAGGTATGATTTTTTTTCTTATACTCCCATACAGAATATTTTAAAAACAGCAGAAAATAACAATTCTGATCATTCTGTTTTTGTATTCATTCCTTTCATTTGTTATCCCTTGATGCCTAAAGCCACATTCATTGAACTTAAAGTTCCTGAAGTCAACAAATATTTTTGTTCTACGATGAAGATATAACATTTAAATGTGATGCTTTAACCAATATAAAAAAGCAATTTAAAATGCTTTAATGACTTTAGTAGAATGAGCCACAACAAAAAGTTCAAGTTAAGCCTCAGAATATGTAACGTATAGGATAATCAATATTAGGTTTTGCAGATGAAGTATAATACTAAGAAAGCTAATAGAGTGTAGTTCTTAATATATTACATTTTAAAGCTAGTTCCAATACAGTTCAATGGATATTTCTGCCCTATATTTCCCAAATGCACATACAATCCCTCTTCATCTACATGCTCCAATTGAATTCACAAGGATTAAGCATATGATTTAATGTAGCCCACCCTGACATTTGAAAAGCATTTAGTATGGTACTACATGATATTTTCATTGTGATTTAGTGAGTTAATACAAAATACAAATAGCACTAGGCCTAGCAGCTGAGGTAAAATTATGGAGTAAAAAAGAAGGATTTCCAGGGTGGGGGTTGCTTGGTTTGCCTGAGTGAATCAAGATTATTTTTCACTCCTTTTTCCATCAACCCTTCAATGCATTTTGCAGTAAGGATTTCTAGAGCCTGAAGAAATCATTCTCATCCTCATCTATTTTATTATGCAATATTATCCAAATTGCTTAGATATCTATATTGGGAAGCGCCAGATTGCAGATGACTTTATTAACCTCTCAGTAATGTTCATCACCAAGGACTGCATTGCCTCTTTGTGGTTCACCTGGGAGACATAGAAACGTGAGTCATTCTATGTCATTTCCAATCCATTCTTTAGGGTTGCTTCAAAGACAACCTGGCCATTGATCCATGGCAGCTTGCAGGGATTGTTTTTCTGCCCATGTCATTCAACTTCAATAGACAATTGCTGAAATGATTGCCAGAGAATTTTGGGATACTTTGTTCTCAGTATATGCATGGTACAGAGCTTTATTTCTCAAATATCAAGTAAGCTTATAATGTTTTGGTTTTTGGTTTTTTTTTTTGCCAATTAAATAGCTATTGTTTAAAGTTCAATACTTAAATGTGTCTGTTTTTCCTGTATTTTTCTTGTATATTTTGATGCATTTTGATGCATGTTTTTCACAGGTCTGAGATTTTAAACTGTAGTACTGAGATAAGTAAGCTTTGAATGGTGAAATTTAACAAGGATGGGAGCTTCTTGGTCCATTTTTTAGTTTCCCAGAACCATTTCTGCAGCAAGTATTACCTATATATGTGTACGCTAAAGTAAGTCCCCCTACATCAGAAGGATTTATTCACAAGTATTTGGCCTTTGGAGTTATTTAATTTTGCTGGACTCTTTCATGACTATAATGTGTTAACCAACAGCACAAATTAGTGTTAAGATGATCACAATTCAGGTTATTTTGCAGTGTTAAACATTGTCTGAATTTCATCATAGGTTATAAACATTGGAAATCCAAGAGATTATTCAGTGGATAACTCTAAATGACACCTGTGTTTCTCCCACAGATAATAGAAAATTGTAAATGCAATGATAAAAAAGTAAAGCCCATCCAATAAATTACACAACACAAATTATTGTCTCTCTCTACTTGCTAATGACTCATTGTCATTCCTGTCGGCAGGAACGATTAAGTGTGAAAGGGCTACGCTGATGTTCATGTGATTCAGTATTTTCAGTAACACATTAAGATGGATAGAGTGGAGAATATGCTAATCATATGTGTTGTTTACACAGTGATGAAAAGAAGTAAAAATATCTCAGTAATCAGGGTAAAATAGAAAGATAGAGAGACAGTGCTTAAGCCTCATCTTATTTCCATGAGGCTCAGGATAGCTTTCCTATGCTCTCATGCAGCCTTTTTCAGTTAGATGACCTCCACTTGACTTGGGGTTACAGTTCCATGAATTCCAACAAAATGGCTGTTCAGTTCAGTTAGAGAAATACCAGGATTTGTAGCCCCAACACATATGCTACATCAGGAAAGGCTGAAACGTCTGCATCCCGAAAACTTTTCTACTAGGACTTCTGAGGTAGGTATAGCAAAATGAAAACTGTTCTGGTCCATATGTGCCCTGGAAGGCTGCTTCTCCTCAGGAGACTGCAGAACAACAGTTTTCCACAGGTTTGAGTGCTGAGAGATAATGGGATTAGAGACACTTTGTTGAGATGTGTTAGAATAGAGTAGAACAGAACAGAATAGAATAGGAATTAATATAAAATAATAATAACAAAAAATAAAAAATAAAACAAATATTGCTTGCAACCACAGGAGATACTTTTAAAGGACTCTAGTTCCTCATGCCTCACTTTCTAATCACTTTCAGAAATTGCTCATTTACTACTTTTAAGCAGTTGGGGACCCTCAGAGTGATAAATTTTAAAATGCTGGATGAGTTGGCCTTTAATACTAATCCCCCCCCCCCATGTAAAAGATATGGATGGTTGAAAGTGACCTAAGGAGCTTTCCCTCTGCTTTTGTGTATGCTTGGAAAATAAACAAACTTGTTTCCTATAAACAGACACTTACAAATGTCACATACATTTAAACTGCACAGACGTTATAAGCCGTTATTAAGTTGAATAGGTTATCTTGATAATAATTGGCATAATCCAAGTGTAATGAGGCAAAATACTTGACCTGGCTAAATTCCATCATTCTTCTTCCATTCTTCTTCCAGCGCTATTTATTCAAGAAAATAGAGGCCCCCTAAAAGTTATTTTTGCTTTTTTCCTGAAAGTGCATTTTATTTCCCTTCACCTCTACATATATTTTATATAAAATTATAAAAGGGGTAAGGGATTCCATATCAGGATAATTTAGACATTTGCCTTATTAGGATCATTATCTGAAATAAAATTTAAAATAAAAAATAAAATAGACAATGTCAGATTGGACTAAACTAGGGTTGAAGAGCCAGACAGAAGCTATCTTTAAGGAAAAGAGGAAAAGGAAAAGAGAATTAATTTAGGATACCAGTATTGAGATGACTTTTCTTATTCTTCAGAAGTGAAGCATTTAATTTGGTATTTTTTTCATGGAAGAAGTTGCAGTAAAAACCAAAACTCTTTTTTCAGATTCTATACTCCTTTTGCTTTTTTCCGCATTTTTTAAAAAAACTTTCATCATATAGTTATTATTCTCTCTCTCTCTCTCTCTTTCTCCCACACAAGCACACATACACACACACACACACACACACACAAAATGCGTACTAGGTTAATTTCCTTTCTTTTCCTTTTTTCTTTTTTTCTCCTATCCTATCCTACTGCCACTAGCCCTTAGTGACTTCTTGCATAAAAGAGAAAAAAAATGAACTGAGGATTTATGATTTTAGTGATATGACAGGAGCGAGTTATTCTATTACCATAGAATAAGAGGTAAAGATATAACTATATTTATAAATGCTGTAAAGAGATCAGAAGCTGTTCTTTGTATTTTTTCTTTCTCTTGTATTTTTTTTCTTTTTCTTTTTTGCACGTTTAGTTTTCCCTTTGATTTCTTTTTTCTTTTATATTAGTTTTTATTGGTTTTTATTTCCTTTTCAAAAATCTTTAATAAAGTATTTTTTAAAAAAACAAATTTATATAGCTGTCCATTTCATAAACATGACTCTGGGTGGTATAGTGAAAGTAAATCAAACAGTTAAAAGCAAGGCCAAATAACCATTAGAAAAAAATAAGCCTAAATATAAATAAGACTGGAAGAGAATGGACCAACATTCTATATATAATGTAATATTGTCTTTTTATAACAGTATAAGAAATGCTATAAGATTAAATAGAATAACTATTTAATCTATGCATTACTAAAAGAAAGATAAAGATAAAGAAATATTATAACATTTAAAACATCTAACATTTAATAATGTAAAATGCATTAAATGCAATATGTAATAGATACAATTTCATATATATATTTCATCTTATATTTTTTAAAAATAATGTTTTATAAATACACAAATTGAACCCTTATTTTTGTGTAATAATAATTATGGATAATTTTCCCAATGGGGTTAAGCTATAGGTTCAAAGGGAATAATAAGCTTACTTGACTATTGTGGGTCATGAAAATATTTGCACTGTTTTAACAATATTTCAAAACACAGACATTTAACATAACACAGAATCTATCATCCAAACAACAGTAACAAAAATCTGTAACAGATGGCGAGAAGGGATTTGTTCCCATTCCAGCTGAGTAGTTTATTCCATGACTTTTTTCTGTAGCTAACTGGGAACACATTCCGAAATTCAGAGGTACTGAAGTTGCTTCTCACATGGAAGGATTATCCCCACACACCATATTTAACCATTCTTCTATATTATTTATTTGTTACAGGCTTATTCTGTGGGGAAACTCGATTTAAAAAGATCTATTCTGAAACATACAGAATAGATTGGAGAAACTGAATTCTCCAAGGCATTGCTGAACTACAAACCTCAACTTCTTTTGCCGTTTGTCATATTTCTGGACTGGACTGCCAGGATTATAGTTCAGCAACATCTACCGGACCACTGATTTCTTTCTCTAGCAATTTAAGTTGTGGTACCAGACCACATTTTGCAGCACCAACTTTCCCAGGGCCCAGGACTTCCATAGAAATAGCACTTTGTAATAACAGTTGCCGTGTCTCAAGCTACCTTACCTGCTTAGGTATTTCATTTATATTATTTGAATAAATATGGGTTGATGCATAAGATTTTCTTTTCTTTTTCTTGAGTTTATTTAAGAATTTATTTAAATTCTGGAATGCAAAGAAAATAGAAAAGGAGCCAAAGACAGATAGATGCCAAGTCAAGACAAAGAACAGTATGAAAAAAAAAAAAACAGTCTAGATCAGGAATGTCAAACTCGATTTCATTGAGAGCACATCAAGGTTGTGTTTGACCTTTGGGGGGGCGGGGGACATGGACAGGGGGGGGAAATGGACAGCTCAATGTCACTCGTGTTAGCGGTATGGGCTGAATGGTCTGCCAGTGAAAATAGGCTCTTGAGCTCATTTTCGGCTGCAACAGCCTCCTGCAACCCTCTGGTACCATGGGCCAGTTCTTCTCTGTTTCCAGGGTGGCCCTGCAGGACAGATCTAAGTACCCCATGGACTGGATCCAGCCCCCAGGTCTTGAGTTTGACATCCCTGGTCTACATCTATAGGTTACGTGATACAGGTAGTCCTTACTTGCCGAACACTTCTTCAGCAATCATTTTAGATTATGATGACAAAAGCTATTTATGACTGAGCCATCAAGTTCTGGCCATCCCCGCACCCCCATTTGATCATATAGTCATGATCTGAGTGCTTGGCATGGAATCACCATTTGCAACCTTCCCTGCTGGCTTCCCACAAGAAAAGTCAGTGGACATGGAAGGTCACAAGTTGCTCTGTTGTATGACTCCTGCTCCTACCAACATCCCTGACTTATTGCACTCACACCACAGCACCTCTTCCCTATAGAGTCCTGTACTTTATAGGACTCATCTATCAGTCAGCCTACTTGCACTCTGCCTAAGAAAAAGCTTGTTGTGATCAGGACTTGCAACTTCCTACCAGCTTCCCCATTGACTTTGTTCATGGGAAGCTGGCAGGAAATCACAAAGCCGATCATGTGAGGCTTTCACACACACGATCCTCAGTCAACAGTAGAAACAAGGGCTGCTGACATTGCTATCACTAAACAATTATGTCACATAACATTACACTTACTGACCACAACCCATAATGGCAGAAATTCTGGTCGCAACTATCGTTGTTAAGTGAGGACTACTTCTAGGTGGAAAAAACATATTAATTCCTATAAATTGTTGAAAAATTTCTCTGAGGAGTCATTAAGCAATCTCTAAACAAAATGTTAATGAGGTAACAGAATAAAGACAGGTTAGAAAGCACCAAACTTCAGGGATATCAGTAAATCAATAGCAATCACATTTCATTATAAGGGCTCTCTGATTTTTCATTTTCTTTTTCTACATTTCATTTTTATTTGGGTTACTCTTGGATTTTGGTGGTGTTTTTTAAATGATTATTTTGGGGGTTTGTGCCTAAACTTTGCTTTCATCTTCTCTGAGGACAGATTTTATTACTTGAACTGCATCTCTGCTACAATTTTTTTTTTGGCCAGCCTTGTGCTGCGTTTTTGAGTTAGTCTTTGGGGGCTTGAAGCTTAACCTCTCAGTGCCTTGGAAAGCACTGAGCTCTTTTAAAGCTCTCTGAACTTGTCTCTTATTTGCATCAAGATTTTTTTTTCTGTTCTATTTTGAGAGGCTCCCTCCTGAATGAACTCTTTAGTCTGAATTCTCTCACAGAATGTCAAAACTGTCCTGTTGCAACAGACATACAAATCCACAGGAACCTGTCCTATAGATAATTCTAAGAGACTTATTTAAAAAAAAAAATCATTTAATTATATTGTAGCTATTCATCCCTACTCTTCATATTCATAATTTCCTTTCAAGATGAGTAACATTATACACAATGCAGGCAAGATATAAGGAATAGTGGGTCAAAAAATTAAAGCACAAGATTTTTTTAAAAGGGCAAGGAGTCATACCTAAATGTTGTTACCACCAACACCATTCACAATATTGTGTTTTGTGGGTTAGGGTTACGGTTAGGGTTAGGGTCTGATCATCACAAAAATGATCACAGACCTGATCCACAAAAACACACTAAGACACAATAGAGACCTAGAAGATGATCAGACCTATGGAACAACTGTCCTGCCCTACATAAGAGGTACAACAGACAAAATCAGTAAGATACTACACAGGCATCACATCAAGACTGCCTTCAAAACAGACAGAAAAATAGGGAAGAAGGTGGAGCCTCCTTGCTGACGGACCATAGATCGCGGCTCTCTGCGGCTATGGTCCGTGCTCTTTCGTTGGAGAGCCATGATCATTGATTAGGGGTTGAAGCTGCCTTGGAGGGGCAGTGGAGTAAGGAGAAGCCGCAAGCCAGGCTGAGGGGAGCCGCATCTCCCCTCCTGGGCTTGGTCTTTCCCCCCCCACAAAGACAACTGCAGTGGTGGTTTAAAATGGCCACCCTGAAGAGGAGGACTTAGCTGGATTAAGATTTGTGCAGGAGGGAAGAAAGAGGTGGATAACATCTGAACCGGGACAACTAGGCAATACAACTAAACAAAAGTACCCCGGGATTAAGGTAACATGGAATTTTTAAGAAAAGAAAAGTGACTGGCAAAATTACAAAGGGACAGGAAAAAAAATAAGAAAATATTTTTGACAGATAAGCGGGGCTTCGAACCAGGAAAGGAAGAAGCCAGAACTAAAGATTTAACTAAATTGGACTAAAATATTTTGGCAATAAACAGGCATAAAACAAAGCTGGACTTAAGATTGTCAAAAAAATAATAATAATAAAGTTTACAAATTAGAGACTGGACTGTGCTGGAATATTGCGGTTCAAAAAACACTAAATAAAAAAATAAGGGAAAAAGGTGAAGACGTTGTATAATGGAGGGTGCCACCTTTTGACAAAAACTTGAGCTCAAACAAAAGGGAAATGAACTGTTTCTGAATGAACTTGTGTTGATATAACATTAAAGAAATATTGAAACAAAGTAAGAATCTTAGAAAGTGAACGCAGAACCAGAATAAAGAAAAAAGCAAGGAAAGACTAACTGTGGGATTGATTGATGCTTTTGGTATAGACCTTGGGCTGAAATAATTGAGAACCTTAGAAAATTGAAAGAAGAAGAAAAAAGGAAAGTAAAAGTGTTTTTTTTTTTTTTTGTGGACTTAATGATCATAAAATACAAGAGTGTGTAATGATGATATCTCTTCAGGAATTAAAAATAGAACTTAAAAATATGAGAGAATTACTACAGGAAAGAGGCAAATCACTTTGGCTCTGTGTTAGAAAAAATGGAAATGGCGATTGAAGAACAAGAAGAAAGAGCTTCAGAGGAGGAGGAGTCGACTCAAGGAGAAGACATTTTAAATAGACAATTAACACAAAGAACACTACAAAGAAGTGGGGAAAGAAGGAAGGTTAAAAAGTTGAGATTTAAGAAGGCAATCAAAAGGGGGAATACCTGTGAAGTCGGGAAAGGCAGAAAGATCCAGCAGAAAAGGGGAAAGGAAGATATTAAGAAAGAGAAGGATATAAACTGGAATGACAAAAGATATGGGGAAAAGAAGGGGAGGAGAAGCAGTAAGAAACAGGTGCATGAAATAAAGAAATATGGAAATAGTAAAATGTTGAAAGAAATTGTTTTTTCAGAGATAATGGTTGATGAATTAAAAAGGGGATTCTGCAGGGTGACAAGGGGTAATAAGAATATTTCTGCAATTAAAAATATTTAGAAAATAGGGTAATATAGATACTGATAACTCTTATTAAAAATTAAGGGGAGAAAATATGCTGCGGAATCCAAATGAAAAGATGTAATGATTATTATTGTAACTTCTTAAAAATAATGGTTTATTGGGAATCAAGATGAGGGAATAAAGGTATATTTTAATCATTGAGGTGTCACACTCAAAGGAGTTAAAGGGGGGAAACCTATACTTGTTTTTTTTTCTTTTAGTGTTAAAATTTGTATTAATCTAGAATTTATAAAAAAAATGTGTAATGAAAAGGGAATATGACAGATTAAAAAACCAACTAGATTAATAAGTTAATATAGACTATTAAAAGCAAGGAGAGACATTGGTAACCCTTTTTTATTATTCTTATCATCATCATCATCATCATCATCATCATCATCATCATCATCATCATTGTTATTATTATTATTAGGCAAACGCATATTGTTTATCTTTATTTTTAAAATAAATATTAAAGGGTTATATTTGAAATAATTGAAATGAAACAAAAAGACGTTTCGATTGAGATCAATGAAGAGGCTAGAATTAATGTGTCTGTTTCTCTCCTTACTGAAAATTTGGAATGGAAAAGGTAATGATAGAATTAAGTATGCATACATGAATGTATAATTGCTGTCATATTTGTATGTAAAGGTGATGACATGGAAATATGTTGTCCACCATTTGTTTTTAATGTGAAAAACTGAATAAAATTTGTTAAAAAACAAAACAGACAGAAAAATAGCAGCCATCCTAAGAAACCCCAAAGATAAAATTGACCTGTAAAACCAAGGCATATATGAAGTCCCCTGCACATCATGCCCTGCCACTTACATTGGACACACCAATAGAAGAATAAGTACCTGTCTTGACGAACACAAGAATGCAATAAAAAAACTTGAACACACTTCCTCACTAGTCCAACACATGAAAGCCACAGGTCAGAGCATCGACTTCAGTGGCATCAAAACCCTAGCCACTATAGAAAAACCCCAGCTAGAGAATAACAGAGAAGCCATAGAGATTGAAAAACGACCTGAAAGCATGAATAGAAGAGATGACTCCAGCAGACTGTCAATTATCTGGAAGCCTGCACTCACAAAAAAAAAAAAAAAAATCCATACCACAAGCCAAGCAAACACCTGGGCACAAACAGACCCCCCCTCCCGATACCTCCAGCCCAAACACACCCCAGCCAACCACCCAGATGAAACCTAGCTTCCTAATAAACGATAGCTGGCCATTCACCCAAAGCCAAGCCGCTCTGAAAGCCCCCAATACATGAAACACAATGTTGCCAGCTAATCAAGACAAAAAAACACTACAAAACAGACAGAAGATATTAGAAACACCAATCAAGCAGAACACAGCAAACTCCAAGACCAATAAACACAGACCAAGACTCCCAACCAATCAGGATGAATAAAAAAACCATTCTAACAAAGCACAAGGCTAGCACCAAATTTAAAACAGAAATAGCTGCGAAAGCCTGACACATACAATGAAGACGAACTCAATACATGAGCCTGATGATGGCAGATGATATTCTGCCGAAACATCACCACAACTTTAAAAGCACAACTATAAAGATGTGGGAAAATACCCGAACAAAGCTGAATACCATATATATGTGTGTGTGTGTATGTGTGTGTGTGTGCAATGTATGACATATATGTGCTATTCTATATATTTACACACACTGTTTTGTTGTTGACTGTACAGATTGAAGTATCGTTATTCGTATAGTCTTCAATTGTCCTTATATACCAGATACCAGTTCCTCTCATAGGGTTTCTAACACCAGCTGAAGCAAACAATGCTTCTCCCTTTCATGATAAGGAGCCAGTTAAAACTATTTAAAAGCAAATGAAAACTTTTGTTAGAATGGGGGAAATAAACAGACCTCTTTGGGATCTAAAGCAAATCTTTTAAATTGGGCCTTTGATTCCCCCCGTTAAAAATGCAGTGACTGGTTTCACGAGAGTAGAAAATTCCACATAATTATTACTTTTGGGAGGGATGGAAATATTAAAGGTTCAGAGTGGTCTAATGGAGTGGAAGGACACCCCCAATTTTTATCAGTAGTAGGGCAACCATAACTTAGCTGCAAATATCTTTAGGACCAGTAGTCCAAAAGGTGCTTTTTCAGGAGGCAACTGGACTTTCTTGTTTTTTTTTTTCTTTGAAGACATTTCACTTCTCATCCAAGAAGCTTCTTCAGCTCTGACAGGATAGTGGGAAATTGAATGATCTATATTCCTTGCAGACAGCTGCTAATTTGGTTTCTTTTAGAGGGTCATTGAAGCCTTGGAGGTTTATCTGTGTTCTCAGGGTCACCTGAGTAGTGCAAATGGTTCCTGCAGTCTGCAATTTTTCTGGAAATCCATTCATACTCCCACACCATTCAAAGCGTGTTCATCCCATATTGTATAGCTAAAAGTCTGCATAGATTCTCAGTCATCCAGGCCAGTGGTGGGATTCAACTTTTTTTACTACCGGTTCTGTGGGCATGGCTTATTTGGTGGGCGTGGCCTGGTGGTCATGTGATTGGGTGGGCATGGCTTAGTGGTCATATAGCTGAATGGGCATGCTTGGTGGTCATGTGACTGGGTGGGCGTGCTTGGTGGTCATGTGACTGGGTGGGCATGGCCAACTTGACATCACTCACTGCCTTGCCTGGCCTCAAAGAGATACAATTTCCCTCTCTATTTATTTACTATTACTGAACATCCAAAATACACTATTTAATCCTATGTATAAATTCCATATGTGTACATACATATTACATAGTATAAAGTATGTAAAGACACACAAAAAGATACATTATCCACTATATATATATTGTATGTGTATGTACACACACACAAACACACACACACACACACAGCTCTTCTAAAACTATCGAAATTCAACCTCACTGAGTTTGGAAAAACACATCCATAGTCCACTTTCTGCTACACATTTAACTATAACTTCTGTACATTAAAACATTGCAGACGCCTTCAGATTTACTTGCCTAGTCTGCACACTCACTTAACAATGCTCTTGCTTAGCAACCAAAATTTTGGGCTCAATTGTGGTCATAAGTAAAGGACTACCTCTGCCTTGTTTTTGTAAACTCCTCTGCCAATTTTCCGCTGTTAGAGGCACCAAAATAATCCAGATTCCAGAGGATATAAGGTCTCCTGCTGGAGCAGGGGGTTGGATTAGAAAAGGGGTCTTCAAACTTGACAGCTTTAAGACTTGTGGGCTTCAACTCCCTGAATTCCTCCTCCAGTCATGTTAGCTCAGGAATTCTGGGAGTTGAAGTCCACAAGTTTTAAACTTGTCAAATTTGAAGATCCTTGGACTAGCAGATAACCTCCAAGATCCCTTCCAGCCCTAGATTTTTGTGCTGTTTCAAAGAGTCTTCTGAAGCCAGGGTTTGTGTCCTTTCTTCCTCTCCTTTTCTCTCTCCCTCCCTCCCTCCTTCCATCCATCCATTCATCCATATATCTCATTCACTTTCTCCTCCCTCTTTTCTCCCTTCCTTCCACCCCATCTTTGTCTATCCCTTTTCTTCCTTACTCTTTTTCTTTCCCTTTTCTCTTTTTTCTTTCTTCTCTCCCTCCCTTTCTCTCTCCCTCCTTCTCTCTTTCCCCCTCACTCCCTCTCTCCCTCTCTTTCTCTCTTTCCCTCTCTCTCTTTCCCCCCTCTCTCTTTCTATCCCTTCCCTTCCTCCTTCCCTCTCCTTCTAAAGCTAGGAGAGGAGACCCACCTGAAACACACATACACACACACACACACACACACACACACACACACTTCCAAGCACCTGGCTGAGTTGCTCATTACAAGGGTTCTTCCTGGCCAGTCTCTGGTCCTGCATAGCCCAAAAAAACCGGCAGGCAAGGCTTCCAGGTCCAACAAAAGGGCCGCAGGTGGGACTTCCTCCCCTCCCGCTTTTGGAGCTGGAAAATTCAAGCGAGGTGTATACTGCAGCCTCGCCTTGCCCCCCCATCGGCAGCTCTGGGCTAGGCAGCTTTCCCGACTGCCTGAAACCTTATCTTCCTTCCTCCTGCACCGAAAAAAAACATGTGGCGGCTATAGGCTTCTTGCATCTGCTGGGAGAAGGAAGAAAGCGTGCTCCAAGAGGGCAGGCAGGTGGGAGGATGTCCCAGGGCCACTGCACATGTGCACTGCATGTGTAGCAGCTGCACATGCAGTGTGCATATGCAACTGCCGTGGGACATCTGCCCGAGCTGTGCCATAGCTGCCGTGTGGTAGGGAAAGCTAGGAAAGTGACCAGGGCAAGTGAGCGACCGGATTGGGAGCATGGCCAGCCAGGGGTCACCACCAGTTCGGCGACCCATGCCAAATCACCACTACTGGTTCACCCAAATTGGTGAGAACCAGTTGAATATCACCTCTGATCCAGGCCATGGTTGTCTCAAAGATGCTTTTTCAGGAGGCAACTGGATTTTCTTGTTTTTTCTTTGAAGACATTTTGCTTCTCATCTAAGAAGCTTCCTCAGCTCTTACAGGATAATGGAGAATGGAAGGATTTATATTCCTTGTAGACAGCTTGTAATTTGCATTCTTTTAGAGGGTTGTTCGAGGACCAGTAGAGGTCAGCAAAGAATTTGTTTTTTCCTATCTTTGCCACCTCTTCTGGACACCCTGGTCAGTCTGTCCTCAGCCTCTCTTCCTGTGTTCACTCTCCACCTGGCAGCCTGCTTTTATCTATGGTCTGTTGTCATCCATGATGCAATTCCATAGGTTAGTTCTCTAGCGTATCATGATCAAATTTGGTTTCTTTAAAGCATCCCTTATTTTGCCTATATTTGCTTCATTGATTAGGATCTGGCTAGAAATCATGTTTTGGAGAAGGCAAGAGTGCCCTTGCTTTCATCATGGTTACTTTACAAGGCAAAACACTTTAAAGATAGATGAAAAAAAGATTAGAAGGTTAACAAGAATCTCTGCAGCCTGGTCTTTATGGGACGGTCAGCTTCTCTTTCTTAAGCTGTATTTACTGATCATGTGACTCTGATGCTAAGAAATATGAAAAGGTCTACTCTAAATCTACTTAAGGTAAATCATTTTATCTAAAAATATTTTCTTGCCCAAAACAAAAGAAAGTGCTACTTAATAGAAAAAGAAAGTGCCAAAAACAAACAACAACTGCAACATAAAAACAATACCTAAGTGGAAAACTTTATGGGCTGCCTTTATGGGCTGCCAATTAGTCATTTAATTTCCGACCCCTGTGTAAATTTTGAGTATTCTTTTCTTATTCACCTAAATAAAGTAACATAAGGTGCCTAATCATCTTATCACATTGATCTTTTATTACACAATATGTCAAAGCCAAACAACTGTTAATAAAACTCTAATGTTTTTATAATCTACAGGGTTTAAATGGAATTTTATGACTCTTAACTTCATTCTACTGCAATCACTCAGGAAGTCAGTTGACTTTTTTTATATATTAAAAATCTTTGCACATATTACGTAGTAATAAAAAACATTCTTGCACTTAAAATAATGGTGTCTCGATGGCAATAAACTTCATTTGCAATAGATTGCAGTAGAGATACTGCCAATCTGTTGCTCATAGTATGTTTTCAAGAGAAGCTGAACTGTTGTTTCCACCTAAAAATGGATGGAATCTGTCAGGCTGCTTTTGTGTTAATTATATAAAAAGTGCACATCCTGAATATCTTGTTTAAAGGTCTTTCTAATTGCTGATATCTAGGTAGAAATCCCCTTATTCAGAAGTTTTTTGTGTGCGAAGGAACATTTGGCTGCTTCTCATCAAATGTTGCACTACAGTAGCCTTGGTACACTGCAATTATTTTGGTACCTCAGGTAATAATAAAGTCCATACATAGCTCTCCTGGTTCCTTGCAGCAAAAATCTAATAGTGATAAATTAAGTATCCATGATTTTACTGCTTTTTCAGGATATCCAGAAACAGCTGCCTACTGTAGGATGGTCATTTTACTCTGCTAATGTTAGCCCTGGCCCTGCCTCTCCTATTTCTTTTAAAAAAGACAACAACAACAACAACAACAACAACAACAACAAACAACAACAAAACATCTGGAGTAGCACTTGAACATCATTGGTTGTTATTATTGACAAAATCAACACCAGTCAATTGCAAAAGACAGGTTTAGTTGGACTACAAGAGATAGAGAGACAGAGAAAGAGAGAGAGAAAGAGACAGAGACAGAGACAGAGAAAGACAGAGAGAAAGAGATAGAGAGAGGTGAACAACACACCTGAGGCTGGGTATGGCAAAAGTTGGCTGAGAGGAGAGGAGTGATATGGGGCTGGGTGTGGCAAATAATTTAACAACCGGTTCTCTGCCCTAATCACTGGCTCGGTAGGCATGGCTGGTGGGTCATGTGACTGGGTATGAGTGAGTGATATCAAGTTGGCCATGCCCACCCAGTCATACTGGTTGCTAAATTATTGGCTTCCAGTGTTTTCTTTTCTGTGGGAAACTGGTCCAAATGGATAGACCCCTGTACTATGCTATACTATACTGTATATACAGTACATACATACATACATATATCAAATATATCTAATGTTTTACAATGAATGTATTTTTACAATGATTATGATAATGATCTATCACTATTGTTATATTAACACTGAGAACTTATGCACCGGAGACAAATTTCTTGTGGGTCTAATCACACTTGGGCAATAAAGAATTCTAATTCTAATAAAAGCCCTCCATATTATATTGTATATGGAAATCCAAGGACTGGGGCCTTTAGGAATTGCCAGGTGAAAATTTTGTCAATACCCAGATTTTGTAAATCATTATTTTTATGGTTGATAAAACAGCTGACAGATTATTTAGGATTACCTACAGATGGAGGTGGACTGCTCTAAGCTCTCTTGCAGGGTGTGTCCAAATAGTAATAGTAATTTCACATTACCATATTCTGCTATTATTTATTCTCTTTGTTTTTATTAATAGTTATTTATCTACTCGCATTTGCATGCTTCCAAACTGCTAGTTTGGTGAGGAAAAGAGCTCACTCTGTCACTTGGTGCTAGGATCTCAAACCTGAACTGCCAGCTTTCTAACCAACAAGCTCAGCATTTTAATTGCTCTGCCAGGACTCCCATACCTTTTGCCTTTATTAATAGTTATTAGTGATAAATAAACAAACCTAGGATGGATTATTTAATCAATAAACCTATGGACGCCAGTCTGCCAATTGCAGCTCTCTTGGTGTCTCCTATCTCTCATCCCTCTTCTGCCTTAATTTTTTTTTTAATTAAAAATAAATAGAAGCATGGATTAGAAAAAAAAACAAAAGTGTATTATATCATCAAGAGAGTAAAAGAATTAAAATGGAAATGGGTGGGTCACATAGAAAGAAAAACTGATGGAAGGCAGTCATAGAATGAATCCCATTTGATCAGGATCCGACCAGTGTAATTTCAGGTTCGGTGGTTTTACATTTTGCTGATCCCAAAAGTTTAAAAACTTGCATATTATTCAGAACTATTTTTTTCACTTACTTCTGGCCAGAAAGTGGAATGGTTGTAAAGTTCATTGAGAAACAAGTGTGTGGAGGATAGAAGGAAAATGGGCCCCTTTGACCTTTCCAAAATTTAACAAGTCTCTGCTTAAGGCAAGAATCCAAGAAAGAGCTCCAACAAAGTATGGGAGTTGGCACTGGCACACTATCCATAAATGTATAATCAATAACTTCACACACTTCCTATATATGAATGTACCTGCTGTAGGAGAAATTATCTTCTATTGAGAATACAGCTCCAGCTGATGTCAGGAATACAAACCTATCTTGCAGTTGACAGGCATACAAACCTCTGTGAAAAAAGTATACCACAAGAAAATTATAATTCAGTGTACATCATGTGAGAACGTGTTAGATAATGTGTTTCTACCACACAGAGATAACATTTATAACCAAGGTTTATCATGCCATCAATACTTAGTTATAGCTTGGATTTGCTGGAGTATAGAAAACTTGGAATGAGAGATCATATATTTAATATAGGGTTGATTTCTAATTTCTTCAAATGTATAACTTTGGACTCCAAATGAATAAGGCCATAAATAGTAAGACCCTTACAATATGTTTATAATAATTTGTTAATTCTATACATTTCCCAACTCCCAGAAAATCTGAGTTTACAAATTGTTAGAAACATTTGAAAATGAGAAAGTAACACAAAAAATGAATAAGATGGCAGAGATAGCCTAAATTCTTGTAGTACCTTACACAAAATAGAGCAGCATGGATCAGGCATTGTAAAGCGTACTTGTGCCCTTACTACTTATATCTACAGTATTTTATTAAGCTTCATCTGCATGCAGGCACATTCATGTCCTCCTTCATTAGAGTATTCAAATAGAGACACAGTTATACCATTCTAACACCTCTATGATTAGAGCAGTAATAAATCTCAAGAACCCCTTTCTTCAACTATATATTGGAGATTGCAACTATATATTGCTAAAAGCTTTTATGCAGACACTTGTCTTTCACTTCAAATGTTTCAGCTTGCTCTTGTTTCTAGTGCTAGCAATATTAGTAAACTGATCATAGTCCATTTCTTTTCATGGTGTAATTTCAAGTTAATCACTCCATAACATTTACCACCTGGAACAAGCAATGAAATGTACCTTTGAGTAAAACTATGTATTGTAGCACATTTTTAAAAAAGCTATTCCACCAAAGAAAATCAGAGGCTGCTATAATTGGACCATGAAGTTTTCAGATAAATAGGAACAGGTAGAAAGAGCCCTGGAGTAACCATTGACAAAAAGAAGCACATGTTTAGGGCATCCCACCCCCTCAATATCATGCCCTTAACACTTTCACTGCCACATTCAATTTTAATTGGATTTTATTGTTCAACTTTCAGTCTGCATTATTAATAAGAAACAAAGCAAACAAACCAAAAGCAAGGCAAGTGACTAAATTTTAAAAGTTTGGTTTGAAGATGCTGTCACGTATCATGTTTGTTTGTGTCTCGTGGTATGAGAGTTTTTCTTCTATTGTAGACACCGTGGTCAGGCTGTGCTTAAGACATCAGTTAGTATTAACCCAGCTCTGGGTAGAAATTCTAAATTTATTTGTAAAGCATATGCCTTTTTCAGTTAAGCTACAAGGGGCTAACACATTTGTTCAGAAGGGAGTCAGGAAAAAATGAAAAATATCTAGAGAATTACGATTTTTGTTCTCAGCATTTGTTATGTCCTTCTGCTGAAAAAGCTGGTGGGGCTAGCCTACTACAGGTAATCCTCAACATACAACAGTTCATTTAGTGACTGTTCAAAGTTACAATGGCACTGGAAAAAGTGGCTTATGACCGTTCTTCATACTTACAACTGTTGCAGCATCCCTATGGTCATGTGATCAAAATTCAGATGCTTGGCAACTGGTTCATATTTATGATTGTTGCTGTGTCCTGGAGTCATGCGATCAACTTTTGTGACCTTCTGATGAGCAAAGTCCAATGGGGAAGCCAGATTCACTTAACAACCGGGTTACTAACTTAACAATTGCAATGATTCACTTAACAACCATGGGAAGAAAAATGGGGCAAAATTCTCATCTAGCAACATAAATTTTTGACTCAATTATGGTCATAAGTTGAGGACTACCTCTTTATCTAATATAAAGAGGAACTTCCCAATGACCTACACAACAGTGTGTTCCTTATCTCTGGATATTTTTAAGGAGAAGCTGAAGAGCTACTCCTTAAATGCGTTTAACTGGTTTTCTTGCCTAATGCTGTGACTTAGATGATTCATGTGATCTGTAATACTATGATGATATCACTGGAAATTTTACTTTGTCATACACACACATACAAACACCCATATTCCCACATACATTAGATAGATAGACAGACAGACAGACAGACAGACAGACAGAGAGACAGACAGATAGATAGATAGATAGATAGAGATAGAAATAGACAGTTGAGAGATAATTAAAGAAAAACAATATTTTAACAGATAACAAGAGAAGGTTCTTTTCAAAAAGTGAATTGCTGGGTTTAAGTTACATGTTCTTCTCTTCATATTCCATTTTTCTGTGCTTCATTCAGTTGTTATGAGAAAGTTTACTGGGCCTGCGTGTATATTTGTGTGCGTGTGCACATGCTTAAATACCTTAATTGTTATATTTCAATAAACAAGCATTTTTAAAAATCCAGGATCTAAATAAATAAATAGAAGGTCTGAGCTTAGTAAAGCCTAGGAACATAAGACTCCAACTGCTACTAATCATTTAATCACTTCTAAGGCCAACAAATTAACAGTAACACCACTGGATGTGCAAAGGACATAAAACCAATTAACACACAGCAGTGCAAGTAAATTATACAGAAGGGAAAAAAATCTAATCTTTGTTTAAAATGGTTTCAAGAAGCTCAGTATAACAGACAGAAAATTTCAGTATCTTATTGATAAGTCTGATTAGCCAACATTGGAACATACTTCTAAAATAAGCAAAACATGTTTAGTGGGATTTACTTCAAGAAAAGTGTTTAAATATTTGAATTTACTGATACAGGTATTTCTATTGGATGTTGGAAGAGACAATGGTACAACATTCCCCAAGAAGCCATTGTTGGATTCAATGGTTCTGATTAATGTTTTTGTGTCCATTGTTAGGTAAAGTTGTTGGAGTAGTTACCAGTAGGCTACATCTCCCAAGGTTCCTTGTAAATGGTATATGAAAATGGCTTTGGGAAATCAGGGGAAGAATTGCTGTCCAGGAAACGATATGATAAGAGAGGACTATGTCCGTAGCTGTGTAATGGATGTCGAAAGAGGTTCAGAATGGATTCCCTCCAGTTCTAAGGACACAAAGGAAATGGCAACAGATCTGTACTTTCAGACATGCAAGATTCTTTCAACATAACCTTAAAACAAATTAGAATTAGTTCATCTGGGTGTATTTCCTGTCTGATGTACCTGGGAATGCTTATAATTCTGGAAAAAATGGATTGTCTGGACCTATTGCAATTATTGCAGATCAGACTTATCACTTATCACATTTTATGATTCTTTGTTTTAAGAATTTGTTAGACCCATACTAAAATGTGGTCATAGAATCAGTTGTATAACATCCAAAAATACATTGATGATCAGAAATCCTCAAAGTGTTAATTGTAATGAACAGATACTGCTTTTATGATGGCATTAGCTTACCTTAATAGAAGCAAATTTTCTTGCAAAAGTGAAATATAATGAGGTAATGATAAAATGAACATTGATAAAGTTCCATATTAATTCTCAAGGAAATATTTACTGTCCTTATTTTATCACATTCATCAATCCCATAGAGAAGCAAAATTGTACACAGAAGCCCCAAATTTGTCCTCACTTTGTAAAGATGTGTATTCCAAGGGAAAATATACAATTACTTTCTAAATAAATCTGTTTAGAACAGATTAAAGCAAAAACAGTTTATTTTTTGTTTTTTGTTTTATTAGTGATGTGGGTTGTTTATTAATCAGTGTTTAACAATGTAATTACAGCTGTTTTTAGTCACACTATACAACACAGATGAATAAATGATCTGCAAGTACTGGTGTGTGGAAAAAAGGTAATGAATTCTTTTCAGAAGCCCATTAATTTACTAGTAATACATACAGAGTATGATGAATTAGAAAATATTGTATACTTCCTGAATATTGCAACAAAAGTTGCAAAGCATTTAATCATTCTGTTTCCCTTCATTTATTTCTCTTCCTGTGACATCGTATGTTGAGATAAGGTTTTTTTGACTCGAATAAGGCAATCTACTGGAAGTTTTGCAGCCTATAGAGTGCTTTTAAAATCGGCATTGCTGCATATCATTTTCTCTGGCAGCAGCTGTGACAAATTTTGATGCAAACTAACTAACTAATTAATTAATTAATTCTTTCCATTAAGGCAACAGCCTTAGTGCCACTTGGCCAGGGCCTAGAAAATTAGGCTTACCTCTTTCCACTGCCCTTAACTACCCTCGATGCAACTTGAAAAGGAAACAATATTTAAGTACAAAGAAGCCACTTGAAGATCAGCCTTATCTAGTATGAACTATCTTAGTTTATCAAGCAAAAGTTATCACACCTCATCATAATTATACTGGTGTAGTGCTTTATGGCTGGTAGTTCTTGGGCAATATTAGGCTTTAGGTTTAATGATAGTGGTCTAGAACAGTGCTCCCTAATCTGTCCTGCTCCATGGACCAGCAGTGACAGGCAACAGTGGGCAGAAGAGAATAATAGCAGCAAGGGGTAAGGGATAGTTTCCCAAGAGCAACTTAATCCTATGCATGAATGCTGCTTGCCCGCTGCTTGCACGGCAGTCCACGGATTAGGGGTTGAGGACCCTTAATTTAGACCACAGATTTCCTGACATTTTTCGAGCAACTATCTGAGGGTGATGGGTGGCTAAGACTTCTGAAATATAAATGAACTGGGGCTGGCATGCTCAGAGGCAACTGAGTAGGCACTGAGCTCCTGTCTTTATGGTAGATTACCCTGTCTGTGAAGATGCCAACCAGTTGCCAGCAAAATATCAGCTATTCTGTGGTCTAAACCATGGTCAGGAACCCACTCTGTCCAATGGAATGAAAAATATGGAGGGCAAATATGCCTATTTTAACCAAAACTTCCTAGACCGTTATTCATTTCACTGTGTAGGGACTGCATTGACTATCATTATGCATCCTGGCTTTTGCCTTGTAGTAGTCTTACCCTGCAAATGAGTTCTGTTCCTGATTTGTGGCATTTTGTAAACATTTGTCTCAAAGAAAACTTACACTATGGCCTCTCCTTCCCTCTCCACTCCAAATAAAATCCCATTTTTGGACTTTGTTCATTAAAAACGATCTGCTAGGAAATTAGGCTCTGCTTTCTTCCATTGTTGCGTCTACATCTACAATCATCTACCATAGATTGGACCAATAAAGCTTAGGCAAGTCACAAGAACACAAATATTCATTCCAAGTTACTTTAGACTGATTATAAAGAAATGACCATTATAATCTCTCTCTCTCTCTTTCCCTTGAAGATCCAGTGCTTCTGGTTTTGGCTGAAATGCAACTACACTTTCCCTTAGGTTACTGCCTTCACTTGTCTCTTTTTCTCCTCTCTGAAAAAGATTTCAGCAATTTCATCTTCTATATCTCCCCCACAGTAGAAAGACATTTTAAGAGGTTCTATTTTTCAGCTCTTCATCGCACAGACTTGGTGAATCCAAATGCTGCTACAGATAAGACCTGCAATGCTTATCTTGTAGACTGTTCAATATATTTGATCTACCTGGTTCTTATGATGAGTCCAAAGTCTGGACCAAACAGCACAGCCAGATAAAAACTAAACAGGAGATTCAGGAAAGATTCAATTTTTATTGTTTTTCTTCTTCTTCTTCTTTATCTTTGACCTGGAGTGGACAACAGAAGTTCAAAATGAAAACATAATAGAAGCTTTGTTGACAGAAGTGTACTTCTCTTTGAATCTCCACTGTCTCCATGTTTTGGAACTCAGAAGAACTGACAATGTTGCTCTCTATTTATACTGTTATAATCCTTGTTTTGCAGATGGAATTCAGTCCTGAAATTAATTATCTGCCCTTCATACCAACCTACTGCTTGGATTATTTATTTTTCCATGGCCATGGAGCCTATAAACCTCCGCCCTTCTAAAAATTCTATAACTGTCCAAACAATATATGGATTTTGTCCTCCTTCCCACATTTTAAGATATACCTTTTCAATTTTTTCTAAATAAATAGCAGATACTGACATTCTGTATCACTTTTGCTGACCAAATCCTTTCTCGCAGAGATTTACACATTGTGATTTCTACTGAGCTACATATTTCTATTCCATGTTTTTACTCTTGGATGTTTTCTGAATGTCTAGATGCATTCTATAATCTTATCTAAAATCCAGTTGCCAGAATTGATCAACTTTAACATGTGATTTTGTATTTTTAGTTGTTTCCTGTGGTACTGCTATGTATATTTGGTAGAAGAGGCTTGCTATTGTATAACAATAGCCTGAAATGAAGACATGCATATGATATCATATTTCAGCTAATGATCTTACCTTAGCAAATTGAAAAACTTGTATACACATTTTCATCTCACATTTCCTTGATGCTTTATGAATGATCCTCCTTGGCATGTAACACTCTGATTTATTCTTAATTGGGTAATGGTAATGTAAACTGCTGATAACTGAAAATGCAAATGATCTGCAAGCTCTAGTAATGAAAATCAAGAAGCACAGTAAAAATGTGAAACTAAGATTAAATATAAAGAAGTCTAAACTCATGACAAGAGGTGTGGCAACCTGCTTAAAAATTGACAATGAAGATATCAATGTAGTTGAGCCTTTTAGAATCAATTATCAGCAGTAAAGAAACAAGTAGGGAAGAAAAACGCCACATATCAGCATCAGGCAATTAGGCAGCCTTGGAAAAGATATTCAAATGCCCCGAAATATTCCTGTCTACAAAGATCGGATTTGTGCAGGCAATGGTTTTACTTGTGATACACAATCAAAGTAAAAAATTGGACTTTGAAGAAGCAGGATAGAAAGACTATTGAAGCTTTGGAATCTTGATTTTTTCCCTTTAAAAAATTATCGGACAGGAAGTTCATTATTCCTCAACCAGAAGCAGTTTTTGTGTTAGTTTTGCTTATTATTATATTAGAAGTCCTTTATTCATTTGTGGTAAAAGGAATAGTTGGATGGAAATAAATGAATAAATAAATAAACAAACAAACAAACAAATAAATAAATAAATAAAGTCTCCCTTAAATCAACCTCAGCTAGTGATAATATGTCCGTATTGTTTTCCTCATGACAGTCCCAAAATGGTTTGCCAGATTTTTTTTTCTTCATCTCTCTGGTTTACAATCATGGAATTTTCTAGTGGTCTCCCATCCAAATATTACTCCTCTCCAATTTGCTTAGTCTTTTCAAAAACAGTAGTCACATAGTGCTGCCACCTGCTGTCAGAGAAGTAAATAAGGGAAATAATTAAATAAAAACTGGAAGTACATGATAATTTCTCCCAGACATTAGGGAGAGTTGAGTGAGAATCCCCTTTAAGGATAGTTTTGTTCCTGCTATTTTAGTTGCCATTTTCTATTTTAGCTTTTGTATTTATGCATATAAATAAAAAATGTTGTTTGATGATGAATGTCAAAGTGTGTGTGTGTTTTATGTTGTACACTGCCTACAGTCATAATATCTGAGTTGGGTGGGCCTTATAAATGTTGAAATTAATAAACAAAATAAGCTGTTCTTAGAAAAAAGCTATTTATATGTGGAACAGATAATAGAAATATTAATGTGCAATTTTAATCTACAGTACCTCTACCTCTACAAAAAAATGGTTTTATGGACAATGATAAAGATCATTGCAAGATCTTTGTGGGAATGATTTGAAGAAAAAGATTGAAGGGGTATTCTAATAGGATGATTTGCTTGAGGAAGCTCTTTCAGGACTCTTTATGAAGAAAAGAAAGGAAAGAGGATTTGCTTTAGCATGAAGCAGAAAAAGAACAGAAGAAGCAGGAACTGTTCAGGTAAAGTGTGACAAGCCAATAGAGAAGGATCACTCATTTAAGAGAAGCAAAGTTAGGCCACTTATGCAGTTATAAATGGATAAATAGTGGCCAAACAATTATAGCCAATACAGTGTAAACAGAAAAAAGTAAAATGACCAAATAAGAGGCTTAGGGAAGAAGGCATTCTGACTATCTATTGTTAATATAGATATTTTATCCATTTAATATTTTCTGAAAAGTTTTAAAGGGAAAAATATTGCTATAAATGTTAATTATTGGCCTGCGTATATGCACATTTATTTTGGCATTTAAAGTTTTCATTTCCATTTTGTTTCAGTTGAATTCAGCAAGATTTTATTTTACTTTTAAAACTATGCTTTGATTTCTAAGCATTCTATTAAACTCTACATGCAATAACTTCCAGTATGCAGTTTTCATCCTTGAAGACTGAACCTAGTTTCTCTATGGCCTTCGCTGTCTTTTTAAAGGTACACAGCATACAGTTATCCATCTCCTGAATATCTTTTCCCTCTTTTTTTAAACAATCAATTGTGCCTTAGCTTTATATTTAAACAGTGGTTGGGCATCTCCTTTTAAATATTTATAATATTTGCTTAAAAATATCAAATCTTTGTCTGGAAAGAGAAAAGAAAAGCTCAAAAAACCACTAAAGTTAACTAGTCAGCTGCGAGCACAGTTACTTAGAATCAAAAGGTTGTGATCTCTTTCTCTTCAGTTGAAGGCTGTATACACATGACAATACAATGACCATATTTACATGGCAGCTGACCTAATATAAACTGCTTCTTCATCATTTAAGGCATGTAAGCAACATGCCTGCAATTTACCCTTGTAGAATTTGAGAGCCCTACAGCTGGAATAAATAAAGTTAAGTATCTATAACTTCTGCTGGAAAGAGGCTTCCGTAAGGCATTTTTCTAAGTCATAAATGATAACAGTCAATGTCACTGATTATTCGTCTGCCATCAGCATGTTCAGATCATGGGTTATGATAACTACTCCAATATCCATTGACACTATGTGGGAAACAGCCCATTTGTTGAAAGCCAGATTTTTTGAGAGTCACTCGGTGTTATATACATTTTTTCCTCAAAGTCCCTATGAATTTATAAAGTTTTGTCCTTATGGTTCTATTTGGATCCCAACAGGCAAATATGCACATTAAATCTTAAAGTAAAGCACCACATTCAGTATTGAATTACTTTTAAAATACACTGCTCAAAAAAATAAAGGGAACACTTAAACAACACAATGTAACTCCAAGTCAATCACACTTCTGTGAAATCAAACTGTCCACTTAGGTAGCAACACGATTGACAATCAATTTCACATGCTGTTGTGCAAAGGGAATAGACAACAGGTAGAAAGCATAGGCAGTTAGCAAAACATCCCCAATAAAGGAGTGGTTCTGCAGGTGGTGACCACAGACCACTTCTTAGTTCCTATGCTTTCTGGCTGATGGTTTGGTCACTTTTCAATGCTGGCGGTGCTTTCACTCTAGTGGTGGCATGAGACGGAGTCTACAACCCACACAAGTGGCTCAGGTAGTGCAGCTCATCCAGGATGGCACATCAATGTGCCATCCTGGATGAGCTGTGGCAAGAAGGTTTTCTGTGTCTGTCAGCATAGTGTCCAGAGCATGGAGGCGCTACCAGGAGACAGGCCAGTACATCAGGAGACATGGAAGAGGCCGTCGGTGGGCAACAACCCAGCATTAGGACTGCTACCTCTGCCTTTGTGCAAGGAGGTTCAGGAGGAGCACTGCCAGAGCCCTGCAAAATGACCTCCCGCGGGCCACAAATGTGCATGTGGCTGCTCAAATGGTCAGAAACAGATTCCATGAGGGTGGTATGAGGGCCCGACGTCCACAAGTGGAGGTTGGGCTTACAGCCCAACGCCATGCAGGACATTTGGCATTTGCCAGAGAACACCAAGATTGGCAAAATCTCCACTGGCACCCTGTGCTCTTCACAGATGAAAGCAGGTTCATACTGAGCACATGTGACAGACGTGACTGGGTCTGGAGACGCCGTGGAAAACGTTCTGCTACCTGCAACATCCTCCAGCATGACCGTTTTGGCAATGGATCATTAATGGTGTGGGGTGGCATTTCTTTAGGGGGCCGCACAGCCCTCTATGTGCTCACCAGAAGTAGCCTGACTGCCATTAGGTACCGAGATGAGATCCTCAGACCCCTTGTGAGACCATATGCTGGTGTGGTTGGCCCTGGGTTCCTCCTAATGCATGACAATGCTAGACCTCATGTGACCTCAGTTCCTGCAAGATGAAGTTATTGATGCTATGGACTGGCCTGCCTGTTCCCCAGACCTGAATCCAATTGAGCACATCTGGGACATCATGTCTCGCTCCATCCACCAATGCCACATTGCACCACAGACTGTCCAGGAGTTGGGGGATGCTTTAGTCCAGGTGTGGGAGGAGATCCCTCAGGAGACCATCCGCCACCTCATCAGGAGCATGCCCAGGCATTGTAGGGAGGTCATATAGGCACATGGAGGCCACACACACTACTGAGCCTCATTTTGACTTGTTTTAAGGACATTACATCAAAGTTGGATCAGCCTGTAGTGTTTTTTTCCACTTTAATTTTGAGTGTAACTCCAAATCCAGACCTCCCTGGGTTGCTAAATTTGATTTCCATTGATAATTTTTGTGTGATTTTGTTGTCAGCACATTCAACTATGTAATGAACAAAGTATTTAATGAGAATATTTCATTCATTCAGATCTAGGACGTCTTATTTTTGTGTTCCCTTTATTTTTTTGAGCAATGTATATTAGCCAAACCCATAATGAAAACAACCTTCCCGTCCAGATTATTTGAAAAAACACCTCATAGTTCAGGGCTATCAAATTCGCTACCCACGGCTGGATGCGTCACATGCTGGCCACACCCACACCTGGTTTAGCAAAGGGGAAAAAAGTCACAATATGAGGACACTATGATGATGAGTTTGACACCTGTGTCATAGAGTCTGTGAATTCTGGGACTGAGCTAATGTACTGCATTAAGACAGAGTGGCTTTGGCTTAAGCCACTCAATTGTGATTTACTCAACAAACCATAGTTAAACAAATCTCGGCTTGGGGTAAATGTTGAAACAAACAGTGATCCCAACACATGTGGATGGTAACAGGTTGGAGCAAAGTGATTATAGCTAAAATATCCTCAAACCAATGTCCCTTTCATATTTGACCATTTGTTCAGCAACATTCAAACTATCCTTCACAATTCATTGTCAGATTCAAAAACAAGAGTTGAATGTAATTGAGGGCTACTCTATCATAGGCCTTATCTAGTCAAGTCATCCCATGTAATACTTCCATGTAAATGCCCAGCAACCAGAAATCATACTCTAGCAAGTTTGGATTAGCTATTGATCTAAAGAAACTGTCTCTAATTGATTAAAACATACTCTTAATATGGTGGAAATTTAGATGACAGTTGTTGTTAAATTCTATATGTGAGCTATTTCCATACAGAATTGATTAGTACTTCTTTAGGAGACCACCACGAAATCTTGGAATAGTTGAAACAACACCCCAGAAGGCAACTTTGGTATTGTTCCCAGAAAACAATATGTGTTCCTTAAAGCATCAGGAATCAAGTTTAGCTGTGGGGTAACTTTTATCTGTATCGTACATATATGCAGAATACTGTGCCATATCTTGGACATACAGTCCAATGTTTTCTGTGGGAAGGCTTAGGATAAAATCACAACTACATTCTGCAAAAAGAGAATTAAAATGCAAGTGTCTTGATAATGAGCCATCATGAAAATCATCCAGGACAGGAACAATATTGTTTCTAGGTTGGGATGGAAGTCTCTGTGAGAGCTGCAGAACTAGAAATTGCTTTTATGTGTTCAGTGCCAAGAGTCTTGCCTTATTTTAGATATAGATGTACTGACCTTCAATTTCATAAGAAACTATTTTTCTGAATCAGGCCTGCTACCAGCAATTGAAAGGTAAATAAAGTATGTTACAGTTTCCTTTCTGTCAATTGTTATGCCAGTAATAACTAGCAAGGTTATCTGTCTAGAAATCATGGAAGAAATCTGTACAACAAAAGTATGTTCTTTTTTAAGTACAAATTACTTGATTTTCTATTTTTGTTGTCATTATACTACAACTAGAGAACAAATTTTGCATTTTGATCTATAACTCCCCAAATAATACAATTTTACATAACCTTATTTATATACCATTTTTACTTCTAGGTACATGCAAGCACTTATGCAGAGTATATGTAATATAGTGTACATATGTGTGCAGACAGCTTGTTGGCTCCTGTAAACTGGAAATTCAGTTCTTTTTTGATTCTTAATCAGTTCCAATTCTTAATCAGTTTTTAATCATACAGCTGTGATCAAGTGCTCTAACTTACTATTTATCTTCAAGGGAGAAAAAATTGAAACATGGTTGGGAAAAAAAATCCCCTCAAAAATAAAAACATAATAATTAAAAAAATAAATATTACTAAAGTTTGCATTCTGTTAAAATCATTTTCACATCCAGGAATTCAAATGTTTGCTTTACATTAAGAAACTGGGTTCTTTAACAAAACAACTCTGTCTTGCTGTTGATGGGGGTGGGGGTGGAGGAATTGTTCTATATTCAATTTATACAAAGGCATTACTAAGATGCCTAAAACAACATTAAGATGTTGTTCACCTTTATGTTGCTGAGAAAGCATGCTTTGCATCATTGGGTTGAACTTTAAAAAACTGACAACCTTCTTTACAAAAGAAAGCAATAAAATTCTTGTCTGATTAGAAGTTGCCTCTACTTGAATCTTCCAGGAGGAAAAAATGCTGAATAGCAACTAGCTTTATGTCATCATTAAACTGATTCCTTCACAAATAGTGTAGTGCTGAAGACGGTAGAAAGCACTACCCCAAAAATATTGCTAGTGAAAATAATTTTACTTTGAAAAAAAATTCAAGGAAAAATATAGGTTAAGTTTTAAATTAAAAACAATTTAAAAGTTTTACAATAGTTGCTTCCGAAACAGAACAAACATGTTTTATTGCATATACTTGTAACTGGCAGATCAAACAAGATGACAGGGTTTTTTTAAAAAAATCTTTTTTAAAAATATATTTTTTTAAAAAAAATTCTTGATATTTTGAACACTAAAGATAATGCAGTTTGAAACCTATTTGGGTGTTACAGATTGTACTCAAATACCTAGACACACTTATGCCAACATTAGAATGATCTACATACAAAAATATAACCTCATTTGAGTGGTGGAATAGTATTAGCCAGCTGTGGAGAGGGATGTTAGAAGCTTGGAAAATAACTCCCGCTACATCTAATACAATTTTTGAGAAAAATCATGCATAAAAGCAAAAAGAGGATCTGAGGTCAGGAAATAATAATGACACTGATGTATGTGATTTGAGAGGTAATAACATCACGGGGATCTGTATTTTGCTGACTACTCTGCTATTGTACAGTGTAACTCATAAATGCAACAACAGAATCAACTCGGGCATTTTGCCAATATAGGAACAGACACACAAGGGCTTTATGAATCCAATATTTTCAAAAGAAACACAAACATCTGATCGCAGCCCTGTCCCCAAAAGTGATCCGCTCCCATTCCAACCTGGCGAGCTTTAGAACAGAAAAAGTCGAACTTTGCGTGTGTCTTCAGTCCCCCGCGAGTTTGCGCGCGCTTCACTTTCTAGATCGCAGCAAACACTTTCCCTGATTTTAAAAGCCAGCTTTGCTTTTACTAGGGAAAGGAGGAAAAACCGCTCGCGATGAGCAGGACTCGTCCGCACAAGAACGTAAACAGCCAACTCTCTCTCTCTCTCTCTCTTGTTCCACTGCAGCGTCTGGAAAAACGCGCGGGCGGGGATAGCACCCCCGGGGCCTTCTGAAGGAAGGAAAAAAAACAAACATCGCCGTTTCGTAGGTCCGCTGGCGGGTGCCTTATAAAGAAAGCGGGCCAGGGTGCTGCTCTCCGGATGGATCTCCCTTTCTTAAGCAATTAAGGGGTACTGCTACTGTCTTGAAGACCTCCCTCCCTGGGTCCCCCCACCACCACTCTTTTTTCCTGGCAGACTCTTATTATGGACGGCCAAGCAGAGCTCCAAGTGGGATGAGGGCCCAACTTGAACACAATTTAAGAATAAGCGAGTGCAGCCCAGAGACCATGCAGCCTCCTCCCCTCTAGCCCCAAAGCGTCTCTCGTCCGAGGGGTGGGCAGCAAAGGAAGACAGCGCTTTTGATCGAGGGAATCCCCCCTCCCCCCACTTTTCATTCGTCGGGGAAGAAGGATGAAGCTACTTGGGCCGGGCGGTCGTCCCGCAAAGGGAGGACGGACGGAAGGAATATAGGCTTTTTTTCCTCCCAGATGGGAGCACCACTCCGGGAGCACCGCTTGCTTTCCTTCCTTCTCGCTCGTCCCGCAGGAATATGAGGAAAAGACGGGCACTTCGCGCTTCTCCTTCGCCTCAGGAGATTCTGGGCTGGGTAGCTGGAGGCGTTGCCTTTCGACTCCTCGTGGAGCGAAGATTTGGCCAGCCTAGCCTGCTGATTGGTGGCTTCACCCCCACCCACCCACCCCCTTCTCTTCTTCCAAAGAAACATGTCAGAGCTTTCTTTCCCTGCTACAAACTCGCCTACTGGAAACAGGCACTCCGAGAGAAATTACAAGAGAACCTGAGACCGGCCGCAACCTGACGCTTCCTCCCCGTTTATTGGACGAGTCGTTTAGCTCCGCCTCTCCAGATGGAGCGATTCGTTGTCCGGCGGCCGTGATTCTGCTTTCTCTTAGGTTGGCGCGGCCTGCCAGTCATTTTGAAGGACGGGCTGTTCTTTCTCCATTGGTCCTGCCCCTTTTCTTGCCTCCTCCTCCTCCCCCCCCCTACGCCTATTGATATTATTGGAGTGTTGGAGCGAACGGTTTGGTCTGCAGTCGGAGACTCGCAGGCAGCAAAGACGGAGAGCGAAAAAGCGAACCGGGCAAAGCGAGAAGGGCAGCCGCGAAGAGCTTGCGTGAAGAGCACTGCACATTAAAACACACCGCAGCCGGGAGCCCTTAGATACGCACCGAGCAGCGGTAGCAGCAGCACGAGCCAGCCGCGAGGGCAAGCAGAAGCAAACGCCAAGCGCAGTCTCTTCTCTCTCTCTCTCTCTCTCTCTGAATGTATATGCATAATATCCTTAGCTTGATTTAAACATCTCCAGCTCACGCATCATGGTTTTTCAAACTAGGCTCCCTTCTTGGATTATTTTGTGTAACATCTGGCTGCTTCAGTTTGCACACACGGGGGAGGCACAGGCTGCAAAAGAAGGTAAGATGATGCTGGCCACAAAGTTTATCGCTGCTTTTTCTTTCTTTTCTTTTTGTCTTTTTTTTTTCCTTCTCCCCTCACGCTACGGGGGCTTTTTCGGGACCGTTCTCGAGAACGCGACTTTGCATGCCGCTTCCCTTGGCTCCCGGTGCCATCCAGACGAAAGGAGAGCGTCGGGCACCTTTCGCCCCGTGACGAGCGCCTCTCGCTCATGTCCTCCCTTCACGAAGTGAAACCCCCTTCCCCCCCCACTCCCCCCCCAGGCATTGATCAGGAAGGAGAGATCGGGATCGCGACCCGATTGTGTGTTTTGCATCCCAGACCGCGGCGCATTTTCTGAACTGGGTTAGCTGCGCGAGGGGGCCGCACGTGATTAAAAAAAAAGGGGGGGGGTCTGGGAAGGCTTGGAATCTCCATATACGCCAGTTTACGAGAGCGGTGGGGGAGGAGGGGGGAGAGCTGTGCTGGGATTTTCGGATAGGTTCCTCATACCAGGGTTCATTTAATAGATTGATAGATGAACCCTCTCACCTCTGGAAACGCACCCGGCTACCAGGCGATTACCTCCCGGCTTCCTACACCGCCAGAGTTCGGGATGGGGAGGATTGGGGGACGGGGGTTTTGGTATGAAGCGAGCGACCTGTTCCAGGACTGCAGAGGAGTTTCGGCCCCTAAGAATCTGTCGTCTAAGGGTTAGGGAGGGTGGGAAAGTAAAACTGCTTTTCCTTTGATAGCCACCCGTGTCACCTGTAATGGCCAATAATAAAGGCCATCTGTTCGTTTTGTGCTGGTGGCGTGGTCACATCTCGCAAGGCACGGAGTTTTTTTAGCAAACGCGGAGAGCCCGCGAGTAGAAATATTTGCCTCACGTACGCAGATAACGCCGCGTATCTCTATATAAATACCGCGTTCTAAAGGACGCTGAATGGGGGCATTACGGCCTCCCCACCCTCAATCCGTCGCTCTGTACCTACTATGCTTCTGTGTATAGACCGATCCATCAACGTATTTTTTTTTTATTTTTTGCAAGAGCGTCGGAGCTCCGAAAAAGCCCCATTAACGCCAGATCTGTTTTAAAAGAGACAAGAGCTTTTGAAGGCAGTGTTTCTCGCAATAGGCAAAAGTCGTACGTTTTCTTACTTGGGGAGAATAGAAACGGCGTTAAAGACCGATATAATGAATTGGGCGGGGGGTAGGTTGAGACAGCCCCCTTTCCGCATCCGGAGAGTTATTTTTTTCTCCCTTTGTAAGCCATGGGGAGCATCGAACAAGCACGCTTTCCACTATCAATTGGAAATGGGAAAGAGAGGCTCTCGGAGATGAAATAAAATGGTTATACGTAAAATGGAAGTCCATATGCATGCGTATGCTGGGGAATGGGAATCAAGCCCTCTAGCAAACTTTATCTGAAAGATGAAACCTCTTACCTCGGGAAAGGAGAGGAGGAGGGCAAGAGGCGGCTGAGTAGGGGGCGAGATGTGTGGTGCAAAGGAAGCGGCACCTTCCCTCTGGAGTCCTGGAGTGTCCGTGGGAAGTAATTGAAGGTGTGTGATTTCACATATGCTGTAGTGCTACTTTGAAATCGCCTGCTAATTGAGGAACTAGCTCTCATTTGGATCGAGCACAGAAAAGGAGTTTGTATAGGAACGAGCCCTGATCTCTTGAGAACTGTCACGTTTACCTGTGCAAGGCAGACTCGCAAAACTTTCCAACTTTCGGAGTTGTGCTCGGGCTCTGGATACTTAAGAAGGGTCCCGATCGTCAGTTGCTCGCATCTGCTTTCTTCCTCCTTAGGAAGGAAAAAAAAGTGCCTATGAGAAATAGGAGTTCAGGTGGGTTTTTTTTTTTTAAGAAAGGTTAAGAAGCCCTCGTGAGTGTGTGGTTTTCACCGTGTGGTGATTCCACACTGGGAATCAGAGTTGAGCCAAAGGGCGCTCCCGCTGAATAGGGCAAAGAAGAACGAGATAAGCAAAAAAAGAGGCTCATTGAAGTTACTCCGGCGGCGCTTTTTCCCTCGGGACCGGTATTCGAAGGGACCTGTAGGCGAAGCCCCGGGCACGTCTCAGGTGCTGCGTCGGGAAAAGTGGAGTCAGCGGCGGTGGAGGTGTGTCTGTGAGACGCTCTTTTAGCAGCTTAGGGGAAACGCGGGAACTGGCAGCTTCTTGCAACAGCTCAGACCAGGAAAAAAAGGGGGGAGGGATGAGAAACTCCTCCGCGCTTCGCTCAGCGGGAAGAGGAAGCGCAGTGTGGGTGGAAAAAATGGCTTTCAGACACTTGGAGGTGAGATGCTGCTCTCCCTTTTAACGGGAGGAGTAGCCAGGTGAAACTAGGACTCCCCCAATACTTTCTTGTCTGCTTCCTCTTTGAGAACCTAAGGTCTCCTATGGCTGTGTTTATGGACTGGGTATCTCTTCTTTATAAGCAGACTTCATTCTTCTTTTAGAAGTTCTGTTAACTGACATGGGCACAGAGGCCTAAGTGGGGGAAATTAGTAATAAGGAAGGGTTTCGGGCCACATGCAATGCGACACTCGCTCACTCCCCAAGGAATTCTGAAAGGCATAGCTGCTGCTCTTTAAGCAAATACTCAAGAGGTGGACTGTGGCACTTTAGGTCTGAGGGAATCTGAGATTTCCTCCTGTCCAGACCACTAACCACCATCTGCTCCCTGCGTAAAATAAAGGCATGCATGACCCAAAACTGATCATATGGCTTCCCCTCAGTTTTCAGTCACTGAAACTGAACTGGGGGGAGGAGGGCACTATGCTTTCCTGAGAAAATTAAGCATCTAACATGTTGGGTTATCCTGTCACACTGTGTCTTTTCTGTGTGGTTTTGTTAGAGGAGAAAAAAAAACATGTATCTTCCCTTTTTTGGAAATCAGCATAATAAAAGAATGCATTGCTTTGTTCTAGTGACATTTTGAGATCCTACCATTTGATTTTTGAAGTAAGTTTGGTGTTGGTGCAAGTGTGTGGTGCAGATTTGATAGGATTTATCTTCTACCCACCCCCATTTTCTGATAATGATTTGAGTCCACTGGTTCAAAGGTGTCTCTTCTGAAAAGAAAAAATTCTGCTTAGAACCCTTAGCAGAAACTTTAGGGAACTCCACTGTCAAGAATAAATAAAAGGATTCCTCAGTACTTGCAAAAGACTTCAAGAGAAAGTTGCTGTTCATCTTTCAGTGTCTTAGAAGAGTTCTCCTAACTTTTTCTCAGCACACATTGATATTATTAAAATTATAGTTTTGTGTGTTTAGGAAGATTTAAAAAAAGGTTTTACTTTTCACTTTTAAGTTTTGGAATTGGTTTAATTTGATACTAGATGTGTAAACTATTTAAAAATTACAATTGCTCTTCAGTATGTTTCAAAGGCATGAAGTGGATAAATATGTAGAATGCCTTTTCTTTAGCTGAATTTATTAGCCTGGTTTTTCTTAAGCAATCCAATACATAACCCCTTTATCAATTTCTTTTAGAAACTATTAACACCGTAGAAGGGATCCCTTAAATATCTGGATTAATTAGTGATATAATTATGTAGAAATGATGCTTTTTGTATGAAGCCTAACTTCCTTCACTGAGAAAGCGTAAAATTATATCAAAGGTACACATGAGATTTTCTCAGTATGTTTTCACAGTATGTAAGACTGCAACCCTTTATGCCTATTTGCAGATACTATTGAAATCACTGTAACTCTTAACTTTCATATGCACATGTGATCAGGCTATGTACATAACCCTTTTAAACTATATTATTATTGCTGTTATTAGAGTACTATAAAGTTAATGCTTAAATCCACTCTTGAATATTATTATTATCGAGATTTGTTTTATACAGAGTAAGAATCAAATATTACAAAAATATTTTAAATTTAAAACTGAGAACATCTATATATTTGTTAATAACAGTTATTACTATTGAGTGTAATGCCTGTATATGTTTTATATTAACATTAATTGAAATATTTTTCTTAGAATAGTAGGTGATAAAATGTACCTAGTTATGATGACAAATCAGTGAATAAATATCAGATTAATATAAATGGCTCACAAAATGATGCTGTTGAAATAATATTTTAATTATTAATCTGATTGTTAGCAGTTTCAGCACTAACTGACAGTTTGGGACGTCTTACAAAATAACACAAGTAATGTGTCAACAAAGTTGTACAGTTTTGTTTAGATACATTCTTTGCTGAATAAGTGTGAAAATTGAATACTTACTGATTTACTAACCTTTTTATGTTTATGTTATAAATTGGAGTGAAATGTCAGAAAGTACTGTTACTTTAAATATTACATTTCATTTAGAACAGTACATAAGTTGGTTTACTAATGTAATTTGTGTCATGAAATAAAGGTTGAATAGATTTCATATTAAAAAGTTACTGTTACAAAGACATTACAGAGATCCCTGCCACTTCCTTTACATTTCCTTTGGTTTATATTACCTAGTAAAGTATCCTTGTGAAATCAAGTCACTTTTCAGTATGTTCAGCCAGCTGCTAAGATACTAATTTCTTCTTGAATAAAAACATGGACGCAAAGTAGATCAATGCCCTTAGTTTACAAACAATCAGCCTGAATGTACAATTCTTAAAATACTTTAACACAGATATTTTTTTTCTTTCAGTAATATTGCTGGATTCTAAAGCACAACAGACAGAGTTGGAATGGATTTCTTCTCCTCCCAATGGGGTAAGCATACCATTTAAATCAAAATCCAAAATTAAAATGAGTAGTTTAAATGAACTTGTTCAAAATTCCTTGAAGAAAACTTATGATGAAAAAAATTCTGTTGTGAAAAGCATTGTGATTCAGATATAAACTTATATATATATATATATTCTTAGCTGTTAAAAGCCTTAAACTATGGCATATCTCAAATAACTTTTTTAACCTTGAATAATAATATTTCAATTTTCATTGTTAAAAACAACTTTACTGTTCATAATGTTAAACATTATTTGTATCATTCTATGTAATTAGTATATAATTATATTCTATTAATACATCATTAAAATTTAAGGTTCTTAAATATTATTGTAAAGTTTCTAAACTCAAAGCCAATTTTGCCGGCTTTAAGGCAGAAATTTGTATGTTTAATTCACATTTTTTTCAAAGCAAGGTAATCTTGCGGATTTCTGAAATTATCATAAATAATTGTTTATTGATTTAAATAATTAACTTTCAGACTTGGAATTCATCTACTCTTAGGCTTCATATTTTTTCGACCCTTGTAGTGAAAGGACAGCATAATTTTGAATAATATATAATTATTTCAAAGATTATTTAAGTAGCTATGACATGACTGAGTGCATTAGCTTTAGAAACTGCAATCAAATAAATACTGTATTTTCTAAATTCTCTCTGAAACTTGATTATTTTAACTAGACTTCTACCTATCATTTAGAGTAGTTCATATTAATACAGGTTTTAAATAAAAGTTTATACAATGAAGCCTTTAATCTGGCACTTATAAAGGAAATCTAGAACCAAAAGAAAGTGAATTCTGAGTGGGGATGTAGAAGTGTGACAAATCCTGTAAGTAAAAAGAATGAAAACTTGAAAGTCTGTTAACTAAAAAATAAAAATCATAAAATCAACCCAGGCACTGGGTGGAAACAAGTCTAATGGTTTTTGGAATGTATAAAATGTTAGCTGAATGCTCAAGATGAGAATTAACTTGAGTATTAGCTCTTCAAACGGAAGGAAGTCTTTTAAAAAGAGATTTAGAACAATTTAAGAATAAACTGTAATAGTCCAGCTTTGAAACAATACAAGCATATGCATGGTTCAGAGAGTAAGAGATAAAAAAGTTGAAAAGTAATCCAAATATAAATCAGGGATGGGTAGTGCCTGATAATTGACAATTGTTTATATACTCTATTGTATACATTAAAATATAATATACTTTTAGATGACCAAAATGATGCAATGAAGCGGATAGTTAAACCACTGGGAGGTTTTTTTTTCAGATTTTTTGTTGAAATTTAGTAAGAGTTTATTGATTTTTTTTAAAAAAATGCTATTTTAAAATGTTAAAGTTATTATAATACATTCCCCATAGTTTGGTAACATTTGGTTGTGGGAGCTGCAGAAGATCTGGAAGGTTTCTATTCATTCAGGGTATATGCTATATAGGCAACAGTTCCTTACTGTTTATATTACATTTACAAATATGTCCTATTAAAAACCAATGATCTGATTAATGGTTTGTTTTAATAGGCTTTCCATGGATAATACAGCTCAGTAAAGAAAAAGTCACTATACCTTTAGCATGTAAAATCTATGTATTGTGTTTCGGCAAGCTTTCCTTTAATAGTTGACTTCCTTGATTTATTAATAGTTAAGTGACAAGTAAGAATGAGCATAGTTTTACTGCCTATCATAGTTTATTATTTATTAAGAAATCAGGATTAATGCCTAAAATGCTGATCTCCTTCCCTGTCCTGGTACTGATGTTGCCTTTGTTTTCTTTTCCACCATCAACTACAACTATATTTGATCAATAATGATTAATCAGTAGTAGTTAAAGTTGGAATTATGAAAGTCTTTCATATAAATTGGTGAAGAGATAACCTGGGAAATAGCCATCATTGTCAATGTTTACATTAATGTTGTGATGGCAGTAATGGCATTAAGTAAGCTTTCCTTATTGCTTAAATTACACATTCAGAGTCCTAAATAATCAACTGAATTTGCAAGACATGTAATGTTTAGGATATAATGTAAAATTTACCAAACATTTTTTAATTATTATGCTGCACAATTTTCAGTGGTATATCAGGTAATAACTATTAACTAATACCAGCGAAACATTTGTAAATATAATTCAGTTGAACTCTAGATTCATATAGCTATTTTGAAAACTAACCTTATTAGTGGTTAAATATTTGCCATTTTTGGTAATACAATTTCAGTTTGTTTATATTAGAATGACATCTATTGAAGATTTGAGATTTATTTGAGTAAATTTGAAGTATAAAACTGATTTTAATGTCAGTTAAAATTATTGTCAGTTAAAATTATTACATTTTATTTGAAAATAGATTATTTCAGTTTAAAAAGTTTAATCATGTTACATATAAATCATCTGAAATGTTATGATCATGCAGTGGCTCATACAATATGGCATTTCATAATTTCAGGCTGTTTCAGGAAAAATATAGATATAAAAGTGAATTATAGGAACCTTTTCTCATGTGAATTTACTAAAAAATTGTCAAGGTTCAATTAGCTATTTCTTCACATTTTGGACAAATTACTTTTACTAAGAACAAGAGTAATTTTGCTTATGAACCACCAATCTTATTACTGTTTATTTATTTCTTCAGGGACTATATTCAGTTATGTTTCTTTAATGACAGAACATTCTATAGTGGGCACCAGTTGGGGTGGGAGTGGCAGTTTGGTGGAGTAAAACAGAGAGCAAAGGAAAGTTTTGTTCCATGAACTCCATTTATGTAAAGTTAAACATAAGTCCTTTTAAGTGGAAATAATATGGACCAGGAAACTGAATAGGTCAATTGAATGACTAAAAACCTCCCATGAATCAATAATTTAGATATTGGCTAGTAAATAAAATGGATAAATAGAGAATAAAACAATTAAATCAGAAATGCTTGTCTTTGGGGTTAAGAGGGGAAAAAAAAAACAAAATTACATTTTTTAAAAAAGAAACTTGATAACTGATTTTACATCAATGTTAAATTTCTGACATGATAGTTAGAATATCACATTTCTTGCACAGAAGAGAAAATTTTGAGGGTACATTATTTTCATATATTCCAAGTTGAAAACTATCAATGAAAACTTTCATTGATAGAATTTTATGTATATATGTACAGATGTTGGTCAAAGGCTCCAATAAAATTTACCATGCCATACAATCAATTGGAAACCTATTGTTTTTGGAGCTGGCCAATAGAGTTCCATGTGGTTTTTCTCGCTACCAAATGGGTTTAAATTTTAGTCCTTATAAAATACAGTTGAGACACTATAGAACAATTGTTGGAATGGATTTGAATACTCAACTGAGTTTTTAAACAACCCTTCTTAAGAAGCAGGTGGAAAATGAAATAATTTTTCTTATGTTAAACCATAGGCCTATGCAGCAATAATAGTTTGCCTCAATATTAGAATGCAATCTACTGTTTAGAGAATTGCTAATGCAACATTTTGGAAGTTCTTCCACATTGACCATACTGCTGTCTATGCAGTATGCTAATTTCATATTTTAACATTTTACTTTATTTACAGTCTTTTTGTAGGGTGGATAGATACTGTGGTCACCATATTGGTTGTTCACACTAGAATTAACATTTCAAATTAGGGATGCTTAATACTTGCCACAGTTACATCTGGTCTCTGCCTATAAATTTATTCTATTAGGCATTGGATCATATCATTCCCTTCCATTTTTAAATAGTTTCTCATTCCATGCTAAAAAGAAAAATGTAAGCTGTTAAAACATATGCTCTGGTCACCAGTAGTCAGAAAAAGAACCCTTGATGGCACATAATTTTGTACTTGTATATTTATTCTCTAATTTTTCTTTATTAGAAAAGTTTATTTCCATATGGATAACTATGCCTTTGTGTTCCAGTGGGAAGAAATTAGTGGACTGGATGAAAACTACACACCTATACGAACATACCAGGTATGCCAAGTCATGGAACCCAACCAAAATAATTGGCTGAGGACTAACTGGATCACGAAAGGCAATGCACAAAGGATTTTTGTAGAACTAAAATTCACTCTGAGGGATTGTAATAGCCTTCCTGGAGTCCTGGGGACATGTAAAGAAACATTCAACTTGCATTATTATGAAACAGACTATGACACTGGAAGGAGTATCAGAGAAAGCCAATATGTAAAAATAGACACTATTGCGGCTGATGAAAGCTTTACCCAAGGTGACCTTGGGGAGAGAAAAATGAAACTTAATACAGAAGTGAGAGAGATTGGACCTCTGTCCAAGAAAGGATTCTACCTTGCATTTCAGGATGTAGGGGCTTGCATTGCTCTGGTTTCTGTCAAAGTGTACTATAAGAAGTGCTGGTCCATTATTGAGAACTTAGCAATTTTTCCAGACACAGTAACTGGGTCAGAGTTCTCCTCCTTAGTTGAAGTCCGAGGAACCTGTGTCAGTAGTGCGGAAGAAGAAGCAGAAAACTCTCCTAGAATGCATTGTAGTGCAGAAGGAGAATGGTTAGTGCCAATTGGGAAGTGTATCTGCAAAGCTGGTTTCCAGCAAAAAGGAGACATGTGCGAACGTAAGTAGAAAACATGTTTACATTGTTACTTTTTTTTTGTTACTGTTTTTAACAAATGCCTCTTTAATGGAAGTGTTGCCTTACTTAATTCACAGAAGCCAGAAATTGGAGTGTCTGATGCTAAAGAAACAAATTCTGTTTGGGAATGGAAATCAATAATTGGATGTTGCATTTAGAAAAGCCATGAAAGTAACTGTTAAACTAAACAGTAGTTTACCTTTCCTAATGCTATTACATACAAGCAGTCACATAACGTTTTATAAGAGATAGGCCAAAAAAGCTATTTAGTACTTAATGATTCTTTAAAATAACACTTGAGAAAAATGTGTCTTGCAGAGAGGGTATCATGAATAATCCAAGGATTAGTTGCAGTATATTCAGTAGATAATTTGGGAAACTGGGGGGAAACTTTTAAAAATATAATGTGTTTCTGATTAACATACTGAAAAGCAGCTCAGAATGTAGTATTGATATGAAAGTTAAGGATATGTAGATTTTAAAAAAAGAAAATAAAAATAAAAGGAGCACAATAAATAGTTTCTTTAAACACTCATGTCTGAAATCTTGGAATATAACTCAGGGCTGAAAACAGGCAACAGTAGAATAGAATAGAAAATGGGCAGTATACCTGTTTTCCCCTTTTACTTTTTGCAGTCCTTGACATGCTGTAAAAGTTTGGATGATTTCCTGAGCAGATTTTGAATTAAGACTTAGGAATTGCAAAATATAGAAAGACATTTCTTTTCGTCTGCAAAACCACTTCTATCAGTGGAACCAAATTATTACGGAATCCTTTTCTTTATCTGGAAGAAGGAGATAGAATTTGATCTGAAAGACCTTTTTCAGAAATTACAAGTTCACAAGTTGTGTATAGATATTATTTGTCAAAGACCAACAAAATGTTGACTTTGTGTGTGCAAGGGGCACAGATACACCCCTTTAGAATAAACATTCAGTTTTATTAGATAGGCTGGGGGGGCTGCTTTCCAAGAAATACCAGACTAAATTGAATATATAATAATGGGTTTGATTAGTGTTGCCATGTATGATTTTCTCTTTTTGTAAAGAGAAATTCAATTTACATTAAAACATCAAGTTGATAACATCTGAAAGTCACAGACAGCTGAAGTCTTAGCTTTTGAACTTCTGTCAAAGGTTATGGTTATCTACAGTGAAAAGTAGATGTTTCATTAGCTATTTACCATTTGGTCTGACTGGTGATGGAGGAGACAAGTACGGCATTTTCAGGGAAGTTACCTGTCATGAAACATATTTTCTGTGACATGGGTAGTCCTCTTTTAGCAACCACAATTAAGATCAGAAACTTGGTAAGTGAAATTGTAACACTGCTTATGATCTTATTTCAGCTTTTCTTTTCTTTTTTTTATAGACCAGCAAGGTCATAAAATGCAAGGATTGATAATAAAATTTACTTTTTCATCACTGCTATAACTGCAAATGGTGACTAAACAAAGCAGTTGCTAAATGAGGACTTCCTGGTTTTCTTCATTCTTGCTTTTCAAACTCAAACACTCAAACAAATTTGTTAGCATTGGGTAACAGCTAAATATTAAAAAGGATATTTCAAATATTGAAAAGCTACCCGTGCAAATTAGTTCCATGCCTACATCTTGATTCTGCCTAAAACGTTTGCATAATGCTGCGTGTTCATCAGATTTCATGATGAGAGTTAGGTTTTCCCACCCAATCTTTAATGATTTTTTAAAAAATGATTTTAAAATTTTTTTAATTTTTTTTTTGCAGTGATTAAAATAATGTATAATGGCATTTTAAACATTATTGTTTAGGGGAAAAAAACTTGTTAGAATTAAAAGTTAAGGCAGAAGATTGATGGAGATACAGCTGTTATGATTAGAATTCAAGTAAATTGTTTATTAAATAGGGTTCTTAATGTTAAACTTCAGTGATGTTAACTGAAGCATTAAATGATAACTAGCAGTTGAGTGTCTCTCTTGTGTTCATTTTGTAAGAATGCTTCTCATCCCGGCTTGCTGCCAGAGAAACTGCTAAAAGAATATATTCTGTTGGAAGTGTTCCAGAATCGAGGGGGGAGGGTTTCCTATCATTTCTGTTCTTTCAAAATGAAGATTTATTTTACATTTGTTGTGAGAAATACATGATTAGTAACTACTACCTATATTAAAAATGTAAGCTGACGAAAATTTGAGGCACATATCTTTCATTAATTCCTTGGCTCTTATACTTAGGACTTTCTCAGTGATAGCATTAATGTTTAAACAGGTGGTTACAAATGGATACTATATAATGATAGCATTCATGGTGAAACTGGTAGTTTGAGACAATCATAGGATCAAATTTGTTATAAACCTAATCCTACTATTAATTCAGTGGAATATTTTGTTTTTGTAAAACTTGTAGAACGCATCCAAAAATCAAATCGTTCTGTGATTTATTTTAGTCTTTAATTGATTTGTAAGCTTTGCGTTTTATATATAATATTTTTACTCTCATATAAAATATTTATGGATCATGTAAAAATGAATGTTTGCACTGTAGTTCTGACTCTGACATTTTAATTTCCATATATATTTACCCAGATCTACATATATTTCAAAGCAGGTTTTTGAATTTGCAAAATTAATAATATATTCTGAGAAAAAAAAAAAACACACACACCCAAAGAGCCTGATTTAAACTTCTTCTCCCAAAAAGAGTAATTAATATCTTAACTTTTGATGTTGCAGAATGTAATATTGTCCCTAATCCTAGATGGATTACAAAAGAAAATCTTTTATTTGTAATTTCTTTTTATGAATTGGCTAATAAGTAAAATGAGTCTAAAACTCAAGTACATTTCAGTAAATTATATATATGTGTGTGTGTGTGTGTTTAGGATAGTTGTTCAGAGAATTAGTTTTGCAATACTCTTGTTTAAATATTTATAAATTGCAGATTACCAAACATTCTAAGGAAGTTTCTAAATTATATGAATAATATCAAACTAAAATATAAAATATATTTGAAAATCCTGGTTAAAAGCATATTTTCAAAATTTATTGGAAAGCTTTGTTAAAGGCTTAAAACAGCATTAATTTCAAGTTTTCTAAAGGAAATATGATCTTTTAGCAAAGAAGGAACAGCTAAAATTAATTACATGATTCCAACCTGTCTCCATATGAAGTCACCAGCAACCAAGCAAAGGTGTGTAGAGTATTAATAAATAGTAAAGATTGAGCAAATATTAATGTACTCAGATAGCTCAGATGTAACATTTGTTTTATTCCCACAGTTTTGTATGTCACTAGAATCAAATCAACAGATGTTAATGTTGCTACAGTATATTTTTTCAGGGTGCTGTTGTGCTATATAAATCATTGCTGGGTACAGTGTGTTATAGTATGCAGAGAGCATTAGCTTGTGCACCACAGCATTTACACAAATTTAACCATTTTGCATATAAAACATTGTGAGATAAAACTTAAATTTCACATTCACTGAAAGTATTGAAGGGAGTAGATAGATATTCAGAAAAGGGATTTTTTTCTGTCTTTGATTTATCTATCAAATTGCAACTTCTGATATATATTTCACCATATTAATTGTGCTATTTTGTCTCTTGCACTTAAACCTTTAAGGGTTTTAATGGCCAAATATGTATAAGCTATACTGTAGAAATTTTTTTGCAGATTTTTTTTTTCAAATGCAAATTAGAACTTTTTGTTTAGTATTGCATCTATCTAATAAGATATGCACTCTAATTTCTTGGACTTTTGCCCAGTCATTACAGTATCCCTTCCTCCCTCATTCTCTCTCTTTCCTTCTCTCTTTTTTAGTGAAACGGTAGGAAAGAAATGGCACCATTAAATTAGAAGGAGCTTACCTGATATGAATAGATTAAGTAAGATAGACATATTTCTGTTATTGATAATAGTAGTGTTTCTAGAAGATATTTCTGCAAATGTAATTGTTAAATAAATTGAAATTTGGGGAAATACTGTACCCTAAGAATACTTTCTTGCTGGTAGAACTCTCATTGTACTATATTCTATAATATATAATTAACATAAAGAACATAATGTTAAAATTAATGAATTGTTTTTCTTGAATAAAAAACCCGATGCTCCATTCTTTTGTTATTTAAAAATGAAAATAATATTAAATTGCTCATACACAGTTATAAAATACTAGGCTGTTCATGACCCATCGGGTCATTGTTTTAGTTGTGTCATCATTTCACAGATAATTACTTACCTACACAGATCAATAGAATGACCATGGGTGGGCAAAAAAGCAGTAGAAGAGAGAGCCATTTCCATATTTCTTCTGGCTTCCCTACTGACTTTTCTTGTGGAAAGCTTGTAGGGAAAGAGTAATGGCAGGAAAAATCGCAACATGCTGGATAAATCTCACCACCCAGGCACTGTCTCTCCAATCTCTCTGTGCACATGCCATGTTGGGCACTTACATATCCTTGTGCACCTTCCCCAACCCATATAACAACCTTGTACACCCTCCCTCATCTACGCTACATTCTTGTGCACTTTCCCAGACTTACATCCTTGTGATCTTGCCCAACTGCTCTACTCTTGCCCACCATTGCTGACCGTTGTCACATCTCTCAGGCACCCTCTTACCTCCCCTCCCAACAACATCCACTTAGATGCCTGCTGGCCTTCGACTTGCAACTTCCCACCAGCTTCCCCACTGACTTTGTACTTTGCTTGGGGGAAACAGGAAGTTTTGAAAATGACCATCAGGTGACCACAGCAGTGCATTGGTGTTGGTACAACTTTTTCAAATTTCAATCCCATGGGAGTAATGGGTCTTAGATTTGGGGCACATTCTGTAAGTTTGCAAATTTGTGGCACTTTGGTTTGACAATAGTCACCCTATAATGTACTGGTTCCCTCAGTTGAAGGTTACAAACAGACAGACAAAAATGTTTTAGTAATATAGAGATTTCATATATTTCAATTATTTTTTTTCAGTGTGCATGAAATTAACTTGAGCATTTCTGTTTTACTTCTTGATTTAAGCTCTTTGCTTGTTGTCTTGTCTGAACAATTTTTAACAATTCTGCTCCCTCTTGCATGTGAGAGCTCTTCAGATTTTTTAGAATATTTTAGTTAATAAAGAATTTTATTCCTATAGCTAATTAGTTGGTAGAATGGATGTACCTTCCATGTATCTGAACTGGGGAGTCTAAGTGGAGGTACAGTTCTGCTCTTTAATGCCAACCAGAAAAAAGAAAAAGAAATGATATTCTGAAACACGATGATTGAAAGAATCAACTTGGACCATGCAAATTTCAATATACAGTATATGAAATTAGATTTTGGGATACCTCCTAAACAAGATGTGTAGTTGTCAAGGAACATTTTACGGACTTGGAAATTTGGTTTTTACATGGAACTAACAAACTGAGATCTGCATCTATACAAAGAACCTGCATGCACATATAAATGGCATATAATTCGTCTTTATGATGTGCTTGTGCTATAATAATTCTGTCTTAAAATAAGCTTTGTTACTCCATGTTCAGACAGTATATGAATATTAACTATTCCTCCTTTTATTTCTCTGTTTAGAATTGCTTATCTTCCTTTTAATCAGCGGAATGTTACATTCAGTAGTTCTTTACAGTTCCAGGTTCATAATTGCAACCTAACTTATCAAAACACTCGTTTTTCTCTAAAAGAGTCAGTGCATCAGCTTTCCTTTAAATACAAATTGTGTTAAATATTTTACTCATTTTTGTAATATTTATATTAAATAGAAATCCTCATATCTGTAATACTTTGGCTATTATTTTAAAGAAAATTATTTTAAATTTAGAATAATTTAAAAAGGGTTTGCTGTAAATATAGGTACGTATACTTTTAAATAAGTGTATTGTATCTGTGTGTTTGTGTGTGTGGATTATGATGCATTGAACTAAGTGGCAGAGAGCCAGTACGGTACGGTTATGTTACATTTCTTACTAGCAACCAGGAGATCATGAATTGGATGATCTCACTCTCAGCAGTAGGAAGAAGGTAGTGACAAACCATTGAAATTATTGCCAAAAACCCCCTGATGGATTTATCCAGGCTATTTCCATGAGTCAAGACTGACTTGAATGCATTTTTAACATGTTTGTTTGCTACCTATCTTGCCACAAGGTGACCCTGGATGGCATACAAGGTTATATATAAATTATGCCCAAAATTATGGCAAAAACATGGAGAGGGAGGATTCAGAGTGTGCAGGAGATGAGATGGGTCAATCAACCACCTCCAGCCTGATGCTCCTCCATGGAGTCCCAAGCCAAATATATGATCTTTGTGTTTCGCTTTTATTGTGTCCCCACCCCCCACAAAATAGAATGATAAATGCAATAAAATGTTTGTTGAATATGGACATATTGGTATTAAATCTGAAATGTTATGAATTGATCTATTTTCATATTGATGTGCTGCAAGTGGTAAAGTGTTATTTCTGTAAGTTAGTTACTTACTGAATGACTTTAGTGGCTTTTGAGAAGTCAATATTTCCAAGTTTTCCAGCATAACATGAATAGATGTAAAGCCTTCACTAGTAGTAAAAGTCCAGAGGAGGCATTTGGGAGTTCTACAAGGGAACTTCCAACTTTTATTTTGAGGGGAAAGCCCTTCACGACCTCCTCTCATCTCACAGTAAATAGGAAGAGACACACAACGGCTGCTATATGCTCCAGTAAAAGAGAGACATTGTTCTGACTTGACAGTCAATAGCTAAGAATACCCATTACTATCAACATATTATGGAAAATAATATGAGAAATGCTTGGTAGAAAAGGATTTGGGAAGGTGACAGTAATGATTTTCAATTGTTTGTTCTTTTTCCTATTAAACACAATTATTTTGTCACTTTATTATTTTTCAGCTCTATATTTCTTGCTGCAGTTTGCTGTATTATATAGTATATAGTAAATCACTCAGTCTTCTCCAATGCTATGTGGAAAAGTGAATGTTCACCACATAATCTTTAAGTATACACCAATGGTTCCCAAACTTTTTCACTCCATCAAAAGCTCTACTTTCCCGACATGCCTGCGGGGGCGGTGCCTCACAGTGGCGGCAGCAACATGTTGGGAAGCTCTACTTTCCCAACGTGCCACTGCTGCCTGCCCTGGGCTTCCTCAACCTTGCCCTGTACTGGCTCCAGGAAGGAGGGAACAGCACCGCCCTCTATGACGCGAGTGTCCTGGGAGAGGGGGCAGCTTGGGAGGCTGATCCCTGGTGGGAGGGGCAGCCTGTGAACTTGTTGTTGGGCACGGCAACTACAAAAAGAGGGTCAGGCTTGGCTGAGTGGGATCCTGGATATTGGGCATGTGGTCAAAGCCCCCCTTCCTCTGCCTCCCCCTAGGTGATCCATGGATGCCATTGACTATTGCACCAGAGCAGTTCAAGGGGCTCAATGGGGTGAGCCTGTGGAGCCAGTGCCTCAAACAACTCCCTGTCACTTCTTAGTGCCCCCCAAGACCTTCCCCCAGGAGGTGGTACCGCACACTTTGGAGACCACTGGTATACACCCTATGCATTTCCATGCTACTCTATTATATAGTGCTAATTAGGCTAAATAAAGTGAAAATAGAAGAATGGAATAAAACATAGAGTATCCAATTTCAAGGAATTTGGAATCATCTGTTATTGATTATATCAACAGTTGCGATAATCAATTTTTAATTGCTTTCTCAGAACCAAAATATACTGTAGTTCATGATATTCCTTTGTGATTCCACCCCCACCCCCCACTTTTGACATTAAGGAACATCTTGTCTATTTGCCTTTATGTGATATTTTAATTTTTCAATGCTGTGTTCTTTCACTGTATTTCTGAGCTGTCTGTTCTGAACTGATGGAAAAACCTAAGTAAAAAAATAGCAATGAACAACTGGATTATATGAAGTAAAATGAGCAAGTGTACATTGTATACTAATTTTCTTCCTTCTTTTTTAAATGAAGGAACTTCACAAAATTCAAAAAAATGTTCCAAATCAGATCATTTCACAGTAAGAAGTGAACTAAATGAACAGAACCTTACTTACTGCAACAAGTACAGTGGGACATTAGTACTCATTGTTAATTGGTTCTGAGAGGTGTGATAAGTACCAAAAATGAGGAGGACCTGACTATTTTTTCACATAAGGAATAATGTAGTGAGTCACAAGGCAGCTAACACCAACAAATTCTAACTTGTGCATTGAGTACCAAATAATAAGTACTGGGACAAAATGTTTGTTAAAATGCAAATATCAAATTTGATTAGTTTCAAAGCAGTTAAGTAACAAGGTACCACTGTATGATTGCGAGGATTTTTATTTCCTGAAAACTACTGTTACATGTAATCTAATTGTGGATCATTAAAATGACAAATGCTTCATTTGAGTTACACAGAATGGATTTTGGGCTGAACCTCTAGTGTAGCAGTTTCCCAAGGTTTCTCAAGGTTTTTTTTTCCAGATTTTCTTCTGTTGCTGATATATGGCAAAACAACAAACAATATCAGTACTATTTCTGGAACTCTTAAAAACTCCAGAAATATTTGGTCATAGGAATTGCTTAGAAAACAAAATGGTCAGCGCAGATAAACTGAAGTGATTCAGAACATTGATATATACAGAAGTCCTAAGGATGCTAGAGGAGAACCTTATTAATTTGCTCTAGAGTGAATGAGTTTCTAGATTGTCCCACTTTGTGACCACACAGCCAATATGATGTTCTTTACAAGTTGGAACATTGAGCCTGACCAATTTGTGGTGAATGAAGGGGTGGGGGGGAAGCTGGCAAAAGAAAGAATGAATTTGAAAAGGGGCTACATTTTTAACAGAAAGAAAATCAGATATTTTCTGCCAATCTACCCCAATGGTAAGAGAAGAGCCAATATTATGAAGAAAATGTATGATAGTGCATTCAGATTTAGTAAGTGCAAACTATGGAGAGATTGCACTTACTGAATTTGAATGCACTATCATACATTTTCTTCATAGTATTGGCTCTTCTCTTACCATTGGGGGTGGCATATTTTGGATCCATTCATGGAGATTATATGCACTGGAATCTTATCAAATGTCTTGGGCAGTGGGACACAAAATATAAATATGTTTGTCAAGTTTTAAGTTTTTTTAGGAATTTAAATTATGTACAACTTTTTCATATTATTGTTCAATTTTTATATCTGCTAATACAGTATAATACAGTTTTTTGTAGTTTACTTCTGAATTATGTAGATGTTACATTGAAAAGAATACTTCTTCCTAAGACTGCATGTTTCATATATTGTTTTTTCTTGGTTTAAAAAATTGCACATTTAAACAAGGCCTATTATATCTTTACAAAACTGATAACAGCCTTTTCCCCTATGTGTTTGTTTAGAACATTAGAACATGCCAATATTCTAGGAGGTTAAATAATAATACCACAGACTTGTCTTATGTAATACCACTGACTTTTCTTTCCTCTTCAAAATAAAAGTACCCATATTTTTTACAAATGGTGTAGAATATAAAGTTTTGTGCTAAGTTGTCTATGTAGATTGTTTAAAGTACTTAAGGTAGCATAATTATATTTAGGGTAGGAGTCATAGTTACCTTGGAATTTGGAATATAAATTTTCATGTCAGATGTTTTCAACAGCAAGATTGTATTCCTAAATTGGAAAACTAAATACAATTGCATACAAAATGTCTATGGAGATTCTCAGTCATCCAGGTCATGGTTAACCCAAAGATGCTTTTTCAAGAAGCAACTGGACTTTCTGGTTTTTCTTTGAAGATGTTTCATTTCTCATCCAAGCTTTTTGGATGAGAAGTGAAATGTCTTTTTTGAAAACCAGAAAGTCCAGTTTCCTCTTGAAAAAGCATCTTTGGGACAATTGCATACAGAGAAACTTGCTGTACCCTTAACATATACAATAACATTCACTTTTCTTTTCCTATAATCCTTTTAACATCTCTGTACTGCATAAAAGAAAATACAGGTCTTTGTTTTTAATGTTAGATTTTTGGAGCTACATACTTGAATGTTTATGTTTAATTTTAGAAGATACAGCACATTCATTATTAATTAGCTCTGAACCAATAACATACATCAGATGCTTGTCAAAAACAAGGTTAGGAAAATATTGACATTGATTGATGGACATGCCATGTCACTACATACATCATTTGGGCGTGAATATACTGGTATTGTTTGGGCATCGTTAGGGAGTGAATCTATTGGGTATGAATATGGGTATTTATTTGAGCATGAATCCAATGCAACAGGCTCCAGAGATTTGACAATAGTTTTTTTTGCCTGAGTTATCCAAGTATAAATAAAATTTGCCTGAAACTAGAAGTTTATAAAACCATTGTCCTCTGTTAAGAAAAATGTATATTTTACTTGGCAAATGAAACCAAACATAGAAAAATGAGAATCCAGGGCAGAAATTAAATATCTATGAAACAGAGTAATATAGATGTGCAGAGAATATATTTGATTCTGTGTTTCAATTTTACTTTTTAAATGGAGCAGGAACCAGGAACATTTTTTTTTTTTTTGGCACGGACTTTGGAAAGAATGCAGTCCACAGGTACTGTGCTGTCATCATGGAACTTTCCTTTCTTATAATATAGTATTATAGTTGGCATCGGACATTTTAACCTATCAATTAAGGATCTCTCTGGATCAATTAATTATAACTTGAAAGAACTTGCACCTCTTGAGACAGCCTTTATTGCTGTGCTTTGGAGCTAATCACTCAGTGAACATCCGTAGAAATCATGCAATGACAGTCTGCAGCTGGCCATTCACTTGCATAATTATCAGATGCTTTCAGTCCCCTGAGCCTGGTCCTCAGAACATCTCTTGAAGTCCTTAGGGACTGATTTTCCTCAGTGCCACAGGTTTCTAATTTAGGAGCATTGCTTTGCATGTGAGGTCAAGGGCTATTATTACAATCATGTTAAGGATTCATAATCTTGTGTTTTAGACTTTCTGTTCCCGTGTGAATAAGTGATCTGCAAAACTATCTAAATGGCTTCGATATCTTTTCCCTTTCCAGTTAGATGAGTCCATTATACTGAGCAATGTAAATTGAACAAGGTGCCAGTGTTTTATTAGTTTGATTGTCTTGCTATATTAGCAGACTATATTAGGACTTTTTCCTTCTGTCCTCAAATATTGTAAATGATTTTACCAAGCAGGCAAACCATTTTTTTCTTTCTGTATTCTAAAAAATTTGTAATGTACTGGTAAACTTTGATTTGCCACTTCAGAATTGTGTTAATGCTTAGGAAGGTATGTAACAGTAGTCCTATAATGTTCCAGAATGTCCCTATTGCTCTGCTAAAGGGCAAGAAAACAAAATAATGAAACTTAAAAAAAACAAAATAGCAACTTCAAAGCAAATACAACTTCACTTCTAAGAGTCTCAGTTTACCTACTGCTTGTTTATTTACGTATGGTCTGGGATTAAATAGTACAGTAGTCTTGGGTAAGCAATTTGAATGTTGGAGACCAATTGATATAAAATGATATATAACAGTTTCTCTCTTCTCTTCACCCATCTACTTGCCAGTTCCAAAACTAGATTGACAAGGCATATGGAAAATTGTTGTTGAAAGAATCAGATTTTTTTTTTGTTCTTTTAGATCCCTATTATGGGCCTTAAATTGATAAGCTAAAAAATGAATGTTCACATATGTAGGTGGTATTTATGATCAGGCCTTTGATTTATCTGTTGCAATTTACTGTGATTAGTAGATTTATCTAAGACAGAGTTCCCTTATCCCCAGTCCATGGACTAGCACCAGTCTGTAGCATGCTAGAAACCGGGCCCTGCAAACAAGTGAAGCCTCATCCATGGGATGCAGGCAGCACATGAAACCATGCCCCTTTCGGTCCGTGTAAAAACCTATCTCCACGGAACTAGTCCCTGGTGCCCAAAAGGTTGGGGACCACTAATTTAAGGAGTCCAGGTTTTTTTAGTCTTGCTAAAGAAAATCTTTTGTGTAATCATATCAGATCTGATTCTAAATCATTCCATTTCATGAGAAAACTTTGAGTCAGCAATGGTAATTAATTACAAACCTGCATTGTACTGCTTCCAGTGTTAATACATATGATTATTTTCAGTCAGTTGGGATAACTGTAACAGCATTGCCAAAAAGGCCTTAAGAATTGTTTACCTTATTTTGCAGAGCTGCTTCTTCGGCAACATTGTATTGTTAACTAGGGTATACAAAACCTTTGCAAGACCAGTTCTCAAGTACAGCTCGTCTGCCTGGAGCCTGCACTGTATATTGGACATTAACACAATTGAGCGAGTTCAGAGGTATTTTTTGAGAAAAGTACTCCATTCCTCCTCTCACAATAGATTTCCCTTTGCCTTCAGGCTCAAAATTCTGGGCCTGGACAATGTGGAATTGCTCCTCCTGTGGTCCGATCACAAAATTGTCTGCTCTAACATCTTGCCTGTCAATGACTTCTTCAGTTTCTATCACAATAATACACAGGCAAACAACTGATACAAACTCAAGGTAAACTGCTCCAAACTCGATTGCAGAAAATGCGACTTCAGCAACAGAGTGGTCAATGCTTGGAATGCCCTACCAGACTCTATTGTTACAGCCTCAACCCCACACAGCTTCAGCCACAAACTGTCTACTGTGGACCTCACTCCATTCTTAAGAGGTCCTTACAGGGGGCATGTGTAAGCGCACCAGCGTGCCTGCCGTCCCTGTCTTAACTGTCTCCATTTATATGTATTTACTTCCTTTGTTCTTGTTTATGTTTATACTTACCTTGTACATGTTTGACAAACAAATAAAAGCAAAAACACAAGCTTTCAATCTTAAATAAATTGAAATTGTATTAGTTTTTAAAAGTTTTAATACTTAAAAGTTAACACTGAAGATTCACACAGACTATAGGTTTGATTTTGTATTTTTTTTCTTAATTGATTTAAAAGGTACAAACACACACTGGAGAAGTTATATGTTAAGTTGCATTTACATTTCATTTATGAGGGCTAAAGTGCATCAGAAACTACTCTGATTTAGTTAGAACAAAAGCATGATCTGCAAATGGATATATATTTTTTTCTATTGTAAATACACTTAGTCTGCCATTTTTAAGGATTTCATATGCAATGTAATGCATTAACATAATGCAGACAATGACTCCTATTAGACCAACATGCAAAAATGATGCTATTTGTGAAGAAAGAGAAAATTGAGGCCAAAGCTAATGATATGGACAAGATGGGATTGGATTCTCTGGAGACAAAATGAATTGTTACTTTTTTTTTTGTCATGTCTTCATGGCAAAGACATGACTTGTGAGGATGTAATTCAAATTGCGCCAGTGAAAAGTTACTCTTCCTCATGTGACATACATTGTTTCTTTTAGCTAATTCCAGTTCTCTAGTTATGCAGAAATATTTGTCAACAGAACCACATTGCTATCACCTATTTAAATGGTGATGAGATGGTTAGGGATATTTGCTAAATAGAACAGCTGAGGGCGAATATGTACGTTTAAACGTTACAGTGAAAATGCTTATTGTCAATATATATGTATGGCAATAAAGGATTGCACATTATTTAGCCATGGAAGTGATTTAAGTTATTTATTATGACAACAAGTAATATGTATTTTCCTTCCTTTATTACTTTGTTTTGTTCTATTTTGCTCCAGGGAGTCATCTGTCTTCATTGTTTCTGTGATTATGAGTGAAAAGATTGTTTTTGTTGCGGTAACTTTCACACCATATCTTTTCTACAAGGTAGAAGTTTTTTTGTATCATTTGGCAAGTGAGCTGCAGTAGCAATAACAATAACAATAAAAGTCTGCTTTATCTTTTAATTTGTTTCATGTAGGACTATTTAGTGTCACCAGCATCCCAAATGTATTCCTAATATGAAACAGGAAGAAAATCCTGCTGCTTCCTGAACTAGTCAAGCCTTCAAATCTCCTTTGAATTTAGCAGAAGGAATCTGGGTTAGCTTTTGGAAAATTGTCAATAAATAAATTAGAAATACAGCATCAACCCAACAACTACAACATAAAGTTTTACTAGTTTGAAAACTTTACTAGTTTGAAAACTTCATTTTATTTCATCATATTTACATGGTTATTCACCATATGAATGTTTGATTCCTGCTTACAATTTCCAATTTATTATGGTCTTTTATTCAATTAAAAATTATGTCAGAGTGTGTGCTATGACTCTGTTTTTACTCTGAGTGTAATTTCTTTTTATAAGAAATACTTTAACTTATAACTTACTTCTACTTCTTCTAGGGCTCTCAGGTGAATTTAGTAACATTAATTTTTGAAAACATGGGCAGGGGAGGGATAGTTTTCCTTTTGTAATTTACAAATATAGAGTAGTTTTTTGAGGGCTTGTTTCTGAGAACAAAGCTTACCTGTAGGAAATTCAGATTAAGAGCACTTAAGAAGCAGATGAGAGAGATATGGGTTAAATTCTGCAGTCATACCACATATCAGTTTCTTCCAGATGCCATTGGGAAACTGAGATAAATACTGCAGCATTTTCTGTGTTGACATGGTGTTCGCCTGTCTGACTGCATCTTCCCAACAGACAGCACTGAAGCAATTACAAAATAAAAAGACATCTGTGCCAAGGCTTGGCTAGTCAAAGAAGGACAAACTCTTGTGTTTAAGGGTATAGAATCCAATCAATGAAAATGTCTGGACCTGTTAGTACCTAAGAATCTGAAGGCCACTGGGAAACTCCAGAGAGGGTCTTTTGTTGTAGAGATAAAAAGAGGCCCAAACAGTGACACTTAGGAGGAAAGGGGTCAGCCAGAAGGATCATCCATCTTCCTCAGTGGCAGCTTTCTGTCAGCTTCTAACCCCACTCAGCAGAGGATCTAAACCTCTATTGTTGACACCAGCCAATTCTCAGCCAAGTGTAAATGAAGTTAATATTCACTGACCTTATGCATACCCGATGAAGGCCCTCAGTGTCATCTTGGAAATAATGTTATCTGACACTTCAAAAGCAAGTGCTGCCAGTTTGTGTATTTTTGTGTGTGTGCTGTGCAAGTAAGCAGAACTGTGCTGTTTAGCTATCAAATTGTTTCTCTCCCTTGATATATATTATCACTAAGAAAATATTTTTACTCTGTATCAACCTAAATATAATGTAGGGTTTTGTTGGTATGTTGCTGTTATAATGCTCTACAAGTATACAAGTATGCTGTATTGGTATATAATAAATGATTGTCACGGATGAAATTCTTAGTAAAGAGTATGTGCTAATTCTATTAACTACATATAGCAGTTGTAAAGCTTAAATATCTGTTTAAGTACAAGATACATTTGAACATTTTTCTCTGAAAGGAAGCATGCTGAAAGCAGCTAATGATTGTTGCTCTTATTTCTGTTCATTTTTCTTCTGATTGTGTAGAACCTTATTTTCAAATAAGAATGAGCATAAATTAGTTTAAGAACTGAGAAACCTTTGAATAAAAACAAACTATCAAAAGTGATTTTTGGTAAATTGCCACTTCTCTTTTTCAAATAGAAACTTTGTAACTAATTCTACTTTTATGTTCAGGATAAAATAAAAATGCAGGGTATGCTGATCAGGATGCCTTTTCTGGGTTTTTGGGGTTCAGTGAGAATGAATGAAATGTATTGGATGTTGCTGGACGTATTAATCAATTTTGGAATTGTTTCCTTAAAGTGGTTTAGTGTTAACTTGGAATGGTTCAAGTATTTCTTGCATGCCCTTTTATATTTCTTTGTTTAACTTTGTGCTAACTTTGCCTTTCCTTATTTGTTCTTTTTCTGTAAAAAAATGTTATTAGCCATCTGGATGATTACTATTTACATAAAAAAAACTCCAAATAATGGAAACATCCAATCAGTTGATTTTATTGCGAAAGCATGATGGCATTTATGTGATTTAAATTGCAAGATGCTCTCCGAATCCCAAATAAAGTAGAATTACATTATTATTTTAACCTACTGCTTAAAAGGATATTGAATTAAGCCACTCACACAGAGATTAAAACTGCATCATATCTTTCATTTATTTTTTCATAAATATTTATTATTGGCAACATTCCTGTGTCAGAGTAATTTTATGATCAGCTGTAAATCACTGTGTATAGAACTACACAGTTCAATCTCATTTACTTGAGTGGTCACAATTAATTGATTAAAGATTGCCAGAAAATTTCCATGTTGCCACCTTGAGTTTCTTGGTAAAAAGGAAGCTTATAATACAATAAATAGGAAAAAATGTTGTAAGCTCTACTTAAGAAATTTCAACACATTAAATTATAGAGAAGCAATTAGAAGTCTGGTGTAATACATGATTGTTTATGTAGTAGAAACTGGTTTATATTCAAGTCATTGTCCCTAATTTTTTTCTGATTTTGTTACTTATTAATTGTAAATCCATGAACAGTGTTTTTCTTCCTATGGGATTGTTTGATCAAAGGCAAGTAGCTAAAGTAATTGCCAGTTGTAAAGTAACCTCAATAGCAGAATTTTCTTTAATTATCAGCAAAGCTTTGCAGCATGGCAAAATTTCACAAATGTATTGTGACATAAATTTCTATGGACTGCTCTATATTAGTTAATTTGATATATATTTTTGAGTTAAAGGGTTCACTTTGAACAATAAATTAATTCCATTCTATGTATTAGCCTATGAACTACATATAAAGTTAGTTCATTAAAAATGTGGACTCAAAACAAAATAAACCTACAATTATTTTTGCAAATTATATGTGAGATTAAAGTCTTAAAGACATTTATTCTTTCCTTTATGAATTGTTCTGTGTATTAGTGATACTACATAATATTTTAAAACATAATATGGACTCACTTTAGGCTTAACTAAATAATATTTCCAATAAAATTTAGATAGACAGAAATAATGTCATTATTTTATTCTGCTTACAGTAAGTTTCACGTGGAATACTGCGCTAAATTCTTGATACCACATTTTAAAAGAGGATCATCAGGAGAACAAAACAACTTCTGAAAACATTAAGATATTATTTAATAACAATATTGGTATTTTGTTATGGAGTGGTTTTTAAGGTTTATTACTTTTTATGATTTATTTTTATTGTATGCTACCAGAGTCACATTTGAGAGATGCAGGGCTAGATGAATGGGATGGATGGATGGATGAAAAGGTTGGATATCTTTAGATTACAGAATAAGTAGTAGATGATACAATTGCTATATTCAAACATTTGAAAAACCTTATTAAAGCTGGAACAATTCTAATCCACTGTTTACTAATCTAGAAAGGAGGGAAGATAAAATAAATTTTTGCAACGGAGCTTGCTGGTAAAAAGAACAGAATTGGAAGAAGATTTGGCATGCTAAGTTTTCCAAATGTTTAAAGTACTGTTTTCATATTGTAGCTGACTAGCTACAAATACATTCTGTATAGTACAAGAATAAATATAGAGAACACAATTTTATAGTTACAGATTGAGTTACTTTATTTTATTTTTTATTTTTTGGGGAAAAAAAAGCTATCACATATTTTTTTTGTTTTCAATATTGAATAGGTATTTTGCTTTTTTGATCTAGTTTTCAAAATGTTAGTGTTTTCTTGGGCCAGAAACCAAACAAGTAATGCTCAAATAATGCAAATTGAAAGTGTTTGGTTAAAGGAACACTTCTGTTTGTTTTTCCTGCAAAAAAAAGAAGTAAAGATTCTTTGTACTAAATGTCAGCAAAAGATTCATTACAACAATAGTGGCATCTCTAGCTGTGAATTGTGAATTTTTGAGGAAGTGGCAGGGTTTTTCTTCCCTTTGGAGCTGTCTAAGGGAAAGATAAACTAGTATTCCCAACAATTGTTTCAATATTGCCTCTCTTGCCAGCTTTAATTTGCCACTCTGTCCAGTATTTCCTACCAAGAGATTTAATCAAAACTTCATGTAGGGAATGCAAAGATAACATTTCTTGAAGAGTTAGAATTATTTTTATCCTGATTAATCTCACTGGCAGTGGGGCAAGATTCTAAAAGGCAAACTTTGACCCATTTCTGTAATTCAGAATAATAGGTAATTTTCACCTTTTCTTTCTCTGGGTCTCTGTAGGAAAGGTCTTTATGGATTGGAGTTCAACATGTATTGCATTGTCAGCACAGCTGTGATTTCTCTGACAGTTACATCAGTAGAAAAAGGGAAAGGAGAAAAATGGAATTAAAGCATGAAAAATTGCTTTGTTCTCTAGAGTTCTAGGAAATGGGTTTTTGAAGCTCCATGCAACCTTTAGCACCTCTGAAGATAATTATATTCACGAAGAATAAACATCAAAGTTGCATTTGAAAAATTTAATATTGTAGAAGAAAAGACAAAATAAAATCAATTGCAAGTGTAGGTAGAATATTTTATAATGCGTCTGCATTATTCAATTAAATTTTTTAATTGTCTATTTAAATATAAACTTGAAACAGGCAATTAAGAATATCCTAATATGTTAAAATAAAACAAAAGTTTATGTGCATCAATTGATCAGATATTTTAGAGCTGAGGTTTCACAAGGAATGTATTGTCCATCACACAGCAAATATTTTCTTCATTTCCCTCAGTTTTTTATTTTTAAAACCTACAACAATAATATATTCTAGAATATTCATTTTTGAGGATAGATGTTTTTATACTAGATTATTCTGGTAAGAATACTCAAGTTTATTATATACAGATTATGAGAAACTTGTAAACAGCATTTTGTTTGTTGTACTTGTAAGATGTTTATTAGTTCAAAAGTACCATCAAATTGACATACCATTACAGCTTTATTTAAAGAAAATTGGTTATGCAATTTGAGTCAGTGACACCTACATGAAAACAATTATATACCCTTACATCTATCAAGATCAAAGTTTGCTATTGTCATAACTATCTCCAACAATGATTGGTGTGAAAGGCAAAAAAGTCTGGATGGTGGATATTGTAGTACCTGCAGATAGCAGACTAGAAGAGAGAGAATTTGAAAAAATCATAAAACATGAAGATCTGCAGGTAGGAATAGAATGACTCTGGCAAAAGAAATCAGTAATAGTAATAGATGCCTTGGATGAATCCAAAAGTATCTAGAATACCATTTGAATACCATCAACATTGATCAAATCACTATTAGTAAATTAGCAGCTTTACTTTGCAACAATACCTTAACACCTTCAAACAGACCCTATCCTATGTCCTTGGGAAGGACTCTGTATATTGATAAAATGCCAATCCAACCTAAACATCTAGCTGATTCTGTAGTCAGTCATAATGTGTAAGGGGAAAAAAGGACTTTAATACATATATAACCCATGGATCAATCCATGACAAAAAGAAGAAAATTGTAGAAATGCAGAGCCACATTTTAACTAAAGTGAGAGCACAGAAACAGGAGGTATTAAGCTATTAAGAGAAAGAGGAGTTTTTAGCACATTTTTTATGTTTCTGCATGCCAAGTCAAAGTACTAGTTACAAAGTACAAGATTAATGAAAATAAATCAAGAGTATTTTATTGGCAGAACATTCAAGAGAAGTTTATGCAATTTGAAAAAGTATTTCATTTTATGCAATTTGGGGATAGACAGCATTCTTTATTTGTTTTCTTTATCTGTAACCAAAAAGAAGATACTGAATATATGAAGGTCCTCTACCACTAAAAGAAGAGTAGACAATATATATAATCAAAAGTTCTGGCCAGGACTCAACTTCCCACTAATTCTGGAGTTGTCTCCTTCCTTTGTGCATGTGCATAGTAATTATGGATTTTCACTAATTCATTGTGCTGTAGTTAATAGCCCTGCAATCCTAGAAGAAAGGTGTAGCTATTTTAATGAGTTGCAGAGAAATATTGTGTGTGCACTTTTAAGCAGCTTTTTGCCTGTGAATCCAAAATGCTGAACCATCTTCCATCCATTATTTTCTCTCACATATAAAAACCCTATCAACCGACAACATACAATTTCACATGCACATGCTACCTCTCTTTACTTTTGACATGAATAGCAGCTGAAAAGGGAGAATAAAACTCAGGAAGGAGAAGGGTTATAGGAAACAGTACTAGGAAAGAGAAAAGAAAAAGAGAACTGGATGGAGATGAGATGAGGAGAAGAGTGTTGGACAAGAAAAAAGTGCCTTCTTAGGCTTGTTAGTAGGTAGTAGTGGTAATATAAGTAGTAGTGGTATCAACAGTCATGGGTATCTCTTGCTCAGTAACATCTTTTGGTCTTACAAAGTGATCTGCTCACCTTACAGTTTAAGTCCTTGTCTTCCTATATGGTTAAACTAGTGGTGGAATTCATTTTTTTTTGCTACTGGTTCTGTGGGCATGGCTTGGGGGTGGTGTGGCTTGGTGGGGGTGGCTTGGTGGGCATGGCAGGGGAAGGATACTGTAAAATTCCATTCTCTCCCCACCCCACTAACCTGCTTTCCAGCTCCTTTCTTCTGTGCAGGGCAACAAAAGAAGACCCAGCCAATCAGCTGGGACTCCGGAGGCAGAAAATAGATGGGGGCGGAGCCATTCAGAGGTGGTATTCCAAACTACTCAAAATTTCCACTACCAGTTCTCCAGAACTGGTCAGAACCTGCTGAATACCACCTCTGGGTTAAACAGATTTTAGTTTCTCATACTTCCTAACCAAAAAATGAGGCCTAGAAGCAATATTTTTTATTACTAGCATTAAAAAGAAAATACAAAATTTCTGTATGTCTGACAGTTAAGAACATTCCTGATGCTGCAGAAAAGTAACCCATTTTAAACTCATTAAAAACACATTGTATGTTTATTCTCACAATGATGTGTTAATAACACTTTGAGCTATTAGTGAGTATCTGTTGTGCCTTTGCAATAAGCTATAATGCTAGGTCAGCATACATGTTACTATCTTGTGATAAATGAGTGATATTAACATACTAGGGCATAAATAGATTAAAAATAGCTTAGTATATCAGCTTTTTATTGTATATTTCAGCTATTTCTTCCTTTTGCTAAAATTATGAGTCAAGTGTTAAATAATTTATGACTTCACATTTACAAATAGGATCACATTGTATTGATCTCATTGGAGTGTGGACTATTAATATGGAGATATAGTATTCATCATCACTTTAAGTTTGCTGCTTATATGGGTATAAAATAGTGACATAGCGGAAAGTCATATTTCCTATCTGTTACATAGATTTGACACAGGCAGAGGAAGGTCTAGGCCTGTGTAGAATGGTCAAAAATATATGGGGGAAAAAACACCTCAGCCATAAATTTCATACCAACATACTTTCTTTCACACCTATTTTCAAACAATTTTTTTACACAGTCATTTCAAATAAAGTACAAAAAATATTATGTTACTTAATGGAATACTTGTTAAAGTTTATAAATGAACTACTGAGCAAGTAGTACTGTTGGGAAAAAATTGCAAAAATATTTTTAATTGATAATTGAATACAAAACATCTTCATACATTTTTAGATTATAGTTAATAGCCTTCCAAGTATATTGTGTCTTTAGCATGGTGAAAAATCCTTAATACATTAGGGTATTTGGAGGAAGGTTCAGATTCTTGTAGCTTCCAAATTAAATGGATATTTATCCAACAAACATAGGATAAATGTTTATAATACATGTACCAAAAAAGGGGGATGAGGCGGAGGAGAGTATAAGGAAATACACAAGCAATGCTCATTCTGATTTCAAGTATCTGAAATTCAGAAAAAAAGATCCCAAATTATTATCCCACATTTATTTCATTTATAATTAAGTTTAATAAAAATGACTTTTAGTTATACGGTTTTGTTTTCAAAGTTATATTACTAGTATGAAACACAAGATATATAAGAAAATTAGTTTTTTATCTTGATGAAATACCTAGCTTCACTAATATAGATAAAATGGTTACATTGTTACCAGAGGTGGTATTCAGCAGGTCTGACCAGTTCTGGAGAACCGCTACCAGAAATTTTGAGTACTTCGGAGAACCAGCAAATACCACCTCTAACTGGAGATTTTAGCCTTCCCCTACCATGCCCACTAAGCCACGCCCACAGAACCGGTAGTAAAAAAAAATGAATCCCACCGTTCATTGTTACTCCTCTTTAATCATATTTTTATTCCATTTTTTAATTTAATTTGCATTTCTTCTATTTTTCCATCATGATGTTAAAATTTATATGTTATAAGCAATATTAATATAATTAATTCCATAAATATAGTTCCAATAATGAGCTTTCAACCTAAGTTGTTAAATCTTTATTTCATTTCATGGTGATTTATATTCTGCTTTCTTTTTGTCTTGACGGGGAGTAAATAAAACTGCTAAAATTAAATGGTGCTTATTTTCACACAGGCTGATGTAATATCGGGTGTCTCTAGCATAAAGTTAATGTGTCAGAGTTCCTCATTTATACAATAGGAATGGAATATTGGTATACTGTTCAAAAATATCTCAGGTTACCTGCTGGTCCTTCTTTTGAACCTCTAAATTCAGTTTTCTTTGAAAAGGCAGTGGTGAGTTAGGGCAAAATAAATATGGTAAATGTAATCACGCATAATTGAAATGCAAATTAAATAATCTGGCAACAGGTAAATTCTTGCATTTTCTCAATTTTATCAACTTCTTTCCTGCTTTTACAATACTGATCCACAGCAGTAGATATTGCTATATAATTTAATTTAAATTCATTTATATTCTACGAAAAGAGTATTAGTAGTTTTTTGCTCGTATTGGCAATAAAATAATTTAAAACAATTAAACACAATAAGTTAAAACAATTAAACACAAAATCACTTTCTAGTATAGTACAATGGTATCTCATCCAAGATGTTTAAAAAGTTATGTTAAAATTTTGTTGACATGTTTATTACTTGTTAATAAAGTTTACATGTTTTAGGATTGAGGGAACTATGTTTAAAGATGCTCTTTTTTAAAGAGTTTTTTGTTTCTATGATGTTTTAGTTTTAGGTGTGGAGAAAATAGGCAAGAGTATTATCTATACTTAGTATTTTGAGTTATGTACACACAACTCTCTCTCTCTCTCTCTCTCTCTCTGTGTGTGTATGTATGTCCCTTGTTCTATGTGTTTTTTGATTCTATCCATCTATCCTTCCATTCTTCCATCCATCGAAGAAAAAAGAAATGGTGTATCTCTTTTACTGTTAGTTGGTGTATTTAATTTATAAATTCATAAAATTGTAATAAATTGTGATGCCAGAAGGAGATTGTGACAAGGTAAAAATTAAAAGCAGTGAATAAACTTTATTCCTCATCTTTTTATGTATGTTTGAAAATGGAGAAAAAGTTCAGAGAATTTTATGTAGGAGGAATGTCAAAGCCAGCAACTTTTTTAAAAACAAAAAAGTCAAGATTTTATATTTCTGTCATTAGCAAACTATTTAAATTGTTAAAGAAATCGTTATATGCATTGTCTAATTTTCCATGTCAAGTTTTCAAGACATGAACAATGCATAGTGATTTTAGTAGCACATTAATAAGCTAATCTTTTTTTTTTATAGCTGAAGTGTTTTTCTAAAGAAGTAGTAGTAACTCCAAAAGAGTCATAACTTTTGTTTTTATGCTGCAAGAAATTGGATATTTTTTGAATAAAACAGTTACTTCACCATCACGTGTAAAGGCTGAGCTTGTTGCTAGTTAGAATAATATGTCAGTATTTGGGCAGTGGTGGGAGGGGGAAATTTAAAAGAAATTCATCTTCAGTTTAACTTAACTTTAACCCTAACTCTAAATTTGATGCTGGGTTTGTTAAGTTTTGCAGTACAGGTACTCCTCAAATAACAACATTTCATTAAAGTGACCATTAAATGTTAAAAAGGCACTGAAAAAAGTAGGTGGTAATTGTTTTTTCACATCGTGGCAGCATCCCCATGGTCATGTGAACAAAACTGAGATGCTTGACAACTGACTTACAGTTATGATGGTTGTAGTGTGATCCTTTTGCGACCATCTGACAAGCAAAATGGAACAGCTTACCCTCGGAAGTTGTGGGAGAGTCATCACTTGAGACTTTCAAGAAGAGATTGGACTGCCATTTGTCAGAAATGGTGTAGAGTCTCCCACTTGGACCGGGCATGGGGGGGTTGGACTAGATGACCTAAAACATCCCTTCCAACTCTGATTATCTATTAAACATCTGGTAAATCAATGAAGCCACTTAATAACTGTCTTAGTAACTTAACAACTTCAGTGATTCAGTGAACAACTGTGACAAGAAAGGTCATAAACATGGAGCAAAATTCATCTAACAACTCTTGCTTAGCAACATAAATTTTGGGGCTGAGTTGTGGTCGTAAGTCAAGGATTACTTGTATCTGTTTAGTCCTAGTAGTTGTGATTTCAGTCTATCAGGTTATTTTGGCTGAAGTGTAAATCCTACTTCATAAAAAATATTTATGAAAGGTGATCCTAGGAAATGCGATTTAACTATTAACATAAGATGCTTTCATATCTTTATCAAACCTCATGTTTTTATGAATCACAATATATAATATTTAGAGAAATAATATTTACTTATGATGGGTGCTTTACTAAATGAGTAGGAAAGATATTTCTTTTCCACAGTTTCTGATTGGAATTTTATTTTATTTCAGACATTAAACAAATTCTTGTTCTGAATATAATACTATTATGTTATTTATATTAACATTAAGTTATTTATATTAACATAATATTAAGCTTTTTTAAGGAAAGACCAAAACTTAACAACAATGCAAATGGCTAGCATTCAAATAACATGGAACAACATCCCTGAATAACTTTGAAATGTTTAAAAGTTTTCATGGAACAAAGAGGAAAATGGTGGTTTGTGAAGAAACCCTTTTTTTATTTCACATCTCAAGATTTATAGATATAATAAAAAAAACTGAAGCAGAACAATTCTTGTGATAATTAGGGCTTGCTGAGATTCTGTTTTTCATACTTTCAGTTGACGCTGAAACTGTGAAATCTGCAGCTTTATATATTGCTACGTGAGTATGGTCTAGAAAAGAATTTGTACTGATTATTTCAGTTTTCTTTATATAACTTTATATAAAGTTTAAGGATTTCAGAATCTGAATGGATACTTTTTTTTTCTTGCAAGTATTAACTAAAAGCAGTAAGGTTGGCTTTCCCTCCAAATTTTATACAAGACTTTTCTGTAATAATTTGAATATGTCTATCTGTGTTTACATATGTAGGGAGAGAGAGAGAGAGAGAGAGATGTTTATCATGTTTATTTTTGTTAAGCATAAATATATATTATTTTCATGCAGCAAAGAATTGAATATGATCTCATAATTTTTGCTGCCTATCTATAATCTACAGATATTGTGGAACAGTGATTTAATTTAGTAGATTAATTTTACTTTTACAAATTTAGTAAATTAGTCAATTTTACAAATTTACAAGTTTATAATTTTTCTTGGATCACTGTCTTTCCTACATCCATACTCATTACTCATTATTAAGAATATTTATGAAATACACCAGAAACTGTGATCAAGCATTAGTGCCCATAAGTATCTGATAATTTGCAATGCTCTTTGTAAGAGAATCTTGATGATAAAAAACCCTGAATATCAGAAGTGCAGTATATGAAATTTGGTCAATAATTAACAAAATATTGCAGAATTAAAAAAAAAATCAATGTCATAGAGCAAAATGCTAGACAATTTACTTTTCTAAAAAAATAAAATTAAATCAGAAACTTAAAATTTTATAATTGTAATTTATCAGAGATCTAGCTGGTCATTCTGTCCTGTGTTGGTGATCTCAGTGTATACCTGTGTGTCTTTGTAGCAAAATTTTGCCACAGAATAACATATACAACATGTGAACTATAAGTTATATTACATTCCTTAGAGAAGAAGTCTCCAAACTTGGCAACTTTAAGACTTGTGGACTTCAACTCCCAGAATTCTCCAGCCAGAACTGTGCTGGATGGAGAATTCTGGGAGTTGAAGTCCACAAGTCTTAAAGTTGCCAAGTTTGGGGGCCACTGCCTTAGGGTAACCAGGGAACTTATTTAATAATGATTGGAGTAGCCATCCTTTCAGAGCAAAAAACACAAACATGTTCCACCTGATCTACATTTGTCACTGCATCTTGGATACTGAATTTCTTTTGAGCCCGATAGAAAGGAGAGTGTTAAATCAAGCATTTAGTTAAAAAAAAAAGCCTTTCTATAATTGGAATAAGTACGAGAATACAGATATTTTGGAGGTGGTGAGCCTCTATTACCCTCAGTGACCAGGGAATCTTTGTAATAGGGCTCAGCTCATATTGCAACTCTTTGTTTCCAATCTGTCAGCAAATTAATTCATTGGCCTTAGCCAAACCCTAATTTAGCACAAACTCAGGAGACAGACCAATTAAGCTCATTGTACTCATCACATGCATCCACTTTCTAGTTTTACATTTATCCCTTTTAATTAGGAAAATCAAGCCATTTAGAGAGGCTGATTTTTAACCGTATAAGTAGAATTAATTGCCAATTCCTTGCCTCCATCTTGGTGTGTCTTGACCAGCTTGTATGCTATACAGGGCACACACCTAGGTATCATAAATGGGAATTTTGAGAAACCCAGACCACAATTTATCAAAACTAGAATCAGATCCCAGCTATGTTAATGTTGCATAACATAGCTAGGCAGCAGATTTTGTATTGAAGAATTTAATAGCAGCTAGTATAAACCATCTTCATTGGCTTCAGTGCTGTATTAAAATGGCAGCTACATTGGTAAAGGCCATATTGGAAGCATAAATTAAAATAGGCTAATAGACTTACAGCCCTTTAGTAACTATTTGAAGTTACAACGAGACCAAAAAAAGTATTTATAACCATTCTTGAAATAATGACCATCATAGAATGTTACGTGATCAGAATTTGGGTGCTTTGTAACCAGCATGCATTTATCATGATTGCAGTGCCTTGGGTTTTGCATCCAGCTTCTGAGAAGCCAACTCAATGGAGGGAGCTAGATTTGCTTAATGATTTCATGATACGCTTAACCACTGTTGAAAAAAGGTCATTAATTTGGACATGACTCACTCAACCACTGTTTTGTTTAGCAGCAGAAATTCTAGTCTCAACTGTAGTTGTAATAACTATCTGTATTTAAGAATAGCCTGTGAGGATAAAATGGACCACACTATTGAATATATCTTCCCTATCCATCAAACTGGTGTTGTTGTTTTTTCAGTTTACAAAATGAAGGAATGATCTCCTGGTATCCTCCTTTCCTATTCTAAGACTGTTGTATAACACAAAATAACTGTATTTCCAATTGAACTTCTCTGTGAAGTTGTTTGATAAACAACTTTAGATAAGTTAGATTGTTATTAAAACCTCTTTCCTTTTTTTATCTTTTGTCCATCCTTCATATCGCTCTGTACCCCATTCCATCCCCGATTTTGTTTGCCTTTTGTCTCATGTCACCAGTTAACTGTTTTAGATGTTTCGGTCAAACTTTTTGCCAACTAACCTAAGTGTCTTGTGTATTTTCTCTGATCTCAGGAGATAACAACCTGCAAATACCCTCTCTTTCAATATAAATATCCTTTCTATTTTTTGCTAACAATGCAAGGAAACCTTTTCTTTCCCTGCTCACATTATTACCTTCTGATTCACATTGGATATGGCATACAGTTTGATGAGCAAAAAGTACAGGTAGTCCTTGACTTAAAACAGTTCACTTAGTGATTGTTCAAAATTACAACAGCACTGAAAAGTTACTTATGACCATTTTTACACTTATAAACATTTCCGCATCCCCATTCAAAATTTGGCCGCTTGGCAACTGAGTCGTATTTATGATGGTTGCTGTGTCCCGGGATCATATGATCCCTTTTTGTAACCTGACAAGCAAAGTGAATGAGGAACCCAGAATCACTTAACAAGTGAGTTATTAATGAATGTGGCCAGAAAGATCATAAAATGGGACAAAATTCAAATGTCTCACTTAGCAACAGCAATTTAGTGCTCAACTGAGGTCATAAGTTAAGGACTACCTGCACCTCTTTACTGATATAAATATAGAAATATCAGTCTCATGAGCTCATCTCCTGGCTCCAGGTGGGAACCAGATGGTGGGAACCCAGGACCCACCTGGGTGCTAAACAACTCATAGGTATTGACACACCATAATGAATTTCCTCTTTTAACACTGACTGAATGGAACAAAAGTTCCTCTATGTGAGTGTGTGGCTTCCATTACCTAATAATACGTTATATTTTCTTATAATCCGAGCATCCGTCGTTCATTACATCTCCAGGATCTTCCCATGACAGATCTTCCCATTCATAGTCGTAGTCTGTTCTTTCCCACCAACAAGTCAGCAATCTGATTTTGTGTATAGTCTGGTATAGTTAGAATATCACACAGTAAGTCTTTGGGCTATTCTATCAAGACATTTGAAATACACAAAAAACAACATAATGTATAAATTTTATACAGAATATAAGCCATTTTTTTTTTCATTTTTTAGATTAGATATGCCCAGGGGTGGGATTCTTTTGGTTCGCACCTATTTGCTAGAACCAGTTGTTGAAATTCTAAGCGGTTCAGAGAACTGGTTCTTAGAAGAAATTACTGGCCTAATTCGGTAAGGAAGGCAGGAAGGAAACATTCTGGTGTTGCTTACAGAAACTGCCTCTCTGTTAACCCTTGTTCTTGGCAGGACTAGACTTCCTGTCTCAGGAACCTCTCTGGAGTTTTTTTCTCCTCCTTTGCTGGTACTTTGCTTGTGTGGAATGACCATTCAAAGTTACAATGGCACTGAAAAAAGTGACGTATGACCATTTTTCACACTTACGACTGTTCCCACAGTCATGAGAGGCCAGGCGAGGAGATACGTGCCTCGATGTGAGTGATATTGAATTGGCCACACCCAGCCAATATGGATATGCCTACTTTTCAAATTAAATGTTGGATGCAACATGACCACAAAGCCACACCCACAGAACCAGTTGTTAAAAAATTTGAATCCCACCCCTGGATATGCCTACTTTTCAAATTAAATGTTGGATGCAATTGATAAACTTAATATCCTAACATAAAAAAAAAATGGAGAAATTGTGAAAAGAATGGTCCAGGGTAGACTGTATATATCAGGGTTTTCAAACTTGCGTCATCACAGCATCATCACATCACATGACTTTTTCCCCTTCCGCTAAACTGGGCATGAGTGTGGCCAGCGTGTAACATATCTAGCCAGCAGGCTGAGAGTTTGACAACGTTGGCATATGTGTGTGTGTGTGTGTGTGTGTTGGGCAATATAATAAATAAAAGACTGATAAATAGTTGAAGTTTCTGAAAAATTCTGTCTAATCTTTTCCTTGATTTTTAAGTGGGTTGGTGTCAGTGGTAGGATTCAAATTGGTTTACCACTGGTTCAATGGGCGTGGCTTGGTGGGTGTGCTTTGTCTGTTCACGCGCGCTTTGTGCATGCACAGAGGCTTTCTGTAAGCCTTCATTTGTACACGTAGGAATTCTAGCAATAAACTATATAACTCACAGGATTTGTTGTGAATAGGTACGTTTATTTTCTCTCGTTTTCCTTCAAACACGGCAACAACGGATATACCGGATAAAGTCAGCGCTGAGATCATTTGTCTCTCAGTGCAATTTATCATGCAGCCCCACCCTATGCAGCTAACTAACAACTGCCCTCCCCATTAATCCTACACGCCTCCACCCCGCAACTCTAAATGCAACTAATTACCAAATGGAATGTGGTTTCAATTCCCAGGTTGTGCCTCAACTTCCCCAATGATTGTTTGTTTTGGGTAATGAGGGGAGTTGAATAATAAACCTTCTCCCACCCCATCTTGTTTGCATGTTCGTGCTGATACGAGATAAGGTGAACTGGGAAGGGATCTTCAAAAGTAAGAGATGTTTTCCGATCAAGTTGATATATTGCAAACAGCAGGATCGGATTTTCCCCAATCAAGATAATGTGTCGGGATTCACTTCAGGAGATAAACCAGTCAGCTCTTTGAAGCCCGACACTTTCCTACTGATTTTGTCCTGCACTCCTGCACTCTCCCTGTGTCTTCAATAGCTGATGCGTGGCAATCTGCTGTGCTGCGCAATACAGCTGAGCTTCAAATGCAAGAAATAAAGATCACTATGGAGCTGGGGCAGGCAGGTGGGCCCAGCAGCTGATTGTTAGAGTGACCCCATTCACTTACAGATTATCTTTGGAACTACCTCTTCGGCCGAATCGGGCCGAACCAGGTCAAACCAGTACAATCCCAACCCTGGTAGGTATGTTCAAGTTACTTACCAAAAGTCAACTGGAAGCAGATTCAGTAGAGAAGATACTCACTAGAAATAGTTGACATCTTCCCATGTGTGCTTTGCAAGCACAATCTAAACTACACTTTCCATCCATTCAATTAATCTACCTTCAATTGTTCTATTGTAACTAATTTCTGATTGTAACATTATTTTTAAAAAAGATATGCTTATGCTCCTATTATTTATTGGTTAATAAAACTATATATTTCCTTCTGGAATGGTGACCCAGAACATATGTGAGCCTTTTTTTTTCCCTGTTGAAGCAGCCAGGTTGTTTCTAGGATTATAGAACTGCTTCAAAAGCTGCTCTCAGAAATCTCTATGATGTCTCCTTCACTTTTTAAAATTATTATTTAAATAAAGTGGTTTTGTTCGTGTACATGTTGACAGAGACAATTGGGAACAGTTTCTAAGGCTGCTAATCTAGTCTGGCAAATGACACAGTTAATGAAAAATGATGCTTCGTTTCTGAATTTGCATAGCCTATTACCTAATATGGGGAAATCTCAATATCTGATAGTGATTATAATTTTATTTTTATAAAAAAATGAATATAGAACCCTGTAATACTAGAACCCTGTGAGCATTTTAGTGGTTGTTAAGTACCTCAATTATATGCTTAAATGTTTTATTAATACATTATAAGGTGTTGAGCTTCATTGTTGTTAAAAACAACTCTTTTTTTGTTATTTATACAGGGGTCTTTTTCCAACATAAAAAGTTTTGTGTTTTCACACAGATCACCAATACATTTTCTTTCTGGATGTTCTACATGCTAGGTAGTCCCTGTTCAACTATGAAAGTAAACCAAATGTAAACATTGTTCCACCTGGACACCATCTGCGATTCTCTTGTCTTCACAATGTGTCATCTGTTTTGCTATGTCCCCCCCCCCCCCAAAGTTATACTTAGTGGTAAGTGACATTGCCAAATCCTCAAGTTCAGCCTGGCAGATTTGACAAACTATCAGCTGAGCTGCGACACTACATTGATGATCAGGGTATGCAATTAATAGAGACAGCTTCATTTCACAGTGCTGTGATTCTTGCTTTACTATTTGGAACCTCACAGTTATGGATTTCTGTTAGTAGCCCCTCCAAGAAAAAAAATTCCAGCAAATAGACCTGTCACACAGATATCAAAATTTTGTTTAACTCAACCATAAAGAATCTCCTTCTGTTCAAGTTTGATTTAACCTCTGTCCTATGGTACTATATATTTATTTCATCCCAGAATGTCTTTGAACAGGAATTAAAATCTCTCCCTCCCTCCACCCCTACCTCCCTCCACCCACACCTATATTCACGCTAGTATTGTTTTTTAAAAAAACACATGAATTTTTTCATAGTCTTACATTTATAATCAGTTCACTTTATTTTTTTAAAGGAATAATATAGGTTATTTTCCCCTTAGGTAATAACCTTTGATAGTTTAGACGCTGCCGCAATTGCCTTTCAAAGCAATTACCCTTTATTAGCCAGACCTACTCAAACAATTGCAACAAAGTCTTTTAAAATACCATTTTACTTTAGTGTTTTCCATATTTGGTGATTTATATCAGATGTCAACATTTTGCAACTTAGCTCTATTATTTTCAATAGTATATACACTTTGTTTAATTTTTTAGGAATCACTTTTGAGTATTTATTCATTTTGTGTACCGTGAAATACTGCTATTTCAAGTGTGTGTGTGTGTGTGTGTGTGTGTTTGTGTGTGTATGCCGGGCAGGGGAAGTTCCATCTTGACCAATTGATTTCTTTTCAGGTATAGAATGAAGCTGTGATTGACGAAATTCCAAAACAAATGTATCTTATATGTAATATTTCACTGTCACACTTTATGCTGAATGGTATATGGAAGTAATAGCCCCTATCATTAGAGCCTTCACTTGTTTGCAGGAACAGGAGGCTGTATCCATACTATTTACATTGAATTGTATTGAATTTAAATGGACTCTCATCTGCATTGCATGTGTCTGGAAAGCTGACAATATTTAAAAAAAAGATTAAAAACAATGTAACAAAATGATAAAATTAAATAGCAATCAGGAAAAATAACCAAGTAACAACAAATAATAATGATTTGAAAAAATAATATTAATATAATAATACCACAATATTTTTAATGATCAGCTCATCAATTTCTCTAAAAAGGTGGCAAAAAATCTGCTATTGATAATGGCTCTTAGAAGCCATCTACTACCCATGTAATGTAGACAATTGTAACATAGGCTATTTTTAGTGCATATTTCCAGCATGTATAAACAACTGTTTCCCATTGATCTATAAAAATGATAATGTTAACAACTGAGTTTGATGACCCATTCTTAAGTGATCAAACAAATTCCTGATCTAACTGAATTTATACTAACCTCAGCTGTTTCAGAATAGACATGATTTAAATTAGTAAACAGGTTTTTTTTTTCAATTTTGTTTCTGAGCTCCTTTTAGATTAAAACTGCAGAGAACTGTTGAGGTCTTTTCTTCCTGGTATAAGATTTTGATGGTTTTGTGAATGGCAGCTGGTATGAGATAAAATCTGACTCCTCATTTATCCTCTCCTTCTGCTCTTTTCATTCCTTGACTGACATATTTTGAACAATAGATCATTTTGCAGACAAAGTTCTGGTGTCCTAAGTGCTTTCCCTTAGTAGATATGACTTAACTTTCATTTTCATTTTAAGCTTTTTAGTCATCATGTCTTTAAATTAAAATTGCATTGTTAATCTGCTTACTTAGAAGTAAGAACCAGTGAATGTAATAGACCTTTGGAATTGACATCTATAGGATTGTGCTGCCAATTTAATTTAGTTACGCCATAGACTTTTGTGAGCTGTTTGCCGTGGTGGAGATTTGCATATATATTAACTTTGTCATCACTTGATGATTTGAATGTATCTATGATGATTTGATGTGTTTGCGCAAAAAGGTAATAGTCAGTAAAATTGACTGGATATGGGAAAAGGCGCGTACACACATACACATAATGAAAGAATTGGTGTATTAAACTATGATATTTATGAGTCATCATTTTAAAATGTAAAACTAAAGCAAGAGCTTTTTCAGACAGAGACATTTCTCTATTGGGTAAACAATAGTGAACGAGTCAATTTTGATAGACATTATGAATATATATGACAGTTTCAGTATTATTCTGCAGAAAGAGAGAAACATATCTGAGAAATACTTGACAGGTGATAACAAACATTTTGCTGTTGTGCAGCCAGAAGATAGTTCTATTTGAAAATTTCATTCACACTATTGCTGAAGAACCATTAAAAGTCCTATGCATACTTTTGCATCCAGTGTAATTTTTTCATGGAAGCATACATAACTTTTAAACACTATTATCATTTCAAAGAAGTATATGGAAGATTGTTCAGTTGAAATTATTAGTGTGACTAATTCTTATATTCAGACTTAATTCTCCCCTGCCCTCTTAAGTCATTTATTGTAGATTTCTGGGTCTTTTTTCTTTCAGGAGTCCAGTAAATATGTTTTCCATATCGATTTAGCTTGGATATCTAGATTGTTATGCTAATTTCTTAATGTTGGTTCTATTTTTTTATTATTGTGCCTCAGCTTGTGCCTCAGCTTCTGAATGTGTGTGTTGTTTTTATAGTTGTTTGTTTTAATGATTTTTTTTTACTGTCCAGAGTCATGAATCTGAGATAGGTGGATGTATAAAGTGAATGAATGAACGAACAAACGTATGAACGAATAAACGGATGAATGAATGAAAGAAAGAAATATTTTATAGTGAGGTGGTTATTGTTGTATAATAGCTCGTCATATTTCCTGAAGCTTGGGACACATCCCACATACAGACCTTCAAACACATAATTCAATATTAAATGTCATAGAAAGTATACTGTTATCTTTGTACAGTTGTACAAAGTGATAATGACTAAAGTTGTAGTGGTAGTGACTACTACAAGAAACTAAAGACTGGCATGGCCAATGTATTTTCTCGCACTTTATTAAATATTAATATTCAATAATTTGAAAATAATTGTTTTGTTGATGGCCTGTCTTAATACCATGTTTCTCCAACAATACGGCCTCCTCCAATAGGAAGACCCAAATGTTTTCTAGGCATAAAATGAAATTAAGCCCCTCCCCCAAATTTAGGCCTATTTAAAAACATGCGAAATGTGGGGAAGGGCAGGGGGACTTACCATTAGGAGCGCCCCACGGGCAGCCATGCCTCGCCACCAGCTGCTCCTAAAGGGCAATCATAGCAGAGCACAGAGAGCTCCCTATTCCTGCCAAGCACCTTTGCTGCAGACCCAAGACCTTCAGCGCCTGCCACTGTTGATTTCCCTTCTGCCCATGCTGCCGCCGCATTTGGAGCTGGCACTTCCACGTTTGGAGCACCTCCACTATTTGGAGCATCATTGCCGTTTGGAGCTGCCGCGTCTGCATTTGGAGCTGCCACCGCATTTGGAGCACTGCTGCTGCATTTGGAGCTGCTGCTTCCGCGTTTGGAGCATCGCCACCATTTGGAGAACCACTGCCGTTTGGAGCACTGTTGATGCTCCAAACGCACTCCAAATGGTGGCAGCACTCCAAATGCGATGGCAACTCCAAACATGGAAGTGGCAGCTCCAAACATGGCGGGATGGGCAGAAGGGAAAGCAACAGCGGTGGGCGCCGAAGGTTTCAGGTCTGCAGCAAAGGTGTTTGGCGGTAATAGGGAGCTCTCTGCGCTCCGCCATGATCATCCGTTAGGAGAGTCTGGTGGCAAGGCTGCCCACGGGGCGCTCTAGATGAGGATGCAAGGGGGGGAATTAAGTCATCCCCGAAAAGACGGCCTAGCCATTTTTTCAGGGCTCAAAAAAATATAAGACCCGGCCTTGTTTTATGTGAAACACGGTAGCTTAAGCATGAATCAATTACTTTAATAACTTAGTTGGGAATTAACACTGTTATGAGGGACACATATTTATAATAATACATGGTTGTTTTTTTCTCTGTGAACAAAGAGCTGCCCTGAACCCTCTACCTGGAGTGAGCTTAAGTAACAGTCCTGGTGGATTTGTCTTTTGTGCATGCACATACATGCTCAGAATACTGGGAAAGATTCCTCCAAGCAGCTAGTCTTCAAAAGACTGTTCACTTGCAGCTTGTCCCTCCAAATATTTTTCACAACACAACTGTTTATTATTGTTGATTTCTTTCAGCCAATTGAACAAACAGCAGGTGATTATAACATGAATATTTTGTTTTACTTTGGGAGAAGAGAGGAGACTCATATCTTAGAAGATAAGATCATTACTAACATAAAGATATGTAAAGAATGGTTACAGTAATATAATATTTTTTTGAAAAATATTTCTGTGCTTATGGAATTGTGAGGGTTATACAATAGCAATGAAGACTTGATATTAAAATTCATGTCATCTCATATTGGATATAAGCTGCAAAATTTCATATTCTACTTTTGAAAATTGCATAAGGTCTTCAAGTACAATGTTTTGGAAATGTTCACAACAATGTGTGAAACAACCAGAATTAATAATCTATATTACACGGAAACAGGTTTTTGATGAAAGAAAAAAATATGTTTTCCCAGAGTTGTGGGACTGCATATAAATTTATTAAATAAGATACATTTATTTAATTCAACAAGTTCATTTATAAACCGACTTTAGAACAAGTAGACCTATAAATCTGGGCTGCAAAAGTCTGAATGAACACTGGATAAGAGGAAAGTGATATAGAAGGTCCTACCATTTTATGGCCATCTTTTGGAATCCAGATTTTTTCAGTCTGGTAGCTCTAAAATAATAGAATTCCAGTTTCAGACAAAAATGTAAAAGTTTTGAATGTCTTTATTAGGAGCACGTATCGTGTGTTTTCTCTATATCATATATTGAAGTTTGTTTAAAAGAAGATATATTTAAAATAATACCTGTTTTGTTTCCTTCTTTCTTAGCCTGCGGACGTGGATTTTATAAGTCATCTTCACAAGATTTGCAGTGTTCCCGCTGCCCAATGCACAGTTTTTCAGACAGGGAAGGATCTTCACGATGTGATTGTGAAGACAGCTATTATAGAGCACCTACTGACCCACCGTATGTTGCATGCACAAGTAAGTTATTCTTGAGTTGTTTCCTATTGCTTAGCCAATCACAATCATTGATTTCCCCTTCTCCCATTTAGTTCTGTATAGGACACAAAGCAACAGTAGAAATAGCAAAAGGGAGAAAGTTAGAAAGAAACAGTGTAGAATCTAATAAATTTAATGGTTGTATTTTTCAGTATAACCTGAAGCAGACGCTGAATAAACACATAACTGAAGGAAGTTGAATATGATTCTTATAGATATTTTCAACATGATATATGTAAGGTGGCAGAACATCAAATTAAGAATTTCTGAGAAGAAAATTAAGCCATTGTTGACTCATTTAATGAATATTTGCAGGCCTCTCAAAAACAAAGCTGTACCCCATGTTTTTGTAAATCACATTACAAAAGATTTTTTAAAAAAACCTTACAGTTATTTCAACTTAAGCATTTCAAAAAGAGCAAAAATGAATTTTGAAGAATTATCTGTGAGTCGGCTTCCGAGGTACATCAACTTATCCTTTAATTTCAGACATGAAAAGCTGGGAAAGGTCTGCAGTAAATACATAGAAAGTGCCTTTGTTTCCTTCATGGAAAATAAATATGGCTTCTTGTCAATTGAATTCAAGCAGGGTTTTTCGGTAGCGTGTGGTAGATAAAATGAAAAGTTTAAAGCCTGGCAAGCTTTAGCTTGAGTAATTAAAACATGAGCTAAAATTTCCCTGCTGATTTTTCTTTCAATCTCTACCCCCCGCCCCTGTCTTGTGTTTGTATTTAACAAAGGACCGCCATCTGCACCACAGAACCTTATTTTCAATATTAACCAAACTACTGTGAGTTTGGAGTGGAGCCCTCCTGCTGATAACGGAGGAAGAAATGACGTGACTTACAGGGTATTATGCAAGAGGTGCAGCTGGGAACAGGGTGAATGTGTTCCCTGTGGGAGCAATGTTGGATATATGCCCCAACAAACTGGATTAGCAGACAACTATGTCACCGTCATGGACCTGTTAGCTCATGCTAACTATACTTTTGAAGTTGAAGCTTTAAATGGTGTCTCTGACTTAAGCCGTTCCCAGAGGCTTTTTGCAGCTGTTACCGTTACCACTGGTCAAGCTGGTAAGTCATCGTATTTTAGAGTATATAGAACAAGAGACCTATATTGTTAACAACTGAAAGCCTTAACTCGCTGCACACAAATGCATCCATCTCTACATTGCTGGTAGCATGTTATTGGTGTGATACTGATTGCATAGATAGCTTTATGTCAGAGCATTTGGGTTTCTGATGGCCTGAAGTTTTCAAATTCTGAATGGTTGCCAGCCTGAATTTTGATGCAGATAGACTGGCTTAATAGTTAGGATAACTTACTTGTTAGCAGAACGACAACAACTAGGTTTGCCTAAGGCATTAGCATTTTGGTCAATGACTTTAAATCAAATCAGATAAATATCTCTTTCTTTGTGCTGTGTGGAATAAGTAGAACTCTTAGCTTTATATAAACAATGTAATAGCTGAGTATTTTGCAGCTCCATTAATTGAAATAGGTAAGTTATAGGTTTGCTTAAATTTGCTCCAGTGGGGCTTCACGGTGCTTAATGTTGGTTGAATTGTCCCTTATGAGTTTAAATTATTTTTGCATGTGTTCTTAATTTATTAAGGAATTTCTAAAACAGAGACACAGCATGATTTACTAAAGCTTTCACTATTCAATCAAGAAACCATGTGTCTTTTTTATATTACTGCCATCTAGTATATTCAGAGTTATATTTAATTTTGAAACAATTTGAAGCCTTCAGTAAATATCTGATTTACTTAGTGCATTCAGTATTCATAATCTTCTTCCAAGATTATGCTTCCAGTTTATTTTGTAGCTTCAGTTATTTTATGATGAAATTCAGTGAGACTACAACAATTATTATTTGTGGCTTATATTTATGATAATCTGACAGGTGAAATGAAACTAGAATGTCCCCAAAGGGGAAAATGTGTTTTAGTGATTTTGCATATTGAAATAGAAAACTTCCTATTCAGGTATGTGAAATAATAAATTGCTTGTTGATAAAATGGTGATCTGAGAATGCTGAGTTATTCATGCCTTTTTATTGTTGGTGGAAAGGAGATTGGTAACTGTAGTTGCTTTTTGAGATTTCAGTAAAATTTCTATATGAAGTTTTTTTTCAAGGTTCAAATGAATAACTTTGGACTAGAGAACTATTTTTGGAATATTAGATATTAGGTTATGCTTATAGTAGGCAAACTATATTCAGAGAATAAGATGGGATATTATAAGGGATTAGATGAATTCTTTTTCTTTTGTTTCATTGTTTCTTTTTGTTTTCCCATCAGTCCCCAACCAGACATTTATGCAACCACCATCTTTCCAAATGTAACTGGCAAGGAACATCACATATGCAATTCTAAATAGTTAATAATTAATTAATAATATATGTCAATTAATCATATGTATTTGCTTATGATAATTTCCTTGCTCCAGTATAAGAAATAATAAGAATAAATAAGAAGGAAAATATACATCATCAGTCTAAGATAAGTTTTGAAATAAGGGCCTTTTCCATCTATTGAGTTAGAGTACAGTAATTGGTATAAATTTTGCCAGTCCATATCATGTTGTATTGCCTTTGTTTCAAGTCACCGCAGTCACTTGATTTTCCTTCAAGAAAATGTGTGAAGAAAGCTGCTCTTAAACAGAAGATAGAACATAGAATTGGGACTGGAATAGACCTTGGAGGCTTGTAGTCTAACCCTCTGCCTCCCAGTCAAATGCCGTCCCAGTCAAATGGTTGTCCAGTCTATTTTTGAAAACCTCCAGTGACAGCATAAGGCTGATAAGGGAATAACATAAAGGTTGGGGATGGGGATCTGTTTTATTCATGCACTGGATATAAAATAAAGATAAGATCGTGAGAACACAGAAATAAAAGATATTCGGATAAATGATGTGATTTTCAACTGTTATCCTTTTTAATACTGTTGCTTAGACTCTATTTTTTGGGAAATGGGAGTAGCAACGCTGTGCAACATTATGATTGTGACAAAGAAGATCTTATTTCCTTCATTAGAGAGTTTCACAATTTGGATTCTACCACACAAAAGATCCTAAATATTTTTGTCTTAAAGTTGGCTGGGAAACTTTTATGGGACCTGAAATCTACATATCTTAAAGCTGCCAAATTTGAGAAACAATCTTAATCAGTTTGGCTGTTTTTCTGTTTGTCCTCATCCGTCGTCTTCAGACTCCCAAAGCTACGTAGGCCTAACTGGGGGTATTACAGTAGAGTTTCTGAGGCATATGCTCCTCTGTTATTCCATTACAGTCTCAGTCTCTTGCAATTCTCAACTACCATTAACTACCCCACCCTGAAATAATTTCTGGGCAGAGAGCACAACTTCCAATTCTCCATTTGGACAAGAACTAAAGTATGCTCTCTCAATTCGCCCATTCTTTGCCTGTGTTTGTTCTATTTGCCTTAAATTTGTAGCTGAGTATTTTGACTTTTACCTGTGCACTTGTATTATATGTTATTCTGCTTTATCATTATTGTACTCCTTGTCTTGTGTTTCTACATTTTTATTCCTTGCTACATAATTTATATTTACTTAATATGGACTGTAATATAGATTGATGGATCTATCCATTTTCATTTTCTAGTATTTCTTTTCTGGACCTATGCCTGTAATAAATTATTTGATTTGATTTGATATCAGCAGCTGTGGAAAATTCAGGAGAATAAATCAAAGTTTGCATAAATCACTGTATTCATACAGTTTTACCCAGACATAAAGTTGCGTAGGTCTTTGTGTATAACTTTGTACACATAAAAAAAAAATGACCTGAGGGTATAGGTATTTTAATTGAAAGGAATATAGAGAAAGGCTGGGGCTATGATTTTTGAGCAATTATGCATAACACAACCCTTTCAGTCACTTATGTCCTCCTAGATAGGAAGACAGTCTGAGAATAAATATTAAAATAATTTCAATCAGTCCAGTATGAATTTACTTTATTTTTAAAAATATTAAATATTCTCTTCAATTTAAAAGGTAAGGTTTGTTTTAAAGTATTTCTTAAAGCAACTTTACCTGGACTCGTGAAAATTAATTAATTGATTATGTTATTTAGGCCCAAACCTAACATTTCAGCCAGTTAGGACCATACTGTCTGTATCAACTTCAGCATTTAAAGCTTCATTTGTGGATTTACCATTTTCCTCCTGGCTGGTTATGAAAATGGAACAAGAAAAATGAACTACAATGTGCAGAAGTATAAAACAACAAAATAGGCAACCAAATCAAAGGAAGCCATTAACATAACAGATTGGGGGGAAAACAATGTTATCTGATGATAACTTGCTGAATTTAAATATACATACGTATTTTGTCCCTAGTTTTGTTGTATTGATTGCCAGTTTTTTCCAATGTCTGTTGACGTTGATTTCAATACATAAAGATCCTGAATCTCAGCATCAAAAGGAACTAAGTCCTTTCAGACAGTAAGCATTGTACACTATGTTCAAAACAAAAAAAAATCCATTTTATACATGAACCATTCTCTGTTCTGTATATGGAACAAGTCATGCAAGAAACCTTTTGTACATCTTACTTAGCATCAATCAATCATGAACAGAGAAAACCTTTTACTCATTTGTATATCAGTTTAATTTTGCTTATACTAAACTGCATTTTATGGTAATCTCTCTTCTTTCTATTTTACATCTATTGTTATATTTTTATTGCTTTGATCACCTCAGTAATTTAAACAGCAAAATGATCCCTGATTCTGGATCATGTAAGCACAAGTTTATTTATTTTTTAATATAATTTTATTCATAAACATTTTTGAATACAGCGTTTTATCTGAGTATACTATTTACAAGAAACAAAAAACAGCTAATACTATAACAAGTATTAACCCATTAACTAATAATAATATTAATAATATAATCACACATAAATTAATAGCTCTAATGATACTATAATAGCTCCAATATAATATAAATATCACCAAAATTTTTGAATACATTTTTTATGCTTAACTCATTCATATTTTTAGTATTTATAGTGGTTATAGTTATAAACCATCTCTGTTTTTAATACACACATTCATTGTTTTTCTTCCTTTATACGTACAAACCATTGTCCAGAGCTATTTTTTTATATTTCTTTCATGTTTGCTCATGCTTTCTAATCTTCAAGACTTTATGGGCCAACTAGACAATCTAATAGGAGAAGTAGTAAACACTATCTTACGTAAAGTTGTTTTACTAGAGGTAGTCCTCGACTTACAACCACAATTGAGTCCAAAATTAATCTTGCTAAGTGAAACATTTGTTAAGTAAATTTTGCCCCATTTTACAACCTTTCTTGTCATATTTGTTAAGTGAATTAATGCAGTTGTTAAGTCAGTAACATGGTTGTTAAGTGAATCTGGCTTCTTTACTGACTTGCTTGTCAGAAGGTCATAGAAGGTGATCATGTGACCCCAGAACACTGCAACCATCACTAAACAAACTGTTTCAAGTCAAGGGTTACTGTATTAGAAGCATTTTGGGATTTTACTCTACTATTCCATGATGATATTGCTGAAAGACTCTTATTGGGCACTTTGTGGGTGTTATACAGCTGGTGATAACTTTTCTTTTACAACTTTCTTATAAATATAAATGAAGTTATCACACTAGAGCAGGGGTGTCAAGCTGGCGGACCTCAAGCCATGCCCACCTCAGCTCTGCAAATGGGGGAAACGTTGCAAAACATCATGTGACGGCAATGTGACGTTGCAAGTTTGACACCTGTGTAGTCAGTCCTTACACACATAGCTCTATTACTTGTGAAAAGTGGGAGTTGGGAAGAAAATTTAGAGGGGGAATTTTACTTTACCCATTTTAACTCATTGATTTTATGCAAATGTAGTCAAACATATTTTTCCCAGGATAATATTGCAGGATCCAATCTGAGTTGGTCACCGGGACCAAAAGTTTATACTTCTAAGCTTTCAGGCTTGTGCTGCTGGAGCCCATCATCAGGGAACTTCTCTCTCCCCACAATATATGCACTGTGCTATTCAGCATGTTATATTTATATGGTATTTATATCATTGTTTTTAATGTTTGCATTTAGGAAGAAAATCCCATACATTTAGGAAGAGATGTAAGGTTATATATGATAGTTTCATTTCAGAGAATAGGTAGGGATCTCTCTTGATTCCAATGTAAAGCAAAACGAGACACGTATCCTGCCAGAGAGTCAGAGAAGATGTTAGTTACTTCATAAAATGTCCCAGAAAAAAAAGAGTACAGTAATCTTAGAAGTGTTGCCACTGCTTGTCTCAGCTTTGCAACTTTCTTCTCTTCAGTGCAGGAGAGACCATAAGAAAATAATGCCGCTATGAATATGTATATATTGTTCACATTTTTTTCTTCTGTGTGTGGCATGAAATGCATGCTTTTTCAAATTAGTCTATTGTCTATGAAAACTTCTTTTCTTCATAAACAGAGTACATAAATACTAGAGCATTCTCACATTTCTCAATTTTTTAAATATTTCCTTAGAATGCTACTTGCCTGGAAAAAGGGAGGTTTCTGCTTATTTGATTTATAAATAGATTTGGCACCTTTGTTTAAAACAAGATATTTTACTTAAAGATTATTAAGACCCAAAGAATGAAACCTATTTATTTTACTTTATTGTTCTGAGTGCAAATCAGTTTGCTGAATAAATTGTGACCTCCACAGTTAAGGGGCGAGGAAATATTTTAGAATGATTGATGACTATAATTATATCTAAGAAAGCTTGGGATTCAGTGGAGAGACTAGCTTCTGTTCATGTGTGTGCAGTTACACATAACAAATATACATTTATTATAGAGAAAAGAAAAAAAAATAGCCTGATTTATAGCTGTGTTAACTAGAATTCATACGATTCTTATTTATGTCTGATTGGTTGTACTGTACGAAGCAGTAGTTACTTTGTGTAGTCAGACTTGTTTTATGAGACTAAACGTGTACCCTATAACATTGCTATTATGCAATTAAATTAGGTGGTTATATTCATAACAATAACCCATTATGTTATGTTGTTTGAGTTTATTTACTCTTTAAGGTTTTATTCACAAAACACAAATCATTGCCTAAAGATAATATCTTATTTAAAGATATGGGGAAAATGACATAAAGTATATACAATTCATTATATCTTTTTTGTCCTGCCTGTGCAACATTGAATATTAATGAAAGAAAGTAACCATGCCATAAAAAGGGAAAATTAGTCAGTCAAGTCAGAGGAGACTAAATGTGCAGATTATTACAATCAAATACTTCATCATTTGGAATAATACAGAGGAATTTACATGACAGATTTCAAGAAACAGTTGAGGTTATGTTGGGCAGAATTATTTTATGTATATAATATATACATAAAATAATATAATTAAAGTGAAATTAGCATGCAGTTTTATAAATTGCAGTGGAAGATTGAAACAATATTTGTTTAGATCTATCTATCTATCTATTTACAATAAAATTATACAATTTCAATTTTCATATGTTTTTCTACACTATTACATGGCTAAGATTTTTTTTTAAATCTACATGCTATTATTTCTTTACATTTTAAACTTTATGTTTGAGTATATCAACAATAAAATACAATGATGCATGCTGTTCTTTATGAAGTGTATTCCATACCATTTTATAGAAAAGGTCCTTTGACGGCTTTACACTGCTTTAACCAAAATAACATTTATTACTCCCTGAGTTAACTTAATGTCAGGTACGTGACAGGATTTAGTAGCTTATTTTATGCTCGAATTAAATGAAAAGTCAGTGGATGTCTATGAAAAACAAGCTTCATATGAAAATAAGTCCTGCCATTCCAATAATAATGGGGACTATCATTTTAATATGCAATAAGCTAGATTGGTGTATTTTCTTTAAAAATGGTACCAAATTGTAAACAAAGAATAATGTTTTTCTGCTTTAAATAAGGTTAAATTTGTACATAGCATAGCATAGCATAGCATAGCATAGCATAGCATAGCATAGCATAGCATAGCATAGCATAGAGCTGGAAGGTCTTCTACTCCAGCCCCACTGCACACATAGCATGAAGAACTAGAATAAAATAAGGTTCTTTTTGTTCTATTTTGTAGGTTAAGGAAAATCATATATCTTACTAAGATAGTACAAAATTCTAAATCAAAACAATATAAAAACATCTATATATGTTTAAAGACAACGTGCAGTGACAACCTTAAAAACAGAGTAGTTGGAAAAAAAATTGTTTAAACAAACAAAAAAAAAGCTTTATGTCAGGGTCATATACTTAGGAAGCAGAAGATTTTAATGAATGGATGGATGGATTGATTTTTGTTTGTTTGTTTGATTGTATGCCATCAAGTCAGTTTATATATTACTGCTAGTTTTCTTCTCTGTCCTCCTACTGTCCACAGCATCACAACTTTTCCAGAGAACTAGGCCCTTATATAATGTCTGTCTGAAGAAGGATAATTTGAGACTAGTCTTTTTTGTGAGAACTCTGGGTTCTTTTGTTCAATGATTAATTTGTCTGGTTTCTTGGCTGTTTGTGGTATTCTCAGGAGTCTTTTCTAACATCAGAGTTCAAAAGCATAAATATTCTTCCCACTCAGTTTCTCCAAAGTCCAACTTTTGCTTCCATAAAGTGCCACAAGGAATATCATTTCCTGCATTTTTTTTATCTTTATAGGTATAGAAACTTCATGGCATCTGAATATCTTTTCTAAAGTCTTTATGTGTGCCAGTAACAATTTGCAGCATATTTCTTGATGCTTTGTTTCTTTACTGTTGATGGTTTATCATTAAAGGCAGAAGCTAAACATTACTTCAGTATCTTCATTGTCACTTCTAAAGCTCATTGTTCTACCTCTTTGATCTTCTTAGTATTTCATTGATTTTTAGTAATAGGAGCTGCAGGTCCTTTGCACTTTTGGCTATCATGGTTGTATCATCTGCATAGTACAGGTTATTTATGTTTCCATCTCCAATTTTAAACATGATCATCTTCCAATCCAGTTTCCCTTTATTCAGCATAGACATAAAAAGGGAGAGTGTGTAGCCTTGTTGCACTCTATATCAGGGGTCGCCAACCTTTTGGACCTCAGGGACCACCAAACTCATAATTTTTGATCCCAGGGACCACTAACCAGTTCTGTGGGCATGGCCTAATTTGTGGGTGTGGCTTGGTGGTCATGTGACTGGCTGGGGATGGCTTGTATGTAAATATTATAAATATTTATATAAATATTGAATTTTTTTTATTAAAAAAGAGCAACTTTTACCCAAAATCAGGCAAAGCAGGCAGGCAGATCAAGTTGCTCACAGAATCACAGATTCATTCAGAGATCTATCTATCTGCCATTGGCTAGCTCAGTTGGTCACATAAAATTTGTTTGCAAGCAAACTCATAAAATTTGCTAGCAAGCAAACTCACAAAATTAACTCACAACACACCATGTATGTAAATATTGAATTTTTTTTATTAAAAAGAGCAATTTTTACCCAAAATCAGGCCAAGCAGGCAGATTGAGTTGCTCACAGAATTATTCAGTAATCTATCTATCTGCCATCGGCTAGCTCAGTCTCTCAAATTTGCTTGCCGTGAGTCTGCACTGAATTTGCTTGTAAGCAAACCTTCAGTCCTAAGGAAGGTTTGGCAGAGCTGAAGATTTAAACTTTCTAAAGACTAGCTAGAAAGCAAGAAATCCAACCATTTCCTGCTTCCTAGCTAATCTAAAACTCCCAGCACAGCAGAACAGAAGATGGTCAGAAAAAGGAAAAATAACAATTTTAGCAGGCAAGTTTGCCGGGTAAGGAGTGAGTGGAGTGCCAGGGAGCGTTCCTGCGGGCCATGTGGGCAGTGCAACCTTGTGTTTCTGTGCAGCCTGGATTAATTGCTTTGTGGGGGTGCTTTGGGGGTGAGATTTCTCTGCGGCCCACCAAAATTTTCTCAAGGCCGACCCACTGGTTGGCGATCGCTTCTCTATATCATAGCATGTGGTCATTGAAAAGTAGATGGCCAAATATCTGATATTTTTTTCTTCACTGTTTTAATAGGAGATTGAACAAAAATGGGCAATTCCTTTAGAAGACAGAGAAACTTGCCTAGACAAAGTGTTTCCCAGTATTCATGAATGCGACTGGCTTCCCTTCCTGAAAGCCTCACGCCATTCCCCCTTTTCAAAAATTCTTTAAAACAAGACAAGAGGTAAAAACCTGCACAGACAGTCCTTCAGAGGTCAAGTATTGTTATTTTTTAAAAAAAGTTTTAAAAGCACCAGCATACGTGAAAAGAACCCTGGAAGTCTGAAGATCATTTTGAAGAAAATATACCAATGTAGGTATTTGCCTGTGAAGGCATTTACCAATGTAGGCATTTGTATACCACAAATCCGCTCACTTTTTCTTTGAAGGTGCCAGGGGCAGGTCTTGCCAAAATATCAGATCCAAAATAAAACTAGACCATTTCCATTCAGCCCAAAAGCTCTCCAATGCTTCATTTTGAAGGGTGCTCACAAAGCCTTAAGACAAGTAACAGTCTCATGTAGGTTTATTGTGACTTTCCCCAATAATAAAACATACTTCCTAGGACTATTGCTCAAACAAATTGACAGTATATTTTACTGCCAGTTCCAATGTAAGTGTGTTCTGTACATGGTGAACTTTGGTAGAACTCAATAGTCTAGTATCCTTGGCTTATGACCACAATTAGGACAAGAATTTCCATTGCTAAATAAGGCAGTTGTTAAGTGGGTCATTCCCAATTTTATGACCTTTTTCCTACAGTTGTTAAACGAATCATTGTAGAATCATGTTGCTAAGCGAATTTGACTTTCCCATTGACTTTGCTTGTTGGAAATCAGCTGGGAAGATTGCAAATGGCAATCACATAATATGGAATGCTGCAACCATTATAATTATATGCCAGTTGCCAAGCACTTAAATTTTGGTCATGGAGATGTTGCAGTGGTTGTAAGTGTGAGGACTGATCATAAGTTACTTCCTTCAGTTTTGTTGTAACTTTGAACAGTCACTGAATGAATGATTGTAAGCCTGGGACTACTTGTACATCATATTAATCATCAGTGGATGAAATAATTATATCAAAATTGTGTTTTAGAAAAGACAGCTTTTTAACTCTGCAAAAGTAAGAACACATTATTTCGTATGGTTAAGGAGATCTATTCTACACAGAATAGTTTTCACAACCTAATTGCTACTTTGTTTGGTTTTGTCTCTGTGTGCTTATCCATGGTGCACAATGGTGAATGAACAAGCTTGCACAATCTGGCTAGTGGTGTTCAGGTTGGTGACATCTTTCAGGGCCTCTTCTTCCTATCGCACCTCATATCCAGCACTGGCTCATGTTCTCCACACACAACTAGCCTTTCCACTAGAGAGGTACCCATTTATCTACTTGCAATGATCTACTTTCCACTAGAGAGGTATCCATTTATCTACTTGCAATGATGCTTTCAAACTGCTGTGTGGGCAAAGAGGAGTTAGATATGAGTCATGGGAGCTCACCCGATACCACGATGCTCAAACTGCCGGAGTGTGAACCATTTCTAATTGGCAGAGCCAGTGTCCTTAAGCCACTATGCCAACACGCTTCATAGCACACATAATTATGTTGATAATTTGCTAAGACAGCAGTAAATTTCTAGTATTATTTGATGTTCTTTTCCTACTTTTAATACTAATATCATAAATTTTGATTTTTTAAAAATATTTCTTTTATTAATGATGAATGAGAGCCAGACTGAAAAGACAAATACTCTGGTGGACTTATGTACAAGTCTACCAATGTAGTGAATTATAGCTACAAGCACAATCCATTGATCCATAGGATCATTAACAGCTTTAGTCAATTAAACCAAGTACCAGAAAAAGGAAAGGACATAATCATGATATAAACCTTTAAAAATTGTTGATTTTTAATCTGTTAATTATTGTCCTTCTTTTATATTCTTATATTAAATTACTATATAATCTTTATTGTAAGACAAAATAAAGTAAACAATACAATCTATAGGGGGAAAATACAGCCATAATACATCGCATTTAAGAGAAAGGCAGTCATATAGGGATAAATAATTATTGTGAAGCAGGAAAATTAATTTAGTATGACTAAGAAAGAAAGAAATATGTCATATAATAACATGCTGAAGATATCCATACTTCCTCCTTTTGGAGAGGATGCAAGAACAAGACGAGATGTCTGAAAGACAATTAATATGGATTTTGAGTGAGCAGTTCTTAATTATCCATAGCATGTCGACATGAGATAATTACTATTTCAATTTTAACAATATTTGTGATTTACAGCAGTACTGTAGAACATGGAAGAACCAAGACGAAATAATGTACTAAGAGTTACAGAATAGGATTTGTACCTTAACATGAATTAGCAACCTCACTTCAGTTAATATCTGATTGATTGACTGGTGTGTTTTTTTTGGCCAAATTAATATTATTTTTCTTTGTTATATATAGTATTTAAGCTCTTATAAATATTGCATGAAGTAAGTACCCCAATATAGATATATATTGCATGTTTGCACACATTGTGAAATGCCTATGGTGTTACAGGGGGAAAGGAATTATGCTTCATGAAATTCTAGAAATATACCCCAATCTTTCAGTATATATATATATATATATAGGGGCCTCTTTTCATTAGAGTAAGGCCCAATATACATATAACTTGTGGGTTTCTGGACAGTGTAATCATTAAGATTAAAGATACTGTGAGGCAGGGAAAATACATTTTAGTGCTTTTAAATCAAAATATACCAACTGCACTATTCATATTAAATTAAATAAATTCTTGAAATACATCTTTGATAGATTATTCCTTTTCTATGAAAACCTAGGAGATTTTCTGAAACTTTTAGACACATTTTATGTATAAATATTTGTTCAGCAATCCAATTATTTAAGAAACATCACCTATTGCTATAAATAGTCTTTAATTCTACAATATAATATAAAAATAAAGGCCAATTGATTAGCGTTTATTACAAAGTTTCCAGTGTTATTGGTGGTGTAAATACCTTTGATATGTATTAGAGTTGTAGTGCTAAGGGTTTTGAAATGTTATTGGCTCTTCTATGTTCAGACACCTGAAACAGTAAATATAATTGCATACCACTAGCTGTATAGCAATACAACTAAACAAATTAGACACAAAATTCAGGGACATACCTGAATTTATACATAAATGTCGTTTGTCCCATTTATTCAAACATGTGCTGTGTATGTTTGCAAAGGTTACTGGTAACCTTTCTGGAATATAATAAATAGAATACAAGCATGTGCCCTGTCTGTTCACAAGATCAGCATTATCCTGGTTTATTTTCAAGATTTATTGTAATTTTAGTCTGTAAAATTATCCAGAGAGGACAAAACAAGGCTGATATCTCTGTTAATTTAAGAAACTGAAGATGTAGATGAAGATGTATAAAAAATATAAATTAATCATAATCTCTTATTTCTTAATAAATTCATGTTCTATTCTTAAATATAATCATGGTTTATGCTAATACAGGTGTTGGCAATTCCTATTTCCTGACATTCTTGAAATTTTCCAATAGTGTATACAAAGTTTTGAGGCAACAACCACATATTTCTTGTGCAGTCTATTTTCTTGATAGTTGCTTAATCTAGATATATAAAAGCGAAATACCACTCACACATCATCACAAAATCTCCAGAAGTGTAAAGCCTACAAACTTGAAATTTAGTACTTATGTTCCTCTTGGCTTCTAGGTACTCACTAAGAAAGGATTTTTCGAAATGACCATCGGAGGATTAGTATTTCATGTATTATTATTAACATGTTCTGATGCTAAGGAGTTTTACTCCCACACCACCCGAAAAGAAATCTGTTCCAAATGCAAAACACAAGCAGAGGAAAGGAGTTTCAGTTTTAGTTTCACAGCAGCAACCATCTTTAGTACAGAACAGTTGAGCTAAGCGACAGCCGGGCTCCTTGCAGTGTCCTTCTTGCTCACACAGCAAATACTGCTTCAGTTTCCAAACAGCCCTCAACTCTCACACACTGACAGGACACTAGCCAGATGAATACTGATGGATGCTGATAGGGAGAGGCAGAATTTTCCCCCCTTATTTTCCTCCCAAAAAACTAAGCTTGATCACATAGTTTCTTAGCGAAGCACAGGTATAGAGCTACTTTCATAATTGAAAGAAACTGTAGAATGTCTAAGAACAGCATGATCTCCTCCTCCTCCTCCTCCTCCTCCTCCTCCTCCTCCTCCTCCTCCTCCTCCTCCTCCTCCTCCTCCTCCTCTGTGTGTATAGAAGAGAAATTCAATAATGCAATAGCTAATGAATAATATTTCTAATTCTTTCTCCTGCATTTTCTGTCAATTGTTTGGAGGGAGGAGATATGTTGTGGTTGCTTACTGAGTGGAAATGCTAGGGAAAATGGCTCCTCCTCTGTCTGTTATAATACAGTATGTTAGTAAGTTGTAAAAATGTGCAATTGGAAATACATTCAGACCCGTCTGACTTGAACTGCTGCTAACCACACCTGTATCTCAATTCAGAAAGCTGTTTGGCATAATGAGTAATGCTTAGGAGTTCCTGGCTCACAGTCTCTTCTTTGAATATATTGACATTTGGAACTGGATGAGTCCAAATTTAAACGTGGAATGAGAGGTTGAGAAGAGTCCCTGACATCTATTTATTTTGTTTATTCAAATTACTGTTCTCCTGCTTAAAGTTTGACAGACACCTTGCTGATTTGAAATTACTTAAAAATACCTTGTGGGTTTTTTTCACCTGCTTTTAAGCATACTTGAATATTACATAGCTGAACAGTATGCTGTTGTTATTACTGTGACAGTTTTATTTCTATGCAAAATGATTTGCATTAACAGGTAGAAACAAGACTGCCTACAAGTGAACCATAGCCAGAAATAACTCATTGTCTAAGTTTTTTCATTAATTTGTGTTATATTATATGGTAGAAGGAGATTGTTGTATCCATATTTTCTTATAATCACTAGTCAGAAAAGTGATTTTATGCTATAATTCTTTGGTTAATGTTAAATCTTGCACCTTTTTAGGTACTAATGCTATGTTAGCCCCTTATTAAGTCTTTCGCATCATACCTCCCTACAGGATAGTATTAATCATATTTTAGAGGGATTGTAAGAGTTTGTCCTCAAAGCATAGAGTAAAAGAGGTAATCCATTTGATCCCAGTTCTTTTCCTAATTTAATCTTTTATAGTTTCAGAAACTTCCCTTATTATTATAATATGTCTTTTCATCTTCTGTCTTTGGTTTTCTGTAAAATTTTGTGAAACATTTTTTTAAAGAAGTCATTAATTTTTCCAAGGGGATATCATGACCTTTGTACGAGTTAGAGTAATACTATTGAATTTTTTGTCCCTAAAGCCCTTGTTCATTTATACAGCATCTCCTTTGAAGTTTTAAAAACTTGTTTCTTTTTGTTTTCTTAATTTATACCCCAGTGGTTTCCTTTGTTTATCCAAATTTTCTTGTGCGTTATCGCTATTAAATTTAGAAACTTAAGTAAATAGGTGTTACTGATGCAGAATAGATCATTTACTTGAGTTTCATATTTTTTCTTCTTTGTCACCTTTTTGAAAATAAAAAACACCCTAATTTTCCATGTCAATATACAAACAATACACATAATCGAGTATCTGCAATCTGCTTCTGTTTCTAGCACTGTGCAAAAGTTCCGAAGCAGTGTACAATTTGCCCTTACCAAAATAGAATTAAATACTAACTTGTTATTGTAACTTCAATTCTTGAAAGAGACACTTTTGTTACCACCAAAAGGTAATAGTTGCTATTTCTAATATTCTTAGATGATACAGTGCTATTCTGCAACCCTACCCACTTTCATACATTTGTTACTTTATGCACTATTAAATAGCATTTTTTTCCTGTAAAATCAATGTTATATTATCACAGCAAAGTTTAGTTGATAGAATAATTTGCACTTGCACCGATTATTTATTTACTTATTCTTTATTTTTTTCTTTATTGAATTTGTTTGCCGCACATCTCACCATGAGGTGACATTAGCTTTATACCCTGCCTTTTGTCTAGTAGCTCAAACCAGTATTGAGGACTACTATTCTGCCTTTCCAGTTTTTACCTTCTCAAAAACCTCTGTAATGTGGACTGGACAGATGAAAAGTAAATATTCTGAAATCACTGAGTATTTTTTTCATCGCTGACTGAGTACGTGGTATTAACAGCACCTTAAATGCTGTTAACCCTTTTTTTTTTTTTTTAATATTCCATAGTTTGGATTTTGAAATTTAGCTAGTGTTAGCAGTTGTTCTTTTACTTGGGAATCAAACACCTCTGAAAAGCTTAGAAACAAGGTGTGGGAACACTCATCTTTCCTAGTTGCTTATCCCAGAAGTATTCAAGTATTCAGGAATTCAAGGACTGACTGAAAAGAAATGCTACCATTTTCATATCTTTAATTTAAATAGGAAAATTTTAAGTAAATCAAATGGGAAAATAATCCTTTGAAATGGGCCCTGTATTTACTAATCATGCAAACATCACCATATGTTAAATATCACATTTCAGTTCTTGCTATGTTACAGACAGAGGTGCTATTCGACCTGTTTGCACCTATTCGGGCAAACCGGTAGCAGTTATTTGGCATGGGTCACCGAACCAGTGGCATTCTCTGGCTGGCCACACCCCCAACCCAGTCACTTACGATCGCTCTGCTAGCTTTCCGTTCCCCACGGAAAGAAGAAAGGCATGGACGCTGCAAGTATCACTTTCCCCGTGTGAGTTAAAGTGTTGGGAGTGAGAAAGAGTGCAGTCTGACAGAAGGGGTGGAGGTGAATTGAGCCTTGGAACACTTTTGCAACGTAAAATAAATGCATTTTGGAAGCAGGTCTTTAAAAAACTTCTCCAAGGATTCCCCATGCACATTGCAAGTATCGCTTTCCCCTTATGAGTTAAAGTGCTGGAATGAGAAGGAGTGCGGTCTGACAGACGGGGTGGGGGCATCCACAAAAGCCTTGGAGAAATTTAAAGGAGTTGCTTCCAAAATGCTTGTTTGTTAAGTGCTCTGTGTGTGTGTGTGTGTGTGTGTGTGTGTATGAGAGAGAAAGGAAGGAAGGAAGGAAGGAAGGAAGGAAGGAAGGAAGGAAGGAAGGAAGGAAAGAAGGAAGGAAGGAAGGAAGGAAGGAAGAGGAAGTTAGAGAAAGAAAGAAAAAAATAGGAAGAGAGAGAGAGAGATAAAACTCTGTGCTATTATTTTTAATTGTTCCATTATTTATCATGTGTTAATATTTTACACTGTTTTACAGCTAGAGTGATTTTTCTGCCTTTCTTTTGCCCAGGGCTACCACATATTTTTCAGGGTTTACATGCATTCAATGTCAATAGTCCAGAGCATAAAATACACATATGTTTAACAAGAGCTGAAAGGGACCTTGGAGGTCTTCTAGTCCAACCCCCAGCTCAGGCAAGAAAACTGAGGATGCCAAACTCTGAGTAGAAATCCTGGGAAAGGGTCAGAATAATACTTAGAAGGGACCTTGGGGTGAACCCGATACCCTTTCAGAGAAATGGCTGTCCAGTCTTTTCTGAAAAACTTCCAGTGATTGAACACCCAGAACTTCTGGAGACAGGCAGTTCCACTGGTTAATTGTTGTCACTGTCAGGAAGTTTCTCCATAGTTTTAGGTTGCTTCTCTCTGTTCAGTTTCCATCCATTGCTTCTTGTTTGCATTCTGCTTCTTTGAAAATACATTGTCCCCCTTTCTTTGTGGCAGCCCCTTAAAAGCCTGTTGCTCATCACACTCTTGAATAAAGCATGTGAGCCATTTAGTCCTTTCAGTAGTCCATGAAAGTACATCTATAGTATGCCTATAATAAAGTCAAAAAAGGTGAACAACATTTTTACAGAACTATAGATAAGTTGAAGCTAGGTGACAAGGAATGGCTGGGAGGGGAGGGACCAGGTGAGGCACCCCTTGATGTGAGTGACATTGAGTTGGCCACGGCGACCCCACCACATGACCACCAAGCACGCCCACCCAGTCACATGACCACTAAGCCACACCCGCCCAGTCACATGACCACAAGCCACGCCCACCAAATAAGCCACGCCCACAGAACCGGTAGTAAAAAAAAATTTGAATTCCACCACTGGTTATAGAGCCCCTGATTATGACATTGAACATGCAAACAAGCTAAATACACTACTAACATGGGCAGCATCCTGCCCAAATGCTATTATCTTTCTTGGTGACTTCAATCTACCTCATATTATCTGGACCCTTAACTTAACCCACACGTGCAATCTTCTACAAAGCAGTAACAAATCTGGGACTAGAACAATTAATAACCAACAACACTAGACTTAACTGCCTCGATCTCATCTTCTGCAATAGTTTGAATTCAATTTAAGGAATACAAATTAAAGAACCCCTTTCCAACAGTGACCAGAACATGATTGACTTTTGTCTCAACATACGTCCACACAAAAATCATCGCAATGATGTAATCCCCAATTGTAACTTCAAAAAAGGCAACTATGATCTTATAAACAACGATCTCTCATCCCTTGATTGGCAATTTCTATTCACTGGATGCAATATTGTAGAAGACCATTACAACATATTTTTATTTGAAGTAAAAAAAGTCATCAAACTATATGTACCAATAACAACTCCCAAAACCAGAAAAATCAAATTACCCACAACAATAAGGAAGCTTCAATCCAAAAAGAAATTACTTTGGTGGAAAAACAAATCTGGTCATGTTGCCAACTTCAAAAGCTGATACAAAAGTTTATGCCACCAGGTAAAGACTGAATGTACCAATTATCACATTAAACAAGAAGAAGACCTTCTACAGACCAATTCCACCCATGCATTCTACAATTTTGTAAACAACAAACTAAAAGACTCAAGGTCCATCCCACCCTTGTAAGGACCTAATGGCAAAGACTGCAATGATGACACCATTAAAGCCAACCTCTTTAACATATTCTTTGGCTCAGTATTTGTAAACAGCAATGGATCATGCCCAGTATTTCCTAGTTCAGGGGTGGGCAAACTACGGCCCGCGGGCCACATCTGGCCCGTTGGTCATTTTAATACAGCCCACCTCTGGAAAAAAAATATTCCTCTCTGAAAAAAAAAAATCAGGGCCAGCCAAGAGAGACCCCGCGCCACGCGCCAAAAAATCACACAGACAACACTTCTCGGCTGGTCTCCTCCTCCTTGGCCATACAAAACAAACAGGCAGAGAAGGAGGAGACCAGCCGGCTGGCTGGGGGAAGCTTTCTGCACCAAAAGAGGCAGCTACTAATTTCCAGCTTTGCTCCGCTTCTCCAATGGTCCGGCACCACCCTGTTCTATGCGCCGGCTGCTTGGACTTACTGGGCCTGACACATAGGACAGGGCGGCGCCGGATGTTGGAGAAGCAGAGCGGAGCGGGAGATCATTAGCCGCCTCTTTCACAACACAAGAAACCTCCCCCAACTGGCCAGGTGCTCTCCTCCTTCTCTGCCTCCTTCTCTGCCTCTCCCCTCTTGCTCCTCACAGTTGCCCTGAGCTGGTGCAGTTCTTTACTTGGGCAGTCAGATGCTCACAGCAGCACCCGCAGCAGCGCCCGCAGCAGCAACAGGCAGTTCCTCCCGGGCTCCGCTCAGGTGTCTGGCTGGGGCTGTCAGGAGTCGCTACCGCCGGCGCGGCTCCGCGCGGCTCCTCTTGTGCTGACCCGGCCCGTCTGTCAAATTTTAAAAGTCAGTGAGGCCCCCAAGCCAAAAAGTTTACCCACCCCTGTCCTAGAACCACAGACAACTACAATGAACTAATACATATCGATTTTACAGAAGACAATGTTGAAAAAGCACTACACAATCTGAAACCATCTCTATCTATTGGACCGGACAGAATATGTGCCTACTTCTTTAAAAAGCTATTCACTACCATCGTCAAACCTCTAAGCATAATCTTTGAAAAATCTTTCAGGACCAGATCCTTGCCAAAACTACCTTATGCCACAAGACTTGAAATTCTAGACCTAGAAAACCTAGACCTACACCACCTTCGATCCGATCTAAGTATAGTATATAAAATCATACATTGCAATGGCCTACCTGTCAATGAATACTTCAGCTTCAACCATAACAACACAAGAGCAAACAATAGATACAAACTCAAGGTTAATCGCACCAAACTTGATTGCAGGAAATACAACTTCAGCAACAAAGTGGTCAATGTCTGGAATACTCTACCTGACTGTGTTTTCTTCCCCAAACTCCAAAAAATTTAACCTTAGACTGTCTACTATTGTCCTCACCCCTTTCCTAAGAGGTCTGTAGGGGGCTTGCATAAGCGCACCAACGTGCCTACCGTCCCTGTCCTATTGTTTCTTTTTTTCTTATATGTATCCATGTATTTATAACTGTTTTTTACTTATACCTATTATCTTGTAAGCAATTGACATAAATAAATAAATAAATAAATAAAGAAAGAAATAAACAAACAAACAAACAAACAAACAAACATGCTAACAATAGACCAGCTCTTTAAAACTATTACCAAATAACTGTACCCTTGATCTCTTCAACTAGTTGTGGACAGCCTATTGTATCTTTTCATTTGAGTCAAACATAAGCTCACAAAGATATTCCTTCAAATTTTGGAGAAAAATGCCAACTCTGGACTGTGTGGGATGGATTAAAATGAATAAGAGCCAATATCACAATTGCTATTTGAATGGTTCCTGAAATGTGTGGCCTATATGGTATGGCAGCTCCTTCTGCTTTTGAACTCTTGCTTGTCACAAAGTTTCCAGCATTGCATTGTAGTGCTCTAAGTTGATAATGGTGAAAAGGTCATCTCTGGCCTTGTGGCCTTAATAAATGATTTGAGTTTATTTTTTCTTATTTATTAAATTGATCTGCTGACCATCTCTCCAATAGAATTGAAAAAGTTCACAAAATCCATGTGAATTACACCAGTTGAATTCCCCTGAAACCACTGAAGCGTAAGGTTTATAATTACATTATAAAGTTTTATAATTTTATAAAGTTTTATAATTACATTCCACGGATGATGATGCATTTCTAGGTTATTATGATAAGCCCATGTTTCATTGGCTCAGTGCTGGGAAGAAATTCACTACCTTCCTTCTTGTTGAGTGACAGCAATTGCTGACAAATGTCAATTCTCAGCTTTCATCTCTGCCCACAGCATGCAAGGAACACATCATGCTCAAACCTTCCAATATAGAAGAACATCCATAATGCAATGGTCCACACGTAACTGAAGTTTCAAGATTGACAGTTATTTCCCTTTTGAGTGATCTGTCAATTGCTCTTAATCAGTTTATCACCTTTTCTCATGTGAACTTGCTCTGTTGCTGTCACAGATTGTCTACTTCATTCTTGATAACATACATCAACTCTTCTTGGTTCACCATCTGGTTGTTTCTTGCCCTAGCAATGTGGCAGTACTTAACACCAGCACATTTATTATCATTTGCCGTGAATTTCAATTGGAGAGACTCCTTTGGCAATCAAAGAAACAGTCACATGTTGCTTAAAACTCAGCAATGAATGCTCTCGCTTCAGGCTTTTATTTCATGAACAATAACCACACCTTTTTCTCAAAGCAACTTCCCTCCAACAGAAGTTAAGTAATGAATTAACTAATATAGCATAGCTTCTAAAACATCAGACCTCTCATCTGCTGCTGACATAAAAGTCTGGAAGGATTAGTTTCCATTCAAAATGTATGCTTATTTCTATTAATAGAAAACATTTACATAGACTCACCCAAAAGGTAGCTGGTAGTATGAACCTTCACTGCCAACTATTGAAACTGTAACAATAACAGAAGCTTAATAACTAATATGGATGTGGCATGCATAACAATTTATGATAAATCCATGAAAGGTCATTTTGTGAGGATATAAACTTTTTTAGTTTTTTTAAAACTTTATGATTTTTATAACTATTTATTATTATAGCCTTAAATGCATAAGAATGTCATTCATGACACTAGATAGTTTATTAATGTACCAATAGGCTTTTTATGGCATATCCATATTTTTTTTTAAAAAAACACAGTATAATTGCTGTTCCAACTTTGTGTTTTAATAATCTTTTTGTTGGAAATCAAATATAATCTCACACGGTGAAGAAAAATAAAATAAAAATGTACAAAGTAACTATAGTTACTATAGACTAAAAAGGCAAGGGTGTGCCTGAAGTTAACCTGTACTTTTAAATTTTTTTAAGTCTTTTGATTTATCTGTCACCTGATCTATCAGTAATGAATAATTTTCATGGAAGGTGCACTTTAATTACATTCCCATTTGACTTGCATTATCCTGCACTATCTCGGTAATTAATCTCACCAAGTATCCAATTTCGGCAGGCAGGCCTCTTGAATTATGTGTGCTTAAGTGTATATTTGGCCTGTTTTAAGATAGCCATATCTTGAGACTGTTGCAGGGATTCTACTCACCAACTGTTAAAATGTGACCTGAACTTTGGAGTGATCTGGTTGATTCATTTATTTTGTTTCATTAACCACTTTTTAGAAAGCTTGATAAAAAGCTTCAGTTCACAGAAACAAAAAAATCACTAAAATAGGCAAGATTTTGGCTATGTGTTGATGAAATAGTTAGAAAAAAGATAATGCTGAGGTTTGCTGAGTTATGCTGCTTTGCTATTCGTTTTGGGTGAAACTCCTGTGGCTAATTTATCCTACCATGTGAAACGGGATCAATGAAGGGAAAAAAAATGGCTCCTGGATTAAGGGTGAGAAAATTATTTACCCATTGTTCCTGTTTCACTTTATATTGCAAACGGACCATAGAAAGAGTAAGAGGCTTTAATTTTTTAACTACACTAATTGCCGAAGGAGAGGAGCAAGGAGAGTGCTATGTGGACTAAATCATTGATAAGGAAGGATTAGGAGAGTACTATTTTTTGTTTCAGGAAAAAACAGTATGTCCAAAGAAATATACTCCCTGCCACACCCCAAGTTCAACACTCCAAGTTGAACAGTTTCATTTCTTACCAGAGTGTATTTTTACTGTGAACCAAATTCTACTATCCTTCCTGATGTGAGGATAAATTTAAATAGTGGTGAGCTGGGCAGCAAATGAAATGATAGATAGATAGATAAATAGATAGATAGATAGATAGATAGATAGATAGATAGATAGATAGATAGATAGATAGATAGATAGATCGAACAAATAAATTAAAGTTATAATTCCATTTTTTCTGAAAATGGAAAGCACTTAAAATACTTAAGTTGGACCTACATATTAACACCCATAGTCTGGTAGAGAAGATTATTCTTAATTCTTATTTATATAATACTTTAATAGGATTCTAGCTAAGTTTTGCTGTAATTAAGTTTATTAAATTGTCCAAGCCATCGAAAATTTAAAAAAAAGTTTATTAAATTGTCCAAGCCATGGGAAAAAAAAACTGTATAAAAGAAATTAAAAATAGAAGCAGGAATATAATTAGACTTTTCATAGACTTTAAGGTTATATATAAAACAAAATGCTTTCATCTTTCTGAAAGTGATTGCTTTTGTAGGTAAGGGTATTCTGAACTTAATTTGAGCTAGCTTCTTAGTTCCCAAAAATTTGGCTTTAGTTTATGTATCTGATGCTATATGATCCTGCACAAATTTTAATGTGTTTAATATTATGATACTTGTCTATATGTTATATTATCTTAGATACCTGGGTGAAAAATTACGGTTTTAGTTTATTATCCAAACAAATTTCAGACATTCCTTTTTTATTTGCATAACTTTTTTAACACTTTATTTTAGATTTGCATTTAATTATCTGAATTCTTTTCACACATAATATAAATAACTTAAGAAATACTCCCCAGGATCTAGTATTTTAATTATTTAGTCCACTATTCTGTTTGCAACATCAATGAAGTGAGAATTTTTTTAAAAAAATGTTCAGGTTTTTTTGGCACAAATATCTGTTGCTAAGGGGTTTATTATGTGTGAACATGGAGAATCAGTTTAGTAGTTCTGATAAACTACATTTATGTAGTGTAATATGTGGCTGTGAGAATTGCTCTGAGTTATCTGTGGAATTTTTAATTCTTTTAAAGCATAACAAAAGCATAAGCAAATTGGTACTTTCATAAGTAGTAGCCATGAATACATGAATTACTAATTAATGTTTTAGGTGAAATATTATTTATCCTAAGGCTATTAGTTTGGAGTTCCAAAAAATCCAGATGACCATTAGATAGTGATAAAGAGATGCATAAGACTCTGAGGCTATCAAGCGGTCCTTGATTTTTGCATCTTAGGTCTGGTAGCTCTAGTTTCTTCTGGCATTGTTGCTGAACTAATCAGTTTGGTAACAGGTAAATGTATAATTATTTATTCTTGTGGATAGAAAAAGATATCTAATATTATTTATTTATTTATTGTATGATGACAATATTACAGAAGAGAAGCAAGGTTATACTTACAGTTCACATAATTATACACAACTTCTACACGGTACAGAGCTGGCCCCATAACTGGATGTCCAATTCAGCTATAAAGACAGTCACCTCTGGTGTTGCTTTGTGCAGGTCTTCTAGGGAACCAGAGAACTGCAACAAAGGAAATCTTTCCATCCCCACTGATCCAGGGGCAGAGGCACTTCTGTATCACACCTAATTCTGTTCAATTGTGTCCAGATAGAATGAGGCAAGTCAAAACCAGGTGGTTTGGTGGAGGCATAGTCAGGTCACAAGAAGATATCTTAGACCATTCTTCTTTCCATGCATTCTGGAAGTTAAACTGGGTAGAGGTTAAGTGAATAGCTGTTTTTCAAGTTGGCCTGAGGGATTTCAATCTTGTGATGGACTGTGTAATGTCCTGGTGAATAGGGAAGGCCTTGTAGTTCTTTGTCCTTGACCATAGCTGAACAAGAGATTGTTATCTTCTAATGTGGAATGGGGTAATATTGATAAGTACTGGTAATAAATGCACAGAAGTGGGATTCAATGTGCCAGAAATGATACAATGACAGGCTTCGAGAATACTTTCACTATTGGGAATGGTCCTATAAACTTAGGACCCAACTTCTTACAGGGCAGCCTTAACTTTAAGTACTTTGTGGACAAGTAAACCTTGCTGCCAACCCAGAATGGTGGCTAGGAGGGAGCAGCATTTATCAGCTTGAGCTTTGTGGCTTTTTGTAGCTTCTTGCAGAGCCCGCATAGTTGTTTTCCAGGCTTCTTTTTGTGACTCCATCCATTCATTTAATGGCATGTATGAGGGGGGGGTGGTTCCCTTGGCAGTTCAGGCATGGGGAAGAACTCCATGCCACTGCTGACCTGGAAAGGTTAGGGTTAGGGTTGACATACATATTGTCTGGCAGAGTTGGACATTGATCATTTGGGCATGCACCCTGTTAAGCCACATGCTGGTCCAGTATTCAGGTGCGGAATAAACCAAAGCCTGGGTTGTTGTTTGTAGGTGTTAGAATCAGCACCCCAGGATATTCCAGCAAACCTGTTCAGTAAATTGTTGCAACATTTCAATTTTGTAGCTTTTTTTGTCTATAAATTCAATTTATTTTTTCAACAGCCGTTGTTTCATAACTTCCTATCATTCTCTCTTAAGCTTTCTTTTTAGTTAAACATTACAAAACCCTTTAGTCTTTCCTCAAAGAAAATTTGCTTCAAAAGTCTGGAAGAACTGGTTGTTCCCTTAGGCATATGGGTGATAAGTGAGCCTTATTGGTTAGTTAGTTTGTAATTTGTTGTTTCTTATTGATTGTAAAATGGAATGATCTATTTGGACCCCAACACTTAATATGTAGATAGATTGCTATTGATTATAAAGTGGAATGATTTGTTTAGATCTCTAATACATAATATGCAGACTGTTCTTGCAATTACTTTTTTAATTAATTTAAATTTTAATAGATTTTAATTAACTTAAATTATTAGCTTTATTTTGGGGAGTTTTAATTTGTTGCTGCATATCCAGAAGATAATAGTGTTTGTGACACACACAAACACACATATATACACATATGCATACATCCCCAATTGGAATCAGGTCTCACAGTGTTGTAGAATCTTCTTAAAGTAGGTTTATGTGACTCCAATGGCTTTGCATTTTATATATGATCAGTCATATCTTGTTTATTTCATAATTTAACATATGCATATGTTTTGGAAAGGCAAGGTGTGACCATTAAATTTCTTACAGAGATATTTCAAGAGTCCTACCTAAAAGTATCTCAAAGTATCTTATAAATTCCAATATTTAAGCATGTGTTTCATATTTGTGCAGCCTAATTAAGATGTAGTATCTCACTTTAATGTGAGCTAATCATCAATTATTTAATTTAACACTTTGTGATCAGTGTGGGTTTTCCTGGAAAATTATAGTGCATCTTTAAGGTTTTGGGTATTTGCTTTAGAACAGTTGGTTATTTTGTATGAATATTTTTTATTAAAAGAAGATTTTACAAAGATTTTTTTTTAAAAAAACTGCAGAAACATAAAAAAGAGATTGCAAAAGGATAAAAAGGTAAGCAATTTTAAAAAATCAAGAAAAAAGAAAGTTATCTAAAGTTTAGTTAGCTTTATAAACTTTATGGACTGTAGCCCTAATAGTCAGCATTTTCATTCCTATATTCAGTGCCGCTTGTGTGCATGTTTATGTATGTGTATACACACACACATAATAGAAGAGAGGTGGGAGATGAAGAAAATAAAGCATTCAATACTTTCATCATTACACTTTCTTTTTAGAACTAAAACTTCACTATGGAATCCAAGACTATTTCTGTAGCTAAAGGAACTTTTCCCTTCAGTTTCTAATAGTACAGTATATTTCCTTTTATTGCACATATAAGCACCAGTGGTTTATAATATAGCATAGAATCGGTCTCATTACATTTAGAGTGAAACTGAATATTTACTGCTAGTCTCATAGAACCTTGGATTGTGCTACGGGATACTGCTCATTAGCTAGTGTCGTAAGAAAGACACACTGACTGATAAGATAATGGGAAAGTGATGTGCCCTATGCTCACCAACCTCGATGCGATGAGTGTTTTGTGCCTTTCTTCTGCGTGTGATGTAAGGTTAAGAAGTGACAAACTTTTTAGCCCTAATATAGAGATGTATGATCTTAACTAGAGCTTCAGAGCTTTTGTTCAATAACGCTGTAATTCTGAAGAGAACATCAGTTGTTGCTTCAGTGAAATGAAGCAGATTTGGAAACCACATCTTTATAGCTTCATAGGTGTTGTTTTTTAATCTTATGCCAGCATATAAAATTGTGCAAAATTTTATTTCAATTCTTTGAGCATTTAGGTACAGTTGGAGGCACCATCAAAGACCACTGCAATGCCAATAACAGATGCTAGGAAGAATCAAGACTAATAATATATATTTGAATAGCAGTGGGGTTAAAACAATGTTTGCAGTTTGCTCAACAATTCAATGAAACATGTGTTAATATAGCAGCCCTAAACACAATGATGTGGAAAGCAGCAGCAAGTATTACCGAAACTTCACAGCATACCATCTGTTGTTATAGGCTTGCTAGATGGTAGAGAGCCAGATAAAAGTAGAAATTCAGCTAACTTGGGGAATAAACCACATCTGAACAACATGGGGTAAGGTCTGCTAACAAATGTGATGCTTTGCTTTTGCTAGTTGATTATAAGGAAAAAGATAAGTCGCAAAGCAACAGTTTCCATACTTATCATTTCAAAATATTTCCATAAAATTTACTGTATGGTGCAGATTGGAAACTTATGAAAGAAATACCTCCACACTTAATGATAATAGATACTTACTTCCACAATTTAATATTTTTTTGAAAACACAAGGGATATAGAAACAACATTTTAAAAAACCCCATTTTTACAAAGATATCTCTGTTAAATACAGTTGTAGCATATATATAAAATTTTAAAAAACTAGTTTGAACTCTAAAATTCTTTGAACACTTTCTTGAAGAATAAGAATGCTTGGCTGTTTCAGGTTCATTACCTTCATCATTGTATTCATATTTATATTTACTTTGTACAATTAGGAAACAAATATTGTTCCATTAAATTAAGAACATTATCACAGCATTCAGCTTATCTTGTCATATTTTGTTTAGATGGTATCTCAGCCATTTATAATATTCTACCTAACAGCTAATGTTTTCTTTGTATGACTATAATATTAATATCATTTTGTGGCTCGAAATAAAATCCAAAGATGTTTACATTGCTAAACGCACAATTCAATCATTACATTGTTATAAGTACAATTTCACAATTACCCACAAAACAGCCACTATAAATTTTTTTCCACTGCATTAACCATAATGATTTAAGACATGTAAACTGTTACATAAAACATTTATATCAATTCTTTCTTACATCATGAATAAAAACTTGCTTTATTCTATCTTACATAGTACAATAATAATTCACAGTATATAAGACTATGAAACATTGTTAATAGTTTTAATAACTTCAGATCGTTTATGAATTTTGTGTAGTTATAGTAATATTGGTACAAATACATTGTACCAGTAGAGTGATTACTAATAAAAGTACTAAGTAGGAAAATTTGGCAACATAGAAAACTTCAGTAATAAGCAATAATCTATTTACTTTGAACAAAAATATCTGATAAATTAACAGCACATTCAGAAGAAAATACACTTGGGTGTGTTTGTGTGTGTCCTTATGGAAGGGACAGAATTCTAAAATACCAGATGTATTAGAAATAGTATAATATAATGAATTATTGCTGAAATGTATTTAATTGTAGTGATATACATTATTTTAAAAATAGTTTAATCTTTGTTTAAATTATCAGGTATCTGTTCATAAACAAAGTGTATGACATCACATTCATACAATAGAAGTCATTAACATTAATACATCACATTATTATTATTATGGTGCAAAATACTTTTATATCTGTGGAGGAGTTAGAAAGCATGAATTAAACTTTAGTAGATTTCTGCCTCAACCATTAGGAAAAAAAGTTTTCTGGTAACTTACAATGTATTCAGTTAAATTCCTCATTGTTTTTAATGATATACAAACTCATAGTTTTCCATCTGTTCTGAAAGTTTAACAATTGAGTTTGTCTAAAGTGTAATACGGGTTCTATGATTAAACTCTCTCTCTCCCTCTCCCCCCCCCCTCTCTCTTTCTCTGTGTTGAGAATATATAATATATATTTTCAAGTTTTTAGTCTGCTACAGTTTCGTGTGCTCTACAATTTTATAGTCCAGCTGTTAACCAATTACTACTATTAGCTTGAGTTGAATCTGCTGAGCCATGGATCAGCAAGATTGCCCAGGGTACTATTTGCTTCCTTCTACTGCACAATCAAATCCCTATTTACAATATTCTTCTGTTTTGAGTTCTTGGCTGTGTTATGGAGAAGTACTTAAAAATGTCTTTTTGGTTCAGTAGTTATGATGTATGTGTAGTTTAAAAGTTGTGCTGTTTGAAAGACTAGTTGCATTAAAAGAGATTTTAGACATTTGACAGATTTTATTGAAGGCTTTCTGAAATATATATATTAATATATATATGGTATTCAGCTTTGTTCGGGTATTTTCGCATGTCATTATAGTTGTGCTTTTAAAGTTGTAGCAACGTTTCGGCAGAATCTCATCTGCCATCATCAGGCTCCTGTACAGTGTTCGTCTATGAGTCAGACTTTCACAGCCATTTCTGATGGCAGATGAGATTCTGCCGAAACGTTGCTACAACTTTAAAAGCACAACTATAATGATGTGGGAAAATATCCGAACAAAGCTGAATACTACACACACACACACACACACACACACACACACACCCTGTTTCTCCAACAATACGGCCTCTCCCAATAGGAAGTCCCAGCATGTTTTATAGTCATGAAATGAAATTAAGCCCCTCTCCCCAAATTAAGGCCTATATTAAAACATGTGAAATGGGGGAAATGGTGGGGGGGCTTGCTGTTTGGAAGTACTTTTGTTGCACACCCGGATATGGTGCTGCCTGCGTTGACCCCAATACGAAGTGCCCCACCAACACCGAGGTCAACATCCAAGCCGTCGCTGCCCACCCAAAGATGCAAGGGGGGGGCAATTAAGTCACCCCCGAAAAGACGGCCTAGCCATTTTTTCGGGACTCAAAAAAATAAATAAAAAGACCCGGCCTTATTATATGAGAAACACGGTATCTTAAATTATATATTTTAAATATTGTAAGACATCCATACTTCTGCAGGCTCACAAATCCAATAAGTTAAATTAATTAAATTAAAGGCAATAAAGGGTACTTCATAATCAAAATCAGTTATATAGTCAGATATTATACAGGAAAAAGAAATAATAACTTTATTTGCATGTTTAAGTTATTTATATATTCCTTATTTCACATTTGGTTTTTTTTTTTTCTCTGTTCAAAATGTGATACAAATATTAATATATGATACAACCATCTCACTATGTCTAAATAAAGGCAAAAGGGAAAATATTGTTTTACTATAATGTAAATATTTTGTAAACATTTTTGCTTAACATTGAAAAAAATGCAAGAGCATGGAGAACAAATTAATTACAGTTACCCCATTTTTAACATTCCATAATTCTTTTCATTTATATTATTTTTCAAAACCCTATAGTCTATTTATACATCTGTTTATGTTAGTTTAGTCTGTTCATTAATACAAATTGCTTGATTTCCCTAAAGCAGTGTTATTTTAAAATTGGTCAGGTTTGAAAAACACTGTGTTAAAGTCTGACAATAAAATATTTAAGCAAACAAGTTATAGGAGAGTTGGGTAAGATGACATATGCACTTTCTATTTCATCTCCTTTTAATCACTATTTTTGTCTGTTATTTATTTCCGTTGCAATTCATATGTTTTTAGGACATCCCTCCTAAAGGTACATATTATTGTTCTTCCATTCTTTTTATTCTGTTTTATACACTAAAACTACAACTGAAAACAAGCATGTTTATTTTATTTATAATTTGCAACTTGCATTTATTATAATTATGGTTGGTGTCCAGATGTTTAGACTACTGATACAAGAGTGTGTGTATCTTAGGGGTGAAATGTGAGGTCCTTGATGTTTTCTGAGCTTGTTTTTTCTTGAAGACATTTTATTACCAAACTAGGTAACATCTTCATTGCTAGTAGGGAGTGAGATTAGTTCTCATTTTATATACTAGTGGGGTGCTTTGTCAGTATTGATGGGAGTAGTCTTAGTGATTTCTCGATTAGGTTGTTATTCACCAGTATTTGTTTGTTAAAATTGGTAGTTCCTTGATTGTTTGCTTGTTGCTTGTTGTTTTAACATAGATCTTGATGTTAATCTCTGCTCAGCTGGGTGTTGATTACTGATGAGGAGGTGTTTGGGTCTTTTTGTTTCCTTTTGGCTTTTGATTTTCAATTTTGAATTGTATGTCAGCATTGTTTATCTCTATGTGCCTATTGATGGCTGACTTGTCCAGGTACCAGGCTTCCAGGAATTCTCTAGCAGTTTTTTTTATTTGGCTGGGTCAAGGATGCTCACAGTATCTCAGTTGACTCAATGATTAAGTCAGTACATGTGTTGTGAAATAAAGGAGTTTTCATCATGTCTTCTGATCACTAAATGGTGTACATATCTGTCCTCCATACTGGCTGTTGCAGTTCTTATACTGTATGTTGTAGATGGCTCCTATTTTTTTTCTTCTGGGATTGCTTGGTCTTTTGGTTTACTTACAATGTTTTGGAGAGCTATCTGGTTGTAATAGTCTGTTGGTGGTTTCTGTGATGTTTTTGATGTACAGCAGTGTTATCCTTTTCACAGCTTGTGTTGGTTGTGCCATATTGGGTTGAGTGGCCAGGCATTTTTTGATAAAGTTGCATGGACATCAATTTCATTACAAGATGGAAAGATGATCTGTTCAGGTTTGCTGCGGCATGTTTGTGCTCATCTAAATAGTCTTTTTATACAGCTTCTCCTTGTGGAAGGTTGGGTTGTTATTTTGGTAGTGGAGCACTTGGTTGCTATGGGGTAGTTGTATAATAGATTTGTGTTTCTAATTTGCCATCACTGCCTCTGCTGATGAGGATATCCAGGAAGGTGTTACTGTTTTCTTCTTCACTAGTATATTTTATTCCTTTGAAGATGTTGTTGATGGTTTTGTGTGTGTTTTGTCAATGCCAGGAGTGTTCCAGATATTTAGCATGGAGAAACTATAACAGTAGAATATGCATGCACATACTACTATGCAATCACACAAAAATCTTTGGGTTAAATAGATTTAATATCCACATTATCTATTTCCCTTCCCTTTAAATTTTGCAATATGGTGAAGTGAGTTCTTTCTTGGTAAAAAGTATGCCACCTTGCCAGACTTTTTTTTTTTTTGAAGTATTTAGCATTTGTGTCGGTTGTCCTCAGAAGTCTAAACATGTTTTGCACTCTGAAATTAGGTAGTGGCATTTCTTAAAAGGATCAACTCTATCATATTAATATAGCAATAAACATTTGGCAAGTTAAACTATATAATTAGCCATAACACTGTATCAAAATAATTGTTTATATGAAATGGATATGTAATTATTTGTCTCATATTCTGTGCTACACACATTGTGTAAAGGCAGGGCTCCTACCAATTCCATTAATTTTCTTTTGTTTTTGGAGGTCTCATACATTATTCCTGAGACTGAAATTGTTCAAATACTATGTTGTATAATCTCCTAGCAAATGCTGCAATTATGACAGAAAATTTTCTCCATCCTTTAAACATGCTTTGTGCCTTATGGTTGTCTCTTTTTCTCAATGTAAAGATTTTATAAAATAACTTCACTACAAGCATTCCTCTTGGTTTTGCATTTGTAATTTGTTTCTGCCATCATAAATTCTAATCATCCTCTTACCATTGGTGACTTTCCATCCTTACTTTTCTTGAGGTAGTTATTATTCTGGAGTCTTCATGGTCTCTAGGTTTCAACTCATGGTGTCTCTTGGATTTTTGGCTTGATTATTGGATCTTGACCTGAGCCAAACCTTTGACTGCATTAGTTTCCATCTTTAGAGATAGGAAAAAGGACTCCTTTCTTATAAAAGTTCTGCCTTAGCTTGTATATCAGTGGACTATGTAAGTATTCAGCTTATTATCTTGTTGACTGGCACAGAAAAAAAAGGAAAATAAACTGATTTGATTCATCTTCCAGTTTGAAAGTTAACAGAATAGCAGAGTTGGAAGAGACCTTGAAAGTCTTCTAGTCCCACCACATGCTCAAGCAAGAAGCCCTATAAGAGTTCAGACAAATTGTTGTTCCCTGATTTCTCTGCTTAGTCCCATGCCAAGATTGTATTCTACCAGAAAGAGAAAATGGTTGTGTCAGTGGCTTTCCCAGCCAGCATAAAAGAATAAGACCACACAACTGAAATTTGAATAATTCTAATCCATATGTTTACCTTGCTCAGCTCAAGCTATCTTCAATCTTGGAGAACCATAACAATTGTACAGGATTTTTTTTTTTTAAAAAAACAGCTAATTCATGAAATCACTGTTATTTTCAAATGATTCCCAAAGTCATCCAAACTATGGCTTGACTCTGAATGTATTTTAAAAAAAAATACTTCCCAAAAGTCAATGCTTATAAAGCCAATGTGAACCCAGGGTACACACAGGATCTTCCTAAGTAGAAAAATTAATAGAAACAATTACTTAAACATAAGAAATGGTATTGTGAAATAAGACACCTGGTGAGATTTTTATCCAAACCAAACTAACAACAAAGCCCAATTCTGGTGAATATTCATGGATCATCCCAGCATTGCCGTGGCACATTTGGATAGCAGCATCCCATCAGAAGTCTTGGAAAGTATTTCATAGTACTGAAGAAGCTACTGTGCAGGTAAAACTCAAAAAATTAGAATATCATGCAAAAGTTCATTTATTTCAGTAATGCAACTTAAAGGTAAAACTAATATATGAAATAGACTCATTACATGCAAAGCAAGATAGTTCAAACCGTGATGTGTCATAATTGAGATGATTATGGCTTACAGCTCATGAAAACCCCAAATCCACAATCTCAGAAAATTAGAATATTACATGCAATCAATAAAACAAGGATTGTTTTAAAGAGATTGAAATAATGTTAGAAAGCAATATAATGATGATGGAGTTAACTGAAACACTGAAGAAGCAAAATAATGGAAAGGCACCAGGCCCAGATGGACTTCCGGCGGAATTTTACAAAACACTACAAGAATCATTGAATCTTCCATTGCTAGAAGTTATGAATGACGTTATGTTAAAGAAGAAGATACCTAAATCATGGTCAGAAGCTTATATTACACTTGTCCCAAAAGAGGAGGCCGACCCATTACAAAATAAGAACTATAGACCTATTCCCCTACTAAACACAGATTATAAATTTTTTGCTTCAATATTGGCAGAAAGACTTAAAAAATACCTAAATAATTTTATCCATCCTGATCAAAATGGATTTCTGCCAAAGAGACAAATTAAAGACAATATGAGAGTAATCTTGGACACTTTGGAATACTATGAGGCACACCCTGAAAGACAAATGGCTTTGATATTCTTAGATGCACAGAAGGCATTTGACAATGTGAATTGGCGATTTATGTTATTACAGCTAGAACAGATGGGTTTTGGTAAAAAATTCATCCAAGCAATAGAAGCTATATATCATAAGCAAACGGCAAAGGTAATGATAGAGGGAGAATTGACGGACTCTATTGATATAAGAAAAGGAACAAAGACAAGGGTGCCCACTGTCACCTCTGTTGTTTGTGTAGTTTCCTCCAACAAGAATAGCAAGAATGTTCAAGAACAAATCTGAAAAATGTTGGAAATGTCATCAGGTACCTGGCTCATATTACCATATGTGGTGGACGTGTGCGGATGCCAAACATTGGACTAAAATCCACACATGGTTGGAAAAAATGACAAAAAAGCAAATAGACTTGAAACCAGAGATATTTTTATTGGGAATTTTACCTGAAATGTATCGTAAAGAATTGAAATATTTGACTGTAAATGTATTAACAGTGGCTATGATCATATTTGCTAAAAACTGGAAAAATGAGAAAATACCAACACAGGAAGAAGTTATTAGGAAAATATTGGAATGTGCTGAAATGAGTAGATTGACATTTGAAATCAGAGAACAAGAAGATAAACAATTTTATAAAATTTGGGATCTATTCTATCAATGGTTAGACAAAACATGGTAAGGAAATATGTAGATTTTTAGAACATAATGAATATATAAAGATGTATTTTTTATTATATCTACAAAATGATTATAGGATACATTTGAGATGATAATATGAACTGTCATAAAACAAATTAAGTAAAATATGAATTATCTTGTAAAACATGAATGAATAATAATATAGTGAAATGATTGATTAACAATGATATTAATGTATTTAGGAATACTTAAGTGACAATATGAGAACATATACAATGTAATTGTAATTGAAGACTACGAAGTGGAAGCACAAAAAAAACTATTTGTAAACCAACCGACACACTGTATGCACATATATGGAAGATGGTTTGATGTTTTTATGTTGTGTTTGTTTATGTTTGTCTTAAAAAGAATAAAACTTAATAAAAATAAAACAAGGATTGTACATAGAACAATATTGGACCTCTGAAAAGTATAAGCATGCATATGTACTCAGTACTTGGTTTGGGCCCCTTTTGCAGCAATTACTACCTCAGTGCGGCGTGGCATGGAAGCTATCAGCCTGTGGCACTGCTGAACTGTTATGGAAGACCAGGATGCTTCAACAGCGGCCATCAGCGCTTCTGCATTGTTCGGTCTCATGTCTCTCATCTTTCTCTTGTCAATGCCCCATAGATTCTCTATGGGGTTCAGGTCAGGCAAGTTTGCTGGCCAATCAAGCACAATAATCCCACGGTCATTGAACCAGGTTTCGGTGCTTTTGGCAGTGTGGGCAGGTGCCAAGTCCTGCTGGAAAATGAAGTCAGCATCCCCATAAAGCTTGTCTGTGGGAGGAAGCATGAAGTGCTCCAATATCTCCTGGTAGATGTCTGCGTTGACCCTGGACTTAATGAAGTACAGTGGACCAACACCAGCATATGACATGGCTCCCCAAATCAACACAGACTGTGGAAACTTCACAAACTTCAAGCATCTTGCAGTGTGTGCCTCTCCATTCTTCCTCCAGACTCTGGGTCCTTGGTTTCCAAATGAGATGCAAAAGTTGCTCTCATCAGAAAAGAGGACTTTGCACCACTGAGCAACAGACCAATTCTGTTTTTCTTTAGCCCAGGTAAGACGCTTCTGATGTTGTTTGTTGTTCAGGAGTGGCTTGACAAGAGGAATACGACATTTGAAGCCCATGTCCAGGATCCGTCTGTGTGTGGTGGCTCTTGATGCCCTGACCCCAGCCTCAGTCCACTCCTTGTGAAAGTCCCCAACACTTTTGAATGGCCTTTTCCTGACAATCCTCTCCAGGCTGCGGTCATCCCTGCTGCTTGTGCACCTTTTTCTTCCACCCTTTTCCCTTCCACATAACTTTCTATTAATGTGCTTTGATACAGCACTTTGGGAACATCCAACTTTTTTGCAATTACCTTTTGAGGCTTTGCCTCCTTATGGGGGGTGTCAGTGAAGGTTTTCTGCACAACTGTCAGGTCAGCAGTCCTTCCCATGATTGTGATTCCTACTGAACCTGACTGAGAGACCATTTAAAGGCTCAGGAACCCTTTGCGGGTGTTATGGCTTAATTAGCTGATTAGAGTGGGACAGTTTGAGCCTAGAATATTGAACTTTTTCACAATATTCTAATTTTCTGAGATTATGGATTTGGGGTTTTCATGAGCTGTAAGCCATAATCATCTCAATTATGATGCATCACGGCTTAAACTATCTTGCTTTGCATGTAATGAGTCTCTTTCATATGTTAGTTTCAGCTTTTAAGTTGCATTACTGAAATAAATGAACTTTTGCATGATATTCTAATTTTTTGAGTTTCACCTGTATATATCAGCAGTTTCCTTTGCATGATGTTGGAGTATCTGCCAATCTGATCTATCTAAGAGGTCAGGTAACTGATTTCTCACTTTAGGCCTTTGAAGCTTCGGATCATGATTTAATTCTTACTAAGCTACTCAAAGCAATTCCTCATGGCCTCAATATTTACATGCATGTTTCTTACTGCCTTGTTGATGAAAACATATATTGGTTGATGTAACAAATGGGGCACTTGAATAAATCTACAAATGATCAGAGTTTAAGGTAGTTCAAACACACCATTATGAATATTCTTTAGAAGTAAACATACAAATTGGTAGAAAGATCCAACTCTAGTGTAAAATCATAGACAAACTAATGTCATGTTCTCAGACAAAATAGTATACTTTAAAGGGAGGAGAAACAAAAGAATAGTTGAACAGGCTGAAAGATTACTCCAGCCTCTTAATATTTGGAAAATATAGACAATTTCAGATGGCATTGAATTTCTTCCTATATATATATAATTTTGTTTAGAAAAGGATTTCTCCATATTTATCCTGTATTAGTTTTTATTTATTAGAGCAACAAACATGAATAGAGCAACAAAGATGGAGGCTAAAACATATTAAGAAGTTAGTATGGGATAGGGTATGTGTAGTCTAGTGAAAAGGACTAGGGGTGACATGCTAGCAGTGTTCCAATATTTGAGAGGCTGACACAAAGAAGGTCAAGCTGTTGTCCAAAGCACCTGAAGGCAGGACAAGAAGGAATGGATGGAAATTAATCAAGGAGAGAACCAACCTGGAACTAAGCAGAAATTTCCTGACAGAACACTTAACCAGTGGAACAAAAGAACTTCAGAACTTTATTTTTTATTTATGTATTTGATTTGTCAATCGCCTACAAGATAATAGGTATAAGGATAAACATAGTTGTGAATACAAGAAATAAATACATATAAGAGAAATAAAAGAAACAATAGAACTTGTGTGCTCCAACACTGGAGTTTTTTTTAAGACAAAAAGGGACAATCATTTGTCTGAAATGTTATAAGTTTTCCTGCTTGAGCAGCAGGTTGGACTAGAACACTTCCAACTCTTATTTGTTGTTGTTGTTATTGCTGGTCTTAAAGATTGTTTCTTGATCTATGTATATGCTTTGCTTTTAAGGAAGCAACTGGAAATCTGTTTTGAAAAGTGGCACTTAATAACATAATTTTCTTTTTCAGATAATTTAAAATAATAGTTTGTCTTTTTACTCTTTCATTTGTACCTTTCCTTAGCAAAGGGCATGGAAAAAATCAAAGAGTATGTTGCAAAAAAAAACTTATCACTGTAGTCAAAGCAACAATTTTCCCTTATCAGAATAACAAAAGAACATTTTTTATTCTGATATTCCACTTGTTTCCAGCTGGAATTTAGACTAAACTATCAGAAGGTTTTATTATGTTTTCTAAATTTAAGAGGGACATGATTGTACACTTTCTTTGTCTGTGGGATAATTTTTAAAAATAAATTACTCTATTGCTGTCAATTATATATAATACAAACCAAGCAGTTTGCAAATTTAGATATAAATGCCTGAAAGTTCAATTTTATGTTTACAGCTTAAATATATTTCCTTTTATAATATTGTTTTCAATTATCTGCAATTATGACCAGTTTGCCATTGATTTCCTAAAGCAGACATTTTTATAGTACTATCTTGCTTTCTATTTTTGAAAAGCAAATACTTAAACGTTTTACAAAATATTGTATTTGTGTTGTGGTTCTGTTTTGAATTCTGTTAAAATTAATTAATTAAAATTAATGTAGACTGTAACTTCCTTAGAAAGTAATTAACCATTGTTCTTAAACTGGTTCTTTAAAAGACAATAATTACATAAATCAAACACGAGGAATCAGTATCCTTCATAATATTGGTAGAGATGCTGAAGAAATCTAATTCTGTCCCTAATCCTTTAAAAATAAGTATGACATTTTTAATTAGTCATTTTGAAGGTACTTTGCAGTTTTCTAAATATTTTAGGAAAAAAATAAAATAAGTAATGAGTTTAGCTCATTCATCTATTACCTCATTATTAAAATCCATATTTATTGTTTAATTAGTTGACAGGTATAATGTTAATATTGTTAACAATCAATTGATTATTTATTTATGAGATGTGTTTATCCTTTGAAATCAAAAAGACTATGTGTGTATGTGTGTGTTGTCTAATCAAATAAATACACATGATTATTTTAAGTGTAAGTAACAGTATTAACTTTTAACTATGTGAGCAATGAATAACAGTGCACACATATTTTCAGTATTAATTTTCTTTTATGTTTTTAACTAACTTTTCAAAGCTGATTGCTTACAACTCTTGCAACATATTGAATTTTCAATTATGAAAGGGCTTTTTTTTCAGCTTGTATTTTTCTGAATATATTCATATGGACCTTTGTGCCATTTGATCTGTGCATCAGTTCATGTTGCAATTATGTGTCTCCCTGCCAGCTTGTGTGATTGTAAGTGGTGAAAAATATGTAATGTATTCTAATCTCTGTGTAGGCAGCTACAAAGTATGAATTACTCATGGTCCATTACAGAGGTGGTATTCAACCGGTTCGCACCTACTCGAACGAACTGGTAGCAATTATTTGGTATGGGTCGCCAAACAGGTGGCAACCCATGGCTGGCCACACTCCCAACCCAGTTTCCGGTCGCTCACTTGAGATCGCTCTCCTAGCTTTCTGTTCCCCACATCCTCTTTCTACCCGGGGAAAAGGAAGAAAGGCATGGACGCTGCAAGTATCACTTTCCCCATGTGAATTAAAGTATCTGGAGTAAGAAAGAGTGTGGTCTGACAGAGGGGGTGGGGGAGAATCGAGCCTTGGAGCACTTTTGCAACATAAAAGAAATGCATTTTCGAAGCAGGTCTTTTAAAAACTTCCGCATGGATGCTGCAAGTATCGCTTTCCCCTTGTGAGTTAAAGTGCTGGAATGAGAAGGAGTGCGGTCTGACAGAGGGGATGGGGGAATCCACAAAAGCCTTGGAGAAATTTAAAGGGGCTACTTCCAAAATGCTTGTCTGTTAAGTGCTGTGTGTGTGTGTGTGTGTGTGTGTGTGTGTGTGTATGAGAGAGAAACGGAAGGAAGGAAGGAAGGAAGGAAGGAAGGAAGGAAGGAAGGAAGGAAGAAAGAAAGAAAGAAAGAAAGAAAGAAAGAAAGAAAGAAAGAAGTTAGAGAAAGAAAGAAAAAAATAGGAAGAGAGAGAGAGATAAAACTGTGCTATTATTTTTAATCGTTCCATTATTTATCATGTGTTAATATTTTACACTGTTTTACACCTAGAGTGATTTTTCTGCCTTTCTTCTGCCCAAGACTACCACATATTTTTCAGGGTTTACATGCATTCAATGTCAATAGTCCAGAGCATAAAATACACATATGTTTAACAAGAGCTGAAAGGGACCTTGGAGGTCTTCTAGTCCAACCCCCAGCTCAGGCAAGAAAACTGAGGATGCCAAACTCTGAGTAGAAATCCTGGGAAAGGGTCAGAATAATACTTAGAAGGGACCTTGTGGTGAACCCGATACCATTTCAGAGACATGGCTGTCCAGTCTTTTCTGAAAAACTTCCAGTGATTGAGCACCCAGAACTTCTGGAGACAGGCAATTCCACTGGTTAATTGTTCTCACTGTCAGGAAGTTTCTCCATAGTTTTAGGTTGCTTCTCTCTGTTCAGTTTCCATCCATTGCTTCTTGTTTGCATTCTTCTCCATGCCCAGGATGGGTTGACTCCTTCCTATGATGTCATTCAGCTGAGTCTGTACTAAAATATAAAAGCCAGCCCCTGGAAGATACCCCAGCTTTTGATTCAGCTCCTTTCAGTCAGTAGCTGTGTCTCTGAAAGTGTTCTGCTAGTTAGCACTCACCAGCGATCTTCAGTACCTTTTTTTCCTCGCTTCAAGCAGCTCCCAGGGCAGCTGATCTTCCAGGAGAGTAGGGCTCTCTCTCCTGCAACGTTGGGAGCAGCATTGCCAGAGCGCTGTTCAGGCAAGTTGGGCAGCGTCTGTAGACCTCCCCCATGCCTGCAGTTTGAGCGGTCATAAAAAGTGATCGGCAAACTGATAACAGCGTCAGCCAGCTGAGGTTCTGTAGTACCATTTTTCCTCACTTCAGCAGCTTCCAGGATCTGGACAGCTGCTCTTCCAGGAGAGCAGGGCTCTCTCTCCTGCAGCGTTGGGAGCAGCGTTGCCAGAGTGCTGTTCAGGCAAGTTGGGCAGCATCTGTAGACCTCCCCCACGCCTGCGGTTTGAGCAGTCGTAAAAAGCGATCGGCAAATGGATAACAGCGTCAGCCAGCTGATCCTGTGGCCAGAGGCTGCCCTTTCCTTTGCTGACCTCGCTTGGGGCTCTTTATAGCCTGAGGAGCCCCAAGCGAGGTCAGCAAAGGAAAGGGCCTGTTTCCCATAGTCAGCAGCCATCTTGGATTGAAGCCTTCCACCATGAGGTGAGCGGCCATTTTGTAAGCCCGGGGGCCAATTTATACCCTAAGGGGATTAATACAAAAAATTTACAAACAGTTACTTTCCATCGCAAGAGCCTTTTATTCTACAATGGAGCAAGATAAGGGTCAGGCAGAGCTTTCCCCCACCAGTGGAGCAGTCTCTTAAGCCCAATAAGAGAAAAAGACGTAGGCAACGCACCCAACCGGTCCAGAGGGAGGTGGCTGCTAAAATCAGAGCTAAGACTCTAGCCCCTAAGAAGGCAATTCAGGCTGTTGAGGGCAGACATGCAGCCCTAGAGAGGCAGTTCAACAGAACTATTCAACAGAAGGGAGTGCAATTACAGCAGGTTTCAGATGATACCCATGGGCCCCAGCCAAGCCCTCCCAGGGGAGGAGAAGTTATCATGAGCCTTTCCATCCTCCATCCTGGTCTGCTGAGGCTTTGGCAGTACAATATGATCCTCAGGATCTAAGCAGATCTGGGCCTTATTTTCAACAGGCTTCTGGGCCCTATGCTCCTCCCCCTCCCTCCAGGCCTTGAACCTCTTCTCAATCTAGGCCTGAAGCCACCTTCACTCCCACAGCAGCGGGCCTTCGGCCTTCTGCCTCTATCTGTGAACATAGACTAGGGAATATCCAAGATGTTGTCTCATTGGCCATTAGGCAAGGATTGGCTGAAGGCTTCAAGCAAATTCTTCAACCTCTGGAAAGGGCTCAGGCTCTTCTCCCTTCTCAATCTATAAGTTCCCTGCCTCATCACCCTGATTTAGGGCGAGACCTTTGACCAAAATATTTCAGAGAAAGAGGACTCTTGCCCAGAGCAGACATCCTCTGCATTGGTCTTCAATCGTTCTCTCTTCAGGCCATTACTCAGCAAGGCCTTGGTCACTGCCAAACTGTCACCAGAGGAAGTGTAGAAAGGTTTGGCCCCCAACACCTTACGCAGGCAGTTTGAGGCCCTCTCCTCGGTTCTTTCATGGGGTTCGCTTCCTTCCTTATCCCATCACTCTTGAGTCAGGAAGTTTTTTTTGAAAGGGGACTTCCAACCTGCACCCCCGGTGGTTCACAGGTATCCTTCCTGGGATCTTCATGAGGTCCTTAATGCCCTTACGAAGCCTCCCTTTGAACCCCTTAGAACATTGTCTCTCCGTTTCCTGACTCTGAAGGTAGTGTTCCCCATTTCCATCAGTTCAGCCAGGCGGATATTCTAGCTCGCTGCTCTTTTCATCATACAGGACCTTTGTTCCTTTCACGATGATAGGGTTGTCCTCAGTCTGGACCCCTAATTTCTTCCAATTTGTTCCACAGGTCCCAGGACATCATATTGCCTGGCTTCTGCCCCCTCCCGCACCATGACTTAGAGCAGCAGTGGCACACGCTAGACATAGGAAGGGCTCTTAGAATATACATTAAGCACATTTCCTCCTTCAGGAAGTCGGAAGTCATGTTTATTTCCTTTTCCCTTCTCACTTGGGGCACAAGGCCTCTTCTCCTACTATTAGCAGGTGGTCAGATCTTCATTGAGCAGGCCTACAAAGCTGCGGCCCTTCCGGTTCCTCGAGGTCTGATGGCGCATTCTACCAGAAACACGGCCACTTCAGCTGCCTGGGCGACCCAAGCACCCTTGTAGGAGATCTATCGTACGGCCACATGGACATCTCCATCTCCTTTCATCAGATACTACCGTCTGGATGCCTTTACCTCGGCAACTTCAGCCTTCGGCAGATGGGTGCTTCAACAAGTGGTTCAACAGTCGGTTTGTTGAGCTGGATGAGGACCCACCCATGGGCATGCAAGCTTTGGTTTGTCCCATCCTGGGCTCTCGATGCAGCATGGAGGAGAATGGGCGTTGGTAGAAGTTACCCTGAACGCCCTTTCTATCTATGCTGTGAGAGAGCCCAGCCCCTCCCTTGATTCGTTCGGACAGGGTAAGTCATATTTCTGTATTCATTTGTGCTTTCAGAGACACCTTTCAGCCTGTCAAGTATCTTCGCCAAAGCTGGGGTCTCTTCCGGGGGCTGGCTTTTATATCTTAGTACAGACTCAGCTAAATGATGTCTTAGGAAGGAGTCAACCCATCCTGGGTTCTCTCGCAGCATAGATAGAAAAGGCGTTCAGTGTAACTTCTACCAATGTCCATTCTGCTTCTTTGGAAAATACATTGTCCCCCTTTCTTTGTGGCAGCCCCTGAAAAGCCTGTTGCCTATCACGTTCTTGAGTAAAGCATGTGAGCCATTCTCCCATGAGCTGTTCAGAGCATCCAGTTATGGGAAGGTGCTTCAGTCTCTTCTAGGAAGGCTGGGCTTAAACTTGAGGACGCTCCTCCTCCTCCATGAGACTCCTCCTTAGCGTCCCCAGTTTTAGCTCAGCCTTTCTTCAGACAGGTTGTGTTATTGTTTTCCTGGTCGGAACAGAACACTGGCGATTTAGCTGATTTATTTCTCAGGTCAGGTAAAACCATAGTTTCTGTCACCAACCACCCCCCTGGGAACCTCCAAAAGTCATTTTGCTTGGTTTTTTTTTTTTTTTTGCATTCCATCCTCCTGAGGCTAAAGCCTCATAAACGGGGAGGCTTGTCTTTCCAATCTGCCCTGAGGCTAAAAGCCTCTCATTTCATAGACACGCTGCCTTAAACTTCTAAACAAGGAGGCTTATCTCTCCAATCTCCCAGCCAGCTGAGTAAACACTCTGTCCCTTCGAGGTTTGAAGCTTCCATTTAAAAGTGCAGCTTTTTTTCCTTTTTATTACGAGGCTTTCCCTGCAGAACACCTCAGATCAGGGAATTAGCCCCTGCGCCTTCCTGCTGAGCGGTTTTGCTTTCAGCAGGCCAGGCGGTGATAGCTGCTTTCATTTTCATTCTGCCATGAGGCGGCCACCATTTTAAAGGACACGTGGTTAAATTTGCTGAGTAATTGTTACTGTCTGTGAGGCAAGTTACCCGACAAGGTTTCCATTCTTGGGGACCTGAGAAGGGGGTGGTCCCTACCACCAGTCCACTGGATGATAGAGGACTTGAACTGCTGGATTCCACAGGCAATAAGTGCAGCTAAACTGATCTAACTTTCAGTTACATACCTCTGTGCCCTTATATAGATGCCGGGTCTGGAGTGGGGTGTTCTGGTCTCCATATTTGATATTACAAGTACTTTATTCAAAAGTTGACTTGATTGACTTAAATTCTATAAATCTTTAAGTTATAGATAGATAGATAGATAGATAGACAGACAGACAGACAGACAGACAGATAGATAGATAGATAACAAAGCAAAACCAGAACAAGGAGACAACATTTGCTAAAGGCATCAACGAACTATTTATTCCAGGATCCCCTGCCCCTTAAGGAAGCAGGTCCCTAGGTATTCCAGCCACCTAATTTCATAGCCTCTTTCCATTGCTAATCTATCAAAGGCATTACCATGGCCAGCAACTACAACTCCAGATCTAGACTAACTGCTAAAAATAGAGATAAGTCCACGGAGCCCCAAAAGACCTCCTAGGCAGCAGAGAAAGATGCATGCATACGCCATCAGGCATCAGAAAGGCAGGTGGAAAAACATACACAAGCAGCTGCATAGCCTACCTCTTCACCACTCATCATACCCTCTACCTCATAGGCCCAGAACCATCCAACCGCCCCTCTGGATTTATCCAGAAGGAGCAGCATATTGTTACAACCTCCCCAGGAGGCTCTTTCTAACATTCTCTCCCCAAGGAGGGCCCCAGAGGCAACATTCACTCCAACTGCAGCTGGCCTCAAACAAGAGGAGGAACTTCTGGAAGAAATCCCTGCCAACATGAGGGCATGGATGGAGCTAGCTATCCAGAAGGGCATATCAGCAGGCGTCCAACAGGCTATTCAGGCAGGATAAACACCCTCAGCTTTGGTTTGTGGATCTTTTTCTGAACGATCTCTGGGCATCATGGATCCACATCTTCATCAGGTACCCCTCCCCTGCAGAACTATCGTTGCCCACTGTCAGAGACCCTCAGTACACACAGGATATGGGAGATCAAGGGGATCCAATGGATCAAATGGAGGGGGGGTCAGTACACACCGTTGACCAGGTATTGTCAGAGGTGGATCCGCTAGAAAGGGGGATGTCTGACAATGAAGGCCTCTCACCTGACCTCCCCATATTTACAGGATTATTCCGCCCACAATTATTTAAATCCCTGCTGTTTAAGGCCAAGAACACCTCATGGCTGGATAATACAGTACCCCTTCCCCACCAAATACTCCAGGGGAAGCAGAGGATCTCATATTCTCTCAACCAGTCACTGAGGCAGAGGTTATCCCTGTGCCACGCATGTTTTCCTATTTAGTGCAAAAACAATGGGCCTGCAGCAGCCTTATATCCCGCTCCCACAGGACATGATAAAAAATACTATAATTTGGCACCCGAGTTCTCTAAATTTCTAAACACTCCAGAAGTGGACTAGCCTATCATTGTGCTTGCATCTTCCTCAGCTATCCCAAGTGAAGCTGAAGGAGCTCTCAAGCCTGAGGAGGGTGGAACTAGCCCTCCGCAGGGCTCGGATGCATGGGCCATCAGAGCGGCCACAGCCATTTCCTTTTTCACCAGATCATCTCTCAGATGGCTCCGCCACCTGAGGGATACCATTCCAGCCTCAAACATTAGGGCACATCAAAATGTGGCTAAATTAATCGCCGCTGCAGAGTTTTCAGCAGACGCTACTTTCAGTGTAGTTAAATTTTCTTCTAGGGCCATTGCTTCCCAAATTGCGGCTAGAAGGTTACTTTGGCTCAGGCATTGGCAGGCAGACATCAAGCACAAGTGGTGGCTTGCCTCAGCTCCCATCTCAGAGCTTTGGCAGTATGCTTGAACCCCTCCTAATTGAAACCAGAACCAAAAAGAAAATTCTTCCCTCTCTTTTTCATCGATCAGAGTCCAGATCACCACAGCCCTTTTGTAGGGGTTCCTTTTGCCCCTTCTAGCAACCCTACTATCCAAGATTTCAAAGACAGCCTGGATTCAGACATCAGACAGATAGAATTGAACCTGGGGACAGATACAGAAGGGGACTCCATCCTAGGAGACAATTTCGAGGAACAGGATCTAGGCCTTTCCACAGTTCCAAGTAATGACCACAACGAGATTCCCATTGGCGGTTGCCTAAAATGGTTTGCCGACCAATGGGACTCCTCTACCACTGATGCATGGGTCAGGAACTCAGTACAATTTGGTCTGGCATTGGAGTTCAGCCTCCACCACCACCCTGGATTTTTTTATGAAGTGCCCAATTTCCAGGGGCGCAGAAAAAAAGGTTTCTCATGGACACAGCCATAGCACATCTACTAGAGATCTGGGCCATACAACCCGTCCCTTCTAATCAAAAAGGTATTGGTTTTTATTCGCACCTCTTCGTGGTCCCTAAAAGTTCAGGGGGATGGAGGGCAATCCTCGACTTAAAACATCTAAACCAATATTTAGTTTACCCAAAATTTAAAATGACAACTCTCCAATCCATCTTACTCAGCATCAGAAAAAACGATCTCCTTACCTCCACAGACCTCACGGAAACTTACTTACATATCCCAATTAGGCCCTCACATTTTAAATTCCTTTGTTTCTGTTACAACAATGTCCATTACGAATATATTGCTCTCCCATTTGGCCTAGCTTCAGCTCCCAGAACTTTTACAAAGGTCTTGGCTGCCTTGGCAGCATCACTCAGAGATAGAGATGCTACTTGGATGACATTCTTATTTTGGCATCTTCCATCAATCAAGCAAATTCGAACACTCAAATTACACTTGTAACCCTAGAACAACATGGGTTCTCAATCAATTGGTCAAAAAGTCATTTAACTCCCTCTACTAGACTCATTCACCTTGGCACCATCATTGACAACCCTGGAAGGCAAAGTTTTCCTCTCCCCTGACAGACAAGAAAGCATAGAGATTTGGCTCAACAGATCAGAACTCTTAGGAAAGGACAACTATGTCTCCTTTCTAAATTGCTCAGAAAAATGATTTCTTGTATTTCTATTATCCCTTGGGCCCGGTTCCATGCAAGAACCCTGCAATGGTTCCTGTTGCCATACCAACGCGCCGGGAGAGACGACTCCAGGACTTGCATAAAAGTTCCATCAACCATTCTGAGGTCTCTACGATGGTGGACACGACCCAAAATCAACAAGGGATACCCTTTCAAGGATCCACACAGGTTGATTGTTACAACAGATACCATTCTAGCAAGATGGGGGCCCCGACTTCCAATCACATACAGCGCAAGGCCTTTGGACGAATTCAGAGAAGGCACACAATATCAACTGGCTAGAACTGAGAGTTGTGTACTTGGAACTCTGACAATTCATCCTGCATCTCCATTGCAAACACATGCTCGTCTTAACAGACAACATAACTACAAAGGCCCATATCAACCAGCAAGGGGGCAGTCATTCCAATCTACTAATGAGGGAAGCAGAAAGACTATTCCTGTGGCTTGAAATCCATCTTCTCTCTCTAAAGGTGGAGCACATATCTGGAGTAGCGAATGTACAAGTGGATTGGCTCAGCAGAGCCATGTTAGACCAATCAGAGTGGCGTCTGGACCCCAAGATCTTTCTGGAGGCTACTCAGAGGTTGGGCCAACCGGTAGTTGACCTGTTTGTCTCCCCACTCAATGCACAGCTTCCCTGATTCATTTCTTGTTACCCATCGCAGGGAGCAGAGGACGTGAACGCCCTCAGATGTCACTGGCCCACCAGACTGCTATACGCCTTTCCTCCCCTCCCCTTGATCCCCAAATTGATTCAGAAGTTGCTGGAAGAAAAAGCAGACCTGCTATTAGTGGCTCCTTATTGGCCAAGGCAAGCATGGTTCGCAGAGCTAAAGGACCTCTTGACAGTACCACCGTGGAGGATCCCATCATTGGTCATATTGCTGTCTCAAGGCCCAGTGCTACAACCGGACCCCCAATGGCTAAACTTAGCCGTATGGAAGTTGAATGGCAATGTCTGAGAGATGAACACCTTTCTACCCAAGTTATTCACATTATTCAGTCGGCTCAACGTCCTTCGACGAACCGAATCTATGACCACCTGGTCTAGCTTCTGCCATTGGTGCCAGAGGGTTTAGATCGACCCCACTTCCCCATCAGTAGTGCAGTTATTAGAATTTTTACAGGAGGGCCTAAACAAAGGGTTATCACCCACTACTCTGCGGAGACAGGTGGTGGCCCTGACTTCGGTCATATCTTGGGATGATCTTACCTCCATATCTTATCACCCTCGCATTCGCAGTTTTCTGTGTGGTGCCAAGAACTTGAGGCCCCCTGTAGTTCACTGATATCCAACTTGGGACTTAAATAAGGTACTATTAGCCCTTACTACAGGTACCTTCGAGCCACTAAGGACCACGATGCTTTGATTTCTAACCTACAAAGTAGTTTTCCTGATAGCAATTACATCTGCTCAAAGAATCTCTGAACTAGCTGCATTATTGGTGCGCAAAGATCTCTTCATTTTCCATTTGGATAGAGTGGTTGTCAGACCAGATCCCTCCTTCATTCCAAGAGTTAATTCAGCATTCCATAGAGTTCAAGAGCTGGTGCTCCCAAATTTTTGCTCATGTCCATCACACAGGCTTGAATACTAATGGCACCGCTTGGACATAAGAAGAGCCTTACGCATGTACATAGAGTGCACGGTGCCCTCCAGAAAGACAGAAGCCCTCTCCATGTCCTTTCAGCCTAATACCCTGGGGCGCAAGGTTTCACCCTGTACCATAGGTAGATGGCTAAGGGCCACCATCGCTAAGTCATATGACTCTCACTTGATTCCAGTGCCCCAAGACACTCTACCAGGAGTGCAGCCACCACAGCAGCATGGGCGACCCAAGCTACAAAAGAGGAGATTTACTGAGCTGCAACCTGGGCTTCTCCATCTCCATTTATTAGAAATTATAAAATTGATGTATTTGCTTCTGCTGAGGCTTCATTTGGTTGGCGAGTTTTGCAGCAAGTTATTTCAGAGACAGTTAGGTCTGTAACCCAGATGGAGTCCCTCCCTTAGGACAGTGCCAAGCTTTGGTATGTCTCATCACTGGATGCTCTGAACAGCTCATGGGAGAAAGGGCATGGGACTTACCGGATATGCCCGTTCTCTGTGAGCATCCAGCCCCTCCCTTTTATTCTGTCTGGTGGGGGGTCTGTTCCGGCCTGGGTTATTACACAGGCTTAAGTATATAGGGTGTCAATACCTTGGCTTCGCAAAACTGGGGACACTAAGGAGGAGTCTCGTGGAGGAGGAGGAGCGTAGTCAAGTTTAAGCCCAGCCTTCCAAGAAGAGACTGAAGCACCTTCCCATCACTGGATGCTCTTCACAGCTCACAGAGAATGGGCATAACAGGTAAGTACCAATGCCCTTTTCCTCCTTTCAGTGGTCCATGAAAGTACATCTATAGTATGCAGATAATAAAGTCAAAAAAAGGTGAACAACATTTTTACAGAACTATAGATAAGTTGAGGAATGGCTAGGAGGGGAGGGGCCAGGTGAGGCACTCCTTGATGTGAGTGACATTGAGTTGGCCACATCCACCCAGTCACATGACCGCCAAGCCATGCCCACCCAGTCACATGACCACTAAGCCACACCCAGCCAGTCACATGACCACAAGCCATGCTCACCAAATAAGCCATGCCCACAGAACCAGTAGTAAAAATTTTTGAATTCCACCACTGGTCCATTATGACAATTTATCATTCAGGTTTTACAAATCAGGAAAAAATATGTAGCAGACTATATTACTGAAATTATATGATAACCATAAATACAGAGTGGAAGATATCTTCACTCTAGTGGCAGATCAGAAGTGTATTTTATAAAATCTAGTGAAGTCTATATTCACCCAACATGTTGTTTTTACAATCATATTGGCTATTTAACTCTACAGGCCAGCTTTCAGCATTACCAGATTTCCTACATTTTATTTTGTATTGCCTAAAATGAATTGGTTTCAAGTCACATTTTCTAGCTTCTGCAACTTGCATCTTAACAAGCCTTTAGTGGTATGAATAGTTCATTAGAGTCAATAACATATCATCTCTCTGATTATGTAGCCCATAAAATATACTAGGATGGTTGGAATTTGAAGTAATAAGTATTTGAATATAGATAGAACATTAATTTTGGTGTCATTTTAGAAAATCACTTCTATTCAGAAAGCACAGAAGTATTTGCTTAACATGAAGTGTTTTCCTTCTCCATAGGGAATAGATTAAGTGCAGGCAAAGTGATTTGCTGAACTGGCACATTTAAATACAGGCTTGCAGTTCACTATTAGGTCATAGAAATCAGTGGGGTGACAAATGGACAGATGCAAAGACATAACGGATAATCAGTGTGGTAATTAAATATACCTTGTTTCTCCCCCCCACACCCATGCCTTTAAGGAATATTACATTCATATTTTCACAATATTGTAAGTGCTGGAAAACAACCAACTTAATGTACCAGTTTTGATCAGACCAACATTTTAAAATACAAAAACAACATCCTAAATATTTTCTAGTGAAGAATCAGTGGTGGTATTCAGCAGGTTCTGACCAGTTCTGGAGAACCCGTAGTGGAAATTTTGAGTAGTTCAGAGAACCAGCAAATACCACCTCTGACTGGCCCTGCCCCCATCTATCAAGTTCCAGCTGATCGGCTGGGTCTTCTTTTGTTGCCCTGCACAGGAAAACAGAGCTGGAAAGCAGGGTAGTGGGGTGAGGAGGAAATGGAGAGTGGAGAATACAGTATCCTTTCCCTGCCATGCCCACCAAGCCACATCCACCAAGCCATGCCCACAGAACCAGTAGGGAAAAAATTGAGTCCCACCACTGGTAAAGAATCATCATGCATGTGGAATCCATTCTCTCGCTAAATCATGGCACAAATAGATGTCAGTTCCTTTTCTCCAGAACTATCCTGGTTTGTCTCTCTGATCCACTTGTGCCTCATTTGTTTTTTGCAGGGTATTTTTAATAATTTTAGCTTTATCTATTAAAATGATTTAACAAAAAAAAAGAGAGAGAGAAGAAGAAATCATGGAGCCCCTTCCAATAGCTGAGGAGCCAGCTGGAACTTAGGTGATAGTTCTTTCCAACTGGAAGAACAAACAAACAAACAGATCAAACAGATAATCAGAGTTGGAAGGGATCTTGTAGGTCATCTAGTCCAACCCCCCACCCAAGCGGGAGATCCTACATCATTTCTGACAAATGGCAGTCCAATCTCTTCTTGAAAGTCTCAAGTGATGGCGCTCCCACAACTTCCAAGGGCAAGCTGTTCCATTGGTTGATTGTTCTCACTGTCAGAAAGTTTCTCCTTGTTTCCAGGTTAAATCTCCTTGTTCAGTTTCCATCCATTATTCCTTGTCTGGCCTACAGGTGCTTTAGAAAATAGCTTGACCCCTTCCTCTCGGTGGCAGCCCCTCAAATATTAGAAGACTGCTATCATGTCTCCCCTGGTCCTTCTCTTTACTAGACTAGCCAAGGCCAGTTCCCGTAACCGTTTGTTGTATGTTTTAGCCTCCAGTCTCCTATTTAGCTGATTGTCTACTAAGACTCTAAGGTCCCTCTCACAGTTACTGCTGTTGAGCCTGGTTTCACCCAGTCTATATGTGTACTTTTGATTTTTCTTGCCTAAGTGTAGCACTTTACTTTTCTCTACATTTACTTTCAGTGTAGTCCTCAATCCTTACTATTGGTGCAGCCAGGTGTCCTGTGATTCCTGGAGCACTCATTCAGAGGAAGTTGACTGCTACCTTCACCAGGAACTTTTCCATTTTACTTTTTTCTTAATGTGGTTAATTATGTTGATATAATTACAGAATTAGAACATCTTCAATTTGCTGAAGATTATGCAATCACTGAAAGTTTCAAGCCTTCGAACTCACAGTGCTATTTTTTTTTTATCCAGACCTTTTCTAGGGCCAATTGCTTGTTAAAATTCTACAAGCAAACTGAACCAGTTATCAGGCTCAGATTTTCCCTTTACGACTCAATTCCTGTTCTGTTTGCTTCATTCTTGTCAGTGAATGTTTATTCTTTTCTTGCTAACTGACAATCATTGCATCCATTTCCCCTCATCATTTCTGTGGAACATTGCAAGTTCTGACCAACTGCTTAGATTCTTTCTTTGTCAAATGTTTATCAAAACATTGAATATTATGTTCATTCAAGAAATTTAGCCAAATTGATATTGATGATTCAATTCTCACTGCCCAAGTCTGTTCCATGTGAAAGGAAAGTTAAAGCCAAAGAAGCCACCTAAATTGCCACCTAAGTTTCTACACATTATGAGTAAACATTATCCCTCTTTCCCCCTTCTTAAATTACAAATGAACCAGATTAAAAGGGTTTTGGTCGATACCTATTCAGCCCCACCCCACTCAAGCAGATTATACATTTCTGGGACTAATTTGAAAATAATAGTGAGAGATCTATGGACCTTCATTTCCAAGATCTCAGTTGGGAGCAGTTTTAATGCACAAGTGGGTCCAGACGACCACACTCTTTGTACTAAGACTATCCTGAAGAGGTCAATGAGCTCTCTCCATGCTCCTTGATCAAGATACAGTCAGTAATTTTGCAAGTTGTTGCCTGAACACATTGTAGTAGCCAACAAATTTCACTTGTACATCTTGAACGGTAGAATTTTGGGAGGTCAACCTGAATGACTCTGAATGTCAGTAGTTGAGTACTAAAATATTTTCTGGGATTTATTTGAGAACTTCAATGAAATGATAGCAGTGATCCTTTCCCATTAACTCTCACTCTGAACTAATCACATTTTTGTTTTGCAAAATTCAGAATGCTATTCAACTGGAAATTGTGGCAGTTTCTGTATCCAGTGAGTGGAAATAAATTCAAACTCTTAAGACTGCTAAAGTGTTACATCTAGATTGATGGGAATTCAAAAAGAAGCCATAGTTGTTAAGTTGACTTATTTGATCTTTACCTATTTTGTGTCTCTTGTCCGAAGTCTACAACTGGACTGTCAAACTCATGGCCTGTGGGCCGGAGGCGTCATGCTCTGGCCATACCCATGCTGTTTAGTGAAGGGGGGAAAATCATAATACATCATCATTGACACCACAAGTTTGATACCCCTGGTCTACAAGAACAGATTGGACAAACTAGACCTATCACCATATTAATATAAGGTCCAAAGGTTGCTTTTATCAGGATTGTACTATAGCTGTCCATGAATTTTTGGCATATTTTGATTTATATCAAAAAGGCCTCCTAATTTGTCCCTTGCTAAATTAGTGGAATTGAAGAAATAATAAACAGTCATTCTGAGATCTATGAAGAGGTATGGTGTGCATCCTGGTAGCAATTAATTCTGGCGGCCAAGGGAAAGAGTTCCTCTACTGTCTTTTGGTAAATCATAGCAGGCCATCGGAGAAATGATTTACCCTCTCCAATTAGCAAAGTACTCACGGGGACTTGGGAAACATGCTTTATGGTTTCTGTTGCCGTTTTAGTATCCATGCATAAAATGAATTTCTTGTTTATTTATTAAGATCTTTAACTACTATGTCACCCATAGATCTAACAGTGGGTTACCATGAATAAAACAAATTGTATTAAAATAAGTAAAAGCTGCTTTTTGAGAAATAATCAGTCTGTAATGGATTCTGAAAAGAGGGGTTTTTTTTTTGACAGTGCTTCTAATTATATTTGTTTTCTGAAATTACCCAAATCACAAATGTAGTCAATGTATTTCTGACATGAAATCAATATTTAAATACTGTATTTGTTTCTACCATATCTACCAAAACTTGATGCCAACCATAAAAAATCCATTGGTAATTAATCCTTCAGGAAGTCAATCAACTAATCCAAAATATATTTTTCCTGTGTAAAATGCTACCTAATTAATTCTCAAGCTCGTATCTCTAAAGTATAAATTCAGTGTGTTTTTATTCCTATTTTAATTATTAATGCATTTTAAAGCAGGTAACAAAACTTGATTTAAACTCTAAAATGTTAATGGTGAACTTTAAATAATATTTTTGAAAGAATGAACAGGTAAAGAATTTAGATCCTTATGAAGTAGTCAGGCTTTATATTTTAGAGTATTTGGATTTATAGATTTATCTTCTTTCATATTGTTTAGAAACATATCTAAGAATATTATTTAAGGATAATATATACTTGTAAAATTCTTTTGTCAGATGGATTAAGTAATAAGTCCTCCTCCTCCTTCCTGGCAAGTGACATTTCCTTTTGTACATCTGAAAATATTCAGAAGGCAGAGCTAACCAGGAAATATATGTGGCTGAAAAATTATTTAAAAGGAAGCATTTTGTATTCTGATAGATCTTTTTTAGCAGATTTCAGCCGTGCTAAACCTTAATATAGAAAATTAACAGCACTCTTTTTCTGTGGTTACATATAGGAAGAAAGTAATTGTCTTCTTATTGGTACTGACTTGGTAGAGATCAGGGTTGTTTCACAATAATTTTCATGCTTGACAATTCTTGTAATTCTTTATATGATTAAAATATTCTCTATTTCCACATTTGAAGTAAAATTGTTATGTTTTATGCAGAAAATGTTTTGAAAAACAGGTATAGGAAAAACTACCTCTCTCCCCCACCCCTTTATTCATCGGTTTAAACTTTTTCTTATATATCTATTAAAATAAAGCTGCTTTATTCACTGTAATTCCAGAAGGAAAGGAGGGAAAATGCCCTGTCAAATGTTAATCTTGTGAACGGAAAGCTGAGTTTTAAAGCTATGTTCAAACTGATGACATTGATGGGTTTGGAGCGGATCACATTCTTGTAATATTGTGGATTAGCCTTGATTAATCCTTACTGTATTCTATTCTCTGTAAGCTTTGTGATATTCTTTTTTCTTAAAGGAAGATTAGTTTTGATTTAGTTTGGATCAGGATGGAAGTCACATTTTTCTTCCTAAAGTTCACTATTAATAAATGGCACTCCTTTGACAGGTCTTTTGCTGGGTTTATTATAGTTGCTTGCACTTCTCAGAGCAGGTGATAGAGCACTTTTGAAAGCCCAATTCTGAAAGCACCTAATTCTGAAAGCCTTTGAGATGGTGCTTTTTTTTTACTGCAATAAACACTTGGTTGGAAGAGAACCCAACTTCACGTTATCAGATGGCACATCACTCCATCATGATTAGCCTTAAGTATTTCAACATAGTGACCTTTGTCACACAATAAAAAAAAAAAAACTCTGTACAGACTCCTCGGACTTCATGTTTTACTTGTTTTCTATTCAGACTACTAAAAGATTCTTACAATTAAGATTCTATTTTTTTTCCAAATTACACATTAAAATAGGAAGCCGAAAGTGTATAAGACTTACAAATATAGCATCCACATTGTATATTTTAAAAAAATCATATGTAATGATATGTGAGAATGACTTTGAGAAAAGAATGGAAGAGCCCTAGGAAGTGATCAGGTAAAAGCGTGATAGGGAAACCCACAGTGGTGTAACAATTAGAGAAAAACACTTAGGAAGGACATACCCTAATTGATCAGGCAATTAAAAGTGCAAGTGGAAGATTTGTAATCTTACAAGATTACAAGATTATGTGAATTATCTCATCTAGTTGTATTTCCAGTCTGGTGTTAGCCTTGGAAGCCATTTTCTTGGAAGCTTCATGGCTGCCACATTTAGTGCCTGGGAAATTGGGAGGGGAGATTTCAGAGGGGGGTAGAAGATTAGACATAACATTCTTTCTTTGAAAGTCAAGGACAATATCTCCTGCACCTGGAGGGGAGTGACTGGGAGGAAGTCTTCCGTTGGAATGAGGAATTGATTAGACCATGTGATGGACTGATGGGTGCCGAGGGATGGATCTTTGGTTTCTCTTTTGGGAAGGGAAAACCTGGAACTCTCTGGGTTTTCCCAGATGTGCCAATATGACTTCTCTAAATAAATTCTTACTTGGATGAACTTGGTCTCTGAGTGCTGAATGGAGATGGAGAGTTTGGTTGGAACGCTGACATCTGGTTTACTTGGGAGGGCTGACACATTGATTAATGTAGATAGATAGATAGATAGATAGATAGATAGATAGATAGATAGATGATAGATAGATAGATAACAAAATATTTCATTTATACATTAGTCATTAAGACTTTTTTAATGATGCAATTTACTTTTTCAGTTTATGAATTAATCATTCAGTTAATGCCTTGTCCTAAATTATTTTTGCAACTTTTCCTGAAAGGAAAAAATATGCTATGCAAAATTAAAAGCTAGTTATAATTTGAGACTCCAAACTGAACTTTTGTTCCAAATGGTGAAAATAAACATAAAAAGATATATTTGAAATAGTTATGAATTCATAAGAGACCTTACTACTTGGTTATTTATGCATATATATATATATTTTTGAAATGTTTTTATTAATTTTAACAACAAACAAAAACACATAAAACATAAAAACATCATCCTTCCCTTCATGAGTTTACAGACAGTGTATCGGTTTGTTTATCACTTTTTTTTGTGCATCCATTTCATAGTCTCCATTGTAGTTATATTGCATAATAGCTCATATTATCAATCAACAATTATATAGCCTGATATCATTATTAAACAATCATTTGACTATAATTTTATTAATTCATACTTTAGCGAGATAACTATAGTTTACTTAATTTATTTTATAGCAAATCATAAAGTCATAACAAGTCTATCTTAATAAAATTTTATAAAGATAATATCATAGAAAAAAAGGAAATATGTATTCATTGTTTCCTAAGGTTCTAAATATTCTATTATTATATTTTATTATCTAACCATTGATAGAAAAGGTCCCAAACTTCATAGAATTGTTTATCTTCTTGTTCTCTAATTTCAAATGTCAATCTACTCATTTCAGCACATTCCAATATTTTCTTAATAATTTCTTCCTGTGATGGTATTTTCTTACTCTTCCAATTTTTAGCAAATACAATCCTAGCCGCTGTTAATACATTTACAATCAAATATTTCAAATTTTTATTGTATGTATCATGTAAGATTCCCAATAAAAAAATCTCTGGTTTTAAATCTATATGTTTCTTTGTCATTTTTTTTCAACCATATGCGAATTTTAGTCCAATATTTTCTAGCGTCCTCACAAGTCCACCACATATGGTAATATGAGCCAGGTATCTGATGACATTTCCAACACTTTTCAGATTTATTCTTGAACATTCTTGCTATTCTTGTCGGGGTTATTTTCTATTATTGCTTATAAGTTTGACTGCATCATTTAACAGACTGAAATATTCCATCTAATGGAAAACTTCAAATTTGGAACATTTAGCAGTTTTTTTTCAAAGAGGTTTAAGAAAGTAGTTCCAGCATATGTTATTTCAGATAATGATATCAAATATTCTAGCAATGAATTAGCAGAACTATATGGGCTGGATTGAAAATTAGAACTTGGCAAAATAATGATCTAAGTGCCTAACCTTTATTAGGTTCAGTCCTTTCCAGACTTATAAATCTTGATAAAGTCCCTGAAGGAATTATCAAATTTGCATAATAATAGTTCATCTGTCTTAACCATAAGATTGAAATTCTATGCTGTTCCTATACAGTAATATTAATGAGAATAAGTACTGATGTAATGTCTCATAAATAGCTAATAATGAGGATATCATATCAGCAAAAGGCATGAAAGAGGCAAGCAATATTTTTATGTTAGGTAGCATTGGAAGAAATTATTATTTTGTAGGATCAGTATATAGAGAGAGAATAAAAGAAGCTGAGGGCAGCCTTGTTTTGTATTTAAATAAAATGAAAGCATTAAAAATGAGAGTTAAAATGATAGTATTTATCAGTTACCTTTATTTACACTTTTATGGATATGTGATTTCTGGAGGAGAAATACATTTATACATTTATGGTATAAGAATGCTAATCGATTTTCACTTCAGGTATAGATATTATTACAAATGGTTGCAATAGCTATCAGGATAGGATAGAGATGTTAGTGCTCTATGCTATATACTGCAGTGGTGGGATTCAATTTTTTTTACTAGCAGTTCTGTGGGCATGGCTTGGTGGGCATGGCATGGCTTGGTGGGAGTGGCATGGGAAAGTTACTGCAAAATCCCCATTCCCTCTCCACTCCTGGGGGAAGGTTAGTGCAAAATCCCATTCCCTCTCCACCCCACTCCATTAACCTGCTTTCCAGCTCCATTCTCCTGGTCAGGGCAACAAAAGAAGACCCAGCCAATCAGCTAGGACTTGGGAGGCAGAGAATAGATGGGGGCAGGGCCATTCAGAGATGGTATTTGCCAGTTCTCTGAACGACTCAAAATTTCCTCTACCGGTTCTCCAGAAGTGGTCAGTACCTGCTGAATACCACCTCTGATATACCCCTAATAACATTGTTATAATTTAGCTAATTTAGGTAAATTCAAGTCTCAATACCAGATAAATTGTATTCTTGTGATTACAGAACTGCTACCTGTAAAATATGAGAATTTCTGAAGAACTGCTGAAGTTTCAGATTTGCGGGGTGGGGGGATCTCCTTGTTTTCAAAAAGGGAAGGAGGAAGAAGATCCTCAAAGAGATTACTAAATAGGGTATTTTGAGTACTTGGCTCAGGATGCAGTAATTAACAGCCCGCAGGCGCTAGCAATAAAAACTGACTTATTTACGTTTTCAACAGATACTAGTTAGTATGACCCAGGAATACCATGCCTTGATCTTAGCAAAGCTTTTAACAAAGTTTCTCAAGATATCTTCATTAATGAAATGGTAAAATATGGGCTAGAATGGTAAAGAAATTGGAAACCCTGTCCTATGAGAAACATTCAAACAAATGTGGAATGTTTAACTTATAAAAGAAAAGACTAAAGGAAGATGATAGAACAATATTCAGATATGGTTTTCATAAAGAGGAAGTAGGCCATTGCATCAGAAGGCAGGGACATAAGCAGTTGATTGAAATCAAAGATTAAATATAAGTAAGAATTTATTGGTGGCAAAAGCTTTCAACTAGTGGGACAAGGTGGTTTATGAAACAGTATGTACTTCTTTAATGGAGAATTTCAAACAGAGTAATCTGTGAATTGCTTTAGCAGATTCTATATTGAGCATGATAACTTCTGAGATTGCTTCCAAGTCTAATGATTCCATTTTGATAATACATATAGAAAGCTTTGATAATGTGCCATCCATTGTTGTATCTTCAATCCGCTATTACACCAGGGAGCTAATGGTAGCCATTGCAATTCCTTCTAATCATCTTAGTTCTGTGCTGTTTTTGCTATCCTGAAGAATTGGGCATAACTGGTCTTCATTTCAATACTGGATAAGTAGATCTCCCATTTACATTATGATACAGATTTGTGCTGATATTACAGCTGAGGGAAGTAACAAATTATATTTCTTTATGAAAGAAGACACAACATTTAAAAAAGAATGTTAAAGTTTTCTATGAAATTGGGATTCAAGCTTAAATTTTGATGGACATTTAATTATTGTTGATTTGTTATTATTTGCTTTGGCATTTACATTTGAAGATTAATAATATTTAATTATATTAAATATAATTATATTTAATAATTATACTGTATAAATTTCTTTCTGCATTCACAGTAAAATATATTGTGCACTATTTCAAGAATGTATTTTAAAATTGCAACCATATGTTGCATGGGTGGTGTTGAAATCATAAAAAGATTAGTGGCTTGTAGTAGAATGTGGGATGACAGTCTGTGAGACTTTCATTAGTGCCAGTATACAAGTTATTCTAAATCTTATGTATGTATAATTCTGAAATTATTTATATTAGACAAAGTTGTTTATAACAATGTTTTTATTAGTAAAAAGAGAGTTCAAAAATGCATTTGTTAAGAAAAAGTATGTTGGTTTAATTATGAGGATTAAAAAGAAATGCAAAATTATGTGAAAACCAAATATACATTAAAATTACTGATTAAGGGAAAATTGAAAACTTGGCAAATTTGTTTACTCCTAGACAATGAATTAATGCATACAGTTTCACATACATTTCCTTCATTGCTAGTTGGGATGAAAAATGAGATGAGATTGGCTTCATCATGTTTAGTGTGGAGTGCAATCCTCCGATGTCTAAGATTCTACTGTCATAATTCCATATGTGAGATTTCCATTACAGTAACAACAATTGATTTATTTTTTTATTTTGAAATGGAAATGAAATGAAAACTATAATAAATTTCTACATTTTCTGCAGAATTTTTTAAAATTGTTTTTATTGTTTTTTTGTGATCCCACTGCCTGTTGGGGACCCATAGTCACAATTTATGTACAAAAGAAAATAGATCCTACATTCAGAACAAAAAATACACAGAAAAAAATAACGTAGTCAAATTTTCACAGATCATAGACTTCATACGCAATGGACTACATTTTGTTGCAATTTGTGTCATTTGTATAACAATGTCATTATGTAAATAAGACAAAGCACATCATTTACACATTGATATCATTACACATTGTAATTTGCATCACTTTATGTTATGTCTGTAATTTATGTCATTTTCATTATCGTGAAATTCTCTTTGATTTATCAAATTTTGGGAAATAGCATATACCCTTCTCTCTCCCAGTTAGTCCATTAAAAAAAAGGTTATCTTGAATGATACAATTGGAATGCTAACTTTCCTGCTGGTGTTGATTAGACATTGTGGATGCAGTAATGGTTGAACTAAGTGGAGTATCAAGTATTAAGGAACACTTGGGGTACTCATTCACTCTTGCAAGATCCATTGTTCATCATTACAACTTTCCCCACTAGGGACAAATCCTGCTTGTGGAAGCCACTTGGATGGAAGAGAGCAGTCAGTGGATACCAATCAACAGAAACAGGACTCAGGTTCTTACATATGTTTTTCTTCTTGGAAAAGCATTGTTTGACAGAAGAGCAGGTGTCAGTAAAATTGTGCATGCTATAGTCAGTGTATCTTAGCAAGGCAGAGAACCAATATTCCAATTTTGGGTTATCAGTGCCAGCTTTTTGTGAGATCTGGCAACCAAATTGGTATGACTCTTGTCCATTGACCAGCATCCTTGTAAGACAATATTCTTCCTGGTATATTACCATGCAAAATATGCAACTGGAACAACTTATTTCCGAAGAGGAACCTCCCCTTCCATCATTTAGCCAACACTCATGCTTCTACTCTGAGGATTATTAATTTATTCCTAATCTCTTTTTTATGTTTATCCCCAGTCTCCATATTAACTAGTCATTACTCTATAAAATAAGTCTATTCTCCTGTATTTATCACATAATATTGATAGTAGTCTTTACTGTAAATCTTTGTTTGAAAAATCTTTTGAAAATGCAAATGAAATGCACCCCCTCTACATTTTTACAGACATTCCAAGTAACAATAAATTAGATTGTGTGTTAATTCTTCTTTAATAGTGCTTGATCTATTATAGTCCCATAACTTTTTCTTTAATAATATATTAGGCAAAAGTCACATTAATTAGCTGCCCTATTACTTCTCTTACCTGTCCATTCCTCTCCTAAGTGTCTTTTAAATACATAATTTGTACTGTCCATTTTGCAGGGTTTTGAAACAGTAGTTGATCTTTGTATATTGTTAGAAGATTAGTGCGACACATTTAGCTTTTTTATTTTATTGTTTGTCAACATTATTTTCTTTATCTAAACCATGTAAATACCAATTTGGTCCAAATGTGGGCTTTTCTAAAATCTCTTTATCCTCAGTATTTCTTTAAGTATCTTCTGATCCAATTGATCATTTAAAAAAAAAACTAGGCAGCATTTTTATTGTCATAAGAAAACATGTTTTAAATTTATTAACTGTGCTAGCAATTGTAGCTCTTTTTCTCATCTGCAGACCACTTTCTAAACCTGAATTTATTCTACAGTGGTTTTTTTTAATCCTAATGTAGCTCTTTCTGGTTCCCTTTAGTCCACTTTCAAAGACCTCTCTCATCATTTCTTTATTTTCCAATCAACAAAACTTTCCCACAGGAAAATTTATTATAATTAATTTCAAAATCTAAATATATATGTTATAATATTTCAAAACATCCCACCACAGGAAATGTTCTTTCAAGTCCACCTAGCCCTTTAGGTTTCTACATCAACTGTTGTGGCCCATCGGCTGCCAGCAGAGCTAGCAGCAGAGTCAGATGAGGAGGAGGTTGAGGAAGAACCTGGGGCAGCTTCAGAGTCTTTGAAAGTTTCTGATAAGGAAGCAGCATCAGAGGCAGAGGCAGAGCCAGGGCCTTCCATCCTCCCCTAAGTGGAGAGGCAGCTGTCTTTGGGGCCTAAGCTGAGTGAGGGGGGAGAACAGATAGGGTCCATTCCAGATGTGCATACACATAGAGAAGAGAGGAGAGGAGAGCAATGGAAGGCAATAAGCCAGCTCTCAGGGAAACACAGATGTGGACACTAGCCATCCCTTCCTGGCTGGGGAATAAATAGGAGGGGTTTGGGAGTGGCCGGTTGCCACAGACAACTCTTCATTTTTAGGATACAGCAAGCAATTCGGATTTCTTGGCCTGTTGGGACTAATTACATTTGGTTTGTGTTTATCCACGTGAATAAAAGACTGTCCCTACCCTGTTTGAAAAGGGGTTTGTTTTTAATCATTAATAAGTGGTTTATCATTACTTGCTAAAGCTGGGTCAGAACATCAACATTCTAATCCCCCTTTGGTGGTTTTCCAAAATGTAGAAATATTGTTTTGATCCTTAAACTTACAAAGAACTTTTTTCATCCAGGGCAGAAGGAGATTGCCCTGGCATAACAAAACTTGTTCTTTAGAAGGGTCTTAGCATCTAGAAAATCAATAACAAGTAACTTTCTAAAGTAGTTAAGAGGGAAGATAGATAAATACAGTGCTGAACCATGGCTTAGGTAGTTATATTCTCCTTCCTCTCCCACTCTTTTAGAGGTGTTTTACTGTCTCTTTGCAAGGAGATACAGATCAAAGTTGTAGCCAATCATTTCCTTTCCTTGATCCATTCACTGCCTTCTCCTTTTGTTGCAGTTGGTGGCTCCACAAAAGCAGAGCCATATTTGGTCCATCAGTTCTGACCCACATACTCTCCTGTGGTCTGTTCCTCCTCGATATTCTGAATGTATCTGACTCTTTTGTCATTCAAAATGTGTTTAAACTAATATGTTCATTTTGTGCAAGTTTTTCTGTCTATATCAATTATGTTGTGTTGCATTTCCTTGGTAAGATTTTGTTTACACACAAATTAGACTTGATAATGTAGTGATGTGTCACAAAGTCCTCTGGAAAAGGAACTAATGCTGAGAAGGGTAGAAGGGAAGAGAAGAACAAGGTAGATGCATTGAGTGGCAGTAGGTGCACTAATGGAATTGCTGATTCACCAGGTTAGGTGAATCAAAATGTATCTTTATAGTTGCTAAGAGATGACAGAGACTTCGTGCATGTAATTATTGTCACCATCAATTCAGTGATCTTACATTCAAATCAGCAAGAATCACAGCATCCGTTATAACCTTGATAACATATAACATTAAGTTCACAATCATTTTCCATCTACCAAGTACTCAGATTTTCAACTTTTTTATTGTGACCAAAATACACATTTCTTCAGACTTTCTCAGATTAATTGAAGCTACAGTACTACATATCTTTTTTTATGCCTCCCTGTTTTCATTCTCCATTTTAAGATGTCCTTGAGTATGTTGTTCTGGGGACTTACCAAATTTAAACTATTTTTGAAGCAGTTGTGTTGACACTTCTTTCAGGGTTCCTACTAATTTGATGCTATGTCCTCTTTAATATAACAACAATTTCCGCAGTTTATTCTCTCCCTTTCTCTCTTTCTCATATTTATCATGATAATTCTATGCTATTGTTTCATATGGTTTCATAACAATTCACTTATTCCTATTTGCCTTTTAAAATGAAGCACTAAATTTCTATTTGTGGATTGGAGACTTCTAGCATTCCTGCTTATCATCCTTAATAGTATTTCAGTATCAGTCTTTGTGAGGCCTATTAACTATCTATCAGTCTATATCATCCTATGGTGTGTTCATATATCCAGAAGGAATTAATACGCGCTATTGAAGAGGTATACCTATAGCAGCATGCACTGTTTTTAGTTATTTAATAGTACTGTATCTGATTGTTTCAATTATTCCATTGTTTTCACAAGAGCTTAAATCTTTGTCTTCATTGTGATGCACTCATGAATGTTAATATTGATTTGTCATTTGCAAAAATTGTCATTTTTTCCCCTCAGCAATTATCATACAATGCTGATTCCTTTCCTGAATATTTATTATGTAAAACTGTTCATTTTACATAGTTATTCTATCCTTATAAAGTTATGCTAGTAAGATTGGAAATAGGTTGATCACATTAAGACTAAAATGTGTTTTTAATTCTTCTAGGTCTCATTTCAAAAGTTCTTCCATTAATGAGAGTTATGAAAATTAAAGAAATGCAAGAAAAAATGAAGAAATTTAAAAAATGTTTTAGCCTATTACTTTCTTAAACTGCTACTTTGAATTTGCAAAAATAGAATATTTAGGTAAATTATTGTAAAACCTGCAGCCATATCTCCCCAATAAATCACATTTTGCTTTTCTAAATTAATACCTGAATATTCTGCTATATGGAACTAAAATGGGCTAATAACAATGTTAAGAGATAATTAGATGAATAAAAATTCAACTAAAAATCTAAGTTTCATTTGCCAAAATAATTTATATATATATATTTCAAAATAAATAATAGGCCCATTGTGGGTAAGGTAATGCCTGACATTGTGCTGACACAAAGTCAAGATAACATATTTGTGCAGAACAAGGTGAGAAAATGATACAAAAAGGAATATAAAGGAAAGACAAGGTTAGTCTGTAATATAGCAGCATCATGGTCTTGTGCTAGATATTAATCATGGACTAGCATGATGATATAATGATTATAATGTGAGATTTATGTCAGTGTCCTACAAATGATATGACAATTGTACACAATGAAAGGATCAATGTATTTTAAATGTTAGGGATATGCCTCTAAATAGCTTCCTTTGAGATACATATTATTAGCTATAAACCTTCTATAGAAAAATAGGAAGGAAATACACTAATCAAAAGAACATGCTCAGAAATTTCCTACCAATAAGTTTCAGTAAAGGACAGTATACAGAAACATGCAGACACAGCCATATTTCCAAGGACACAATAATTGCTGAAAGTCAATCTCTTGATTGCCTTGTCCAATACAAGTAGATTGGCAACATACAGAAAAAACATCTGGAAGAGATCTAGTGAAATGATTTGTGCAGACTGGATGCTAATACAGATTTGTTTATTCTGTCAGTTGCTGAGTTATCTGTGGAATTACAGGAACCACAAAAGTCTTGGTCCTTTATCCTCAGCAGGTTCTTACAAGAGAAAGAATTGCAAACAAATCCCAGGATACCTTAAAAATTAATGTATTTATTATTCTATAATTTTAAATCAGAAATTATATGACACTTAATTTTGTTCGCTCCACTTCATATTTCAGCTTTCTCCACAATTGACATTGCTTTGACTAAGACACTATTTACTACTTACTGTATAAAAATTGCACTGGAACTATGTATATATACTGTAGACATGGAGAATATTAGAGGAACTACTCAGAGTCTCCTCCTGGCAAGATGGGCTGCAAAAAAATGAAATGAATAAATAGAAATGTTGCTGTATGTCCAAAGTGTCCATAAGCCAGTCAACTGATTGTATTATCTTGTCTCAATACAAATTCTTACAGTATACGGAGAAAGTAGTTTATAAATATATAGTTGTGTACATTGGAGGCTTAGAATGAACACAGCTAAATACTTTTCTGCATAATTCTTATTTTCCTTATTTTTATATGTTCTCTGGTTTTCTGTTCCAGCTTGTAGGACTGGAGTGAGTTCCATTTTGCCACATTTTGCCACATTTTTATAGTACCATTAATAAGTTGCACTGGCCCAATTTTAAAAAGACTGCACATGTATGACATCATGCACATATAGTTGTCTATGTATATATTAAAACATAAAGAACAAAACCTTCACTCATATAGTTGCATATATAGTGTGTATATATCTTGTCTGTCTTTATCTATCTATCTATCTGTCTGTCTGTCTATCTATCTATCTACCTACTGTGGTGTGTGTGTGTGTGTGTGTGTGTGTGTGTAGAGCACAATAGCATTTATATTTATATATCACTTCACAGTTCTTACAGCCCTCCCTAAGTGGTTTACAGAGTCAGCATATTGCCCCAACAAACTGGTTCCTCATTTTACCGACCTTGGAATAATGCAAGGCTAAGTCAGCCTTGAGCCAGTCAGAATCGAACTCCTGGCAGTAAGCAGTGACTTAGCCTGCAGTACTACATTCTAACCACTGCACCGCCATGGCTCTTATTCATGTATAATGAGAACTAATAGTACATTATGAATTCTGTGATTAAAATAGGTAATTGTTAAATTTGAGAAATTAAAAATAAAAGGTGGAATAGGTTATACAGAGTGAACACAAGAAGACCACTTCAGAGAGTTTACAGCTTGGGGAATAAATTTATTGCAACTGCAGTCTCTTTTATGAATTAAGTGTTGTACATATTTTAAGATGCACTCAGGCAGCAGATATATATCTGCTTCTTTGTAACAAAGACATTTATCTGTAGCTTCATCACAAAAATTCTTCATGTGTCTGTAATTATTTGTGACAAAACTACTTCAATTTCTGTTTTCAGTCCAATCTTGGATTCCATAATGACAGTAATGTATGTGTTGAAGAAAATTATTTAAAAAATGTGACTTGTGATATTTATAGGAGTATTGGCATTCCCAAATGGATGCTGAACATGCCTGAATATCCATCTATTGATTTTTTTCCACACAAAAGCAACTTATGAAAGTTATTTTTAGATTAAATATATTTTCCATACTCTGAATACTTGCATAGAACATATAAATTAAACATATGAGTCTTTTCTGAATCTTCTCTCATATTAATACATATGGGAAAAGTCTGTGATAGATAATTAATGTTATGCATTTGTTATTCCTTTTGCATCCTCAGGGCACATGATATTATTGGGTTGAGGGCTTACCGGTTAAAAAATTGTACAAAATGGAAAGCATTCCATTCATGACCGAATATCTCAGATTGGCAAAATAACAAGGTGTTTAAACAGAATGAGCTAAAATATACTGGATAGGAACACATTTCACTATCTCAGCTGCACAGGATATCTGGCTCAAATAATAGGCTGACACTTCTAAGGTTTTGTTAGACAAGAGTAGGGCTATTGAAAACTCAAGCCCAAAACAGGATGAAATAGAATATTATAAATGAAAAATATGATGGCTAAGAAAATATATCACTGGAGTTCTGAGTTTTTAAAGAAGGGAATAAGTATGACAAACAGGGACAGATATTTGAACAATTCCCCAAATGAAGTTAAAGGATTAAATAAAAAGGCTGCTCAAAAACAAATGATGAATACAAATGCATGCTGTTAAAATATCATGGGCATACTTTAGACAGGATTTCACATTTCAAAGCTTTTCAAATGAAAAATTAAGCAAGTTATGAAACATTTCTAATTAAAATCAGTTGTTTAAATTTTTAATAGGTTGTTCTTTATTAATTTAATCCTGGTTTAGATGAAATATAGATAAGGATTGATTGGTACATCCCTCAGTTATATTCAACAAATAGATAGGAGTTTAATCCCACCCCCAATTGTTTAAAACCAAGAAGAATAAGTGACATTGTTTCTAAATTAAGCTGCTGATATGGTGAAAGGATAATGTGAATAAATTTGTATGGGAAAGAACTACAATCTTAGCTTTTGTATTAAATAAATAGTGTATGTCTCCAAACCTATCTTTTAATTTCAATCTACATTAATTTCCCCATTCCCATCCTGTATTTTGGTTCTGTTCTTTTGTTTCTAAACTGGTTTCTAATTAAATGTAATGTGTCAAAAGTCAACTTTTTCTTGTTTTAATTTAATTGATTTCATTTTAAAGAAAACTGAACTATTGCTCCTAATTCTTACCAATAATTAGTTCAAATAATTGTATTTCTTTTCTTTTGGCCTTTAGGAATACATTTACTTATATATATATATAATATGCCGAAGAAAATAACATAGTTTTTATAACACAAACATTCAATAACAAGTATTCAGATAGTGGTTTTATTTTGCACATTCATTTTTAGATAACAATATAAGTTGATTCCTGTATTCCTTATCCCTACAATTCATAAATGTCTCAAGAGGATGCCTGAGTAAAGCCCGCAAAAATCTAAAATCTATTCTGAAATAAAGCATTGACACAAGATCCTGATGCAATTTATTGATTAAGCATTTATTTATTTATGCAGATAGTTTATGTATTTCTTTTCAATTAATTTTTTTAAACAAAGCTAGATAACATTCAGTGAAATATTACAGAACAACAACTAAAATGTAACATTTCAAGTATGTATAATGTCTATGATTTTAAAACATGAATTCAGCTATAATATATTCTGCTATGATAATGAAATATTGAAACTGAATGTGATAGAGTGGGGGCGGGGGGGAGAGAGAACGAGAATCAATTTGAAAACTTGGGGAAAGCAAAAAGCTGTATCATTCATTACAGCTAAGTCACAATTAAAGAGAGTTTGAATAATGTGATATATGATTTACTGAATTCCATAGTCATACCAGGTTGCACTTAATATGAGCTAAAATTCAATTAATGTGAGAGTTGAGCTTACTGGTTTATCATTGGAGTTTGAATGCTACTGCTTCAGTCTGCCCTTGTGCTTAATGGCCAAAAGAAAGATTCCTTCAGATTAAAAAACACTATAAGCACCAAAAGGAAGAGGCTCATTATTATAGAATAGCAGAAATTTGATGAAATTGAACAGAATGAATGTGGTTATAAGCAACTCTAACATAGAATGATATATTGAAATACCAATACATTTTTGTATTATTTTGCTTTCTATCCTACGTTCCCATCTTTGATAACAATTACAGGTATAATTTTAATTTTATCCATTACTATAGTACTTTGTTAATAAGCATACAAAAACTTTCTAATATTTTCATTGCCTACTTCCATCATACCATGGAAGGTTAAAGTCAGGAACTGTGTAACCTGTTTAAAAAATAGATCAGTAACAAATGTATTAATTTTAAATGATTTTAATCCTACATAAGCAGCCCATAGTTGCATGGTGAATAAGCATCCTTAAAAATCAAAGACCTATGAATGAATGAATGAATGAATGAATGAATGAATGAATGTTGTGATGAGCACTGTAACATACGTCTGAATTACTAAACACACACACAATATTGAAATCAAATCAAAGTCTAGCTAAACTGTAATGAGTATGATTTCATTGGCCCAGCCAGATTTTTAGTGTCATTGGAAAATGAGCCATGGTGTCGCAGTGGTTAGAGTGGAGTACTGCAAGCTACTTCTGCTGCCTGCTGGCTGCCTGGCAATTTGGCAGTTCAAATCTCACCAGGCTCAAGTTTCACTCAGACTTCCATCTTTCTGAGGTCATTAAAATGAGGACCCAGATTGTTGAGGGAAATATGCTGACTCTGTAAACCTCTTAGAAAGGGCTGTAAAGCATTGTGAAGTGGTATAAAAAGTCTAAGTGCTATTGCTATAACAGAGTTGCCACTATTTTTTGTTTCTTTATTTGAATTGAAAGAAGCTCTTTCCCCAAATAAGAATCTTTTTTTAGTGTACTCTTCTCGGTTATGTACTAAGACTAATGTAGATGAATAATGATGCAGTCAAAAAAATGAACCAATAATCCTATACAAATTGCAGGAATGGGGAAAAGGCAGTTTGAGTTGTTCAGCATCATTCATTTCTTTTAAAAGAAAGGTAAGTTCTGAACAGCCTTCAAAAAAGACTCCGACTACAGTGCAACTGGATTTAGATCAGACATTTTCCAGGGATGACATTAAAAGGATTTATTGTTTATCCTAGAATGCTCCATCATCATGTTATATCCCCATTTACTAAGACTCTGAAAAGAGGAAAGGAGATTTAGTGGTTGGATTAGAAAGAATGGTGCAACTTTAATCGAAAATAGAATTGCTGCCACAGCACGGATAACAAGTGAGACTTTGGCAGTGATGAGCTCTTTCCTTCTTAAGGAATTGTAACCCTTTTGAGGCCCCTTTCAGCTTTGTGATTAATGGATTCATTAGAAGAGTGGTTTGCTCTGTTTTGCTATATGTAAGATTTACAAGGTTATGGTACAAAAGTATTGTTAAATAGATTGCAGCTTTTAAAACTGCATTACTTGAAAAAATAAAAATAAAGAAGGACTTCTATTTGGTTTGGTTTTTTTACACTTGAACATATTCTTTGTGGATAAGAATTATATTCTTATAATTATTTTAAGTTAATTATGGTAATTATATTCTTACACTATTAAAAAATTAATATTAAATATATGATTTAGTGTAGTTTAAAATTAAATTATATTGCAATAATCATATTGATTATATTGTTACCATAAAGAATGAATTATGAATTATATATTTTATAAATTAATTTTTTTATGTATTCAAATACATGCTATATTGAACTATATGTTCCTAATGTTGGAAAGCAAGCTTGTTTCATAGAAAAGGAGAAAAGATCGCATATGAAGTCAATGTTATTTTTAACATGTTTTCTATTACATAGTTGTCATATTATACATGTAATATCAATGTTCCTAACAGAAAAGCAAATAAAAATGGATTATGTCTTAAATAAATCTGAGCAAATCTTTGCACACACAGAATTAGGGTAACGTTTATCAAATTAAAATCTAAGATATTCATACAGATCAAGCACTTTTTGTAATGAAATATATTGGATAAACTATGGTATTTAGCAGCTTGATACTATACAGTATGATTTGTATTAATGTTTGTGTGTATTTAGTTATGTGTGTAGATATAATATAAACAACCATTTGTCTCTACAAGTTTCTAGGGAAAATGCTAAAATGGGAATTCCCTGACATGGGGGATGGAAATGCCAATATATTAATCTAACAATAATTACTTAAGGTTGCAAATCATAACTACAGATCATTACGATAAAATTAAAAATATAATTTTACAATGAAAAATAAATATTGTCTTTCATATAAGGTACCACATTGCCATCATATATAAAACCTCTGAAGCATAACTTCTGTTGTTTTATGACTGAAAAAGTTCAACAATTAGAGTGATTTATGAGACAATGGTGATAGTTATATAAATTGATGTTTCGCCAGAATCAAATTATATTCTATCCAGAACTTGATTTACCAGATGTTTTTTCACACATATTCCAGTCTATTACAAAGTTACAAGGTTGTTCTGAAACATCTACATTCTGATATTATGACTTAGATTGTGAATGTAAAGGTCACGTCCCTATTTTTCAGGAATTTGTACGCTGAAATTCAGTAGAATAAATGTAAATTGCCTCTTATTTTATTTCTTCCTAAATCTACAGGGATAGCTACATGTCACTTTTTCTGGTTATCATTTTTTTCTTAATTTTTTAAAAAAAATACATCTTCCAGTCCATCATAACAAAGAATAAGATGCACATTAAGGATAGAAAGCAATAGGTGGATAAAAAAAAGGTTGTTTTCATTGTATTATCTATTAACAAATTGCCACTAAGAACTTTAAACACACTGAAGTATTTTAAATTAATCCCATTTATTATTTACTTAAATGTCAGGTTTTTGATAGTCAGCAGACTAAAAGAATTCTGGATGTTGTGGCCATGTTTACTTCTAGTATTCAGTCCATGCCTCAGTTATTCCTCTGAAAGCTGACAGAATCAGTTGTTATGTTAGCATTAATGCCTTTAATGTGATCTACTAACAGAGTTTAGGGGTAGCCTATCACTAAGAATCATTTCTTAGTTTTGCATTGTTTAAGGCTAATCAGAATATTTTAGAGGAAGAACTCTTAAGTTATTTTAACTTCCTCACACAAAGGTAGGAAATTACTGATTAAATCTATTTCCCTTTTTAAGGTAGTGTCTGTAACTAATTAAAAAGAGAATAAGCTGATTAAACTCATGGGTGAGCACAACCTCTCCCAAAACTGTCAGTATGGAGTTTTATAAATAATTGTTTACAAAATAAATAAATATTTGATTGGGGAGTGCTATCTCAGCTTGGAAACCGACTGTTGTTAATTTCTTAGTACTAAACTGTACTGTAGTAGATCTTAGATTAATAAATATGGGATTCAAACCAAAGCCATTTTATTCATAACTGAATACCACAGAGTTTATATAAATTAATTTAGAAATTAACAGTACTGAGTGTACATAATATATTTTTCATGCTGATATGTTGTAGATACATATCCATAGGATGACTTGAGGAGGCCATCTTCTGAACCACGGCATTGCAATGGCTTCTAAATACATAGCATTTGACAAATGTAAATAACAACGAACATGATAAAGTCACCAGAACAAACCACAAAGGGACCTATCTGTTTACCTACCTACCCACCCACCCATTTAATTGTGTTTGGGAAAAATTAAGATTAGCAGTTGGGTCAGGCTTATTGGAGGGCTTACTGAAATTTCTTGCTTTCCTTTTTAACAAAAACTAGAAAACTGGACCAGACGTGCATGACATCTTCTCTCATGTTCAAATGTTCATCTGAACAGTCAGGATCAATGACAACAGAAGCTTCAAACACGTCTCAATTTTGTTCTTTCCAAAGTTGAAGAGATGAAATATATGGATTCTTTGTCTTAGTAGTTTCTCCAATAGTTTAACATTCTCATGTTGAATTCCATCATTGTGGTAGAATTTGGTGAAGTGAAGGAGGAGTTAAGAGACTGTCTAACCTGGAATCTCTGAGGAGGAGGAAAGGAGGGAGATATAACTCCCCCCCCAAAAAAAAAAAAAAGCTTTTTGGTATGCTTGTCTGGTTGTTCTCAAAAGAATGCAGTTAGTTTTGTGAAAATCTTGTAAATAGGCAAGTAGCAACACACATGCTTCTCTGATCAGCTCACTGCTTTGTTCTTGTTCCTTGCACCTGACAATTGTGAAGTATACATTCTCAGTTCCTGCTTCTTGAGGATCCATGAGGAAAATTTGGATGAATTTGACATACTGGTTGGAGTCTGGCATTAAATGTTGAGTGTGATGATTTTGCCCTTGAAAAATCACTAAAACATTTCATCTGTTCCTTGTTGGAAAGACTGCTTTGCTACCAAACAATGTCATTTGGAAGAAGCAGTTATATTGTGTGATATTCTTCCTGAACTCATTTGTAGTAGGTTCATCACTGCTATATAGATTGAAGAGTTCATTCAGTAGAGGTCGCAAGCTGACTATCCCAACCTTTCTTTTCGTATAGTAGAAATTGGAAGCATAGGAATTTGTGACAGTATAGGCAAAGTTTGGCCATGGCACCAACAACAATAGAAGTATTATATTGTGCAAATAATAGGTTTCAACTTCCTCTCTGTTGAGGTCTTGTTATTGAAGCTGGGCATACTTTGAGAAACTCTCAAAGTAATTAGCAATTGCCACATATTATCTTCCCTTTCCACTATCATCTTTTCTTGCTTCCTCATCTCTACCTTTCCTTGTGATTCTGGAGATGTTTTATCCTCCATTTTATCTTTCTTCCTTCTTTCTGCATCCCAATAAAATTTAGTATGCCATTTTTTACTATGACATCATCCCTGGCATAATTATGCTGATGAAATTTTAATTTAATTTTATCACAATGTGACAATCTCACTTCAGAAGAGTTTGGAACCTGCTGGCTTCTCCACTAAGTTGTAGGAAGCTCTCAGAGATAATAAAATAGGATCATGTGACCTGAGGGCTAGAATTGGAGAAGTATATCTGAACTCAGGTGACTGAAGGAATGACCAGTCTGTGCTCAATTTCAGAGAATGAAGCAATTAAATAATGAAACAAGATGGGCAAAGACTATAATAGTGGTAATGGATTTGACTGACACCAAATAGATCCAGTTTCTGCTCCATCTGCCACAGCAGCTCACTTGATGACTTTCAGCCAGCCTACCTCAGAGGATTGTGAACAAATACAGGATGATGCAGCATTAGGCATGTTCCTGAAGTTCCTAAACAAAGATAGATTAAAGATACATGTGCATGTTTGTGTGCCAGAGAAAGGGCCCATAAGGCAATAAAAAGATGAAGGCCTTTCTTCATTCATCTTAAAGTTGTTGCCTCTGTAAGAGTCAAATGATGAGTCCTTGCTGCTGGTTGGGGGAGGAAAGGAAGGACCATATGTTGAATGTGCAGCAGCAACCAGTAGCTATCAGCTACTCTTCGGCACAAATGGGTTGTTGTAAATAAATCCATGTGCCAAATTTTTATCTATATATTGTCTCATTTCCTCCATCTCATTTGGAGTCATGGCATACATTTGTGGTTTTGGAAACTTTGCTCCAGGAATTGGGTTGTTATTCATCACATTGTAAATCAGGAATTGGCACAAATTCTATCCCATTTACTACCTGGAATGGGCTATATCCTGTGCTTTCATGTATAGCATTATTATATGCTACTTCAGCAAATGGAAGCAAATCAGCCCATTCTCGCTGTTGATAAGATGTACAGTATATGATCTCAAATATCTTTCAATGATTGCATTAGCTCTTTCAGCAGTACCATTGGTGCTGGGATGGTATGTAGAGCTAAGACCTTGAGAGCATCCTAAAAAGCGTACAAATGCTCTCCAAAATCGTACTGTGAATTGCACACCTCTATCCGAAATTATCCTCCTAGGTATGCCATGTAATCTATACACATGTTTTATAAACAGGTTGGCTAATTTTGTTGCCGAAGGTAATCCTTTGCATGGTATAAAGTGAACTTATTTTGAAAACAAGTCTATAATAGTCCAGTTTACTGTATATCCGTTACTGCTGGGCAACTCCACAATAAAGTCCATGGCTATATCTTGCCATGTCCGGTTTGGATCCGATACAGTTTGTAATAGTCCTAAAGGTTTTCCTACTTGAGGTTTCGTAGTAGCACAAATGTGACATTCTTTAAGGTACTGTTCAATCTCTGATCTCATATTTGGCCACCAAAACTGCTGCCTTACCAAATGTAGTGTTTTTAAAAATCCAAGTGTCCAGCCTGCCTTACATCATGACATTGGAATAATATCTTTTTCCTACAATTTGATGGAACATATATTTTATCCCCTCTCCAATACAATCCATCTTTATGTAAATAGGCACTATTATTTGTTTTTATCCATACATCCATTTTTGTAGCCTCTTCTAATTCCTTTTTGGTTATCTCTTTTGCGGTCAACATCTGAATTTGTTTGGTTGATGGTCCTACAGAGATCATGGGCTGAATAACTTAGTCTCTAGACACATTGTATTGAGGTAGTCTAGATAGTGCATCCGCCATGAAGTTTTTACCTCCTGGAACACATTGCAACTGGAAATCAAAATGTTTAAAATACAAAGTCCATCTTACTTGTTTAGGGGATAGTTTTCTCGGTTTCTGTAATGCTTGTAAATTTTTATGATCCGTCCAAACTTCGAATTTTTCTTTCAACCCTTCTAATAGGTGTCTCCATGTACTAAGTGCCCATTTTATGGCGAAAGCCTCCTTTTCCCAAATAGCTCACCTGCGTTCTGTGATTGTAAATTTCCATGATGTATATACACATGGTCGTAATTGTCCACCAATGTTATACTGTAAGAGGACAGCCCCCACATCCACATCACTTGCATCAGCTTGTACTACATAACTTTTAGTTGTATCAGGATGTTTTAAAGTGGGTTTTTGAGCAAATAAAGGTTTCAGGTTATCAAACGCTCGCTGACACTCCTGTCACCATACAATGGGTTGACTAGGTCTGGGTTTTGGTGCCTGATGTTTAGTTTCTAACAATTCTGTTAGTGGTAAAGCAATTTGCGCGAATTTAGGAATAAACTGCCGATAAAAGTTCGCAAATCCTAAAAAAACTTTTTAATTGCTTTTATGTTTTTGGCTCTTTCCAATCAACTATGGCTCTGACTTTATTGGGATCCATTTCTATTCCTTTATTGGATATTCTGTACCCCAAATAATCCAACAACATACAGTGAAACTCGCACTTCGAAAGTTTTACATATAATTTGGTGTCAAGTAATTTTTTCAGAACTTTCCTCACTAAGGTCACAAGTTCCTCCATTGTTTTTGTATAAATTAAAATATCATCTAAATATACTAGAACGCCATGATATAAATGTTCTTGTAATACTTCATTTATAAGTTGCATGAAGACAGTGGGTGCCCCTTGCAACCCAAATGGCATAACGTTAAACTGAAAACTTCCAAGGGCGCAATTAAAAGTAGTTTTCCATTGATCCCCCTCTCATATTCAAACTCTATAGTAGGCTTCTCATAAGTCCAATTTCGTAAAATACCTGCCAGTTGAACTCCCTCAGTCCCACATCCAACTCCACAACTGTTTTATACCATTCCCCCAGTTTCTGGGGAACCCCCTATAAAGACAAGCCTGCCTCAATCCTCTATCCAAACCAGATCTAAATTCTCTAATCAATAGTCTTTCTGGCCAGATGTGCAACCTAGTTGCTAATTTCTGAAATTCTCTGACATACTCCACAGCAGGCCTCCCATCCTGCTTCAATGACATTAATACTTCTTCATATTGATGTATCCTTGACCTATCTTCAAATTGAACTTTGAGTGCATCCAAAAACAAGCCAACATCAGTCAATTCCTTTGCATGAACACTATGCAACTCTGCAGCCCAATCGGCAGCATCACCTGTTAACACTGTAGTTATCGTAACTATAATAGACCATTGAGAAGGATAGTAATTTGAATATAATTCTAGGTGGTTCACAATTTAGCTTAAAAATAATGCTAACATCTCAGGGTTCCCATCAAAAGAAGTGTTTATAGGAGGAGGACCACCCCAAACCATTCTTTGGGGCCAATATCCAGATGTGCCTGATGTACCCCAGGAGTGAATTGTTTGTCTATTCCCCATTTGCGCATCCCTAAATTCAGCCCTGGAACCTGGGACTGGTTTAGAGGTTTTACTCCGAGTTCCTGATACTCCTACTACATCTGCTAATGATTCATCTACTTCCATAGAAAATGCTCCCTCCAACTTCCTCCTACTCATCTCCCTGCTATCTCTGGCACTTGAACTAAAGAAAGATGTGTCTTCCATTCTAAATCCCCTCCCTGGACTTTCCCAAATAGTTGGAGGAGTAGAGTCACGAATGCTTAAGTCACCATACTTGACACGGAGCAGTTCCAACGTACTAGCATTTAAACTAGTTGTAAAAGTACTACATTCATCTTCATCAGCAATCCGTCGTTGTCTCCACTCAAATGTCCCAGAGGTCAGCAGCATAAAAGTAGGAGGTTTCCCTTGTGAAACCTTTCCCCTCATATCGTCTGTCAACTCCAATCCTGCTTTCTGTTCCTTCCGGATTTTTGGCCTTACCACAGGCTGAGGATCTTCTTCACATCTGTTTGTTCACTTTCCAAAAACACCACATTATCATCCAACTGAATTGAGGGCTGCTCAGGCACCACACCAGACCCTCCAACAGCATGATCTGCATCCACCTCTGAAACGTTCTCAAAACCTCCATCAACAGCAGTACCTTCAGCCATAATATCACAGGTAACGAAATACTATAGCATGTAAGAGATCCAACTTTCCTCTCAGCTACTCTTCAGCACAAATGCAGGGAGAAAATAAGACACTCTGCGCTTCAGTATTTCGTAACACAAAGCTTATTTTTTATTTCTTCCTCTGCAAGGAGTCCAAGATAATAGCTAAGCAACCAAAATAAAGTTGGATCTAACCCGAGTTTCCTGGGACTCGATATTTATAATGATTTCCCCTCATTACCCTTCATTACCCCTGATTATCTTTATTACCCATGATTACCGTTTTTAATGATAATTATTCATATGAACTCAATCACATGAATCGTGGTTAATGCATAAAGTTTCACCTCACAGGATTTTACATAGACCGCGCATATAATTATGATACAGAGTTTATTCTGATGAAGAGGAATGCCATCCTTCAGGTCACTGTGGCTTTGATGCAAACGCATGTGTTGGATAGTTGCGACAGTAGCACCAAAACCAGTCACAACATTTCCTAACTTTCATTCCTTCAGGAGTCATGGGTCCTCAATTTTGGACCCATTCTGTAAGTTAGCCTACTTGAATTACCTTGGTTCAACAATTGTTGCCCTATAATGCACCATTTTGCCCAATTAAAGATCATGAAAAGAGTTTTAGTAGTATATAGATTTTGGTGGCAGATCAAAGCAATGGAGGGAAACACAACATTAACTGCAGATTTCTCATCCCTGACCTAAATAGTGCATGTAGCAAACACAATATGCCATCTCTATATCATATCTCAAATGAAACAATGTGTCATTTGCAGTTATTTCATAAGATCTGATATTATTTACTGTGTTTTTCTTTCTTCAAATCCAAATAAAATCAACTATATTGAAACATTATAATAAGTTATATTGTACTGAGAAAAAAACAATGTAACTATGTACTCTAAATTTTTCATGATCACCCAAAGCATCATCCATAGTTTGAGAACTCTGGATCTGGGAAAGACTATTTTTACAATATTTATGAGGTATTTTGTTTGTCCTCTTCGATAGAGTTGGTCAATTTTTATGTTACTTGTTCTCTTTACATTCCAAGGAAAATGAATTTATCTGGTGGTTAATGTTATCTGATAGTTAATGCATAAACATTAGCTCAAATCATTAACAGGGTTAGCAATATCTGTTGAGCATAATGAAAAAACTGGCAACTACATGAAGAGTTCTAGTTTTGCAAGCTAGAACAAGTTTTATGTATGTAGTCCAGTTGCTATTCATAAGCCATGATTTAATACAATCGTGACTTAATATGTTGTGTGAACTTAGTTGCTAAAGAATCAGAAATGCTTGCTGAACTAGTACAGTTGCGTTCTTTTTCCTTTTTGCCTAATCCTTATTGGATTATAAATATTTAATTTTGTTTTCTCAATAGCAAACTTCATTTCACGCACAGAGAATGTCAAAATAATAAATCATTTATGTTTATTGACTGGTTGAATTATTTTGCATATGCAAGAATATGTGTCTAGAAATATTGTATATGTACATATATAATAATTCAAAAATGTTTTCAACTGGTTATTAATTACATGTTTTATGTTCTAGGCAATCTATAAAAGTTGTAGACAAAATTTCAAATTATACAGTAGACCAACTTTTAGGATAATACATTAATAGATTTTGAAAACCGGTTTGTACATGTAGTAATAATGACTGCTTTATGACTGTTCTAATTAATTTTTTTATGATGTGGAAATGTTTCATAAGCCATGCATTAGTGAAAAGGAAAACTAGATAGATAGATAGATATATGGAAATGGAAGCAGCATCTTATGGGTCAATTGTATTTCAATATGCTACTGAAATCAGGACAATTATCTGATGTCACACAGCAAATCAGAATCAACAACTCAGCTATAAAACTCTAGACACTTAAACTATTTTTCCCCAAGTGTAGGCTTTATTGGCAGAAGCTTCTTAGACATGACTCAACTAAATTAGCCTCTATTTCAGTCAACAGTGAAGCCATATGCAAACAGAAGATTTGCACAATACAGTATATAAAATTTTCTTATATAGGCCTATGTTCCAGGATTTAAATTTCAAGTGTTTTCCTCCTACATTTCTGAATCTCTTAAAAGCTTTGGGAGGTGTCTCATCTCTGTTGACGTAGCAGTTCTCACTAGCCTGGAAATCACGGTCTTTGCTTCACCGTCTATGTACCTTATGCAACTAAACAAACAAAAAGCAAAAAGAGATATATTTTTTTTAGTCCTTGCACAATTAAAGAGAAAAAAAACCACCCCAAACTGTAATTCTGTGTTATTTCTTAACAATTTAAATTTTTATGCAAGCACTTAATACGATTAAGATTTATGCACTTACTGCTGTGTTAATCTGCATAGCTGTCTGAGCGGTTCCCAGGTTGGCTAAATCTCTTTGATCATTATTCAGTGAACCACCAATATGTATGTTCAAAGACATACATGCTTATTTTGGGGTGTTTCATGAGGGTCAGTTGAACTTGATTGAAAGTAGAAGGAGTGATTGGAATTGATGATACCTACAATCCTATTCCTAAATGTTTTATTTTAAGCTAGTATGAGAAAATCCATTCCTTTAGGTTGAGCGAAAACAGTTGTAGCTGTTCCCACCCCAGTACAAGCAAAATACTAACTTGTATCCAATTCTGTCACTGTACCATTATTGAACATCTGTCTCTAGGATAAATAGAGGATGGCCATTATATTCTGTTTCATAAACATTTGGCATTCAAAATTATATTGCTCCATATGTGAGAATTTAAATATAATTTATCCTGATAGATAATTTCAGTTTAATTATCCTGGTGGTTGTATTTCTCATTTTTCTTGTATAAGAAAGAATGGTTGCATGAGATTGGCCTATCAAATTCATTTTGCCATACTGTCCTACAAAAGTGTTAACAAGATTAAGCCCTTGACTTAAATTTTATTTTTAGTGTATTTGTTCAATTTTAAATTGATAAAAAATGTATTAAAACTGATATAGAGGTTTTCATTATAGATAATGATTATAATCAAAGATACATGGCAGATGAAAACATGAAATCACAGGTCCCATTTTACTACTAGGGTTTTTTATTCTACTATAGTGGAAGGCAAGATGCTTGATCCCATATCCTAGTTAAAAGCATGGATAATTACTCCTTTGTATTTTAGCAGAATTCTTTTCAGCACCATACAATAAAAATAACAACAGCTTTTTTTCTTTTGCATACTTAATATAGTGCAAAATCTATAACACAAACTTACCTCATCAGCAAATCCCAAAGTGAAAGTTTCATTTTTTTTTCTCAAGCACAAATTTTAGAAGTGGTTTCCAAATAGAAACAAAGTTGGATGTATTCTTTTTTATTTTTATTATTATTATTAAATAGGTGAATTTGGCCTTCTTTGCTAGTTCCATCAGTTTTTCAGCCATGCTTCCATTGTAGGAATTAATGTTTCTTTCCATAAAAGTCTTTCGTTTGAGTTTTATATTCATTTGAGAATCTTCTGTTTGAGTTTTATATTCATTTTGAGAATCTTCTGTTTGAAAATATGAATCTTATCCTAGTATTCTTTTGCTTTGTCACAAATCCACCAAAGATGGCAAAAGGCTCCTTCTTTATATTTTCATCATACATTTAAAATAACTTTACAGACCTTTAAAAATTTATCAGGTGTTAAATACCAATGGTACATCATTTTAAGATTCAATATATATTTTAAACCTTCATTGACTTATTTTGCCATTGCTATCATTTTCTCAATTTTTGACCATGGCATAGTTGGCAAATTAAATGTTGTGAAAGATGTACTACTATACTTTATTATCTTATTACGTATTATGTTTGGGTTATAAAATGCCTTATCACCTGATTAGGTAAGTTTGTTGTTATAGATTTTGCACCATATTAAGTATGCAAAAAAAGAAGTCTATCTATCTATCTATTGATCTATCATTTCATACTAGAGAAGAGGTGTCATTTAGAGTAAACATTGAACATATGTTTGGAGAAGCATTAATAGTTCCATATGAAACTAGCACAAAAATTTAATTCAACAGAATGACTATATAAGCCTCAAATCTGAACTATAGTTTTCACTGATTTAGATGCTATTTGTCAGCATATTTAGGCATATACCTCTGGCCTATAAGATTTGTGACAGGTATGTTTGCAAAACATTGATTAAATTTCACAAGTATTTGAAAACAGATATTTTAATGATGTTACAGTTCCTACTACAAAATTATAACCTTGAACATAGCAATTTAAGTTTCAACAACTCTGTAATGATTGTTTTTTCTTGGTACCTAGATAGACTATTTATATGATTTTCACTTAATATTTGACTGCATATTTGTCTTGTGATATTTTTTTCTTTTCCCAGTTCTAGTACATTTTAGGCCAAGCCTCCCAGAAGTAAAACAAAAATATTGTATAGAAAGGCTGAAATATATCAAAACTGTTTCCAGAAATCGCTCTGTAATAAATACAATCATTATCATATGAACCTGTAAACACAGGTTTTATTCTCCAAGCAACTTATTTTTTGCTACTATGATTGATCATGAAGATAGATATATTTAAATCAGGATGGTATTGCCAATAGTAATACTGCCCCATATTCCATGACTAAAATCCTTGAAGATGACATCTTTTTGTGACTGAGGAGATAGGAACAACAAATTCAATTACAGAAAGGCTTCTCTGTCATTACACTTGTCTGCTTCCACAGGAAATGGTTTGTAAATTGTGCTTTAACTTTCCCTCTCATAAATCTTGTGGTCATAATTGACACTTGTCATTGATGATGAATGATAAAAGAAAAAAGAAAGAAAGTAAATGAATAAACTCTCGGGAGGAAAATATCTCTATATGAGAAGTTATATATCGAAACTTTGGCTCCTACACATTAGATTTTAAATTTTGTGGAATCTTGTGTATGAGATTTAAATTGGATTCAAACACTGCACTAAAGGGTTTTTTTCTGCTTTATTTTTTCCATTTCTTGTTCATAAGAAATTACACATTTTGTGCCTTGCATGTCAGAATTTATTTATTATTCCATTGCAGGAGCTATGAATGACATTACAGTCAATACTATCATCTTATCAATTTAAGGTTGCTTTACTGCTGATTATATCTATGTTGAATATTGGGAAAAAGGAAAAGACATAGTTGGAAGTAATATTTCAATCAAATATTAAACAAAACAGAACAATATATAAAACAGATATATTAAAATATCTTTCAGAATGAACAAAACTTGAAATTATGGGTTCAAGTTTGCATATATATTCTTTGTAATATTTTCTCAGTAAATTTATAATAATTCATTTTTTCATTAAAATTTTATGGCCTCCCAATTGGCTCACAGTGATATAATGTGTGCAATTGATTCTTGTTTCTACCTGAGGAGTTTTAAATAAAAAGTGAACATGAGATGAATAGGATTATTTTAAAAATCCAACATTGAATGGTATTTGTATGGATATTTTAATACATTTTATGCAAAAAGATGTCAATTAATTAGATGAGATGAATAAATAAAGTGATTTTTTTTAAAAAAAAACATACTTTACAAATTTAAATTAAAAAATGAATTGAGGCAACCATTTTCACCAAACTCTCTCCAAGGAACAGTAGATAATTTAAGAGTTTTGTATCTGCAAAAATTAACAATTGAAAGCTGAAATCTGATAGCTCCACCCACCTGAATTTCATGTTGGTTGCTTCTCTTTGTGTATCTTATAGGATGCTGAAGCAGTGTCCAGATTATCACATTGTAGTTCATAAGCATAATGAACTAACTCAGACCACTAATGGATATATCGGTCTTTTAGCATAGCCTTTCCGTCTTGTAATAAGTTAACAATAGCAGATGTTATTAATCATTGAAAAATATAAATTCCTATCCAGTCAAATTAAATTGTTTTATTTTAGAATTTTTTCCCCATTTCTGTCATGAATTGTTTGTAAATTGTTTAAATGCTATAACCTAAATGTTAAACATAAATGAACAGTGTAAGATTTAGAGGTGTTGTCCTTCATATTGGACTTCTACCTGATTAAATTACACATCTGCATTTCCTATACCAATTCCACTGGGAAACCACAAGAGCATGAGGGATAATTTGTGTTGCATCAATAGGCTCAAAAGGTTTTCAAATCTTAAGAATTGCTTGTGTCTGTATTCCACTTTGAAGATGAAATTAACAGGTTAGCTGTGATGTAAAGGAGGTCATTCCAGTTTTGCACTTGTGTGTGTGTATTTTTTAATATTTACAATGTCATTGGGATTTATTTATTTTTATTACAATTTAACATATACATTTAAAGCATATCATTGGTTTTATTACATGTGTGATTTGGACACATATAATGTATAATATAACGTATGTTTTGTGATAAAAGAATTCTTCTGGGAAGGAAAGAAGGAGGGAGAGAGGGAGGGAGGGAGGGAAGGAAGGAAATGAAGGAAGGAAGGAAGGAAGGAAGGAAAATAGATTATTTAGTGTGTTGCAGTTTAGTTTAAATAATGTAAACATAAATATATTCATTCTCTTTCTCATTCTCTTTTCCTTTTCCTCTATTTTAATCTCAAAGTAAACTCATGCATTTTATAATTTTGCATTTATCTCAAAGTAAAATTTCTTATTCCACATTTGTAAAGTCTAACAAATATTTATCCAGTGAACTGAGAGTGCAATTTTGTGTGAACATATCAGTATGTGTGAGTGTGTAACCATTGCTTATTTGTATTTATACCCATTTTTAATGTAAATTTGCATTTGAGAATATAAATGTGAAAGAAAGCATAATACTATTTTGCAGCTTGCTCTCCTTTTGAAATGTTTTGAATTATAAAGCAGTTATGGAATGGTTTGAAAGTTTTATTCCTAGTTAAATAATGGAATAACATAGTTGGAAGTGACCGTAAATGTGGTTACTGCAAGAACTGGCTCAATTGCAAAACCTTCTTGATCTCTTTCTCTTTAGCAGCAGATTAAGAAAGAGGAAAAGATAACATTCCAGTTTATCTAAAATTCCTTTATAATCACATAGAATAAAGAGTATTTTCATAAATGGCTCTGGAAGGATCTCTGAAATTTAGGATAATGCTGACAAATGTACCATGTTTCTCACAAAATAAGGCCGGGCCTTTTTTTTTTTTTTTTTTTGAGCCCTGAAAAAACGGCTAGGCCATCTTTTCAGGGGTGACTTAATTTCCCCCCTTGCATCCTCATCTAGAGCGCCCTGTGGGCAGCCTCGCCACCAGCCACTCCTAACAGGTGATCATGGCGAAGCACGGAGAGCTCCATACTCCCATCAAACACCTTTGCTGCAGACCTAAGACCTTTGGCATCCGCCACTGTTGCTTTCCCTTCTGCCCATTCTGCTGCCACTTTTGGAGTGGCGGTGGCACTCCAAATGGCAGTAGTGCTCCAAACAGTGGCAGTGCTCCAAATGCGGAAGTGGCAGCTCCAAACGCGGCGGCAGCTCCAAATGCGGACATGGCAACTCCAAACAGTGGCAGTGCTCCAAACAGCAGCAGTGCTCCAAATATGTAAGCGGCAGCTCCAAACGTGGCGGCTGCTCCAAATGTGGAAGCAGCAGCTCCAAACAGCAGCAGCGCTCCAAATGTGGAAGTGGCAGCTCCAAACGTGGCAGCAGCTCCAAATGCGGAAGCGGCAGCTCCAAACAGCAGCAGTGCTCCAAACAGCAGTGGTGATCCAAACGTGGAAGTGGCAGCTCCAAACGTGGTGGTGGCATGGGCAGAAGGGAAATCAACAGCGGTGGGGGCTGAAGGTCTTGGGTCTGCTGCAAAGGTGCTTGGCAGGAGTAGGGAGCTCTCCACGCTCTGCCATGATCGCCCATTAGGAGCAGCTGGTGGCGAGGAATTGCTGCTCGCAGGGTGCTCCTAACGGCAAGTCCCCCCGCCCTTCCCCCTTATTTTGCATGTTTTAAAATAGGCCTAAATTTGGGGGGAGGGGCTTAATTTGATTTTATGCCAATAAAACATGCTGGGCCTTCCTATTGGTGGTGGTCATATTGTTGGAAAAACACGGTATATGCAACTTTAAGCCTGCTTTCTTAAAAGAAGGGTCTGTATTTTTCAACTAAATGATTATCTAAACACTTATTTATCAAATTTATATGGCCATCCTTCTTGCAAAAATTGACTTTAGGTATGACATACAACAATTGCTTAAAATGATAAATAGTATATAACAGCGGTTATTCATTAAAATGTAAACATTAAAAAAGCGAGGTGCAAGAGAAAATAAACGTTTACTGGAGTGATGGAACCACCTCAGGATTTCACTGGTTCCCTTGGCATTCCCTGTCCCCACTCCCCAAGCCTGATGACATCGCCAGATTTTGAGGTACTTCTGAAGTATTAACAGAGATGAAGCTAATCTCATTTGTGGAAGGAAGAAGGAGAGATAGTTCCATAAGAGGGCTGTAATTTTATTAGATTTCATGGGACATTTTAGTTTGAATTTCAGCATTATGTGAACATGGCAAAGTGTACACTGCTTTCTTCTGTTCTTAATATTGGCAGAATAGGACAGTTTTCCTGTCTATTCTTGTGTTCATATGTGTGTATAAATTGAGAATTTTTATCTGGTAAATATCAACCAAAATTATTGTGGTACTCTAATCTATAGAAGTATTGCAACTTTTTCTCATGAAATTTAGCAGTTATACTCAAGTTACAGCTCACTTTGCCAGATGGATTACATTATTCCATATTTATTTGTTTTTGAAGGGAACCATTCAGGGAGAAATTCCCTTAATGGTTTAGAACTCAGTACTAAAAATAATTGATGCATATAGCACTTTTTCAGAGTTATAATTCAGAGAGATAAGGTATACAATGTCCAACATTGGGCTATCACAGAAGTTACTCTAGACTCTAGAGTATGAAAGTTACCCGGTAGAAGCTTAATACTGAATGCTCCCAGCATCCATTTGTCAACTTTGATAACCAGAGAAAGCTTAGTAGTAGCAGTTGCCTACTTTAAAGTATGGCAGTCCTACACAACCAGTAAAAGAGAAAGGGCCACATCACTAAATGAAATTTTTGCGATCCCAAAGGAACACCTGGAGCACCAGTCAACTGTCTGATCACTAGTAGAGAGAGAGAGTGGTGGAGCTGGTGGTAGCAGTGATGTTTGGAGGCTTCCAGCACAGCATGGCTTTTGGAGCAGCTGTGGCAAATTTATTGTTTTTTTAAAAATGCCAGCAGGCCACACAAAGTCTGCTTAGTAGGCCTCATGTGGCCATGGCTTGTATGTTGTACAAGCCTGAAGTACACCCTTTTGCCCAAAAGTACATTCTCGTGTAATCATGCACTCCTTCATCTATTTTTCCTGTGGTTTTATTCTTTATGTCAGTGAAGTGGGTTGGGCACTCACTGATCCTTCATGATTTGATTGAATCAGGAGTGGTGGACCTGATTACTACTCTACCATGATGATTGAGATCTGTCCTGGTATATGATAGGCATGACACATTCATGTTTACTGCAATATATGCTCATGCAATTATCGTTGAATGTGAACAACTACTTGAAATCATCCAGTTTGGGCTATTGCTCTGCCATGCCCTGTACAAAAAAGTTCCTTGTTTTTATTTAAAATTAATTAACTAATTAACCATCAGCTCATTTTATTTTGGTTTTAACTACAGTTAATAAGGTTATTACTTTCTTCCAGTTTTCAACTTGTGGCATATATACGGAAGTATTCTTAAGTTTGTGTGTGGCTTTAGAGCCCCAGGTTTCAGTTTGTTCGTACAGTGAGATTGAACTCATAGACTCCTGGTTTCTAGCCTGGTGCCTTAAAAACAACACTAAACTGGCTTCATTTTTGGTATTATCACATCCTTTTTTCAGATGGGATGACCTGAGATTTATATCCTCTTCCTTAATTTTGATAACAATTTTGTTTAATACACCATAATGTATTTATTTATTAAATTTGCTCCCCATCTCACCTCAGGAAAACTTTGATGGCTTACAACATTAAAATTTGCACTTCCAAATACATGTAAGTGTACATGCTATATGGTCCATGGGATATACTTTGGCTTTCAAGATGCTTCACTTCAGACCTCCCTTCCCTAATTTTGCCACCAAGAGTGCACCTGCCCTGTTCATCCCTCTTTCTTTCCTTCCTGTTGCTTCCTCTTTTTGACATCTCTCTTGTTGTTTGGTGGTCACTGCCACAGACAGCTGGCTCATCTAATAGTATACTTTCCTTAGTGGTGTAATTGCCTTTTTGGAAAAAGAATCCCTCCCTGGATAAATAACTGTATATAAATGCATGTAAAATAAATTCAGGTTTTTGATTTTTTTTTATCAGAGTCTTGCTACTTTTCAAAGTGCAGTCTCTTGCATGCTTCCTAAAACCTAATTCAACTCTTACCCAAAGGTAAATACTCTGTCTATATCTCAATCAGAGCGATGGAATTTCTAATATTTTAAATTATATGATGCATTTGCAACTCCGGAAAGTATGCCTAAACATGTGTATGCTAGGAGCAAATATAGACAGAAATGCATACTCTATGTTAAGAAAAAATATCCAATACTGCACTATAAAGGAGGTTTGCTTAAGAAAAATATGGTTTTAGGACCGCATGCATAAATATGTTTATGGAATAAACATCCTTGAAGAGTTTGTGGTAATGGTGCTGTTACTGTTGTGCCTTCCACAACCAGGCAGGGATAGTAGTCAGCTCTAAGAAAAGTGAAACATAAAAATTCTATATTGATATTTAGGAAGTGAAATCTTACAGACATTTTCTTCTTGACAATTCAGGATCTTTTCTGTTAAAACCACTATCACCACAGAGAAGTGCTGAGAATGCAGTAGAGTGGTGAATTTCATAGTCCAAAGTTAAATATCTGTTACTCTTTATTGACAGCTCAGTAGACTTACTCATTTTAAAACAATTGCTCAAAGAATCATGATTCCCCAAAGAAAAATGGTAATGCCTTTGCAGCTATGGCAGCTTTCTATTATTCAGCATTGCATGCATTTTGCTTTCGGACACATTCATAAGTGCAAGAATATCATGAGTTTGAACTAGAATCCATGGTGAGGATTTGAAATAGGACTATATATTTGTATTCTTGTGCCCATATTTTTTTTATAAGTGACATTGAAATATATAGAATATATGGCTGTTGGTTTACCATCAAAAATATTATAGAGTCATGTTTTTCTGGTTAATTAGAATTTGCTTACTTATTTTTTTTTCATTTTGATACAATCCCTTGCTAGTTGGGACTCATTTGAACAGTGCTGCCTTTTGTGGTTTATATTTTAATTTGTGTTTCTGTTCTGGTTTATGAACAATAATAAGGCCTTGCTTGAATATTCACTGCCTTTTAAATGTTGAACTAAGGAAGATGCTTTCTCTTACTTTAATGATAGCAGCATGGCATGGGATTGATCAGTAGTGACATTTGATTAGAGAGATCCAGCACATTTGCTTGTTGTTTATTGAAGTATTTTCTTCAAACAGCTCCCTCGCAAGTTAGTGGTGTAATGAAAGAAAAAGTACTGCAAAGGAGTGTGGAGCTTTCCTGGCAGGAACCTGAGCATCCCAATGGAGTCATCACAGAATATGAAATCAAGTATTATGAGAAAGTAAGCATTACTTTGAATGTGGGCCATTCTTCTGTTCGTGTCATTGCAATATCTTTCTCTAGCGGACTAACATTTTGTATAGGCAGCCTGCAGCCTTCATTTTGGTTGCCATTTTTATTGCTATTAAAGATATATTTGATTCTATCTTCTCTAATGCACAAAGAGAAGGTAGTAAAATTAAGCCATCATTTTAATGAACAAAAGCTTCAATTGATGAATTATTGAGGGCAACCTTAGTTAATGATGCCACAAAGCAATTAGTTAGGATGCACTACAGGTAGTCCTCAAGTTACAAAGGCAACTGGAATCAGTATTTCCATTCCTCAACAATGCAGTCATAAAGTGTGATGTCACATGGCCACATTGCTTAGCAATGGCAATCTCTACAGTCTCCATTACAGTTTTTAAACAAACATTGTAGGTTTGTAGGTAAGTGACTCCTCACAACTTCCTACTGGCTTCCAACAACCAAATTCATTGGGGAAGTCAGCAAGAAGATATAAATTCTTGACAAACAGATAAGCGACTCCTGCTGAGTGAGAGGACATGCACAGGTAGACAGGGAGGTGCAGCAGGGCTTGGATGGATGGATGACAATGAAGTTGCAAAAGGGGTGGGGAGATGCAGTGCAAGTGTAACAGGGTTTAGAGTCATTGCTGCCAGGCCAGAGAATATGCCTAGGTGGCTGGGGTGGTACAGTGCAAGCACAATGAGGCTTGAGGAGAGTATGTGAGTGGCATGGGAACTGTAAGCTCACAGTGAGGTTCAAGGAGGGCATGCAAGGATGTGTGAGTGTCCAGAAAGGCTTGTCACAAGAACAGCAAAGCTCAGGAAAAGTGTATAAATGGTTGTGGAAGAGCAGTGGAAGCTCAGTGAGGGTCGGCAAACGGGTGCAGGAAGTTGGGTGGCAGGAGTGCAGAGGGGCTAGGGACAGTGGGGGGAGACTTACCTCAATATCTTGCAAACTTCCCTGCTGGTTTTCCCATTGATTTTGTTTGTAGGAAGCGAGCAAGGAAAGTCAGAAATCTAAATCAGGTGATCACAGGAAGCTCAACCATTGGAAGGGCAAGCAGGTTGCCAAGCACCCAGATTGTGACCGCAGAAATGCTGGGACAGATGGAACATTGAGGCCTGGTGATAAACATAAGTTGTTTAGCGCTGTTGTAATTTCAAACAATCACTGGACAGTGGTTGTTAATTGAGGACTACCTGTTTGTACTCTTTACAGTAATTGGGAATGAAGAAAATATTTTTAAATGCATTTACTACTAAAAAATATTGATAAATTATTATAGCATTTAAAAGGCACATGTTCTGATATAGTAATATACAAATTATTATAATATTAATTGGTTAAAATTAGGATTATTGACACTCTAAAATACTTAATTGTTAACCATGTTTATAACCTTCAGACTTTAGAGCACTGGATTGCTTTACAAAAGACTTCAGGGTGGAATGTTTATAATTTCAGATAATTGATCTGGAAAAAAACCATTGGAAATATAATACCAGAAGTAAAATACCTGCAAGGGAAACATTATTGATGCCTTTTCTTCACAAAAGATTTCTATTTCACCCCCTCCCTCCATTTTGCTTGTATTCCCTGATAAATGTCAAGAGGAATTTCACTGGAATTATTCTTTATATATAGGTGGTCCTTGTCTTAGAACTGGAATTGAACCCAGAATTATAGTCGTAAGTCATTAAGCAAACCCCATGATTGTTAAGTAAACTCATTCTCTGGAATGGGTGGAGGGTTTTTTTTGCCAGAGATCTGATGTAAAAACGTTCGCTGGCAAAAAAAAAAATCTTAAATTGCAGTCACATGACTGCAGGATGCTGTAAATTTAAGTCAGTTGGCAAGTGCCCCAAATACAATCACATGGCCATGGGGTCTGGCCATGAGAACTTTGAATGGTTGCTAAGCAACTAATCACAAGTAATGGACTGCCTATACTTGTTTTCTCTATCCTTAGATATCTGTTTAAATCTTGGTAGATTTACCATGGAAAATTGTATTGGATAATATTAGCTAATTTCTTACATTTAGCTAATCTTATAATTTATTAATTTAATAACAAAATATTGCCACAATCTCACAAATTTTATGAACGAATCATAAAACTGTAGTCTTTACAGTATATCAATAACAAATTTAAAACAAAACAAGAAATAGTCAATTAGACATCTCCCTACTCTTTTAGGGCATCAGAAGTGTTGAAGTCCCACTTACAAAGGAGTATAATTAATTCAAAAGCTGCTTGAAATTCAGAGTGGAAGGGTCCAAATACAAGGTGTAAAGCTTTAGGATGTAACACTTAAGTATTGTAAGAAATGCACCCAATACAGCTTCAATTATGTGATAATAGACATCCTTTGGATCCTTTGGATGTCTATCTGAAAAAAAAAACTCTTTGAAAATCCTTATAAAATGAATGGCACATTTTTTGGGAGAAGTAGAAATGATAGGACAAACTTTTTTATTGGGTATCTTTAATTATGAAGGTTTAGTCAAAGTTAAAAAATTTAGTTTTTAACTTTAGCATTGTTAAAATGCTAAAATGTTTGAAATGTTAAAACTTAGTTTAGAACTTTAGTATTGATTTTGCTACGAGGTTGCTCTAAATATAGATTACATTCACATGGTGTAATTCACATAGTCCTCATCTAGTGATTGCTGCATTTAATCTCTGTTCCAAGTTACAATGGTAATTAAAATAGTTTTACAATCCTTGCAGTTACGACCTTTCCAGATCTGTAAAACAAAGGAAAGATGAAGTAAGATCATAAGCATATTTGTGATTTCACTTAGCAACTGCTTCATTTAATTACTATTTCTCCCCTTCTTTGTTTCTATCTCATTCCATTTTTTCTATATTTTAGAAATAATTTGGAGAGAGTAAAGATTTTTCTTTAACTTTCAATTCTGAAATTCTGCATGATGGCTACTGTGTGTAGCATTCTCCATGAACCAGGCAATTATGGCCATCAATGGCATCTTATCAAACATGAATAACATTGGATAAGATTGAATCCTAAGGCTAGAAGTAGTCCACATTTTTCACGATGAAGACTGTGAAGAGAATTTGCTAATAACTTAAAACTACATTGGATGACTAATGTAAACAGTTTCCAAATTAGGTAATCCTGACCTATGTAATTCTAAGGTTATGAACTCACATGGCCTGTGATAGAGAATGTGAAAATCAGCTTAAGACAAATGTTACTGGAAAAGACAGAGTGAGTCCCACTAATAGTATACCTATTAGACGACCTTACTATAACACCACTGAAAGGATAACACTGCAACCCCCTAACAGAATCCAACCTTGCAGTAGATACCGAACCATTTAGCCCAAAGGAGCATCTCAGTTTTGGGTAGCGAGTCAGAAGATACAAAGTAGAGAAAAACATATTGTAATCCTGTTTATAAGTGCCATATAGCTTTAAAGCACCAAGTTCTTTAAAGTACTAATTAGGATCGATCATGACCTTTTATCCAAATACAGTTAAATGTTGGTAACAGCTTCCTGTTCAGAATACATTTTCACATAACTCATATGATATTATATTTGACTTCTAGAACTCCTGACTCTGTTTCCTCTTGATCAAGGCATCTATCTTACTTTCTAGGCTGGGTAAATATGAATTGTTAACACACTACTTAGCATGTTGTGTAAACTCAGCCACAGAATATGCTAAAATGAGAGTTATGTGCTTTAGATGGATTTATGTCTTATTCTTTTTTAATATTAAATAATAAAAATGAACCAATAACACATTTTGTACCTAATTGTAGTTTAATATTTTTGTAAAAGTAAATTGTTATTTAAGTAGAAAACACCTTTTCAATTTGACCATCATTAAATGTTCAAGCATTTTCTTCAGATATTTTTTATACTACAGAACTGTAACAATTTTTTTGATGTAGATTCCCCCAGAACTGTACTATAGTACTATTCTCTATTCTACAGAACTGTAACAAAAAATTTTGGTGTAGATTTCCTCAAAGAATATAAGATCCTACATTTTAACATGATTGATAATTTAAACTAAAGATCCAAATACAGTATATCATTAAGATCATTAGGTTTGTTGGATATACTTAAACCAACTATCATAGATTTACTATCAATGACTGATTTACTATAAATTTTTATTAAAAAATTATGAACTTTAATAATTTAGTAAATTACTACTAAAAATAAATTTAATACTTTAAGTACAAATACACTGAAAAAATTATGTTGAATCCATTGTATATAAATCTTTCATAAGGTTGTTACCCTTTAGAAAATTTTACTTATCCCCTTCCACATGTATCTTATGGAAAATAATAGCAATGCATCTACTATCAAAAAAATGTTTTAATAGAAGAAAACAGATGCATATACATTTAAATGCACATAGACCTTTCTAGGTCATTTTCTGTCCTATTAAAAATAAAATGAACATGCTTCTGCTTCAGTTAATTTTAAGCTGTTGCTATCAGAGGTGTTCTTCCACCCATAAATGAAGCCAGGTAGAATGAGCTTTGTAGAGTCGGCAGAGCTGAAATAAATAATTGTTATGATTTGTCTAGGTAGCTGAAAAAGAACATCTTATTTCCTAAGAGTAGGGAGGAACTTGCTGATTCCTGAACTGATACATCACAATATTTGAAACTGATGAACAAGCGAAAGTCCACAGTCAAACAGGCAATGATTTTTTCTGTTCACTTTTATGAACAGCACCACGTGCTTCCCATTTACATTTTGTGTTATTTTAAAATCTCAGTGAAATGACATTGTATTATGCCACAGCAGAGTCTCTGCTAAATTCTTTATGCAGGAGGAAAAAAAAAATCCTTCTAATAAATTGAAATAGGGTGCCAGGAGCCAGCTGTCAATTATTGATACAAAGCAAAATGAAAATCTGAAAGTTAAATACCACTCAATTGTGTATTTATGTTTGCAGGACCAAAGGGAGAGAACTTATTCAACAGTGAAAACCAGAGCCACTTCTGCTTCGGTTAATAATCTGAAACCAGGAACTGTATATGTTTTCCAGATTCGTGCTTTTACTGCTGCTGGCTATGGAAATTATAGCCCTAGATTAGATGTTGCTACACTAGAAGAAGCCACAGGTAACCCTTACTTACCCTTTTTAGCAATTAATATCAACTAGGAAACCCAAAACATATAGCAAATTGGAAGAATGAAAACATTTCTGCCTTTCTCTATTATAGCTCATTTCTCACTTTGTTAAGATCTCAACATTTCCTCTAATTTACCTTAAGGTTCACAAGCAAGACTTAAGTCAGTGCTGATTTCTAACTGCAATTATCTGTTTTAGGAAAAAATACCTTAGGGCTGTTCCTTTTTGCTATGAATACTTCAATACAAATTTAAGGGTTTAAAAGAAAATCATAAAGTAACATGTACAGTTATACAACACAAAATGATTCAGTGTCTTGAGGCTTTGAAGGGATGGTATTTTTTGTTCACATTCAGATCACATGATTAATTCTTCTTGAATCCTTCTAATAGTTTCTCCGTAGAATATTTATTGCTGGCTCTTGGCATAACATCTTTACTATTGACACTGGATATATTTAGGAATAATTCTTAGATTTTATTTATATAACTCCATTGTGTCCCATTTTCCAAAGGGAATAAAACTGATCAGAGCAGCAATATTTTTCTGTGTTTTTGGTTTTTAAGTTGCTCTTCTGAAGATTATGAAAGACCTGCACACTTTCTATCTCCAGTACTTCTCTTTAAATATTTATATTTCAAAAATACCATTAAAATTATGTAATTCACTGGATGCTAGCAAGAATGGAAGTAGGTATAGCAAAAGTTATCATTTATAGATAACTATATACAGAGATAGACGTTATATACAAGAGTAATTGCAAACATTTGCTACACATTATTCCTTTAGAATTCTTTAACTATTATGCAGTGTTCACGACAAAAACAAGATACTTATCTATATACCACCCAGAACTAGGTCTGTTTTGGGACTTTACCCTTCGGCTGTGGCTTTGTCTAGATGTAAAGTCAAGATGACTTCTGAGACATGACACAAATCTTACATATTAGTGCATTCTCTTCCAAATTCATGTACAGCCAGAATTACTATAGCCTTCTTCTTATTACAGGTAATCCTCCATTTACCACCACAATTGAGTCCAAAATTTCTGTTGCTAAGAAAGGCAGTTGTTAAGTGAGTTTTGTTCCCCTTTTACAATCTTTCTTTCCACAGTTGTTAAATGAATCACTGCAATTGTTAAGTTAGCTAACATGGTTGTTAAAAGAATCTGCCTTCCCCATTGTCTTTGCTTGTCAGAAGGTCTCAAAAAGTGATCACGTGACCCCAGGACACTGCAACAGTCACAAATACATGCCAGTTGCCAAACATCTTAATTTTGATCACATGACCATGGGCATGCTGCAACAGTCACGAATGTGTGATATCTGATCATAAGCCATCTTTTCCAGTGCCATTGTAATCTCAGTCATTAAACAAATGGTTGTAAGTCAAAGACTACCTCTACTTTAATATAGGCCTCATGTTCCTCTCTCTCTCTTTAATCTCTTTGCCCTCTCTCCATGCCTGTCTTATCCTGGACCCATACTCTTGGAAGAGTTTGGAGTTAGTTTGGTTTTTCAATGAAGCATTCATTTGAAAGAGGGAAAATGTGTTTAGCAGCCATCTCCTCATTGCAAGGAACAGTAGTGTGCCCAGGTTAAGAAATTGAGGGTAGAGGCTATGGGGAGGAGAATTTATGCAGTGAGGCAAAGATTTACAGCAAATCTATTGTGGGCTATATATGAGAGGAAGATATTTGAGTATCAGATATTATTCATCTGAGTATCTGAACTTCTGGAGGTGGTATATCTGCTGTGAGAACAGGAAGAAATACCCTAAAAAACAAAGGACTTCATTCTTTCTTCACGGGGAAAAAAAAAAGGCAGCAAGCAGAAAATCTCTTCAAAAAAAAAATTAAAATGTATGACCAAAGGTTTTAACAAAAAGGGGGTGAAAAGAAATTAGTCCTTTTGTTATTTTATTCCATTATCATTCCCACATGCCTTAACCTTTAAGAGGACCTGTTTTTTTCATTATTGGGGGATTTCTGTTTCTCACCTGACAGCTGCTCTTCTAGCATCTTTCCAAAATCCATTTTTCCCCCTACGAATTGGAGCTGCAGAACAAAAGAACATTCATATCCATTCATTCTCTAGAGACCTTTTAGGAAGTCCCATGCTGGACTGTGCAGAGATCCACTGAAAAATAAAGCTAATGATGCAACTGAAACTTCATTTTACACAAAGCAATTTTGTTTTAACTATTACAAGAAAAAGTAACAAAATGTTTTAAATATCTATTATTGCTTGCTAAATTGAGGGGAAAACAACAGTGGTGGGAATAGATAGAGAAAGAATGCACACACCAAGTGTGAGGGAACCAGAATATCATTAATTTTATTTTTATCAAATGGTGCTTAATTAGGGTTTTCCACGAACTGTGGAACCCAGACCTATGACAAAGGTTTTGATCCAGGTGGTACCACTGTTTCTAAAAGGGAACATAGATTTGCATGTTTAGTATATAAGCTTCTGCTGATTAATTTTTAAAAATTATATTCAGAATTGCTATATTTTTCAACCAAAACCTGCAGATTTATATAAACAATTGTGCTGGCTGGCAGAAATGCAACAGATCCCATTTCCTGACATAAAGCTAAAGTAATAAGAGATCTATATGTGTTGAATGTTTTTGCCTGTCAGTCAAAGTACCTTTCTCTGACTGAAGAAGCAAACTGATTTGTTTCCTGCTCACAAATACTAATACATATTCTGTGCAATAGATTTTAAAAAATGAAATTTCTAAGAACTGATGAGATAGATAGATAGATAGATAGATAGATAGATAGATAGATAGATAGATAGATAGATAGATAGATAATCTTAATTTTACTTCTCATCCTTGCCTGTTTGTTTCCCCAATACAGCCACTGCCGTTTCCAGTGAACAGAATCCTGTAATCATAATAGCTGTGGTAGCTGTGGCAGGCACAATCATCCTGGTTTTCATGGTTTTTGGCTTCATCATTGGGCGAAGGTATTACTTTAAAATATTAAGATGCTTAAGATAGACAGGAATCTGAAAAACTCAAATGTACATTAATCATTGATGAACAGCTGGTTTATATAGATGCTTGCAGTGGGTAAGCAGCTTTTTAGGGTTTGAAAAGAAAAGAAAAATGTTTAGATCACAATGCCATTTTGCCAGAAATATCTGATTCAATTCATATCCATATTACTGGTTTTATTTATGAATGTGTTACCAAAATATATGTCGATATATATTTTTAAAACAATTTTGGCTATCTTAAAAGAAAAATTCCAGGAAAAGTCACTACTGTTTCTAACTGCTTATGACAAAGGACCTAAAACATTACATATAATAATCTGCATTCCATTTTCTAATGAATTCCATCATTTGTCTCTTCTGAGAGTTCTTTGAGCAAAAACAGTAATATACTGCAGGATAAAAATCATTCACTGGTGATCACTGAATACTTATCGATCCATAAACGATCAGCTGTAACAGTGCACATACTTTAAGTAAGGATGTAAAAAAAAACTAGAATTTTATTTCCTATTTTGTTCATTTTATTAATTCTAACACATTAAAGTGTGACACAGTTTTAATTAAAAAAATGTTTTTTCCCTCTAGACACTGTGGCTATAGCAAAGCTGACCAAGAAGGAGATGAAGAACTTTACTTTCATTGTAAGTGCTTTGCTGTTATTTCATCCAGGAGATTCCAGGCCAATTACAGTAGATTGGTCCTGGCACTAATAGAACAGTGACAGTATTAAAAGAACATTTTTTTGCTGAGAACAAACATTTTAAATTTGTGTAAACCACAAATGTAAAGTTAAAAAAAATACTTCTTCCAAGGTAACATCATAAGTTTTATTACTGGGTTTTGATATACAGGTAGTCCTCACTTAGCAGCAGTAATTGGGACCTGCAATTCCATCACTTTCATCACCCAATTGCTAAGCAAAAAAATATTGCATGACTGCCAAGGGATTTATGACCTCACTTCCCCCTTTAATTATCCAGTAAAATATGCTTGTTAAGCAACATATGTGATTACTACTTACGATTTTACTTTGCCTTCCTTTCTTTACTCTGCTTATTGCAAGCCAGTTGCAAAGCATACAAATGGTGATCATGTGTGACTGCAGGACACTGTGATGGTCATGAATTCATACCAGTTGCAAAATGCCTGAATGGCAATCAGAACCTACGAGATGTTGTTATTTTCATAAATGCGAGGATTGATCACAAAGCTGCTTTTTTTCATGCCATTGTAACTATGACTGGTTGCTAATCAAGGCAGTCAGTAAGCGAGAACTATCTATATGCTTCTTTCCAGTTCACACACTTTGGATGAACATGAAATAGTTTCTTAATCATTCTTCTGGAGCAAAGATGATTGATGTAATTAATAATTGTTGGCCCAGCAAATTTTTTATTATGACATTTATATATTTTGTCAGTTGTACCCAAATAATAATAATGTTTCTTTCAAAATTTGTTTTCAGTAAATAGCCAGCATGAAATGCGAAAGTGTTTTATGTTGAAAATAGCCCAGTCAATCAAGTTTTAACTTATCCGTGAACTGTATCAACTAACTTTAGTGCATAAAGATATGAATTGAATATTTGAATTGTTTAAAGACAATATTAGTAATTGTCAATGTGAATGTAATCTTGTATACTAATATGTGTATTATATTTATTTCATTAATTCTGTAATCCTCAACATTTCCATAGGAATAATGACTATCTGAATATGTATCCATCAGATTACAAAGTTTTCTAACTTTTGTCAATTTGCTACCCAGAAGCCAAGCAAATATTTGATAGTATCAAATTAAATTAATCTTTATTTAAATTTCGAGTTCGATTTTCATTGTATCAATATTTCTGCTGTGTTTTATATTTTGTATTCTATTTTATTGTGAGTGGCAGCAAATGCTTATATAAGCAGAAAGATGGAGTAGAAATATATAGGAAAAAATAGTAAATTAGAGCAAATTGCTTACCAAATATGGATGCTAAGAAAGTACATAGAAAATACCATACCAAGAGACATGTGTGTAATAGTTCATTCAGTAGTTTATGAAAATACTTTTCTACATATGAAGTGATGCAGAAGAGTACAGTTGGAAAAATAAGTATCTGATCAAAAGTGGAAGTAACAGATTGACTCATCACACTTAAAAGATCAACAAGAGAACAGTTGTGAATGCAGATATGTGCAGAATGACAATTATTTAAATCAATGGAAATTTTTAGTTAAAATTCTGGAATTTCAGAATAAGGTGAAATAATATTAAATATATCCAAGAGCCGTGGTCCAGATTATATGTTCACTCTGCCAAGCCACTTGGATTTAGCTACTGCCCCCCTCAATTTAACAACTAATGATGATTTAATCACACCTTAATAGAAATATCTGGTATTCATGTCCATACAGTGAATAAAAATTCCTCTTCAGCCTGCTGCCCTTATCTTACACTTTCATGATTTGGTGCAGACCTGCTCATTTCTCATTTTATGAATGTATGGGGAATATATCTATTTACAGTTTCTGCTCCCTTATTTTGCATATCTGTTGAGCAATCAAAAGATGAATGGAAAATATACCTATATTAAAGAAAAGCTATAGAAATGTCTAAAAGCACACTGTTCGGTATCCTTATAGCAAAAGAATTAGTTTAAAAGTGCCAGCCACATAAATTTAACTCTAGCAATTCCTTGGTGCTCAGCATTGGATAGAGTGTGCAGTTTCTTCAAAGGAAGATTTCATAAGAACAACTATTTTCACACTGTAAAAGCAGCTGCATCTTTTCTCGGCTTAAGCAACTGCTTCAGAAATGGTTCCCAATTGTTTCCACATGTGTATTCACATAAGCCCACTTTGCTTTTTGTAAAAATTGGGAAAGAGGTGTTTTGTACAGATCCTCACACATTCCAAATTACTTTTTTAAAAAAGGATTTTAGTAACTGGAGATTCAGAGCCATGTTGAGTCAGAGTTTATATTTCCCTTTTCATCTTTACAGAAAATCAGACCAGCCTGTATTTGTTCAGCTCATGTGGCTGCATTAAAATCAATGTATGGCATTTTATTGGTTTCCCTCCACTGAAGGAAGGCTATCCTTTGATGACTGTGCATGGGAGGTAGATTTTGGAGAAGGCAGCAGCTGCAAGGCAAAAAGGGGGAATTACTGAAATTCTCTTTCTTGATCTCTAATGGAAGCCTTCCCTCAGCGAAGGAAAACGGTGGGTTTCACTCTTCATAGAGCACAGGTTGAAAACATCCTGTCTAAATCAAGCCTTACTGTGGAAACTGAAAACAGTAAAGAGGATTAGAATTACCACGTTCTCATTTGTTTTAAAAATAACGCAACAGCAGATATCCCCCTGGTGAAATGGAACGCTACTAAGAGCGTGAGAGGATTAATAATAGTGTCTCATTTTAGTTGCAGTGAGAATCTTCACATATTTAAAATAGTTCTTTTAAAAAAATGCATTTCCAAGTAATATCTGAGAAGGAAGTGCAGTTAATTGGGCGGGGGAGGGGAGAAAGGGTTTATAAGAGAAAGCGCTAGCCAAAGAATGCTTTTCCTCAGCATGCACTAATTTTTAAAATAATATGTATGGAGGAAATTATAAATAGGTTAACCACTTAGTCTAATTGTCAGAAACTAATTTTGAAAATAACATTTTATTCCTTCTTTGTATTCCTTTCTAGAAGCTTAGTTATCCAATATTAAAGGAAGTTAAAAGCATATTATCTACCATAAATTCTTACTTTTTTTTCTTCTTTTCTCATCTAATTATATTTTTTTCAGAGTCTTTAGACAGAAAGCAACGTTTTTAACTTGATATGATCATTGTTTCAAAGTAAAAGTTAAATAGCATGTTGTATTCACTACAGGTAGTTCTCAACTTACGACCGACTGCTCAAAGTTACAACAGCTTCTGAAAGGATGTTTTATGGATTATAATGTACTTACAGCTGTTGTAAAATGTCACGCCACCACCCTCACCCCACCCTGCAGTGATATGTATGCATTTCAAGCCCTTGGCAAACAGTTTACATTTTCTGCCAGCTTCCCCAGAAAGTCAGTTTGGAAGCCAGCAGGAAATGTTGCAAGGACAGGGGACAGAGGGGTGCTGAAATCTTTTGTGGGGCTTCAGGAAGGGAACTGAATCCTGAAGATTTCATCTCCCTTCTTGAACCACCAGACAGGATTTCCCCTCCATGCCCAAAGAGCAAGATAAATCCTTTGTACAGCTCCAGGGATGGAACTGAAATCCTTAGATTTTAGATCCATTTCTGCAGCTCCGTGATAGATTTTCCCTCTGTTCATTGAGGGGAATAGTACCTCTTTGTAGGGCTTGCAGGAATGGAATTGCAATCCTAAAGATTCAGGTCCATCAAAGATTTTGCCTCCCTGCTCATAGAGAAATGGATTTTTTGGGAGGTGGGCTGCAGGAACATTTGAGAAAGAAAAGGCTGCCAAGAGGATTTCAGCTGTGTGTGGAAATGTAATTTCTTAGGAGCCAGCTCTTTTGCTCCATCAATTTAACAATCCAGGAGTTTATAAATGACAGGTTTGGGGTCACTGAATGAAGCTGTCACATGGGTATCTTGCTTAACAACTATTTCACTTAGCAATTGAGATTCCCGTTTCAATTGTTAAAGATTACCTATAGTCATTTCAATTTTTCATCTTTTTGTTCCTGCATAATCCAGACAATATCCTGACATAATGAAGAAATTAGACTTAAATTTTATTGGAAAACTATAATAGCATTTTTAACTAGCTCAGAGAACAAGATTAGACAAAATATCCAATCTTCTCTCTCAGTTTTTGACAGCTTTCAATAATCTCAAATATTACATTTTAAAGGATATAGAAACATACAGTGGAAAAGTTCAGTTAAGCAACTCCAATTTACATTTTGTTTACTGTTTCTGATTTCTTTTAGCAGTTCCTTTGAATCTGAACATTACTTCATGTTGATATGCCAAGAGAGCTTTGACATGTCAAAGTGTTTTATGACAGCTTGAATAAAGTACCATCAAAGACCCATTTGAAATTCATAAGGTTACCTCAAATTCAGGCCCTTACAGGCTCGTGCAAGGAGAAGGTTCATTCTCCATCTGCTTGCCTGAAAGCATAATATAGATAGTTAACCTGTTATTTTTCAGGCTATTCCTTTTTCCTTTGGAACATAAATAAGAATGACTATCATCTCCAGAATCTGAGCCATTATCATGGCTCATAATCATATTATTGTTGACTTAGTCAAAATGGTATGCATAAAAAGTAACATTTACAGAATATTTGTATGATATTTATATTGCTGAGTCAAGGTTGACTCAGCCTTCCAGCCTTCTGAGGTGGGTAAAATGAGGACCCAAATTGTTGGGGGCAATATGCTGACTCTGTAAACCACTTGGAGAGGACTGTATAGCAGTATATAAGTCTAAGTGCCATTACTAGCATTGTATTTCCATGTAGTTTTATGAAACAGATATGACAATTGACACCTGTAATAATTCCAATGTTACAGTTATTCATTTACTAGGGAGTAAATCTCACTACACACAAAAGAGATCATATATGTAGATCTGTTGGGCATGATCATTTCATTAGTAGCATTTTGGAAAGTGTTGAAACCAATGTGTAAACATTTCTCCAATGTTGTTGTCATTTCCCTCTCTGTTATTTTTTTTAACCAAAATTTAACCACATTTTTTTCCCTCATTCCTTGCCCTCCCACCCAAAAAAGGTAGTCTTTGTATTTCAACAAAAGATGTTTTCTGGAAAACAAGAGTTCATTTCCCTTTCAACCAGATTGAATATGCAGTTTTTGGGATGACAGATTAAGAAACTTTTGATGATACTGATAACATATTCATCCTTGGGGAACATTTTTAAACCAATTGTCAGAACAAAGGCCAAATTCTTAATGATGACAGTTTTTTGAACTCAGAAATATATACACATATTCCAGAATGCGTATTTAATGACTGATATAATATAACTTTCATATAATAAAGTGTGATTAGCATTGTTTGGACTACAGTATCATTGAAAAGTAGAAATTACAGGAAGTCCTCAACTTGTGATTGTTAAGAAGCCTGGAATTACAGACAAAAGTCATTGTGGTCACAAGCCAAGGCATCACAAGACTTGATTTTTCAACCTTTTTATAGTAGTCATTAAGAAAATGCAATGGTCGTTAAGCAAATCTGTTTTCCCCAATGGGTAATTTTTGCCAGAAACTGGAAGCAAACACCAGAAACCAACAAAAATGTCACAAATCATGATCTTGTGACCATGGCATGCTGCAAATGGGAGTTAGGATGAGCAAGTTGCCAAATGCCCAAAATGAGATAACATGATGAGGTGAGGGAGGAACAGCTGGCATAACTTCAAAAATGGGCTGTAACTAAATCTGTAGAGATCTGTCATAAGTTTAAACAGTCGTTAACTGACCAGTCATAAGTCAAGGACTAACTATAGTGCCTGTTAGGACCAAATATAATTTGTGTGTCCAGTTCCTAACTCAGAAAAAATATAAGTATAGTTTGAACAATGCCTGGCATAGTTGCCTATACCAGGGAAGTGGGGAGGAAGAGAACCAGGGTCTTATTTATTAATCTGTCTACTCTTTGACCATCCTGTAAAGCTGTCCATAAACAAAAAAAAATCTGAGTATTTCTGGAAAAATAACTTGATCCCCTTATATGCCAAATGTTTTCTAATACAATCACCCTGTTTCTTACTTGTGTACTTAATGAGAGGTCCAGACGAAAAAGAAATCCCATTTATAAAATGTATTTATATTGTATATACATATTCTGATAATATAATTAGAGTAGAAAATATGTTAAAGGAAGAAAAATCAGAATGTTTTTACGAAGTTTGATTGTTTCAGCTAGGATTCCCTCATGCGGAAGCACACTTGGTTTAACAGAAGCTTCCCAGTTCTAGGGAAAATTTTTTACATAATTAAATCTCGGGGTTGGTTGCAACATAAATGGTTTGCTTTATCACAGTCATGCTTTCTTACATCATTACAGTTAAATTTCCAGGCACCAAAACCTACATTGACCCTGAAACCTACGAGGATCCCAATAGAGCAGTCCATCAATTCGCCAAGGAGTTAGATGCTTCCTGTATTAAAATAGAGCGTGTAATTGGTGCAGGTAAGGTGACTGGTTTCATATACAATTCTTGTGTCTAGGCAAATCAAAACTCATATTTCATGATGACAAGCAAATGATTATATTTACTTATGTAGCTTTTGGCTTATATCAGGGTAATTAGAGGCAATGGTTTGCTCATATATGTAACACAAATATGTAAACAGCCTGGTGGTCCTGAACATTTCTTCTTATTTAGGAAAAAATAAGTATCATTGCATATTGTAATTCAAATAATTTGTTTTGGCTTACACATTATTAAAAGAAAAAAAATACATTTGAGTTCAAATGCAGATTCCTTATACACATCACCAAATGCTTTCATTAAATTACAAATGGAATCTATATATTAAGGATATTTCCATGATGTAAGATCATATTTGTCCAACTAGGAATTGGTTTATAGAGCCAGCTTTTCTTCAGGGAATATTTTTGGTGCCATTCCTAACAATTGATTGCTACAAGAAGTCCTTGTCTAGGCTCTTATGAATGATTGTAACTGTGCTGTCATTACATTGTTTTCCTTCCTTTTTTCACATACTTAGACAATGATGTTCTGTGCTCTGAAAACCTGTTTCCATTTGTTTGCATTAATAAGAGATGTGACACTTTCATTACACTAGTTCATGTAGTGAGATTAAGTACCCATGGGCTAGAAAGATGTCAAATACCTAAGACTCCTGGAAGAAACATTCTTTGATTTCCTGTTGTTTTATGGTATATCTTTAAAGACCTTTTTTTTTTAAAAGATCACCATTGCAGGAGTGTGACAAGCATTATAATGTATACATAATTTTTAAAGGAGGAAAAATTTCGTTAAGAAGAATATATGAAAGACAAATCAATCTTATGAATATTTAAATAGAAGTAATTTCCAGTCACTTCAGTTATATTCCTAAATCAATAATTGTATGAATGCAGTCACAGGAATCATACGGCCTTCACTTAAAATTATATTCCAGTGTATATTCTGAATCAGAATCTATTTCAATGTATGGTTTTTCAATTGAACTTCACAAAACCTCCACAAATAGCATTTGAATAAGAATTTCTACTCTGTGTTACCACTATGCCTATAAATACTTAGCTATAAGTGTTTTCATTTCACAAATAGGTAATTGACCATAGGAACTGGATCCTCTCTGTAGTCTGTTGTTTAAGATGGTTCTCTATTGAATGCTGGGAAAACTGGATTCTTCCTGATAAGAATTGATTTTATTTTTTTCCATCCTTGGCAAATAAACAGACCAGTTTTTCAGAACTGCCAAATGCACATATACTTTAGAGAGTTATAGAGATGACTTTGGAGACACAAGACAGAGATCCCAGTTGAGTAAACATGTGTTAAGCTCAGGAAACAGAAATCTTGAGAAAGAAGCTCAAAGTGACTCCCTCTAATTGACTGGGATGAAAGAGAGAGGAAGTAAAGAAGAGAAACTCCACCAGACATTCAAGATTCTGTTACTGTAACTTACTTATATCTGTAAATTATAGCTTCAATCAGATTTGTGGAATCTGTTTCCTGACCTGGCCTACCTCAAAGGACTGGCATATAAATAAATATCTCCATTTTGTCCAGGGTTCCAAATTAAAAAGTTCCGGACACTGTAGCATAAGTATTTAAACTAAGCTTCTTTATAGCTTAACTCAGGAGTCGTAATTTACCAAAGAATATTAAGAGGGAAATGCTCCAGATACCCTAGATTGATAATGAAGAATGACTATCTGCATCACTCATCAAAATATGAAACTAGAGAACTTCTCTATGACAAGTGGTGCTTTCTGAAATTTCTGCACTGTTATTCTAGTGCAATTGTCCTTGGAATAAAAGCTCTTAGTCTTTCAGTAGTTGATGTGCATGTTTGATTTTGATGACTGCACTGTAATTTTCTGCTGACAAGTTTATGGTAGACAGCCGTGCCTATGTATAATAGGCAATCTCTAGCATACTGCTTCTTCTATTTATGACATATGTTTTTTGTAATTTCTGGATTGCTGAGGACTAAGCTGAACTACTGAATACTGGGAGCCTGACCTTATAGAATTAAATATTTTTGTATGACTTTCTTTTGTGGGCTTTTCTAATTAAGGATGATGTTTCAAAATACTTGCATATTTGGATTTGAGAAAAGGCTGAAATTAAATCATAGCAAGACCAAGTTCCTACTGATTTTGTCTTAGCCTCTATGCTAATTATAGATAGAGTTGCAGTCTTCCTGATGAAGCAGGTTTATAATTAGGATATTCTTTTGGACCTATGGCACCTTCTGGAATAGTATATGGACACCCAGGCTTTGATTAGTGTACAGGATTGAGCCATTCTTAGAAGAGGAAGCCAATATTTAAATTGTTACTATTTTGGACTGCAACATACACTTTACTTGAGGTTACTTGGATTTTGATTGAAAGGGATCCAAATAAACTAGTTCATCAAGAATACATTAAAACTGTTATACAAACATAGTCTTAATAACCTTCCCTAAAAAAAGGAAAGTTAGTTAGTTTGTTTATTTATTTATTTGTCAATTGTTTACAAGATAATAGGTACAAGTAAAAACATAGTTATGAATACATGGATACATATAAGAAAAATTAAAAAAAATAAAAGAAGCAATAGGACAGGGACTGTAGGCACATTGGTGCACTTATGCACACCCCCTACAGACCTCTTAGGAAAGGGGTGAGGTCAATAGTAGACAGTCTAAGGTTAAAGTTTTTGGGGTTTGGGGAAGAAACCACAGAGTCAGAAAAAGTATTCCAGACATTGACCACTCTGTTGCTGAAGTCATATTTCCTGCAATCTAGTTTGGTGCGATTAATCTTGAGTTTGTATCTATTATTTGCTCTTGTGTTGTTGTGGTTGAAGTTGAAGTATTCATTGACAGGTAGGACATTGCACTGTATGATTTTATATACTATACTTAGATCGGACTGAAGGTTCTAGGTTTTCTAGGTCTAGAATTTTGAGTCTGGATGAAACCTGTCTGAAAATTAGCCAGTATGGTGATATAAAGCAATGTCTTCTTCAGGATAAGATGAACCAACATCTCCTTAAGAGCTTGGAGAAAAGTCCCCTTTCTCAAAGAAAACTTCACCACTGCAAAAACCCATTTACGCAATACACATATCACTACCTCAGCAGCCTTGGTTAGCCAAGAGGGTTCAACCTATGGAGCAGCTTGGCCAAACTCATAGTCATGGCCAAATCATACATGTCAATTTCGTCAGGCGCAACAGTTTCAAACCATTCTTGGATTAACAGGGCAAGACTGCCCCAGGTCCCACACCAAAGTTCCTCCTGCAACTAAGGGGGAACAAAATTTGGTTGAATTCTTGCTTTAAAAGATTTTAAGATTGATCATTTTTAATGCTTGGTTTTTTTCTTCTTAATTTCTTGTTTTCTATTATAATTGTAGTTCCTTTATGACTTTTTTGCTTGCTGCCCAGAATCTCTGGAGAAGCAGAGTGTGACTGAATAAATATTTAGATGTTTTTAAGATGTTGAACTTTGCTTGGATTAGCGTTTGTCCTCTTACTAATTTGATTTTCATTTTCCAATAAATGGAGACATTGTGCCTTGTTTCTTATTGGTGTGAACTAAAATGGTTCAGTTGCAAATAAATATTTCTTTAAATTCAGGAGAGTTTGGCGAAGTATGCAGTGGTCGTCTAAAGCTTCCAGGCAAAAGAGATGTTGCAGTAGCCATTAAAACTTTAAAAGTGGGCTACACTGAAAAACAAAGAAGAGATTTTCTTTGTGAGGCAAGCATCATGGGACAGTTTGACCACCCCAATGTTGTTCACTTGGAAGGAGTTGTTACCAGAGGTAAGTTGCAATCAGTTCTGATTTTTGAACAACTTTCCAAATTGTACCTGATCATAAAGTTTCCATAATATGTAGTTCAAATCAGATCATTGTACTACATAAAATAATTGACTTTATTTCCTTTTTTGACACATAATTTAACTAAAGCAATATTAAATGTATCCTATCACTTGAGAAAAAATATTTAAGATTTTTGCGTGAAAAGAGATGGCAACATTTTGTAGCATTTTTTTCCTAGTCACATTTAACATTAAATAAAATTCTCAGTGTCTTTTCCTATTAAATGGAGTGTCGTTTTTCCAGAGTTCAGTTCACACAGCAGGAGAAAGAAGAACACACTGACATTTTGAATTGTATGGTTTAATTTTTTGAGTCATGATCATTTTCTGTACAGAGACATTTAAGGATTTAGTAGATCACAGGAACTATTTTGGAAACATTAGGAGCAGTCATGCCTCATTATTCATCTTTCAAAGAAACAACATGTTTTATCAAAATGGGGACATTCTGTTCAGATATAATTTCTTTAAATCTCCCTTTTTCTATTTCTTTTAGGAAAACCAGTAATGATTGTAATAGAATACATGGAGAATGGAGCACTGGATGCATTTCTCAGGGTGAGTGCCTGAGGGAAACATATATAGCACTTCAAAAATAATATATATATATGCTACCAATTTAACATAATAAAACATTTTCAATGTAAAATGAGAACACACTAAATTTTAAGAGATCTATGAATGGTCTTGGTAAAATCAGATTAGAAATTAGAAGACCAGACAGGATCAAACAACATTTTTGGCCATCTAAGTGATCCAACATGGCACAGATACAGTGGTTTTGATTACCATCACAGACTAGGACCTGGAGCCATGTTGTGGGAACACAGTTATAGTTTTTCTCCATTGAAAAAAAGACAGTCTTTAAATTAATGCAGAAATAATTCAAAAATCAAGGAAGCACTTTTTAAAGATCCTTACATTAGCATTATTTTACATGAGTTTCTTGTTTGTGGCAGGCAACATATAAAACTCTTAACTCGTCCCTTAAGAGCATTCATTAATATTAATGAATATGAATAAGATTAATAGCAAAATATATTTCAAGGCTTTTAGTGCTGATAAAGTATAGTGCTGATTTCACTGTCAGTTTTTTTGGCAATTGGTTTTCTATCAATAATCTGCTTCTGATTTGTGTGTATATATGCGTGCATGTATGAATGTTCAATTTGTGTTAATAGGCTGGATTTATTGTGTCTGGGATCAGCTTGTTCTTATGATTAAAATATCCAACACGATAAAATAAAATTTGAGAAAGCAATTTTGCTCAGTTTATCATTATGTGAATAAATATATTTGATTTACAGATATAGAATTGTTTCTTTTTTAGCTGCAGTGTGGAAAATTGAAGACATATACAATTTTTGATAATTTGTGCAAATTTAAAAGTTTCTCAATTAGGATAAAAGATTTTAAAAGGATGGAATTTTCTGCCATACATATTTTGTTCTTTTAATAGATTCATCTAGCTATTTTTATACTCTCCTGATTTGTTATTTTTGTTATTAACTATGCAGGATTACACAAATGAGATCATAAATGTATAATTTTTTAGTATAAATTTGTATTTTCCCCCCCAAATATTAAAGGTTATTATGTACAGCTTCAAACATTCTATAATAGGGGTCCCCGGTACTGGTCCATGGGCTGTTAGAAACCAGGCCTCACAGCTGGAGGTGAGCATCAGGCAAACAAGCAAAATCAAAATCCTTCCCCCGACCCCCACCCTTCATATGTGAAAAAATTGTCTTCCCTGAAATCAATTTGTGGTGCCAAAAAGATTTGGGACTGCTGTGCTATAGAATTACATATTTCTTCATTATTTTAAACTATTAGTTTAATATTTTAAATTACTTAATAATTTAATGATTTAAAATTAATTAAATTATTTAAATAAATGTCAGGCCTGCTTCCCTTCAAAAATGGTGCTTGGAATCATATTTGTGAATTGTAGTGGTTTTGCATTTTTAAAATATTAGAACAGCACTACGAGAGAGGAGTGAATGAATGAATGAATGAATGAATGAATGAATGAATGAATGATAATACATACAGATATACACGCACACATATACATAAATATGTACCATTATTTGTGCACATACTTTCAGGACATAAAAACACACATTTCACTCCTGAAAACACCCCTGAAGTGGATTCCAATATCACTTATTTTGAAAGATAAGCTCTCACACCAAAGAAAGTTACCTATGCCTGTCTGAATGCCATCCTGCATTTAGTTTCTTAAAGATAAAGATTGAACATGTTTACTTTCTTTCTTCTCAAGTACTTTAAAGAGCATCTCTGTTTCTGTCTTCATTTCAGAAACACGATGGGCAGTTCACAGTAATTCAGCTGGTTGGAATGTTGAGAGGAATTGCTGCTGGAATGAGATACTTGGCAGATATGGGTTACGTACACAGGGACTTAGCAGCACGCAATATTCTGGTCAATAGCAATCTTGTTTGCAAAGTATCGGACTTTGGTCTATCCAGAGTTATAGAAGATGATCCTGAAGCTGTCTATACCACAACTGTGAGTTGTGCACTTAATCGAAAAAAAATCTATCCAGTATAGTCTTATTTTCATGCACAGTAAGACCTTAGGTTGGGTTTGCTTTGGAAGAGAATGTGCCAAATATTTATTGGCAAGGGATGTTGTGCTTTGTTGGGTTTTGAAAACTTTCTTATTTAACAAATACTCATAAAAAACTGCATATTACAACATCTTGTTATAAATAAAACATAAACTGACTCACAAAAGATCTCCAAATGTGGCTTTATCCAGTGTTTTTTCTGCATTCTCTCCTTTCTAATTATTTTTTCATTTATTGGGAACTGTTTATTCATTTAGATATTTTGTCCACTGGAAAATGTTTGTATCATCTTATCTACACACCAGTGGCTTTCTAACTGAAACATCTCTTATTTCCCAAAGATTTCCATTGAGGAGAACTACATTAAACTATCCTTGACCATTATCTTAGACTTGTACTATTAATGTCATCTTCTTTACAAAAGAATTGGTTGATAAAATTAATGTATCATAATACTACGACTACCAATAATCTATATATATAAAAGCAAAATACCACTTATGCAACATCACAAAATCTCCAGAACTGTAAAGCCTACAAACTTGAAATTTGGCACGTATGTTCCTCTTGGCTTCTAGGTGCCCACTAAGGAAGGATTTTTTGAAATTACCATCAAAGCAATAGTATTCTTATATTATTATTAATACACTCTGATGCTAAGGAGTTCTACTCCCCTCCCCACCTGAAAAGAAATCTGTTCCAAATGCAAAACACAAGCAGAGGAGAGGAGCTTCTGTTTTACTTTCACAGCAGCAACTAGCTTTAGTACAGAACAGTTGAGCTAAGCCACACCCAGGCTCCTTGCTGTCTCCTTCTTGCTCACACACCAAATACTGTGTCAGTTTCCATGTTTCAGTTTCCAAACAGCCCTCAATTCTCTCAAACACTCTCTCACTGGATTCTAGCCAGATGAATACCGATGGATGCTGGTAGGCAGAGGCACAATTCCCCCTCCCCTTATTTTCCTCCCAAAAAACTCAGCCCGATCACATAGTTTCATAGCAAAGCACCAGTATGGAGCTAGTGATGTGATAAACCTCCACACAATCCCTAAATCCCTAAATTGTTAAAAATATCTTTTTAAAAAAGTAATAATAAATTGTCTTAATAATATTTGGGAAGTCTTCTAACAGGGGAAGCAGCGTACCCTTATTTAGAGTCTTGTTTATAGAATGCATAAGTTGAAACACTCAGAACTGGAGGGAGAAAGGACAATGTTCTTCATAAGCCATCATGAAGGCTCCAAAAGGATTGCTTGTTTTCTGCTTTGTTTTGCTTTTCATTTTGGTTTTTTGAAATTTGCATTATCTACTGCACACAACTCCAAAGTTTTTTTTTTTTTTAATTTATAAAATGAAGCAAGTTTTGAGAAGCAGTAACATGGAATAGGTTGAAAAATTTGGATCATCATTTGAGATTGGGAATTTTGGCTGCTATTCCTCCTTGATCAATGGAAAATCTAAGACTTGAATGATGGGGTGGATATCAGAAATGAAAAGTAAGAGGTTGGGTTCAGTTGTTTCTAGCTTTATCTCCTTCTGATCTAATTAGGAGACAATGGTAATAGTATCTAAAATGTTTGAAATACTATATGCTTACCCAATAGACATGCTTGTGTATATATATGCCACCACGGACTTGTGGTAGCATAGTAGTTAAAATGCAGTACTACAGGCTAATTCTGCTGATTGCCGGCAGTTCAGTCCTGACCTGCTCAAGGTTTACTCAGCCTCCCAACCTTCCAACATCAGTGAAATGAAGACCCAGATTGTTGGGGGCAGTATGCTGACTCTATAAACTGCTTAGAGAGGGTTGTGTAGCACTGTGAAGCGGTGTATGAATCTTAGTGCTATTGCTATTGCTATATTGCTGTGAGTTTGTTTCAAAAACTTTCATTTCCCATAGGGTGGCAAAATTCCAGTAAGATGGACAGGTCCAGAAGCCATACAGTACCGGAAGTTTACATCAGCAAGTGATGTATGGAGTTATGGAATAGTCATGTGGGAGGTGATGTCTTATGGAGAGAGGCCTTATTGGGACATGTCAAATCAAGATGTAAGTTGCCAAAACATAATTATACTGCTTATAATATGATAGAGTTGGAAAAGGCAAACTTAGAAGCAAAATGACCAGGATATATACTTCTATGAGCACATAAGAAGGTTTTAAAGTAATAGCCTCATATATTTTTTAAATAACTTAATTTATATGTTGCATTGATTTTTCCTATTCTTAAAGTTAGCCTGATGCAAACTAACTTATCATTCAGCCAACATAGTGCTACAATTACAGTACCTAGCTATTACTTACTGGCTATTGTACATAATCATAAAGTAATTTTTAAAAAGGACAGATAGATAGAATTAGAAAACAAAAGGTGTAGCAAGGTTGTTCAAACATAGATAAATGCTTTTATTTCTTCTGTTAAAATACCTGGAAGATAACTGAACCTCTTTTTTTGTATCATTAGAACATTCTTATCCGAAAGGTACTATATTCTATTCTACAGCCAACTAAAATCTTTACAAAATTCTGTATTTAAATACAGGTTTATGAACATTCTTTTTCATCAGAGGATATGTTTCTATTTTATTTTTAGTCTCCACCTATACTTATATCTCAATATTTTTGAACCAATAATTATACTACAAAATTCAAAGAACTGTGAAATCCAAAGTTTGGTGAACATGTTAATTCAGAAGTTGATTAGTAGGATACCTGAAGCTAGTTGTGAGAACTTTTCTTAGTCATATATGGAAATATTTTTATAGTTCTTGGAGCACTTTGGATCCCCAACATAGAGAAGCAGCCCAATTCAGTAAATAATATGGAAAGTAAGTAAATTAAATAATAGAGCTATTTAAAAATTCCAAGAGAGGAAAGGAGAAATGAATAATCTTTCATCCCACACATTTGAGTTTTATAATTTATTGTAGCTGTCTTCATATTATCTTCAAATAAAATAATATAATCCTCTTATAAATGGAAGAAAAAATATTCTAACTTGAAATATGATACACAACGTCTTACTATCTTTAGTCAAGAGTTGAATCTGTCATATTTTTTTTCTTTACAAAATAAAAAAACGAAAACATGTAGTCCACTCCACACCCTAAATCTTAGCCTCAGGCTTGTTTATGCAGGTGTAGATTAGAAGTTGTTTTTATAGGATCCAATATAGGTCTTATAAAAGCATTTGTTGGTCCTTTTCTATGGATATGAACTCCTTTTGACTAATGTTTTTGAAGATGCTTACTCCTTACACAAAATAGACTTCAGTGCAGGCAAGAAAGAGTCCTTGATCTTATCAAAACTTCAAGTATAATAATGCCTGATTTTACAGTCAAGATCAGGAAAATTTCTGAACTGAAAAATAGTTTGGCCTTCTGTATAAATTAATGTGTAGGCTGTTGCACATATTACATTTTTTTGTTTTTGTGTTTTTTTAATGATTACTATGACTTTAGCCCTTCATGCTTCTTTCGTATGTTCATCTGAAGCACTATATACTAAGGACATTCTTATCTCCTATCTATAGATAAGATTCATGATAGATTTGTAGAAAGTTATCTTTTATACACAATTTTCTGATTTTTTAAAAAATCTTCTTGGATATAATAGCTTATTTCCATCAGTGGAATAGATTGAATATAGGAAGATTATTGTTAAAAATCCATCAAAAAATAGTCTAAAACAAACATATTAAAGCATTTCCATTCTGGTTTGAACAGTTGGGTATTATTGGGTAGTATTGAACTGTACTGTATTTCATTTTATTTACAATATTTGAAGCCTATATTAGTCTATAAAACTAAAATCAGGAATTTCATATATACTCAGGATTGCTATCACCATATATTCAGCTAATATCCATCAAGGATTATGGAAACTCTTGTCCAAAGAATTTGGAGGGTATTAAACTACCTATCTCTGTTATAAAAACAGGTAGTGCCTGAGAGGTCACTATATGACATAAGAAAAGGCCAGGTTCAAGTTATCATTTGACTAACAACCTCACAAGACAACTAATTAATTTTACTCTTAATTCACATGTAGGATCACATGACAGATAATCCGATATGTGTTGCTTTGAGCTTTTCAGAAAAAAGGTGGAATAGAAATTATGAATTAATAGCAGAAATAAATTTAAGAAATAATAAATGCACTTAAAACATTTTGAAAACTCGAGATTTATATAAGATATCAGTGCATTTTTTCTTTTTTATTCATTGTATCAACCCATCATGAAACACACTAATTAAATTCTATTTTTCTATGTAGAGAAGCAGATATCAGAAATAAGTGAAATTTCTGTTTCCAAATCAGCAGTCCATCACAATATTTTATATTCTGCAAAAATACAATATATATCCTAAAATACCATAATTTTATATTTATAAAGGAAATAATCAGTTCATTATAGTGAGCACTGGATTATAACATTATGTGGTATTACTATTGATTAGCAATATGTCACTACGAGTTGGCAAGCAGGAACAAGTGATTAAATATACAAGTATAAAAAGGAAGAATTTTAATGACATCATACATAGTATCAGCGGGACTAGGTATGGATACCTGTGTATGTGACAATAAGAAGAAAAATTAATTGTTTAATCAATTAATTAAAATTTGTTTCACTGGAACAAATACAGTATGTGAGTCACTATGTCTCATAGTTGTAGCTGAATGCAGATAGTAATACAGAGCTTCTAAAAAATGAACAACCTGTAAAAAAACATCCAGCTTCTCTCTGAGTCCATTTATATTAAGCAAGACTGAATTTTTCCCATGAGGATGGAAAACAGTTGCATATTCATTGTATAAATTTACTGCTGAATAGCTTTCTTCTCCTGCCTGCTGTTTATCTATAGCAGTGATGGCTGACCTTTTTGTCATCACATGCCAAAAGTATGCATGTATGCACACGACAGCACGCACGTGTGCCTGTACCCATAATGCAGTGCACTCATAATGCATGTGCAACCCTTCTGCACCTCGTTTTGGGCCTAGTATGCCTCCCTGCAGCCTCCTGGGAGCAAAAATGGGCACGGGATGCTTCTCACACATGCGTCCCACCGCCTACACATGCGCGGCAGAGACCTGAAAATCAGTTGGCCAGTGGCATGCACGGTGGAGCTGAGCTGGGGCAATGGCTCGAGCACCCACAGGCCACTGCGTGAGTTTTTTTCTTCTTCTATTAGAGTGTTAGCAAAACATAACACAGGAGAGGGAAGGGGCTGAAGGAAATATTTGTCAGCAAAAGTGAAGCCATTCTGAATGTACTATCTGATATGACATCACATGTTGCATTAAAGTCAGTGCTATTATTGCAATCTTACCATAGTTACATTATGTGAGAATCAAACCAGACTTGCCAAGTACAGTTTCATTTCATCTAGAAATACACTATTTGTAAATCAACACTGCTCTGTATAAATAAAGATATGAAGAGAACATAATGTTTCTCAAACAATTCTTAAGAGTGAGTGATAGAATTCAAAGGTTAGGGTAAGGTTGAATTTTATCATCATTACTTTTATATAAAATCTAAATGACGAGTCATTTTGGCAGAATGAAAGTTGTTAATATTTGACAGGTCTCAGTGTCAGAGATTTCATGGACTGTCAAAATATGGGCAAACAAGTCCTTGGGGCAGAGAAAAAGAAGTATTGACATTCCCAAGACATTCAGTAGAGTTTCATTCCTTTTGACAACTTCCTTCTGTACTAGATTCAACAGAAAAGATGTTTGGCAGGAAGATAAGATAGCTGGAAGGCAAAGCTTACCTATCTTTAAAAAAAATAAGGAAACTCAAAATCAATATTTTCTTTTGCTGAAGTTTTGCATTGAGCACGTGCTATTTCCTTGTTCTGTAAATAGCTAAATAAAGTAAATTGTTTCCCAATTATAAAGAAAAAATAGATCGGGATTATTTTAATAAGCATATAAATAAAATATTTCCTTCTTGAGAAAAAAAGGTTCCATTATTTTAGGGAAGCATTATGTATTTTCTATGCTTTATCTACTCTTTTGCAGAAGAACCAATTCCATATTAGTGATTTATGCTATCTTTTAAAATCTTTTTTTACTTTATTCAAAACATTAAAATATAAACTCCAAAAAAAGAAAAAATAAGGCTAAACAAGACTACACCCAAAAAAGGTGGATAAAGAAAACAAACATATACATAAATTGTTCTCCCTAGTTGAATACTGATAATTATATTTCCAAGATACAAGATCTGTGATACAAATGTATTGCTGAGTGTATACCATGGATTTCGGAGTGCTGGTTGGGAAGTTCAATTTTGCTGATGATTTGAAGGAGTTGACAGCTTTCTGTCTGGAAATGCTTGGAATTCCTTTTTTTTTTTGTCTCCTGTTTTACTTTTTTCTTCCTCTCTCAAAATTCATTTCTTGTTTTTTTGTTTTTCTTCATATTCCTCATGCCACTCTTGTAATATCCTAGAGCTTATTATTCATCTTATTCTCTTTTCCTGTACACAACTTTTAACTATAGTAGTCCTCGACTTACAACTGGTCCTTTAATGACCATTCAAAGATTCACGGAATTCCAGAAAAGCTACTTACCACCTGGTTTCAAACTTTCAATGGCCAGTACACTGCCCCATCACATGATCATATTTTGGGCACTAGGCAACCAGCCTGTATTTAAGGCCATTTGCAATATTTCTGAGTCAGGTGACCATGACATTTTACCCAGAAACCAGCATTTACTTCCAGTTTCCATAAAAAAAAAACTCCCACAAAATGAATGATCACAGCTTTTGCTTTAGAACCACCCCAAAAAAGATAATAAAAATGGGCATAGCCATGAGATGGACCACTGAATGATCAGCATGACTTAGAACTGTAAATCCAGACTCAATTGCAGTCATAAGTGAGAAATATCTATAATTTAGTCAGATAACAGATAATCAGAATTGGAAGGGACCTTGTAGGTCATCTAGTCCAATCCCCCACTCAAGCGGGAGACCCTACATCATTTCTGACAAATGGCAGTCCAATCTCTTCTTGAAAGTCTCAAGTGATGGCACTTCCACAACTTCCGAGGGCAAGATGTTCCATTGGTTGATTGTTCTCACTGTCAAAAAGTTTCTCCTTGTTCAGTTTCCATCCATTATTCCTTGTCTGGCCTACAGGCGCTTTAGAAAATAGATTGACCCCTTCCTCCCTGTGGCAGCCTCTCAACTATTGGAAGATTGCTATCATGTCTCCCCTGGTCCTTCTCTTTACTAGACTAGCCAAGCCCAGTTCCTGCAACCTTTCATCATATGTTTTAGCCTCCAGTCCCCTAATCCTCCTGGTTGCTCTTCTCTGTACTTTTTCTAGAGTCTCAACATCTTTTTTTATAATGTGGTGAACAAAACTGGATGTAGTACTCTAGGTGTGGTCTTACTAAGGCTTTATAGAGTGGTATTAGTATCTCCCTTGATACTGAAAATTAGATGAACGTGAGAGACTCTTATTCCTGATGAAATGTTCTACCTTTTTTTCTGTTTCCCACAGATTGCTCTCTTTTCCTATTGCAGTTTCCTATTTCCTATTCCTTTTCCTGATGACATTTCAACTATATAAAGAGATTTCAGCTATTCTGTTTGATGGCATTCCCAACGTTCAGAAATAGGGCTATTTTGCAGGCATCGTGAAAAAAGAACAGTACATTTAAATTCTGTCTGCCAAATGATAGTTATTGTAATATATACCAAATCCAAATGTGCTCATGTTACTTCTGCTGCAATAAAAATATGTCTTGCAAAGTCCTGAGCACAGCTGTTGTACGGCCCATATACTAAGTGAAACTAAAAATTCCATCGTTGACATTCCTAAAGATTTATTTCAGATCCCCCTTATGCTACAAATACACAACTTCAGTTCAAAGCAAAGATTGTGAGAGTGAAGTCACTACAGTGGATAGTTATTTTCAGTGTATGACTGGAATTAGTTTCTTTCTAATGGTTTAGCTGTCCATGTACTTTCAACTAAATTTCCACCTATCTAAAAATGCTAGTTGGAGGGGGAGCTGTATTATTACAGCCTCTCCTAAGATTTCCTTGTTTTAATGGGATATTGAAAAGCCAAGTCAGTGATTAAATAGCGTGCTTGTGATATGGCCTGGCATATAGATTTGGGTTACATAAATACAGCTCTTTTACCTCGGGAAATCAAATGTATATGTTTAAGCCAGCAAGATACCTTAGAATGATTACAATACCAAAATTCCACCGAGCATTTTATTGGCCTACTTGGAGGCATTGCATTCAGTGGTGTTTGAAGGAAAATTTGAAAAGGCATGATACGATGAGCATTATTTCACTTGCAACACAGGAAACATGAAAACAATGGCTCATAAATTGTTATATGGTAATTTCTATAAAAACATCCTCCCTCATTATTTATTGAAAGTCCTAGAGGATTATTCAGGAAGCTCAAATACATTTTTATGTAAATTATCTGTTATCAGATGCATATTACAGTTATAACAAAATTGCAAACTTTAGTCAAAGTGCAAGTAAGGTTCAATAAAGGATTATTTTATTAGCCAAGCAATAAACAAACATGAGAATGGACCTTGCCAGGCAATAAACAAACATGAGAATGGACCTAGTTTTGTTGACAGTGCTAAAATGATGTGTTTGTGATCTCCTTACGTGTATTTTTAACATATATTTCTTATAAATGGCCAAAATAAAATAGAATATAGCTATTGTTATAAACTTTGTTGTTCCAAACACACTGCACTTGTAGAACAAGAAGCCACTAATTAATTTAATAGTTATAGTTTAAATGTTTTGCTGCTTATATAATAATGTTATTATTTCCAAAATAAACATAAGAAAAAATAGGAAGTAAATATTTGTGAAGGAGAAAGGTGGGTTGTTTGGTTTTGGTTTTTGCCATGTATCCATTATGCCACAAAGGCCTCTTTATTACTAGCTATGATTTATTTACCTAAAGTTTGCCATTTAAAATATTGGTCATACTGGCTCAGAAAAGTGTCTAAAACTATTTTTAAAAATTATGCTTGCCTTGTATTTGTTACCCATTACAACACCTTTGTACTTTATTATAATTCCAGAGGAAACCACTAATAATGGCTTTGTCCATAAACTTCTGCAAAAATTTGTCTTCGTCTTATCAATGGAATGCTGTTTTGTCCATTGTGTTGGTATTTTTTTTTTTATAAAACCACACTTTAGCTTATCAATGCTGTGTGAACTTAACAAAAATTTCTTGTGATCCTCTTCTGTGGTTTTGTTTTGGTTATTTTCTTTTTCTTACTTCAACATCAACAAATCAGTGCTGCAAAAAATAATAGTGTCTTAACTGATCCTTGAGATATTATGTTAGCCTATACTATGTTTTGATATTAAACAGATCTCTTAAACATCCTATAGTTAATCTTTAATTAGATTCACATCTAGTTTGGATTGTTGTTGAGAAGGTCATCACGGGAAAGCATTTTCTTTTCTTTTTTTTCTTTTCTATTATCGACTAATTTTCATTCTTCCATTTCATTTTCATCTAGATATAGCTACCTAGATGTATACACAGACTGTTTAATAATGCTTTGTTTCCCTGCCAAAAAGAGCCTCTTGGACAAATAGATATTGCTTTCAAAGAATATCTCATGTATCAGTTTCCCAGTTGCACCCATGGTGAATTTAATTGCTATTCGCTCCTGCTGATTTGATTAGGTAATGCAGCTATATTCTCAGCATAATTACCAAATGCTATAATCTGTTTAATAGGCATGGACAATAAAAAAAGTTTACAGTATTATACAACAACCAAAATTTTTGTGCTAGAACAGTAGGTTCTATTTCAAAGATACGTTTCATAAAACTTTGCTTAATTTGGTGGATTCTTCTTGAGCTGTAAACATTTAAACTCATGGCGGGTTTTGTTATTAGGTTATAAAAGCAATTGAAGAAGGGTATCGTTTGCCAGCACCCATGGACTGCCCAGCAGGCCTTCACCAGCTGATGCTAGACTGCTGGCAGAAAGAACGTGCAGAAAGGCCAAAATTTGAACAGATTGTGGGCATTCTGGATAAAATGATTCGGAACCCAAATAGCTTGAAGACACCTTTAGGAACCTGTAGTAGGTAAGTTATGGATTAGATTCCTAAATTATAGGATAAAATTCTAGACAGCTTTTCTTTGTTTCAGCTGTTGTTGGCCCATGATTTACTTATTTTATTTCAATTTTTTCATCCTTCTATTATTATTTGGGATAAATTCAATCATTCCAGATGCTTTTACAAGGGTAAACTAGATATTAAATCTAAATTATATTGATCGTATATTGATGTTCCTTATCCTAAGCCAAGAGAAAATAACAGCTGTCTCTGACCCATTTTGAAAAAAATGATAACCATTTGGTAGTTATATATTTTTTTTAGAATTTGCCTATCTAACTCCAATTAGTTGTTGATTTGATTAATTAATTTCATACTGGATTACATCAACATATCTTTATAGACTGCTGTTGAAACAGTATAAATACTTGATATAAAATGTGGCCATTTTTCTGGGCAGAATTAGAAGATCAGAATATACTGCTATTTGAAATACTAAAGGACAGAAGAGTGTGTCTACAGAAACATTATAATTGGGTGGAACAGAGTAAATTGGATGGATGGATGGATGGAGATAGACAGATGGATAGATGGATGGATGGATGGACAGACATCTGTCCATAAATGCCTCATAAATTATCTTGTGGCTTCCTTACTTCTTCAAGAGAACAATCAACTACACAAATATTTCCACTGTTCCTAGGTTGATGGCTTGGCACGTGGGCGGGAGGCAAATGAATAACAGGTGCATATGCACATGCTCTCCCCTTGTACAAATGGAGCCTTGCATGTGGGTGGAGGGTGCTTGCGTCTGCATACGAATGGAGCTTCACACATGAGTGCAAGTACCCTCCACTCACATGAGTGGAGCTTTGCAAGCACAAGTGTCCTCCACTCCCACAAGTGGAGCTTAATGTGTGTGCACTTGCCCATCTCTTCCATGGCCCAGTTTCAAATAGGCCGTGATCTGTTAGTGGACCATGGCCCGGGGATTGGGGCCTTCTGAATTACACTACCACCCACACATTTTCCTTAGGTCTCTGCTGCATTGCTTTTATCAATCTTAAATTTAACATTAAGGGTTCAAAGCTTTCCAATTCCAAGGAGGGCAAAATGTTTCTAAATCATTGGTTTCACATGAACAACCCAAGATTAAGACATAGTGCAGTAGACCATTACATGTATTGTTCTTCCATTTTTCTCTAATTCTGCTGCTTAATCATGTGTGGGACTGACCATAGGACAGAAACTTTTTGCAAATGTTGTCATCTTTAGGAATCTTCTGTCCAACAAGAAGGCAGTTAGAGTTACGTGGTCAGCACAGAGTCAGTTGCAGTCAGACAGTGTCTAGCTTCAAATAAACAGATAAATAAATCATATTCCTCTGAGGCACATTCACTATCAAGACTGTGACATTGGCAAACACAAAAAACCAGAACTATTTGGATTTCTGGAAATACCTTTACTGCTAGTAAGGTAGATTAACAGTATATTGAAAGCCTATCAAGGCTGTTCTCCAATTCATATACCTAGCATAATTAAAGCAGTGTTACTCTCAGTCCCTTTCTCACAATTCTCCTAACTACCCCTGGTTCAGGAATCTTTCCTGCAAAAGTCCTGTTTTCTCCTCTAATAGTTGTGCACCAGTCTCCACATTCCCAAAGTCTATTAGACATTTCATAGCACTGGTCCAATATCATGTCTTGTAAAAAAAAAAAACACTTTCTTTCTCTCAGCAAAGCTACATTGGTGCCTACTACAGGTGCTATTGAGCCAGTGGGGCTTGTGCTGATCAGTCCTGCACTAGACTGAATGCCAGACAAGCAGGAAACAATTAGCATATTTCCAATGGCTTTATTAGCTTGGTTGTAAATTGGCTAACAGATGCTAGGACAGTGCAGTTGTAAATTAGGCAGATAATGATCTGAAGAGAATCTCTCACCTGTAAAAAAAAAAAAAAAAAAAAAGAGCAGGCCTGTTGTAGAATAATAGTCTAGAGCTGCTGATATCCACAATATCTTGTCCAAGGATCATAAATTAAAAACATATCCATAAGGTACAAGTCTCCTATCTAGATGTTTTCACAGTGCTCCAGGATGAGGTAGAGAAGGTTATGGTGGTTTCTTAGAAGCCATGTTCCAAATAGAACACACACAAAGGGAAAATTATTTCCCTGCAGTATGAATTCCATCATGACTTTCTCTTGCATCCGAATAAGTGAAGCTTGACTTTTCTTCAATAATAACATACAAGCACACACGCATACACACAGAGACATATATTGGACATATTCTTTTCATTTATGATAATTGATTATTGCTTAATGCCTCTTTTTGATCCCTTTTCAAAGTCTCAGCAAGAAAAGGATTTTCTAGTGAAAAAGATTTTCTAGTGATATATTTGTACTTTCTACCTAAATAGAAATCAGAAACATGCATTATCCCCATGACTATTAGATTAGATATAGTCACCTATTTTGAATAAAAGTTTCATCTTATATCAACACATGTAAAATTAAGCCCATCTTCAAGAACACATAGCATATGATTTCAAATAAAAAAGTTTCTTTTTCTTCTTCTTCTTTACTTTCTCTTTATCATTTCAGGTGTTGAGGGATCAGATAAGAAAAAATTATATTTACTTTATTTGACAAGTATTCTGTTTTTCATTATTTAAAACAAACAAGGTTTTATTTTGTTCTAAATATTGAAACATCTAAAACTTTTAGATGACTTCTGTGATTGTAACTCAGCAATAGATTCAGATAAAATCCTTTATTACTGTTGATGACCAGATGTAGCTACAATTTAGTAACAATTTTACAGGGATGAAAAGGGAGGGGGATAAAGATAGCTGGGTAATTTACACAAAAACAAGGAACAAGAGGAAAGGAGAAAACAGCAGGTAAGCACTGGAGTATCAGACCATTTCTAAAGTATTAATAGTCTGCTAGAATGTTACACCGCAATATAGGTTTGTACATGCTTAACAAGCATTCCTTGGCCTTTTGCTTTTTATTATATGCATTTTAGATGGATCATATTTTTACTCGGTAACAAATACTGAATTATGTTTCTTTATACCCAAAAACACTATTTTTCATTCAACCTAGACCAATCAGCCCTCTTCTGGACCAGAACACCCCTGATTTCACAACATTTTGCTCTGTAGGGGAATGGTTGGGAGCAATCAAGATGGAAAGATACAAGGATAATTTTTCTGCTGCAGGTTACAATAACCTTGAGACAGTAGCCAGGATGACAATTGAGTAAGTGAACTGTATGCTTATATTATCTATTTTTGCTTATCTTTGTCTCGTTAATTGACAGAGGAGAAATGTTTGGCCAGGTTGTTATAAAATTTATGTATTAAGAATCCCCAAGCTTTAGTCACCTGATTATCACCTCACCCAGCCTTCTATTAAAAGTGGAAAAAAGTACCACGGAAAGTTCTAGTTCCTTGCTAATATCTGTTTAACTATTATAAAAGAGGGTTTGACTTTGCAGGGTAATAAAAACTATTGTCATTTGGGGAATTTGCTTCTTGCTAGTTAAGGACTTAAATATGGATGACCATAGTATCATAGTATTGAAAGGTAGCCCCTTCTAAGCATAAACCAGATTTTTATTAGCCTTTCTTAGTTTTTTATGAAAGCAAGTGCTTCACACTGAGACATTTTCAACTACCTTACTCATTGTGTGACAACCACACAAGGAGTAAAGAAGCTGCACTTCAAAGCAATGTGACTTGAGGACATTAACTATGTCAATGTGCTATTCTGTATGACAGAATGTCAGGGGAGTTTTAAGTCTTAATAAAAATTGTACGAATTTAAGATTGTGCTGCCTCCCTCTCTTTCTCTTCCTTTGAAAAAGAAAAGCAATAGCCATAGTTAATACCATAAGGGATACCTGACCTTCACTTTAGGGTCATGCTATCTCCTTGGAACATATACCTTTGCCAATTAATGGAAGATAATAGCAATTTTTAAGATTTTATTTTTACTCACCATAGTCTATTTCATCAGAAAGCACGGTGCATGTATGCTTGGCTTTTCAAGTGATTACTTCATCATGTTACAATATGGTGAAGTAATCACCTGAAAAGCCAGTCATGCCGATAACATATTGAATATCATTTGGTTGTTTGGTTGTTATTTCTTTTCTACTTCCCTCCACTGAAAGATTACTAATATTGAATTTTCCTCCCTCCCCATAGTGACATAATGAGCTTAGGAATCACATTGGTTGGCCATCAAAAGAAAATCATGAGCAGCATTCAGACTATGAGAGCACAAATGTTACATTTGCATGGCACTGGCATTCAAGTGTGATGAGACATTTCTCCCTTCCAAGGGAGGGGACAGACTTGAGAGAACAGTGCCAGCCTTCAGTCTTCATGAAGTGCTGCTAGAAGACACGTGATTTGACAGAGCCTTCATGCGGATGACAGAAGGCTCATCAGAAGCACCTACAGACTTGAACTCCTAAGTGCCACCAGAAAGTTACTTAAAAGGGAAAACAGATCTACTAATGGCGGCAACAAAAGAAGTGACAATAAACAAAGTACTACCTGAAACACCTACGAACACCTTGAACTCTCTAACCTCCTTTTTATCTAATGGACTTTTTAAAGTGTATATAAAGGATTTTAAAAGAAAGAATATATTTGTCAGATAAAAATCATGATATTGTTAAAGTCAACAAATATTTTCCTTAAAACTTTCATTTCAAACTTATTTTAAGAAATCAGTTGTTTTCCTTTTTCATATAGCTCTTTTAGTGTTGCATTTATATCTTTGGACCTTCTTAGTGCTAAGCATATGACACATTATTACACTGGGGAGTTTTGAAAGATTGTACAAGTTTCTATAGCCACAAGAAGTGTAACAGGGAAATGTGTATCAGGCTAGCTACTGGGTGGGTGAAGCAGGGTTGGCCAGGACTTTTTTTTTTCCTTTTTCTAATTTTGGCATCTGTTTTTGTCTGTTTATTCCACACCACATTGATGTGGTTTGCTAATTGGCAGGAAATCAGGAAAAAAAAAACATTGCCAGGAGTTCTGATATTTTTTAAAATAATTTTGTATAAGTAAATCACACACTCTTCTTTAAACAGGAAATGAATAAAATGGTGAACCTAGCAATAATGTTCCCTAAAAATGCCTAGGCACTTTTAAAGAAATGGTTTGAAAGATGGTTTTAGTAGGTTGCCTGGGTTAAAGGAAGCTGTAGAACTGCAACTTTAAATGGGTTGAAGCCCTTTCATGGAATGATTGATGGTACAGTAGGTATATAAACAGAACAAGTACAAGTACTATAGTGTTGCTTAGCCTTTTAATCAGAGCACATTGGGTGTTTGTTCTTGCAGGGGATTGGGTGTCTTTTTATTTTTTCAACAATGAATATTAGAAGGTCTAGGAGAATAATAAGCATATGGCTAATATGAGATTAAGATGAATGTAGTCCCTCTTGCAGAAGTAAGAATGTGAGGATACAATCCAGAGAAGAGTAGGCTTTCCGACATTGCATATAAATTCAGAAGAAATTGCATTCAAGTGGGTGGATACCAGTGGTGTTCTGCTGCCAGTTTGGACCAGTTCTAACAAACCAGTAGTTCTGACCATCCTCTTGCCCTATCCTGTGCTATATTTCCTTCTTTCTGGTTCAGCTGATTCATGTAGCATAGCTGATTTTCACGCTTCAACCTATAGGGGCTGCCCTAGAAGGTACAACTTCAAATTGCTGTATTTTGAACGCTGTGCACACGCTCACAGAACTGGTTGCTAAACCGGTTGCAGCCCACCATTGGTGGATACACTCTTTTTGTCAGCTAGGGCTTATATTTCTGTCCATACTTCTACCAGTCATGCTGTTTGAAACATAGATAGGCAGATGACTTCACTCATAGATTGCCTTCCTTGTCATAGACAACTGCATCTGTAGTGGCAAGCAATGACAGGAACCCAGTCATATAATTCTCATCAGTGTTGCCACTAATAATGGACAAGCCAGGTTTGGGACAAGCCCAGTTCAGAATGAGGAAGATATACACATTGAAATGAATGTGATTTCAAAACCATAATCATGCTCTGAAAATCCTAGGATCTCATGGGCCCCAAGTCTACCTAACATTCTCTGGATTGCAGTTCTCTTGTGCAAGCTCTAATGAAATGAGTGACAGACAGACAACAGATAACAGGGCTTGCACGGGACATGTTCCTGTCAGATGGTGCCTTTGGATTTTGTATTACAGGTGTAGGAATATAAGGCAAGTGGCACTTCAACATTTCATTGTGCGTGTGTGTGTGTGTGTGTTTTAATGAGCTGCTCTAGGCACATGCATTCAGAACTTCTGACTGAAAGATGATTGTTGAGTGAGAGAACCCTTTTTTAAAGAAAAATACCAGTTTTAATTTAATATATGTGTACTTGAGTTGAGTGAAATATATAATTACCATAAGCAATAACAAAGTGTGTCGCAGGACTATATATGAAACAGGTGACCAATGCTGTCAAAAATATGAAAATCATGAGCTACCCAGCAGTGAATAGCTGTACTTCCAAAGAGAACTGGGATGCTTCTATTGGTTTTCATAGAGAAAGATCCCAGGGATCAGTCATATAAATTAAGACTTGTTTGATAATGTGGACATCCACAAAAAGAAAAAAAATGGAAAAAAAATAACCCTGTAAATATCCCTTTGTAAAACTTGTACATTTAATTTATACTGTCTTGTTTTGTACACACATTTATGTGCAGTGAGCTCTGAATACATTGAAAATGCACTATATTTTTCTATTTTACTTAACAGAGCGTCACAAAAAGGAACATGTTTTTCAGTGCTAATATAATGTGTTTTCCCACGTTTAGGACCAAAGATAGTTACAAAGAATTCAGATAGTTAATTTGCCCTTCCTCCCATTTTCTTTTTCCTTTTACAGCACTGTACAATGTTTTATTTGTTGTTTTATTTATTTATTTTGTTAGAAAAATAATTTTGATTATGCTATTTTTTTTCTTCTTTTACCCTTTGTTAAAGAAATCTGTATAAAAAGATAAACAAAAATATTTGAATTAACATAATCCCATTACATAGACACTTCCATTTGTAATCTTTGTAATAGACTGTAAATATATTTTTGGAAATATAACTGTGAATAAGGGTTATTTGTCATTGTCTGTCTATGTAGTAACTGCAGCATTTTATAGCTTTCTCTAGTTGTCATAATTCCTCATTAGGCATTGGGGAAACTGATAATTTAGTATTAAACTGAGAATAGCTGTTGTGTTCTTAATGTACAGAAATGAGAATTTTCTAGATTGGTTAAATTGGTTCACTTAAAATATTACTTACATCATTGATTTCAACAGCCTATGCCTAGATAAAAGGAAACCTGAAGCACATACAGAAATAAATTCATGAACCCAATTAGAGAGGATGTAAACCATCATGCCAGTTGTTTGCTTGGGAGCAGAAAATGGGGTATATATACGGATTCAAAGGTAGCCTTCCATTCTCTCTATGAATCCCCAAAGACAATTTATACTACTGTTAACAGCTGTACCTATCATGAGTAGTATTTGCACAAGAGGAACTATTCTCATTGGTTTATTGCTCTGCCCATGGATAGGGCCTAAGGCTATAGTTCTAATCTTACTTCATTTGATTACAACAGTTCCATTGGCTATAATTGTTTTAGCTTGTGTCATTTGCTTGCAAATTTACACCTGTAATTATCTTCCTATATAGATTCAGTAGCTAATCATGTTTGTTGATTGCAGAAAGAAATGAGTGCAGTGCAGTTTGGTGAAAATTGTCATGATTACCCAAAAAGAACAACACTTTTTTTCTTTATGTTTGACTGTTAAGAATGTAACTGTGTTTCCTCTTTCTGATCTAACAAGACTATATTCAAATGGGAATGATATTTGAATTTGAACCCATCCCTATTTGAATGGGTATCTATTTCTTATAGACAATTAGTCATTTGTGGCACAATGAGTATGCTTATCATAATTCTCAGCACATGGAATACTTCAAGAATAATGTGTGTATATTAATTTATACATTATTCATAATTGAGACCACAATATAATTTCAGTAATTTGGAGGATAAGGCAGTTATATCAAGTTTCATTTGCATTTAGTTTTTTTTTTTTTCATATTACTACCAGCTTTGGAGAATAATGAATTGCATAGAAATTCATACTTCTGGAGAAATGATATAAAGCATGACATTGTGTGTATATAATTGTATCATTTTTTTTCATCTAATTAGATTACCCAGTGCACAGTCTCCTTCTCCCACTTTCTATCTGGCCAATGAAGATATGACAGTATGTGGTGAGGGTCAAAGTTCCAATGACTCACTAGTGCAGCTCTGAACAATAGTTTGTAAGCTCTGCTTATATCATATTGCTGCTGGATATAAGATGATTTAGAATCAGTTCCAGAAGTCTAAAAACAAATTTAAATTATATAAAGTTATATAGGAAGATAATACAGAATGCCTATAAAAGCTAAGACAAAAGACTGCAAATCCTTCAGAAGAAAGTTTTTGCAATGCTGTTTTTAAAAAAAAAAATCTGGAAAATTGAAGCTGCTAAGAGAGGTGTTTTATCTGCATGGGAAAACAAACCTTTGAAGGATTTTTCACAGTTCTATTGTTAAATTCAACAGAAAAGTTGATAAGGTAAATATAAAACATTTATGACAGCCGTAAGGCCAGATACAAACAAAATATCTAATAAAAAAAGTATTAAGGTGTGTGTGTGTGTTTGTGTGTGTGTGTGTGTGTCAAAAAAAAAACAGTATAATGGAACTAAAAATAATTAGGAACAAATAAATCCAAATAAATACTATTATAAGAAGTTCCAAATTTAAGTAATGGTGTGGCATATCATACAATTGTAGGAGAAAACTAGCTTGAGAGGTTATTTTTGAAACCTTGTCTGAAAGAAGTAACATTAAATAGAGATCACGCTCTCTACCTGAATTTTTTTTCAAGACAGGAAATAAGAGTGTCTTGAATCCTTATATAGGAAACAGTATATGCATATGGCTTAGAGTTTCTACTAAGCCCTCAGCACCTGGACATAACCAAAGATGTATAGGAGTACGCTTAAAATGTTTAAGATGAACTGCTGAGTATCCAATACCTGGCTAAAGTGTAACCCACTTTCCAAATTGGAATAGATGATAAATGAGAGTTGGAGCAAACACTTTTAGAAGCAAATGATAAATACTGTGGGGTGATATTTTACTTAGGCTTGTTTGGAGACCTATATCCCAAATCCATTGCTCTAGCATCCCCCCACCCCAGAATTTTTTTAGTCATGACAATTTAAAACCATCTCTAAATACTAATGGGGCCAAACTTATAGGAAGCAGAATTAACTTTAGCCAGAAGGTAAGAATAAGAGACTATGCTCTAGCATCCAATAAAAGTATAAGATGTTGCAGGATGGGAAAACTAAAAGTTTTGAATTTTTTATTTATAGATCTCTTCCCATCTGTAGAAATGTTAAGGTTAGCATTATTTCTCAATGGAGAACATGTTTATTTGTTGTTGTTTTTAATCTTGGCTTTCTTTGAACAAGTAGGTTTTTTTAAAAAAAAGCAATCAGGTCTGGCCCAATCTTTTTGGTTTCTTAAGTCAAGGAATAGCAGTGTGATTGTCTTCTGTTTGACATGTGGAATAGAACTCTACTAATAGTTGACTTTAATTTCTGTATCATAAATGTTGCACCTGTCATTTTATGTGGGAAACACATATTGGAAATGCCATTCACTCCACTCTAGGTCATGTGACCAAGAAAGAACACAGGCTTAGAACAGCAAGTCAACAGAATTTTGAGTTGTTTCTCAGTTGTCTCTTCCCTAAGGATGTACTAGATGTGTGCATGGGGTGTTAATGTGTGTGTGTGCGATATTTTTCTTTGAAGCCACAAACTGCAGTTCGGTTTTTCACTTTTTTCCCCCTTTTCTCTTCTCATACCAAATTCGGTCCTGTTCTGTTTGGTTTTCAGAGAATATTATGCCACCCAACAACAGAGAATTCTTGGCTCCTTTCCCTAATTTCCTTCCAGCAAATATAATAATAAACAAATATGCAACCAGAATAATGAAGCTTCATTCTTTAACATCCTGCTCAGCTAAAGGAATGCCTTAGGGCCCACTGAGTGGATATAACTCTACTCCTTTGATCAATGGGTGCAGCCATTTTGTGGTTATTTCTACAGTATGCTGTCAAAATTACTAATAGGTCCTGTCCCCCAAATATTGCCTACACCAGCTGTATAGATAAAAGAAGGCAGGTAAGAAGGACTATGCTATGGTCAAACAGGAATTTTAGAGACCCAATTTGTCCAGAATCACCAGAATTTGAAACTAATTTAAGTGTAATGTTTTAGATCAGGGAGCTATAGGCAATGCAAATATTAGAGCTTAAAATTATTTTTTAAAAATAGAAGTTAAATTAAGGCGGGGAAATTTTAGATATATATAGATGCTTTCACTTCAAAGAAGCAGTGCAGGGATCAAAACAGTGGTGATATGCTCCCAGTTCAGACTGGTTCAGCCAAACTGGTAGTAGAAAAAAAAAGCCTCCAATCAGCTGAGAGGAGGAAAACAAGCCTCTGATCAGCTGAGAGGATAAAAGAATGAAAAATGCATGGGAGGGTGAAAGGGTTACTCTTAACTTTTTGTTTCTTTATCCTCTCAGCTGATTGGCTTGTTAGGAGTGTGCATGTCAGGGGCGTGCGCATGGATGCACGCACACACGTACACCCACTGAACTGGTAGCAACTAAGGTAGGATCCCACTACTGTATCAGAAGATGTGGAGAAAAATGGTCCATAGAATCACCAAATGCTGGACACCACTCAATGATAACGTCATCATCATAGATGCTAACCCTTTCCAAGAAACTTTTGCATCACAGTACAATTATGATACATTTAAAACTTTTAATGAAAGGGGGAGCTGGGAGATTGAATAAAATGTTTTGTGGATTTGCCCAATTCACTGACTTGTAAACACCTGGCCAGGGATTAGCAAAATAAGAAGAAGAAGAAGAAGAAGAAGAACCAAGTTTAACATACTTGTAAATATAGCACCTAGGCTTGTAAATGACTTTGTTAAGTGTTCTGTGAAAATAGCCTACAAGTAATTGGGAGCCAATGGCTTCAGACAACAGTGATGAGGGAGGGAGGGAAAGAAGGAAAGTACAAGTTCCCCTTTCCAATTTTTTCTTTGGGGAAAAAAAATCTACCTTGATGCATGATGTTTCTGGCTCCACTTTTATTGTTGATCTTACTATGACAGCAACAGCTTCTTATGAAGGTATTTTCAATCCCTGTGGCTCATACATCCCATCCATGCATATAAGACAAAAAAGATTAAAATATGCTAGCAAAATCACCGTGTTTTTTTTTTTTACTGTACTTAGATACAAGCACTTGTCAAATAAAATTAAATAAGTGGCAGGTAAAGCTGTGTGGCTGGGAGGACCACTCAGGAAAATAATGACAACATTCAAGTAAACATTGAATCTAAGAGAAACTGAACCAGCATAACATGCAAAGTTAGTCTACTAGGTGTACCAAAATCTGAAATCTGAGCAACGTGTTACTTTCGAGGTTTGTATTTGTATGTACTAAGTGCAAATAGAGTATCTCTAACTGTATATGACATGTTTTACCTTATGAATCATAATAAAAGCCATACAGGAGAGAGAAGCAAGCTACCAACTCCATCATCCTTCTAGAATAGCTCAACATATCATGTTGACTTATACTCAGCCAGCAGCAGCCACAGCCGGCTTTGATGGTCAGAAATGTGTAGTGAGTTCATGACATAATTTCCACCTTGATGTTTGTAAGAGGTATGGAAGTCACAGTATTTGTGACTTCATCACCCTTATAACATTCCAGACATTTGGGGCTGTCTGTCAGAAATCATACAGGTAGTCCTTGACTTACAACCACAGATTTTGAGCCCAAAATTTCTGTTTCTAAGCGAGTGAGTTTTGCCCCATTTTGCGATCTTTCTTGCCAGTTATTAAGTGATTTACTGCCATTGTTAAGCTAGTAACAGATAAGCTTGCTGATTGAATGCTGCTTCCCCATTGACTTTGCTTGTCAGAAGGGTCACAAAAGGTGATCACATGACCTGGAACACTGCAACCATCATAAACATGAACCAGTTGCCAGGCATATGAATTTTGATCACATGATCACAGGAGTGCTTCAACGGTTGTGCAAAAACCAATTGTAAGTCACTTTTTTGGTGCCATTTAACTTTGAACAGTCACTAAATGAATGACTGTAAGTTGAGGACTACATGTAAACTTAAAGCTGTTGTATATCAGAGATTCTGCAACAGTAAATTACTCAATTAACTTGTCTTAGACTAATATCGCAATCCAGGTCTGACTCTATATTTACATTAGTGTGCTTGATATCCCAAAATAAGAAAGGCATAGAACGCAACTGCTAATTCTGAATCTGAGAAGAGAAACTACAAATAGAATATGAGACCATATTCTACACCTAAGAAAAGCAACATTTTTCTTAGATACCTGACACTCTGCTGTGACAAGATTACTAAGGGACAAGATTACTAAGGGTATCTGAGCACTAAATAGAACAAAATATAGCCCCAATCAGTCTTCTAGGCTCTTAAAATCTGAAAGATGTCATCACTTACAAGCTTGACTGCTGGACAATGTAATTGGATACAGAAAGAAAAGAAACAGTATATTGTTTGTGGCAAAACCTTCAATATCTTTCAGTATTTTTTTTTAAGAAAAATAAGTATCACTGACAAAGTAGTGCAACTTTCAATGATTCAGCAGCATCATTTGCTAGCCAAATGAAGCTAGGCATGCTTTTTTTTTAATTGATGAATAAAATCTTCTGATCTTGAAGTGGGTGACTTTCACCCATGACAATGAATTGTTATGAAGCCAAATTGAATATCCAACTTGGAAGAATAAAAACAAGTCAATATATAAACAAGTCACTCCTTTTACCTCAGACTATCCACTATTGACCTCACCCCATTCCTAAGTGTTCTAACCCACGCCCTTTTCCAACAAATCAAACCCAATCCAAAGAGAACAGAAACCTTTTAATGCTTCTTCAAAATAATTAGTTGTGATAAGCACAAGCCTTGCCAAACTGTGCGAGACTTGCCAAAAGATAACGGACAAGAAATAATTTGCAATACAAGAATCTTCAAATACAAACTCAGGATATAAGCCCAAAATTGGACTTTCTCCCATTGAAGTTCTCACATATCAAAGAAGCCCCTACAGTCAACAGAACCACACAAGGAACATACCTGATCTGAAATTTATCTTTAGAGCCAGGTATTAAATGAGTATCTGCAGGCTTGCTCTGATGCCTGGCTCTGAGCTCGCTAAGGCCTTAGGCAAGGCAGTTACTGCAAAATGATACGTGCCTCTCTAGGAGAATGTGCTTGGTAGATGTCCTCTCTGAACAAGGCAGGGCAGGGAGAGATTAAAAAGTGTCCAGTGTTCTCTATATTGCCCTACTTTTATTGCTCAACAGTGGCACCTTTCCAATGTCACAGAGCAACTAATTACCATATTTTAATCCAGTAGTGCATAACTTGAGGGTACACAAAGTTTCTAACTTGGGTACCTTTGTCCCACAAGCTCATCAATGGAAATAACAAATTTGGAGAAGCTGAAATGTTGGGAAGTTATCTTATTATTCACATACACTGAAAGTAGTCCTAAAGCATTATTTCAGTTTTTCCATAGAAGAGGAACAAAAATGAACCATCTTGGTAGCCATAAGAAATAACCATCAAGCACATTTGTTTTCCTATTTTAACATGGGAGTGGGAGGTGTTCATGATTTGTTCAAGTCAAGCCATCCAATATTTACTGGGTATTTATTTATCTTTTTAGTGAATTTCCCTCTCCCATCTTGGCTCATTTTTTTAAAAAAATATCTGCATTTGATTTCCTATACTCTGCTATTAACATTTATACTCATTCATGTAACATAAATAATAAATACTTTTGCAATGTGTCCAATCAACCTACTGTAGTAGTGATTCCAATTATATACATAGTGCTTAATGCATTCATAAACTAGGATTGACTTGATCTGGTGCATTCCAAACAAGTATTGCCGACATCTTATTTGCAATGTATCAAAGGCTACAATCCTAAGAAATTGGACCAGGAGTATATTTCCATTACAAAATTTATTTCAAGGTACAATTCAGCCATTCAGAATATCATATGCTTTAACTTGGACAGAATCAAAAGAAAACACTTTGATTAAGAACCCAATTTTATTCTCTTATTAAAGAATATTTTCTTTTCCCCTTTCTTAAAAAACATTGGATAAAAATTACCATATTTTAATCCAGTAGTGCATAACTTGAGGGTACACAAAGTTTCTAACTTGGGTAACTTTGTCCCACAAGCTCATCAAAAATTGCCACTCAATTGTAAGTTTTAAGATATCAAACAGTGAAAAAATTTTAAACATGGGGAAAATGAATTAACATCTAATTAGATTTAATTGAATGCAATCTATTTTTTTCTTATTCCCATGCATCCCATTATCCTAATCCTTCATATTTAAAATATAGGTCTTGATTTAAAAAATGTTGTACATTTTGATAAGCATTGCTGACAAAGGTAATAACACTAGCCATTTTCATTGAAATGGCTTAACACTAAAACACTTTAAATTAATTTTTAAACTGCAGTTTTGCTAATGTTTAAATTAAATTACTTTTGCGGGTATTGTGGACCTTAGAATGGAGATAAGATTTACAGATTTAAATTAATAGATTATTCTTCATAGAGAATCTTACAAATTGGAGTTAATAAAAAAAGTTTAATTGATTTAGTGATTTACATTGATGAATTACTTTGAAGGAGTGGATAGGAGTGGCTACCCTTCCAATTATACTGCTCTAAATCAGGGGTCGCCAACCTTTTGGACCTCAGGGACCAGCAAACTCATACTTTTAAATCCTGTGGACCAGAGACCCTGGGAAAATCCCCCCAAAAGTCTGCAGGAAAATTCTCCATCCCATTTTCCTACCGATCGATCATTCTTTATTTGGGATTACAGGGTACCATCTCCAGCTCCATTCTTGAGGCGGGGGGGGGGGAGAGGGAAAGAGAGAGAGAGAGAGAGAGAGAGACTTTTGGCTTCATGCAAGGAAAGCAGCAGAAGCAGAAGTCTTTCTTTCTCTCCCCCAAACTTTGCCAGAAATAAATCTTTGTGAGACCTGACATGAAGACACAGCCTCTTGGAGCAGAATGCCTTGCAGGGTCCCAAAGATGCATTTCTGGTGGAGTTTTAGGGAGAGAAAGAAAGACTTTCACTTCTTTCCATGTGCGGAAAGAAGCAGCCCGGTGGCCAGGTGAGACACGTGAGGCAAGTTCCCCCCGCTCTGCCCTTTCCCCCCTCCCCTCACTACCTTGTGTTGTTTGCAATGCAAGCGACGCAAGCCTTGTGTTCCCATGGGCCATGTGGGTGGTGCAGCCTTGTGTTCATGCACAGCCTGAATTAATTGCTTTTGGGGGAACATTTCTCTGCAGACCACCAACATTTTCTTATGGACCACCGGTGGTCCCTGGCCCACTGGTTGGTGACCACTGCTCTAAATTTTCATCTATTTCCTTTCTGGAATTTTGCAGGAGAACTCTGTAATCCAAATACAGAATAGTTGTTAGCAAGAGCTTCTTCTAATAGTGAGAAATGAATTAAGATGCTCCATGGCCGTCCTTTTTTTTAATCACACCTTCATTTGTTTTTAACTAAAGGGTTTTTTCAAAGTCTTGTAATTTAAAATTTCCTGGCCAGCTTATCATATTCTTCTTAATAGGTAAGTTAGATTCCTGACCAATGTCTTTCCTGTTCCCATGCTGGCTTACATTGCAGTGTGGCACTAATTATTCCTTCCTCTATATGCCAAGGTGTATCAGACATCACTTTTTTTCATCCACTTAGTGTGAAGGTGTGCCACTTAAGAAGTTTACCAGGTCATCTTATAAGTTATTTTTGAGTTACTTAGATCTGGTCATATATTTTACAATGACAATGGTAATTTCTATTCTTAATTTTTTTTTCACCATTTCATACTGATTCAGATCTAGAGAGTCCTCTATTTCAGTAGCAACTGTATCTATAAAAACTCATGGATCTGAGAATGACTCTAGTGCTGAATTCAATCAAATATTTCAAAACCTAGTAAGATATGAGAATACACAGGAATTAATGATTGCATTACGATCAGGAGTTTTCACCAGTTTGGCTACAGATAGTGCCATTTTTTTCAATACAGCCTTGGCAGCTAAAATGTAAAGTATATTCTGCCCCTGAAAACCTGTCCCCACTTTAGCGTACTGCAAGATTTTATCCCTCACTAGGCAACACAACCTGTTATAAAATCCTCAATCAGAAAAAAAGATGTATCCAGCAAGAAACCAATAAGATGATTCTCCCAATCTCATACAGCATGTGCTGAGTTTTCTTTGTTGATTACTTACAGAGGTAATATTCCCAGAAAGAGGAAAACAGCCCCAGTCTCTCAATGTAAGTGTATCCAGTAAAACTTCTGAATGACATCAAGTGCAAATTCTGTTTTCCTCAGGATCTGTAGTCTTACGTACTGAGGCACAGACAATGTATGGATTGTTGAGAAGTCAACATAAATGTGAATGGAGGTGGTCCTTGAGTTATGAGCACAACTAAGCCCAACATTTATGTTGCTAAGTGAAACATTCTTTAAGTAAGCTTGCCTAATTTTTATGACTTTTCTTGCCACACTTGTTTTAAGTGAACCATTGCCTTTGTTAAGTTAGTAACATGGTTGTTAAGTAAATCTGGATTCCCTATTGACTTTGCTTGTCAGAAGGTTGCAAAAGGTGACCCCAGGCCATGGCAACCATCATAAATATGAATCACTTGCCAAGCATCTGTATTATGATCATATGACCATGGGGATGCTGCAAAGGTCATAAGTGTGAAAAACTGTCATAAATCACTTTTTACAGTGCTATTGTAACCTTGAATGGTTGCTAAATGAACTGTTGTATGCTGAGAACTATCTGTACTATGAAGAAGACTAAGTCAGATATTGCTATCCCACTGCATTGCTCAGATTTGGCAGATTATAATTTATGCATAGTCCTAAACTGTTGGCCACTGGATTGTGTAGTTTATCCATAAAATGAATTGAATTTTAACTAGCATTTGGTGACGTCAAAAAAAATAGTGATTAATCTTTAAAGACTTTTTTTCTACATTTGGAAGTCATTACTTGATACTGTAATTGATTCTTGATAACCATTACTCAGGAGAAATGACTCTTGGGTGGGAATCAAGTTAATTCAAGAAGACTGAATTATGTTACTTTAAAAAAAAAACTGCATTGGATTGCATTGCATCCATTGATGAAATTGTTACATGTAACCTCTAAACATCTGGCCTAAATTAATACAATAAGGTAGAGGAAGCCAGAATAAATAACAGATGTACATCCAAAAGTTAATTGATTTCTTAACACAGTAAGATCTGAATTAAATCTGAATTTAAATTACCCAAACTAAAACAAACTTAAAAGGAAATTATCTTTAGATCTGGTCATTTACAATTCATTATGCCAAAGGTCTGCTATTAGGTTCATGTGTTGAATAATTCAATGTGCTTTATAAAATGTCATCTTGCATGATTAGTCAGTCGTATATACCATTATATATATATATATAAGCAAAGATTTGTGACACAATAGTTTGGGCAAACTGAAAATGGGAAACATTTTCCTGCAGCTTTCACTGTATTGTATTCTACCCCAGTGCTTTGGGATCCAGTTTATCATGCCACAAAAGAAGTATGAAATGACAGACCTGTCAACACCACTATTGTCAGTTCTTTTCCCCTCCCCAAACCATCTGCACAAATAGTGGCACCATTTAATCACTGCTTTTTCAAATGTCAGGCTTCTAAAATGGATGAAGTTGTCCCATCTTACCAAAATTGAAATGCCACATCTGTCCTCACAAAGTACTCCAGATCCACCACAGGAGTTGATGACAAGTTATGAGCACAGCTGGCCATCTATCTATCAAGGGAAAGCTGGCAACTAGGAAAGTGTGAAGAACTCAAGATAATATGCTTGAGGGGTTTTTCAGTCAGTGTTCCTTAAACCAAAGCCTGCTCAGCTTCCATGTTATAGCCATGTTATTTGTCTTCCAAGCATATCTGGAACTGAGTGCAGGATGCTGGTGACAATGGGACTGAATGCTAAAAGAGATGGAAGGACCACAATAATACATGGGCAAACAATTGATACAATCTCAAGGTAAACAGCTTCAAATTCGATTGCAGAAAATATGACTTCAGCAACAGAGTGGCCAGCGCCTGGAATGCTCTCCCTGACTCCGTTGTTACAGTCTCAAACCCTCACAGCTTCAACTTCAAACTATCTACCATGATCTCATCCAAGAGGTCCGTGAAGGGGGCATGCATAAGCACGCCAGCGTGCCTACCATCCCTGTTTTACTGTCCCCATTTATTTGTATTTACTTCCTTTGTTCATGTTTATATTCATACTTATACCTGCTATTTTGTACGTTTGACAAAAAAATAAATAAAGTACATAAAATAAATAAGCATCTTTCTTCAGATTCTTGAATGCTGTGATAACTATATGCCACAAGTCAATTTCAATTTTTGAGCTACTTATATTGGCAAGAACAATTGTAATGAAGCTCTATGAGATGTAGCAAGTGGGGAGTGACTATTTTCAAACTCAGAAATACTTTGCAAATTCTCACTGTTGATAACGATACTTCTGCACATACATTATCTGAATTGCTGAATATTCCACATTTTGTCTGCCAAGGTTTGCAGATCCTCAATTTCCAATCAGGAGGTGGTAAGCAAACAAGCATCTTGCACCTCAATCTTGTTTCCTCCTCAGTGTATTCTTTGCTTAGGTGACCTGTTTGCATTTTCCAATAAGTGCAGTTTCCCAGCTCATTTAAAACTAATTCTGCTTTTCCTTTGGGCCCAAACCAGCATCAGAAATGAGATAGAGAGATTCATATTTTTTCCTCTGGAAGCCAACAAATCATTGAACAGTTTGATGTCAAAGCCAAGAGCAATAAAGAGGAAATTGCTAATTTTTTATTCATTATTAAAATTATGATGCTGAAGACAGTTGGTACACAAGGGAAAGGAAGGGAGGACAAAGCAAGAAGAAGGAGAAAAGACAGAGGAATGAAGGAAAAAGCACTGAATATATGATTATTTCCCAAGACACCACATTATAGACTAATAATATGGGGGAATCTGCCAAACAAGAAAGCAATTATAAGCCATTATTTGGTATTTATTATCTATCTGTTTTAATTGAAACCATTGCCTAACATCTCCCCCTGAGTTACAAAACTTTCAAAGAATAAAGGCGACAACATAGTAAAAACAACAAATGAAAATAGAAAAACCTTAAAAATAGACTAAGATTCCTAAGGCTCCTTTTTATTGCTTTATTAACTTTATTAATTCATAAATAGTTCCATGGCTGTTTCCCTGAGTATGATAAAATGTTAGATGTTTCTTAGGAATTATCCACAAAACTGAAATCTATGTAATAATATGTGTCATAGCACCAGGCCTATTAAACAGTATGACTGAAATATACATCATTGCATCTTCAGTATTTGTTTTTAACAGAGAAACCTGTCTAAAGAATGAGTTAGCAGCAGGACTATTTTGGCAAACTTAAAATTAAACAGGGAATGGTAAATATTAGAACTAATTATTTGCTGTTGTATATTTCTGGAACAAGAAGAAGTTGTGAAAGGCCAGCCAACAAATTTATTTCAAACAAGAAGAGTTATTTGCCTTGTACAGTCCTGCATTTATTTAGGAATGTAAGCTTGTAATGTTATTTCCTTAGGGAAACAATGATCTGGTCCATGTTTCTCTCTCTCTCTCTCTCTCTCTCTCTGTGTGTGTGTGTGTGTGTTTGAAGAAAGTTAGGAAGATTTGAAAATGCAAAACTTTTAGTAAAGTTTATTTTTAAAAAGCAAAAAAACACACATTTTCTTATAGTTTTCCTAATAACATATTAAAAATGCATATAGAAAGAGTAATAAAAAAATCAAAACATTATATCAAGTGAATCACATTTTCATATCTTCATTTCTTGATGGCCTTTAAATATTTATTCTAAATTACCACAATCATGTATTTAAAGGGTGGAGCATAAATCTATGATAAAAAAAATTAAGATGCAAAGATACAAAGAAATCTTGCACAAACAAGATTGTTCTTTACAATGAAAACTTCATTAGCAAAACACACACACAGAGAGAATGCTTAATTTACTTTGTTTGCTATTACTTATTCCAAATCACTTTAAAATTATCTCTCAGATGTAGAATGGAGTTGCTTCAGTACTAAATCAAGGGACAGGAAATTAGCAGAATGTTATAGACATATTCAGATTTATTGGCTTTCTGTACATATGTAATGTTGGACCATGCTTAAAGTTGTAGCCATGGTCCTCAGGCTGAGGTATCTGTGTTCCTACAGAAAAACAATAAAGACATTACTGAGCTGCAGAAAAATCATCTTTTTATCCATATATTTTTCTCTTTTGATAAAAAAACAAGAAGGGCATTCTTTTCAGCATTTGTAGATATGTACCATTAGACTTCCAAATCATAGCTTAGGCTTTCTTAAAAAGATAATCATTATTTGATGGATCCAGAAACTGGGTAGAAAATATTATCTAAATTCATCTGGATATTCCTTGCCACACTTTTTTTCTTCTGTGTGCATCCCAACCATTTCTTGCCATTTTAGATGACCAACCAGGGGTGGGATTCTACCAGTTCGCACCGGTTGTTAACTTTCTAAGCAGTTCAGAGAACCGGTTGTTAGAAGAACTTACTGGCCTAATCCTGTAAGGAAGGTGGGCAGGAAACATTCTGGTGTTGCTTACAGAAACTGCCTCTCTGTTAACCCTTATTACATTCTTGGCAGAACTAGACTTCCTGTCTCTGGAACTTCTCTGGAGTTTTTTTCCCCTCCTTTGCTGGTACTTTGCTTGTGTGGAGTGACCATTCAAAGTTACAATGGCATTGAAAAAAGTGACTTATGACCATTTTTTACACTTATGGCTGTTTCAGCATCCCCATAGTTATGAGAGGCCAGGCGAGGAGATCCATGCCTTAATGTGAGTGATGTTGAGTTGGTCACACCCAGCCAATAACATGACCACCAAGCCATGTCCACCCAGACACATGACCACCAAGCCACGCCTACCACCTAAGCTATGCCCATAGAACTGGTTGTTAAAAGTTTGAATCCCACCCCTGGGATCAACTCATTCCTCTGAATAAATATATTGTATTGATATCACACTTTTGGGAAATGTTATTTCATTTCCCTTTCTACCTCATCTCCTGTCCTAATACATGAAGTTCATGTACTGTATATTAAACAGAGATAGGCAGGAAAAGGAAGTGCAATTTGGAGAGAAACTTTAAACAGCTATGGATATCTATCATCATCATCATCATCATCATCATCATCATCATCATCATCATCATTGATTTGTTGTTGTTGTTGTACACAAAAATGACAGTATACACAGCAAATGAGATAACAATGCTGGGTTTCATATCACAAATCACTAGTCGAACACTTCTCAAGTGTTTAGGACTGCATGATGTAGCAGCGGATTATGCGACCAGATCCCAGTAAGGTGGCCTTCTGCTGACCAATGGTGATCCTGTCAGTGGCAATTGTTTTTAAGTGCTTGCCTAGGTCTTTAGGCATAGCACCCAGTGTGCCAAGTACCACCGGAACCACCTGCACTGGTTAATGCCAGAATTTCTACAGTTCGATTCTCAAGTCCTGATATCTGATGACTTTTTTCAAGTTGTTTCTTGTTGATTCTGCTGTTACCAGGTATGGCAATGTCAACGATCCACACTTTTTTCTTCTCCACAATCATGATATCCGGGGTATTGTGTTCCAAAACTTTGTCAGTTTGTATTCAGAAGTCCCACAGTAGTTTTGCATGCTCATTTTCGACCACTTTTTCAGGCTTATGATCCCACCAGTTCTCCGCTACAGGAAGATGGTAGTTGTGACACAAGTTCCAGTGGACCATGTGAGTGACTGTGTTGTGACATTGTTTGTAGTCAGTCTGAGCTATTGTCTTGCAACAGCTCAGTATGTGATCAGTGGTTTCACCCACTTCTTTGCTGAGTCTGTATTTGGAATCATCAGCAGAATTTTCTATTCTGGCTTTGATTACATTCGTTCTGATGGCTTGTTCTTGGGCTGCAAGAATCAGGCCTTCTGTTTCTTTCTTCAGTGTTCTGTTGGTCAGCCATAACCAGGTCTTTTCCTGGTTGTTGTTGCTGTTATTGTTGTTGTTGTTATTGTTGTTATTAGCCATCAAGTTATTTTTTAACTCCTAGTGACTACATTGATAGATTTTTCTCCATAATAATCTGTCCCTAATAACTATAATAATTTATAATATAATATAGAATCATAGTGGTGCAGTAGTTAGAATGCAGTGTTGCAGGCTGACTCTGCTCACTGCCAGGAGTTCAAATATGACTAGCTTGAAGTTGACTCAACCTTCCATCATTCTGAGGTCAGTAAAATGAGCACCCAGATTTTTGAGGGCAATATGCTGACTCTGTAAACTGCTTAAGAGAGGGCTGCAAAGCCCTGTGAAGCAGTATCTAAGTCCTATTGCTATTGCTAAGTTCTATAATAGCAAATATATGAAATTTGAATCCTTCTAATGGGAAAAATACTTTCTGATAATTTAATAGAACAAATAATACCATAGAACAAACATGAGTATCCCTCTAAGATTTGCTTACATTCTGGGCTCCAGATATAATTTTTCATTTCAAAATGCCACAAGTGAATTAAACTAAAATACATTGTTCAATTTATTTCCACCTACTTTTTGTAATTCAAATCCAATAAATATCAAATGTTGCATTTGTTGAATAGTAAAAAAAAAAGTTGAGTAAATGTATTTGTTCTGCATTAAGCACTTGAAGATTGAAGAAAATTAGAGAATCAACAGACTTGTTAAAACTCTGAAAATTTTGTAAGAAACGGCAAACAACTTTTAAAAATCAAGTTCTAGGACATTATTTGAAGGGACTAAAGATCAAGATTGTTAAAAGTAAAAGGAAGGAATATTAAGCTCTTCTATTGGATCAAGTTTAAAATTGATACTATGGTATCACTTAATGAACTATAACTAATCAGGACTGAATGATAAGACTTTAAGCATTTGTTTATAGATAAGAGATGAGATATGAGAAGAGGGGATAGTTTGATGTATTTTACGAGAAGTTACTAAAATTGTAAGTGACAAAATCAGTGGACTAGAATGCTGTGGATATAATTTACTTGGATTTCGGTAAGGCATTTGATAAAGTAGACTATAATCTTCTACTTGATAAAAAAGAAAAATGTGGTTAGACAGCATCACTACCAGAGGGATTTGTAATCTACTGACCAACTACAGTCAACATGTAGATGCAATGGAACTGCATCTACATGGAGGGATGTGTACAGTGGAGTATCCCAAGGCTCTGTTTTAGGCCCAGTACTCTTCAACATCTTCATCAATGATTTAGGTGGGGGTAGATGTAGAACTCATCAAACTTGCAGTTGATTTTAAACTGGCAGGAATAGCCAATATTCCAGAAGATACAGCAAGATCTTGACAGACTTGAACATTGGGTGCTATCTAACAAAATGAAATCCAATGGTGAAAAAAGTAAGGTTTTACATTTAGGCAAGAAAAACCAAACGCACAGAAATAGTACAGGTGGAACTTGGCTCAATAGTAGTAACTATGAGAGGAATCTTGGAGTCCTAGAAGATAATCACTTAAATATGAACCAGCAATGTGCTGCAAAAAAGCCAACACAGTTCTAGGCTGCATAAACAGAGGGATAGAATCAAGATCACATGAAGTGTTAATACCACCAATATTAACTTACCAATATGCCTGGAATACTGCATCCAGTTTTGGTCACCATGATGTAAAAAAAGTGTTGAGACTCTAGAAAATGTGCAGAGAAGAGCAACAAAGATGATTAGGGAATTGGAGGCTGAACATATAAAGAATAGTTGCTGGAATTGGGTATGTCTCATTTAATGAAAAGAAGGACTACAGGTGACATGATAGCAGTGTTCCAATAGATCAGGGGTTGCCACAAAGAAGAGGGAGTCAGGCTATTCTCCAAAGCACCTGAGGGCAGGACAAGAAGCAAGAAACTAATCAAGGAGAAAAGCAACCTACAACTAAGGATAAATTTCTTGACAGTGAGAACAATTAATCAGTGGAACAACTTGACTCCAGAAATTGTTGTGAATGCTCCAACACTGGAAGTTTTTAAGAAGAGATTGGACAACCATTTGTTTGAAATGGTATAAGATTTCCTGCCTCAGCAGGGGGTTGGACTAGAAAACTTCCAAGGTCCCTTCCAATTCTGTTCTGTTCTGTTCTATTTGTGATGAAGCAAGAAATTACTTCTTTATAGTTCCTTCATTTTCTTTTTGGCACTTTCTATTTTTTTCTTTCCTTTAGTTTCTGTTTGTTTTTATCTTTTTAACTTCATTTTTAATAAAGACCCCATTTTAAAAATGCTGGATTGCTAATAAATAAAGTAGGCAAGGATTGAGTATTCCTCTTGCCAGAGTATAATGTATCCTCAAGAAAAAACTGGTTTAAAGAAATTGACTAGCAATATACAAAGCAATTCATATTGTTAGTCAATTTGAAGGACATCTTAATTAGAATAGTAGGAAATTCAAAATTAATTGAGTAGGGTAATTTGTAGATCATTAAAAAGGGGAGAAATATACGGTTGTTCTTTACCTAGGTAAATACAGCAAACAAAATTAGTTGAATTCAAAATATTTGTGGCTAAATAACACAAAGGCATAAATCAGCATATGTGTACACCACGCTGAAATTAAAGCTCAGTTTGGATGAAGAGATATGACTGATGATCTTTCTAATAGCCCTTTTTTCTCCAAGAGGGAAAAAACTAATCATATGGAAGCTTTTTGTAAAGCGATTTTAACTTGAATTAATTTCTACTGTGATTTTGCTCTTTTATGAGAAAAATAATATATAGCTTATTTTTAGCAACCAGCTTTGTCCCAGCTATAGAAAGGCACTCTTAACTGTAATGACCTAGCTTTCTAAAAGTGCATGTTTGATTGCTACAATATGTTCTACATTAGGCTGCCCATGAAGATTCCTGAAAGGCTTTATCTGGTATTATTGTTAGTTGTCTCCTGCTCTGGGAACTTTGAAGGATTTGAGTAGGCTGTGTTATGTTCCTGTTCCTGGCTGTCAATATGCTTCTGAGACTAATCTAAGATGCAAATATGGGGATTTCATTTTTAAAGCATAGTAGGCAATCATCTGTGGAAAAATATTTTGTTAACTTCTGCAAAACCCTTTGGAGGATGCACACACTCACACACATGCTTATGCATAAAACATGCCTATTCTCTTTCTGCCTTATCTGCATACAATTTTTTCTCACCCATACACAATATTAGCTGGATCATTTAAGAACGACTTGCTTTCTCAAGAAACTCTTTCTAAACTTGGAAGGAAATATGGAAGAAGTATATAAGCTGTCTCGGCATCTCATTCTTATTTTTTCTTCACATCCTCTAGCTCGGGGGTTTCCAATCTCAGATTGGCAATGGGATGCAAAGCTCCATTGGTGGGATGCAGGCAGCACACAAAACCATGCCCCCTCTGGTCTACAAAAAAACCCTCTCTCTCCACAGAACTGGTACCTTTGGGTACCTTGTGCCCAAAAGGTTGGGACCACTGCTCTTGCTTGCTTGCCTACTGCGAGTAATTTGTGTTTTGTCCTTAAAAGAAACATTGGATATTTCCCCTCTGGAGAAAGTTAGCGCCCTCCCTTCTCCTAGAAGAATTAAATATTCTAGGAAATATTAAAAAGTCAAAATATTATATTTTCCCTAAAGGAGAAACATGTTTCTAAAGACATAAACTCAGAGCCTCAGCTCCCTGCTTCCCCAGCAGATATTTTGGTGCCAACCTATCTACAAGACTGGGCCAGCTTAAACAAAAGACCTTCAGGACATAATAGGATTAGCCTTCTACCCATCCCACCACATAGCACCTGGGAAGACTGTACCACCCAGCAAGGTTCAGCCAAGCCTGGGACTCAAGACAGCTTATAAACTTGACGTTACCACTGCATGGCCCCATGGGGCTCTGACAACCAATCAGAATACATGTCCTTCCCACAGGAGCAGGAAGCAAGTTCAAAGCCCAAGAGAGGGTATAAATATCTCTCCCTCCCTCCCTCCCCAATGTGCTTAATTGCCCAGGATCTCAAACCATGTGGTCCTGTCCACCATTAAACCATCTTCCCAAACAGCCTCCATGTTTCCAGTGTCTTTGTCCCCACTTGGAACTGAATCCAGATGGACATTTCTTCCAACACCCCAAATCATGCAACTACTCTTTATTTCAATCATTTATGTATGTTACAATTTCAAGAGGTGCATGAATGAAAACTGCATGTATCTAACCCTCACTTGATGTTATCTGCTGTACTTCAAAATTATTTCCTAAACACAGAATGTACACTAAAAATTCTATGGAGAAACCATTTAAATACTCTATACTTGCCTGTAGATCTCCAAGTCCAGAGCCAATCCTTAATCCCTAGATTATTATGGAGCTTTTTTTCACCCACTGTGGAGAAACAGTTCAACACTATTTAAGTCAACCTAGCAAGTCTGCAGTCAGGCTATAAAAATGACAATAAAATAAATAAACAACCAGTTACTAACAGATGGTCATCCTTGTTTCCATGCATACAAAAACAATGTTGCAGGTATTTAGGATCAGGACATTATAAATTGCAGAAGAAATAATCCCTGAAAGAGGCATATTTTTAGTGTTCTGTTATCCCTTCTATCATTTTTGAAAGTGATTGGATAAACAGTTAACATTCCCTCCACCCTTTGCATGCTATAGAGCTGGGAAGCATTTGTCACTTTGTGATTTAATATGCAGAGGGCTTTTAAGCTTTTCTGATTGCAAACAAATGTTTATGTGGAGTTAAGTGTTGCTCTATTTCCTTTTATAGATTGTAGCATGCTTACAAGTAAGGGAGGGAAGGAGAAAGAAGGCTAATGATCATTTGGATATGTATTCAGAAGATTTATAAGGATTAAAGCTAATGGAATCCACTTCCTCAAACAAAGGCACTATTTTATGAAGGCAACTATGGCCTGTCAGTTTAACTGGAAAGCTATTATTTGGCAGCTGATGTCTTCAAGAGAAAGCCACTTCCTTGAGCAGGTGTAAGAAAACATTAGGAGACACACAGTTTACTCATATTTACCAACCACTGAGTGTGATAAAGATGATAATCAGGGCATAATCTTTGTATTTTTTGAAAAATGTTCTACATTAAATCTTAGTATCACACTGTCTATGATACTAGACCTATTGGATATATATGTAAAGTGTGGACTCTGTCTGACTGAATTTTTTATGTTCCAGTGTGCACATTTTCAAATTTCACCAAAATCAAGACCACTTGGCCATTTAGAGGGAGGCCCTATGAACTACAATCAACAAGGTAATTATTTGAGTTGTGTAAGGTTATGCATGATGGAAAAGCTGAGGAAGGAAGAAATGTTCCTTGCTTTTGAAACACTGAGCATTTAGGGAGGGTTATGGGAAATGTTTGTAGTTGACTTCTTGAGATTGGCAAGGGTGGTGGGGAAAGAATGAGGAAAAAAATGTAGGGCTCCTTGTGGAATTTCTACAGCTTGTTTCAAAAGATGAGTAATTGGGTCGTGATTTTTAGTTGCAGTTGCCCAACAATCTTACCAAAACCAGAAGAAATTCCTGGAGGTCATAGGGTTAGTCTGCAGGTTATCCATTCTAATTCCACACCATGGCATTTTGTGGCAAGTATCCAGACTTTCATATAAGACCATTTCTCTGAACAATCTGAGATGTCTGGATGGAATCTGTAACTTTCTTGATGAGAAACAGTATTCTGCTATTAACGCTGTATTCTGCTATTAACAATATTCTGCTATTAACAGTGGCCTTCTCTAAAATAAAAGGGATATTTGTAATATCATACACACCTACACTCGTATGTATACATAACCGTAACTACAGATATAATTTAAAGGGAGAAAAGATTCTTGGTTAATGTAAAGGACTGTTGGGTATATTAAAGATTAAACTGACAAACAATATCCCTTAATGTGCTGGCTATGTTTTCATACTTCATAGTAAGTTCAGTGAGTTATCACAGTTTAGTGGTCCAATTTAGTGGTCAATTAAAACACAGAAGGTATATTTAGTATTATAGGCATATTTTTCACACTGTTTGCTCAGGACAAGTATTCTTGCACCATAAATACAAAGAGAGCCCCACAACTCTCAAAAAACGGTGCTGTTTCCCAACTCCCTTTAGCATTACAAGTTAACTTCTTTAGAAGGGGCTATGAGGGCTGCCTAAGTAATTGGAACTCAGCTCATGAATTCCATTTTGTCCTTTGCATGCTACAATCTCTGAATTTAATTCTTGGCTGTAGAAAAGAGAAATGAGTTTGTTCTGAGCGTGATGGGCTTCTAATGGAGCATGTCCACCGAAACAGGTTCGTGTCTTCTGTATTTAATTAAAACGAATGCCTTGGCCAGAGATACAAATGCATCAGAAGAAGAATGGCATGTGATGCAAAGTATGGGATTTGGACATGGGCTGGGGTAAAGCCTTCTCTTAAAGGCAATCTTTAAGATAAAATGACTTTTATCTTCACTTAGAAGGAAGAGCATTGGAACCTTTCTAGACTTGTTTCATTCACTCAACTCCCTGACAACACGTCACACAGGGATTGCAGCATGTAAATCAACCCTCTCTTAACTTCAGATTAAGAAATTTTATATTTATTTCTAAATACCACATATAAAGCCTGAGCAGACTAGTTTTAGATTTGCTAAAATGAAAGTTCATGGAAAGAGAGAAAGCTCTGGATTTGTTCAATATTTCTTTGCTCCAGCTCCCCCTCCCACCCCCACAGAGTTAGGCATGCAGTTTAGGTATATTTGTTTACTCAACCAAGTAGAATTTGTAAAATAAAACCACTCCAGGCATTCCTTTCATAAAGACAAGACCAAATTCAATAATAGCTTTTGGGTCAGGATAATTAGTTCATCCTCCTCTTTCTGTTCTTTCAAATTTCCCTTCTTTTTCAAAGGAAAGACAACCCTGGGAGTAAAGTGTAAATATCTAGACAGTTGTGATCCTCTGAAACTCTAAATCTTTCTTTTGTAATTTAAGTTAAATTAAAATTCATTCACTTAAAATTCTGGAATCCTGCTTAGATTTTAGCAGTGTGATGGCTCAGTGGTTAAAGACACTGAGCTTGTCAGACAGCTGACAGTGCAGGTCCAAGCCCCAAGCTCTGTACAACATGGTAAGCTCCCATTACTTGCCCCAGTTCCTGTCCACCTAGAGTTTGAAAGCATGTAGATGCAAGTAGACAGATAGGTACCACTATGAGAAGTAACAGCATCCCATGTACCTCAATGTATAGTCATAGTATTAATATATACTCATAATGTATAGTCATGACATACTGTATAGTCTTCAGACAATGTTGGTCTCCTCAGCCAAGAAACAGAGAAGAACACCATGCCCTAGAATTAGACACTACTGACAGGAAAACCTTTACCTATTTTTACAACAACACATATAGAACTGTCATTTGCATTCTTTTAGTGGGTCATTAATGACCAGCTGTCTGAAAGGAGTATAAATCCTTCCATTCCCCAACATCCAGTCAGAGCCAAAGAAGCTTCTTGGATGAGAAGTGAAAGGTCTTCAAAGAAAAATCAGGAAATCCAGTTGCCTCTTGAAAAAAGTAGCAACTATGGAGCAACTATGACTGGATGACTGAGAATCTGCATAGTGACTGAGAATCTGCACAGGCAATCTTTTGTATAGTATAGCTATTCTAAATGCAAGTTTTGGAGGGTTGAGACAGAGAAGGAGCTCTACAAAGAATGCTGTGTTAGGGCATCATCCTCATCCAATGTACAGGTAATCCTTAACTTACAACAGTAATTTTAGTGACTGTTCAAAATTATGATGTCACTGAAAAAAGTGACATGTCCATTTTTCCCACTTGTGATCATTGCAGCATGCCCATGGTCACATGATCAAAATTCAGATACTTGGCAACTGGCTCATATTTATGACAGTTGCAGTGTTTTGGGCTCATATGTTCCCCTTTTGTGACCTTCTGACAGCAAATTCAATGGGGAAGCCAGATTCACTTAACAACCATGTGACTAGCTTAACAGTTGCAGTGAATCACTTAACAGCTATAACAAGAAAGGCAGTGAAATGGGAGTCATGTCACCAGGCTGCCAGTCCATTCTGTGGTGGGATCATGTGACTGATTGTTTTGAAAAAGTGGAAAAACTTTTAATTAGGAGAAGGAGAAGGAGATCGCAGGAGACCTTAGAACTGATTTTCGCCAGATATGTGCCAATATGATAATTCCAAATAAAAGTATTCTTTGAGGAATCTACATGCCTCATAGTCTTGCTTGCTATGGATTTATTACTTGGAAACATGACACTTAACAATTGTCTCAACAGAAATTTTGGGATCAACTGTGGTCATAACTCGAGGACTACCTGTAGCTTACAAGGACTATTGAGCAATTGGGCCCTAAGGCCCTAAATATGTTTAGGTTCATAGATGATTTGATAGAAGAGAAGCACCCAAATCTTCATTTGATTAGGCACAACAGAAAAGATTAAAAACATTAATTTTTAAAAGCTTTGCTAAAGAAATGGATATGCTTTATACCATTCCTCAAACATTTGCTTTGGACCTTTGCTTATTTTCAAAAGAAGGCAGTTAAATCTCTTTGTCCTTAACACTATTCTTTGGGTTGTGATATCACTGTCTTGACTGAGACTGCTGCTGTGTGACATAGACCTCAGCTATTGCTAGCCTAGTGACATAGATCAGTTTCTGGCATTTCTCTCTCTCTCTCTCTCTGTCTCTCCCCCACATTTGCTGATAATCACCAAGGTCTCAAAGAGAGGAAGGCAATATAAATCCTAAAACAGAAACAAATAAATCCTTATGGATTTAGATAAACCTGAACATTCTATGAATGTTAAAATGGTTAATGTTCTACCATCAGGATGTAAGAATGATTCTAGCCAGTAAATTATTTCTTACTATTTTCTGCCCTCTTGCCTTGCTGAATGACTAACATGTATAGATATTCATTTTGTTGTCTTCAGAGCTTATAATGACACATCTGTTCTGTTCGTCCAGCTTGGTGATTGAGATGGGTGCCGTGTCCTAATTCATTCATAAAATATGTTTATATTTGGAGGCAAGATCTTTACTCTTGATTCACACCATTAAATAATCTTCTAATCTGTGGTCCAGAAGGATAACCAATACTTTGAGATCTGTCTTTAGGATATTGGTGGGTCAAATGGGAGAGAAGTAAGACACATTCCTTTGTGGGTTTATTTTTCTTAAGGATTAGTTTTACATTGGCTCGTCTCAATGTCTGTAGTAAATTGCTTTTCTCTCAGGAATTTCAGATAATTTAGCCAGGGGATTGCTAACCATATGTGTAATTTTTTTCTGTTAACTTTTGGGTCAGTGCCAGAAGTCAAAGAGTTATATTGTTTTAGATATTTCATATGGCTGACCTGTCACTGAAAAGAGAATAAAACCTACTTCTCTTTTGGCCAGTATTTCTTTTGGATATGAGAGAAAATTCGAATAGTGCCTCAAAATTCCCAATATCATGTAAGGAAGGAGAAAAGCCAATCATTAAAGGTTTAAGACAGAATGTTGTCTCTGATACCAGGATATAAATACTAACATTAGACATCTGAAAATCCTGCCCTTTCATCAATTTATGATGACAGGCAACTATCTCATGTGCAATTTATAATTTATGCTCATCTCAAATATAGATGTACACACATATACACAGACAGGAATCAACCAACAGAAACCTTAGTTCTCAGACACAATTCCTCTGGGGAAAAATTCAACGATTAAAGATTGTGAAACCATAATCTATATACACACACAACACCAAATGTTTTTTCAGAATTATTGAAAGACCTCGTAGCTTGAAATATTAGGAATTTGCAGGGTTTCCATATTAAAAAAAATTAGAGGCAGCAATGTGCATCCTACAAAGAAATACTTATGCCACCTGATGGGAAACCATGATGTAGGACAGACAATGTCAAGAATGAAATTCATCCTTTTAGAATGAAGATCCCAGAGACCATTGTTAATAACTGAAAGACATGACAGGTTTAGAGATTCAGAAGACTGAAATCCAGCTGAAGCAAGCATATATAGAGACAGAGAATAAAGTCAATGGAGAATAAAACTAATTATGATTTGATGTGAAAAAGATTGTGCCTCTGTTGTTTACATAGGAGCAAACAAATAGAATATATTATTGTTCTTTACAAATAATTGGAGCAGATAAAAGGAAGCATTTATTAGAGGCAGGATGGAAAAGAGAATTATTAAATGAGAATATTCATACAAAACAACTAGAGCTATGCATCTTATGATTCAATATACTTCAGTTGGTAACATAATGCATTTGTACAAACAAAGTAATGAATGCACAAGTTGATGAACAATAGTTGTTTGAACATGGGAACTTCAAAACTGGATTAGTATATTCTACAGAAGAAATAGTTGAATCAAAGTTTAGTTTCTTTCAGTCAATTTATTTCTGAAATTTATATCCTATTTCAACGTCAGTTTATTTTTAAAAACTTGATATAAAAATTCATAAGGACATTAATATGTATGCTCATATATACATTTGTCATATATATAGTTAGGGATATGTAACTGCCAGTGGCATCCCAAATCTGAAAAAGGTAGGTATAGATTTAAGGAAATTAAATTGTATAAAAATGCAAACTAAGCAATTTCTTCCCATCCTTAATTTATTCATCATACTGAATGACAATGAGATACTTGTAATTTCAGTATAAAGGAAAAATGTTTAAATCTACATAGAAATGTTAACAGCAAACCAGCAGCAAAATGTGAACCTGTATATATTAATTTTTTTATTGTTACTGCATTCTTTAAGCCCTGATCTGTTTATTTCCTTCATAACATAGATTATCTTATTTTGTTATACAGTATAGGCTAGTCCAAGATATGTGTTTAAGGATCCTTTTTTCTGTCTGATATAAAATGGCAATCATCTCTTATGGAAAATAGCTTGATTTTCATTTATTGTTTTGGATACAGTAGTGGGATTCAAAAAAATTACTACTGGTTCTGTGGGCGTGGCTTGGTGGGCGTGGCAGGGGAAGGATACTGTAAAATCTCCAGTCAGAGGTGGTATTTGCCAGTTCTCCAAACTACTTAAAATTTCTGCTACCAGTTCTCCAGAACTGGTCAGAATCTGCTGAATACCACCTCTGTTTGGATAGATAGACATTTCCATATTGATTGATTAGCTCTTCAGGAAAGGAAAGGAAAGGAAAGGAAAGGAAAGGAAAGGAAAGGAAAGGAAAGGAAAGGAAAGGAAAGGAAAGGAAAGGAAAGGAAAGGAAAGGAAAGGAAAGGAAAGGAAAGGAAAGGAAAGTTGTATTGATCATATGCACATCATATTTTTCAGATGCAAAATATGTGCCCTTCATTTCTTTATTGATTTACAGAGAAGTACTTTCATAGTCTTTATAAGAATTATTAACCATATATTAAATATGAGAAAATCCAGCTAAACTATTGGTATTTAACATGAACCGTGGACATTATAGTTTAATATGCCAGTCAAAGTACTGAACAATTCCTTTTGCTTGCTGGACTCAATTCATTTCTTGCTGAGAGATAATGTTAGTTGACTGCAGCTGTTACTAATTTAATTATTGTGGGAGTAGAGTTTTCTTTGCTTAGTGAAGATTGGGTCTCTGTTGTATTGATTTTTTCACATCATCTGCATCAGTTTAATTGTCTTTTATCAGGCCAAAGCACTATTAGTTCATTTAGTCATGTGGCTGTCCTTGGCCTCATGTAAAAAATCAGTGCAATATGGTGGTTGATGTTTTGTACTCAAGTCTGCAAAGACCCAGCTTTAAAAGCATTTCAACTATGGAAGCTCATTGAGTAACTGGGGGCTAGTCTCTCTCAACCCAACTACCTTTAACAGTTGTTGCCATTAAGAGATTTGAAGAAAGAGTGATATGTTATTAAGGCCTTTGGAGAACAGATAAAGTTTTAGTATATATCACTAGTTACTTGATCTTGTAGGCAAAGTTGATGAACTTGGAACCTGATATCAGCATTCAAAAATAGGTATTTACAGGAGTAGATTCTGTAATTTCTATGTCCTTTTGCTAGAAATCCTGCTGCACCTGTTTTTGGCTTCTAAGTTTCAGGCTCATGATCTATTTCTCAAATTTGTTAAGGGGAAAGGCAGTCTAGTGGCTTTGAACTGCAACTGGTCGGCTATTTTTGTATATGACCAGGCAGATGATGATCACAACATGAGGTAATAATGTAGTTTTGGAGTGATATTGTTAGCAATTTCCTTCCTTGTACAGACTGAGGGTGAGAAAATTGTTCAAAAGGAATAGAAACTTAAAGGTAGTCCCAACTAAATGATATTTCATTATATTGTCCCTCAGTGTTTTACACTGATGGACTCCTAGGCACCTTAGAGGGTTCAGGAATGGAAATAGAGGTGGTGAAGATGTGTTATTTGTATGTAAAGTACTAAAACCTTTAAAGAAAATACCCGACTAAACTACTTTTACAATAAACTATTAATGTATCTATAGATATTGGGCAGGTATTCATTTAAATTGGAATTGGAAGATATAAATAAAGTATATAAAATACATAAAATTTATGTGTAAAATTAGTTTTACTTGAAAGAAGAAGAATATATGCTTTTCTAGTTTCTTCTTTTTTCTTTTGCATATGTGTATATCAGGGGAAGCAAATAAGTTAAAAGATCATGATGTTGCTCAAAAATGTCTTTCGGTCTAAATATGTCCGGAGTCAAACTGGGAAATGATTTTATTTTATTGAATGTTGATTTGTGGATTCAAAATTCCTATATCTTTGTGTGACCCTGAAGTTGGACAGCCAATATATGTCAAGGCACCCAAGGCAAACAAGTTAAACTACAGCAATCTTTGGTTTCAATTCTACATGTGCTCATTAGGCAGGAGAGGGTTTAATTCCAGTTCATAAAACTTTGGATGTATACATATTTAACTCACAACTCAGTGGTTTTACAATGTTGTACATGTCATGCTAATTTGTTGGTTTTGCCTTAGAAAAAATAAACTTGTAATTTGTAAACCATGGTGCATAATAGATGTTTTACAGTTTGGTGCAAAAATTTCAGTCTATGGTTGAAGCACATACCAACTACTCTATCTCCCAGCAAGAAGGATCCTGGCCTTGCCTATTTTGGTTCTTCACAAGACATTCCAAGTCAGGAATTGCCCATGATTCAATGGAAGTTACAAATGTCCCGATTTAACATATTAAACTTAATTGTTAGTTTATTCAACAAATCAGAGTTTAAAAAAGTAATAGTGGCTTCACCGAGAATCAGATCCTGAATATCAGATTTGTGTTTAATTTCTAATTTACAACATATAAAGCTATTACAAAATTCCATTCATTCCAAGCAATTTGATTATCTTTACGGGCAAGACAATAGTTTAATTAAGGTGCATTAATGTTTCTTTTAAGCTTAATATTGTGCTGAATGGGCAAACCCAAGCCGATAATATATTCTCTATAAATCATAGTTAATCAAATCACAGATATGCAAAATATGTGAACCAAGTTTATTCTTGTTATAAGCATACTGTGAGATATTATGCAGTAAATATTATTTGTTTACTGGGCTAATACATGACTCCAGTTATTCCAGACCTTGAGCGGCTTACGTACTCTATTCCACTAAAAATATTCATTCAGCAAACATGAATTTACATTTCCCCTTTGAGGAATAATGTAAAAATTCTATATAGATAAAACTCTAAACTGTCACAATAAACAACCATCTTGCCATTCAAAAGGGTTGGGGACTTTCACAAGGAGTGGACTGAGGCTGGAGTCAGGGCATCAAGAGCCACCACACACAGATCCTGAACATGGGCTTCAAATGTCGTATTCCTCTTGTCAAACCACTCCTGAACAATAAACAACATCAGAAGCTTCTTACCTGGGCTAAAGAAAAACAGAACTGGTCTGTTGCTCCAAAGTCATCTTTTCTGATGAGAGCAACTTTTGCATCTCATTTGGAAACCAAGGACCCAGAGTCTCGAGGAAGAATGGAGAGGCACACGCTGCAAGATGCTTGAAGCCCAGTGTGAAGTTTCCACAGTCTGTGTTGATTTGGGGAGCCATGTCATCTGCTGGTGTTGGTCCACTGTGCTTCATTAAGTCCAGGATCAACACAGCCGTCTACCAGGAGATTTTGGAGCACTTCATGCTTCCTTCCTCAGACGAGCTTTATGCGGATGCTGACTTCATTTTCCAGCAGGACTGGGCACCTGCCCACACTGCCAAAAGCACCAAAGCCTGGTTCAATGACCATGGGATGTACTGAGTACTGAGTACATATGCATGCTTATACTTTTCAAATTGTGGATTTGGGGTTTTCATGAGCTGTAAGTCATAATCATCACAATTATGACAAATCACGGTTTGAACTATCTTGCTTTGCATGTAATGAGTCTATCTCATATATTACCTTTTAAGTTGCATTACTGAAATAAATGAACTTTTGCACGATATTCTAATTTTTTGAGTTTCACCTGTATACAGATAATTACTCAAGCCATTGCATTGTGGACCATTGTAGCTCTCGAGTGGTCTTCTAGGCATCCACAAGTAAAATGCATAATGCTGGAGTGGAACCATGTTGAAGCTGCACAGTACAGTCTTCAGAGTGGGCTGAAAGTTATACAGATTAGATGGTTCTTTGCACCCTTTTTTCCAAGGAGCATGTGGTAGAAAGCTTCTCTCAAAGTGTGCCAATGCTGCCTACTACATAACTCCTCCATATGTGCCAAAAACCTAGAGCCAGTTTGATGTAGGGGTTAAGAAACCAGGAGACTGTGAGTTCTAGACCTGCTTTAAGCATGAAAGCCAGCTGGGTGAATTTAGGCCAGTCATTTACTTTACCCAACTCATCTTAAACAGTTGTTGTGGAAAAACTAGAAGAAGGAAGAAGTATTTGTATGCCCACCACCTTCAATTTTTCATTGTGTATGAGTGTGTGTGTATGTAGAATATTAAAAAAACCCACTAAAATAGATGCTGCTCAGGATGTAGTGTGTACTGGACTTCCGGTTTGGGTCTCTTCAGCGTCAGACCGAAATCTGCAATCGTGCGCGGTTTCGATCTGTGCTCGCCGCTGGAACATCCTGATCCTTTGGATTCAGGGCTGAAGTCACCCCGTAGAGGTGGTGAACAGTGGGGAGATTGCTAGCCGAGGGGAGGGGAGCCACATCTCTCCCCCTTGGCTGGTCTAAACTCCCTTCCCCAAAGGTGGTTGCTGCGATGGTCAGAAATGGCCACCTCAAAGAAGAACCTGACTGGATAAGATTGTGCAGGAGGAAGACAAAGAGGAAAGCAGGACAGACCAGGCTAAACAACAGAGAACATCTAAGCAACGTACCCTGAATCTAAAAGTACCTAGAGGGATACTTCTGAGAGAAGATCTTTAAGTGGTGGAGAGAGAAAAGGAGGTTAAAAACCCTTTTTTAACCTTTATATTGACAATTACAAATGGTATGGAAAGAAATTTATATTAATCTATTTTGACACTAATAGGCAACCTTAAGCTGAAATCTAAGTGTCAAAAGGAGACTAAAGCTTTTTTTCTTGGTCATTTTAAAGCCCTAAAAAGGAGAAGAGTGGAGGCAAAAGGGTGGGAATAATGGAAAAATGGAGTGCCACCTGGAAAAATAAAGAGTATTAACAGTGAAACTTTGAAAAGACTCTGGAGGATACGTTGTAACTGAAATCTTATTAAAAGATGCAGTAACCCACGGAAAGGAAAAGTAAAGGAAAGAAACAAGAAGGTACAGTCTGGGATCATTTGGTGATTTTTTTAAAAAGGGTTTTGGCATTGTTTTTTTCTTTCTTTTTCTGTTTTTACTTAAAGTCAATTGGGTGATTGTTCAAAAGTGTTTAAAATGCCATCATTCCTGGAGGAATTGAAGATGAGTCTTAAAAAACAGAAAAAAGATACAGAAAGGGGAGGAAGATCCTTTGGCTTCATATTTGAATTTTTTGAAATGGAGATCCTGAACTATGAAAAGCAAAAGGAAAAGCTTCAAGAGCAAGAAGAAGGGTGGGACAAAGAAGAAGCCATTTTCAATGATCAAATAATGCAAAGTGTGGTAATAAGGGGAAAAAGGGGGAAAGGAGTTAAAAATTTGAGATCAAAAGGAACAGCCAAAAAGAAAAATAGTCTGAAAAAGAAGTATAACAGCAAGGAGAAGCAGAAAAGAAAACTACAGAAGGGAAAATTAGAGAGAGAAAGGTATAAAAAAGGGGATGAGAAAAAGAGGATGTAGTATGCACTGAAGGTATTTCTGACGCTTGTAAGCTGTTCAGTCAACATTGAGGAAAGGAATGATAGAAACTCTCATCCAAAACACTAGTCTAAAGTGATTCAAGACAATCTAATATCTTTGCAAAAGTAACTTGTGTGGCCTGTTTTGGCAAAGTGAATCATATCACTTCTGTGCCTTAAATTGCTTCAATGAAGCAAATCTACATCACTCTTTACAGCTCTAGTAAATATGAATTTATCTTTCACTAAATAATAATATATTGACTGCTCCAGATACTGAAAGGGTTTTCATAGCTTCTGACATTTAAGAAACTTTTTCTATATGCTACAATCAAAATAGAGTTGAATGTGAGGACATATCTTTGCATTTAAAGTGCAAAGATTTCATTTTTTTTGAAATGCAAATTACCACAGGCCTTTGGATGTGTGTGTCTGATTATTATTGGACTGCAGCTAGCATGGAGGAGGAATTTCATTATCTGAAGGAGAAATCCATTATCTGAAGGTGTTTCTGCACAGAGATGAAATTCTACATTTGTTCCAACCGAAGTTGAAAATTTCAGGGGTGGGGAGGTGACATATAAAGCGTGTTAATGTGTCTTGTATTTCACTGAGATGGAAGTGGGATCGAGGAAGCAAAAGAGAAAATAACTGTATAGAATGGAAGCAAAAAAGTTTTTGGGTGGAAAAGGAAAAAAATCGGAAGGCAAGGTGTAAAGCTGGATTTTTGGAAGAAAACATTTTCCTAGACCCTACATTAACACAGTTGTGAAATTTCATGAACTTATCTTCCTATAATTTGGGCCTTCAGAGACTATTGGTCTTTCTGTCTTCATAAGCTATTTTGGGAATTTCTAGATAAGTGGTAAAGGTGTTTCTTTTGACAGCAGGATACATAGCGATTACCAGAGATTGGCCTCATGCTTCGTCAGATGCTTGATTACCTGTGACTATTCCAAGGAATTTTACCTTTCAAGCAAAATTAGAATCTGTGTATATAAGTCATCTGAACAACAATTTCTATTGGTACTTTTGTGACATACATTTTAAGCCATGATTTTAGCATTATTGTCTCTCCTTTACACTCAGCTTTGAGCAATTGAATGCTGCAATATTGTAAAACTTATTTCACAGTTTCATAGCTTACTGCATATAAGATATAGTTGAAAAAATATAGTATTCATTTGAAAAACAGAGTGACATTTAAATGAGAAGTTGACCTTAGGTTATCATAAAAGAGAAGAACAACAAAGATGATTAGGGGATTGGAGACTAAAACATGTGAAGAGTAGTTGCAGAAATTGGGTATATCTAATTTAGTGAAAAGATAACAGTGTTCCAATATCTAAGGGGTTGCCACAAAGAAGAGGGAGTCAGCCTATTTTCCAAAGCATTGGAGGGCAGGACAAGGAGCAGTGGATGGAAACTAACCAAGGACAAAACCAATCTAGGACTAAGGAGAAAATTCTTGGCAGAGCAATTAATCAGTGGGATGACTTTCCTCCAGAGATTGTAGGTGCTTCAACATTGGAGGTTTTTAAGAAGAGATTGGACAACCATTTGTCTGAAATGGTATAGAGTTTCCTGCCTAAGCAGCGGGTTGGACTTGAAGACCTCCAAGGTTCCTTCCAACTCTGTTATTTTATTTGTGAATCCATTCTATTTGTGACCTCTAAGATCCCTTCCAATGTTAGTCTGTTATTCCTTTTAAAATTCTAGAGGAGTTTCTAATTTTGTCTGCCACAATAAAACTGAATGTTTCTCCCCATATCAATGTTTCAGCACTACATCATAACATAGAAATTGGCTTATAATGGAAAATACCAAGGTTCCAAATTTGGATTTATGTATTAGCTTCCCCATAACCCCCAGCCCAGCCCCTATTTTGGCATGAAGCTTGTTCTTAGTAAATTATGTATTTGCACAGACATTTAAAAACAATTGCTATTCTATTAACAGAAGTATATCATTCAATGGTTTGGTTACATTCAGGTGGATTGAATTGTCAAGAGAATATTTTTAAAAAATGTTCTGCCAATAAGAAAATAAAAATCACCCAAAGACAGTTTATATTTAAAATACCTTCTGGTTTCAAGAAAACTATACAGAAATAAATTTTGAGGTGACCTTAATTAAACAAACTGTCCTTATGCAACAGCCACAGTGTAAATCAAGAAAGAACATTTTTTCTTCTCTTCGATGATGATGATGAAGAAGAAGAAGAAGATGACTGTTCAAAACCCCTTATTTATGCACACCAGCTCTGAGAGGATTTAGTGCCACAGTGGATCAGATTTCCCTAAACTTTGTCATTCCTGATAAAGCCACCTCCATGAGGTGACATGCCAAACAGCATAAATTACTTTAAGCTGCAGATAAGCAAAATGCCATTTGGATTTTTTTTCAAGTCTTACAAACAGCAATGTAAAACAGTGAACAATAGGGAAATTGCCACTTTGTCTTGAGCCTCCACAGGGTTAGTCAAGAAAACTCAGGTTTTCTTGCTGTTTCAACTCATGATTTATCAGCCGAGAATGACTGAGAACAAGATGGATCCTTTGATAATGTTTGAGATTTAATGGATGCCTCTCTCTCTGCAGGTCATAATTAAACATGTTTGATCAAGGCCTTAACAAGCATCTGTTTGAAGCAATTTCTCTTGTCCTTCTTCCTTTTGGTGCTGACAATAATTACTGGCCATTGGTTATTAACAACATTTTGTTGTTAGCTATGGTTGGTAATAATGAGGACATTAGCATAACTAAATGAAATTAGGATCATGGGAGGAAGGAGATGATTATGGGGCAGGAAGCAAAACACTACATGATCATAATTGGCAGGCAGATTGGAAACCTAAAACACCTCTTATGAATTTGTCAGCTGCTCTGGGGCTTGCTAAATGCATGCTTTACAGGCAGAGAAAGGTGCAGGGTCTGTTCCACCTTTTACACTTGTGAAAAACCATTACATTAGGAATGACAATCCATTATTTCCTATGCCAAAGAAAGCTGCTGGTACAATTTCTACTCTAAAGATGTGAGGAGGATTTTTTTCTTCAGACAAAAAAAGGATAAATCTTGAAGAATGCTAGCTCAGAGGTACTCATGGACTGTGAAGGTCATGTGACATATTTTGGATATTGTAAAAATTGGTTCACAATAGATGATTAGTATAAACTAGATCTTGGATCACTGAATGAATTTAGTAACAAAAGGAGAAGATGCTATGTAGGATGGCATCAGCATTCCTGAGTATTATTTGCTCTTGATCTATTGGCAGATTCTCTAAGCCCTCATTTCATTTCCATTTTTGTCTGGGTAGACATTCTGATTCCAAAGTAGTTGTGGGACATGGCATACTTTTCAAATAATTTCAGATTCAATTGCTCAAAAGTTTTACAGCTACATGCAGTTTCTTGCAACTGAGAAAGGCACCAAAGTCTCAGTGAAGGAGTAGAGAACTTATCAAAAACCTGTAGAGGTATCCACATAGTTAGAAATGTCTCAAAGGTGTTTTTTTCTCTTCAAAAGGCAACTGGACTTTGTTTCTTGAAGAGAAAGAAAAAAATGGTTTCACTTCTCCATCCAGGAAGCTTCATCAGTTTTAATGGCTGGGAGACAAGGGGAGGAATGGAAGGATTCCCTCCCCTCTCCTGCCATCAGAATTGATGAAGCTTCTTGAATGAGAGGCAAAATGTTTTCTTCTTCCTTCTCAAGGGAGAAAAGGTCCACTTGCCTTTTGAAGAAAAAAAAAACATATTTGAGTTTGAGACAACTCTGACCTGGATGACTAAGAATCTTCATAGACATTTAGTTAGAAATGCTACTTCTCCATCTCACTCATTATTTTCACTCAAACATGCTGTGTTTTCTACACAAAATAGGATTTCCCTGCAAATAAATATAGCTAGCAGCAGAAACAAAATCTGTTTCCTTCATGTAGGTATGATGTTCCTTTGATTTAAATGATTTAAATGCAAAAGTGACTCAGTACCAGATACCATTTGGCTAATCTAGAAAACTAAGCATGGTCAGGTCTGGAAGATTTGTTGGTTATTTATTTATTTGATCTGTTTGCATATAATTCCTTGTTAAAAATAATCTCACAGCAGTTTACAATAAAATAAAAAAATTGGACAGCATCGCCAGAGAGAAGAGAGAACCAGGAAGAGCAAATGTCATGTATTATAGTGAGTTCCATGCCACAACCTTTTAAATCGAATAGAATGAAAAGGCATAATTGTGAAGGAATGAAAAGCATCATCATCCTCTGAATTGCTACCCCTACTTTTTGTGATAGACAGATACCCCAAGAGCAGCCTGAGAATTACCATTGTTATTCACGGGTCAAAGTTAATTGAGTAAATTATGCATATTATGCATTCAGGACTTGAAGGAGATGTACCCTTTCCACATAGCAATAATTGAATGCATGCAATAAAACATATGCCTTATAAACTATAAGGATTAGCAGTGACTTTATGAAATAAGAGGAAAGTATGAGTGGAGGTGAATAGTGCATAGGGAGACAGGCACACATGAAAGGGGTAATTGTTTTGTACAATGGTGGTCACATTGTAAACAAAATATAAGATTAGCACTTCAGTTCTGGGACTTCTATCAACAGTTGCAATAGAATATTTGGATACTAGAACTCCTTATCTGCCAGGAGATATGGCTCCCTTAGGCAGTAGATTTGGAAAGGGTAGTAAATTGCTTGTAATTTAATTTATTGATGCAGTTCTACAATGGGTTCTTGTAGTCTTCTGTATCTTGTTATGTATGATAACAGCAAATGGCAGCATCTAGTGAACCTAGAAGAATTTGACTAGTACATCAATGGAAGGCCATTCAAAAAAAAATCTCATGATTATACAAATTGTAGACTAGATTGTAAAGAAAATTCTGGAAAAAATACAGTATTTAAATTAGTTACTTCCTCAAATTGTGAGAATGAAGCAAATCTTACCTAAGATTTGTACATGGCATAAATACATGGGATGTCAGTATCTCTGTGTGTGCAGGTGTGTGTTAGTTAAATGATGAGTAGTTCAGAGCTTGTATCTTTTCAATTAATCTCCCTTGGATTATGCTTGGATTCTTGTAGCCTATGTGAGAGCCATAATATTTTTAATGGGCTGAGTCCTTGACATTAGGTGCAGTTGATTTGGGGTGGTGTCCTCCATAGATGGTTATTTTGAAAGTTGTACCTGCAAACCATCCAAAAGGGGGCAAGGCTAGGCCAATGAAAAATGATCATGTAAAACAAGGGCGATTTTTGGTTAAGTTCTTGGACTGAATACTTCAGAACACATCCAGCTTTGCACTTTCAGATATCACATAACTGTTTTGACAAACTGGTGTAATGGTCAGTATTAGTAATGCTACCTGACACCATTCAACCAGGAGGGGTTTTCCTTGTTTAACTATTGAACATTGACAGGTTTAGGGCATAAATGAAGTTGTCTCCTTTCCTGAAAAAAAGAGGGGAGGGAACCAACTCTTGACAGGGCCAGTACTAACTCATCCAGCATAGCAGTTAATGTTTTATTTATTTATTTATTTTATTTTGTCAAGCTATTATAAGATAACAGGTATAAGTATAAACATAGTTATGAATACATGAAATGGATACATATAAGAAAAATAAAAAGAAACAATAGGACGGGATGGTAGACACATTAGTGCGCTTATGCACACCCCCTACAGACCTCTTAGGAAAGGGGTGAGGTCAATAGTAGACAGTCTAAGGTTAAAGTTTTTGGGGTTTGGGAAAGAAACCACAGAGTCGGGTAGAGTATTCCAGACATTGACCACTCTCTTGATGAAGTTGTATTTCCTGCAATCAAGTTTGGTGCGGTTAACCTTGTATCTATTGTTTGCTCCTGTATTGTTATGGTTGAAGCTGAAGTATTCATTGACAGGTAGGACATTGCAATATATAATTTTATGTGTTATACTTAGATTGGACCAAAGGCGGCTTAGTTCTAGGTTTTCTAGTCTAGAATTTCAAGTCTGATGGCATAAGGTATTCTGCAACGAGTAGAGGAGTGGAGAACTCTTCTTGTGAAATATTTCTGGACTTTCTCAACTGTGATAATATCAGATACGTAATGTGGGTTCCGGGCTGATGAGCTGTATTCCAGTATTGGTCTAGCAAATGTTTTGTATGCTCTAGTTAGTAGTGTGATATTACCAGAGAAAAAGCTGTGCAGGATTAGGTTAACAACTCTTAATGCCTTTTTGGCTATGTAGTTACCCTGGGCTCTAGCACTTAGATCATTAGAGATGAGTACTCCAAGGTCCTCGACAGTGTTTGGATCATCAACAAGGTCTTGACTATTCAGCTTGTATTTTATTTTTTGATTTTTTTTGCCAATATGTAAGACAGAGCATTTATTTGTTGAGATTTGAAGTTGCCATTTGTTTGACCATTCTGATGAGGTCTTTTTTTAAGGGTAGCAGTATTGTCGGTATTGTCACATCAAGGCCAAAATTCTAAATGGTATTAACCACCTTTGATGTACAATCACCTTTTTTACACACCCAAACACAACATTACCATGCTTTCTTAGATCTGGCAGGAGTCTTAATTTTATTCATTCCTTATCTATTAAAGTTTTATCCTGTGTTTATTGTTTTATAATAACTCAAGGCAGTGGACATATCTCACACTCCTTCCTGTTTTCCCCATAGCAACAACAACAACCCTGTGAGATGGATTGGGCTGAAAGAGACTGGCCTAAAGTCAGCCAGTGGCTTTATGCCTATTGTGGGATTAGAACTCACAGTCTCCTGGTTTTTAAGCACTGCACCAGAACCATCTCTCCAATTCTCTGCTAGGCAGGTTACAAGCAATAAGTGTGTGTAAGAAACATTGAGTAACTTCAACCGATACAGAAACTAAGTAAAATGGGAAGGATAAGAATATCCAAACTCCAGTTTTTGAAATATACAGTATCTAATTGTCATAAATTGCCAATTTTGGAACAAAAATGGGTTCAATCAAAACTATTGGAAAACTTAAAAGCATGATCCCAATTCCCTATAAGTTCCCAATTTAATTGACCTCACATTAGTGCACAATCGTGCCTACCATCCCTGTGCCATTGGATTTGTTAATTCTCCAAAAAGCTAGGGAGGATCCCTTCTGAAACACTTCTCACACTGCCTTCTCTTTTTGTGGGCTTTTATATGACAGTTGTCCAGTCTTTACTTCTCATTATCAAGAGGTAAAGGGCTAGGACTGGGGAAGGATTTGAAGTCCTGATGCTACCAGTATTGAAGGCAAAAGGTGAAGGGATGGCAAAGAATGACAGGATTAGAGAGTGTCATTGACACAGTGGGGCATGAGTTTGGGCAGACTTCAGGAGACAATGGAGGATAGATGCATCCAGTGTGCTGTGGTCTAAGGGATCATGAAGAGTTGGACATGACTTCGCGATTGAACAACAAGTCAGTAAGTCTGCTTTAGAGCCTTCACTTGCTTTCATTCTTGTGCCTCTTGAACTTCTGATAGTAGAATCATGGCAGAAGTGCCATTTAGGATGAAAAAAACAAATTGAGAAATAAGTACACTTTTAATGCTGCAGACTTCAGCATCTAACTCTGCACAGAAGGCTACCATACAACTTCTAAAAATGTCCATTCTAATGGTTTGGTAAGTGAAATAATGTAAACATAAGTAAAAAAAGTTTTCTGAGAAAACATCAGAATTTTGTCTCCCAGGGATAAAGAAGCACTGTTAGCAAATTTTAACTGAGTCTTTTTCTGAAAATGTGGATAAAACTGAGACTTTTATCTCATCTAGTCTACTTATGATACTTGAAAAACAATGTCAAACTTTGACTATTTAAATTAACAGAAAATACCAGTGACATATTGAAAGGCTGATCTTCAAAACTAATGCTGCAAAGATAGATAGATAGATAGATAGATAGATAGATAGATAGATAGATAGATAGATAGATAGATAGATAGATAGATAGACAGAGAATAGAGAGACAATGTGTTTTCTATGATGTGATAAGGAATAATAGAAACAATCATTTCAATAATATCCTCCTTTAAACAGAAAAACTGGAGAGCAGCCCAGAATCCTAGCCAAATTATAATTTGACAATTACTGATATATTGAGTTTAGCAATCAATAGCCTGGCTGTTTTCCCAGGCCTTGGTGGGGGCTTCTATTGGATTTATTTGCTTGCCATCAGTTCTTTATTCCTTCCCTATTGGTTTTTTTTTTACAATTATTATATTGTATTTTCTGTTCTGTTTTATTGTCTACTGCCCAAAGTCAGAGTGGAGCTGGGTAATGCCTAAATTGAATAAATGAAATAAACTTAAAAATTAATATATGACCATTAACTTTGTGACAGCTGCCACCTTAACAGTTGTGCCAAAATCTAAATTAGAAATTTCCAACATTAAATAAAAGTAAATATCTAGAGTAGTGATGGAATGCTCACTAGTTTTATCTTCCATGTCTCTGTTAGGACCCTCTTTCTTCTCATATTTTGTGTATTTCCTGTACAGCATTTGAGCTACAAAGCACAGTGATAGTATGGTTGGGCTTATATAGGAATTAGAATTAATATTGATTATAATGTATTTATTGGCTCTGATATCTGAGGGTTATCCTATGTTATTACATTCACGCTGTGAGCTGCTTAAATCAAAATGACTAAAGTGCCATGAAAGTATCTTCAATAAATACATAAATACATATTTATATCACTGCATAGCTGCAGGAATTCATATAAATTGCATGAGAGAATTATTAGTACCAGTATCTAGTGATAAGATCCAAGGCTGATGAAGTGACCTGAAGCAGCTGAAAGTGACACTCCAAATTGCTGTCTGAATAGACCAGCAAAACTCTTAAATGAATCTTCACCAAGGGCTGAGGAGGTTACCCAATCTCATGGCTCTGCTTCGTACATGAAATGGTTTGGATCAGGAACAGATGTGGCAAGCAAGACTTTTGCTATTGTCAGAACAGAATGATTGGACTTTCTCAACATACTTGTCTTTACAGAGTGATCTAAAGGGATGGATCTTTCCCTTCAGATGACTTCTGGTCCTTTTGACAGAGATGAAGGTGTATTTTTTTTCTTAATTATGTAGAAGGGAAAAATCATTTGAAAGGAATATCAACCCCAACAAGCAACTAATGTGAACGATAATCTCTTAAACCAGTTTGAAACTGATACTTAATCATTATTTAGTTGTCAGATTCCTGAAATTCATAAATACAAGGAAATAGAGGAGATGGCCATTAGCCCCCTCCTCCAAATCATTCCTCTAGCTAGCAACATTATTTAACTATAAAGCCTACCAGGAGTTCCACTTTTTTTTCCAAATGAAACCTGAAATTTTATGATACTCCTTTAAAAGCAACAGCTGGACCACATTTTGCTTGGGGCTAAAATAGCAATTTTAGTTGCCGTTTCTTAGCTTGGATTAAATAGGATATAGAACCGGGGTTTTTTGCATCTCAGTTCATCTCTGATGATTAGGAGATACATATAACGTGGTTTTTAATGCATCATAAATGGAGAAGGGGGAAAGACAGAAAGATTATTTTAACGAGTGCAGTACCTCCAGCTATTAAAGAATTCACTTCTTCCTTTGCAAGGTGAACAGTCCCTTGTGCTACCCGATACTTGTGAAATACTGTTCAGCTCATATCACCTTTTGACACTGAAGTCAGTATCGACTTCCCTTTGATGTTTTCAATTACTTTGCAGCAGTATTGTCATATTCCGGAATTCTGGATGGAGTGGAAATTGCTTAAAAGGCCACTCTCTCTCTCTCTCTCTCTCTCTCTCTCCTTCATTCATATGGAGGACTGGTGGGGGGAGGAAAAAAAGATAAAGCAGGTCCTAAGTGCCCAGATGCAATGGCAAATATATTCTCTTAATAATGGAAAGGTCAAGAGAAAGAGGCAAGGGCTCATTCTTGCAAAGGATGGATTCCAAAATTGCATGCCAGAAGGGCTAATAGCAACAAGACGTTGGCTAATCAAAGCCCAAGAATCTGGATCTGCTGAGCTTGGTAAAGAAAGCCACAGAATAGACAATAGAATCACCAAGAAAAATGTATCCTTTTAATGAGATGAAAAGGCAGCTGAAAATTGGGCTTGACTCCCAGAGGTTACTCAGATGTGTCTATTGATTTTCTTGGTAGCCACAGCAAAGTGGTTGGCAATTGCTTTATTCCAGGATGAGGGTTTTTCTCCTTGATTTCTCATATTAGCCTACCACCCTAAGATTTTCTGCTGGTGTCCCATCCAAATATCAATTCAGTGTAACCCTGTTTGGCCTGAGGCTGCCAGCTGCTGCTTCTGAATTTTGTTTTGAGGGTAATCTAGAAACTCTCCTGGATACCCCCACTGCAGCCTTGCTTATAGCCCAAAGCAGGTGATTGCACATGAATAACTGTAGGACTTTATGTTAGTTCAAATGATGAACATTTTGCTTGGCATTTATGTAACTTGATTGTTTATTGTCTGGACTCTGGTGGCTATTTAAGGGTCACACATTCCATACCGATGAGGACATCTCTTACTGTGGGATGCAAATCCCCATGGAGAGTTTCAAAGAGTACCTCAAAAATCCCCAACACTTGGACAAACTTGTTCCCAGTTGAGAGCAGCAGGATTAAGCAGCATATGCAAAATAACATCAACATTATCCTTCAAAGGGCTTTAGCAATGATCCGTGTTCCCTGCAGCTTTCACAATTTACAAACTGGTGGTTGGAAAGAGATACCAATTTGCACTCCTGGAATGAAGCCCTGCCATGACAAACATTTTAGTAAGAGCAATTTTCAATAATTTAAATTCTGTATTGGAAGAAGGAAGTAAAAGAGAAAATTGTGCGTAGCCAATTAAGAATTTATGAACAGCTGAATACACACACTTTATTTATTTATTAGAAATTGAAGTGGGATATTTGGCTGCCTCTGTCACCAAATTAATCACTTTCTGTCTCACCTACAATCAATCTTGATAATTATAGTTCAAGGTAATGATGCAAAGCAAGTAAGAAACAGAAATACCATCACAAGAGTACATTTGCTGCTCAGATTCCAAGTATTACTATTTAATTGTATAAGTTTTTTATTTAGTTTTCAGCATCTCTTCAACCACTCTTTCATCAAAATGCCAAAGTAATCTATTCCAGAATGATAAAAAGTAACAAAACTTCTCCAAGACACTTCCAAAAACTATATGGAAATAGAAACAACAAAGGGATAGCTTTAAAACCAAACCATGGAAGAATAGGATAGGATAGGGTAGAATAGAATAGAATAGAGTAGAGTAGAATAGAATAGAATAGAATAGAATAGAATAGAATAGAATAGAATAGAATAGAATAGAATAGAATAGAATATTTCAGAAAATCTTGCATTGTAGGTAAAATTTAGAACAGAAGCAGTTACTGATAAAATTATTGAGGTATAACTAGCAGAACATGATTAGTGAGTACATTATTTTCTTCTATATCAGTAATACATTCATCTTCTTTTGTTCTTTGGCCAAAGGTGTTCTCCTAGCTTAGTCCATGCTGACCTCACTCCCTGATTTTCCATTTTGCACTGTTGCTGCTTGCTAGTCTCAAAAGTGTGCCATGGAGGAAAGTACTGTATATACATGGAGTTGACCTTTCTTCCCAGCACAGAGCTAACCCTCTTCCTAGTAGCTTCTTGGCAGTTGCAGAAGAATAATGATCATGGGAAAAAATGCATGAGAAGATTATCCATAAACTTTCCACCATATATCAGGCAGATATAAAGATGGCAAGCAAGAGAGTCCATTACATTGGGAAAATGGTGTACAGAGTATTGTGCAAATGTCATAAAATTATATACAGAAATATTTATACTATCTTAAACATTGAAACATGTGTCTTTGCATGTGAGGAGAGAAGGGGGAAATAATGATAATATTTCCCATGTCTTTCTGTAGATGAATGTATGGGAACCATCAAAATTTATTTAGCTGATCTATGAGTTATATCTGATCTCTGGTGAATATATAGTCCTCCACCCAATAATAAGGCTAGTTCTTCCAAAGACAATACAGTGACTTTCCTGACTCCATTCATCTAATTCATTGTCAGGACCCAACTGGATCTACCTTGCCTGAAAAATGAGCAAACAGAGGACTTTATCAGCTCAAAAACAAATAAAATGAACCCCATTCCAGGAGAAAAAAATAAAATGAACCTCATTCCATGTAGGACTTATGCAACACTTTATATTGTCCCCAATGCTGATGCAGAGATTTTAGACCTGGGGAGGCAAGGTCCACTAGCCATGGGAAATGTCCTCAGTAGCATGTAAAAAGCCAAAAGACACAAAGAAAGCCACTTACAAAAGAAAGTATCTGACAAAAGCCAAGATTTGGAGAACTAGTACTGCCTATCCCCTTGCAACTCAGATGAGATTTAATTTATGCACAGTTGGTATGATAGGGATTGATGATTTACAAGGCTTCCTAATGTTCTCTGACTGTTAGAGCTAATATGCAAAATTCATTGTTTTCTCTTTTTCCCAGCTCTCTCAACTTGCCAAGCATGGTCATTTTTTCCCCTTGTCCATCACCCACATGCATCACATGCTCCAAATATGTGAGTTTCCGCTGGCTGATCAAGACTTGAAGGGAACAGTCAATCTTATTTGGTCCAGACTGATTGATTAGTTCTCCCTGAAGCCCATAGTACTTTTATTAATTGTCTCAAAATCCATAATTTAAAGGTAGCTATTTTGTTTCTCTTGTTCTTTTTTCAATGTCCAACTTTCACAGTAGTAGATTTCCACTAAGGAAAAAAAAAGTGTTTCAGCTATTCTAATCTCTTTTGTCATAAAAATTTCCCTGTCTTTCATGATCATGTCTATGTTTGTGATTACCTTCCTCCTAATGATTAATCTCATATTTAGTTTTTCTGTATTTATTTATTCTTGCACTCAAGTAAAAACAGAAAAAAATGTTTACCATCTTTACTTCATTGCCAACAACTGTGAATTCTCTAAACATGCTGGTTGATACAACTTTTTTCTTTTTATATTTAACTGTAACCAAAATATTTTTTCACATTCCATTTTTGTTTTCATAACGAAGCCAGATAAATCTTCTTTATTAGCAAACTGGTATCAACTATATATCTCAGCTGTTGCTGTTTTCAACCAGCAATTTTGATTCCTGTTATCAACTTTTCCCCTCCTGCAATTCTTATAATATATTTGCTGGATAAATTAAATAGATATGGCAAAAAAATATGCATCCTTGTCTCACTCCTTTCCCTTTCTGAAATATTCTGTTTTTCTAAGTTCAGTTCTCATGGTGGTTCATTATAAAGGTGCTTCACAAAAACAACTTCATGTTTTACATAGGGGGTCTGTTCCGACCTTTGATGTCATCAGCCTAATTAAACGTTAGTTGTGACAACATGAGCCAAACTCTATTCTTCATTTGCAGCCCAATGTTATTGGCAAAAGGGGCAAGAGGGGCAAGCGGGACAGAATATGCACCATGTGCCACATGTTTCATCACTTCTCTCTCCTTGCCTCCCCTTGAGATTGTCAGTGGTATTTAGCATATCCGTCGTTTAATAGGCCAGCAGCCCAGGTTCGAGACCTGAGCATTGTGCGATGGGGTGAGCACCCATCCTCACCCCAGTTCCTGCCAATTCAGCAGTTCGAAAGCATGCAAATGTGAACAGAAAATAGATACCACTTTGATGGGAAGTTACAGTGCTCCATGATAACATGTTGGCCACATTATTGCAGAAATGTATTTGGGAAGCATGGCTCAATGTCCTTGAAACAGAAATGAGAATTGTCCCCCTGTAGTCGGCAACAACTAGCAATGTAAAATTCACAGGTACTGCTTTTTGTATTGGTATTAATATATTTCATCAATCTTGTTATCTAAACTCTCACCCTCCCTGTTTCCCAGTTTATAATAAAAGACTGTAATTGATTTTTTTTTACCTTTAAAAAATATTTTGGAAATATAGTTTTCTGCTTCTTTTTACCATGTTTATCACTTCCTTGGGTACTGTTTCACAGAAATTAAACATGCTGAGTTTTATTCTTGCACCATATTGCAGATATACGTTCTCTGGGTCAAATTTTGATGACGTACTCAGTCTCATTATTTTAGATTTAACAAATATATTGTATTTTGAATCAGTACTTCATAGCCAGAATCACAATCTGCACTTGAAAATGTTCTGGCAAACTAACAGAGTAACAGTGTTGGAATGGACTTTGGAGGTCTTCTAATCCAATCCCCCCTCAGGCAGGAGACCCTATACCATTCTGGACAAATGGCTGTCCAATCTCTTCTTGAAAACATCCAGTGATGGAGCATCCACAATTTCTGATGGCAAGTAGTTCCACTGGTTTATTGTCCTCACTGTCAGGAAATTTCTCCTTAGTTCTAAATTGCTTCTTTCTTAATTAGTTACCATCCATTGTTTGTTGTCCTGCCTTCAGGTACTTTGTATAATGTATTTTCTAACCTTTCTTTTTTCTGATAACCATGTATGAGATCTGTGTTCATGTTCAATCCTGGGCTACAAATATTTTTGTCTGTTGAAATCTGTGGTCACGTTGCCCAAAGTAGATGCTGTCTGAACAAAGAATGAGCTTTGCAAAACTCTTTTAATCTATCATCTTTGTTAGTGTATTTGCCCAGTCCTAATCTGAGTCCCTGGGAGCATGGAAAAATATCCTATTAGGATCCACTTAAATGAGCTGGTAATTTCTGGAACTTCTGTCTAACTGCAACATCTGCTAATCACAAGAGTGAGATCTTTATGCCTTTGTGAAAAATGATGTACCATCCAACAGAGAAAAAGCTAAGGCAAAAGGACAGATGAATATAATTAGATAGTGCTGTACTGAAGTTTGAAATTCATGACTGATTTTCAACTCAGGCTTCAAAATATGAATGAAATTAACATTTTTATTTCACTGATTCCACCCCTTATTCATTTTTATGAAATGCTGTCTCTTTCAAAGATTGAAATGAAAAAGCGTCTGTTTGACAGATTAGCTATGCTTCAGTAACAAAAGTTGGAGAAGCATCAAGACTGTTCAAAGGGCTTCATCTGGCCCTCCTTCTGACCATTTCAAGAAATAAAAAGGCAGTTGGAAAGCGACCCCAATTTACAAACAAAGTGGATGGGTTCCATGCTGGGTAGGATCACTTCTGCTTTTCTTTGAGTTTGTCAAGCTCTTGACTGCTTGTGTGGGTGGCAAATCTCAAACCCAGATTAAACTGAAAGGCAGATGGTTCATAAGTCAATAGAAGACTTTATCTCAAAACATGCATCCAACATTCAACCACAGGATATGAAAGGTAACAGCAGAGAGTTGGATTAAGGCCGACTGGTATGGATGGTTTTGAAGGAAGAATATCTTCAAATGCTGGCATCAGGTAGCCTTTTGATTTTCTTCTCTTGCCAACTGAGCTAGTGAACTTGAAGGATTTTTGTTCCATGCATCCTGATTCTTGTGGGCAAACAATGGCTTAGCCTATATTAACAATAGGAATATACTAATATATTCTCTCTTTCTCTCTCTCTCCCTCTTTCTCTCATGTAAAAACAATTTAGAGAAAATATTCAACAACTGATGTTGATTTTTTAAATATAAAAATATGGTATTTTTACAAAATATGGTAAATTACAAACAATGGCTCAGCCTATATTAACAATAGGAAGATACTAATATTCTCTCTCTTTCTTTCATGTAAGTACAATTTAGAGAAAATATAGAAAACTGAGAAGTGGGATGTGCTTTACTTTCATATTTTAAATTTAAAGACCAATTCAAAGTGAAAATGCATTAAACCACAAATGTCTACAATGTTGAATAATAAAGAAATAGCACTTTCACTGATATTGGTTTTTTTTAAAAAATATAGTAGCTCTTTCCTAAAAAAATGCCTTAAAGATGTTTTTTACTTGGACATGAAGGAGAGAAAGGGAATCTTCAAATTAAAATAGAATATCATATTTGAAAGGGACCTTGGAGGTCTTCTAGTCCAACCCCCTACTTAAGCAGGAAAACCTACTCCACTTCAGACAAATGGTTATCCAACATCTTTTTAAAAACTTCCAGTGTTGGAGCATTCACAACTTCTGGAGGCAAGTTGTTCCACTGATTAATTGTTCTAACTGTCAGGAAATTTCTCCTTAGTTCTAAGTTGCTTCTCTCCTTGATTAGTTTCCACTCATTGCTTCTTGTACTGCCCTCAGGTGCTTTGAAGAATAGCCTTCTCCCTCTTCTTTGTGGCAACCCCTGAAATATTGGAACACTGCTATCATGCCTCCCCTAGTCCTTCTTTTCATTAGACTAGACATACCACGTTCCTGCAACCCATTCTTCATATGTTTTTGCCTCCAGTCCCCTAATCAGGGGTGGGATTCTACCAGTTTGCACCTATTTGCTAGAACTGGTTGTAACATTCTAAGCAGTTCGAAGAACTGGTTGTTAGAAGAAATTACTGGCCTAATCCTGTAAGGAAGGCAGGAAGGAAACATTCTGGTGTTGCTTACAGAAACTGCCTCTCCGTTAACCCTTATTACATTCTTGGCAGGACTAGACTTCCAGTCTCAGAAACTTCTCTGGAGTTTTTTTCCCTTCCTTTGCTGGTACTTTGCTTGTGTGGAGCAACCATTCAAAGTTACAATGGCACTGAAAAAAGTGACTTATGACCATTTTTCACACTTACGACTGTTGCAGAATCCCCACAGTCATGAGAGGCCAGGCAAGGAGATGTGTGCCTCGATGTGAGTGATATTGAGTTGGCCACGCCCAGCCAATAACATGACCACCAAGCCACGCCCACCAACTAAGCCACACCCACAGAACCAGTTGTTAAAAAAATGAATCCCACCCCTGCCCCTAATCATCTTTGTTGCTATTCTCTGCGCTCTTTCTAGAGTCTCAACATCTTTTCTACATCACGGTGACCAAAACTGAATGCAGTATTCCAACTATGGCCTTACCAAGGCATTATAAAGTGGTATTAACACTTCACGTGATCTTGATTCTATCTCTCTGTTTATGCAGACTAGAACCGTGTTGGCTTTTTTGGCAGCTGCTGCACACTGTTGGCTCATATTTAAATGGTTGTCCACTAGGACTCTGAGATCCCTCTCACAGTTACTATTATTGAGCCAAGTGCCATCTATACTATTTCTGTGCATTTGGTTTTTCTTGCCTAAATGTAGAAACTTACTTTTTTCACCACTGAATTTCATTTTGTTAGATAGCGCCCAATGTTCAAATCTGTCAAGATCTTTCTGTATCTTAAGCCTATCTTCTGGAGTGTTGGCTCTTCCTGCCAGCTTGGTATCATCTGCAAATTTGATGAGTTCCCCATCTATCCCTTTGTCCAAGTCATTAATGAAGATGTTGAAGAGTACTGGGCCTAAAACAGAGCCTTGGGGTACTTCACTGCATACTTCCCTCCATATAGATGCAGTTCCATTGTGGACTACACATTGAGTGCGGTTGGTCAGCCAGTTACGAATCCATTTAGTAGTGATGCTGTCTAACCCACATTTTTCTACTTTATCTAGTAGTAGGTTATGGTCTACTTTATCAAATGCCTTACTGAAGTCCAAGTAAATTATATCCACAGCATTCCTCTGTTCAACTAATTTGGTCACTTTGTCAAAGAATGCAATAAGATTAGTCTGGCATGATCTGTTTTAACATGTTGGCTTTTGGTTATTACTTTGTTTGCTTCTAGGTGTTTGCTGGTTCGTTGCTAGATTATCTTTTCCAGAATCTTCCCTGATATTGAAGTCAGGCTGATAGGTCTGAAATTTCCTGGATCTATTTTTTTTTTTTTTTTTTTGGGAGATGGGAACTACATCAGCTCTTTTCCAGTCCTCTGGCAGTTCCCCAGTGCTCCAGGATTTTTGAAAGATATAGTTCAGTGGTTCTGGGATTTTGTCTGCCAGTTCCTTCAGTACCATGGTATGTAATCCATCCTGGTGATTTGAACTTGTCCAGGGTAGACAGATGTTCACTTATCATTTCTTCCCTATTTTAACTTGTGTTCCTAATCTGTTTTTTGTAATGCTGTTTTTGCTAGGTTTTTGTGGTGCTGTTTTAAGTAGTTCTGCTTTCTCCTTGTTGCTTATCACCTTCTTGCCACTTTCTCCCAGCAATGGACCAATTGTTTCCTCAACTTTTTTCTTGTTTTTAACATGTTGGAAGAAGTTTTTTGTTATTTTTTACTTTTGTTGCAAGTTCATTGTGAGCCTTAGCTTTCCTCACTTCATCGTTACAGGCTTGGGCTATTTGCTGATATTCTGCCTTAGTTATTTGCCCCTCTTTCCACTTTTTATACTTGCCCTTTTTGTCTTTCAATTTGTCAGGGAGTTCTTTTTGCAGCCATGCTGGTTTCTTTTGAGAGCTGTTATTTATCTTCTTCATTGGTATTGTGCTAGACTGGATTAGACTAGACTAGACTAGGCAAGATTAGACTAGACTAGACTAGAATAGAATAGACTAGACTAGAATAGAATTCTTTATTGACCAAGTGTGATTGGACACACGAGGAATTTGTCTTGGTGCAATTGCTCTCAGTATACATAAAAGAAAAAATACATTCATCAAGAGTCAAGAATCATAAGGTATAACACAATGATATAATCTCACTTTTCAAAATTTCCCAAGCTTCTTGAGTTGTTTTCCCCTTGAGGATTCTCATCTATGGAATCCTTCCCAAGCTCTCTCTAAGTTTATTGAAATTAGCTTTCTTAAAGTCCAAGACTCTAGTTTGACTTTGTTCTACTACTTGTGCTTGCATAATGTTGAATTCCAATATTCCATGATCACTTGCCCCCAAGATTCCTGTAGCTTCAACATGTTCTATCATTTCATCTCTGTTAGTGAGAATTAAGTCCAATATGGCTGATCCCCTTGTTCCCTTCTTTAGTTTTTGGGAAACAAAGTTGTCTGCTAGGTTTGTTAAGAACTTGATGGATCTTCCACTTGGTGCAGAGTTTGTCTCCCAGTTGATGTCAGGGTAGCTGAAATCCCTCATTACTATTGTGATGTGCTTTTTACATAACTTAGTTAGCTGACTAGCAAAAAGTTCATCTTATTTCCTCTCTTTGGTTAAGTGGCCTGAAGTATAGACCTATGGCAATGTCATTTTCCTCCCTTTAATATTGATCCAAATGCATTCAGGATCATTTTCATCATTGATGTGCTCTATTTCTGTAGAGGCGTCATTATTTCTTATATAAAGTGCAACTCCACCTCCCCTTTTATTTGGTCTATTTCTTTTAAATAATTTAAATACCTCTAGCTGTATGTTCCATTTGTGGGTTTTATCCCACCAAGTTTCTGTAATGGCAATGGAATTGTTCAATAGAGAAGTAAAATAGTAAAGGAGGGAGGAAAACACACATATCTGAAATTATGAATAGGTTATTTATCAGCCTTTTCATGCTTTATTGAAGACTGGGGGATTTATTTTTCCCTATAGGAAAAAAAAGCAAACTTATTGGAAAACCTAGCCGGAGACTATTGATAGTGAAAGAACCAGAACTAACAATGGGTGGTGCCATAACTTATTTTAAGACTCCAACCCTGTAATGATAAAAGTAAATCTTATTGATTGCATTGACTAGCCTCCAGATAATGAAACAGAGCAACACTGATACTTATTCGTTTACACTTTATGAGTGGGAAACATAACAGATCAAACATAGATCAAAAATCTGTTGGAAGATGCTTGCATGAATCTGGCGTTTCACTCTTCATCCCTGCCAATTACTTTTCTATTTCTTTTTTTAAAGTAAAAAGATGATATAAAACAAACCAATTTCAGCAAGAAGATTAGCAAGCACCAAGGAAGATTTGTACAGGTTCACTGGTATTTGTGAACTACAGAGACAGATCTCATTAGTAAACACATCCAGCCAGCCTTTTCCTTCATCAATGAACCTAATTCCTTTTCAAAACTGGGAATTTTGACTTCAAGAGGAGCAGATATCACTAGCAGTGATATTTACCAGGATCATTTTAAGTAGGTCATGTGTTCAGGCTTTAGTACCCCATCTTTCTCTCATGGGTGAGTCTCAACTCATTAGTTCCTGATTTAATCAAACTATAGTTAAGCATTGATATAGTTCAAGCCACAGTTCAGACTATAGTTCTGCTGCCCTTTAAATCTAGATGGGATTAAATTTCCTAGAACTGCTAGGAGGAAATCCACAGAGTCACAACCCAAAGCTTCTTAAAGGCACTGGGATGAAGATGGTAACCTTTGAGTTTCCACGTCATTGCTTGACCAGATCCCATAATCAAAAGTCTGAGTCATACAATGTTTTGCTTTATTTTATTCAGAAATGTTCAGCTTCAATTTCATTGTCTGACTCCAATTCTAATATCAAAAGGCTTTGAGGAATAGTACATCTCCCAATCTACTTTTACCAATCAGGTCTAATTTATTGATATTGTCCCCAAAAGCCAAAGTGTCCTAACAATGCATCCTTCCTTCAGAAAATCACAAACAAAAATCATGAGGAAAAAAATGCACAGAAATAGAATTCGTTCTCTGCAATGAAGGTGAATTTCTCTATTTCTCAGGGGGGAAAAAGTTTGAATTCAAGAAACTTTAAAACTTGCCCAGGAATATTTCATTTGATCTTCCAAGGACAAGATGAAGGAAGCAGTGATTCACGTTCCTTTATAAAGATAGGTGTAAGAAAGCAACAACTTTAATTCCCTTTGAAATACCCAGAGATCATCATGAAACCATTCATGTTATTTTGATTTCATTAAGACAATACAGAATAATTGAATGGCTCTTTGCTTAGCTTCTTATCCAGTTTCCTTTTTGAATGATAGCTTACATCTTTAAAATCTGCAGAATATTTTGTAACTTAAAAGAGCCTTCAAAAGCATATAGGTCATGTACCTTAATTGCTCAGTGAAATACATACTTTTTTTTCACCCAAAGTGATTCACATTTCCTGCTAAAAAGGCATTTCAGTGTATATATCAAATAAATATTCTATTAATCCATGAGATACTAAACTGTAGAAAGAGGGGTAGGGAGCAGTCAAGGAGAGGCTGGGACACTTGAGAAGGGAATATGAAAGCCTCCATGTATACAAATATTGGAGAAAGTGAATGAAAAGCATAGGAACTAGTTTAGAAGAACGATCTCTTAAAAAAGAAAAAGAAAAGCAGATCCAATTAAACCAATCCAAATCACAGCTACCAGCCAAGCTAGCCTTTTCTGAAGAAACAGAAAGGAAAGAAATAGAATGATGAATTAGCAATAGCAACAGCACTTAGACTTATATACCACTTCACAACCTTCTGTAAGCAGTTTACAGAGTCAGCATATTGGCCCCAGCAATCTGGGTCCTCATTTTACCTACCTCACAAGGATAGAAGGCTGAGTCAACCTTGATCATGGTGAGATTCGAACTGCCAAATTTCAGGCAGCCAGTAGTCAGCAGAAGTAAGTTGCAATACTGCATTCTAACCACTGTGCCATCATGGCTCTTAGGTCTCCTAATGGCCATAATTTGGATTGAGGGCCATTTAACTCTATAACCAACCTATCTGGACTGGATTTTCTGAAGTTGGCTTAAGAAACAGCCATGAGTAGTATGGAGAAAACAGTTTAGTTAGGCCATAGCATAGAATTGCACCAAGTAGGGAGACTATGTGAACCATACTGATAATCAAGCTGAAGCCAAATGATTTTTGTGTTTTCGGAATGGGGGAAAGACAAAGGAAAGATAAAAAATTTATTATCTCTGAATGTCAAGTGAAATTATTTTTAATATAATAAGAAAGAGTATTAACTAGATGAAAAAGTTAAAACACAAACAATAATTATTTTAACCTTTTTATTCTGCCCAGTTTTTAACACCTTCCCCCCTCTTCCACTCCTCTCTTTTCCATAGCTGCCTACCTTATACCAAATTACTCTGAATATGTGAGATATAAGCTTTCACTCAGGAACTTCTTGCTTAAATTATTTTATTTTATCCTTTTTGAGTTTTGTTGAGGGATTAGTCTTATTTTTTCTTCTTCCCAAGAGTCTCCTTTTTACGGTGGGCAAGATCTGACACTGATTTTTATAGCATTAAAATAACCAGATTATAAGACGATAATACAGGAATGGATCTAAATATAACATTTATCAATGAAATCAGCCAGGCTTAATTTAATCATCCTTCCCGAAATTTCAGTGCTGTAAAATAAAAACATTTATGAATAGAAATTGAACAAAATTGTATAGAAAATGGAAAAGCAATAAGATACTACAGTATTGTTCAGTACTATATATTAGAACTGATGGGGAAGGAGAGGGGGTTAAGTGGATTGATGGCAGTGCATTAACCTCTTGTTGTGTTTTGTTTATTGTATTTTTCAGGATGTGATTTTTTTTTTCAGGGGGAGAGAGGCATGTCACCTTTGGAAGCCATATTAGTACCAGAAGCTTCCACGCTGCCACATTCTTGATCAGGGGGAGGAGGGAGTTGTCATGTTCCATTTTCTCCTTTTAAATAAAACAACAAACTGCTGAGAAAGAATGCACAGAAAACATCAGGCCTGGTCCTTGTTGCAGGAAATAATGTCATAAATGGTATATTGCAACTATTAAATGTCAGCAAGAATGCATTCTTCATCAAATTATATTTTATTTTATGGGAGATACAGCCTTCCTCACAAGTCTGCATAAAACATTTACAATGTCTTTGCCGTTTCTCGCTGTACTGTTGCATTTGGGAAAGATGCAAGTGACAAGTGAATTGAGACTTATAAATAAAAGATTATGGACATTACGGTAACTTTAGGAGCCTGACTAGCTTTTGTGTGCTGGTAAAGGCACTTGACCACTGGCAACTCTTACAAGCATTTGGCTTCTCAGACAGACATGCCTTTGGGATGCCGTGTCTACAAGAGTCGTCTCGAAAAGTATCTCTGATGCTTTCCAATGCTGGAAATTCAGTAATGCATTGTCTCTGAAGCTATTGTCAACATCTTATGAGAAAACTCCTTTCAAAATGACAAAAATGGAAATCAGTAAATTGTGTGCTAATCTGAAATCTAGCTTCATTTAGTAGAAAAATATGAATCTTCAAGAAAAATAATTATCTTAGTTTTCTGGGACTGTATGTTTGAAGGAATACCAGAAAGCAAGGGCTACTTCAATAGCTTCTTTTTTCTGCTGACAGTTCATCTTCCTTGTTACAAAAGAGATGCCCATCTGAACTGAAGTTGAATGCAAATGGATAAATTCATCATATATGTAGCTATTCTGCCACAGTGAAGGTAACCCTGACTGATCATATTTATCGTCCAATTGGAAAAAGTTGGTACAAATATTTGTCTCTATATGGAAGTCCTGCTGACATTGAGGTTATACAGGGGTGAGGCAGTATCCACATGAAAATGTAACATGACATGGGCCTGTTTATTTTATAATTTTATAATTTGGACATAATTCTACATCCAAAATCTGAGGATAACTCATAACTTTCCTTCATAAATTGGACACTGCTTAATGCAATAGTCCACATTTACACTACAACATACCTCTACTACCCTATAATAGTATGATTTTTACAATCCTTGGAAGGACATCTGACAATTATAACTTACTTTTTAAAATATATGGATCTGTAATGCTAAAAGATATGTATTATTTGAGAGTAATATATGATTCCCATTGGTGAAGAATACTGCCAATACTTGCCTTTTAATATATAAAAGAAAAAGATACAGTCAACATCCATCCTTTCCCCAAAGCCAAGAAGATAAACTCATTAATCTTTTAAAGAAGCTCACAAAGTACCAAAAGGAATACAAACACTTTATTCTTTAGGACCGTTGATGTGTTCCAATTCCCAGCAGACATTCTATGAGAAATAGTTGTTGCCATGACGAGACTGAAAGAACATAAGTATAAGTTGAAGACAACCACCAGTCCACAGGGTTCATCCAATAGCCCTGAATTTGCTAGGATATCATCATCATCTTCTGGTCCTGTAAGTGGTCTGAAACTGGCAAAAATAAAATGGCATGCGTTTTATTCCGGTACACCCTTGAGAGCTGGAGAGGTAAAAGTCAAAATGGTCAGTCTGGAAACTTCAGTTGTGTAGTCATAATTTCTGTCTTGTCTTTTTTGACCTGTTCCTGCAGATTCCCCCTGGCTTGATTAATTCAATGAGGAAAAGCAGAATTCCATATCAGGAAACACTGTTGTGCTTAATGGATTTTCCACCACATATTCTGTTTAATGAAACTTTATGAGAGACACACCTCATTTAAAAATGTGTTCTTTTTTTAAAGTGAGATTTTGACCTTCTGGAATAACTGACAGAAATGACTGAAATAATTATGTTAATAGCCTTTCAAAGTGTTTTTTTTTTTTCAAAAGTTCTCCATTTCTTCATTATGCCATCCTAACCTTTCCCCCCAATAATAATGTACTAGTATATCGGGCTTCATCCTCATAAGTATAGTGTGGTTCCTGAGAACATGAAGGAAAGAAAAGGATAAAAGATCTCAATGTAGAAGTATGAATATTTTATAAGTATCTCCATAATATGTTAGATAATATCCAAACCACAGGTACAGTTCTTATCCATCCATCTCATTCCTTCCCAAGGGAGATACAATACAATATGTCAAAGCAGCAAATGGAAATTGGTTCCATGCAATGGCAGTTCATTGCAGCATACTGTTCTCTCACTTACAGCATCTAATTTGTTAGAAAGTACACACTGTGAAAGCTGTACATGAGTATTTTATGTACTCAGGCATAGGTGCACTTGTACTTTTTCAATTTTTAAGAGTGGGGTTTTTTTAGAAAATAAATGCTGCAGATGAAAATGAAATGTCTATGGAGATTCTCAGTCATCAAGGTCATGGTTGTCCCAAAGGTGCTTTTTCAAGAGGCAACTGGACTTTCTGGTTCTGCATTTAAAAGACACAGGACACTTGTTTGAAGACAGCAAAGTCCACATTTTGGACAGAGAGGATCGCTGGTTTGAAAGAGGGGTCAAAGAGGCCATCTATGTCAAAATTGAACAGCCCTCTCTCAACAGAGAGGAAGAGATACAACATCATCTATCTCCAATCTATAACACCATCTTTTCAACAGTTCCAAGAAGGCTCCATACCCATTTGCACCACTCAGGTGACTCTGATGACACAGATAAACCTCCAGGTGACCTTAATGACTCACAAAAAGAATGCAAATGACCAGCTGTCTGTAAGGAGTATAAATCTTCCATTCCTCACCATCCAGTCAGAGCTGAAGAAGCTTCTTGGAGGAGAAGTGAAATGTCTTCAAAGAAAAACCAGAAAGTCCAATTGCCTCTTGAAAAAGTACCTTTGGGACATGAAAATGAAATGCAAATATATTCTGTGTAGCACTAATCCATTCCTTACCATGGTAATATCATAACCAGGTTATTGCATAGAAATAGATATTATACCATGAGATATCTGCTCCCACCTGAAACTTCTGAGTTTTATCTAAAAATTACACTACAAAGAACCACAGGAAAAGAGCTGAGGTATTGATCAAGGATCAGTGGGACAGCTTCAGTTTCTGTCTGCCTCCCAATTGCTTTCCACCCAGAGGGATATAGATTTTGGGAGTGGCAGCTCTAGCCTCCCAGGAGTTCTGAACATAAGCAAGGTGGTATGTGTGTGTTCACTCTTCATGGAGTGCATCACACAGCCGATTACAAAGTGAAGTGATGTAGCCATTCTGCTGATTAGAAGAGGGGCGCTACTTGGTGCAGTCACTGCAAATCGGTGCTTGGCTTTGGATCTCTGACAAAGAACTCTTTCTATGATTTGCATTGCCTTACAAGGATAGGTCAAAAGGTTGAAATATTGAGATCTTATGTTCAGCAAGGATTATATTGCCTACCTTACCAAGAAGCTATTTTGTGATGCCAATAGCTAAAAGACTGTGTTTGAACATACTGGACACCTGGATAGGGTGGTAGTTGTACATTTCTCACACTCTCCTTAGTTAACAAAACTAATCTCTAAAACCCCAACTCGGTACTGATTTTTTTTTTATTAATTTTTATTCTAGAAAAAAAACACATTTATTTGATGTACATTTAAAACAGACAAATCAACACACACACAGTATACAGCATATACTGAGCAATGGTTAAGTTTTTTTTTCTTTATCTTTATCATTGACATGATCTGCCTTGTTACAATAACTCCTTCGTTCTTTTAATGTTTTAATTTCTCTATATAGTTTATAATTAAATGCACGTCTTCTGTCATTTCCATAACTTATCCAAATATCAAATATTACCTTTTCTTTAACCAATCATACCAAATGTTCCATATTTCATAATAGTCACTATCTTGTTTATTTTTTAACAATTTGGTTAGGCTATCCATCTCAGCACATTCATGTATTTTTTTAATTACCATATCCTCTGAAGGAATGAAAGACAGTTTCCAGTTTTGTGCGTAGGTTATTCTGGCTGCAGTTATGATGTGCAAAATTAAATATTGATATTTTTTTTTCCAGTTTTAAATCTATCATACTTAGCAAAAAGGTTTCAGGTTCAAGTTTTAAATTTTGTTTTGTTATATTTAAAATCCAATTTCTAATATTTCTCCAAAACTTTTGAGCACATGGGCAAGTCCACCACATGTGAAAATATTTTCCTTGTGCATAGTTACATTTCCAACAGTTGGGTGGTAGGTTGGGGAACATCTTAGCCAGTCTCGCAGGAGGTAGGTGCCAGCGACGAACCATTTTATATAAGTTTTCTTTATATGAGACTGACATGGTTAATTTGTAATTTGTTTGCCAGATGTATTCCCACTTATCTAATTCAATACTATGACCCATGTTTTTAGCCCAAATTATCATGGATTCTGTGGCTGTTTCTTCTTTTAATTTGTAATCCAAAAGATAGTTAGTTATATGTTTTACTAATTGTTTTCTTTTCCTCTCCTAGCCATATTTTATCTAATTCTTGTGGGATCATATTAAAGCCAAATTGTTCTCTATCTTTTTTATAATGGGTTTGTACTTGTGCAAAGGGCCACCATGCTATCTCCTTTCCTTGAATTTGTATTTGGTTCCTTTTTTAAAGCTCTCCAGAATCATATAGTAAATCTTTATACCTGACAATATTTTCATAATCCAATAGTGACTGCTTCCAATGTAGATAGCCACAGTGGAACCTTTGGGTAGTTTTTTTTTTTTTTTTAATAACGATAACTGCAGTTTGGCCCAATTATCTAAATCTTTAACTGTTTGCATTATTAACTTATCATAGTTATCTTTTTTAATCGACGAACATCTAGCAGTCAACCAGATCCCTAAGTATTTTACTTTATTTACCACCTGCATACCTAATTTATTTGCTAGTTCTTCCTTCTGCTCCTTTGTACAGTTTTTTGTCAACACTTTTGTTTTTTCTTTGTTAATTTCTAATCCTGCCACCTTTCCATATTCTTCGATTTCTCTTAGTAGTATCAGACTCGTTTCTAAGGGTTCTTCTAATATAAATGCCATATCATCGGTGAAAGCCTGGAGTTTATATTCTTTTTTTTTTAATTTTTAGTCCTCTAATCTCTTGATTTTGCCTAATTTGTGCTAAGAGAGTCTCTTCTGCCAATATATACAATAGAGGAGCTAGGGCGCAGCCTTGTCTTACTCCCTTATTTATCTTTATGGTATCTGTATTTTCCCCATTTATTAATATTTTTGCGGTTTGCATATTATAATTTGTCTTAATAAATCTTATAAAATTTTCACCAAATTTCATGCCTATCAGTTGTTTAATAAGGAAGTTCCAATTCAGGTTATCAAAAGCCTTCTGGGTGTCTAAGAATATCAATGCCATTGTCTTGGTTGAGTGTACTTCATAATATTCTAATATATCCATAATGGTTCTTGTATTTGTTTTTATTTGCCTATTGGGGAGGAAACCATTCTGATCAGTGTGGATAATTCTACTTAATACTCTCTTTAATCTTTCCACCAATATTGCAGCCATTATTTTGTAATCTACATTTAAAAGTGATGGTCTATAGTTTTGAATTTTTTGTGGGTCTGATTGTTCTTTATAAATAAGGGCAATATATGCTTCCATCCATGATTTAGGCATGTTAGCGTTCTCCAGGGCTTCATTGTACAAGTCCACCAATATCTCATCTATTGTTTCTTGGAATTCCTTATAAAATTCCAAAGAAATTCCATCTGGGCCAGTGGTCTTATTTGCTTTTTGTGTTCCAATTGCCTTCCTAATTTCCTCTATAGATATTTTATTATTCAAATTTTGTTTCTTTTCATCAGTAATTTCGGGCAAATTCTTTCCATTTAAATATTGATCAATAGATTCTTCTGGTATTTCTTCCTGTTTATACAATTTCATACAAAACTCTTTAACAATTTCTTTCTTTTCTTGGGTCTGCGTACATAATTTCCCTTCCTGATCTTGGAGAGCTATGATCATTCTCTTTTCTTGTTCTTTTTTAATTTTATGGGCTAACCACCTCCCCGGCTTATTTGCGTTTTCAAAATAATTTTATTTTACTAATTTAATTTTTCGGGCCGAATCTTCCTGTACATTTAAATTTATTTTATGTTTTACCAGATCAATTTCTTTCTTAATGTTTGAATTGTTTGGGTCCTTTTGACTACTTATTTCCAAATCTTTCAGTTTCTCCCTCCATATGTTTTGTTGTTGTCTTTTTTCTTTATTCTTTTTAATACTACGCAATAGTTAGACCTCTCACATGGGCTTTGGCCATATCCCAAAGATTCTGTAGAGAGGTATGTTCTCTTTTGTTTATTTCAAAAAATATGTTCAATTCTTTCTTTATCATTTCAATATATTCTTTATCTCTTAATGTGGTATTGTTAAATGTCCATCTTCCAATTTTTCTCTTTCCTTTCCATTTAATTTGAATTATTATGGTCAGCCCATAGATTTGGCAAAATCTCAATCCTTTCAATATTCTCCATTAACCCAGGGTCCATCCATATCTGATCTATCTTTTCTGCTCTATCTTATCTGATCTATCTGGACCAAGAGTGGTGGGGGTTAAAAAAAAGGTATATTGTTTTTTATTTGGATTTAATTCTCTCCACACATCTTTCAAGTTAACTTCTCTTACCATATTATTAAAAGACGAAGGGAGTATTCTCCTTTCCTTTTTTTTTTTTTTGGGGGGGGGGAGTTCTATAATCTTTATCTTTGTCTGGGACTGCATTATAGTCTCCTACAATGCATACATTAGCATACTCAAATTCTATTATCTTATGGTGAAGCCTATTATAAAAGTCTTTTTGGTTTGTATTCGGGGCATATATTGTGACTAATAACATCTTTTTCTGATTTACATTTATTTCTATAAAGAGCATTCTCCCTTCTTGATCTTTATATATTTGTTTATGTTGCAACCAATCCTTTACATATACTACAATACCCCCCTTTTTTTATTTGCAAGTGCCATTTGCAAGTGCCAATTTATCCAAATTTATATTCTTTAAGAGGTCTGCTTGATTATCTGGAATATGCACTTCTTGGATACAAGTTATGTCAGCATTTTGTTTTATAAGTTTCTCAAATATCTGTTTTCTTTTTGATGATAGATTTAAACCATTGATGTTGACTGAAAATAAAGTGATTTCTCTATCAGTGTCACTGACTGTGTGAGGCATTTCTCATTTCATTTCTTGTTCTAGGCTCTCTTTTTCTTATTCTGTTGCCTTCCCCTTCTTCTCTAAGATTTTGGGGTTCAGAGTATGAATCAGATTTTTTTTCTCGAGAGAGTTGTTCCTTTTGGCTTCTTGTATTTAGTTCGTCTCTACTTTCTTGTTCTTCCTCGGGTCCTAGGTGTCGTTCACGAAATTCCTGTGCTTTTTCAATTGTATCAATTTTATATTTTTTGTCCTGCCATGAAACTAAAAGCCCCTCTGGGGTGAGCCACCTAAATGGAATACCATTTCTAATAAGCTGAGTTGATAAAAATTGGTAGCTCTCTGCTCTCTGACTCTCCTAGATATTTGTTTCACTTCATGAAGATATTTGTTTCACTTCATGATCTTTGTATACAAGTGGTTCATCTCTGGTCTTACTATAGAGCAGGTCTCATGTTATCTTCCTCACAAATCGAATATGAACCTCTCGAGGTAGTCTATGTCTCCTTGCACAATGTGTATATACTCTGTAGACCTCATCTATGTCATTTTCAATTTCTAGTTTGGGTTTCTGTAAAGCCGCTGCTATCAGATTTGTCATAATTGCACATAAATCTTCCTTTTTGTCTTCCACCACATTTTGGAATCTAAGATGAAATGATGCCTTCTCTAATTCCATGTGTACCATCGAATCCCAGAGTTCGCAGTAGAGCACTTTCCAATTTTGTTCTGAATCCTCTAATTTCTTCTCCACCATCTCCATTCTTGCCTCTACTAAATGTAATTTCTGTTCATTTTTTATCACTTTTTCCTGCATCTTTCCAATCTTACTATTCAAATTTTATATTTCATTTTTCACTTGTCCTATTTCAGTTCTCATCTCTGTTTTCATATCTTCATGGTTCCTCGCTATCAATTTGTGGGGTTTTGCCATCATTTCCTGCATCATAGTGAGCATTGCCTCTACTGTCTGCAGGCTTTGAGCTGAACTAGTTTCAGTAGCATTGTATCTATAGATCTCTGCCCCATAGGTGAAGACATCATTGTTGTAGTCTTCTTTCCTGATTTTACATTTGTAGTTGATGTTGTTGCCATTTTAACTATCTGTAGCAGCTCTTTCCAATCTACCATCAACTATCCCTAGTAGAGCACTATTTTCCTCTCCTTTTCAGTTCAATAGTAATATTAATACATATATTATTATATTATTAATTACTAAAATTCTATTATGGAAAATCACAATCAGCTCTTATTTCTATTTTTTCTTATTGAACTTATTCAACTATTACAATACTTAAGAGAATTCTATATTAATCAAATACAGATATATTTACTCACAAAATCAACAGTCTTATATGCTTAATTAATTAATTTAAAGCAGCCAATTCATTAAAGTAATTAAGTTCTTATCTATATATAAATATCAATTAATCTATTTCTTTAGAGTTCTTAGTTATATGCTTATCTCAGGATAAAAATACCTCAATTTCTTACTATATGATTATTATTTGAAGGTCTGAGTTCTATATTTATACAACACACTTTCGAATGTCCAGTTATTCAAAAATTATTAACCAGTATTTTTAACTCAATATTCTAACACATATATATCTATTAAGATTATGTTTTACCAATATTATTTAGTTACTTCTATGATTGACCAGTTGAATAATGTCCATGGATCTTCTTCTTCTTTTTCTTCTTCTTCTTTTTAGATAAATGTCCTCTTTAAATTTGCAGTCACTTCCACCAATTCATTTCTCCTTTCTATTTTGGCTTCTTCTTCTTCTTGCTCCTTTATTCTTTTTCTCCACACAGTCCTAGTTTCACTTATAGATCTTAGTTATCTTATTTCTTCCTTTTTTCTTTATCACAGTTATCAGACAAATATTACAATTATAAGGTTTCTCTCCTCAATCCTTTCCTTAAATCTTTTAAAGTGTCAATTGTCCTCTTTTCAAGTTTTCACTCCCAGCTGTTCTTTCGATCTCTCTGTCTCACTTGGACATGTCACTGTCACTTTCTCTTTCTTCCCACAATTCTCAAATGTCAATCGCCAAAAAATATAGTTATACAACCTTCTTTTCAACTCCCAAAGTAAAAGTAAACAGTGTTGTCTCACCCTTCAGCTCCTCCATTTTCAACGCTCCATAACTCAGCATAAATTACTGCCATTTCTTTAGTTAGTACTCCTTCCGATATTTCTGCTGCTTCACTGCACTGTTCAGTTTGAAGTTTCAATTTTCAATTTCCCTTTGTAGTATAAATCAATATTCTGGAAATCTTCTTTAAGTTCACCTTTCCACTACTCAATTTGCTGTTCTCCACTTTTTGCTTCCTTCCTTCTTTAAGCTGTTGGGATGTCACGTCTATGGTTCCAATCTGTATGATCTCCCTCTTCTGCTGCTGGTTTTCAGGGGATTCTCTTGCAATCTCCAGGATTGGGGCACCTCCCCGAGATCTCCAGGTCTTCCCCTTTCATCTGTCTTCCCCTCTGAGGTCCGACATGCTCCTAGAAGCCACCAAACAGTGAAAATTGGAGCCTTTCAGAGAGGCGATCCGCTCCTCAGCTCTGCATCAACGCAGCGCCCATCTGGAAGCCCCCTCGGTACTGATTTTATTATGCAGGCCATGGGTGTATTAATGTACTTGGTGTGACTCAGGATTTCATGGTCAACTGTAAACTTGCTTTTGGTGATTTTGTAGTGAGCAAGATGTCATAACCTTTGCTATTACTTTAGACTGAGACTCATCATCACTCCACAATAGGGTTTTCACAAGGATCATGGGTCATGATTGTCAGCTAAAGAGAGTTTAAGTGAACTCTTGTCATTTCATCTAACAATTCTGCTGAGTCTCTAGCAATGAACAAGAGCTCAAACATTTAGCATAATAGCTTTTAGGCTCTTCTTATTGCTTTACCATTGGTTTATTTTTTTTTTTTAGGCAAAATAGACTCAGAGATAATAGCTAAGCTATTATCTCAGGGCAAATGAAGCATGAATAACGAAACTATGTATTATGACCTTCACTACCATTTCACCCACCATCATCCCATTGTACTGGGGGTGGGGGACTTTTCCAGATGAAAAAGAAAACCTTATTACAAGTAGTCCTCAACTTATGTTCACAACTGAACCCAACATTTCTGTTCCTAAGTGAGATAGTTGTTAAATGAATTTTGCTCCATTTTATGACTTTCCTTGCCACCGTTGCTAAGTGACTCCCTGCAGTTGGTAAGTTATTCACACAGTTGTTAAGTGAATCTGGTTTCCCTTTTGATTTTGCTGGTCAGAAGGTCACAAAAGGAGACCCCATGACCCCAGAAAACTGCGACCGTCATAAATGTGAGTTAATTGCAAAGCATTTGAATTTTGATCACACGACCATGAAGATGCTGCAATGGTCATAAGTGTGAAAAATGGTCATAAGTCCTCTTTTTTAGTGCTGTTGTAATTTTGAAGGGTCACTAAATGAACTGTTGTAAGTTGAGGACTACCATCATATTGGTAGGTTTTCTAAAAGCAGATTCTGCCATATACACAGAAGCTATAAAAGTAACTTCCCAACAATTTTATTAGATGCTGGACTGGAAAAATGTTAAATTAAAAAAAAAACCTGAAAGGATGTCCTAAGCATCCTTATTACAATGGCCTTTTAGACTTTTGACCATTTAATTTATATCACAGGTAGGCCTCAACTTACTTATACAATTGACCCCAAAATTTAAGTTGCTAAGTGAGAAATTAGTTATGTGATTTTGCCCCATTTTATGATTTTCCTTGCTACCTTTGCTTGGCAGGAGGTTGCAAAAAGGGATCGTGTGACCCTTAGTTGTCATTTCAATTTTGATCATGTGACCATGGGAACACTGCAATGGTTATAAGAGTGAAAAACAGCCGTAAGTCCCCTTTTTTCAGTGCTTTTAAGCAAACTGTTGTAAGTTGAGGACTATCTGTATTCATTCCTTTATGGTTCTGACACTATTGTTTCTCTATTTGTAATGAAAGGACTGGTATCATTAGGATTCAAGAGATCTACTAATGCAAAAATTTAAATAAGGGGTAAATATTCTCATTTTGCTTAATTAACTCCATGTATTTACATACAAACCTCAACAATGATATAGCAGATATTACTGTGATGCTTGTTATTGAAAGTATATAAACCAATAGAACACCCAAAATTGTGGGAAATAGACTTGAACAGGAATGTAACCAAAAATAACTGAGATATTCCTTCATATCTTAGAACATTTGCATAATCTTTAAATGGGATAAAACAGGAAAGATCATCTATAAAGCATGGCAATCAAATTTGTATATTGCTATTAATCCTTGAAAAATAGTTCAAAGGAAAACAAAACATGATGTGGAGGTTGTTGGTCAATAAGTGTTTTATTCCTTTACTATCTAATTCATGATGGCACGGTAGTTCAATGATTAAGATAATCTGAACTTATTGACTGGAAAGCTGATAAATCAGGTTCGAGACCCAAGCATTATGCAACAGAGTGAGCTCTCATCCTCACCCCAGCTCCTACCAACCTAGCAGTTCAAAAGCATGCAAATGTGACCAGATACCTAGGTACCACTTTGGTGGGAAATATCCTCGGACAGTGCTGGGTCAGTGGCCTTGAAACAAAGATGAGCACCATCCCTGACAGATGGCAAAGTTATCCCTTACAACTGTAATTTTAAAATTAAAATTTTTAAATTGTAAAATCATAAGTTATCCCTTACAACTGGCAGAGTAAAATCTGCAGGGACTCCTTTACCTTTACTATTTAATTCACACCAGTGTCATTTAAAATATATGAAGGAAGGAAGGAACATGGTTGATTAGTTATAGGCGCCGAAGTTGCTACATTTGGAAATACAGTAATAGCAATATCTTGGAAATCAAAGTAAGCAATAGTTGCCGATACCCTACTGGGAATTCCATAAATATTGCTAGTGATTCTTAGGATGAATGAGTAAAACTCCAGCTGACTTTAGATGAAAAGAAGTGGGAAAATGAAAGCCTTATCTGTACAAATGGAGATATCACCTGCTATTTGAATGATTAAACTATTGCAAGTGAGAAAACAATATGCATCATGTCTGTGGCCAAAATGAAAAGCTATTTTTGGCAGTAAATACCTAAAAAGCCCTGACAAAGAAAATAATTTGATAATTGATGAAAGCTTTCATAACCTGGGTCAATCCAGTGGCGATGAGCTTCCAGTCTCATAGGCCATGTTCTAATTACTGAGTAACCAGATTTTCACTAGCAACGATGACTGGCATTTTCAGGGGTGAAAGTATCTTTTCTGTAGCACGCTTCTTGGCAGCTCACAGAAAACCAAGCAACAACTATATTTGCAACATAACTAATACCCAATTGGATCATGTCATCAGAGTACTGGATAGCTAAATTCTGATTGGTTTTTCATCTAGTTGAATTTGTAATTGGTCCGATTTGAAGAAATTCCAAAGAAACTAGTTTCTGATTGAACTTTCTTTGAAACACCCTGCTATATTTTCCCCCTTTCCTTTCAAGTGAGACTGCAGAAGATTCTAATAGGGTTTGTTAATTATTGTATAATATCAGAGGGACATAGCTACTAGCATCTAGGAACAATAGATTGCTAGTTTGCATGAGTCTCAGCAAAACCAAAAATAATAGTTTTTCCTTCAATAAAAGAGCAAGAAAAAGATCAAACTAATTAACATTTTGTATTTGTTTGTTCATGAGATATATTTCTTGGGCTAATCTACCTTTTATTTGCTTTTGATCCTCATTCTTTTTTTTTTTCATTTTTGGAAAATATGGATGTTACATTTTAGATAATTGTGTTTATATCCTGTATGCTATTGTTATTTTTCTCTTAAATATTTCATACAATAAAATTATTTGGAAGAGGTAGGTAAGAAGAAGGCATCTTCTGCTGTCTGTAAAGTCTTATATTGGGGTAGGCAGTGCCACCTGTAATCAAAACCCAGGGCATGTAAGCTATAAAAGTCAAAATTGACATCTTAAACTGCCCTGAAAAAAAATGCCCAACAATGCAGACATTGGACAGATAATCAATAAAAATGTCATCTGCCCAGGAGTGGAACCAGGAAACTGGGTTTATTCCCCTGTTTCCCCTTCCTTTGGACAACTGATTGGCAATTTTGTTGAACTGATTGAAGTTTTGACATTACAATATTTCCTGGAGTAAAGACCAGATTGGATTCCAGCTTTTTTAGTTGAGTTACTTTTGAAAAGAAAGTCATATCCTGTATTCCACATAATTTATGACAATATGAAAAATGTCTGATTTAATAAAACACAAAAGAAGATAGAGCAGCTGTGGTAACTAAGACCTGAATGAGAAATGGAAAACCTGATTAGAAATAGCCATACTTTCTCGGATTTGGCCATATAAAATTCTCTGAAGATCCCCTTACTTTTTCTTGATTTAGATGGGCCATTTCGCTGTGCATTTGCTTCCTGTCCATGTGTTTCTTCCCTTTGAAGCCAGGAACGTTTCTAGAGTTGGATTCTTTGGATATCAACAGCTCATAATAAGAAAATATTTATTGCCTGAGATAATTTCTTTTTGTCCTTGAATGATATAAATCATCCTGATAAGCAACACATAACAACACTGATACTTCCAGTATTTTATCTTTCAAGTTATGAGAAATATCCCGGCAATTCATATCATATTTCTGTCTGTGCGTATGCCTTTGAAAACTAAAAGGAAAGGAATGAAAAAGATACTTGCCACAGCCCTCTAAGGTTTTCACATAGTTGGTTTCCAGCTGAGAGGTGCTTAAACTGGCTGGTAGGAGGTTCTCTTTTTGACTCAGTTGCTAAAGGCTTTTTTTTTTTGCCCAATACTCCCCATGGGTTCTAGTTCAGTGACTCCCTGAGCACATAAACACCAAGGTCGATTACCAGATTTAATCTGTCAGGTGCAAACAGCTGTTAGATCCATCTGTGGGACATTTTGAAAGGATACAGACATGTTTTAAAAAAAATAGAATCAAGCCTAATGTTTCCTCAGCGAAACTCTTGTGTTCCCTCAAAACATGAAAACTATACAGTTAAAGATGCAAAGATACCTGCTGTGTGGAAAATATTTTGCATTCAGATAAATAATGAGATTTCAGTCTAAACAGATGCATGTCATAAAGTCAGACATTTGGATATCACTATTAATTATGTGGCCTGGCTTCTATGACTTGCCACTGTTTTTTAAATCAGCTGTAATGTTTCCCAAACAATGCAATAGTATCTGCTACAATAGCCTTCAATTTACAACAATCAACCACATTAGTGATCATTCAAAGTTACAACAGCCCCGAGAAAAGTGACTTATGGCTGGTCTCACACTTACGACTGTCACAGCATCCTCATAGTCACATGATCAAAATTCAGGTACTTAGCATCTAGCATGTATGGTTACAGTGTCTCAGAATCATGCAATCATCATCTAGGACCTTCCCAGCCAGCTTTTAACAAGCAACATCAGTGGGGGAAGCTGCTTAACAACCATGTGGTTCATTTAACAATTGCAATAATTCATTTAACAACCATGGCAAAAACAATATCATAAAAATCAGATGAGCTTCACTTAACAATCACCTTGCTTAGCAGTGGAAATTCTGGTACCAATTGTAAGTTCAAGACTACTTGTACTATAAATATTACAGAAATTCTCATTTGTCATCTGCACCATCATTTCACTGCAACAGAAAGAACCCTTTCCTGGTTCTTTTACTGCATGAATATTCTGTCTTTTAGGCTTTACCATTGACTTGAGTGACTATCTTAGCATTGATTTAGAACAGGGATGTCAAGCTCGATTTCATTGTGGGTCACATCAGGGTTGTGTTTGACCTTGGGGGTGGGGATGGGGGGGGGCATGGCCAGGGTGGACATGGTCAGCTCAACATCACTCATTCGAGGGGTGCCTGTGGAGGCCCAAGCACATCTGTCAGCAAAAACGAGCTCCGTTTTCAGCTGTGATGGTTTCCTGCAACCCTCTGCCAGTGAAAATGGAGCTCTGTTTTCTCTGGCAGAGGCTCTGTGGGCCAGTCCTTCACTGTTTCCAGGTCAGTGTCACAGGCCAGATCTAAGCATCCTGCAGGCTAGATCTGGCCCATGATCCTTGAATTTGACACCCCTGATTTAGAACCTGAATTCAGTGAATACATATTTACTGGACTTCTTCTGTTTCAGGTAGCCAAAAATAGTGAAGGTTAACAAGTACCAAAGATTTTGTACTATGGTACCAAAGCCTGAAATGTATGCAAAACCTATAACAGCTATAGGAGAAAAGCCAATTGTTCAAAGAAGCACATTATGCTACATAAGAAACAGAGCAAATTCCTTTTACTTCAATATCAGCAACCATTCCACTGATATAATCTGAGTTTGTAATGGCATGTTCCCCACAATTAAAGTAATGAGAGACTCCTAGCTTATTCAGCTCTATTACAGTATATTATACTTCCTGACTGCATGTTGAAATATAAGACTTCACTTTACAGCCTATTTATGCAAATATATTGTTCTCTTGGGGGTACTTAGTTTTGGGACTTCCACTATATAGTGTCTATAGTAGCAAGTAATGACATTATAGAAAAGCTACCTGGATATTTTCAGTGCATATAATAAGATCCCATTGTGCTCCCAAACAGATGGGAAGACCGGTTTTAGTCTCAGCAGGCCCTAGGAAAAGTTTAGCAGAAGATGGCAGCCTGCCCATACCCTACTAGGAGCAAACTGCCAACTGTGTTTCCTCTTTGAAATGTAATTATCATTTGAAATATATGGTAGATAAACACTTGCTAAAACCTTTCTCCTACCACCTCCAGAAAACTGAGACTGGAATGGCCCCTTGAGACTCTTCCAAATGGGCAGAATGACCTGATGAAGAAAGGAATTTTTGAAAACATAGTGCCAAGTGTTACATTTCAAATGGAGATACGAATAGCTGGATGGATAGCTGGACTAGATCTAATCAGGTTCTTGCCATTCCTATTACTGAAGGCAGCCTTCGCTGCAAAATAAACTCACACCGGATTTTCCCTTCAGGCTAAACTTCCTAATTTCTATCTCAGCTAAACCTCGCATCATAATACAGCAAAGGCCCGTTTTCTTGTTCAGTCATTTTGATTACTGCTGTAGCCTACCTCAAGTCTATTTCCTGATACCTTTATTGTTATTATAACTGATGGGATCATAGAGTTGAAAAAATAGTTGAAAATGAGCAGGTTAAAATATTGTGGGATATCATAATGCAACCTCTTGGATCATTTAACAGGGGTTGAAGAAAATGGGGATAATTGATATGGCAAAACCAGTGGCTAGTAGAATAGAAGACACAGAATTGGGGAGGTTTAAAAAGTATCAAGATCTAAAAATCTAAGTTGAAAGATTATGGCATAGACCAGCGGTTGCCAACCAGTGGGCTGCGGCCACTGGTGGGCCATGAGAAAATTTTGGTGGGCCGCAGAGAAATCTCACCTCCAGAGCACCCCCACAAAGCAATTAATCCAGGCTGTGCAGAAACACAAGTCTGCACCGCCCACATAGCCAGCAGGAACCATCCCCACCCACTCACTCCTTACCTGGTAAACTTGCCTGCTAAATTGCTATTTTTCCTTTTTCCGACCATCATCTGTTCTGCTGTGCTGGGAGATTTAAATTAGCTAGGAAGCAGGAAATGGTTGGATTTCTTGCTTTCTAGCTAGTCTTTAGATCTTTGGCTCAGCACAGCCAAACCTCCCTTAGGACTGAAGGTTTGCTTGCAAGCAAATTCAGTGCAGACTCACGGTAAGCAAATTTGAGAGACTGAGCTAGCCAATGGCAGAGAGATAGATCACTGAATGAGTCTGTGAGCAACTCAATTTGCCTGCTTTGCCTGATTTTGGGAAAAAGTTGCTCTTTTTCAAAATAAAGCATTCAATATTTACATGCATGATGTGTTGTGAGTTAATTTTGTGAGTTTGCTTACTAGCAAATTTTATGTGACAGACCGAGCTAGCTAATGATAGATAGATCTCTGAATGAATCTGTGATTCTGTGAGCAACTCAATCTGCCTGCTTTGCCTGATTTTGGGTAAAAGTTGCTCTTTTTTATAAAAAATTCAATATTTATATGAATATTTATAATATTTACATACAAGCCATGCCCAGCCAGTCACATGGCCACCAAGCCACATCCACAAATTAGGCCACACCCATAGAACCAGTTAGTGGTCCCTGGGATCTAAAATTATGAGTTTGGTGGTCCCTGAGGTCCAAAAGGTTGGCGGCCCCTGGCATAGACCGACTATGGTGGTCACAATGGTTATTGGCACACTCAGTCCCATACTAAAAATAGCACTTAAAAATCTGTACATTGACAAAATTATAAATTATATAAACCCATACTGCTTAAATCCACATATATACCACACCAATAACATTAGGACATCTAGGTCCTTGGGAAAAATTTAATGCATATAAAGGCCATCACCAAGTAAGAACTGGTGGCTGTGATTTCACAATTGTGTATATAACACTATCAAATACAGGAAAATTCAATATGAGCTGTTTCGTCGATATGCATTATATAATTCTGTCACAAAGGGACAAGAATTTAAGCTACTTAATGTAAAACAAACTACAAATTGCACAAAATTTTGCATAGATATATATTGGAAATATTGGGGAAAAGGTTTTTTTTAAGAAACTCAAATACAAAAGAAAAATAATTATGTCATTAGATCCAATCAGAAGATGTTACAATATCTTAATATGATCACACATTATTTTTTAAAAAACAGAATAACATTGGAAGGGACCTTGGAGGTCTTCTAGTCTGACCCCAGCATAAGCAGGAGACTCTGTACTATTCTGGAAAATTGACAGTCCAATCTCTTCTTGAAAACCTTCAGTGATGGAGCTCCCATATCTTCTAAAGGCAAAGCCTGGTTAATTGTTTTCAATGTCATGAAATTTCTCCTAGTTCTAGGTTGGTTCTCTCCTCGATTAGTATCCATCCATTGCTTCTTATCTTGCCTTCTGATGCTTTGAAGAATAGGTTGACCCACCTCTTCTTTTCAGCATCTCTTCAAACATTAGAATACTGACATCTTATCATTAGACTAGAGAAACCCAATTCCTGTAACTGTTCCTCACATGTTTTAGCTTCCAACCTTCTATTATAGGTCTGTTGGAACTTCAAATGATATCTATCAACTGGTCATAATTTCAGAATACCTGTACACTGTTTTTCCCGCTTGGTTTGACAGTTTCTGAATCTTATTCATCCCCATCATACAACACAATTCGTCCTGAATAAGATAATTTTGTCCAAACTAAAATATGATGACTGTTATTTTAGAAAGACATGCAGTATCAGATGAACTTCTGATTTTATTTTGTTAAACAGCCCATTAACTAAACATTAAGTCATCCATATATTCAACTTTTGTTTACAGAAAGATTACAACTCTGAAAGATCAAGAACATTCTCTGTCAGAAGGATCGTTGCTGTTCGTTATTGTTGGCTTGCTTTCCACAAGTTTTCCCTCTGATCTCTCATCTGTCTTCAAGCAACACAAATAAAAAGAGGACCTAATGTTTATATTCTTCAATCCCTCACCCCTTCATCCTGAGGGGAGGAAGGCAGCTTAGCCCTATGCAGACAATGTAGAGAGTGGAGCAGATGTCCCAAACAGCTGATAGGATGTGCATATTTTTAAACAGTAACAATGGAAGGACAAGGGGAACAGAATTTATCCCAGCAACAAGTCTGCTCAAGCAACGAGTTCAAGGAGTTAACAGCAAAACTGCTGCATATATTTAAACCTTGTGCTCAGGGTCATGTAAACATTTATTTCCCAGATATTCTGCTGTGAATGTAGAAACTGGATCATCCTGCTGGGTCTTCCTCTGTAAGGTTTACCATTATCCTGCAACAATGCTGCACATTGTATTCGGCAGAAAGAACGTAAAGAAAAAGGAGGCAACTTCTTTATGAAAAGTCAGCAGATCCAGTCAGTGGAAGCTGAAGCCTAAGAGCTGAGTGGCCAATCCTCTGTTGAAAGCATCTTTCTTTTTTTTTGCTTTCCATCCTACAAGATGTTTGGTGGTGGTGTTTTTTTTTTTTTTTAAAGAAAACACAAAAGCAAGGATCACGTGTTCCCTTTGGAAGACTCAAAATGCCATTGCCTGCTGCTCTTTCTTCTCTTCTCCTCCAAAAGAATGTAGACCTTCAAGAGATCAAATGTCACCGAGCAGAGGGAGCAGTCGCATCTTTGCATGAATTTAAGGGGAAAGGACTTTCTTAAAATGAATGGTCATGAAGGGTTTCATGTAACTGCTTGCATATTCAGCCTCCATCTTTTTCATCTGATGGAAGAGGAAGAGGAAAGCAAAAGGCAATGGGAAAAGTGAGGCTTAAAATTCTAATCCTTTCATTCTTGTCCCAAAGAGAGAGATTATTATCAGACCTTCCATCCATCAAGGGTTTTAAAAAGAAATTGGACAGCCATTGGAAGGGTGTAGGGTCTCCTGCTTGAGCAGGGAGTTGGACTAGAATGTCCAACCAAGGTCCAAGGTCCCTTCCAACTATATTAGTGTGTGTTCTGTAAGTTGCATTCTTGCCATAGGAAACACAATGGACTTCTGGAAGAGTAAGGTGTGTGTGTGTGTGTGTGTGTTGTACTTCTCCCTCCCATAATCAGGCTGAAGCAGCAGGTGCAAAGTCATCACAGCTCTATTAGCTCACCCCTTGCAATAAAGATGTGTTGTTGTCATCAAATTGTATGTCAGCTCATTACTGAGGAAGAGACTTGTTCGAGGCTTTGACCTTTTTGTGAGGCAGGCCTCATGCTCTTACCAGGTTTCCTTTAGAAAGGACTTGTGGGGTGGGGGGAAACAAAGAAAAAAGAAAGAAAAAAAATGAAATGAAGACATCAAACACTCAGCTAGATTCCAACCACATTCCATTCTTCTGTCCTCACAGACTGGACCTGAAAAGCTTGTCCTCTTATTTCAGCTTTGACAAAAGCTGAACAATGGTGTGGCTGTTGGGAAGACCCTTTTTCTTCCCCTTTAAGAGCTATATGCATTATCTCAGGAATCTCCATTCATATTAAGATAATACACAGTCACTCTTCCCTTGTTTAGATTACAGCTCAGCCTATCCCGGACCTCCTCTTAATTTCTTTTCTTCCTGGATAATCCAGGGCTTTACTTACTGGGCTACCCCAGAACTAAAGCATCTAAAGAGAAAAATAATTGCAGTAAAACTAATGCCGCAAAGCTCTTGGCACAGATGTTTTCCTCTTAGCCCCAGAACCTATAATGCATTTTTGATTGACTTTCCCTGAATGCTGTCTGTGATTAGCACCGTCGTGGATCCAGAGGGAGAAGAAGTCTTTATCAAAAGTACCATTTATTTTATGCAAAAGGAAGGCAGGCATTCACTTTTTCATTGTCTTCTTTGCTCTTTAACTAGCTAACTAACCAAATCACTAACCAGATATAATCACTTTTTCATTGTCTTCTTAGCTAACTAACTAACTAGCTAACTACATTTAGTTAGTCAGCTAGTTAGAAAGATGAGAAGACTAGCCTATAGTTAGTGTGTATTTACACATACACATATGCACACACACACACACACACACACACCATTTTTCCTGTTCTACATTATATAATCCTATATTATTTGGTGAAGTCCAATGTCCAAACCTCTTATAATTCTATTTGGATTTCAGCTTTATATCAGCCAAAAAATTATAACGTAGTGGTGTGATTTCAGTCCAGTTTATTTGCGATCTTCTAAGCTCTGGATAGGGGAACATTTGTAACATTAGTTCCACAATCCAAAGAGCTTGCTTGCTAACTATGTATACATTCTGCTTTTCAGCCAAGGTGATTTACAACTTCAATTAGGATTTTATCATCTGGTGAATATAATACATTAAAAAAGCAGGAATCAGAAAACAATGATACACAGAAGAACAAACTAAGTGATGACATCCCCAAGCCTCTTTTTGTATGGAAACAACAACTAATGGTTATTCTGGCAATACACAGATACCCTTCTTCCTGCCCTAATCACTTTCAAATAGCTTTCCAAATGTTTGATGTGATGGAGTTGTTGGGTCTTTTTCAATGTAACCCAGAAACAAAAGGGGATTCATCAAAATCAATCGAACCACTTGCTTCATATGCAAATCTCAGCATGGATTTTTGGAAGCTGAGTATTGTTGAAAAGAAAAAAAAGGTAGGTGATTAAACAAAAGCAATTGCCATTTTAAATGTGCTCACATTTAAAGATAAACAAGAAAAAATAACTTCTAAATTTAGAAGATTGTGTTCCTTATTTTAATTACTTTATGGAATTTAGTATGTAAAATCAACACTAAAGTGTTAACACAATCAACATCACACAAGTTAGAGGAGCATATTCAACATTAATTTTGCAAAGAGGAGTCACTGACCATTGCATGCTCAGACTGCAGCTTTAAGATATTGTGTAGTAGGATATTAATTTAAGACATTTTTATTTTAGTGGAATTTACTAATGTCACCTGCTAAATGGCATAGTATGGATGTGGGATGCCAAATTGATCTAGGCAGAGCTCTTAATTGGCTAGCCACTATTTATTTAATTACACAATATATGATACAGTTAATAGACTTGTTTCTATTTCAATTTTCTCTGGAAGTTCAACCAGCAAAGACAGTTAAAAAGCTGGTCAATAAAAGGAAGTCTGAAAGTCCTTTGCTGCGGCATTTATATATTATATGCAAAAATGCTAACAAGCAGGTGAAGTTATTAGTCATCCTATTTATGTTCACATTTCACATCTTAAGCATTGACCTATGCAATATGCAAGAGAAAATAGATACAGTTCTGAATGGGTCAATGAGATAACCAAGAATATTCATATTAGCGCTGGTCTGATGTTATCTCCAGCATTCTCTACACCGTTTGAAGAAAGAGAATTTGCTTTGGTTCCCCTTTCTCAAAGTCAAAGATAAATAATCATGGAACAGCAGATATGGGTGACAACTGTTGTTTGAAAGTGGCCAAGGAACATGAGTGAATGAAACCTCTCAAAATATAATCAGTTATGTGAAACCTCCCTGGATCCCAATCTTCATTCATTCCTCTGGGGAAGATATCAAGAGGGAACTCAAACCCCTGGGATGTTTCAGATTGGAAAATGGAGGCATCTGGGGAGGCTTCAGGGCAGAAACATCTGTAGGGGTGGCAAGGAAGTAGTCTAAAAAGATGGAGGTTGTGATTGTGAACTTGAAGCCCTTCTCCTTTTCTATATATGTTTGTTTGTTTGTTTGTTTGTTTAATTGGCTGCTCATATTACCATAGGGTGACTCTGGGTAGTTTATAGTCATTAAAATAAGTTTATACATATACATTAAATATAAATAATTTAAAGCCAAACATTAAAATCTAAGGACATGTGGGGAGGAGAGGGGTGGAGTGGGAGGACATGGGATCTTCGTGATTTGATCAGTCACCTCCCCATTGGGGCTCCAAGCCAACTGGCAAAGCAACACCTTTAGACCCTTATGAAAGGATAGGAGGGTTGTGGCCAAACTCACATTGTGGAGGGCAAGAAGTTCCAGAAGGCAGGAGCAGCAGCAGAGAAGGCCCTCCTCCTGGACTCCAACAGCAGAAATAATCAGCTGACAGGACCCACAGCCTCCTCTACCAGTATGAGTGGGATGGGCCAATCCCAGTGGTATGAGGCGGTGGTAGCTTTTATCCCTTGCACCAGGTCAGTAATAAGTCAGAAAACAAACACCCACCACCACTACTTGACCTTTCTAATAATAACATAAGTTCATCCTCAGAAATATTTGACAAGAATTCAGAAGGCCTTCGGGGCAATGTAGAAAGCTAGACACCTTTTATCCCAGAGAGGACAACTGCTCAGGAAATTGAGGAGATATTTCAGTATCAGATGAATGGAGTTAATGTAGTTAAGTGTACCTGATCTAAACTTCTCCTTTAAATCACCTGCTGATCCTAGCCTAAGCTAACTTCTTCAGTATTAAGCCTGGACTCCAAATCAAAAGCATAGCCAGACTTACCTGGTGTACTGGAAACTTGTATGAAGTGTTGAGCTAAATAATGAATGAACAATAATGTGGTTTTTTTTGTTCATGGTTATTGCAGACCTTTATTTGGTTATTAAGGTAACAAGTTAAGGTGGTAGTTGTCAGAGGATCCAGAGTTCTCCAGAAAAAAAAATGTTTCTTTTTTGAATTAAATATTGGTTTATTATTTACAATTACATTGCAATCCTTGAAGATAATACTTTGACATAAGTTTAATTGTTTTCAGTAATGTTTACTCTCTGGTAAGGGAATATAGGATTTAAAGCAACATCTGCTTTGGAAGTGAACATGCTGTGGTGAAATTGCACCATAATTTTATTTTAAGGGAAATTTGACTCAAGATTTTCTCATCTGGATCATATCATCCTTTGCCATGACAAAGAAGGAACAAAAGTGGCCATCTACAGTATTTTGTATACACAGGGAGCTATTAGACAATAGCCAAATATGACTAAGAACACACAAATTTTATTTACCTCCCAACATTAAGATGAATTTAGAAAATATGCAGCATGTTGTGATGGGGAATGCATTGATAAAGGAAATGAAATGATGAATGAAATATTCCGATACAACTGTTATAGCAATCCAAGAACAAAAAATGCTTTATAATCTATCATAGTACAGCATTCTTCTCTCCTGGCTCTTGTGTCTTATATCAACCTGCTAGAAAATATCAAAGCCAATATGTGTGCTGGTTTTATTGACCAACAGTGTAAGTAGTCATTCAGAGATTGTTCAAAGATGACAAAACACCACTTGATCTCTAACTTGGCCTCTTTGTCTTTGATAGTAGTATTTATGTCATAGTTTAGGTCTCTGTAAGGTAACAGCCTCCTTCTCCTCCTCCTCCTCCTCCTCCTCCTCCTTTTCCTCCTCCTCCTGCTGCTGCTGCTGCTGTCTTGCACCATGAACTGAGGATCTAATGAGAAAGGAACAGATGTCTTGACATTAAATTCAATCAGAAAAAGAGTAAACTCCTAACCCTGGTAGCTCTTAACTGCAGCCATGTAGAAGAGGTGTTTTATTTTTATAGCTAGAAGAAAGTTATCTGAAATCTCCATGGAACTGAAAAAGGAAATGTGGACACTAAATTATTTCACATTTTAACTGGCTCTGATTCTCTATTGACCGTGCATACTTATACCTTTTGCTATTTGTAAAATAAAACCACGGAATGCTGAATTACTGAGTCCGGAATTACTGTTCCAGCAGCTGCCACTAAAAGCAACATTATAGCTGCTTCTTTGCTATATAGACAACATATCAGCAGTGACACCAACACATTTCAGTTTCTTGCCCTTGGTGTGTGTGTGTGTGTGTGTGTGTATGTCTGAGCAAATATCTATGTTTTTTACTAAAATTTAGGTGAAAGAACAGGAAGATGTACTGTGTTGATCAAAATAGTATTTCCCCCATCTCCAGATGATTGGACTATAGCAGTGGTCCCCAAACTTTTTCAGTCCATCGCCCCCTTGGTGCTACAAACTCATCCTCGGTGCCCCCCAACCCAAGCATGGGATTCAAATTTCTGTGGGCGTGGCCTAATTTGAGGGCATGGCTTGCTGGTCACGTGACTGCCTGGCATGGTTTGCTGGCTGGGCATGGCTTGCTGGTCACATGACCGGGAAGGTGTGGTTTGGTGGTCATGTGACTGGGTGGGTGTGGCCAGGTGACTGGCAAACCAAATACAAGTGGTCCTCACTTAATGGCCTGTTGTTTAGCAAGTGTTCTAATTTATGACTGGCCTCCCCAGATCTACTTGACCTGTTTTGGAGTTTTCACAGCCATGCACACACATACACACACACACTCTCTTCTAACCCTGCTGGAGCAGGTCATTGGATTAGAATCGGCAAAGCATCTCTGATGAGATTCTAGTAATGAATAAAATTGAATCAGAGATGCTTTGCCAATTCTTGTTGATTTGCTTTATTTTTATTTCTTTAATTTAAGTTGCTGAATTGCATTGACATGTGTGTCCCTTCTTGTGCACAACCCAGAAGCTTTTGTGATTCTTTGCAGCAAAAATTACTGACCTCTGGCTTTGCTTTACTTTTCAAACATGCTGCCACTGCTGCGTTCTAGGTGCCGGCCCCACAGGTCCACCCCATTGAGCCCACTGCATCAGAGGGACCTGCCCAAGCAAGTCCAAGCGGAGCAGTGCACCAAGTCAATAGGGTGAGCCTGAGAGAGGGAAAGAGAGAAAGAGAGAGGAAGAAAAGAAAGAGAAAAGTGGGAAAAAAGGGACAGACAAAGAAAGAGGGGGGATGGAAGGAAGGGACAGAAAGAAAAAGAAATAAAGAAGGAGGGAGGGAGGGGAAAGATAATGAGATATCTATTCTAGTCCAATCACCTGCTGCAGCAGGGTTAGAAGGGAGTGTGTGTGTGTGTGTGTATTTGTGTTCTCCTTGTAATTTACCAGTACATTTTGGTTTTGCCTTCTTCAGAATTGTTACCGTAATACATTGGTGAAAAATGATTTAGTAATTTAGGGTGGAGATCTGGTCCAATGCATCCTATTTAAAGCCTCCACAAAATGTGAGAGCTTCCTGATAGTCTTGACCATGTTTCATCTACAAGACCTTTAATAGAAGCCAAAGATGTTTCAATGTGGAAAAGGGCCTCAGTCTAAACTAGGCCTCATTTCAATCTGATGCATCATCTCTCTCTTTCTCTCTCCCTCCCTCCCAGACTCACTTTGCTCTAATTTCTGAAGTGCTTGCGGGGTCGGCGCTTCAAACATAATAGATAGATCTACATTTGTAGATAGCTAGGTAGATAGGTAGATAAGTAGATAGATAGATAGATAGATAGATAGATAGATAGATAGATAGATAGATAGATAGATTGATCCATATTGGTCGATAGATAGGTAGATAGGTAGGTAGACAGAAAGACAGGCAGGCAGGCAGGCAGGCAGGCAGGCAGGCAGGCAGGTAGATAGACAGAATGTGACAGCGGTGGCACTTTGGGAAAGTAAAGCAAAGCTGCCACCACCACATTCAAGGTACTGGCTCCGGAGTGGTGCAACAGTCAATGGGGTGAGCCTACAGTGCCAGTGCCTCAAACTCCCCCCTGCCACCTCTTAGCGCACCCCTGCCAGCCCCCTTGCCTCTTAGCACCCCCTTAAGGCATCCCATCACCCCCAGGGGCGGTACCGCCCACTTTGGGAACCACTGGACTATAGGATGTCAAAGTCTGAAAATCTGGGTGGTGCCAAGTTTGGCAAAAATGAAAATAAAATGTTAGGATGGAACTGGGAAAAGCCAAGCGTGAGTCTCTATTCAAACACAAAGTTAATTTGGTGATTGAGTCAGTTATCATCTCTTGATCCAATTTACTTGGCTGGGTTCCTGTAGAGATGAAATTATAGAAAAATATAGGGCCCAGTCAGCAGCCTGGTACTGTCTCATGGCCCATTTGAAACCAGGCCAAGTGGTGGTCAATGCACACAAAACCATCCCCTCTCCCTCCCCTTGTCACCACAATCACTGCCTCCACTGGTCCACTGAGGTGGAAAGCCTGTAGAAGGGGATACAAGGGAAACAAGGAGGCATTGGTTTCTTGTTTGGGACACAAAAGATGTTGCAAAGATTCAAACTTGAGGGATTAAAAAAAGGTCATTTGAATTTTCACAGACAGAATGGCTGCAATCAGTGCAAATAAACTTCTTGCATCACTCCTGATTTCCTGCTGTTTTCCATATCTCTGATCTGATGGCAAATGTGGGGGAAAAAAGCTCTTCCCCTTGACAAGTCCTGTCTTCAATACAAATCAGAGAAAAAGCAAAAGCTGGAACTTTCAGGAGTTAAATGTCTGCATGCTCATTTATCTTCAAGTGCAACCTATGAATCCAGAATTTCTGGATTCAGATCAGGATTTCTTTAATGTAGTGTTGTTTAATTAGTTTGATTTATTTTGTTGTTTGCCTGCTCTGAAAACAATGCAGCCACTTTCCTCTAAAAGATCATTTCGCTCAGAAATGGTGAAATTCAGTACCAGGGATATAAAATACACCCTGTGATTTTGGCCGAGTTATATATCCCGTGCCTAATAAATTGTGCCCTGTGTAACAAGCATATTTAAGACATTAACATAGCTTATGTTCTAAAAGAACCTCAATAAAAAGACTATTTTAAAATATAGTGGACACATTATACTTGTTCTTACCATTTTTGAACCTTTAAATGGCAGAAAATGTATAGTGTCTGATGTGAATGAAGAAGCTGATAGTTCAGATTTGTGCATTCCTGTGGAGATTGGGAATGTATGGTGTTTCCAGTTGCTAACAGCAAAAGTTTTAACTGCATGGAGTTAAACAGGAGGGGTACTTTTAAATTCAATATAAAAAATATACTTGACTTTCAAGAATTCAGAATCCAAATACAGACCAGTAGATAGATTGGTTGAGCAAAGGGCGACACATTGGAAACTATTTCTTTATTTTTTTCTCTTTTTCATTTACTTTTTGTTCCTTTTTTGTACTTTTAGCTTTCTCTTTGATTTCTTTCTGTTGGTTTTCTTTTTCCTTCTTTATATTAGTTTGTATTAGTTTTTCTTAAAACTAATCCTTCTTTAAAACACCTAATAAAATTATATTCAAAATTACTATGATCATGAAGAAAAACCCTTTGGGTTCATTTTTATCTGTACAGTACTGTTGACAGTGCTTTTTCTTATCACTCAAAAAAAACCCTTTCCATTTTGGAAGGCTAGACATTTAAAATAACAGATAAAAAAATATTGAAATTCACTGCAGATACTCCAAAAACAGCAGATACTTTATGATGGACCACACTGGAAATCAGTAGCCAATGAAAACCAAGTACCCATCACTGTGATTGGCAGACAGTTTCAAAAAAATGTATAGTCCTTGAAGTTAAGCTATCTTTCAAATCTTTCTTGGGATTTTCTCTCCATCTTGTTCATGTATGCCACAGTAGTAAACAGCTATAAATATTACTTACTTTTGCTAACTCCAGGAACCTATTCAATCTACTTTCAAATTGATTGTCATTATCATATGCATTCACAGCAAATTCCACTTTAATTATGCAATGTATGGGATAGTATTTTTTTTAACTATTGGTCCCAAATCTCTTTGCACTCAGTACTAATGAATTACCTTGAGTTCTAATGCTGTTTGTGAGGAAAAAGTTTTTTTTTCTTTTTATGTATTTATGAAATGCATGATTTTTTACATATTTGTATCAAATCTACTCTCACTCCCATTGTTCCAGATCAGGAAAAGTTTTGCAAACATAAATCAGCCAAAGTGAATTTTTTGTTGGAATTAACAATTGAAATAAGGGAACCAGAAGCTCATAGACATTTCATGAAATTGATCTTTCTTGGCTAGTGGGATAAAGTAGAGAAAACCCAGCTGTAAGAAGATGACTGTAAAGTCAACATAGCTCATTTGAAAAAAAAAAATGGCATACTTATGCATGCTAATCAGTAAGCCATAAGTGATGAGGCAAAGTTAATGAATAGGGATATGTAGCAAAATAATGGATTACAAGAATCCTCCTTGAGAAATAATTAGATTATTTTCATGCTTTGTATTGGCACTCTTCCTTGGCCTTGCCATCCTATCACTCTGAGCCTTCCCATGGCAAAATTCATTATGCTGATCTACTTCCCAGCAAGTCCACTCCAATTGCTATGCATGATAACGTAGCTTGCTGGAGTGGTAACAATTGATGCAATTTCCCTAGTTTGATCTGCATGCTTTCTGCAAATGACATTAGACATTGGGGAGCTTGTTAGAGAAAACAATTGCCAGAATGTAATTAGTAATGGTAAAACTTTCTGCAGTGCTTAATTGATAGAGAGTAAGGGCCACAAATCGTACTGCCAACTCTGCCTCCAATTAAACAGCTTTAACAAATGCTTGATTAAGTGTTTTGAGGATCATGCTGGAGAGTGGTAAAGAGACAATTGTGCCAAGCAGAATGGAGGAAAAATATCGTCTTTAAGTTTTGGAAATAAGGGTCACTAGTTTTATTTAATTTAAATGGATAAATGATCAATTAAGCCAACACAGTGGTGATCAAGGCTTTGGATCCAACTTTCAAGCACTTACATTTTTGTTTTCTTTGTGCTAAATGTCATTCTTTGATTGAGAAAAGATCTAGTGTTTCACAGCTGCCAACCTTATATAGTTAGTCTGTATTTTTTCTAACCATAATGAGAAAAGGCTTAAGCACAGTGGTAGAAGCTGCACGCAGAGAAGAAAGATGGATGAACTAGTTTCTACCAGATTTATGCTAGTTTCAAGCATATCCAATCATTTATTCTTCCCATTACATACATGTTAAAATTCACAAGTAAGAAAATCATAGTATTCTCTATTGCTGAGAACAATTGAGCTTGAGGAAAAGGCTGCCTGAAACAGTGGTAGATTACCCATCACTGGAATTTTTTTGAATGGAGGCTAGTTGATCCCTTGTCAGAAATAGTAGTTTTTTGCAGGGAATAGAGTTGGAATACATGGCCTCTAAAATACTTTCCAGCTCATACATTTGACAATTGCTTTTTTTTTCATACAAATGTGCTTTGCAGGCATAAATGAAGAAATCATTGCAAGCCAGTGCGAATATTAGGGAAACTGCATATGAAATATGTTTACAGAGAAAATTTTGTGCAAAGTGACATTATTGAGAGCAATAGATCTATTGGTGCTTTTAATAATAATTGGAGAACACTTCTGGATTTATTAAAAGGCCTGTCTAATAAATTATGGGGCTTTAAAAAGGCCTGGATTGTACAGGTGAATTATTGTCCATGAAAGCTTTTCCCCTTGCTGTATTTAAGTCTTCCTAAACTAAAAAACCTAAACTTTCCTACAGTTTCCAATATCTTCTAGCTATTACAACATTTAACCTTGTTAGATGGGATGGTTCAAACACTTATGGAAGCAGTTGTAGATTTTGTTGCCTTTTTCTCTCTTACTATAGAAACATAGGTATCAAACTTGCTGCGTTTATGATGTTTTTCTCAATTGCGGAACTGGGGTGGCTATGACCTGCACATGATTCATCCGGCCCACAGGCCACCAGTTTGATGCCCCTGCTATAGAATAAGTTCCATTCATAGTAATGGGGTTTACACTTTATATGTGTTTAGAACCTAATAAATTGGAAGAGGCATTCTGGATCTCAGCCAAGCCAGAACCTCTCTGGTGTTCATGAAGACAGTAACATTTCCCCCACACAAACACACACTTTTGCCTGATAAAGGATTCTGCTCTTTTGAGCTGACTCCTTAAAGAAGAAACATCTTTTGTCAAAGTCATGCAAAAGCCTCCAAAAGGACATGGCTATCTTAATCAGTAGCAGTGAGGTTCTCCCAAATCTTTATAAAGGATGCACTGTCTTAATAGGTTTGGTTTGTTTCCTTATAAAAAACAAAATCGTGTGTGTGTGTGTGTGTGTGTGTGTGTGTGTGTGTGTAGCTACAACTTTAAAAGCACAACTATAATGACGTGGGAAAAAACTCGAACAAAGCTGAATACTATATATATATATATATATGTAGATCTTTGGTTGTTCGGGTTTTCTCCCGCGTAAGATTTGAAGTATCTAGGCAACGTTTCGATGAAGTCTCATTCATCATCTTCAGGCTTCTGTCTCCAGCTCTGTGCTTCTCAGAGTAATGGAGATTGCAGCTGCTTCCTCCTTTTAACTGCCAGTGGGGTGGAGCTTGATTGGGTGGGGGCTTGGCTGTGTTCTGATTGGGTGGGGGGTGTTCTCATTGGTAGGGGTTTGGCTGTGTTCTGATTGGTTGGGGGTTAGCCGTGTTCTGATTGGTTGAGGCGTGTTCTGTTCAGGAGGGGCTTGGTTGTGCTCAGGTTAGTTTTAGTTGCTGGGGTATTTGAGCTGGAGAGTTGTGATCTTGCTGTTTGGCTTCTAGTTCGTGGTCCTGCTGCATCTTCATAGTGGGTGTTGGTTTGCTTCATGTATGGCTCAGAGGGGTTTGAAGTGGGTAGTGATGCAGCTGCAGTGCAGCTTCTGGTCCATGGTCGCTTCTCATTTTCTGAATGGGTGGGAGTCTGTTTTCTACATGGAAGTGTGGTGGTGGCATCTTGTGTGGCTCTCATGGGTGTGGGTCCAGTGTCCTTCTTCATGTTAGGTACTCGTCTGTTCATGAGGGCGGGTTTCCAAATGGCTGGAAGGCGGGAGGTGTCATCTCGTTTGTTCATGCTGTGTGGGCGTTTTCTATCTCTATGGCTTCTCTGATTATTCTGCTGTTGAAGTGTTCGGTTTGGCGATAGTTCTGGTATTTTTAAAATCAATTTCATGTCCTGTGGCTTTGAGGTGTTGGACCAGGGAAGAGGTCGTTTCTTCTTTTTGATTGAGTTCTTATGTTCTTCAATGCGTGCGCTTATTCTTCTGTTAGTTTGTCCAATGTATGTGTTAGGGCAGGCTGTGCAGGGGATTTCGTATACTCCTTGGTTTTCTAATTCGATTTTGTCTTTGGGGTTTCTAAAACTCCAGAGCTGGAGACAGAAGCCTGAAGATGATGAATGAGACTTCATCGAAACGTTGCCTAGATACTTCAAATCTTACGCGGGAGAAAACCCGAACAACCAAAGATCTACATATAAATACCCTGAGAACCTCAGAAAACAAATATATATATATATATATATATATATATATATATATATATATATATGTATGTATGTATGTATGTATGTAAGTATGTATGTATGTATGTATGTGTATGTGTATGTGTATGTGTGTGTGTGTGTGTATGTATGTATGTGTATATATATATATTTGTTTTCTGAGGTTCTCGCGGGTATTTGTATGTGGATCTTTGGTTGTTCGGGTTTTCTCCCACGTAAGATTCAAAGTGTCTAGGCAACGTTTCGATGAAGTCTCATTCATCATCATCAGGCCTCTGTCTTTGGCTCTTGCTTTTCAGAGTGATGTGAGGTTGCAGCTGCTTTTTTCTTTCTAACTGTCAGTGGGGGTGGGATTTGAATGGGTGGGGGCTTGGCTGTGTTCTGATTGGGTGGGGGTGTCTTCTCATTGGTGGGGGCCTGGCTGTGTTTTGATTGGTTGGGGGTTGGCCGTGTTCTGATTGGCTGGATTTCTTGCTGCCCGGCCGAGTTCGAGGTCGCGCTGCATCTCCATAGTTGGTGTCGGCTTGCTTCATGTATGGCTCGGAGGGGTTTGGAGTGGGCAGTGGTGAGGTTGCAGGTATTCGTCTGTTCATGAGGGCGGGTTTCCAAATGGCTGGGAGGCGGGAGGTGTCATCTCGTTTGTTCATGCTGTGTGGGCGTTTTTCTATTTCTATGGCTTCTCTGATTATTCTGCTGTTGAAGTGTTCGGTTTTGGCAATAGTTCTGGTATTTTTAAAGTTAATTTTATGTCCTGTGGCTTTGAGGTGTTGGACCAGGAAGAGGTCGTTTCTTCTTTTTTGATTGAGTTCTTATGTTCTTCAATGCGTGCACTAATTCTTCTGTTAGTCTGTCCAATGTATGTGGCAGGGCAGGCAGTGCAGGGGATTTCGTATACTCCTTGGTTTTCTAATTCGACTCTGTCTTTGGGGTTTCTTAGGATGGTGGATATTTTTCTGTTTGTGCAGAATGCTGTTTTAATATTGTGTTTTTGGAGGATCTTGCTGATTCTGTCTGTAGTGCCTTTTATATATGGGAGGAGGGCTTTGCCGTTTTCTTGTTCTCTGTCTTGGATTTTGGTTGGGGTTTCTTTTTGGATTAGGTGGGTAATCTTGTGTCTTTGGAATCCATTGGCTGTAAGTACGTTGGTGAGGGTGTGTAGTTCGGCTTTTTGGTGTTGTTCATCGGCTAAGCATTTTGTTCTGGAGATGAGTGTTTTGGCTACGGAATTGATCTGTGCTGGGTGGTGGTGTGAGAGTGCATGTAGATAGCGGTTTGTATGTGTTTTCTTTTGGTAGATGGTGTGTCCTAGGGAGCCATTGGATCTTTTGTATACCAAGACATCTAGGAAGGGAAGTTGATTGTTGGTTTCTGTTTCCATGGTGAATTGTATCTTGGGGTGTAGGCTGTTGAGGTGTGTGAGGAACTTGTTTAGTTTTTTTTTTTTTTTTTTTGGAGTTGAAACCAGCCTGACCAAAACCAACCCTGATGATGCTAACAAAATCAGACTTGAAATCACCAACATCCTCTGCACTAGCAAACCACCCAAAAGCAACTTATCCAAAGAAGAACAAACTGCACTACTTAACCTGAAAGAAGACACCAGCATAATAATCCTACCAGCAGACAAAGGCAACGCGACAGTGGTTATGAACACATCTGACTACCAAACCAAGTTAACCAACCTACTCCAAGACCCCGCATACAAACCCCTAAAGACAGACCCCACCACCTACCTAGAAAAAACTACCAAATCCAAAATAAAAACCTCCCCCATCAGTGAAGAAATCCAGCAAAGAATCATACCCAGAGAAAAATCATCCAGATGCCCCAAGCTTTATGGTCTCCCCAAGATACACAAAGAAGGAACCCCACTCAGACCAATAGTCAGCTCCATAGGCTCACCTCTACAAAACCTGGCCAAATTTCTGCCAAACAACTACAACCCTATGCAGAATCCATCAACTCACATGTAAGAAACTCATTCCAGTTCATCGAAATCATAAAGAAACAAAACTTACAACCCAGCGACCTACTAGTAAGCTTCGATGTCATATCCCTCTTCACCCAAATACCAATAAAAGAAGCCTTGACAGCCATCCAAAACAAATACAACCCCCAAGCACATCCTAGATCTGACCAACCACTGCCTATCCAATACATACTTCACCTACAATGGACAAAAATACAAACAAATAGAAGGAGCACCCATGGGATCACCCCTCTCACCTGTCATCGCAAACCTCTACATGGAACACTTTGAAACACAAGCTCTAGAAAAATACGACCACAAACCCAAACTCTGGCTCAGATACGTAGATGACACCTTCATAATCTGGCCACATGGGAAAGAAAAACTAAACAAGTTCCTCACACACCTCAACAGCCTACACCCCAAGATACAATTCACCATGGAAACAGAAACCAACAATCAACTTCCCTTCCTAGATGTCTTGGTATACAAAAGATCCAATGGCTCCCTAGGACACACCATCTACCAAAAGAAAACACATACAAACCGCTATCTACATGCACTCTCACACCACCACCCAGCACAGATCAATTCCGTAGCCAAAACACTCATCTCCAGAACAAAATGCTTAGCCGATGAACAACACCAAAAAGCCGAACTACACACCCTCACCAACGTACTTACAGCCAATGGATTCCAAAGACACAAGATTACCCACCTAATCCAAAAAGAAACCCCAACCAAAATCCAAGACAGAGAAAAGAAAACGGCAAAGCCCTCCTCCCATATATAAAAGGCACTACAGACAGAATCAGCAAGATCCTCCAAAAACACAATATTAAAACAGCATTCTGCACAAACAGAAAAATATCCACCATCCTAAGAAACCCCAAAGACAGAGTCGAATTAGAAAACCAAGGAGTATACGAAATCCCTGCACTGCCTGCCCTGCCACATACATTGGACAGACTAACAGAAGAATTAGTGCACGCATTGAAGAACATAAGAACTCAATCAAAAAAGAAGAAACGACCTCTTCCCTGGTCCAACACCTCAAAGCCACAGGACATAAAATTAACTTTAAAAATACCAGAACTATTGCCAAAACCGAACACTTCAACAGCAGAATAATCAGAGAAGCCATAGAAATAGAAAAACGCCAACACAGCATGAACAAACGAGATGACACCTCCCGCCTCCCAGCCATTTGGAAACCCGCCCTCATGAACAGACGAATACCTGCAACCTCACCACTGCCCACTCCAAACCCCTCTGAGCCATACATGAAGCAAGCCGACACCAACTATGGAGATGCAGCGCGACCTCGAACTCGAAGCCGGGCAGCAAGAAATCCAGCCAATCAGAACACGCCAACCCCCAACCAATCAAAACACAGCCAGGCCCCCACCAATGAGAAGACACCCCCACCCAATCAGAACACAGCCAAGCCCCCACCCATTCAAATCCCACCCCCACTGACAGTTAGAAAGAAAAAAGCAGCTGCAACCTCACATCACTCTGAAAAGCAAGAGCCAAAGACAGAGGCCTGATGATGATGAATGAGACTTCATCGAAACGTTGCCTAGACACTTTGAATCTTACGCGGAGAAAACCCGAACAACCAAAGATCCATATATATATATATATATATATATATGTATGTTTTCTGAGGTTTTCATGGTATTTGTATGTGGATCTTTGGTTGTTCGGGTTTTCTCCCACGTAAGATTCGAAGTATCTAGGCAACGTTTCGATGAAGTCTCATTCATCATCTTCAGGCTTCTGTCTCCGGCTCTGTGCTTCTCAGAGTAATGTGAGATTGCAGCTGCTTCCTCCTTTTAACTGCCAGTGGGGGTGGGACTTGATTGGGTGGGGGCTTGGCTGTGTTCTGATTGGGTGGGGTGTGTTCTCATTGGTAGGGGTTTGGCTGTGTTCTGATTGGTTGGGGGTTGGCCGTATTCTGATTGGTTGGAGCGTGTTCTGTTCAGGTGGGGGCTTGGTTGTGCTCAGGTTAGTCTTAGTTGCTGGGGATTTGAGTTGGTGAGCTGTGATCTTGCTGTTTGGCTTCGAGTTCGTGGTCGTGCTGCATCTTCATAGTGGGTGTCGGTTTGCTTCATGTATGGCTCGGAGAGGTTTGAAGTGGGTAGTGATGCAGCTGCAGTGCAGCTTCTGGTCCATGGTCGTGTTTCATCTTCTGAGTGGGTGTGAGTCTGTTTTCTACATGGAAGTGTGGTGGTGGCATCTTGTGTGGCTCTCATGGGTGTGGGTCTGGTGTCATTCTTCATGTTAGGTACTGTCTGTTCATGAGGGCGGGTTTCCAAATGGCTGGAAGGCGGGAGGTGTCATCTCGTTTAGTTCATGCTGTGTGGGCGTTTTTCTATCTCTATGGCTTCTCTGATTATTCTGCTGTTGAAGTGTTCGGTTTTGGCGATAGTTCTGGTATTTTTAAAATCAATTTCATGTCCTGTGGCTTTGAGGTGTTGGACCAGGGAAGAGGTCGTTTCTTCTTTTTTGATTGAGTTCTTATGTTCTTCAATGCATGCACTTATTCTTCTGTTAGTTTGTCCAATGTATGTGGTAGGGCAGGCAGTGCAGGGGATTTCGTATACTCCTTGGTTTTCTAATTCGATTTTGTCTTTGGGGTTTCTTAGGATGGTGGATATTTTTCTGTTTGTGCAGAATGCTGTTTTGATGTTGTGTTTTTGGAGGATCTTGCTGATTTTGTCTGTAGTGCCTTTTATATATGGGAGGAGGGCTTTGCCGTTTTCTTGTTCTCTGTCTTGGATTTTGGTTGGGGTTTCTTTTTGGATTAGGTGGGTAATCTTGTGTCTTTGGAATCCATTGGCTGTAAGTACGTTGGTGAGAGTGTGTAGTTCGGTTTTTTGATGTTGTTCATCGGCTAAGCATTTTGTTCTGGAGATGAGTGTCTTGGCTACGGAATTGATCTGTGCTGGGTGGTGGTGTGAGATTGCATGTAGATAGCAGTTTGTATGTGTTTTCTTCTGGTAGATGGTGTGTCCTAGGGAGCCATTGGATCTTTTGTATACCAAGACATCTAGGAAGGGAAGTTGATTGTTGGCTTCTGTTTCCATGGTGAATTGTATTTTGGGGTGTAGGCTGTTGAGGTGTGTGAGGAAGTTGTTCAGTTTTTCTTTCCCGTGTGGCCAGATTATGAAGGTGTCATCTACGTATCTGAGCCAGAGTTTGGGTTTGTGGACGTATTTTTCTAGAGCTTGTTTTTCAAAGTGTTCCATGTAGAGGTTTGCGATGACAGGTGAGAGGGGTGATCCCATGGGTGCTCCTTCTATTTGTTTGTATTTTTGTCCATTGTAGGTGAAGTATGTATTGGATAGGCAGTGGTTGGTCAGATCTAGGATGTGCTTGGGGGGGTTGTATTTGTTTTGGATGGCTGTCAAGGCTTCTTTTATTGGCACTTGGGTGAAGAGGGATATGACATCGAAGCTTACTAGTAGGTCACTAGGTTGTAAGTTTTGTTTCTTTATGATCTCGATGAACTGGAATGAGTTTCTTACATGTGAGTTGATGGATTCTGCATAGGGTTGTAGTTGTTTGGCGAGAAATTTGGCCAGGTTTTGTAGAGGTGAGCCTATGGAGCTGACTATTGGTCTGAGTGGGATTCCTTCTTTGTGTATCTTGGGGAGACCATAAAGCTTAGGGCACCTGGATGATTTCTCTCTGGGTATGAGTCTTTGCTGGATTTCTTCACTGATGGGGGAGGCTTTTATTTTGGATTTGGTAGTTTTTTCTAGGTAGGTGGTGGGGTCTGTCTTTAGGGGTTTGTATGTGGGGTCTTGGAGTAGGTTGGTTAACTTGGTTTGGTAGTCAGATGTGCTCATAACCACTGTCGCGTTGCCCTTGTCTGCTGGTAGGATTATTATGCTGGTGTCTTCTTTCAGGTTAAGTAATGCAGTTTGTTCTTCTTTGGATAAGTTGCTTTTGGGTGGTTTGCTAGTGCAGAGGATGTTGGTGATTTCGAGTCTGATTTTGTTAGCATCGTCGGGGTTGGTTTTGGTCAGGCTGGTTTCAACTCCGCATATGATGGTTTCTGTGGGGATGTGTTTGGGAGCGACAGCAAAGTTGAATCCTTTTGAAAGGACCTTGGTTTCAGCTTCAGTGAGGATCTTGTCTGAGATGTTGTGCACTGTTTGTTTCATGTGTGGCTGTGGGGGGGGGGGAGGAGTTGGTTTCTGGCATTGTTGTAGTTTCCTGAGTTTGTTGGTGTGTGTGTCTGACTTGAGGGTGGCCTGTGTTTTGGCTCTCCAGACAGCGAGTTGTTTGGATTTGTCCCAAAGTAGGGGGTGAATCTTGTTGCTGAGTCTGAGGTGGAGTGTGAGGAGATCTGCTGTTGATATCCACCATCCTAAAAAACCCCAAAGACAAAATCGAATTAAAAACCAAGGAGTATACGAAATCCCCTGCACTGCCTGCCCTACCACATACATTGGACAAACTAACAGAAGAATAAGTGTACGCATTGAAGAACATAAGAACTCAATCAAAAAAGAAGAAACGACCTCTTCCCTGGTCCAACACCTCAAAGCCACAGGACATGAAATTGATTTTAAAAATACCAGAACTATCGCCAAAACCGAACACTTTAACAGCAGAATAATCAGAGAAGCCATAGAGATAGAAAAACGCCCACACAGCATGAACAAACGAGATGACACCTCCCGCCTTCCAGCCATTTGGAAACCCGCCCTCATGAACAGACGAGTACCTAACATGAAGAATGACACCAGACCCACACCCATGAGAGCCACACAAGATGCCACCACCACACTTCCATGTAGAAAACAGACTCACACCCACTCAGAAGATGAAACACAACCATGGACCAGAAGCTGCACTGCAGCTGCATCACTACCCACTTCAAACCCCTCCGAGCCATACAAGAAGCAAACCGACACCCACTATGAAGATGCAGCACAACCACGAACTCGAAGCCAAACAGCAAGATCACAGCTCACCAACTCAAATCCCCCAGCAACTAAGACTAACCAGAGCACAACCAAGCCCCCACCTGAACAAAACACGCCTCCAACCAATCAGAACACAGCCAACCCCCAACCAATCAGAACACAGCCAAACCCCTACCAATGAGAACACACCCCCACCCAATCAGAACACAGCCAAGCCCCCACCCAATCAAGTCCCACCCCCACTAGCAGTTAAAAGGAAGAAGCAGCTGCAATATCACATCACTCTGAGAAGCAAGAGCCGAAGACAGAAGCCTTAAGATGATGAATGAGACTTCATCGAAACGTTGCCTAGATACTTTGAATCTTATGCGGGAGAAAACCCGAACAACCAAAGATCCATATATATATATATATATATATATATATGGATATTCATGGATATATATATATAATATTCAGCTTTGTTCGGGTATTTTCCCACGTCATTATAGTTGTGCTTTTACAGTTGTAGCAACATTTTGGCAGAATCTCATCTGCCATCATCAGGCTTCTGTATTGTGTTCGTCTGTGAGTCAGACTTTTTCAGTTATTTCAGTTTTAAATTTGGGGCTAGCCTACTGCTGTGCCAGAATGGTTTTTTCTTCATCCTGATTGGTTGGGAGTCTTGGTCTGTGTTTATTGGTCTTGGAGTTTTCTGTGTTCTGCTTGATTGGTGTTTCTAATATCTTCTGTCTGTTTTGTGGCTTTTTTTGTGTCTTGATTGGCTGGCAACATTGTGTTCCTGTATTGGAGGCTTTTAGTGCAGCTTGGCTCCGAGTAAATGGACAGCTATCATTTGTTAGGAAGCTAGGTTTCATCTGGGTGCCTGGTTGGGGTGTGTTTGAGCTGGAGGTATCAGGGGGGACCTGGGCACAAACAGATCCAAGATTCCCAACCAATCAGGATGAAGAAAAAACCATTCTGACACAGCAGTAGGCTAGCCCCAAATTTAAAACAAAAAAAAAATGAAATCATTCTACAGCATGAAATACTTAAGCTGAAAAATGCAACTTTGTTGAAGGTAGATTTTTATTTTATTATCAAATAAAAGGCAGATGATACCTGTACAGAAATGTGCTTGTTCTTTGTTTCCTATCACCATTTTGGGATAGCGTTTTTCAACTTAAGTTAATATCCCCAAGTGAGCATTTTGCAAAATGAAGCCCTCTCTTTCAATGTGGCAATTGTCTGTGATTTCTGTTTAGTTATGCTTTTCATGTAAATAGCAGGTGGTGAAGCTGACAAATATGGTTCAATGTTTCTGACCCATTTTTAAAAATGCCGTTTGGTGCAGTGCAGCATAGATAATTTAGACCCAAGTTGTTCTAATAGCACACAATTAGATTTGATTTAGGTCAGCCACCCTACAGTAAGTCCAATGAAACATTTGCACCTTAAATCAATCCTGAACATCCTCTGATGTTAAGCCAGACATAATGTGGATGTGTTGTAAATTCTTTCTGATATGAGAAAATATAACAACATCATCAACAACAGCAATTATAATTGAATATTTCAATCCCTGAATAATTGCCTGAATGCCACAGATTCCTGCTTTATTTACTTCAGAATTGCCTTTATATTTAGGTTCTTCGCTTATCCTATAATTTAGTTGTGTCCTCAGGATCCTTGTTGTAACTTAACTGGATTAAGGCCTTGATTCCCAATGAGATAAAGACTAAGAAGCTTGAGAGTATAAGATAACTGAGTAGCATATCTCCTCTCTGTCTCTCCCTCCCTTCCTCCCCTCACCCCGTCCCCCTTCTCCTTCTCTCTCTCTTTCTGTCTCTCTCTCCCCTTTCTCCCTCTCTCTCTCTCTCTCTCTGCATTTCAGAATATGAAATGTGGAAAGCTTTGAGCAGGTGGACGACTGAGAAAAATATAGCTTGGCAGCTATGCTAAATCTGTAAAGGACTGGTAGAATCCAGGAAATAAAATATTCCTTTTAGTAGTATAACAGAAGATTTTTTTAAGGACATATTTTTTTCTATTTTAGGGGAAAACATCACTCTATGGACAGAAACAAGCAGCATGTTGTTGCAATTGTCTCAAATTCCTTCACAAAAGCAATAGGGTGGCTATTATGTGTTGTGTATATCTCATACACATAACCTCACATACCCTCATCATATTATAAATATCTTTTAAAGTTTTTTACCTGCATTTTCTAGTGATAATGGAATACTATCTCAGAATCAACCAAAAAGAAGTAAGTTCATCATGTTTAGTTATATATTCTCTTATGCATAATGTTTTAATTTAATGTGAAATACATACTCTTGAGCATTTATCCATTTTGCGCTACAAAACAAAACTTAAGTCACCTTTCCAAATGATGTACCCACAATATTAACTTGGAATTCTGCTCTCAAAATTTGCAGATGGTGGGAACCATAGTGTGTAGGAATTCTGAGATTTGTAGTGTCAATTTATTTGGAACTTTGTGCTAGATTGAAGAATGCCAACTTGATGCTTAGCTTTTTAACTTTCAGTTTTTACAAGAGTGAATGTTGGTAGTTAAGAGCAAATAAGGAGATGTCAAGCCCCATGTAGCTGCCAAACTCAAGAAGCAAGAATATATTAGACAGATTTCAGAAAAACACATTTCATGCTAAGCATATTTCCCCTTCTCCTTCCCCTTGGATTTGTTAACGAAAAGAAGAACTTTTTAATGAAAAGAAGGACTAGGGGTAACATGATAGCAGTGTTCAAATATCTCAGGGGTTGCCACAAAAAACAGGGAGTCAACGAGCACCTGAGGGCAGGACGAGAAGCAATGGGTGGAAACTAATCAAGGAGAGAAACAATTTAGACCTAAGAAGAAATTTCCTGACAGTTAGAACAATTAATCAGTGGAACAAATTACCTCTAGAAGTTGTGAATGCTCCATCACTGGAAGTTTTTAAGAAAAGATTATTCAATCATTTGTCTGAAATGGTATAGAGTTTCCTGCCTAAGCAGGGGCTTGGACTAGAAGACCTCCAAGGTCTCTTCCAATAGTCATTCTATTTGTTTAATACCATCCACCCATCCATCCTAAAGAAGGTCTATATAGCAAGTATGCAAATCAAACTGTGATTAGAAATCATCATTTACCATAACTCTTTGTCTCTCTGTAAGTTTATATCTGTACTTAAATATGTATATAGAAAATGTAACACATATGGCTATGCTGAAACAACCTGATCTACTTCAAGAATCAGATCTAAAGCTTCAGCAAAAGCCCATTTGTTACTGGGATTACTCAGAGGATATAAAATTCGGTTGGATAAACAATCTCATTTAGGAAGAATTCCATTCAAAGTTATGAGGGTTCCTTCCCCTTCCCATTTCTTCTTTCCACCCATCCACCCATCCAACCATCAGAGCTCACTTGCTAAAACAGCTATGAGTTTAATTACCTTCCTTCTAGGCTGTTGATTGAAAACATTTATGTAGGATCTCTGAATGGAGGTCTAAGCTCAACTAAGAATTACGTTCACCTCATGATTTCCCAAGCTCTACTCTAATGTCTAGAAATAAGAGGACCAGACTGGCTGCTTCCGTGAAGGAAGAGTACAAGTTTGGCATTTTCTTTCCAAAGTTCTACCTTGAAGTTCTACTTTGTAGTACTACTTGATAGTAACCGGGACTCTTCTAAACCAGACAACAACCCTTTATTTGAGTCCTCTGTATGTATCTCATACTATACAGAATAGTAATAACATAAGCAAAAGCAACCCTGTGGACCTTGAAGCCAAATCCAGATTGTTCAGTAGGATGCTAAAATCCAGGACTAACATTGTAGCTTATTCTGAAATGCTATTGGTTTCATGCACAGAATCAATTAGACAGTCATAGCCAAAAGGTCACAAAGTGTGTTGTGATGACAGCAGCAGGAAGAGCAGTTGTGATTTGTGAACACTGAATGTTTTTTTAAGTAAAACAAGACTGAACAAAAAGAATGTCTCCAGTTGAGTCAGAGGGTACCAGAACAAATTTTCAAACAATAAGGTCTTGATAAAAATAAATTGAAATGGAGACTCAAAAGACTCAAGTCTTTCCAGAGTATTTGGAGGTTATTCAAAACTGAAGTAAGAAGTGTTCATTTAGCTCTGAACTTGAAAGAGGCCATGTACTTCAAGAAGATACTTAAAATGGATAATGAGAGAAGTACTTAAAAATATGGAAGTTTTCTTCCCAAAATTGACATTTTGCCCAAAGAGAACCAAAAGTTACATAGACTTGGCAAAAAAAAGTCCATGTTACATTCAGACAAAAAAGGATAAAAGTACATGGTAAACTATATTAAGATAAAAAATAAAAGTATTATTTAAGTGCATTCAAGTCAGGAAACTAAGACTGTTGAATGATTAAAGGTACTAAAGGAGAAAAGAGAAATTACTATGAATATGTTGCTTTGTTTTCACTGTTGTGGATGTCAAATACATGTCCATACCTAAGTTAGCTTTTGCAGAATCAGATGATCTGAGACAAAAAGAGATAATAAAGATGGGGTTATAAGCATAATGGATAAATTAAAAATAAACAAATATCAAGGTCAAGCTATTATTCATCTGACATTTCTATAAAAGGCAAGATGTGGAAAATATGCAACTTCTTTTTTAAAATCAGTGTCTGTGCTTGGGAACTGGAAAACAGCCAGCTCCATTAAAGAAAAGAATCAAGAGTGATGTAGAAATTACAGTGCAATTAGCTTAATGCTTATTTGAAATAGAAAGCATTATTAATGAGAAAAAAACTTATCAAATATTGCTAAAATGGTAAATTTCATCTCAATTACCCTCTAGATTATTCTGAGGGTATCAACAAGACAGTAGAGCAAGAGTCTTCAAACTTGGCAAGTTTAAGACTTGTGAACTTCAACTTCCAGAATTCCTGAGCTAACATGACTGGAGGAGAAATTCTGGGAGTTGAAGTCCACAAGTATTAAATTTGCCTAGTTTGAAGACCCCTGCAGTAGAGAGTGGTGATCCAGTGAAAATTGTATACCTGACCTTTCAAGAGTTCAAAGTCCCTGCCAATGGCTCTTAAGCAAGCTCAGCAGCTGTGGGATATAAGGTCAGATGTTCTTCTAGACTATAAATTGGCTAAAGAACAAGAAACAGAGAGAAGGAATAAGTGGACAATTTTCAAACTGGAGATGTGTTCAAAATGATGTCCCACAGAGAACACTCAACTTCTTTATAAATGATGGAGTTAGAGATGCCTGATGGCTTGGCCAAGTTTCCTGCTGCTAAATATTAAAATACTCAGCTTTGCAAATTAAACAAAAGGATTATAAAGATTTTCCAAAAGGCTTCCTCCAGTTTGGGTAAACGTGTGGGTGTGAATGTGTTCCAGGCAAACAAATTCAAAAATCATGCTAACTGAATCAAACAACAAAAACAAGAAATGAAATCCAAGTATACATTAATGGAATCTCAGCTGCAATGTCTGGCCAGGGAAAGGACTGAAAGGTGGGTAGTCCAATTAAAATGTCAACTTAGATAGGTTCTTAATAACAGCCACTGTCTAGTCCCTGAAGCATATTACATGTGCAGAACAAATATTAGCTATTAAATCAATTAAGCTTTTTTTATAGCAATCACATACTGAATTATCAAGTCAGTATATGATGCTGTAAAAAACCAACTTCACATGAGAACATTAGAATGTTAAAAGATTCAACAGTAATACTAAACAGCACTGTTTGATTAGGGTGTTGTGGGCTCTTCTATGGAAATTGTAGATGCAGTGTGCCAATGCCAGCAATGTAAATCAACCCTGATTTGATTTGCATTGGGTACTAAAATTCATACAGGGCCTAATTTGATTCAGTTTTATGATCTGAAGGCAAAGCGATTTAAATAAGATGAGAAAAATATGCAACTTCTCTTTGAAATGGTTTGTCCATGGCTGCAACTGGCTACAACATCAAAGTGCCTTCTATCCCTTTTTGGCAAAATTGGATGAAAATTATGCAATGGAGGGATGATGTGACTTTGTTGCCTTTGACCAATGTCTTGTAAGGGTGCCAGGAAGGTTGGCAAAGCTGGTTGGCCAGCTTGGTTGCTTCTGGGAAGGATCCCCTCATCGCTGCCAGGTCTTTGTTGTGTCAGAGTTGTGTCTTTGTACATGAGCCAAGAGAAGCAAGCTGGCACAGTGAGATTTAATGCAGCAAAGATAGGAACACCACAGAGAAAGAAGCTGGCACAGAATAAGTGGCACTTGTAGACTTCCTGATCCTTATTTTTAAAAACAGTAAATATTAGAGCCAATGTCTAACTTAACTTGGCACTCCTTGCCAAGAAACTTGAATCTGACTCACTCATGCAAACTTTAAAAATAAGGGTTGACTTGGAAATATTAATTGGACTGATCAATTTTCTGCCTAGAAATGCATCATTCCATTAGCATCACATCATCTATTGTCAGTAACATCTCAGAACCAATCAAGAATTTATCTAGCCGCCTACACCTTCCAGTGCTGCAAACCACTTCACAGCTACCTGATTTTCCACATTAAAGCAGGTCCCTAACTTAATTTGTGAATCTGCTTTAAAGAGATGATTCAGTTCAAACTTTGTTGAAGTTCCCCACCCACCAAGATTTGCACAATTCTGCTCACCAATCCATAATGTATTCATTGCAAAAGCAAATGCGTAAACCATCACATTTTAAAGCCAAACTCATTCTATCTTAGTTTGCATTTGTTTGTCTCAGCTCATTTTCATCCTTGCTAAGATTATCTCAGTTTCTAGTAAACTGTTGCTCATAGAATTCTTTCGGCATTCTTCTTTAGTTATCAGTGATACTATCATCGGAAATAGACTTTTTATTCTTTTGCTGTAGCTCAGGTTCCTTAAAATGGAAAAAGAATTGCAGGTCATACTAACTGCAGGTGTTAGTTAAAAAGTCATTGTCAAGATTAGCCTATAGGGACCTTCTACCTTGAACATTTTTAAATGACTAATTGTTCATTATAAAATATTATTTTGCACCCATTAAAAATAGAATATAATTGAATGTCTTGTTCTATTGGTTATAAATCTGCAAGAATATTTTGGGATAGAGGTCAGCATTAAAAGTATACATTGTGATTAGATAGTGTGCAAAGAAGAAGAAGAAAATCTCCCTTTCATCATACAAAAGAGACAGAAGACCAACATGGCAGATCGTTGTTTCAAACAATGATATGTGATTTGTTTCTAAAGATGCATAAGTGCATATTTTGTTTTATTTTACTCGTGTAATCTTCCAGGGCATAATTCACCTGATTTCTTATATAGCTACAGGATCCGAGAAACAAATTGGAAATGATTTCCTTTCATTAAATATAACATCTTTAATATAAAAAGAAAGAAAGAAAATTGCCATGCACTTACAGTTCAGTAACTCTATAAAAATATGGCTTAGAATCCTTATTGCTTTTCGCAAATTCTAGATAAGCAATGAATGAAAATGGAGCCTAACTACACATAATGGCAACCATGTTTTATTCGGTTGAGTTCGGCATTCCTGAGGAGATGCAAGGAGAGACCCACATGGCAGCTGGAGCCGGAGGCAACCATATAATCAGGGGTAGGATTCTACCAGTTCGGCCTGGTTTGGGTGAACAAGTAGCTCGGAGGATCAGCTGGGAGTAAACTGTTCAGTTTGCTCCGATGATCAGCTCTTGGGCCCACCCACCCACCTGAGCCTTAGGCTGTGCTTTACATCCCGTTTTTCAAGCTGAGCTGATTTGTGAGGCACAGCTGTTAACACACAGGTTTGCTAGAGAAGGTCAGTAGAAAATGCTCTGCACGCATGCAAAGCGTGTGTTTGGCACTCACGCACTCTCTCACCAAACCAGTTGCTACACCGGTTGAATCACACCCCTGCATATAATGCAGCATCATTTCTTCTCCAACATGGTCTCTTCCCTCTCTCCCTCCCTCCCCCCTGTCTTTATGACACACTTTTTTTTCCCCAAACAGCGGGCTTCAGAGAAGGGAAGATATAGTAACTCTTAAAGGTCTGAAACAATGGGGACAGAAATGAGACTGAAGCCTAAATAAAATTAAGTCAAGAATCACAGGCAGCTCTAGGACACAGGTGGTCCTCTCTTGCCTTATAGGACCTTTTTGTTGTTTTTGATTCTTCTTATTTTTGTGTAAACATTTATTTATTTATTATTAAATAGATTTATATAGCAGCCCAACTCACACACAGTGATTCTTTAGGAGTATAATCTATCAAAATAGATATTTTTTCTTGCTTATAGGCTCTCTTTTTTGTTGCATAGTCTCCACATCCCCCCTTTTTTTTTTTCCAAAAGGAAACTGGACTTTCTTGTTTTGTTTTCCTCCTTGAAAACATTTCACTTCTCATCCAAGAAATTTCGTCAGTTCTGGATGAATGGTGGGGAATGGAAGCATTTATATTCCTTAGAAATCATGTGGTCATTAGAACTCTGAAGGTTGGTCATTAGCTCTCTGAGAGTCATTGAGGCCACTTGGGATTTTATCTGTACGCTCAGGGTCACTTGAATCAGAAGCCCATAGTTATGGAACCTTTTTGGACTGCTGAGTATAGACAGGGATAGGTGCATGTGGAGTGTTGTAGACAGGGGATAGGTGATGACCTATCCCTCCTCCTCTGGTGAGAATGGGCTGTTTTGTTTTAATATAAATGGCATCTTCTCTCTTTAAAATTAGTGGCCCTCTAGGATATATAAATCCTTCCATTCCCTCCATGTGGCCTCAACAATTCTCAGAAAGCTAACAAACAACCTTCAGAGTGGTAATGACCAGATGACTGCTAAGGTATATAAATCCTTTCATTCTCCACCATTCAGACAGAACTGAAGAAGCTACTTAGATGACAAGTGAAATGTCTTCAAGGAGAAAAAAAGAACACCCAAGGAATTTCAGTTGCCTTTCGAAAAGCACCTTTGGGACAACCATGACCTGGATGAATGAGAATTTCCATAGACATATTCCCACCTCCCCCATTCCTTGGAGCATATTTTGGGGAGGTTAAATTCAAGGAAGAGGGAAACGAGAAAAAATTCATTGTAGAATTGAAAATACACCTGCATGAATTCCATGCATAATAGAAGAAATAGAAGATGTCCTAATGTGCCAGTTTTAGTTTGCTTTCGCTTTCCAGACAAGATTACCTTTCAAGCATTTCTCTTCAATTATCAAAAAAATTAATTATCAGGTAATTGCACAGTGCAATTAACCATCTTGTTTGAATTTGTGATGGAACATCATTCACATTAGTTTTTAAATCATAGGAAATATTGATTAGATTTTACCTTGAACAGCTTGTCTGATTTGGGACACTACACTTTAAGAAGCATTCAGAGAACCTGGAACAGAGAATGATCAGATCATAACTTTTATTTATATATATATATATATATATATATATATATATATATATATATATATATATATATATATATATATATATTTTCTGAGGTTCTCGCTTGGTATTTGTATGTGGATCTTTGGTTGTTCGGGTTTTCTCCTGCGTAAGATTCAAGTATCTAGGCAACGTTTCGATGAAGTCTCATTCATCATCTTCAGGCTTCTGTCTTCAGCTCTGTGCTTCTCTGAGAGATGTGAGATTGCAGCTGCTTCTTCCTTTTAACTGCTAGTGGGGGTGTGACTTGATTGGGTGGGGGCTTGGCTGTGTTCTGATTGGGTGGGGTGTGTTCTCATTGGTAGGGGGTTTGGCTGTGTTCTGATTGGTTGGGCGGTTAGCCGTGTTCTGATTGGTTGGAGGCGTGTTCTGTTCAGGTGGGGGCTTGGTTGTGCTCAGGTTAGTCTTACTTGCTGGGGGATTTGAGTTGGTGAGCTGTGATCTTGCTGTTTGGCTTCGAGTTCGTGGTTGTGCTGCATCTTCATAGTGGGTGTCGGTTTGCTTCATGTATGGCTTGGAGGGGTTTGAAGTGGGTAGTGATGCAGCTGCAGTGCGGCTTCTGGTCCATGATCGTGTCTGTGGACTGCAGCTGCATCACTACCCACTTCAAACCCCTCCGAGCCATACATGAAGCAAACCGACACACACTATGAAGACGCAGCACAACCACGAACTCGAAGCCAAACAGCAAGATCATAGCTCACCAACTCAAATCCCCCAGCAACTAAGACTAACCTGAGCACAACCAAGCCCCACCTAAACAGAACACGCCTCCAGCCAATCAGAATACGACCAACCCCCCAATCAATCAGAACACAGCCAAACCCCCTACGAATGAGAACACACCCCCACCCAATCAGAACACAGCCAAGCCCCCACCCAATCAAGTCACACCCCCACTAGCAGTTAAAAGGAAGAAGCAGCTGCAATCTCACATCACTCAGAGAAGCACAGAGCTGAAGACAGAAGCCTGAAGATGATGAATGAGACTTCATCGAAACGCTGCCTAGATACTTCAATCTTACGCGGGAGAAACCCGAACCAAAGATATATATATATATATATATATATATATATATATATATATATATATATATATATATATATATATATATATATTGTATTGTCTTATGGAAAAACTTTTAAGCAGTTCCATGGTAATGTATTAACTCATATTGTTTTTGAAGCTGCTAAACATGGAGAGCTTTGAAAAAGATTTGCAGTGCACTCTTATGCGGCATCAATAATTCAGTTTGGTTTACTTTCAGGTAAACGGGTATAGAACTGTAGCCGTAAGCCACTAACAACACACTTGTAATTTGTCTTGAGTTAGAACTAAATCCCATTGAGGTAAACAATGAAGTCTCCCCTCTAAGCAGCATAAGAATGTGGCTAAAAAGCTTTAAGGCTATGATTCCTTAATGATTTTACTTTTGCATATAGATCTGCTTTCACATTCTCAGGAGATGCTCCCATGTGTATAGCACACACAGCTGTAGCATTATAAAGGATTGGAATAAATTATATTTTAGAATCATTAAACTGAAGTGAAACATGTCAATGGCTTTAGCAACATATGGTTGTATAATACAACTGCTTTTAATTTAATTGTGCCACTTATATGTTTCCCTTATATAATCCAAATTATTATGCATTTTGATGATATTGTCTTGCACTTAAATCATGTTTTCCAGCCAAAAATTTCTATATTTGAAAAATTTTCTGTCTTTGTCTCTTATTCTTCTTGCCATTTGAAATGAAGAGGTTGCTTATAGATCCAAGTTAACATCCATGATAAAACAGTGACCATATTTGGTTGAATGAATGAATGAATGAATGAATGAATGAATGAAGTGTTTCTACGTGGAAAAAAGTAACATCCTTTCAAATCAGATAATGTCAGGGATGTTGGTATTTTGCTTGAAATGTTCAGGTACAGAACGTCGATCATTCTTTTGGTGATAGAAAATGTAGGTAAGGTGAATGTTTTTTTTTTAATCAAGATTTTGTTTTGTTAGGAGAAAGAAATCACCTTTTCTTTTATCACTTATTCCTTATCCAATTCCTACCTTCCTGACCCATTTGTTACATTTTTGAAAGACATCTAATCACAGTTTTAGTGTTTAGGTAAACACGCCATGCTTATGTGAACACTCAGTTTGCCACCTGCATGATTGTGATTGTCAGACTTTTAGAGCAGAAGTACTCTTTGGTATGATCCCTTGCTGCTGTTATTCTAACTATATAATCACTACAGGATAAATTTTCTCAACCTTCCTAACCTGATATTCTTTATATAATGCTAGGATGGAAACTCTCAGTCCTATCCAGGACTGAGGTAGTTATTAGGTAGTTATTACCTAATCTGTTTCAAAAAGCTTTTGTGAAGAAAAAAGTGGGAATGGAAAAATCCACCAAGTATCACTTGATAGAAATGTGGGCAAATCAGATACTAATGAAACACCACGCTGCTCTCCTAAACTCTAAGCATGTAAGTTCTAGAAGATTAAAAGCATCTCACCCATTTGTTCATTATATCCAAATATTGCTGTGACTAACCATATTTTTAAACTTCTGTTAATAAAGTTGCACATAAAAGATATTAGAAATTAAAAGAAGGACTAAAGGAACCTCTACTATCTGTCAATCTCCTCCAGTGATGGAATTTCCAACACATCATAGTGACTGGTTTAATATCTATCATACCTCCTTCTCTTACATCATATTACTATATCAATATTCACTTTCAATTTTTTTCTGACAATTTTTTCTCTGGTTTAAAAACACTCTTACCAGTATGAATAAGTCTGGCATTTAATAAATGTATGACATTATTTTCATGTATCATTATTTTCAGTTTCCTTGTGGGAAGCTGGCAGGAAGCTTCCTTCCTTCCTTCCTTCCTTCCTTCCTTCCTTCCTTCCTTCCTTCCTTCCTTCCTTCCTTCCTTCCTTCCTTTTTGACTTTTGATTTCCTGCCAGCTTTCCCATTGACTTAAATGAAGATCATAAGGCCAGCAAGAAGTTGAAAGTCCAAAGCCAGGTGACATATATGTAGCTACTACTGGGTGGAAGGGGGATCAAAGATCTCTGTCAATGTTTAATGTGAAGCAAATGTAAAAGGGGCTTAGAGACAATGTGTGGATAGAGGAGACCTCAATAACTGGCGACCTTCCTTATCAACTTCCCCACTGACTTTCTTCCTGCAAGCTTCCCACAAGCAAACCCTTTGCTGTTGGAAAGTTTATAGGGAGTATTAGCTATCACAATAAATTTGATATTTATGCTGGCTTCCCCATTGATTTTTGGTAAACTGTCAGAGAGCATTGGAAATGAGGATCATGTGATTGGAGCAGACTAATAGTACAGCAATGGTGCTGAACTTTACCAAATTTTGTCACAATTTTACCAAATTTCATTCCCATGAGAGTTATAAGTCCAAGCACTCTGTAAGTTAGTCCACTTGAATTACATTGCTTAAATAACTGTCCCCAACTGAAGGTCACAAAGAAACTGATACAAGTATTTTTAAATAAGATAAACTTACCTCTGTTGCAACTGCTGCTGAGATGGTGGCTGATTTGGGAACACCAGCAGATGATAATAGTGATAATGGTGGTAGTAATAGAAGCAGCTATTTGTACATTATCTCCCTCCTGTTTCTAAAGGGCTGTTAGTGAGATCTCCTCCTTGGATTATTATATCTGGGCCATAAAAATCTGGATGAGCACAAGATGGCAGTTAACATAATCTACTTTGCTGACATCTAGGACCATCAGAGCCCTACCCCACGTGATGTAGTTTGTTAAAGATGTGAGATAAGAAGTGGATGGCTCGGGGTAGCTTGCCCAAGACAGTTTCTTTCTTTCTTTCTTTCTTTCTTTCTTTCTTTCTTTCTTTCTTTCTTTCTTTCTTTCTTTCTTTCTTTCTTCCTTCCTTCCTTCCTTCCTTCCTTCCTTCCTTCCTTTAACTTAGATGCCACCTGACTCCTATAGATTCTGGTCAACTCACAAAATAAAAATAAAATGGCAAGCATACAATCAAAATAGAATATAAAACATCTGCTTTTGTTTCATTTATGCCATAATTTTCACAGTTTCTCCCTAACAAGACATCATTTGTCACTACATTAAAACTATATTATGCAATGGTCTTTCTTTGTCTCTCTCTCTGTCTCTCTTTCTCTCTTTTTTTCTCTCTTCCTTCCTTCCTCTTTTTCTTTCTTTCCTTCCTTCCTTCCTTCCTTCCTTCCTTCCTTCCTTCCTTCCTTCCTTCCTTCCTTCCTTCCTTCCTTCCTTCCTTCTATACTCTTTCTCCCTCCTTCCCCACCCTTAAAACTAGACTGCAGTATCATCCCTCAGCTGCTGCTGTACCATAAGTGGCATATTTAGGGCAGGCAACAAAAAGCAGATTTTTACAATGGAATATACAAATACTACTGTTATCCACTGATAAAATATAATTAAGGACATGTCCCTAAACACATTCAGCAGTATGACAGAAGACTTGACAGCCATCTGGGCTGTTGTAAAATTGCAGCTGGGTGTATTTCTGTTAATAGTGTATTGGCAAAGACTGGAAATAGAAAAGTTTTTTTTTTAAAGAGATTTGAAGGTGTTATGAAAGGAGCAACGTTATTCATAGTAACTACATTCTTTTTGGTCTATTGATATATATTCCAATCTTGGGGAAACCTCCTAAAATGTTAATTCATGCACAACTATGATAGAATAGTCTTTGTGGAATTCTTCTGTGAGAAGAAAACCCATTAGCAAGGGCAGAGAGTACTGTTTGCTCTCTGACAATATAACTGTTTACGATAGTGTATGTTTCTAACTCTGCAAAGTACAATTTCCTATATTGTAAGTTTTCAAAGGAAATTAGAGCAACACTTAGAATGAACATGGCTCATTCTCCGAAGAATCATGGATCATTCACAGAATGAGTCCAGCTGTTTAGAACTTCTATTGCACTCCTAAGCAGATGCTGAAGTTTAAGTTGGAATTGTATTTCTGGAGAACGGATCACAATTAAGGCTAACACATTCAAAAACAATACAGCTTTGAGGATGTATTAGATAATTAATTACAGAGCAAATGTTTTCTGGATGTTTTTTTTAAAGTGCAGGTTATCATAGAAGGAAGAAGCATATGAAAGAACAGATGAGAAACTGCCATGAACCAGAAAGAGAATAATTTATTTATCTCTGTACTGAATTAGAGCTGATGACCTTGAGAAGGTGGTAAAAATCAATTTTCCAAATGAAGTATTTTTTATAAAGTGCAGGATCCGAGTGACCAGGAGATGTGCTTTCTATTTCCATTTAATGTATGCTATTTAATAACTTAAATCAAGGAATACTACAGGGGACTGCTTTTGATTTAATATTGAACTTGTTTTTGTTGTGTCTATAGAACTGGCTGGAGTTCCCAGCCAGGTCCGCAGTTCGAGCGGGAGCGCCGACTGCTCCCATTGGCTGATGCCATTTGACAGCCGGCTATAAAAGGAGCTGTCAAACGGCATCAGCTGTTGCCGCCAGCTGATCTGCCGAGTTAGCCTGGCAGACGCGGCAACCCTTTATTCACCCGAATAAAGCCTCTTTAAACGAACGCTCTGGCTCAGCCTCGTATCTCCGCCGCTCTACAACAGTTTTTGAGTAACTTTATAGCTAATGTAGATATATCTCATTTGAGGTACCAATGGCCAGGATCAAGCTATCATATTTTGGACATATTAGAAATCTATAATGCTATGAAAGATAGAAGGAAATATAAGATGAGAATAGCCAACAACAAGGTGGATGGACTCTGTTACAGAAGCAATGTGTGCAACATTGGGAACCCTAAATGGCCAGGTTGGGGATAGATCATTCCGGAGAAGATCTCTTTATAAGGTTGCTAAGAGTCATTTGAGGATCACATCCTCAAATGAAGCATAACTCCTACTGACTATAGCAATAGCACTTAGACTTATATGCTGCTTCACAGTTCTTTACAGGCCTCTCTAAGCAGTTTACAGAGTGAGCATACTGCCCACAACAATCTGGGTCCTTGTTTTACCAACCTCAGAAGGATGAAAGTATTATAAATGGGAAATAAGAGGCTGAACCAGGGCTTAGTGCAACAAGGTTTATTTACAAGGACTGAACGTGCTTGCTCAGCCTGGAACTGGCTCGCAGCGAACAGCGAAAGGGCTGGACCCAGCAGCCTGCTTTTATAGCAGGCTGCTGGGGAAACCCAGCCAATGAGAAGGGCAGCTGCCCCTGCAGCGTGAACGGACCTGGGTGGGAACTTCTTCAAGGTCCAGGGACATAACACCCCTTCCCCCAGATGCGAACACGCATAGTCCTTGAGGTATACGGGAGGTTTGTGCTGATGTCCAGAGCGGCGCAACTCTGGTGTGCTGTTTGGTGGATCAGAGTCCGTCGGTGACTGTTGGCTTGATGATGAGTCCCGAGTACCACCTCGGTCGGAGCAGGTCCGGGGCTAGAAGGGCTGGAGCGCTGGGAGTGTCCTCACGCCGTCTGGCTCGGATGGGTTGGACGCTAGGTCGCCGCAGTCAGCATTTGGATTCTCTGGTCCGGCTGAAGGTGTTAGCAGGTCATCGGGGTAGATGTTGCTGTGTGGTAGTTGCAGCGGACTCTCACCGGTCTGTGCCCACGAGTCGCAGCTGACGAGGGTGCCCTGGCGTCTCCGAAGCTGGTCCAGATGTCGTCTCCAGACCCGGCCATCTTCCAGCAACCCGGTATGATCTGGGTCCTGTGATGGCTACGATTTCTCCCGGGATCCACAATGGGTCGCCAGCGAAGTTTCTCGCGAACACGGGTTCCTGCAAGACAAAATGCCTACTCCCGATGTGGAAGCGAGAGGAGAGTCAGGGCAGTAATGTGGGTGAAGCCTGTCCAATACAGTTCGCAGGCGTCTGCCCATCAGAAGCTCGGCCGGGACTTGTTGGTTACCGTGCAAGGGGTTGAATGCTGGCTTAACAGGAAACAGGATAGTTTGTGGTGCCAGTCATCCTTGTTGAACCTGGCCAGGGCTTCTTTAGTGGTCCTAACAGCTCTCTCTGCCAGCCCGTTACTGGCAGGATGAAAGGGGCCGTGAAGATGTGACGAATGCCCAGGTTGGCCGTAAAATGACTGAATTCGGTTGGCGCGAATTGGGGACCATTGTCGGAAACAATGGAGTCTGGTAGACCGTGCGTAACGAACAGGCGAGTCAATGCCTTGATGACTGCTTGTGAAGTGGTCGTGGATAGTTGTGCCACATCAATCCACTTTGAGTAAGAGTCTACGACCACGAGGAACATTTTGCCATGCAATGGGCCCGCAAGATCGATGTGAATCCTGGACCAGGGTGCTGGCACTTTCCCACTTGGTGGGGGTGGCAATTGGAGGGGATGGACGGGAAACCTGGCAGGGATGGCAGGAGCTTACCCATTTGTTGATGTCCTCGTCGAGGCCGGGCCACCAAATGTAGCTTCGCGCGCAACGCCTTCATTCTGACGATGCCCGGGTGGCCTCGTGCAGCGCCTCCAGCACTCGGGTGCGCAGAGATGTCGAATGACCACTCGAGTGCCCCACAGCAGGCAGCCCTGTAAGCTCGACAGTTCCTGTAAGCGGGTCTTAAATGGAGTGAATTTAGCTTCAATGTCACTGCCTGGCCACCCCCTCCTCACCCAGTCCAGTACCTGGGCGATCGTTTTGTCCGCTTTGGATTTATTGGCAATATCAAGGGCAGTGATTGGGAGGTCCATTTGGGTGACTTCAAAAATGGCGTTGACCGGGGCAGGGTCTTCAGCTGGGGCAGGCAGGGGCAGCGGCTGAGGGCGTCTGCGTGGGACAATGTTTTACCTGGGTGGTGCACGAGTCTATACGAGTATGCTGCTAGGAAAGGGTCCATCTGGTCATTCTGGGGACAGAATTTGAGGGGTCTGCTTGTCACCTGCTAGTAACCCTAAGAGTGGTTTGTGGTCCGTGACTAGCTCGAAAAAGTGGCCAAAGAGAAATTCGTGAAATTTCTTCACCGCTGCAACAGCTGCCAAGGCTTCTTTATCGATCTGACTGTAATTGCGCTCTGTTGCAGAGGCGTCCTGGAAAAAAAAAAGCGATAGGGGCCTCGGGCCGTTGGGGAGCCTGTGGCTTAAGACTGCCCCAATTCCGAAGGGAGATATGCGTCTGCTGCCAGTACTAATGGAAGGTTGGGGTCAAACTGGATAAGCACTGCCTCTGATGTGAGTAGCGACTTGACTGTGCGGAAAGCGGAGTCTTCTTTGTGTCCCCAATGCCAAACCGTTTTTTTATCCAGAAGTCTGTGGAGGGGTTCTGCCACAGAGGCTTTATGGGGCAGGAACGACGCGTAAAAGTTCAAGAGCCCCAAAAAGGCCTGCAGTTCCGCTTTGGAAGTTGGAGTGGGTGCCTCGTGTATTGCCTTAACCTTGGACTCCAGGGGGTGAATGCCTGAGGCGTCAATTTTATAACCCAGAAAGTCCACCTGTCTAGTGGCAATGGCACATTTTTCTTTTTTTAACTTGAGGCCATGCTGCCTGAACCTCTCTAGGACTGCTCGAACTCTCTGGAAGAGTTGGGGTCTGTTCCTGGCCAAGACTAAGATGTCATCGAAGTAGGGTACTACTCAGGAAGGCCCTGTAAAATCCGCTCCATGAGGATTGAAAAATGCCTGGGGCAACACTACGCCAAACTGGAGACGCTTGCACGGAAGGCACCCTGTGGGTGACAATGGTCTGAAGTTCTGCCGTTTGGTCATCAACAGGGAACTGTTGATATGCTTGAGACATGTCCAATTTGGCAAAGATAGTGCCAGGTTCAAAAGTATGTAATAAATGCTGAATGACGGGTACTGGATAAGCGCTAACTTGCAAGAATTTATTGATTGTGGTCTTGTAGTCTGAGCAAATTCTCAGGCTACCATCTTTTTGAGGGTGTGACGATGGGCGTCTCCCATTTGGTGAAGTCTGTAGGCTCCAGGATCCCTTGTTTTAGTAATTTATCTAATTCAAGGTCTAATTTAGGCCGAATGGCGAATGGAACTCTGCGAGGTTTTAACCGAATTGGGACTGCCTGGGGATTGACTGAAAATGAGATAGGGGTGCCGTTATAACACCCTAACTCATCACTGAATACGTCTGAGTAATCAGCAAACAGGGAGTCCGTGTCAGAGGTTGAGGTAGCATGGACTCCTGTTAGCCCTAAACCGAGGTGGGGAAACCAATCAAGTCCCAAAAGTGTAGGGAGGTTGCCGCTCACTACCACTAGAGGTAGGTGGCCCTTAAAGGTTTTAAAATTAACAAAAAAACTTGCCTCTGCCGATTACAGGAATGGTCTTCCCCTGGTAGTCCTTTAGGCTAAGCTGGCACTTCTGGAGTCGGTTTCTTGATAGGCTGGGTTGAAGCTCCTTGAGGGTGTTCCAGGAAATAATGGAGAGCGCTGACCCCGTGTCAACCTCCATGTTGCAAGGTTTACCTTCTAATAAGACGGAAAGAGAGATTTTACTAATAGAATAGCAAGTGTGATTAGCGCAGAGGTGTGTGCGACAGCTTAATACTTGCCTTTGGGGCCCGGCATGTGCGAATGAAGATGCCCTTTGTGCTACGTTGTGTGAGGCTTGGCATACTCTTGCAATGTGCCCCTTCTTATGGCAGTTGTTGCAAGTGGCTCCTTTGAATTTGCATGTGGTCCTCAGGTGAGGTCCACCACAGGAAAGGCACAGGGTGATGTGCTTGGATGGCCCGGTGTTATCTTGTCTGGTTCCTGCCTGCGGGCGCCTGGCGTTTGTGAGGCGGTGAATGTCGGCCTCGTCACTTGGGTCTTCCTCGTTGACCACCTCTTCTGAGTGGACGGGAACTGCTGTTTGCTTTGGTGACAGGACCTTGGATCTCGGTGGCTGAATGAGATGCCAGCTCCTCTGCCAGGGCTTCCTCGATGGCTTGAGCGAGGTTAAGGTCTTTTTGGCGAGCAGCCGTCTTTGTAGGTGCAGGTCCTTGACCCTGCAGACCAGCTGGTCTAGGAGCATGTCATCAAGATAGGTGCCAAACCCACAATGGAGTGCTGCAGTCCTGAGAGCAGCCATGTACTGATTGATGCCCTCTTTGTCCCCCTGCTTCCTCATTCTGAAGGTGAAGCGTCTGGCAATCTGTGAAGGTCTAGGAGAATAGTGCTTAGTAAGGATTTCTAACAGTTCTGTCCAGGGGACATTCTTTAACTCACGTGGAGCCACAAGAGCTGTGGCTGTATCGAAGACGATGGCTCCACAGTAGGTCAGGAAATATGCTTTCTTTCGGTGTTCCCCTGCATCAGCCAATCCAATGGCGTCGATGTAATGATTAAACCGATTCTTGTATGATTCCCACTTCTCCTCATCCGGCTTGAGCTGGGAAGGCTGGATTGGAGTTCATGTTGTGGGTCTACTGGTTAACCTGTTGGGAAAAATGCTCTCTCTCTGGGTAGCAGTAGAGGTTTAGTGCCTGTGCTGAGCAAGTGCTCTCTCTCTGGGGTAGCAGTAGAGGTTTAGTGCCTGTGCTAGGCAAGTGACTTCAGCTCTGGGAAATTTCGCAATTCCCTTCTCTCTCTGGGGATCAGAAGGTGTTTAGACTGCAACGGTCGTTGGCAGCGTCTTTTGAAATTCGCGCCTGTGTGGGCGTTAGCGATTTCGTAATACAACGCTGTGTTGTATTTGAATGTGCTTCAGCTGACTGCTGTTTGAATTTCGCGCACGAGCGGCTGCGGCTCGCAGCGTTACACACTTCCTCTGTAGCTTATGCTAACAAGCGGCTACAGGCGCTTCTCACTTTCACTAGCTTGTTTGCTGATCGCTTTCTCTCTGGGTTGCGATCAGCGTTTGCCTTATTTTGGCTGATCGCTCTCTCTCTGGGCTGCGGATCAGCGTTTAGTGATTCAGCGTTCGTTCTCATTTCGGGCTGATCGCTCTCTCTGGGTTGCGGTCAGCGTTTGCCCTTATTTTGGCTGATCGCTCTCTCTCTGGGCTGCGGATCAGCGTTTTAGTGATTCAGCGTTGCAGCTTGCCTCTGGTAGCCATCCCACCTTCGTCGCCAGTATTATAAATGGGAAATAAGAGGCTGAACCAGGGCTTAGTGCAACAAGGTTTATTTACAAGGACTGAACGTGCTTGCTCAGCCTGGAACTGGCTCGCAGCGAACAGCGAAAGGGCTGGACCCAGCAGCCTGCTTTTATAGCAGGCTGCTGGGGAAACCCAGCCAATGAGAAGGGGCAGCTGCCCCTGCAGCGTGAACAGACCTGGGTGGGAACTTCTTCAAGGTCCAGGGACATAACAGAAAGGCTAAATCAACCTTGAGCCTGTTGCGGATTGAACTCCTGGCAACAAACTGAATTAGCCTGCAATACTGCTTTCTAACCACTGCGCCACCACAGCTCATATTAAACTATATTAAACACATCCGTATTAGGTTTTTGGGCAGCACTATAGATGTCAGAGGTGGTATTCACAAGGTTCTGACCAGTTTTGGAGAACCGGTACTGGCAAATGCCACCTCTGACTGGAGATTTTACAGTATCCTTCCCATGCCACACCCACCAAGCCCCACCCACAGAACTGGTAGTAAAAAAAAAATTGAATCCCATCACTGAAGATGTATAAAAAATTGCATATCCTTTTTTCCTAGGAAGTTTTATTGTGGGTTTTTTTTTGTTTTGTTCACTGCTAGTTTATAACATCTAATTTTTAGAGTCCAGATAATGCCAGCCATTTTTTTTAACCATCAAATGAGACTTCTAAACTAAGAGAGAATAGTGGTTTGATGTTGTTTTTCTCAGATGATAACTTCTGATTTGCAGATAAAGATACTTTTAAAAATGAGTATAGTTCATAATAGGATACATATCAGATGAAAATAGTAAAATATGGTATGTGTTTTTAACTTGAGGGTATGTGTGTGTGTGTGTGTGTGTGGTGTGTGTGTGTGTGTGTGTAACTTGAGGGAAGCAGTTTGGGTTTACCTTGAAAGGTCATTAAGGTACCTTGGTTCTCTTTGTCAAGATTTCTCAGCATTCATCCAGCACATGCTGAGCTGAAAGCCTTTTTAAGCATTTACTGTAGTTAACTGGAAACCTCTTCGAGTTATTGCAAGGGCCAAAAGAAGCACTTCAAACTGATAAAGGAAGGCAGCACAACTACTTTGCCCCTAGAAGTAAAGGGCTTATTTTATTTCAATCTTCAATCTTTCTTAAAATGTCTCAACTTAATTCACTAGAGGCTTACATTCAGACCTGGATCAGTCAGTCATATATTTATTCATTCATTCATTCATTCTCCCTCCCTCCCTCTCTCTCTCCCTCCCTCTCCCACTCTTCCCCCCCTCTCTCCAAGATACTACTTTTAGGAATATTTATATCTATAAAAAGATAAATTCACAATTCAAACTTTATATTTACAGATCCAGGTCTGATATATTCTATTCCTATCTTCCAAGTATAATATTCAAATTTCATATCAAATATATTATTTTTCTTCTACATCAAAGGTTTATATTTTTCCATATAGAAATACCTCTTCTCCCAAGAGTGTGTGTGTCTGCCCATACACCCTTCTATGCATGCTTGTTTCTGCTCACTATTTTCATGGCTAGGCCTAATTTTAGCACTGATTGAGTTTTATTACATTGTCACGCCTCCATCCTTCCACTTGATTTTCTAACCCACGACTGAAAATGTGATCAGGCTCAAATTACTCCAAACCCTTAGAGTCATTTGGTCAGCCAAAGAGCTAAGAATCCCAATCTTCCTGTTCTGGAGAAAGAAAGGCTGTATTAGTGCAGTTAGTAACCAGCTGCTTGTGACTCTGAGAATTGAGATTCACTGCTGAATACTATGATGGAGGCAGAAGGCAAGAGAGGAAGGAGAAACACATTGAGAAAAAGATTGGGGAGTGAAACTGAGTGGAAAAGTCAGAAGACAGACACACTCTTTCCACCGCTTCTTGACAACCATCCCTGGGCTACACATGCATGACTAGTGAGGGCAATAGAAAAATAACAAGACAGAGATGGTCTATAATTGTACTCCAGATACCAGGGAAGAAAGCCATCCCCTTGAGACCAGAGTAATTGTTTGCTTATTGCTTAAGGTGCAAGAGAGTGGCACCCACTGTGACCTGAATGGAAAAAACAAGAATGCTGCTGGTTTGTTGCTGCTGTTGTTGGTGGTGCTAAAAGGCCAGCACGATTAAAAGGCGGCTGCTAAACAACTTGTGCTATTTTTATTTCTAGCAGCATAACAATTTGGGGTTTGCTACTGCTCAGTTAATTTCATCCAGATTTTTAATACCCAGACTGCAGGATTCTGGATGAGGAAATCCAGCTCTAGAGTGCTAGATACCCAACAGCTGCATTTCTTCATCAAAAGTATCAGAGTAGGATTGTGTAATTCTTAGTCAAAATACTGGTGTGAACATTATGGAAATGTTTCAATAGCATTAACTATTTCAATAGCATTCTTTTCCCTTTAGTAATAACTGGGCATTATAGGTTATCGTTATTAATATTTTATCATTCAAGTGGTACCAGCCCTGGCTAGAGGACATATTTCTTCTGTTCTTCTGTTTTATCTTGTTTTTGCAATAAGTTTGATTACTTCTGTTTCCACCCATCCCTCCTTGCTACTTGACTTTTTAGAATAGTGGTGCAGTTAAAGAATAAGAAGAATAAGAATAAGAATAATCTTCTTCTTCTTCTTCTTCTTCTTCTTCTTCTTCTTCTTCTTCTTCTTCTTCTTCTTCTTCTTCTTCTTCTTCTTCTTCTTCTTCTTCTTCTTCTTCTTCTTCTTCTTATTCTTCTTCTTCTTCTTCTTCTTCTTCTTTCTTCTTCTTTCCACCCATCCCTCCTTGCTACTTGACTTTTTAGAATAGTGGTGCAGTTAAAGTAGGGTCTTCGGAACATATGTAAACTTTTGAGTTCTCTTTTGGACCTTTTGAGGGAGCAGAGCCAAATAAATCAGATTCTGTGTATTTGTGCGTATGTGTGTGTGTGCATTGGTCTGTATTTGGCACGATTTTAAGGAGCAATTGGTGGCTTAAATCTTGTAGAATCTTAGCAAAAAAACAAAAACTTGGTCAAATTCTCAGCCCAGCCCATGGAAATTGCACACTTCTGTCCTGGGATAGTCTTTCTTATTTTTTTTTCCTCTTGGGAGACCTTCCAATTTATATATGTATTCATACTTACACACACACACACACACACACACACACACACACACACACACACACACATATAATGGAAGATGCCCACCCAAAAGTTTGGGTTTGCATGTGTTACATTTATCTGTATGTACCATATTAAAAATTAACATTGATGCAATAAAATATTTATTGAATCATGTAAAAATAACAATATTAAGCAGATCAGATATTTTTATGAAAAATGTGTATTATTAACAAATACAAATAAGAATAACATTGTTTTAAAATTTTGCAAATATATTTAATATCTGGGAAATAATTTTGATTTATGGATCTATGAGAGGCTCTTGTGGTATAGTCACTGGTCCTCAGACCACATTTAAGAAATACTTGGGGAATGGTATAGATCAGGATCCATTTATCCACTGAATCAAACTCTCTAGAGGCATAAGACCATTCAGTACACCCACTCATACAAAATACCTGTTTTTGCCCGGATTTGTGTGTACCGCTGTGCCCAGCCCAGAAAGGTTATATAGAGGTTCTCTGAATTTGGAAGCAATGAACACATCAGTATGAATGCTTAAGGTAGCATATGAAAATAATAACATATCATGAGATAGTGATCAAAGAATAGTTAAGAATTTAAGAAAGAATGACTTTATACTGTTTTTGCCAGAAAGAAAAACTCAAGAAGGTGACAGTAGCTGGACCCCTTGAAAGCCACCAATATGCAGCAGCCTCCAAATACCTGCACTGAAAGTAAACTACCTTATATAGACTCTAAACCACCATGAAAGATGTTTTTGATGGTTTTATTGCCAAAGTTTGCCAAGAAAAGTCTATTTTATCTCGTGCTTGGAATGCCTTGTCTATCCCTTCTAAGAATGAGATCTTAAGCTTACTGGTTAAGGGTTTTTGTTTATACCAGATAGTGATAAGGTCATATCTAGGATAAAGAATATCTGTTTTCCAAGGTATTTGAGTGGCATGTCTCACTCTACACAAGTGTCCACCAAGGATGGAACAAAATAAAGTATGGATAACATTCTAGTGATCCAAAAATGGTGTTTAATTCAGCTCTAGAGTGCTAGATACCCAACAGCTGCATTTCTTCATCAAAAGTATCAGAGTAGGATTGTGCTAATTCTTCTAGTCAAAATACTGGTGTGAACATTATGGAAATCGTTTCAATAGCATTAACTATTTCAATAGCATTCTTTTCCCTTTAGTAATAACTGGGCATTATAGGTTATCGTTATTAATATTTTATCATTCAAGTGGTACCAGCCCTGGCTAGAGGACATATTTTCTGTTCTTCTGTTTTATCTTGTTTTTGCAATAAGTTTGATTACTTCTGTTTCCACCCATCCCTCCTTGCTACTTGACTTTTTAGAATAGTGGTGCAGTTAAAGAATAAGAAGAATAAGAATAAGAATAATCTTCTTCTTCTTCTTCTTCTTCTTCTTCTTCTTCTTCTTCTTCTTCTTCTTCTTCTTCTTCTTCTTCTTCTTCTTCTTCTTCTTCTTCTTCTTCTTCTTCTTCTTCTTATTATTCTTCTTATTCTTCTTCTTCTTCTTCTTCTTTTCCACCCATCCCTCCTTGCTACTTGACTTTTTAGAATAGTGGTGCAGTTAAAGTAGGGTCTTCGGAACATATGTAAACTTTTGAGTTCTCTTTTGGACCTTTTGAGGGAGCAGAGCCAAATAAATCAGATTCTGTGTATTTGTGCGTATGTGTGTGTGTGTATTGGTCTGTATTTGGCACGATTTTAAGGAGCAATTGGTGGCTTAAATCTTGTAGAATCTTAGCAAAAAAACAAAAACTTGGTCAAATTCTCAGCCCAGCCCATGGAAATTGCACACTTCTGTCCTGGGATAGTCTTTCTTATTTTTTTTTCCTCTTGGGAGACCTTCCAATTTATATATGTATTCATACTTACACACACACACACACACACACACACACACACATATATAATGGAAGATGCCCACCCAAAAGTTTGTGTTTGCATGTGTTACATTTATCTGTATGTACCATATTAAAAATTAACATTGATGCAATAAAATATTTATTGAATCATGTAAAAATAACAATATTAAGCAGATCAGATATTTTTATGAAAAATGTGTATTATTAACAAATACAAATAAGAATAACATTGTTTTAAAATTTTGCAAATATATTTAATATCTGGGAAATAATTTTGATTTATGGATCTATGAGAGGCTCTTGTGGTATTGTCACTGGTCCTCAGACCACATTTTAAGAAATACTTGGGGAATGGTATAGATCAGGATCCATTTATCCACTGAATCAAACTCTCTAGAGGCATAAGACCATTCAGTACACCCACTCATACAAAATACCTGTTTTTGCCCGGATTTGTGTGTACCGCTGTGCCCAGCCCAGAAAGGTTATATAGAGGTTCTCTGAATTTGGAAGCAATGAACACATCAGTATGAATGCTTAAGGTAGCATATGAAAATAATAACATATCATGAGATAGTGATCAAAGAATAGTTAAGAATTTAAGAAAGAATGACTTTATACTGTTTTTGCCAGAAAGAAAAACCCCTTGAAAGCCACCAATATGCAGCAGCCTCCAAATACCTGCACTGAAGGTAAACTACCTTATATAGACTCTAAACCACCATGAAAGATGTTTTTGATGGTTTTATTGCCAAAGTTTGCCGAGAAAAAGTCTATTTTATCTCGTGCTTGGAATGCCTTGTCTATCCCTTCTAAGAATGAGATCTTAAGCTTACTGGTTAAGGAGTTTTTGTTTATACCAGATAGTGATAAGGTCATATCTAGGATAAAGAATATCTGTTTTCCAAGGTATTTGAGTGGCAACAAGAAATATCTCACTCTACACAAGTGTCCCACCAAGGATGGAACAAAATAAAGTATACCCAAGTATAACATTCTAGTGATCAAAAATGGTGTTTAATTCTATGTTATGCATTCAATCATTTCATGGGAATATAAAGTTCTATCTCCCGTTCACCTAACAAAAAGTTAGTTGATCTTCTAATAACACTAACAGCTATACAGAATACACTTTTTACACAATAAGTGAAACTTCTGTCTAAAAGGAGGCCTTATGAAACTCAGCATCTCACATATCAATCAACTCCTGTCTTAACGATGTCAAGATTGGGTAGAAGAGGTCATGTTTAATATGACAGTGATCTACAACATACAATTTAAGGTTTGTAACAGCCACAATGTAGGACAGGCAAAGGACTAGTAGAGCACATCCATGATCAGCAGCTAACAATCAGAAAATATGATGAAAACTCCTTAATGTCACATCATATAAGCAGACTCAACTACAGTGTTAATTTAGAAATGATGCCTGCAATTCTTCTTCTTCCTTCTCTTCCTTTCTTGATGGTATATTGGATCCTAGAGATATTTGAGGTATTCATGATAGTACTCAGTGCAGTTTGCCAATAATTACAATGAGCCCCCGAGAGTTAGCCAGTGAGACAAGTCAGGCAGCAGCAGAGGAATGCTGTGACAGAAGGCTGTGAATCATTCACACGGATGAGTGCAGAGGGAGACTTAAGGAATCCTGGTCTGAGAGGAGGAGATAACGAGATCATTGTCACTATCTCTTATTGGGTCACAGTTTCTATCTTTGAGACTCTGAAAGATCAATTCATCAGCTTACTGATGTATAGGTCAACTCAGTAGCACACCGTGGAACTGGTGAAGGCATATATTTGCCTACTACCTGACATCTCTGGATTGCAGTAGCCTCTTCTAGTCAATCATCCACATTTTTTGCTTCAACTTAGGAAGGGGAGTCTCCATGTGTATAATTGGACATAAGAGTCTTCCTTCAGATAAGGTCCAGAACTGTGAAGACAGAAAGAGTGAATTATGGAAGGAAGAGGCAACACAATCCCTTTCTCTATTCATGTGTTTGACATTTGTGCAGTGGGTGTAATTGAACATCCTTCTTTGTCAATCTAAATGAGCACCTTGGAAGAAAAGCATATTACAACAGAAATGAACCCATACATGATTGCATTCCTCTGATTGCAACGCATCAGACAGTGGGAGCTGGCGGGGAGGAGGAACTGTTTACACATTGCCAATAAAGCCTCTATAGTCTGTATAGCACTGTATAACAACTTCCTCTTAACAAAGAAGATGTGAATACCCAGCATGGAAGAGTGTATTAAGGTACAATTAAACAGACACAAAGGAATATGAGATTATATGGCGGGGGGGAGCCCATTGAATGCATTTAGGAACAGGCAATGGAGCATATTCATAGGGTTAAATAGAACATACTTGTACACTCTCATGAAAAGATGATCTATGCAGTTCAGCCTTTATCAGGCAGCCCACTTTGCATTATATTCAAAGGATTAATAAAAAGACATGTCTTTTGCTAAATACTGCAAAGAGTCTTTATATAAGAGGAATTTATCCAGATGTTAGCAGGGTATGATGTAAGAAAAAACGTTTGATGATAGCTTGTAATATATCTGTTAATTCCACATGTTCTTCTCATCAAAGAGAGCGGACAAAGTCACCTTTTGTCTATGAAATTAGCTGTTGGCAGGAAACTGCTACAGAAAGATTTGGCCTTCTCCATTACAGTTAGAACTTCCTGACAATTGCTGAATAATAGGGAGTAAATATCAAGTTTAAGTACTCTGCAAAATGTTGTTCATTGATTTGCCCGCCCCCTCTGAGCATAAACCTTGAAGATTCAATAACAGTTCAAAGGGCTGAACATCTAAGAATTAAGTACACTCATAATTACGCCTGGCAGGGGTGCGAAAAAAGTCATACTGCTTCTCCTGAAGTGGATATTAACCTCCTACCTTTCCTTTATTTTATTTTTCCAACTATATTAAAGCCATTGGTTTGGGGGTGCAATGTGTGTGTGTGTGTGTGTGTGTGTGTGTGTACATTCACATATACCCCCCTCCACAAAACTGGATTCAAAATATAATCCCTGAGCCTATTGTAGATCAAACCACCTGTAGCTAGTTTGTGACTCAATCAAAATGGGACCCTCAGGAGGTATTGTCACTTTTTGTGTGTGGTTGCCAGAAGTAATTGTTATTTGCTTTCCTGCTTTTTCTTAAACAAGAAGAAAGACAAATCTGGGAGCAAAGAAGGGAACTTTGACCACATACTGTATAATATTTTGAAAAGTTTACAGTGACTTGCCATGCCTTAACCAAAAGATTCCTAACAAAACTGTTATAGGCCAGCATTGTTATTGTTGTATAATAAGTCATAGAATCACAGATTTGGAATACACAATTTAGGGCTCAAATACAAAATAAAACAATTTTGGCAGATGACTCTCTTGTTTAAATATACCCAACAAAGGGGGAACCCATCAGCTCTCTGAATAATTGGAATAATATAAAAGTCTTTTGACTGAGGATTTCCTCACCAGCAATCATTTAGGATTCTGCCTTCGAATAAATTGATCCATTGTATTGTATTCTGCCTTCTGAAACCATGGAGGGAAAGTTTTATGTTTCGTTGAACTTGAAGACTGCTATCACATTGTCCTTCAGTATTCAGTATTCCCCTTTTTAATATTGAATATGTCTTTGTCTTTGCAGGATTTCCTTGATAAATCTTGACAAAAACAAGTCCTGAGATTAAGAACACCCTGCTTGATATGATAGATAATGAACTTATTGTAGCAAAATGTAAATGAAATACACAATTCAAGTCTATTATATAATATTTATACAGTGTTATGCTATGTTTACATATAAATTCCACTTCATACTATGGTATGAAATATCTAGCCACCTATATGTTGGCTGTATATTAAAGGTGCACAAATACTCAGTAGATTTGATAGGGACTAAATCAAAATTCCAAATCAAACTACCTATTTCCAAATTGAGTTCCTTAATATTCCACACTGATTCTTTTGTAGTTTTGTAAAACCAATAAAATTCATGTAGATCAAAGTTATAGGCAGAATGTATTTTATCATTAGTTCACCTTCATATGAACATGCACGGTGAAGATTGTAAAACAGAAATAATTTATTTTCTAATTAAATTGCAACAAAGTATGTTGATGTATTTCAGTTAGGAGTGAAAGAAATAATTAATAGCTTTTAACTAAATTCCAGGAGCACACTAATTATCAGCACAGCATCCAGGAAGGGCATGAATTGGATTTTCTCTACATTAATAGGGACAGCATTTTGTTTTCTTCATTCATTTCCTTTTAAAAAAAACATTTTATTATTAAAAGTTTTTTAATTACAATAGTAAAAGATAATAAAAACTAAAAAGAAAAAGAGTAAAAGAATACAACAAAATGACAAAGAAAAGAAAATGATTTCCTATCCTTATGACAAATTTAAACAATTTCACTATCTTTTCACCTCTTTTTAATTAACAGATATAAAACTCTTCATTTCATAATTCAGCTCTTAACTGTAGGTGAATCCAATAAGCAATAGTCTTTTCCAATTTAGGAGGCAGCAAAAAGTCCAAACAGAGCCCGAAAATACAACATAAATTAACAAATATCAGATTTACTATTCCGTATCTTAACAGCATAAAACATTAACAATGCTGTGCTTGTTAGCTGGAAAGCTGTCCATCCAGGTTCAAGACCTGAAAGCCACTTGATGGGGTGAGCTCCTGTTATCTGTCCCACCTCCTGCCAACCTAACAGCTAGAAAGCATGCAAATGTAAGTAGATTAATAGATAACATTTTAATAGGAAGGTAACATCATTCCATGTGCCTTGCTGGCCATATGACTACAGATGTGTCTTTGGACAATGCTGGCTCCCTCAGCTAAAAAGTGAAGATGAGCATTGTGCCCTAGAGTTACACACAACCTTTACCTGTATCCTAACTATAAGCAAGCCTACAAAGTCGTTCCAGTAATCTAGTATGAACAAAAGACTGAAATTCAACTGACAAAGAAGAACAGTTTCTCCTTTAAAGAAAAGAATCTGACAACTATCTCTCACTTTAAGTAAAAGGGCAATTAGATACAAAATCAATCTAGATACTGTTAGATTAAGACAATAAAACAATTCACAGGAAAATAGGCTAGACTATCATGTTAACTGGAAAGAAATACAACACAACAATTTTCCAGTCTAGATTGGAATAAATGTCAACGAGTCCAAAAAGAACCACCTAAAATAACTATGTATCCCATTTAGCTCTGATTGAACAAACCAATGTTATGTTCCTTGTTTTTATGTAAAACATTCTTACTCTTTAATCCATTCAGATATATTGATCATTGTCTTTAATTCTTCAAAACTTTAAGAAGCCTCTTATCCCAATTGCTCTCTAAGATTGGCATTTTTATTTTATTTTTTTTCTTTTCTCAACCTACATCTGATTTTCTTATCCAGTATTTCTAGCTTTGTCCTTTTTTGAAAGTGCCTAACTTCTTTAAAGCAATTAATAGGCAAATTCTGAATATGGTTAGCAAAGGAACGGCAACCTTACTGTCCTTTGAAAGTTGTCCTAGTTTTCTTGCCCACCATTTTCTCCTTGTGAGAAGCAACTCTATGGATCATACTGTAGCTTGGGCAACCTCACATCCTCTTGAAAGAGCTGATTTACTGGTTGACTGCTTATTCTTTGCTGCAATCAATGGTTCCACTTAGTGAAGAACTGTCTTGAGTTTGCTATTCTTATCCAGAAGTCCCTTTTTTTGTTCATTTGTTTCTGATGGACTAACTAGATAATCTGAAATACTTAGCATCAAACTTTAATAATTTAAACTTTAAATTGCTGGACTGCTAGGCACATCTTTTCCTAAATCTGATATTCTTTAAATAATGCTCAAACAGTGTTACCCTGCAATTGTTATATTTCCAAATGACTAAATATGGTATGAAAATGTTCAAAATGTTGCCACTGTTATTTGCTCCAATCTTCTAAAATAGAACACAATGTCCAGTTTACAAAATGTAGGGACTGCTGGGCACATATTGCCTTCTGCTTCAAAATTTTAATTCAGCAGTTGACAAGAAGCTTGATGTTGCTTGAATTGCCATGAAATTTCAGCCAAGGAGCAGAAAGGGTCTTCTCTACCCCCCACATCTAAAACAGGTAGCACAGCCTAAGACAAATGGGTATATTCTGTTTCGCTGATCTCTTTGCTGAGCATTTCCAAATGAACTGTAAAATTTACAGTATTTATTTGATGTAAGGCTTCTTGTTCTTAGACAAGGTATTTTGGAGAGGGTTTGTAGAAATAGCTTTTTTTTAAAAAAGAAACGCTGTTTCTGGACCTGTTCCTAAATTCCTTTGTGCCATTTTAAACCATGACTTCCAGCTTAGATATGGCAACGGTGTCTCAGTATGGTTTGGGCTAAATTTTTCATTCTTTTGCCAACAGCCATCCTGAATAGACCAGAAGCAAGTTGATGCCTTTTAGAAAGCTTCAAGCTGCCTATCTCAATCCTGGATGTGATGTTTATCCACCCCATTTCCAATACCCAATACCCAATTTATTTTGTAAGTATTAAACATATTCCATCTTTGATCCAATGTGTCACCTTTGCCTTAACTACATTGCTTTGGTTACTTCAGTGAATCCTATCACATCAATCTAAAGAAAAGTTAAATTATATTTCAGTGTATATAACACTGTCTGAAGTATCTCAACAAATTAGATTAAATATGGACTCTGCCAAGTATGGATCTAAGAGAGATCAGAAAAGAACAGAATAATAATATTGAAAAGGAAGAGAAAATCAACTGCTTCAGTTCTATTTCTGAAATGGGAAGATGGCACTGTCACCTGGAAAAAAGTTGACCTAGGAAAAACATGATTTTCAGATAATCAAAATGCTAGCAATATATATCAAGAAAGGGTGTTTTCTCTTGTTCATTTTTCTGATTAAACTTGAACTGAGAGGAAGATTTCAAAATCAGTACAGTGTTAATAAATTTAAACCAACAACGTTTGAACTTATTTAAAAGTTGCATACCCAAAAAGGTGGTTCATTTTATATCCAGTTTCATAGGGTTTATCATACCCATTTCATTATATTGTTGGTGATTTTGAAAGGCATCAAGTCTATTTTTACAAAACTATCTATAGGGTCTATGTAGAGGGCAGAAACATTATTGAAATTAAAGATGATGTTAGGTTGACACTCCACTTTGCAGCATCTCAATTCTTCCTTTTTTAATGAAAGCAGATTAAAATAAATTCACAACAAATAAATAAATAAAGTCAGGTGTGACACCGATCTTGCAGGATATCAAAGGGAATGTCTATAAGGACCCAGGATCATCACACCTGCAATGAACTAATGATTATTTGAAATATCAGCCCATAGATATCTTGCTAGCTTAAGCAAGGGATTGAAGATGTTTGGAATGTACAGATCGTGAATGGATGCTTTGATTCAAGCAGCCTTAGATAGGGAAGCTGCCTATCCCTTTGAAGCTTCAGGCTGCTAGGCTTCAACCTGTATGTTAAATAGAGTTTCTGTTTAGAATTTTCATATTCCAGATTGAAGTGGCTGGTGGAATTGGGCCAGTCCACTGGATGCTTCAGGAATTAAGGCAGAGATGCTCCACTTTCCAAGTGCAGATGTCACCTCAGTTCAGTTCAACAGGATGGTTAGACTGAAATGGTGATTCAAAAGCTGCTCAAGTACATATAATCATGTAATTTCTTTCTAGAAAATAATAAGCCTTTTTCTGCCTTGGAAGATGACTATGAATGGGGGAGGGGGGAATAACCAAACTTCTTCAGCAATATACATATATAATGTGATCAGCTATAACAAAACCTATAGGATTTTTTAAAGGAATATCCCTATTAATGTGAAATTTTATATAGAATTGAATAATTCCATATTACTGTAATTTCATTCACACGAAATTAAATATCCATTATTTGAAGCCATATGTAGCTTTAATGGTGTATCTTTAATGAGTCTGATTTTGGTTGCACATCATGCCATCTTCTTAATCTATTCCTTGTATTTATGATCACAGAATACCAGCCATTTAGAAATATGTCTGTAAGAGGCTTTCATTGTTTAACCATTGCTATTGTTTAGTTTGTACTGTGTCAACTTCACCTGTTCAATATCACTCATGCTGATCTAAGGTCTTTTTTCATGGCTTTGGATACTGAAGATGGTATGCATTCATAGTTTTTGTGCAAAACAGCATCTGAAAGTTTATAATGTCATAGTATTAAATGGCCTATCTTTTCTCAATGAGCTAAATCTTGGTTTGCTTAAAGATTATCGAATTAACCACAATTAGCTTGGTTTGCAATTAGTTAAAGGTGCCCAGTACAATTCACAACGACAAACAAGAAAAAAAGATGAAATTGTACCCCTCAACTGTTCTACTTTCATCCTAATACCACATGTACAAGTCACAGGATTTGTGTCTTGACAACACAACACAGGTTTTGTCACACTTGCTCTCCTATTGAAGCCAATGTGCAAAAGCTATAAACTATGGTTTACAAAGTAGGATAGTTGGACTCATACCCACAATTAGCAAACTAAACCAATTACATAAGGTAAGAGGTAAGATAAGATAATCTTTCTTGTCACTTTTCGTTTGTGAACACTGTGACACACTGACAAATGTGTGTTTGTGTGTATGTGCGCTTATGTGTGTGTGTGTATGTGTGTGTGTGTGTGTATATATATATATATATATATATATATATATATATATATATATATATATATATATATATATATATGGATCTTTGGTTGTTCGGTTTTCCCCAGCGTAAGATTGGAAGTATCTAGGCAACGTTTCGATGAAGTCTCATTCATCATCTTCAGGCTTCTGTCTTCGGCTCTGTGCTTCTCAGAGTGATGTGAGATTGCAGCTGCTTCTTCCTTTTAACTGCTAGTGGGGTGTACTTGACCCCACTAGCAGTTAAAGGAAGAAGCAGCTGCAATCTCACATCACTCTGAGAAGCACAGAGCCGAAGACAGAAGCTTGAAGATGATGAATGAGACTTCATCAAACGCGCTCTAGATACTTTGAATCTTACGCTGGAGAAAACCCGAACAACCAAAGATCCACATACAAATACCCGAGAACCTCAGAATATATATATATATATATATATATATATGTGGATCTTTGGTTGGGTTTTCTCCCGCGCAAGATTCAAGTATCTAGGCAACGTTTCGATGAAGTCTCATTCATCATCTTCAGGCTTCTGTCTCTGGCTCTGTACTTCTCAGAGTAATGTGAGATTGCAGCTGCTTCTTCCTTTTAACTGCCAGTGGGGTGGGACTTGATTCAGTGGGGGCTTGGCTGTGTTCTGATTGGGTGGGGGTGTGTTCTCATTGGTAGGGGTTTGGCTGTGTTCTGATTGGTTGGGGGTTAGCCGTGTTCTGATTGGTTGGAGGCATGTTCTGTTTAGGTGGGGCTTGGTTGTGCTCAGGTTAGTCTTAGTTGCTGGGGGATTTGAGCTGGTGAGTTGTGATCTTGCTGTTTGGCTTCTAGTTCGTGGTCCTGCTGCATCTTCATAGTGGGTGTCGGTTTGCTTCATGTATGGCTTGGAGGGGTTTAAAGTGGGTAGTGATGCAGCTGCAGTGAAGCTTCTGGTCCAGAGTCGTGTCTCATCTTCTGGGTGGGTGGGAGTCTGTTTTCTACATGGAAGTGTGGTGGTGGCATCTTGTGTGGCTCTCATGGGTGTGGGTCTGGTATCCTTCTTCATGTTAGGTACTCGTCTGTTCATGAGGGCGGGTTTCCAAATGGCTGGAAGGCGGGAGGTGTCATCTCGTTTGTTCATGCTGTGTGGGCGTTTTTCTATCTCTATGGCTTCTCTGATTATTCTGCTGTTGAAGTGTTCGGTTTTGGCGATAGTTCTGGTATTTTTAAAATCAATTTCATGTCCTGTGGCTTTGAGGTGTTGGACCAGGGAAGAGGTCGTTTCTTCTTTTTGATTGAGTTCTTATGTTCTTCAATGCGTGCACTTATTCTTCTGTTAGTTTGTCCAATGTATGTGGTAGGGCAGGCAGTGCAGGGGATTTCGTATACTCCTTGGTTTTCTAATTTGATTTTGTCTTTGGGGTTTCTTAGGATGGTGGATATTTTTCTGTTTGTGCAGAATGCTGTTTTGATGTTGTGTTTTTGGAGGATCTTGCTAATTTTGTCTGTAGTGCCTTTTATATATGGGAGGAGGGCTCTTTGCCATTTTCTTGTTCTCTGTCTTGGATTTTGGTTGGGGTTTCTTTTTGGATTAGGTGGGTAATCTTCTTTCTTTGGAATCCATTGGCTGTAAGTACATTGGTGAGAGTGTGTAGTTCGGTTTTTTGGTGTTGTTCATCGGCTAAGCATTTTGTTCTGGAGATGAGTGTCTTGGCTACGGAATTGATCTGTGCTGGGTGGTGGTGTGAGAGTGCATGTAGATAGCGGTTAGTATGTGTTTTCTTCTGGTAGATGGTGTGTCCTAGGGAGCCATTGGATCTTTTGTATACCAAGACATCTAGGAAGGGAAGTTGGTTGTTGGCTTCTGTTGTTGGCTCCACACAGCATGAACAAACAAGACGACACCTCCCGCCTTCCAGCCATTTGGAAACCCGCCCTCATGAACAGACGAGTACCTAACATGAAGAAGGACACCAGACCCACACCCATGAGAGCCACACAAGATGCCACCACCACACTTCCATGTAGAAAACAGACTCCCACCCACCCAGAAGATGAGACACGACTCTGGACCAGAAGCTTCACTGCAGCTGCATCACTACCCACTTTAAACCCCTCCAAGCCATACATGAAGCAAACCGACACCCACTATGAAGATGCAGCAGGACCACGAACTCGAAGCCAAACAGCAAGATCACAACTCACCAGCTCAAATCCCCAGCAACTAAGACTAACCTGAGCACAACCAAGCCCCCACCTAAACAGAACACGCTCCAACCAATCAGAACACGGCTAACCCCCTACCAATGAGAACACACCCCACCCAATCAGAACACAGCCAAGCCCCCACTGAATCAAGTCCCACCCCCACTGGCAGTTAAAAGGAGGAAGCAGCTGCAATCTCACATTACTCTGAGAAGCACAGAGCCAGAGACAGAAGCCTGAAGATGATGAATGAGACTTCATCGAAACGTTGCCTAGATACTTCGAATCTTACGCGGGAGAAAACCCGAACAACCAAAGATCCACATATAAATACCCGCGAGAACCTCAGAAAACAAATATACATACACACACACACACACACACACACACACAGACATATACACGGATCGCCTTGGCACACTAGGGTATTCTCAACAATATCTTTCTTCATTTATTACTACAGGGTTTTTTTTTAAGTTAAAAGGAAGATAGGAAACCCCTATCACTCTTAGTCTTTAATTCTTTCCCTGCTTTTACTACTGTCTCATGAAAGGGGAGGAGAATTATCTCTAATCCCAGATATAGCAGAAAATGTTTCTTTGTCCATACAAAACAGTGCACAACAGACAGGACGATTAAAGCAGCCTGTTTTCCATCTGTTTTTCGAAGGGCCTGAACAATACTGTGTTCAGATTACATTTGCTAGCCCTTTATTTTAGGAAACAGCATCCTAATTTGTGAGAGTGGTGTGAATCACTTTTAAGTTACTTATTAATCACAACTTCTAAAATAAGGAAGCATGAACAAATGCAGAAACATAGCAAGATAAATATAGGCTGTTTTTAAATTAAAGAAGTAAAACTGAATCTAAAAGTGCTATATTACTTTATAAATAAAAATTTAAACACTCTCACTTTTTTTTAATACCGGTGGCATGAAGCCCTCTGCTTTATCTCTATCATCTGACAACTCTTTACGACTCTTTGTAACTCTGATGTTAATCCCTTTAAAAAGTTACTTGCCTCTATACTTCTTCAGCATTTTTTAGAAAGCCTTTTATAGGAACAATGTTACCATAGGTCAGTTTGAATGGGTTTTGCTCTAAGTCAGTCTCAAGGACAAACAGCTTCTTAAGATTACTCTGTCAACTATTGTTTATTTTATGTGTGTATCATACTGTAAGTTGGTTTTCCTCATGTTTCTAGCTGATGCTTTAAAACAAAATGTTGCTGCTTCAGATTTGATTTTTTTCCCAATTTACCAATTTACAAGCTGCTTATTTTCCCCTTGCTTTCTTATTTCTCTCTGTAAGGGTAGAATCATTTTTGGCTAGCTACCTTGAACAAGAAACTTGGGAAGATACATTCATTTATTGTATGCTGCAGCAACTTGATGCCAAGACTTGCAATGCCGCAGTATTTGATGGAGGAGAAAAGAAAAGAAAAAGAAGGAATAACAACAGGCAGGGATGAATATGATATTGAAATGACATTCCAATAGCATTTCCCAGCCTAGCAGCCTAGAGCAGTGACTCCATGCAAACATTAGGTTGAACACGAAGTGCACCATGGTTTAATTTTCTATTTCTGAACTAATTCATAGCCCCATTTGGATATTTAAAGAAGTGCTCCAGTTAAGCCTTCTTTCCAGGCAGCATTGTACAGTGAAGGTTTTCTCTTGGAAACTCATGTTCACTATGTAAAGTTTTAACATAAGGATTAGTCATACAATGAAATTTACGTGAGTCAGAATCCTCTGTGCTAAATGCTTAGTTCAGGTGAAAACCTCCATGTGTACAGTTGCACTCTCATGAACACTCAAATTTACAACAAGATCATAAAAGACCAATGAAATAGAATATTTATAGCTCAGGGTTGAGATGAGGGGTCCTTGGTTCTCTCTGAGCTTGGTTGTTTTCTTGTAGACATTTCATTACCCAAACTAGGTTACATCATCTATTCTACGCTGAAAAATCTGCAAGAAAACAACCAAGCTCAGAAACCAAAAAGGACTTCTCATTATTAAAAGAAGCAAATTAGTAATTAACTAATTGGGATTTCATACCAATCTGTGATGAGAATTTGGCCTGTTGTGAATTTTATTTTGGTCCAGCAAATGCTGTTACTAGTTTGGTCAAAAAAAACCCTCCCTCCTATCTTACAAAAAAATGCATTCCGGTTCATTAAAAAGAAAAATAAATATTTCTGACATAATCTTTTACAACCGTGGCAGAGCTAAAAAAAGAAAAGAAAGAAAGCAGTGGATTGGATCAGGATCCATCTCATCTGCCTAATGCTAAATTATGGGGAACAGACATGATCATCATTTTGAGAACAGCTGCTGAGCATGAAGCTAAACTGGAAGCATTCATTTTTTTGAAAGTAAAATATTCATTTTTGTTTTGTGTAGGAAATTTTGAACTAAGACTTAATTGCATCTCAAAAAGAAGTTGAAAAGAGATTTGCTCATATTCATACTTGAGCTTTTAGTTGCATAATAGCCAAGAAGAAAATGACCACTTGAGTTAGAAGCAAAGAATCAGGTGTTCCAACCAAAAGTTTTTATGGGCATAGATAGGAAATTCAAGAAGAAACTCAGAAACTGAGTTATACCTAGCTTTGTCTAAAATGCAGCATTCATTAGTTTTCAAAACCCCTTCGGTCATTGATATTTAAAAGTGGTATTTCAAGAGCATGTGGAATCCCTGCAGTTTTTTTTCCTCTGATCTATTATTTTTAAAGCAAAGATAGACAAAGAAATATTTTAAAAATTTGTTGAATTTAATTCTTTTATTTATAAAATGAAAAAGAAGAAAATGGTCTTAACCAAGTTGGTGTTGTTAATGCACTGGGTACTTGTGCACGCTGTTAAAGTGGCAGATTGCAAACCACTACAACTTAATAATAATAATAATAATAATAATAATAATAATAATAATAATAATAATAATAACAACAACAACAACAACAACAACAACAATAACAATAATAATGCTGCATTGTATGATTTAAACTTCATTATTAAATTGCAATTTATAATTTAATTTATAAGTACATTTATACAATGATCTCTGCAGCAAACTTTCAAGATATGAAAATTACACTGCAAATGCCATAACGTCTTGAAATTGAAGCATTTGAGTGATGACCCAATCCTGCACATATTCAATATTGTGCCTTATAATAATTGTTAGGTGTCTTACAATAATTTAAAAAATACAAAGCATAAAACATGGAGTAAAAATATCATTACAATTAGCTAAAGATTAAAAGAGATGTGTGCCATTCTAAATACTGGGAAAATGTGGAACAAACCAACATCTTTGGTAAGAACTCCCCATATCCTGGGAGCCTGTTCAATAGCCAAAGGGAAGAGTGTAGAATATGGGCAAGATTGTTATCAGCCTTTCAGGACAGACCAAACTAAGAAACTAAAACCATGTAGATCAATACTACTTGTACTGTAAACCTTTATTACTAGAATCTTACAAGTTTAAAAGCACTTCCTTTCCTGTCCCTTTATGTTTGTGTGAACTAAGGAGGTGCTTGTTAATGCATTCTTGATCCAGACTCAGGACCCATTTCTCTTTATCCTGGTATCCATCTGGACTACTTTGGTGTTATAAGTTGAGGTTCTCCTTCTTCTTTGCCTTCAGGTCCTGTCAGTTTTTGATAGGGAGAGAAACCTCCAGTCTACATTCCCTTTTTTGTTGGTTTTTTTTTGGGGGGAGCAGGGCTTCCAAATGACTTCTGGGTGCAATTCATGCTGCTGGTTGTTACCTATAAAACCTTTCATGGCATGTGGGTGAGATTTTTCTAGTTGTCACTACCCATCCCATTAGGTCTGGTAGAAAGGATATGGTTCATCTTATTAGATCCAGGAAGCATGGTTTTGTTTTTGTTTTTTCTGTTCCAGTGCTGGCCCTTTGGAAACCATATCACCTAATCTCTGGTTAGCTCCAGGAGGTGCTAGAATCCTCTTTTACTGGCTCACAAAAGCCAAGCATTAAATTTTCAAGAATCTTGCAATCTGGTGGAAAACAGAGCTTAGTCATAATGTCCAGTAAACTGATCAGCAATTTGGCAATTAATGGCACAGTGCAGTAGAGGCAAGTTTTTTACATTTATGCACACCACCACTCCCAACCCTGTGGTCTCCTTGAAAGTCCTTGAGACCTGGCTATTATCCCAAGTATGGGAATTGGGAGATCAATTGAGCCAAAGTTGGTTGGCTACCACAAAATAGGTACCATTTTGGTGGAAGATAACAGCATTCTGTGTTTTGCCGTATGCTATGCACATGTCATGCTGTCCACATCACCATGGGAATATCTTCAGGCAATGTTGTTTCCCTCAGCTAAGGTGAGCATTGCCTCCAAGAGTACAAGACTGGATAAGGGAAACCTTTACCTTTTTATAATGATGGTTAAGTAAGATACTGAAATTTAAATTTTCCATCTTTTGAAATTTTAAATTTAATTTGTTCTGTTTAACATTGCTTTACTGAATTTTTTTTTTTGGCCTGTATTGATACTTCCAACCATCTTGGGAGTTTTTTGTAAAAAGAAGAGGTGGTTTTGAACAACAACAAAACAGTTTCCAAACAAAGATTATTCTCTTCCAGAATACTTCCTAACTATTTAACATGGCAGTTTATAACATTTAAATCAGATAGCCTTCCATTGCAGATAGCTTTACATCTGTAAAAAAATGAAGACAGTACATTTTCCAGAGTGTGAAAGCTAATGGTAATAAATTGTACATTGGTGCAAAAGCTAGCAAGTCTGTCTTATATCATATCCCTACCATATTATATTAGTGTCTCAACACTGTCCCTCCTTTAACTGTGAGAAACTTTTAACTAAAGTAATCTGTGCCAAAAGATCTATTAAACATGTGCATATGACAGAACTGGGGAATAATTGAAGGTTTTCTCCTATTGAACATTATTTGATAAAAATGTATGGGGTTTAATGTTCTTTTTCTGAGATCTAATGGGACAGATACATTTATTTTTTTGTGAATGATGCTTTTAAAATGGCAACCTAATTGCACAGTATTCTAGGGGAGAACACTATATGCCCAGCTAAGCATAAGGAAAAAAAAGTTTAACGAAACTAAAAAGCTCTCCAATAGCTATGCTGCAGGCCTAGCATAAAGAGAATAAATAGCCTAAAGAGGATAAAAAGTTTCTGGAACACCAGAGGAGTTTGAAAACCAAAGCAAGTAAAGAAAATTGGACTGACAATTTAAGTCATCTGTATTCTATGAACAAAGGATAAAAAAAACCTGGATGGTTCTATAGATTTATAAAGTGAAGTAAGTTATGACTTCAACTATATTGATTGTAAAATTTCATTTTTAGACATGGACTTATTTTTCTAGGTGACCTATAACACTGGCTGTCCATTGAAAATTAAAGAACCAAGATGCATGCTCTTTCATCTAACTGGCATGCATTCTGGAAGCTGCAGTTGTGATTCTTTGTTGACCCAAAGTATTCTATTAGTTATCATGAACTATGCTAGTAAATTCTGGACCAACGGTTGGATTCAAATTTCTTAACAACCGGTTCTGTGGGTGTGGCCTAATTTGTGGGTGTGGCTTGGTGGCCATGTGACTGGGTGGGAATGGCTTGTATGTAACTATTATAAATATTTATGTAAATATTGAATTTTTTTATAAAAAAGAGCAACTTTTACCCAAAAGCAGGCAAAGCAGGCAGGCAGAGTGAGTTGCTCACAGAATCACAGATTCACTTAGAGATCTATCTATCTTCAATCGTCTACCTGAGTCTGCCTGAAAAATAGAAACTTCAGTCCTAAGGAAGGACTCCGAACTGGGGACAATCGTGTGTGCAGCATTTGCAAGAAAATCCTTTTGTTTCCTGCTTTTTTAACCTCAGCTGTGCCTCGTAAAGCAGTGAGGAGGGAAAAGTAGGGAATAAAGAACAGCCTAGAGCTGGGGCAGGTGGGTGAACCAAACATCGAACCGGTTCGGTGTTTGGCTGCTCTTCACAGCTATAGGTTCTATAGAACCAGGCCGAACTGGTAGCATCCCACCCCTGATAAGAAGCATTATTTTTAATTTTTCTGAATTTCTTCAGATGTTATCCAGGAATATATTAATAAAACAAATGCAATTGATGACTATTTTTAAAGCTCATGTGTTGATTTTAGTCCTCATGTAACTTCAACAAATTTTATTCTTACACCCTGGGTGAAAGAGAAAAATTTCAAACTGATATGAAAGTGATAGCCATTGGAAGCAATCATGACTGAAAAAAGATTTCCAATCTAGAACAAAAGGTTTAATAACTATTTCCAGAAACTTGTGACATGGTTTGCTATAAGATTCTAACCTGGCCTTTTCAAAACAGCCAAAAAGTCCTGACAATCAGAAAACAGACGTAGCGTACAGTGAACCAGGAAAAACCAATACTTCAGTTTTGTTCTTTAAACAAAAGTCTTATGTTTTCAGAATGATGATAATTATTTATTATTGTCTCATATAGATTTCATAGTGTATTCTCTAAAATCAAAACTACCAAATTCTTGATTTCCTTATGAATTTGACCTGCCTTTGTGACTCAATCTCAAAGCCTGGATGGGAATTATATTTAGCATCCATTACATTTAAACTTTGAATCAATATTTTATAGCCCAGCAATGTCAAGAAGAAGATATATGAGAAGGTAGAGAAGTACCAGCATTTGAAGGAGGAACTGGAGAGGAGGTAGAAAGTAAACTGGTCCTAGTGGTAGTAGGAGCACTTGGACTGTGACTTCTATGCTGGGAGAATGTCTCCAACAGATCCCAGGAACGACCTCAGAGCTTTATGTCCAAAAGAGTGCAGTGATAGGAAAGCTAAGATATTGTTCAGAACTCTTACACATACCAGTCAGAAGGGAATGTTTTATATGGTATATAAATGGTTTTTTAAATTATTTTTATTATTTTCTCTTTTTTGTTTTATATATTATCCTTGTCATTAATTTATAATATAAAATACAAAAATACAAAAGCAAATAATAGGAAAAATAGGGGAGGGTAAAGGGAAGAGAAAAGTGTGAAAAAGAAGGAAAAAAGGAAGAAAAGGCATTGACTTCTGACTCCCTTTGGTGCCGTAGAATAAGGTAGTAACCTCAAACCTCAGCTTTTCATTTTTACATAATAGTATAAACTAGCCATTTCTATAACAATAGGTCTATCTAATCAGTAAAACCCCAAATCAAAGTTTCATTTTTCTCGACCTCAAGCACAAAGTCCAGAAGTGGTTTCCAAGTAGAAACAAAAGTAATTGTTTTTTTTCCTTTATCAAAGCAGTCAGTTTAATGGAAATGTCCTTCCATTTTTGTGCATGGAATAATCTTGATGCCGTCGACATATATAATATCAAAGTTCCATTTCCCGCCCCCCCGAAGTCCAAATGTAATGGATTGTGGGAGAGCCAGGAGAAACAGCCATAACATAAACAATGGTCTGATAAAACCCGAGAGGCCATGCTTTCAGAATTGAAAGATTCTGCTACTGCAACCTTACAATAAAGATAGTGTTAGTGCCTATGGCTTTGGTTTCCTGACTGGACTACCAAAAAGGACTGACAATAAATAGGCCCATCTTTAACATAACCTCTCTCAAGTTACCCAAACTGTAAGTGTCTCCCCCCACACCAAAAATACAATGTAAAATTGCCAAGGTAGCATCAGAGAAGTTCATGGTAGGATCAAAAAAACCAAGATGGCACCTTCAATCATGTGATGATTTCCACCTTAATATTGTTGATTCCTTCTGTTGATTCAAAGAAAAAACAGAATTATATGATTTCTGCATTTCTTCTAATGTTAGAATGGTGTCATATTAGAAGGATATGAACATGAATTGAATGTTGTTTCTTCCATCATTAAGAACTGCATCCAGAGCAATACCCTCATGTTTTATTTTTCCTCTGCCATTCACAATAACATATCACAAAATATATAAACAAAAAAATAAATAAATTTAAATGAATAAATAAAAATAAAGTACCTGTTTTTATCATTTCATCAACTGTTGTGCTTGTTTGGCAGTTCCCCTGTCAAAGGCATTTCAAAAAAATGTAAAAGAAAACAATAATAAACATACAAGCATAAAATATTTTGAAATGTGGGAAGTGATACCTGGAAATATTTAAAACATTAAAGAAAGAAGAATTTACCATATACTTCGAATATAAAAACATCAACATATATGCAAAGAGGAGGCCTAAATGAGATAATTCTTTAAGCAGTAAGTAAATTACAGTTATAGGAGCTTTTAAAACAGTGAAGATGTTCAGAAATAATATGTTTATTACAACACATTAATTAATAATATAGAGGAACATGGGATAGGGAGATTGTTTGATGGTCTTAAAAATATTATCACAGGATGTAACCCTTTTCCAAATAAAGCTGCCTTTTGCAATTGACTGATGGTGATTTGGTTAATGCTAATGATGTCAAATGATGTTCTGTTTTTTTTGGAATTACACACAAGGTACCTATTACTATTGGTGATATATTTGCTTTCTTTTGTCACAGTGGTTCTACTTTTATTTGCATGTCTTTGTATTTTGTGATTTTCACCAGTTCTTCCCCTCCCTCCTAAACTTTTGTCTCCAGATATTACAATGTCCACTATCTGGACTTTTTTTTTTTGTATTTTTTGTTGGCAGTAGTTAATTCTGGGGTGCCGTGTGACCAACGCTTCTTTGTTTAAATTCTAAAGTCCCAGAGTACTGTAGCTTTTTTATTTTCTATTGCTTTGTTTATTTTGTAGTCCCACCAATTGTTGCATGCAGGCAAATGGTATTTCTTGCAAATACTGTTGCTACTTTTTCATGTTGTTATTGTTGTTGTTGTTGTTGTTGTTGTTGTTGTTGTTGTTGTTGTTGTCAAAGTTAGATTTAAAGAGAACTGGTAGAATCTACAGTCTGGACAGCCAGCCAGTTGTCTGTCAAAAATCAATGAAAATAATTCAGACATCGGTAACAGATGGAGGAGTTAATAAATCTGAGCAATGAAATATGAATCTTATTGCTAAGTAGTGCAGCTGGTATGTCTAACTTGTAAATACTTGCCCTTAGGACACTGTTACTTTGTGCTTTAATGCATCTTTAACAGCTCTTTAACTGCATCATACCAAAATACAAATGCTAGCTTTAAAGTGGCATTGATTGGAGAGACTTCTATTAATATCGTTTTGTATACCAGGGTAAATAAAATAAATAAATATTACTGGTTTGCTCAGTCCTTTCATTCCATTCTTGTCTGAGGTTAATGTTTTAAAAAGCATAATCTCGGGAGGATAATTTTTGCACTAAAAAGGGTACTCAGATTATTCTTCTGACAAAGATTAGCTCTGGAAGGCCAATGTTATTAAACCGTAATTCAAATAAAACTGTTCTGCTTCTATTTCTGAGCATTAAGAGCTTTCTTAATAATTTACTTTAATGCTGAAGGAATTGATGGCACTATTTAAAGGCACTTTGGCTAACAAATTGTTATTGGCACGCACAGCATGTTATTGTGATGTGCCAAAAATATTGCTATGTTAGCATACTCTTAACATCCATAAAATGGGATATAATCAAACAGCTTGCATGGCATTCCTGAGCTGTTCTCATGGTTTTTTTTTTCTTTGCTTTTCAAGAAGACAATTCATCTGCTTGGCATCAGCACTGTAATGAGTGAGTGAAGAATAAATGATTTGAGAGTTTTCCATATCACATGCCAATGATATGCAGCCTCACAGCTTCCAGCTTTCCAAGATGGTCAAGTGTTTTCACGCAGAGAAAGATGTATTGGATGAAGGGAAGGTGCAGAGTGAACTTCTGGTATGCAATGCTTGCTCTCTCCCTTATGTCTCCATTTGGAGGGGGGGGTCTAGTCTCCCATCTTCTGCATCTGTGACTGACGAGCTAAAAATAACATGCAGCTTAATCAGAAGGAGCATAAAGCAAACAGTGTTACTGTGCCATTTTTGGCCATTGGATAATTACAGGGAAAATGTTGTTCCTTGGAGAATCAGGGTGTCTGTTTGATGTCTGATTTAACTCTGTAGGTGTTCAAGTGGATAATCTTTAATATATACAGTACAGTATACTAGATGTTTGGATAATCAATAATGCAGGTTATATTGTATTTCATATTGTAAAACTATTATCTCCATATGATGTTTGAAAAATGTTTGTAGAAATATTACCTTCAGATGATGATGATGATGATTTCTCACTCATGCTAGATCTGTAGCAACTAAGAAATATTGCACACCTTGAACATGTTGTTTTCCTTCATTCCTTTATTGTCCCATTTCATTCCAGTGCTTCCCATTCTAGAATCATAGTGTGTGTTTAGGGTAAAATTGTGAAATGTTGAAACTTTGCCTTGATACCCCATTCTTTTTGAGAGTTCAAGGCAACTTACAGTTGTCTTCGTCTTACAACAGTTCACTTAGTGACCATTCAAAGTTACAATGGCACTGAAAAACGTGACTTCTGACCATTTTTCATACTTACAACCGTTGCAGCATCCCCATGGTCACGTGATTTACATATGGACGCTTGACAACGGTCTCATGTTGCAGTGTCCTGGGGTCATGTGATCACTTTTTGCGCCCTTCTGATAAACAAACTCAATGGAGAAGCCAGATTCACTTCATAACTGTGTTATTCGAGATTCGCTTAACAACTGTGACAAGCAAGTAAAATGGGGCAAAAGTCACTTAACAAATGTCTCACTTAGTAACATAAATTTGGGGCTCAATTGTGGTCGTAAGTGGAGGACTACCTGTATTTATTTGTTGAAATTATTTGCCACCCATCTCTTAACAAAATGACTCTGGGGTGGGCTTCCAGCCCTAACTTATGTGATGTTTCCCTTTTCTTGCCTCCCCTCCCCGCATTTCAGCCACCCTGGGAAGTAAGTTGGGCTGAGAGAGGAAAGTGATCTGAAATCATTTAGATAGCTTCAGGATTAAGTGTGGCTTGAATGCAGGTCTTTCTGCCCCATGGCCAACATCTTTGCAGTTGCTTCTCCTAAAGAGGAAGCACATGCCACATTTATAAACAAGGATATACTGGTTAAACATAAATAGGGTTCTAGTAATTATGAATGAGTTTCTAAGATGTATCAAATATTTGGATTCATTGTCATTTGTGAGTTGCATTTTCAAGAAAAAATAATGGGATAATTATAATGGAAAAAGAAATCTTTTCACCCTGGGTAAGTAGTTAAATAAGGGCAATAACTCAAAGAATAAAGATTAGAAAAGTCATTGAACTTGTGTTGAAGATATGGGGATACAACCCTGCCATTGGCATTTTACTGAATCTTTCCATTTGTGATATGGTGGACTCTGGATCTGTTTTCTAATGAGTCCAAGAAACTCCAACCCAACTGAACCCAACCTAACCCTGAAAAGAATTTATTATTTGTTGACTGGGTGCTTTTGCAAAATTGTACAGTATTGGTGGCAGTTACAGAATTCAATTACCAGGCAAAATTGAAGGCAAACTTCTAGCTGCTTCCTTTAGCACTGTTCCCAAGATGTTCTGAACACCCTCAGCTTAATTTTACTTTCCTTTTTCTGAGCAGTTGGGCAGATCGTAAATACTGTGTAATAGCCATCTACAATGGTTGTGGACCTCATATGAAATCTCATGGCTATGCGACTAAGTACCTATTTATTAGAAGGAAAACCATGGGTCCCCTTTATGTCATTTTCTTTGGGGCCTAAAGATGCTGTATATACCCTTTCCATTAGCAGGTGGGCATGCTTTAAAAGAGGAATTACTCACCTGTGATAACCATTTTGATTATCTTAGTATGCCACTGAAACCTGTCTAGAAACATACTAGTTTTTTAAAAAAGTTGAGGCTCTTTTGTTTTGTACCATATCAGCTTCCTAATTAATTGTTTTACACTTAAGCAGTTTAAAGAATAAAGTTTACACTGAAGAGAGCCAGCTAGGTGCTAAGACTGTTGCTGCTGTCCTATAACAGAAGCACTTGTTTTTTTTCAACCTTAGCAACTCTAAGATTTGTGGACTTCAATTCCTAGAATTCCAAGAATGGGGTATATCTTAAACATGCCAAGGTTCAGAAACACCGACTTAGAATGTTATTTCCCATTAAAACACATTCTCCTTAGCCAAGAACAATGAACAGTTAAACCTCCACATCCACCCACATTGTGATAGGAAGAATGATGTTAAGATGAATGGATGAATGCTGTGAGGTTAATCGATGCCATTTGAACACGAAGTGGCAACCTGATTAAAGAAATTAGAGCTAATTAAAGGTAAAATGTTTTTCCCTAAATTTCATTTCATGGATCTGATAATGTGAGATGCCACTCAGGGAATGCATTTCATCCATAAACCCTAGATTTTATGGCTTGTGTATAACACTTGTAATCATTTGCTTAATATGTTTGGATATTATTAAGCATAATTCATCTCCCACTTTACTTTTACTTAGTTAAAAGCCTAATGACTTTCCAAATTTTGACTGCAGATGACACCTGGCCTGATTTTTTTGTAAGCAGATATTTTAGCAGATATCAGACCCAGGTTTCTTATCATTGTTTTTGATTCTTCCCCCTCCAAAGAATGCCAAAAATCAGAAGGCCATGAAACACAAAAGACATTTGATGACAGATAAAGCTTTAATTCTATGCAAAAGTACCTTTGGGATTAATATCATTAAAATCAGTGGTACTTCATTCTGATTCTCAACCTTAAGTAACTTTAAGATTTATATTATATTTATCTTATGCATACACACATTTGTATAAATAAATATATTGATATTAATTATTATTTATTCAGTGTGGATAGCTGTCCAAAGTGACTCTGGATGGTTTATAATTCTAAAATGACATAATAATTAATACAGTTAAAAGCAATAAACCGATAAAAAAATTCAAAAATCAAATACAAATAGAAGCTGAGGTAATTAATCAACTAACAGTAAAGCCAAGAAATGGGGCCCTTAACACATTCCAAGCCCCAGGCCTCATAAATGGCCAAGATTTTAATGCCTTGTGAAAGGCCAACTGTCAGGTTTCCGAGTGATGAAAGCCATTTAAAAAGAAAAGAACAAAGTCCATCTTCAAAAAATATTTCTTTTATTTAGGAAAGCATCAAATAGGCAAAGTCCATGGTAATTCCAGATCTGATATAACCCGGAATTACCCCACAATATTACAAATTAGAAACAACCCCCAAAAGTCACATTTTCCAATAGAAATAATTCAATATTGCTTGATGTCATAAATCTCCACCTCAAGGGGCCCAAGCATGGACAGCTCATTTGAAAGATCATCTAGCCAAAACACTCTCTTTATCTCTATTCCTCCTCCCCTTAGGAATGTGGCAAGCCTGAAACCCTTCCCCCCATGACTGCCACAAAGAAAGTAAGAAAAAGAATATATACTACCTCAAGGTATAGACTACCTAATATAGCTACACTTATGTCAATTTGGGGCTTGACACCAACAAGTATGCAAAGGAAGAATATTTCAGAAGGCAGAGGCTGTAGCAGAGAGGGCTTGGGTTTTTTTAGTTCCTGCCAATTGACAGTATTATATATTGTATTGTGATAATGTAATATAATAATATAATATAGTATAATATAATATAATTTACTGTACCATGCTATACTATACTAATAAGAGGATAGGATCTTGTATTGAGCAATATCATTCTTGAGAGGTTCTAGCATATCCTTTTTCAACTCTGTATCCAAGTTGGCCTCACCCATTACCTGTTGCCCATGGAACAATATTATTTGGGAAGAGCATTGAGGCTATAGACTTTATCCTTAATGTGTTTTGTGTACCATGTGGGCTAAGGCTATCTGGGTATAACATCTTGGCATTGTATTCCTTCTTATTTGAGAAGTTCAGAAAGTGCTGATTGTGTTTCCTGAAAACATGGATTTCTCTACTAGCTTGAATGCCTGTTTCCTTTCTCCAAATCTCACATTCTCTCACATTCTCTCAAATCTTTCTCTTTATCACTTCTTAAAATTGCCTACCCTATGTGCCTTCATGGAATCTGGTCTTCATATAATATCTTCTGTTTACACTGGGTGGTGGAAATTGTAGCACTAGTGGTGCTATGTTTTTATTATTTTAAGTACTGTTTATGACACTTTTCAATTGTTTGAAAACCATTGATATAGGTTGAGTTGTAAGTGTTAAATAACTTTCCACTTGTTTCCTTTGTAAGACTGTAATCTCCTTGTTGAAAGGGAACAATCTGGATGTTTTGTCTTGTTTTTTCTATGTGATTCTGTAAATGTGAACATATATTGAATAAAGTTTGTGACCTTTTAAATATTTAAGATACATTTTATTTAGAGCCAAAAACAGAGTTCATCCCACTTACAGAGAAATAAAAATAAATGGAATTTAAGAAAGTTTCAACTAATGAAATATATGTTATATATTTCAACTACTCTGCTTTAAACATATGCCCCATTTAAAGTTGGAAATGTGAGATATAAAACCTATCAATGCATTTGTTTTCAGTTCTGCAGATGGGGAAAAATGACCCATTGCTATGTTAAATGAACAATTCTGATCTGGTTTTGAGCCAACAAAGTATCTGTAAATAGAACAACTAGACTTTTGTCTTACATAGAGTTTTAGGACCCTGATATTTCCAGAAATGAGATAATATTGAGAATGATCTGATGGTTTATTTTATGGGGGAAGTGACTTTTTATTTTAATATAATACGTGAACCAGGGAAGTTTGATTTTCCAGTGATACTAGATCAAAATGATATTATTTCACAACCATCATTATTATTAACCTTGTAGTTTCCTCTCTTCCATTTTCAGCTCATTATGAATTTACTGGTAAAAGTATGTGTCAATCCTTCAAAGGTCAGTGTGACACAAATAGTTTTTGAATTCACAATTTACTTAAATCTTGAAAGAACTAGCAACAATTAAAATGTCATGATCCCCTCCTTCCCAAAAAGGTAAGGAAAAGGAGAGTGGACCAAGACATTGGGGATGGGCAGGAGATCTGAAGATGAACTGGAAAACACAACCAGCACAATTCCAAATAAAGGAAATTAAAGAATGGGGTTGAAGAACAATGAATGTGGAATTAAGATTAATTAAAAATGCCAGGAAAAGATGGATTTAAGATGATAACAAAAAAATGGAGCAAGAACAAGAAAAGAGAGGACAATTCTTCTAGGAAAATACATGATTAAATTGTGGAAGGCCTACATCTGGTGCTGCACATTCTCAATTTTCTTTGGTGAAGGAGGAGGACAAGGAGGAGGAGGAGGAGGAGGAGGAGGAGGAGGAGAAGGAGAAGGGGAAGAGAAGGAGGTGAAGCACAATATATATTAGTTGCCTTCAATATTCCCAATAATGTGCACAGAAATAAATGCAAATGAAATTGTTGTTTTTTTTAAAGCCAAGCAGATTTCAAAAAAGATAGGACTATTCTATGTACTTTATTCAGCATAACTGTGTTAGATTGTGGGTAACTGACAGTGAACCAATACTGACCATAAACTCGCCTCATCATGAGAGACTCCTCGTCATGGGAAACAGGTATTTAATATATCTAGTCTAGTGAAAAGAGGGACTAGGAATAACATAATAGCAGTGTTACAATATTTGAGGGTCTGCCACAAAGAAGAGGGGGATAACCTATTTTCCAAGGCAAGACAAGAAACAATGGATGGAAACAAATCAAAGAGCAAAGCCACCTAGAACTAAGTAAAAATTCCCTAATAGTGAGAACAATCAACCAGTGGAATAGTTTGCCTTCAGAAAAGCTCCATCATTGGAGGTTGTTAAGAAAAGAATGGACAGCCACTTGTCTGGAATGGTACAGGGTCTCCAGTTTGAGCAGGAGTTGAACCAGAAGACCTCCAAGGTCCCTTCCAACTCTGTTATTCCTTTTTAAAAGTTTTTTTTAAATTTTAACAACAAAGACAACAAATAAAACCATCTTTCAATTTTATAGTGTGTTGGTTGGATACATATATCTTGTGCGCATAATAATATTATTGTACATTTCTTACTGGATTATATTTATAAACCATTCTAAGCAACATTTTATATCATATTAATGCTCTCACAGACTTTGTAAACAGCTGGAAAGTTAAATAGAAGAAAAAAAGATTATTGTGACCTTGGACAAGATATATGTTTTTGACTTTGGCTTTCTGGTTTGTTGGACATTATATTGAGGCATTCACTTAGTTTGTGGCAGCTGCAAATTGCTTCCTTTTTCTGATTAATTTTTTTAATTCTGCTGGTGTGCATTTTGGGCCTATTGGCTTTTTAATATTTGGTTTGAATTTGGAACACTGTTTTTTTCCTTATTCCCCTTATTTTTCTTATCAACAAGTGGATTATATTTGGATTTTTCTTTTTCTTTTTTTCTCTTTTTCTTTTTGGGAAGCTGGTGGATTTGTATTTTTGAATTATTTTTCTTTTTCCCCTTTCCTGTTATTACATTGGATTTTTGGATTTTATACTCTTTCTATATATTATTTTCTTCCTTATTTTAATTTCCCCTTTTTCTTTTAAATTTTTTTATCCCTACTTCTTTTTTAACATAATTGGATTAAGGTAGAGAAGAACCTGAAGATTCTTTTGTGAGTGGATTATAACCAGCCTGAGATGAGAAAGACAATTGCCACTGGATCATTAATCCACACCTCTTCATTGCTGAGCCCAGTTGGTCAACGATATATAACAACCTTGTTGCAACAAGAGAGATAAATAAAATGAGGTCTCAATGCAAGAAATAAAAGTAATGCTGCAAGCAATATAAGACCAAGGGAAGTGTACAGATGATAGAATTGGAAAGATGGAAGAGAGGATGGGAAGGATAGAAGATAAAATGGAAAACATGCAACAAATGATGATGAAAATGAAGAAAGAATGCAAAAGATGGAAGAAAAAGGTGAACAGAGAAGAAAATAGGAGAAACACATAGCAGATTGACAGCAATTGAGCACAAAAATGGGAAAGAGATAATAACTTGGGAGATGTACAAGGCTGATTTCTATTTAAGATTCCAGAATATTGAGGAAGAAAAAAGGAGAAAATCTTACAGAAATTATGACAGAAGTCCTGGCAGGCGCCTTGGAAGTATCCAAAGAAAATAAAGCCTACATATCAAGTATAAATAATGGAAGAAGAAAAGAAATTAATCTCCATAAACATAAATAGACTGAACTCGTGTATTAAAGGGAAAAAGATATTTCATAAATTAGAAAATTTATGGCATAATTTGTTTACAAGAAGTGCATATTAAAAAACAACATACATATATTTTGAATTGTCCTAGAATTGGCAATTTATATACATCATTGGCACAACAAAATAAGAGAGGAGTAGTCTTATACATTAAGAATACAATTAAAGCCGAATTAATTTTCACAGATGAAGAATGGAGAATATTGATAGTGGAAATAACAGATAATAATTCAAAGATGCTCTTAGTAGCAATATATGCACCAAATAACAAATAAGATGAATTCTACAAGAAATTACATAATAAGATAATTGAATTGGAATACAAAAAGATATATGGAGAGAACTGAACAGTAATAATAGACAATATACATTTTACTCCAATAGTCATTTATCATGGTCAAGAATAGATATGACTTGGATGTCAACTGATTTGATCTCAAACATACAAGAAGTTAATATTGAAACAAGAACTTGGGCAGACCATAATCCAATATGGGTCAAATGGAAGGGTCAAAGGAAAAGATCAAGATGGACTTTGAATAATTCAATTCTGAAAGAAAAAGAATTCATTAATAACATGGGAAAAGAATTGTCTTTCTTTTTAAAAGAAAATAAAAAGGAAGAAGCTTCACTACAAAATGTGTGGGATACTATGAAGGTCTATGCCAGAGGTGTGATGATAACTTATACAAGAAGAAGGAATATTAAAAAAAAGACAAACACAACAGATTTTAGAAGACTTTAAGAAATTGGAAAAGGAATTACAACCGATCTAGTTTTTATACTAGAAGAACCGTTGGAAACAGGCCCTAAGTTTATAGAAAAAAATAGAGGAAAATGGAGAAGTTGCAGGACTGAAAATAAATAAGGAAAAAACTAAGATTCTAGTGAAGAATATGAGAGTAAAACAAAAGAAAACACTAATGGACAGATTAAATATCCAGATCACAAAAAAAGCGACATACTTAGGGATACAAATGACAGCAAGATGTGGAACTCTTAAAGAGGATAATTATGAGAGACTGAAACAACAAATAGCGACAGTTTTGGAAAAATGGAAAAGCTTACAACTATGCTTAACAGGGAAAATAGTGACAATTAAAATGAACATATTGCCAAAAATACTATATTTATTCCAGATGATTCCAATAAAACTGAGTAAAAATATTTTGAGGATTTAAATAAAATTATGCTGAAATTTATTTGGCAAGGAAAGAAGACAAGAATTAAGATAAAATTGTTGCAGGACGCAAGAATGAGAGGAGGCTTTGGATTACCCAATTGGGAATTATATTATCAAGCAGTAATATTGATGTGGATAAAGAATGGATATTAAAAAATGTTAGACTGTTAACATTGGAAGGTCATGATTTGTAATTGGGGTGGCATGCATTTTATGGTGTAGTAAAAGTAAGGCACATGGATATTTCCAGAGACATTATATCAGGGATGCTTTATTAACAGTATGGGATAAAATTTTGGGGATATGGATTAGATTTGGATAAATGGCAGAAACTATGGATGAGAAATTATTAATTAACAATGTCAGCAGCTTTTAAAGAGAATTTGTATAAGATGTTTTACAGGTGGCATTTACCCCCAGCAAGATTAGCAAAGATGTTTAAAGACAAATTGGTGAAATGTTGGAAATGTCACCTGGATCATATTAACATATGTAGTGGACATGCATTGAAGCTAAAAGATACTGGACTAGAATACACATGGTTGGAAAAAATGATAAGACAACACATAGACTTAAAACTAGAGATATTTTTATTAGGAATTATGCCTGAAAGTTATAATAGAGAGATAACATGTTTGATTATTAATGTATTAACAGCAGCTAGAATTGTATTTGCACAACATTGGAAAAATGAGAAAATTCTGACAGAGGAAACAATTAAGAAAATAATGGAATGTGCAGAAATGAGTAGATTAACAATGACAATTAGAGAACAGGAGGTAAAAGAGTATTATAAGATTTGGGATTTATTTTATGAATGGTTAGATAGAAGGATAAGAAACTGGAATATATAGTAATAGTAATAATATACTTGATTAATCTTGAATGAGTAAGATGAGTAAATGTAATTTAGCAAGAATGAGATATGTTTCTAAAAGATAACAATTATAATGTAAATAATCATACAATAATTGTTATTCTAATTAGGAGAAATTCTCCTACTAGAAAGAGATTTCTAGGCCTAGCAGAGCATTTATTTACTGTTAGTTGGTTGTAGAGCTGCCCAGAAATGGGTTCATTTGAGATGCAGCATTCTGTTTAATCCACTGAAAAATGGACTTTCAAGTGGGTTACCTTGAGATAGGGTCAAAGGGAAATAAACAATGTCCAACAGCTTCCAAACTTGTTCTCCTTTCCAGTGAATTTAACTGCAGGTTTAAAAATAAACCTAGAGCTTGTCAGCAACCTGAATCAAAACCTGTGAAAGCAAAGGAAATAATGCAAAACATAAACTGTAAGGGCCCACAAGTATCTGTTAAACCACAGTCACTTCAATAGTCATTGGCTCATCCACCTGAGTGGGAAGAATATCACCAAGGGATTCGAGAGTTGCTAAGGCTTCAATGACCATCTAAAGCCAAACAAAGTCTTTATTAGGCCCAGAGGCCTTTTCCCACCAGATTCTCCTTCAGGGGAAAACCTCAAAGAGAATGCAGGATAGCAGTGCTGATCAGGGAAAGAGTAGGTGTGTGAGAGAATGAGAAAGAAAGAGAAAGTTTCTCCTGGAGTGTATAAAAGTGGAAAAGTATATATGTACTCCTGTATGTTTCTGAGTTTTAAAGAGATAAGGATAGGAGGTATATTTGCAAATAAGTGATCATCATCATTATGACCTGGCCTACAATTACCTTATCTAATGACGTGGTCCATGAAGTATGCCTCAATTACCAAATGGCCCTCGAGTAAAAAAAAAAAAGATCAAAAAAATCCAATGCCAATCTTTTGTTTAAATGTACCATGAGAGAAATGTAATCATCTAAAATTGTAATTATAACTGATAATATGATCATTCTAGCTTTGCTGAAAGAAATTATTGTTTCACTTCAAGCCTAAGCAAGTAGAATAGCAGTTTCTGATTAAGTTTTACTTCAGCAATTTCATGCTGGGCTCCCCCCCACCCTTTCCTTCAGAAGATCTTTTGTTAAGGAGTCATGACTTTCAAAGCAGTAGCAGGGCTTCAGTGGTCTCCAGTTGGTTTTTGAATGCTAGCATTTTAGTGGTAAGATTTTGACAGTCTCAGAAAATGGCTGGTTTAGGAAAGCAACTACAGCCAGCCCCTGCTTGTCCTGTGTTTAAAAGCACGGTCACAGCTGTCTCAAGGGCTGGCATTTGCCGCAACGTATTATTACTGTGGTTGTTTTTGTTCAGATCTTTGGGATTTTTGCAGTCGACAATGGCACAAGGAATCAGCCATTCACATCTGACAGAGGGCATGATGCTATTGATATGAGTAAATAACAAAGTAAATTCTTGCCTCGTTTTATGATTTCATATGATACAGTTGAGATGCACTAAGAAACTGGGTGAATGAAACCACAGCAATAGTAATAGCTCTTGGACTTATATACCTATACCCTGGACCTATAGTGCTTTACAGCCCTTTCTAAGTGGTTTACAGAGTGAGCTTATTGCCCCCAACAATTTTGTGTCCTCATTTTACCCACCTCAGAAGGTTGGAAGGCTGAGTCAACCTCAATCATCAAACCATGATATACAGTAGATTGCTCATCAATAAGCTAAAGCGTCTGATACTTCTATCATATGCAGGAAAGTTTAGTATGATTTGAAAACTCTATAGCAGGGATGTCAAACTCACATCATCATGGTGGTGTCACATGATGTATCAAAACTTTCCCCTCCTTCGCTAAACCAGGCATGGGCGTAGCCAGTGTGTGACACATCTGGCCCACAGGCTAGAGTTTGACAACCCTGCTCTATAGTATATGGCTTTTTTCATTATGAGCAACTAATCAACAAAAGATATTGTAAATATATACAATAGCATTAAAAGATCCACAGCTGCATACAACCTTACCTACTCAACTCTTTTCCCTGTGGTACCAGGTATCCTCCATAAATATTCTGGGAATCCCATAAACTTCTCATATGTATCCCCTAGAATTGTTTAGAGATGGAACATTGCCAGAATTCTAGGGAAAATATTGCCTGGGAGGTTATCAGAGAAGCTTTGCTGTCAATGTCTATTGCCATTCCTGACAGCAGCCTTTCTCAAACTTGAACCCCTTATAGTAAATTTTGGGTCTCAGAAAACTCCTGCATAGAAATTGCAAAAAATACAGGCACTTCACAATAGAAATCACTTCTAACCAATGCAGCCCACATTTTGCAACATTTACAGCAACAATAGAGCATCAACCAGCAGTCAAGTTGAGGCATGTAAAAATTCTCACCACTGTAAAGTGCTGGTGTTGCTTGCTATGTATTTTTTTTTTAAATCTTATATCAAGCCCAGGATTCTGTACAACTGCAGTTGAGAAAATCTACCAGCCAGGAAACAACTCTATGGAAAGGAAGTGGAAAGAAGCTTCAGATATATGGTTGAACTAATGCTAATCTTTCCGGACTACAAGCACCCAAATTGACCACAGATGGAAGCAAAAAGTTAAAGATTTATGAATCTCTTTGCTGCTATCTAGTGGTCATATGAATTTTTGCAACCCAGATGTAGCAGCTCTCTCTTTACACTGAGATTATAGACCAGGGCTGTCAAACCCCTGCCCCACGGGCCGAATGTGTGAAGTGCTGGCCACGTCCATGCCCAGTTTAGCGAAGAGGGGAAAAGTCCTGATATGTCATGTGATGCTGCTATGATGCCGGGACTATGACACCCCTGTTATAGAGCATGAATAGTATGTCAGTGTCTACATAATGTTATCAAAAGTGTGATTCGATTTTAAAGAGAAAAACTGACTTCAGAATTAGCTTTTTTTTTTAAAAGAACCAATTCCTCATTTGAGCTATTTTACAATCTCACTTCTGAACCGAGTTTGCCTATCAGTAACAATGAGTGATGACTTGTGTCACATATGGTAACCATTGTGCAGATTCATGCTGTCAGCCTACTTCCAAAGCTGATTAAAGGGACTTCAATCTTTGCATTTCTTCAGCCTGAACAACAAGGCTTGTCTCAGTGGAAAGTTACTGCCTTGGAAGCATGGAAGAACAAAACACAGCAGTCTGACAAGGGCAGACAGTGACAGTTAAAATAAAAGAAACAATAGAGACTTCATTCTTTCCAGCCTGAGCTAATGTTTTGAAAGATCCACATACCATAACCAGACAGTCAGCCAGCCATGGGTGTTTTTGAGGTACAGCTAGAGGAGACAATCAAAGCTGACAATCATGCACACCACAAAATTGGGATTTATTGAAATAATGACAACTGACTTGTTTTACAGCAGGAGCAGCCAGGATTGAATCTGTATAATAAAAAAAAACAAAAGGAGGGCCAATATCACACATGCTGTAAATTCAGTCAAAAGATATAGCTATTGTCTATTCTAGGGGTGTTAAACTCACGGCCGCTGGGACAGATGTGTCATGTACAGGCCACACCTACCCCAGTTCCACAAATGGGAAAAATATGGCAAAATGTCACATGATGGTAAAATGACACAGCGACTTTGACACCCATGGTCTATTCATTGCAGGATGAAGGCTTCTTCTGTATATTTCCAATGTATAAGGTCCTGAGCTTTATTTACCAATTGGGCTGGCAATGCTTGCTGAATACACACACACACACACACACACACACACACACACACACACACATACACACACACACAGGGCTATCAATGTATATATGTGTATCTTGTGTGTGTATGTATGTATGTATGTATGTATCTTGTATCTGTGTATATATGCGTATCTTATATATGTATATGTAAACTCAAATACTTCGGCCACCTAATGAGAAGGAAGGACTCACTGGAGAAGAGACTAATGCTGGAAAAGATTGAGGGCAATAGAAGAAGGGGATGACAGAGAATGAGGTGGCTGGATGGAGTCACTGAAACAATAAGCGTGAGCTTAAATGGACTCCAGAAGACAGGAAGGCCTGGAGGAACATTGTCCGTGGGGTTGCAATGGGTCAGACGTGACTTCACAACTAACAACATATGTATATGTATATGTATATGTATATGCATATGCATATGTATATTCTGCATAAAGGACTTAACTTTCATCCTCTTCCACATGTTTCTAACTTATATGGTCCTGAAATTTCTTTTGCCCATTGGGCCTGCAATACTTGCTGAATGTACATACATACATACTGTGTATGTGTATGTGTGTGTGTGTGTGTGTGTTTTGCATAAAGGATTTAGGTTTCTGTCCAAAATGGCCGCTCCCTGGTTTCTCTCTGTTTAACATTGTGCTTGTTATTGAAATGACCCATTTATCTGAAATGTCAACTATTTGAAGTCTGATAAAGAGCTTGGAAATTAACTGTCACCCCAGGAATGGCAAAATGAGTAATTTTGAGTTGCCAGAGTATTTAAACCATGTAACTTTCGTTCAGGTGCTGGTTCTTAGTCACAGGTTTTAGCTAAGCACTGAACTCTCCACCATATAGTTAGATTCTCTGCCAAAGGCTTTCCACTGAGAAATGCATAGAACAGAAATGGCTGTCAATATGTTTCTCATTAACCTTCACAATAAAGAAAAAACAGCTTTAGTGAAATTCCTGAGAGTGAGTTACAGATTTTTTACACTTCCTTTAGTTATGAAGTAGCCATGAGGTGAGTGGACCTGCTCTTTTTTATTGTAAAATTCTCTCTCTAACCAAGCACAGACTTTCTGGCTCAGAGAATGACCTCATGGAATAACTTGTATCTTGTAGCTTTTTCAGGTCGGAAAATGCTGCATCCAGGGAGGCTAAACAGGAACTGAAATGGAGAGGGCGGAGCTGGCGTCGCGACAATATGGCATGTGATCTGGGAGATCTGAGATCACAGCCAATATCTTTGCTCCTGGACGGTCCAAGTGGATCTAAACCATCCCGAAAAGATGGTGAATGTAAAGAGCGCATCCTGTCAATCCCAGGGATATTGCAAAGTCCCTGGTAGATCCAGGAGAAGCTCTTTTTGCCAGCGGCAAAGAGGCAGCCATTAAAGCTGCTGAAGTTGGGATAGCTCCAAAACAAAAGAGAACAGAAAGAGAGAGTATGCCGGGTTGGTGAGAACTTTTTCTTTATTTTAAGACTTGAAGGGACACCCTAAGGGAAAGAAAGAATCTGTAAAAGTTTTGACAGAAGTGATTAAGCAGCAATTTTAAACAGGAATGTCAAACTAATTTTTTTTTCTCATTGCTGGATTTTCTACACATGATCTTATATTTTGAAACTGGACTGGTTTTTTTTCTCTTCTTTTTATATATTCTTCTCTCCTTTTTGATTTTATAATATTTTAAGCCAGAGACTCCTTTTAGTTATTTTTTAAATATCTTTTTCTTTTTTTTAAATTAATTCTTATTATCTTTTGCTTGGAAAAGGAGGGGGAAAGTGAAAGCTAAAGAAACTTTGTAACACTGCCAACTAGAGGCTTGGAAATATTGTATTTTTCTTTTGACCAGCCAAAGCTGAGAAAGAACTGAGACTTTGTTTCAAGGACATTGCCTGTTTGATAAGATAGAGGGAAGGGCACGGGAGATATTACAGGTGGTCTTCTGGGTTTCTATCAACAGCTGGAGTCTGGTGTTGAAGCTTAGGAAAAGAAAAGGTGATAAGTTTTTGGAGAAGAGAGTTATAACAAGAGCCTTCGATAATCAAACAAAGTGCAGTGTGCCCTTTTTATTCTTTTTAAGCTGTGCTACCCCTCCTCATCAGTTTACTTTTTTTTTGCAACAACTAATTGGATTTTTGGCTCTCTAGAACTTGTCTTTTTTTTCCCCTTGTCTTTGGAAGTTAAATTTCTATGTCTGCTTTTTATTTTAAAGGAAAAGCTTTAGTATTAATGCTTCCCTTCCTTTTCTTTTTAAGGGAGTAGCCTTTTTCTTCTCCTTCCCTTCCTGGTATTTTTGTCTTTCCATCTACCTTCCATGTTGGTTTTTTTTCTTTTTCTTTTTCTGGTTTATTTTTATGCATACTTTTATATTTGAGACCTCTTAATTGGATTAAGGTGTTGAAGAACCTGAAGAATTTTTCCTTTCTTTTTTAGCCTTTTTCTTCACTTTTTCTTCACTTTTTCATCTTTTTTAGGATTTTACAACTTTTTCTTTTTTGTGTGTGTTCATGGTGTGTTTATGGTCTTTTCTTTCATTTTTGAATTTTTACTGTCATCTAACCAACCAATTGGATTAAGGTTTAGAAGAACCTGAAGATTTTGAACTCCTCAAAATGAGTAGGAAATTAACAGCTCCTGGTTCTTCAACTTCCACTCCTTCCTCTCCACCATCTGGAGGACAACGTTCAATACAGACAATATTAAGGCAAGAAAAAGAACAAGAAAAAGTGACCCTGCAGATGATTATGCAAGGAATTCAAAATATTCAAACAAGATCAGAGAACATTGAACAAAGAACAGGGAAAACCGATGAAAAAGTGGAGAACATCCAACAAATGATGATGAAGTATGATGAGAGACTCCAAAAAAATTGAAGAAGATAAACAAAGAGACAAGAAGTTTGGAGATATTGATAACAGATTAACTGTGGTTGAACAAGATAAAAGTGGTATGCTGAGATGGGAGATGGACAGATCAGAATTTTATCTTAGATTCCAAAACATAGAGGAAGAAAAAGGACAAAATCTAGCTGAGATAATGATAGAAATATTGGCTGAAGCTTTTGAAATAACTGAAGAGAAGATGACAGATGGAATAGATGAGGTTTATCGAGTCTTCACAAGATATGCGATGAGAAATAGCTTACCAAGAGAAGTTCACATCAGATTTACAAAGAAAGCCATTAAAACACAAATATTGCAAGTGGCAAGAGAGAAAACATTGAAATACAAAGATAAGGAGATTGTGGTCTTGAAACAAGTATCCAGAAGAGTGAAAGAGATGAGAAGAGAATACTGATTCTCGACCAAATTGTTACTTTAAAAAGAGGTGAATTATTGATGGTTGATTCCAGAAGGTTTAATGTTCACATGGCAAGAACAGAGATATAGAATTGACTCAATTGAGAAAGCTGAATCATTTTACACAGAATTTATCAGAGGGGAGGAAGAGGCAGAAAAAGAAATTTCACTAATTGAATTCCAAGAGGACTCCCAAATGACAACTGAAAAAGAAGAAGGTGCAGTAGGTGGAAAGCAGGAAGCCAAAGAACAACGTGAACCAAGATCCACAAGAGTTGTCAAACCTAATTACAAAATATAACCATGTGCAGCAGCGAATCCACATCTAACAGCCTGGGCATATGCCAAAGCCTCACGTAGGCAAAGGAGTTTTGATATATGCCAAGCCTCACGTAGGCAAAGGAGTTTCGATACCTGCAAGACCTCACATAGGCTGAAAGCAGGTATCAGGAACAAAAGGATGCTGCCCACCTTGGGCTACTGGCTGGACTGCAGGCGCGGATTGATTACTTTGTATCCCTTAAGCACTGTGATTGGGCGCTAAAATGTATCCACTGAGACCCCCCACTCTTTTAACATGTAAAGTAGACTGAACTTTCTCTTTTGTGACATTTAACAATGTGTGTTCAATAAAAGAGCTTCCCTGAGCGCGTGTTCGGGGCTGCTCATCTAAGACTGAACCGGCTTGGTCTCTTTCTTGATGCATTGGACTCAATGAGAAGCCCTCCTAATGCGGAGCAAAGCCGCAACCATGGAAGAGAAAAAAATGATTACAATTAATATAAATGGACTTAACTCAGCCATTAAAAGAAGGAAAACCTTTCATAAATTAGAGAAATTAAAATTTGATATAATTTGTCTATAAGAAGTACATATTAAAAAACAATATGAACAATTGTTGATACAGCCAAAATTAGGGAAAATATTCACTTCCTTGACACAATGTAAGAAAAGAGGAGTGGTTTTATATATTAAAGAGACCATCTCAGTGAAATTGATTTATACTGATGACGAGGGAAGAATATTAATGGTGGAAATAATGGATAATAATACGAAAACACTCCTGATTGCAATTTATGTCCTGAATGACAAACAAGAAGAATTCTATTAAAAAATTACATATGAAAATAGTTGAACTGGACTATGTTAATATAGTTATGATGGGAGATTTTAATGGAATTGTAGACAATAAACTGGACTACAACACAGAAAACAATAAAGCAAAATAGAAACACTCTCCCTAATTCTTTTTTTAAAATGGTAGATGAAATAAACTTAAAAGATACATGGAGAGAATATGATATGATATGATATAATATGATATGATATGATATGATATGGATGTCAACAGAATTGTTACCTAATATTCAAGAAATAAATATTGAAACAATATTTGGGCAGATCACAATCTAATGACAATTAAATGGAAAGGACAAAGAAGAAGATCTAGATGGACATTAAATAATACTATTTTAAAGGAAAAAGACTTCACACAGTGGATGGAGAAAATTGGCCTTTTTCTTTGGAGAAAACAAAAAAGAAGATACATCAATCCAGAATGTATGGGATACAATGAAGGCATGGCAAGGAAAGATGATTCTTCAGTTTCCACCTAGAAAGACCTAGCTGTTTTAATTGGTTATTTGGGGTTACATTTACACAAGGATTTCTTAGAACCAGGATAGCACTCAAGGGCCACCTTTTTCCCTTTGAGAGTATGCAACCTTGCTTTTAGAGTGTAATTCAGGAAAGAGCTCATATATCTTCCAGGATGAATGCTTACATTGTAATTCTAAAAAAATAATAATAATTCCAAAACTTTTTGACATCTGGGATCATTATTAATATTTATATAACAGGATGTAAGAAATAAAGATTTACTGGCCATATTTTATTTAGGCTTTATTCTTTTTTAATCTCTTTGGTTGACATTAGTCTATGATAGTCTTGTTGTTTTAGCCACATTTTTTTTATCAAGTCTGCTATTGATTTCTTTTGCTGTTGTCAGCATTAGTGTGTAGATTTAAGTCTTCACTTTGCATTATTCTTCAACAGTCAATAGGTCACTTTATTTAATGATTTCTGTATTGAGATCATTTTCTGTGGTGCTTCCTGCACATGTCTCTTTCTCATGCAGCATGATTTTGTTGTTCAGGTTTAAACCTAGATTATATCTTACAGTCTTTTGCTTTCTGAATGCCTCATTTGTGTGCCTAACCTTCTGTTAATCTTCCAATAGGAGTTTGAGGTTTTCGTTTGCTTTTCATTTGTGTCTTGAATGTGCTTTTTTAAAGGTGCTTTTCTCATTTGTGCATCATCACATCAGAATAATCATTCTGATAAATAACCATTTATTTCTTTATTGTTTCTCCAAAATGTAACTATAAAGAACCGAGTTGTGATGAGCCAGGACTCCATTCAAGCTATTAGTGCTTGTGCTTAGAACCCACCAATCATAACTCCATACCCCAATATCTGTCAGCTTGTCTTTTATTTTTCCCTTCAGCCCTGCTTGTCCCTTCCATTTCTTTGAGCAGGATCTTCCCCTGTTTCTTGTTTTATTCTACCACTAATTGTAACCGTAACCCTGTTCCAAAGTCAGGGTATCCAGGTTCTAGGCATTTCTCTTGATTTGTTCATAGTTTCTTGAATAAATGTATTTCGGGGGATGTTCTCTTATATCTAGATCTTTCTTTTAATATAATATTTATGGAATGATATGAACATTTGACATATAACTATCCTATAACATTCATGCAGTTTCGCAGTCTTTAACATGGAGATAGCCTGATCCATGCATCCCCAACTGGAAATAGATTTGATAGATAGAAGCAAGATCTGCTTGCCTTTAAGGACAGCTGTTTTCCCCTAAGCAGGGGAATGGTGGGTGGTCTAGATTCTTTGGATGGAATGAGAGTACAGGGGAGGCTTTCACAACAAGCTGGGACTGTAAGAAAAAGGCCACATTAGAAATAAAAAATGTGAAGTTTTGGTAGGAAGGAGGAGGGATTAAGGCACATCTGGAAAGAGATAATCAGCTGGATAGCCAGAACCTCTATATGGACTGGTATAGCAGGGAGATTCTGAAACCATTGACCCAGGATGTTTCAGAAAGATTGGGTGGGGACAAAGGAGAACAGGAGAGCTTGTGTAGTCTTGTAGTAAATGACAGAAGCCAATATAACAAGATACTAAGTAGCCACTACAGGGGAAGGGGGATACTCTGTTTGTTTCCAATTTGTTTGCTTCTTCCTGATGCTAGAGACCAGGGATTCTTGGCTTCCTCGGGATCCTGGCTAACTGCAACAGTGGTTAAAATGCAATATTGCAGGCCCGCAGTCTGGAGTTTGATTCTACAGGGCTCAAGTTTGACTCAGCCTTCCATCCTTCTGAGGTCAATAAAATAAGGAGCCAGATTGTTGGGGGAAATATGTTAACATTATAAACTACCCAGGGAATGCTCTAACACACCATGGGACAATACAATATATAAGTGCTATTGCTATTGCTATTCACCAAGATACTGGCTACAGTTTGAGATAAAGGTACTGGACCAAGAGTCAGGAGACCCAGGTTCAAGTCTTTCCTCAGCCAGGGAAGCTCATTGAGTGACTTCTTTCTCAGCCCTACTACTTCACAGGAGGAGTGAATGTTATTTATGCCACCTTGAGCTCCTGAATGAAAGACAGGGTGTAAATTAATAAATAGCAGAGCAATCAAGTCAAGTTCCCCAAACAGGAACAGTGCAGGCAAATGGCCAAATGACACATTAGATGTGCCTTTTTACAGTAAAAAAAAAGGAACGTACAAATTGTAGCCAGCAGTTTTATGGATACTTCTTTTAAAAAGTGAGCCATTCCAGATTTTAAAAGCAACAAAGCAAAGAAAGCCAGGAGGCAGTGCAAAGTAAAACTATAACATGAGGCATAAGACCATTGTTGATATCATTGTTTGTTGCAGTGGCTCTCTAGCTTTGGCACCATTCATTGGTTATCTTCAAAAGATATAATACCTTAGTCACAGTCATTTGCTTTTCATATTTATAATGCATTTCAGGTATTTTCTTAAGCATAAGCTATTGCTTTCCATATTCTCTCCTAGAGATAAAGATACTGTGAAAGCAAGATACTTAATTTGTCTTGGACTTGAGCCACCACCTTTGCTGGATAAATCTATATGATGGAGGCATGTTGTTTATGTTAAAGATACATGGCCAGTTCACTGTAAGTGTGAATAATGAGCCTCTCAAATAGATATATGAGAATATCCTCGTATGTCTTCCATTAGATAATCACTTAACTTAGATTCTGTTCACTTAGCTTCGGGGGATTTGTAACAGAGTTATAAATATTTCACTTACCTGTTAGTAAGATTTTTAATGTTTATACTATGTAGGACAAATACAGTACCCCTTTGAGCATGCTGTTGTGTTTAGATTCCAGAAGCTTTGGGAAAGATCAATAAATCCTGTGATTTTATGGTATGAGGATTTAGTATGTTTCTGTCATCCTCTATCAATTTTGCCAGATACACATACACAACACACAAAAAAAATTGGAGCAAAACAGTACGCTTCATTGCTGGTAAGAGAAATCCAGGCATTTTGGTGGTTTAGCCAGTTTACATATAAATATATACTATAATTAATTACCGGTCACACATTCAGTCATTTTCATTTTATTGATTATTACATAGCACTGCAGTCTTCACAATGAATATTTATTTCCCTGTATTTAAAAAGAAAAGGGGAAGAAGGATGCAATTTGGGAATGCAAACAATACAAGCAAATCATTTCTTGTCTTTTCAGAACCACTCAAGTAGATAAACAAGTATCTTCCTTTATATCTTACTAGGATTCATGAAACAGTGCTCGGAAAGCACTGCAAATGTCCTGATGAAACTGCGTGACTTCAGAAATTTCCATTATAATAAAACAAGGAATAGGTTTTACCAGAGAAAAAGTGAAGAACTATAATAGCAATAGCAATAGCGCTTAGACTTATATACTGCTTTACAGTGCTTTACAGCCCTCTCTAAGCGGCTTACAGAATCAGCATATTGCCCCCAACAATTTGGGTCCTCATTTTACCCACTTTGGAAGGATAGAAGGCTGAGTCAACCTTGATGAGATTTGAACTGAGTCAACCCTAATGAGATTTGAACTGTGAAACTACAGGCAGACAGCAGAAGTAGCCTGCAGTACTGCACTCTAACCACTGTGCCAATGCAGCTCAAATAAATGGTATGAAAAACTATGAGGCATATTACAGGCCATTCATTGACAGAATGGCGTTTGTTTACTGAGAAGAACTCTAGGGAGACCCAGATATCAATTCTGTTCCCATGTGGCCTCTAGAAATGATAAAAGATCCAAATTATGATACTTATAACATTTGGAATTCATTCACCAGGTCATCTTTCAAAGTGATATGGCATCTCCCTGTAACACCCAACTGTATTCTACAAAGGACAAAAAGACATGTTGGATGCTAAAAGAAATAAATTTATACAAGCCTACTATTAGAATTAAAAATATACAAAAATAATTGGGGAATCATTTCAGCATTAATGGAACATTTGTGGCTGATCTGAAGGTGTTTTTTCTAGAACAAAAGAATTCAAGGGAAGCTAGAATGAAATACTATGAACTAGCAGCCATCTAACCATTCCTTACCCTTGAATCAGGTTCTCAATTGATTTACTAGTTATTATTTATAGTCATATTTTCTATTACACTTAATATATACCCAAAGTAAGAATTGTACGTTATCTGTACCAGGATGGCAAAATGTCAACATAATGGTCATGACTTTGAGATCAAAACCCGTCTCTTTTGCAATGTGACAAATATAAAAAAGGCATGGAGCTTCAGTCATACAGTTATGACCTCCATCTTCATTTTTTGATGCCATTCCATGGATAAATAACAATATTTTGGTCTCATTCATCTATTATTATTGAGATATTTTCCAAGTTGTTTTCTTGACATGGGCTCAGGCTTTTCTTAACTGATCATTGGTTTGGTAGTGATTCTTCCTCATGTCCTTCAAAGCCATTCCATCTGTCCTCTACCAACCTACCTTCCATACAGCATGAGTCAAAAAGTGGGCTGTGAAAGACCCCTCCTGGACATAAATTGTTTCAACTTCTACCCTCAAAACGATGCTATAGGGCACTGCGCACACCAGAACAACTAGACACAAGAACAGTTTTCTATTATTTACTATTTACTATTATTCTTCTCATCCTTCCTATTACCTATCTCTTCCCACTTATGACTATAACCGTGTTGCTTGTATCTTTACAAATTATGTTTTATTTGTTTCCTAGTAAGATTTGATTGCTTATTAGTAACCTATGTCTATCACTGTATCTTATAATTCTTGATGAATGTATTTTATTTTTTCTTATTTACACTGAGACCATATGCACCAAAGAGAAATTCCTTGTGTGTCCAATCATACTTGGCCAATAAGGAATTCTATTCTATTCTATTCTATTCTATTCTATTCTATTCTATTCTATTCTATTCTATTCTATTCTATTCCATTCCATTCCATTCCACTCCACTCCACTCCACTCCCCTCCCCTCTCCTCCCCTCTCCTCTCCTCTCCTCTACTCCTTCTCTATTTCTAACTCATGGTAATGCTTCACATATTAGATAAAAGCAGATAAACCATTTGTATTCTCGCTTGGTATCTTCAGAATGTGTTGGATCTTCTTTCATCATCCCTAGCTTTTGGTCATGTGAAATGAAACTGGAGGATTTAGAATCCAACATAGATAGAGGATAGTGGGTTTTACAAAACTGGGCTATGAAGCCTGTGGTCATGGGTCTGCAGTAATCTATTCTGGCTGTCTCTCCAGGCACTGCTAAAATGTATACTGCCAGTGTCCTTGAACTTCTTCCCTGATGCGTGTTTAATTTAGCTGACCAAAAATGTCACATGTCACTGAGAAAGCTTCTATTTAACATTTTTCTCTTGATTACTCCTAAACAATAGAGATTTTTTTTAAAAAAAAAAAATGTAAATGAGTCTTAGCTATTGCTTTGACTGGAATCCATATCTCCTTCAAAATCAGAGAAAATCAGCATGTTAGGTAATTGACTTTGCTGATACATTGTTCTCTGTTCCATTGTTCAAACTAACTTCTTTTTTATATACTCCTTTTTTCACAGAGTCTAGTGATGCCTTTTTCACAGTTGATACTTTTAATTCAGTTGAATAGTTGCTATTAATTACACTATTCTATACAGAAAGGATTAGAAATATGCCCTTAGGGATAGAACTCTTTTAATTCTAATAAAGATTTCTGTTTGTACTCTTCTTTCTCCCTCCTTCTTACCTTTCTCTCTCTATGCCTTGTACATTAAGCAATACAGTGAACTTCTATACCCATCATCTTTGTTAAACTGATATATTCCCCAGTTCGTCTCTGCGGTTCTACAATTACGCATGTTTCAAGAAGAATGTGAATACTATGTAAAGTCAGTTGTAACTGCATGTAAATTTAGAAACAATGGTTACAAAAGATGTATTGCTAAAACAGTTGCAATAATATTTATCTTTCTAGAAAATAGTCTAAATATTGGAAGGAAAAAGAAGATGCCCAGTGCATAGATGAATGAACAGTGACAATGTTACCATACACAAAAGTACAGGGTACAAAAGTTGCAGTGAAAATGAATGCACTGGAACAGATAGGGGCAGGATCATCCTGGACAAAATCTATGTTGTTGAGTTCACACTGATCTGATGGCCCATAATCAGAGTAAGTCATTATTTAATTTCTGAAGAGCAGAAAGAATGCAAAAAAGAGCAAAAAAGATGATTGGGGGCTAGAGATTAAAACATATGAAGAACAGCTGGGTATAGCGAAAAGAAAGACTAGAGGTGACATAATAGCAATGTTCCAATATTTGGGGATATCATCTAGAACTAAGGAGAAATTTCCTAACAGTGAGAGTAATTAACCAATGGAGCAGGTTGCCTTCAGAAGTTGTGGGTGCTCCATCTCTGTAGGCTAATAAGAAGAGACTGGATATCCAATTGTCTGGAATGGTATAGGGCAGTGGTAGGGAAACTTGGCTCTTTTATCACTTATGGACTTCAACTCCCAGAATTCCTGAGTGAGCCATAAAAGGTTCCCCATCTCTGGCCTACTGGTTTTTCAGTTGTGGGGGAAATCAATTTTTGACTTGAATGGGACTGTTTAATATACAAATGTAAGACATATTCTTTATATGTCCTGTTCTTTATATTCTTTATATATCCTATTCTTTATATGTCCTACATTTATATATTAAACAGTCCCATTCAAGTCAAAAATTGATTTCACCCACAACTGAAAAACCAGTAGGCCAGGGATGGGGAAACTTTTATGGCTCACTCAGGAATTCTGGGAGTTGAAGTCCATAAGTGATAAAAGAGCCAAGTTTCCCTACCCTTGGTATAGGGTCTCCTGTTTGAACAGGGATTGGCCTGGAAGACCTCCAAGGTCTCTTCCAATTCTGTTATTCTCTCTCTCTCTCTCTCTCTCTCTCTCTCTCTCTCTCTCTCTCTCTCTCTGATATTCCTAATTCTTTATACCTAGTGCATCTATTCCTACATTTTACAAAAAAGAATCTAGAAGTTATCCAAACCTAAACACATGCATATATTCACCAACCTGCACTGCAGTTTATTCAATATTTTCTACAACTGTGTGTGATCCAGGATTTCTCATTCACAAAACGAGGCCTGTTGTTTATGGAAGACCTCCTTTGCCTTGTATAATAAGGTATTTACAGAATAGCTCAATTTGCACAAATGGAAATCTCCTCTCTTCATGGAACTATAATCCTGGATTCAATCCAAAGCATTATTTCTATAATGCTTTCATGAAAATGGACCTGAAATTTATTCAAAACACAGTTTACCAGACCCTTCTTTCCATCTGTTCACCATTCTTTTTATGCTAGTTTTTGACAAAGATTGTGAAGCCTTTCAGAAGAAGCCTGTTTTTTCTTTCTCTATAATTTAATCATAACAAGAGTAGCCTATTGCCTCTCTGAAATACGGCCTTCCAGACTATTTTTTTTTTTGTACCCAGTGTGCCCCCAGATCACATTATTGAGATTCAGAGGTAACCATGCTAATTTGGAGTAGATTAATTTCCCTCCATAATTGGACCCTAAAAGATGCAGAATGATTTTTTTCTGCTCCAAACAGTGATGGGAAAAAACATTGGCTTCAGTACCCCACCCCCCTCACAAACTGCACCATTGGCTTTAAAGTGACAATCCTGGAATACTGGTGTGGGAAGCCCCTCCATCCAAGAATGAACTATTGGGGGGATTATTAAAAGAGGCAGAATATTATATTTTCCCAAAGGAGAAATGGAGAAAAATCTTATCAAAGGCAGAAAACAGCCCCAGTCTTCCTGCCACAGGGAAAACAGCTCCACACTAGGAAGATGGAAGAGGCTGACTTTTAGGAATGCAGATTTTGTATCCATTCATAAACAAAACACTTGGTGCTGATAGCATTAAGAATTGACATTCCCCCAAACAAATTCTAAGGATGCAGCAAGACCTTTAGGACATAATAGGATTAACCCATCATTGTTGAAATAGTAAAAGACACAAGGCTTACTACATTGCACATACCCATGGAGCATCTCAATCACAACATCCCAGAACCCTATAAAGGTCCATCTATTCACTCAGTTGTTTTGTCAGTCACCCCAGAAACATGCTGCTGTCACTAAAGTTTCTGGCGTCCCAATACACTGAGACCTTTCCAATCAGCCAGCCTCCATTTTATTTCCAGTGATTTTCTCCTGGCTTGGAACCAGATTGGATTTTTCTTCCCATACTGGGAAATAAATAAATAACAAAAAAAAATAAATGGACTGTCCCTCAAGCCCCAGAAAAGTTAAGTGAGATCAGCCTGATAGACAAACAATAGACCAAAGCAGAAAGATAGTCAGAATCTTGCACAGTTGTTTAAAATGTTCTCATGAATTTCTTTTTGTAGAGATATCATTTAACTCTGGGATGTGTGTACAGTTAAGCCAACCCTAATCAATCCATTGTTACACATAGTAATTTGTGGATCAAGACCCATCGCTAAATGAGACTCTGCAAATTAATGTTTTGGAAATTCTTGCTTTGGTTGATGTTAAATTTGAAGGGTTGCTATTGCTTTGAAATGAAAAGTGTATTTATCTAGAGGTTAATAATTCTGTTTACAAAAATAAGGAAGAAATCTATGAATAAATGTCACAGCAGTACTTCATACTTTCTAAGTCATCACAATAATAACTGTATGAAACCCATATGATGCTAATTAAGTTTTGCTTATTCTCTAAGCATTTTAATGTTTAAAGAGACACTGTTGAATAAATACAGCTTTATCTAGAACACTTTACAACTTTTGGTATTCAAGCTGTTTATATCCCTATACAATCTTTTCCTGTGCGTGTGTGTGTGTGTGTGTGTGTGTGTGGTCTGTTTTTAGAATTGGTCTGTTTTAGAATTAGACTTTTAAGTTAAATGTATTGTTACAGGAATTGTAAAAGAATTATGTGCTGTTTCTAGTGCTTTTTTTCACTAACAGGGCTGGGGTGGCCTATATAATTGCCCCCCAAAAAAAAATCCTTCTAATGTTATCAGCAAAGCATGCGTGATGGCACTGCTGCCTGAGAATGTCATGCTACATAGATTTTTCTGGGCTCAAATTATCATCTAAGTCATGCAGAGTTCATTGCTTTTCTCATATCCACATGCTTAAGCAGCATAGCTCTCATATCATTTTTAGAATGTCTTTTGTCTGACACTTCTCTCCCCATCTGCTTTATTTCTAGAAAACTTTTTTCCCTTATAGAAACCAAACCATCAGTGAATACATTCACAACGGGCAAAATAAATAAATAACTTGATATTGATTTTCATACACTTTGTTTCGTGAGTCAAATGTGAAGGATTTTCAGAGATGGATGAGTGCATACGAACAGAACTATGGCCTTGTATGATGCATGTACAAATTTATTTCATTTGCAGCAGAAACAGATTCAGCAGAATAGGGGAAAAGAAAGATTTGAAGAACACTATCTGCCAGCACAGTATGGATGTGTATTCAGTTTTCTTAATCAACGTTCAGTCATGTTGCATTGAGATTATTGGGAGAGGAAGGGAGGGAGGGAGGGAAGGAAGGAGGCTGGGAGCAAAGGAAGGGAGGGATTTCAAGTGCCATTATAGTTACAAAGTTAAACTCAGTCTGAGAAGACCTAAACTAAACCCTTATTATGACATTCAGATCACAGATGACCCTGATCTGTCACATCCTTTTTAATGGATAGATGGGCACCTAGAGATTGCAGGAGCACATGAAATCCCACACTGATAATACTTGCACAGGTTAATAACTGAATGAAAACAGGCTTTCTGAAAAGTAAAGTGGGCCAACAAGAAAGCCGGAACAGTTGATGAAATACCAGAGAAACTATTTATAAAGCTTGCAACATGATATAGTTAATGTGCTATTTGCAATTCATAAGCGGGGATGGAAAACACAATAATTGTCAAGACAATTATGGGGGGAAAATCAGTTTATGTTAACTTCCAAATGATCACATTTGGAAACTTAGACTGTCTACTATTGACCTCATCCCTTTCCTAAGAGGTCTGTAGGGGGCGTGCATAAGCGCACCAACGTCTTATTGTTTCTTTTAATCTTTGTTTCTTTTTATTTTTCTTATATGTATCCATTTCATGTATTCATAACTATGTTTATACTTATACCTGTTATCTTATAATCACTTGACAAAGTAAATAAATAAATAAACCAACAAACAATTAAGCTCATTTTCTAATAAGTTCATGCTCAAGGGTTTAACAAAAAACAACCATAAAGTTTTGTCTATTTTTGATTTTCTTTTTAAAAAAGTGAATGAAATATAAATGCACTTATAACTGCTATCCAAAAGATTGGAAACTACTTCTATGTATGGGTGGTCCTTGGCTTGCAACCATAATAGAGGTCTGAACATTTGTCATTAAGTGGTTCAGTTGTTAAGTGAGGCATTGTCAGAAGAATAATTTGGGGTTCCAACTGGAGCCGGGATTGTGCAAGAATAAATAAAAATGAGATCCAGACAAGTGTGTGGAAAGAAGATATATTTATTCCTAAAAGCAAAACAATTTGTCTTTAAGGACAGCTGCAGAGAAATGGGGTACAGTGACAGACTTTTACAGGGGGAGCTTGTCTGGGATGTGGAAATGTCTATGTACTGATTCTACGATGACACGAGGTGTGTGTGTATGTGTGTATTCTTATGAATATGCAGTTCTGCTGAAAGACCTAATTTAATTAACTCTAATTGTGTTTGCAGACCTTATCCTTTGATATGTGGATTAGGTCTGGGTAACTTATTTGGAGGTTTGAGGAAGTTTCAGTAAAGGATTTCCTCCCATTTGCTATTTTTAATTTCAACTTGACTAAATTGTCTAGTGGAGATGCTGATTCTCAGATTATTGTGGCTTCATTAATGTTTTAAGGGAAAATGGAAACAATATAAAGAATAAAAAATATTTGGATATAAAACTTCTCACAGCATCACATGACTACACCTGATTTCACAATCTTTTTTGTCATGGTTATTAAGATATCATATGACCGAAGCTTGATCTAATTTGCAGAACTTACCAATTCAGAATTTTTATTATCATTTCTAATGTTGGTTGCTGCACCTGTTGTCATTAATTTGATCTTCTTTTATATTTAATTTTAGTCATGATTTTTTCAATGTGCTTAAAATCAGGTGCTTAAAACCTCATTGCTTTCATGACAAACATACATACAAGTCCAGAAGCCATAGTGCCATGTTACAGTACATGGCAAAACTGACTGGCTCCAGGTGAAGATAGATAGATAGATAGATAGATAGATAGATAGATAGATAGATAGATAGATAGATAGATAGATAGACAGACATAAGAGAGGGAGGGAGGGAGGGAGGGAGGGAGGGAGAGAGAGAGAGAGAGAGAGAATATTAATGGATGGATGGACCAAAAATGGATATATGAGAGAGAGAGAGAGAGAAACAGAGACACAGAGAGACAGACAGACAGACAGACAGACAGACATGAGGGAGGGAAAGAGGGAGGGAGGGAAGGAGAGAGAGAGAGAGAGAGAGAGAGAGATTAATGGATGGATGGACCAAAATGGATATATGAGATGATAGATAGATAGATAGATAGATGATAGATAGATAGATAGATAGATAGATAGATAGATAGATAGATATAGAAATAGCTAAACAGATAGACAGAGATGGATAGAGATGATAGAGATAGATGATAGGTAGATAGAAATAGACAGAGGAGACAGAGATAGGGATGGTAGAGATAGCTAAATAGCTAAATAGATGATAAATGATAGATGATAGGTAGATATAGATATAGACAGTGATAGAGATGATAGAGATAAATAGATAAATAGATTGATAGATGATAGATGATAGATAGACAGACAGACAGACAGACAGACAGAGGTGGTGAATAGATTATAGTTATTGAATATATATTAAATGAAATTAGTCAGTCTCCTGTTTTATTCTAGTTTCCTAAACTGTACAAACCATCTATATTTTCCTCTCTAATGTTTCCAACTTTGCCAATTTGATGCAATCATATTGAATGGCCACACCAATTAACTGATTGTATTATCAATTAAGCAGTATCATCTTATGGGACTCAAGAAGCCCAATTTCACTATCATAGTCTCTGTTCTCTGGAGTGACATCCTTCCAGAGATTTGAATAGCTCTTACCTGATGGCACTTAAGAAACATTTAAAGACTTTTGACTATTCTTCCAGGCTCCGCTGCAGAGTAAAATTTGAGCTCCTACCAGATGTTTTTTGTTTGTTTGTTTATATGTTGTTTGGGATTATTTTTTTATTGTAAGATACCCAGGGTCATTGTTAGGAGGCCTATAAACTATAAATAAATAGAGAGCCAGATGAATTCCATATGAAATATTGAAGGCTGGTTGATCTTGAGAAAATCTGGAGAATAGGTGGAGTCCTACATGATAAATGGGGAGAAAATGTTATTCCTATCTTCCAAGTGAGGGAAAAAAGAATAACTTTTTCCAATATCAATATATGGGGAAATTCTGGAATAGATAATAAGAAAATGAAATCACTGTAGTAATTCTGAAACATTGAGATAGATTTGTTAAGATTAATTTTACCTCTTCCTCCCAGTAATTTCTTTAGGTGATTGTGGAGATGTGGCAGACAGTATTTTAATTTTTCAAAGCATTTGGCAAAGGCCCCCTGACATTTTGATAGGCAAAAATAGTTAGCATTCTGGTGTGTGGTATGACAATTAAATAGATATTTAATGAACTTGAAAACTATACTCTGAGTATCTACTAGAAACAGTGGTGGGATTAATTTTTTTTTTACTACCGGTTCTCTGGGCATGGCTTGGTGGGCATGGCAGGGGAAGGATACTGTAAAAATCCCCATTCTGTCCCCATTCCATGGGGAAGGTTACTGCAAAATTCCTATTCCCTCCCCTCCCCCACCCCACTAACCTCATTTCCAGCTCTGTTCTCCTGTGCAGGGCAACAAAAGAAGACCCTGCCACCTGGAACGGGCCAAAAATGGGAAGTGCAGAGGCCAAAAATGGGACACGTGGAGGCCGAAAATGGGGCACACGGGGGCGCTGATTGGCAGTGGCGATCCCCGCAGCCTGGAACGGGCTGAAAATGGGACACGTGGAGGCCAACCAAAAATCAGCTGCTCATGCTAAATCAGGCTGTGCTGAAGCTAACCAGGCTGTTTGCTGTTTGCTGCAAGAAGGCAAATTGCTAGGAGGCAGAGGCGGAAGGGTGGTGGCCAGTGGGTGGGTGGGTGGGGGGTTCAGCAACATTCACTCTATAAGACACACATAAGAATACAGCAATGGTTGTAAGTGTAAAGACCAGTCAGAAGTCACTTTTTTCATTGCTGATGTAACACTGAGTAAACAAACGATTGTAAGTCTAGGATTACTTACACTGGTTTTTCCTGAAACTGGAAAGAAGACCGGGCAGTGTGTTCCAAATGAAACATGTCAGCGATATAAATTGCCTGCAATAATGTCAAGTGTAATCATAGCTCACACTCACAATCAATAGAAGTATCTTTTCAAAATTGTATGGGTTATTCATTTTATTTTATTCTGTGCAGACCAGTGTGTGCTACCAAAATTTCAAACACTAAATATTAAAATTTGGACAAAAAAAATTAATTCAGGAGCGACTCCCAGAGATATAAGCAAAGACATTATTTCTTCTTTCCTTGGATTACCTATCATGGTTTTTGTCATTCTTAGCAGTCTAGGATAAACTAAATACTGGGAATCATAAATGGTTGATCGGAAGGATACTGTACATTACAAACTAGGATTAAGGCTGAAGCTAAAAGATAGAACTGAAAAGCAACCAACGAATGCAAGATCACATGCTAGCCTGTAAAACACAATGGTATGTAGATATTTTTATTTCTATTGCAAACTTCCATGGACACATCTTCTGACACTAGGGTGCTCAAATATGTCAGTTGCATAAATATTTGTGCATAGAAGCTGTTTCAGATTACATATGAACTAATCTGAGAATCACTTAATTTGTTTATTGTGAAACTTTGGGAAAGTTCAGAATGTTCAGGGGTTTTTTGTGGGTTTTTTTTTTTTTTTTTGAAGCCATGTCATTTCTGTTTGCATCAACTTTTTCAAAACATTCATTGTGAAGGAAGAGGAATGGAAGGCAGGAACAACAATTTGACAGTAGCAGAGCAGAATTCCTGGGAAATATCACTGACAAGATGTTCAGCCTAATAAACAAATCCAAGTATCTTTGTACTATAAGTTCTTATATCCAAATAATCTGCTTTAGCCCTCTGAGGCATCAGTGGCAGTTGAAAGGGTATGTTTTAAAAGTTGACCCAATCTATGGGAAAGTTGTAATCATGACTCATAAAAATCCTTTCTTAAAATTTGTTAAAGTTCAGCATTTTTCACTCAACAAGTTCTAAAGGCTATTTCTAAAAAAATAAATACTTTATAAATCTCTCTCTCCATCCTCCCTTCTCTCTTCCTTTCTCTCTCTCTTCTTATCTAGATATTATTTGTGGATGGTATTAATTCAGATTGCATAGTAGAGGTAGGCAATGAAATGCAGTTATAAATTTAAAAATTACAAAATTATAATTTTATTCATTTATTCTAAATGAATAAAAATACCATTGGCTTAGGGGTAGGAATATAAACCTACTCCATATTATAATAAACTATTGAAAAGTTCTAAACCACATTGTCTTAATTAAAGGTAGGAAGGACTCTGGTTAAAATATATAGGTACATCTAGGATTGGTTACTGGTGTGAAAAATAAGTTTCTAGTCCTATCACTTCCAACTGGGATCCTCATATGAAGCTGCTAGTTATTTAGGGTTGGACTTTTCATGCTGTACTGAGGATAGTAAGGCATTTGATACCTAAGTCAAGCAGTAGCTGAAAAATCTAGTGGCTTCCTACACTCTCTTAGGCCTGAAGTAACCATCCCACATCCTTCCATTCCCTACCACCCAGTCAGAGCTGAATAAACTTCTTGGATGATAACAGATAACAGATAATCAGAGTTGGAAGGGACCTTGTAGGTCATCTAGTCTAACCCCTCACCCAGGCGGGAGACCCTACACCATTTCTGACAGATGGCAGTCCAATCTCTTCTTAAAAGTCTCAAGTGATGGCACTCCTACAACTTCTGAGGGCAAGCTGTTCCATCTCACTGTCAGAAAGCTTCTGCTTATTTCCAGGTTAAATCTCTCCTTGTTCAGTTTCCATCAATTATTCTTTGTCTGGCCTTCAGGCACTTTAGAAAATAGCTGGACCCCTTTGTCTCTGTGGCAGCCCCTCAAATATTGGAAGACTGCTATCATGTCTCCCCTGGTCCTTCTCTTTACTAGACTAGCCAAGCCCAGTTCCTGTAACCGTTCTTCATATGTTTTAGTCTCCAGACCCCTAACCATCCTGGTTGCTCTTCTCTGTACTTTTTCTAGAGCCTCAACATCTTTTTTGTAATGTGGTGAACAAAACTGGATGCAGTACTCTAGGTGTGGTCTTACGAAGGCTTTATAGAGTGGTATTAGTACCTCCCTTGATCTTGATTGTATCCCTCTGTTAATACAATTTAGGATTGCATTAGCTTTTTTGGCTGCTGCTGCACACTGCTGGCTCATATTTAGCTGGTTGTCCACTAAGACTCCAAGATTCCTCCCACAGTTACTACTCGAGTATGGTTTGTCAGTCAGTTGCGAGTCCATCTAGTGGTGGTGCTATGTATTCCACCTTTTTCTAGCTTACTAAGAAGTAGGTTGTGGATGAGAAGCAAAACATCTTCAAAGAAAAAGAAAACAAGAACAAGAAGAAAATCCATTTGCCTCTTGAAAAAGCGCCTTTGGGGTAGCCATTCCATACCTCTCATTCTGCAGTATGGATTTGCTTCAACATTTATATTTAAGGAGAAGTATTCAACTTGCAATGAGTTCTTTCAATGTGAAAAGGCTAAGTAAGAGACAAAGTGATAAATTAGCATTACTTCAGTGCGATGTAAATGTACAGCCTAAACAGTACCATTGCAGCAAATAAAATGTCTGTTTCAAGGTTTCCCTTTGGCTTGGAATCAAATATCAGTTTGAACAGGGATGAATAGCAAAATAATATTTAGTATTTTGAGTACAGGATCTATCATAGGAGACTAATGCAAACATAGTTTTCTGAAAGTATTAGAACAAAAATATTTACGCATGGAAAACAAATTTGTCAGAAGAGATATTTGTCTCTTTAAAACACTTTCTACTTTCCTTGTTTTATATCCAAACATAGTCCATCTTATAGTTTTGGAGCATGACCAAGAATCATTTGAAATTAAATACTCCCTTTACGACAATATTATCCTGTCCAAATGATCCAATTAATTGATGTGGGAAAGGACCTATATATAAATACATACAGGCTGTTTCAAAGTAGAAATAAACATATTCTGCAGAATATGCAGAAATAATGTTGTTTAAACTACAAAGAAACAAAGGGAGAAAAAAATCTCCAAGTATGGCCAAGTATCTTTCTGAAAGAAAAAAAAATGTTTTAGTGAGTGAAAAGAGTGGTAGTAGCTGATCACAGAAATAATGATCAGAAACTGGGTTTCATAAATATAGATGAGTGTAGTAAAGCAATGGACTGTTCAAATGGAGTACTAAAAGACAAACAACATATTAAATAATATATCTTCTTTAATATCAGGTTCTGTAATCCCTCCTCTTCTCTCTCTCCTGTCACCTGAATAAAATAAAATGTTACTGCACTGAACCCCTACAACTCTCATGAAAGTGAACAGAAGGCTCATAAAACTGTTGAGAAAGATCCTTTCTTGGAATTTTATTTCCTGCCTGATTCAGTCATTTCCTCTACATTTTTATAATCCTAATATAATGGATTTTAATAAAACCTGCTGTAAAGGTGCCAAGTGGGTTTAAAATACTGAAAATGCCTTTGTTTAGGTGTCTAAATATGGAAGTAAGTATAAAGGAAAGTAAAATTGAAAAGAAAGAAAAATGGGAGGGAGATGTGCACCTCATTTTACAGGGAGATCTTTATATATTTTTTAAGAAAATGTCAGTGACTTCACTTTGTAGTGATCATATACAACAAACAATTTTTTCCTGAATTGTGTTAGTAGTGCAGTTATTAGAGTTAAAGAACTCTCAAAGACATGAATGAAGTTCACCAATATTGGTTCAATTATCCCCATAAGAAAATTAGATATAATTTCATATTCAGTTATTGCTTGGCACGCAATACTTGCCTTCATGTAACAACATTGATCAATTTGTCAGAAAAGATATTATCATTATTATTATTATTATTGTGGTTGCTCGCAAGTCAGCCAGACTTTGAAAATGGGTTTGCCATTTTTGTCTACCTATCAAGTCCTTCCAAGGATCTGTCATATGATGTTCTTCGAAGGTGTTTCAATGTATCATTGCAGGATACAAGCTGCTCCAATCAGAGTTGGATTCCTTTCAGAAGGTTTGGAAAAATTCGTGGAAGGAAGGTTTACTAGCATCTGATAGTTTTGAAGTTTTGGTGCGACCTCCACATTAGAGATGGTGTGACACCATACACTAGTTCCTATGGAACAGGAGTGTCAAACTCAATTTCATTGAGGCCTGCATCAGGGTTGCGTTTGACCTAGGGAGGCAGGATGGCCATGGCCAGGATGAGCATGGCCAGCTTGATATCACTCATGTCAGGAGCACCTGTGGTGGCCTGAGCACTCTGCCATCAAAAATACATTCCTGAGATCCATTTCCAGCTGCAACAGCCTCCTATAACCCTTTGCCACTGAAAACGGAGCCTAAGAGGGTGTGGCCCTCACAAGCTCCATTTCCAGCTGCAATAGCCTTGTGCAACTCTCTGCCAGTGAAAACAAAGCCCAGGAGGGCCGCACGTGGTGCTCTTGAGCTCTGTTTTCGCTGGCAGAGGCATCACAAGCTGATCCTTCACTGTTTCCAGGGAGGCCTTGCAGGCCAGGTTTTAGCACCCCATAAGGCCAGATCTAGCCCATAGGCAGGGATGCCGAGACGATTATTAAACGCTGGAATAAGACTAAACTCCTCGGCCAGGCTTTTCATGGTGCTTGGAAGGGCCGGGGCTGGTCTGGGCAGGGTGTTGCAAGTGGGGGGGCAGGCTGGGAGTGCAGTTTCTCTCCCACGGAGGGGCGCACCAAAGAAATGAAATTAAAATTCAGTAAATTACATAAATAACTGTTCACTGAATTTCAGATTAATAAAGGTTATGTCAGACAAGGCTGCAAAGCAATTTTGTTATGCACACAAAGTATAGAGTATGAAGTATATATCCAATATTGTTTTTTCTTTTTTAAAAAATGTTTTATAATTTTTTTTAAAAAAAATCCCCTTCATGGGCCCCCTTTGAGCTCCAGGGGCCCTGGAACAATGTACTGGCTGCACGCCCCTCTCTTCGGCCTGCCCATGGGCCTGCAATAGAAGGAGAGAAAGAGAGAAAAAATTCTATGCCCTGGTTATGAATGCTTTGGGGACATCTGGTTGACCACTGTGAGATTATCTGTGAGAATCAAAATACAACCTAAGAAAAACACAGCTATCTTTATATTCATATAAAAACAGTATTAATGGCTGAGATAGGAGAAGGACTGTGTTGCCTTTTCATCACCTGCTGTGATTCTGAAAAAATATTGTTAAATCTGGGAGGATGGTTCAAGAACGGAGGCAAGACTCAGATAGCAACAACAGCTCTTTATTTGTGACTTCAGATCTGAGCAACTGATCCCAGCCGCAGCAGCCCCTTATATAGGGCTGGCTGCGGCTAGGCAGCCAATCAAGGCGATTTGAGTTTGCCTCTCTTGGCAGGGCCAATCGCTGCAGCCCGTTTACTGGCCAATCGCATCAGTCTATGGCGACCAATCACAATCGGCTATCAGCAGGCCAATCAGGTTTGCAGGCTTCGAGCCTGCTAGTTCGGAACAAATATAATTTACTTTTATCTGCTTTAGAACTTTTAAAAACAAAGACAGTAACATCCAATGGTCTCTGCTGATACCAGTCATTTTTAGATAGAATTATCCATAGTGTGAGGAGGAGGCTAAGAAGGTTTATGTTGAGATCACAGGTGGGACATGGAAAAATTAAGTCTCCCAAAGTTTCAGAGCATCGCATTTATCATCCCCCACTTTTTTTTAAAAAAATGCTGTTAATAGCAGCATGGATAGGGCAAAGCAATTTTTGCTGAGATTACCTCTAAATGTCACATATAGAAATTTATTGGTAGAAATATGCAATGAAGACAAAATGTTTGAACTCTTGCTTGATAGCATAGTTAAGTTCTTAATATAAATGTTGGCCCAGATGGAAATGACTCATCCCCTCTTGTATCCCATGAATTCTTAAAATAGTTTGTTGCTATCATTGCTAAGTATGGAATTCTTTTCAGGATGGGTGAGAAGTTTTCCACTGTGATGGTTGCTAGTGAAGAAATTCTTAAACATAGGGCATGGGGGCTTGGCTTTTTCTATCACTCCCTCCTGCCCCTCCCTCACCAAGAACTCTGAAAGATACTAAAGAAAGATGGTTCATAAAACCATCATGGAAATTTTGGAATTAAAAGCTTCTAAGAAGTTTAACTTTTGCCTTTATTTATTACCAGACAGCCCTATGACCTGTTAGCTCATCTTTTGAGAGAAAGGCAATGCAGTGTGATATAATCAGAATGAGCATTCAATTTTAGGCTGACCATATTATTATTTTTTTCACCCCAGTGCTGGATGGTCCTGTGGTTATCTACGAAAAATCTATAAATATAAAAATAATTCTGTGGCAAACAAATTTCAATAATAAGTCAATATTTACTTACTGACAAATACAATGACCACTGGTGGAGGAAAAAAAAGCAGTGAAAGTGGGAGCAACGTCTGATTTCCTACTGGCTTCTCTATTGACTTTTCTTGTGGGAAACAGGCAGGGAGCATCGGAAATCATGTTCATGTGTCCATGGGATGCTGCAATATCTATAGCTCTGTGAATAAAACCTGTCAGAACATTATGAAATTTTCAGTTCCGCAGGAGTAACAGGTCCCAGAGTTTTTTTAATGAATTCTTTATGGGTATTTAGGTACCTTGACTGTTGTGGTAGAATGCACCATTTGAGCTAACTTGAGCTAACTTGATGGTACAATCAGACAAACAGATAACCACAATGAAGCTTTTAGTGGTATATAAATTGTATTCCTTTGTTTGATATATGTTGCACATTTCCTCTAAGGAGCTCACTTTTGCTATTTAATATTGTCTGTTTTAGTTTAATCAGGATGAAAAATGTGAAAAAAGGATGATATTGTATGTAGAGGTTCAGCTAGACACTTTTCCCAACAATGGTAATTATGGCTGCTGGTTACAATGATGTGTGTGTGTGTGTGTGTGCGTGTGTGTGTGTGCATGCACAAAACAATAGTAGCTCATTTGAACCTTGAAGTTTGAAGGCTATAGAAAGCTTTTGGTGCCATGCTGCTTACATAAGCCAGGAAATCAGTTCAGATAGCTTTTAAGGGATAACAAAGATATCTAAAAATGACCAAAAGGTTTAAAATTCAGTTCACTGATAAAGCTGACCGTGAAATGTATGATAGGGCTCTGATGTCAGGTAGTGGGAGGCAAAATGAATTTTCAATACTTAGATTTTAAAAATATTGCTCCCTTAGAGAATTGCTAATCACTCAGTATTAAAATTATGTGCATGCATACTTCTACCAACCTATCCTATACACAATTCTCAAGGCAGTTTTAAGGAGAAACATGTTGTCTGTCACTGCTGGTTCAAAAGCATTTAGGAATGTATCATTTTTAATAAAGCATGAGATTTACTAATAAGACATCAGCTGAACATAGCATACCATCATATTCTGATCAAATTAGTGAATCTTGTGTCAAATGAATTAATTAGTTTATTAATAGACCAGAACATTGGCAATATGATATAAAATTAGATAGCATAGTGAGGGGAAAAATTACCAGTACAATGAGTATGTCAATTTTTATTATCAAATTGTGAAGGCTTTAACTTTTTTTTTAAAGTGATACAAAAAACTTTTGTCAAAATAAAAGCACTTTCAAAGAACTCTATGCTACTAAATGCATTTTGTGGGGCTGAATGCCTTATTACTACGTAAATACAATTTTACTTTAAAAAAAGAATTAAAAAAAAGACAATGGTGCTTTCGTTTTACAACATATTTTACTTGTACTATTAGGCAAACAAGACAAGGCAGAAAGGAACAGTTCAGAATAATGTCCTCCAGTAAGTAGAAGGTAATGCAAAGACCATGACATATACTATAATCAGATTTCTTCTATTCATAAACAAGAGGTCTAGTCAGAATAGAAAAGCAGTGGAAGAAAAAGTGGTTGAAGATATAACAGTGGGTAAAAATACCCCCTGTCATTTCAGAAGGCTGTAACAAGGGCAGAGGTGAGATTCTACCAGGTTGCACCTATTCGCTAGAACCGGTTAACATTCTAAGCAGTTCAGAGAACCAGTTGTTAGAAGAAATTACTGGCCTAATCCGGTAAGGAAGGAAACATTCTGGTGTTGCTTACAGAAACTGCCTCTCTGTTAACACTTATTACATTCTTGGCAGGACTAGATTTCCTGTCTCAGGAACTTCTCTGGAGTTTTTTTTCCCCCTCCTATGCTGGTACTTTGCTTGTGTGGAGTGACCATTCCAAGTTACAATGGCACTGAAAAAAGTGACTTATGACCATTTTTCACACTTATGACTGTTGCAGCATCCCCACAGTCATGAGAGGCCAGGTGAGGAGATGCGTGCCTCGATGTGAGTGATATTGAATTGGCTACGGCCAGCCAGTCACATGACCACCAAGCCATACCCATCAACTTAGCCACAGAACCAGTTGTTAACAAATTTGAATCCCACCCCTGAACAAGGGGTTATGAGAGAGAGTCAGTGGAAGGCTGAAACTATGATTTGGAGTTGGTAGTCAAGCTCAAGTCTATCCTCAGTCATACAACTTCACTGGGTGATGTTGTGTTCTTCTGAAATCAACCAACCTCACAAAGTCCTTGTGGGAAGAATTAGAGGAGCAAATGATATGTACCTTCCTCTGGGATCTTGGATAAAAAGTGGGATATTAATTAAATAAATGAGGCCTAATCCATCAGGATTACTGAGAATGCTATCTTGATTTATACAACAAACTAATATTGAACAGTAAAAACGGGTGATTGGAGCTGTTAATTGTCCTTCTCTTGTCTTCTCCATCACTTTTTTTTACTTCCGTATCTTTTTTTTGAAAAGATGGTAAACCTGAAGATCAGGAACGATGTTTCTCATTAATTATATTAACAGTGAGACATAGTTTGGCTGAAAAGCATGATAAATATGTGGTAAATACATATGAATAAGAGTGGGCGATTCCGTAGACTGCTGGGGTTGCCATGTACCCTCAGAATCTTTTTTTAAGAAAATCACCTGTCTGGAATAGGTGTTTGGAGGTGCAGCAGGCTTGTGAAGATAAAGGCAAGGATTTGTTCAGCTGAACAGAAGATATCATATCATCCACAATTCAGCCAGAGATTTGAAGAAAATATGCTGGATACCCAAAGTCTGAGTTTGTAAAAGTAATAATAATTACATGAAAGAATTTGTGCATGCATGTGAATGTATATGAGAGTGTGCCTTTGAGTTAGAACTGAGTCCTAGAAACTGCAGGGTTTTTTTACAGGGTTTCAAAACTGCCTTGCCATTGCCTGCTTCCTAGAGCTAAGAGAAAGTGTCTGGCCTAAGATCGCAGTTATCTTTTGCATAAGGTGGGAACCAGAACTCATTGTCTCTCAGATTCTAGCCTGGTGCCTTAACTACTGCACCAAACTGGCTCTCATAATCGAATATAGGTAGCACAATTTTCACCTCATCATTTTGTTTTTAATTTATACACTGTATTCTCAAAGAAGACAGAACTAAACCAGTCAGTACTTACAATTCAAGATGTTGAAAGTTCTATGTAATAAAGCATTTGTCTGGAAGTGCCCAAACTAGCAAAATATCAGTAAATAATCTCTTAATCTCTCTTTCTCTCTTTACTGAGTTAAGTAAAATAATTGGATTATGTTTTTAGCTATTATATTCCAAAATTAGTTAACTACTTTTTAAAATTTAATAAATATGACTATTTTTTTAAAAAAAAATCACTCCAGCTTCAGCTATCTTTTCATAAATTGGTTTAGTTCCATTTTGCAAGTTATATTTATCCTTTTCCCACTTCTATTGTTAATGCAAGCAAGGCTGAAAGGCTGAAAGCTTTATTTTTTTAATTGCTGTCTTTCATATGACATGTTATATGAACTTCTGAAGTAATTCAATGTTTACTCCCAAACAACCTTTATTCGGACACACAGTATGAGCTGTTCTCCCTATTGTTAAAAGGCATTTAAAAGTAGTATTAATTCTGGAGGCTCAGTCAGGGATTAAAAGCTTTTTGACAAGGTGCTGTCTAGACATATGTTAAAACAACATTTTTTTTTACTAAAAGAAGCTTAAGAGCAACAAGGGTGGTATCTCCTGATTCAACATAAGTTACAAAGAAATTCCTAAGATTTATGTTCAAAGCAACACAGAGGGGAATTAGCAAAATACTAATGGACAAAAATGTGCATTAATTAAGTTGTATTTCCTTTATATGCCTCAAGAATTGAGTGAAACAAGGTTGGTTTTCCTTTGTTTCAAAGGGTGGGTAGTCTGGCTTATGCAGAAGCCTTACAGGAAAACCACAACATTTATTATTCAAACATGTACTTTAAAAAAAAAATCTTCATCATGAAAGAAAGAATTGTATTTTTTAAAAAAAAAACCTACGCAGTGCTGTTTTTCAAAAGGCTGAATTTCCTATAACCATAACTGCTTGGGTATTTAGCAGAAAACAGCTATCTTGTTCCAAAGTGTGAATAATATCAATACAACCATTCCTAAAAGAAAAGGGCTATTACCCCAAAAAGTTTCCTAAAAAGAGAGCCCTTAAAAAAACCCAAAGAGTTCAGAAGGTCATAGAAGCTGACACCTCATATTAAAGACTCAATAGGCATTCAGAGTCTTCATCAATATTGAAAAATAGAAAAGTACAAAACCTAGTCAGACAATCAAAGACTGAAATGAGGTATTTAGTTCTGGTCATAATACTGCTGAGCTAGAGGAAACCAAAACCAATGTATCAGGACAACTTAAAAAATAAAAAGCTGAAAAGAGGCCTGCTCACTTCCACTTTTCATTCGCTAACATTATGTGGGGCCACTCACAAGCACTAATGAAAAAAGGACCCATAACCTCGTCTGCAATTTTGGCAAATACCTTATCCAATTTCATCCCTGGCTACAGCAGCACATTTCAGCATTAAGGGCAAAAGAGCAGCTCTGGCACTGTGATCAGCTCCCCACCTCCAAAAAAAAAAAAAAATTCTTTTGTGGCAACACCTCTGAATCCTTTTTTTTTTTTGTACTCTAATGTAAAGATGAGTAAAAGACGAATAAAAATAAGACAGTTGAAAGGAAAAAAAAAATGCCTTGTACGACATGTGGAAAGTCATTTCAGGGATTTATTTACTTCACCAAGGTAAATTGTCTTTGCCATTCTTCCAAGAACCCGAAGGGACATACATAGCAATGTCACCTTCAGATTTTTCTCTCAGCAACAAGGAAGGATAGGCTGACAATATGGCTGTGATCCAAAATCTTCTTGTGAGCTGTCATGAATGTCAGTTTGGTGTCGCGGTGAAGGTTGCTGGCCTAGAAATCAGAAGATTCTGAGTTCTAGTTCTGTCTTAGAAGATTCTGAGTTCTAGTCAAACTTAAGCAGTTTGGGTTAATTGACTCACTTTGGATCAGTCACACACTCTCACTCTCAACACAACCCATCTCACGGAGTGTGGTTGTTGTGGGGAAAATAGGAGATAGGAGTATTAACTATATTCAGCATCTTGACTTATCTGTAAGTAATAAAGAAGGGGTAAAAATCTAATAAACAAAAATAAAAGTAAATAAATAAATGCAGCTTTTAGAGCTTATAGGAAAAATTACCAAGGTTCATTAAAGAACGGATAACTATTATTTGTGCTTATTTTTATGGAAAGAAATATAAAGAGATGGCAAACTTGTCAGAAGTATCTTTGTTTACTTTTTCAGTTTAGACTCTTGGTGGTTTACAATTTAACAAAGCAGAATAAAAGAATACAAATGGATAAACAAGATGAACATTTTTTCACTCAGCAGAAAACACAAGACACAACCTACAAAGGGCTGTATTCACCCCTACCAAAAGCTTGGGAAAACAGGTAGGTCTTTGAGAACTTTGGAAAGCCATCAGGGGAGGTATGATTAAAAAGGCCATCCTGATGGGGAAGAAAGGAAAATGCAATAGCCAAAGTATGCAACATTTTTACTTGTTAGATGGATGTGAACAACTGGCTTCAAAAAAAAAAAAAAAGGTTAGGAAAATTCTGTATAGGAGAACAGGCAGAGCCTAGAATGGGGGAGTCAAAAGAGTAATCAGCTTGGAGTTATTACACTCCCATGAATGGTCTAAGTCCAGCACCTCTTGAATTCCATTAACTCTTATCTAACATCAGTTTAGTGCTGACCATTATTTGACTATAATGTCTTGTATATAGGCTATAAATTAGCTTAACTGGAATTTCATATGCAGTCTTGATTCTTTACAGCTGATATTCTTGTTCCTAGAGCATGGTCTATATCAGGGGTGTCAACTCAAGGCTCGGGGGCTGGATCTGGCCCATGAGATGCTTAGAACTGGCCCACAGGGCTGCCCTCAAAACAGCAAAGGACTGGCCCACAATGCCTCTGCCAGCAGAGGGTTGCAGGATGCCACCACAGACAAAAACAGAACTTGTGAGGGCCACAGACAGCCCTCCTGAGCTCCATTTTTGCTGGCAGAGGGTTGCAGGAAACTGTCGTAGCTGAAACAGAGTGCAGGAGCTCATTTTTGCTGGCAGAGCACTTGGGCCACCATAGGCATCCTTGACATAAGCGACATCAAGCCATGCCCCCCCCTGCCCCCCTGAGGTCAACACAACCCTGATGTGGCCCTCAATGAAATTGAGTTTGACATCCTTGGTCTACATCATCAGAATATAATACATGGGGTTATTAAGTTGGGGGTGTTAAGGAATGCAAAATGTAATACATAGGGGTGGAGACATTGATCAAATTAAAACTAGTGTCTAAGAAACCATTGGTTTATTGCATGGGAAAGATAAGGTAGTTAGTAGTAATGATGATTAGGCAAAAGAGTGAACAGGCTGCACTTGCCTTCTTTAAAAAAATAAAGCTACAGAGACTCTTCTAACACTTTCCAGGGTAAAAAGGCAAGCACTACTGAAGATTGATAAAGATACACATTAGTAAGAACCCACTTTGGTACTTTCAATTAATTAAAATCTTCAGGACCCTATGAGTTATATCCTAGATGTTCATCACTGAACAGTGGACAATACTTTCTGAAAACTCATGGAGCACTGCTTTGGTGCCAGAAGATTGAAGAAGAGCAAACATAGCCACAGAAGCGGGAAGCCCTGGAAAATTATAAAGCAATTAGTTTAAATGTCTGTACTGGGGAAGGAATTAGAAAAGGTTGCCAAGCAGCCTGTCTGTGAGCATTTAGAAAAGTAGGCTCCTATTACAAGGAGTCAGAATAGATTTTTCACAGAAACAAGTTGCATCAGCAGACATCTCAACTGATGAAATAGATCAGGACAAAGATCAACATAATGAAATTAAAAGATGGGTTGAATATTACTGTAGAAAGAATATAGTAGGAGATGTTAAGCAGTAGAACTTTTTGCCTAGGACAATGTTGCACTCTCCCTTATTGAAGATTTTCAAGTGAAGCTGGAGAACTACCTTTCAAGGTGATATACTTTATTCCTTCACAAATTGGAGGGGGGGTGATAAATGACCTATAATGGCCCCTTTAAATTATATATTTTATGATTCTTTGAAGAAGGACCAAGTTTCCAGTTTACTCTTCCTCATCTATGGTTACTAAATATCTAAACAGGCAAAGAAGCTCACAGAAAATTGGAAAGAAGAGCAAATTGAGATAAAGGAGAACAATCTATCTTTAACTTTCTTGGCACCCACAAAAAAGTTACAGAGAAAAACTGCAAGAAATTGCTTGGGCCTACATAATTCTGAAATTGCTTTTTCGGTATCAGAAAGACTAGTTTTTCAATTACATCCAACACATATTTATTTTCAAGAGCAAATGCTACCAACAATATAGAATCTACAACAAACTTTTCAAATTTCACCATAAAATCATATGATGTGACATGTGATCTTCAGGCTATGATAATCATAGACTTAAAGGGCCTAGATTGAAGCCAGTTGTTGAGCTCAGGAAATAAACTAAAAAAATATAAACTAAGGCCATTGAGTGTATCTATAGAAGAAGGAAAGAAAGAAGCTGACAATTTACAAGGTCGCAATTTAGAAACATTTGATTGATCATGATTCTAATTAACAGTTGTAATTATTTTTTTAAAAAAACAAGACCTTCCAAAAGCCAGACAATATTTGACTTTAAAGCTCTATGTCTACCAGACAAATGACCTGAGTCCAAAAAAGAGGGTATGTCATTTTCTGGATATCTGGAAACCTTATCCTCATCGCCATACATTCTATAGTGTCAGAAATAAATCATTGTTAATTTCAGAAAAGGCAGGCTCAGTCATACACCTCTGTGTATTAAGGATTCAACTGTGGAGGTGGTTAGTAGTATCAAGTTTCTGGGCATGTGGCTGACCAGCAGGTTAGCTTGGTCATTCAACAATGAGATACTGGTGAAGTGGGCACAACAGCACGGGCATTTTCTGCATCATATGAGAAGAGCACATCTTCCTTCCTCTATCTTTACCACTTTCTATCAAGGGATGATTGAAAGCATCCTGCTACATTGAATTAATGTGTGGTTTGAAAGTATTACTCTGCAGGAAGGCTGTGCAGAGTGGTGAGAATGGCAGAAAAGATTATTGGATGTTCAATTCCTTCTATTCAGAACATGGCATATAAGCGCTGCATGACCAGGATCTGCAGTATTGTCTGGGATGCTACACAGCCTCTCCATGACCAGTTTTCTTTGTTACCTTCTGGGAGGAAGCAGAAGAACTAGACTCTGTAATAGCTTTGTACCTTATAGTATAGAAATACCAATAAACTTAGACTTACACACTGCTTCATTGCGGCTTTGTTCCGCATTAGGAGGGCTTCTCATTGAGTCCAATGCATCAAGAAAGACACCAAGCCGGTTCAGTCTTGGATGAGCAGCCCCGAGCACGCGCTCAGGGAAGCCCTTTTATTGAACACAAAACGTCACAAAAGAGAGTTCAGCCTACTTTACATGTTAAAAGGGTTGGGGGTCTCAGTGGATATATTGTAGCACCCAATCACAGTGCTTAAGGGATACAAAATAACCAATCCGCGCCTGCAGTCCAGCCAGTAGCCCAAGGTGGGCAGCATCCTTTTGTTCCTGATACCTGCTTTCAGCCTACGTGAGGCCTTGCAGGTATCGAAGACTCCTTTGCCTACGTGAGGCTTGGCATATATCAAAACTCCTTTGCCTACGTGAGGCTTTGGCATATGCCCAGGCTGTTAGATGTGGATTCGCTGCTGCATCTCCTCTGTTTTAGTTTTACGCAGAGGGATTTCTTCTGGTTCTTCGCTATAGTCCATACAGAAGCCCCTGCGCATGTTCTCATCGGGGTCCTCTGAGGGTATAGCTTTGTACAGAGATTCTTTTCCCCAGAGGGCATTGACCTGTGCAATGGCGCGTTTTTCTGCTAGCAGTGACAGACTATTAGAGATGGTGCGAACAAAGATTGGTAATATACATGGAAGAATAACATACCCAGCAGCAATAATACCTATGAGCGCTATTATAGCTTGTAATCCTGGCAGTTTTGGGAGCCAGGAGCCAAAGATATTTTTGAGGTCCATACCGCCATACTTGATCCGGATTGTAGGTTAATTGTCGCATCTCAGTGGTTAACTGTGCTACAACTTTGCCAACCTTGTCAATTTGAAGACAGCAATTTGTGAGATTAAACCTTCCACATACCCCCCTTCCTTGGCTAATAAATAATCCAAAGCCAAGCGATTTTGATAGACAGCTGTGCGTAATTTGTCTGTAGCAGTTGCAAGAGTGTTTAGAGCCTTATCTATTCGTTGACCTGCTAAATCTAAGACAGCTTGCAAGCGAATGATTCTATTAAGCATATATATGGGGGTCCTGTACCCATAAGACCCGTCTTGGGCCCAAGTGGCCATGCCATAGGTGCAGACGATTCTCTGTGAGGTCCAGGTGTCCCCTGTGTATTCTGATTGGCAGGGGAAGCCTGCAAAGTATTGTCGGCTTCCTTTTTGCGAGACAACATGTCATAAACAGGGATGCCTAGTTCCTGCTTCACTGAGATTGGAAGGAGGAAGAAGGAAGGTCTTATCCATCCCAATACACATGACCCTTGCCAATCTGCTGGGAGGGATGGGTAGGCTAGGTTACCGCAGATCCAATACATGTCATTGGGTGCAGTCCAGTTCTGGGAGGATGAAGTGTCCCTGAGATAAGGGAGGAGGGTTGTGTTGAATTTTGTGGGTGTGGTAGTAGCATTATCAGGTGCTGTCCAATTCTGGTAGGAGATGTCCCACGTACCTAAACAAAGGAGATGTCCTACCGGAATGGACCCGTTTCGGGAGAAGCAGTTTCTACCGATTAGATTGGTAGTAATTGTCCAGATAAGGGGGTCAGGGGCAGTTCTGGCTGTTATGTTTCCTATAGAAGACATGTTGTTGAACAGTGATGGCGAGGCTTCTAAGGCTTGCCATGGCCACTGTTCTCCTGTGGTGGTTCCCCCGCAGACAAAGCAATTGGTTATTGCAAGTTGTTTTGCAATTTTTTCTGCCATGTCCATGAATAGGTTTTTTGCTATTATGCTGGTATCAGGGGCTTTATCTAACTTCCTTAAATTATTATACACTGACCAGCCTAATGATGTTTCCTTACCCTCATATATCACTTCTGTTTTTATAGTAATGTAGGTGTTTGGGTCTGCTCCTATGCCATCGATCCCTATACCATAGGTATCCATGGCAGGGTGTTGTCTGGAGATAGTGATCTCTACCTTGTTGTCCTTGGTAGACCCTGATACTCGTTTAAAATGTGACAGATGATTGCAACCTGAGTACCCTCCCCCAGTGTAATCACAGACACAAGACCAACCCGAGCATTCAATGGAGCCCCCACAAGGGATCCAATGATTAGGGTTTCCTATGGCCCAATTGATGGGCGTGGGACACAAATACTTATGATCATGAGCATATTTGGTTTTCCAATCATCTGACCCACAAGGATATCCCCCTGGTTTGGAACAAGCAATGCAAACATCAAAAGTTAAGACAATTGGGTCAGTACCATCCTTAAGCACAGTGGTGTGATTTAGGTAGTAAAGTTTTCCCTCCCCTTCAGGATCGGCTCTGCCAGGGGCTTTTGGAAGTCCGGCCCACAAAGTAACATTGAGGCGAACAGCCGCCTTGGGATCATAGCAAATAGTTTTTGAGTTCATTTTGCATAACTGATACATAGTCCCGTTATTCTGGCAAGTTTTCCCAGTAGAAAGGCATCTCTGAGGTTGCTGGGTATGGTAAATGAGAGTCAGTCGAGTGAAGCCTGCTTGTGTGGTTTTGGTCAAGCAGGGGGTGCAGTCATCTGGTTTGGAGGGTTTTGGTGATCTTTTAATCCTATGCAGCAAAGGGGGGTTCTGAATATGAGTGTCAGGCTGATTCACAAATTGTCTGTGATGATGATGAGATGAGCGAGGTCTGAGGATTGTCCAGGAGCTGTAGGTGTTGCGCGTAGAATCATGGAGGCGCCGACCTGAACAATAGTAGGTGGTTGCAGTAGGATGGGATATGAGGAGTGTAGCTCGAGGGGGTTGTTCAAAGGTGTTGACCCGGAAAGAGGCGTTGCTGGAGATGTAGGACCATGGCTGAGGAAGCGTTGACCATCTGAGATAAGGAGGAAAATGTCCCAGGATGCAGTGCAGGTCAGCAGGAGGGGGTGTCTGGCGTGAAGTATGTTACTCTGGATGGAATGGAAACTTTGGAGGCGTGCGCAGCAAGGTGGAAGAGGAGGAGGAGGAGGGCCAGCGAAGCAGCAGGGCAGATCATGTTGATATGTCTGCAGCTGGTGGTTTTGCTACCTTGGGTGGTATGGCCTGACGTGCCATCCAGGAACCCACAGGACACGATCTGGAAGCTGGATAGCTGCGTAGCCACGACCCCAGGTGAGGAGATCAGCAGGACCCTTCCAAGCAGGGTCTGGCAGTTGGCGGTAGTACACCTGTGGTTTGGGAGAATCAGGAGAGGGGGGGGAGGAAAAGTGTCGCTCCGCTGCTGTTGTAGCAGGGGTGCCAGAGAGATTGAGGAAATTAAGCGTATAAAGGCAAAGATTAAGGATGTTTTGCATCGCCGGGAGGCCAAGGGGTTTTTTCCCTTTGGCCAGATGTCGTTCTAGTGCTGTCTTTAAAGTTAAATTGGCTCTCTCTGCCAGGGCTTGTCCCTGGCTGTTGTAAGGGATCCCAAATTTGTGGGTGACCTGCCACTTAGAGCAAAATTCTGACATAGCCACACTAGTGTATGCAGGACCATTGTCTGTTTTTATTTCGTTTGGGCGTCCCAACGATGCAAAGGTGCGAATGCAGTGGTTAATGACATGTTTAGAGGCTTCTCCTCTCTGCGGGGTTGCCATTATGAACCCTGAATAAGTATCAATTGTGACATGCAGATACTTCCAGGGGGCAAATGGGGGAAACTGAGTAACATCCATTTGCCATATTTCACAGGCTTTCAACCCGCGGGGATTTACTCCTAAGGGGATGGAATTGGCTTGCTGACTGCAGGTGGGGCATTGCTGCCTGATGGCTGAGGCTTCTGCCATGGTAAGGTTAAAATGTTTCATGAGGGCTTTGGCATTTTGATGAAAGTAAGAATGGCTTTCCCAGGGAGTTAGGGTGTGCGTGGTCATAATACCTGCAGCTGCTTGATCGGCCACGTCATTGCCTTCCTGGAGAATTCCTGGGAAAGGCTGGTGGCTGCGAATGTGGCCTACAAAGAAAGGGTGCTGTCGTTGTGCAACAAGCTGTTGCAGTGTAACAAAAAGAGAGAGAAGGTTCTTGTCAATAGCAGGAGAGAGGTAAGAGTCGTGGATGGTAGAGACTATTTGGGTAACATACAGGCTGTCCAAGATCAAGTTGAGGGGTTCGCTGAAATTTTGGAGGACTAGTATGGTTGCAGCAAGCTCAGCCCTTTGTGGTGAAGTCTGCACAGGGGTGGTTTTGGTGTGCCATGCTCCATTCTTTTGCCAAGCACATGCCCCTCGTTCCCTGCTGCCATCAGCAAATATAGTCAGGGCACTGACCAAAGGTTGTTTGCTGATGGGAGAGGAGAAGGAGATGGGTATGGTTCTAATGATCTGAAAACGTGGGTCAGCGGGTGGGTGGCAGGAGACTAGCCCAGGCCAGTCGGATAAGGCCAACTGAAGCTCCTGGGAGTTTTGGAATAGAGGTTCCCAAATTTGCAGCGAGAAGGGGATAAAAAGTGTGGAGACATCTATCCCCATGAGTGCTTTTGTGCGGCTCCTGCCCTTTATGATTAATTGAGCCAATTGAGCTGGTTTGGAAGTGATGGAGCATCGGGTGTGTGGGAGAGATGGATCCACTCTAAGATGTGGAGCTTTTGGTCCTTTTGGGTCACTGCCGCAGTCAAGAGCCTTGGGGTGGCTAGAATGACCATATCTAGAGGAGTATTGGCAGCGGCCCTATCCACCCATATTCTACGTATGTTCTCTTCTATATGGGTCAGCGCTTGAAGCTGAGGTTGCTGCAAGGATATTTTGTCAGCGGGCCCTTTCCCCAAGTAAGGGCTTCGAATAGTGGAGAGAGAGTGTCAGTGGTTAGTGACAGGAAAGGTCGGGCCCAATTAATGGTGCCCAGATATTGTTGAAGCTGAACCAGGGTAGGTTGAGGAGGCAGAGAGAGTGAGGGGAGTGAAGGATAGGCAGTAGTTGAGAGCATTTTATAGCCTAGATATGCATAGGGAGTCAGCACTTGCACCTTTTCAGGTGCTATGTGCAAGCCTCCCTTTGCAAGGATGGCTTTCAGGAAAGAGAACGAAGCAAACACTGTACCTGGGGGTCCAGGAGCAGCAACAAGGATGTCATCCATGTAATGATACACCAGAAATTGTGGATAGGCAGAACGATAGGGTAACAGGACCTTATTTACATAGTGCTGACACATGGTGGGGCTGTTGAGCATGCCCTGAGGTAGGACTTTCCATTGAAAGCGAGAGGGGGGAGAGGAGTTATTCAGACACATGGGGAGAAAGTACACAGTGCCTGGGATGTCAATTTCCATATCTTCAGAAGCAATTAATTGGAAAGATATGGTGTCAGCCTTTGGAGTGGGGCTGGCTGACTGCCCCCCCTCTAGTTTTCCTGCAGTTGAGGGGTGGTGCTGCAACACTGGTTTGCCCAGTGGTACCCTTTTTTTTTGCACCTTGGGTAAATTGTTTTTGGCTTGTTGTTGTTTTGTGGATTGTCCCTAGCCCTACATTGTGCTTTGAAGTGGCCTGGTTTCCCACAATTGAAGCAATTCCCAGCAGGCCTGTTTTGAGAATTCGCTTTCTGCAGGGCCATTGCCAGGTGTTTCATATTGTAGGAAACAGCCCCCACGATTCTGCTAGCCTTTAGATAGTCCGAGAGGGAAACCCCCCCTCGGGCAGCCAGGGGCTGCAGAATCCTTTTGCAATCCTCATTTGCATTCTCAAAGGCTAATTTCAACAGAAGCTCTCTGCGGGCCTCTCCATTTGAAATTTGCCTCTGGACAGCCTTTTGGAGAAAAAAGGAGCTGCTGTTGGTGTTAATGAGACCTCTGACATAAGGTGCTTGAATGCCATACATGGCCACAGCTTGTTTTAAACCTCTAATTAATTTCATGGATAAGGGTTCAAGCCTAGGCACATTCCCAGCTCCATCCCCCACATATTCTATGGGGCAGAGGGAGAGCTCCTCTAGGGTAAGAGAGCCCTCCTTGCGCCCCTGTGCCATGGCTTGTGCAACTGCTCCCATGGGTGTCTGATCCCCCACAGGATTTAATTTAGGAGGAACCAAGGGTTCAGGAGCTGTGGGGGAAGAGGCTTCCAGTGGGAGAGCATCTTTGGTTTTGGTCTCAGCAGCATAGGGAGGGGGACCTCCTGCAAGGGGGGGGCTGCCAGCGTTAGTCAGCGCTGAGCTCTGAACTATCAAACATTCCATTACCACCCTCCAAGTGGTTAAAATCTTTGGCGGAGCCCTGGGAGTATCATGAAAAAGTCACCCAAACGTTGCCATGTGGAGACTTTTAAGGACCCTTTTCCGGATAAGCCGGACATTGCTTGTGGATGTATTTTAAAAGGGCTCTGAGGTCCTTTTAGTTGGAGCCAGGAGCTTTTTGCCCTGACTCCTAAGAATCAAAATTGAGCTCTTCGTTAATTCCCTTAATTCTTGCAGATGCACCATCTGCACTTTAGAGAATTTCCCGCCCATACTCACCTGAAGGGAGGATTTCTCCTGGGGAAGGATCCGTGACTAGACGGCGTCCCTGGGTTGCAACTGGCTCGTCCGGCCGGGTGAGATGGGAGGTAGAAGGCAGGCGAGTCTGCTTCTTTTCAGCAGATCACGTCGGGGTCACCAGATGCGGCTTTGTTCCGCATTAGGAGGGCTTCTCATTGAGTCCAATGCATCAAGAAAGACACCAAGCCGGTTCAGTCTTGGATGAGCAGCCCCGAGCACGCGCTCAGGGAAGCCCTTTTATTGAACACAAAACGTCACAAAAGAGAGTTCAGCCTACTTTACATGTTAAAAGGGTTGGGGGTCTCAGTGGATATATTGTAGCACCCAATCACAGTGCTTAAGGGATACAAAATAACCAATCCGCGCCTGCAGTCCAGCCAGTAGCCCAAGGTGGGCAGCATCCTTTTGTTCCTGATACCTGCTTTCAGCCTACGTGAGGCCTTGCAGGTATCGAAGACTCCTTTGCCTACGTGAGGCTTGGCATATATCAAAACTCCTTTGCCTACGTGAGGCTTTGGCATATGCCCAGGCTGTTAGATGTGGATTCGCTGCTGCACTTCATAATGCTTTATAGCACTCTCTTAAGTGGTTTACAGAGTCAGCATATTGCCCCCAATAATCTCGGGGCACTGTACCATCCCTCCATTGGAAGGATGGAAGTCTGAGTCAGCCTTGACCTAGTGAGAATCGAACACCAGGCAGTGAGCTAAATTAGACTGCAATACTATATTTTAACCACTGCACCACCACAGTTCACAGTATCAACCTTGTTAATTCTTAAGACTCTTTTTTCCACTATGTATTCAAAAGGTACTGTGATTTGTGTGTGTGTGTGTTTGTGTATGTATATGTGTGTACATGTATGTACATAGGTATATGTTTATTTTCTTTTGAGAATGGGCATCAGAATTCCATGTTTTGATGTTCACAGTTCACAGTAATGTGTATTCACAGAAAAAGGTAACAATAAAACTTATCTTATTATCTTAGATGGTTCTTTTTCTATATGTTCTTTTTGTATGGCAATGGGAGCAGGTGTGTATTTGTGTGTTGGCACATGCATGTTGTTTTCAGATCAAGATTTGCCCCTGGATGATATTACAGCTGGCTTGTGTGTAGGCAAGTACCCTGAGAGTAATGTCAGAAAACCAGAAACCAGTCAGAAGGAAACTTAGAAGTTAGAAAAGTTAGAAAATTTTATCACAGAAGTAATCTTTCTGCTTAACTTCCACATTAACCTTTTATTTTATTTTTTGCAGTGGGAGATTTCATACTATGATTAAGTAGTAGCTAAGTTTTTCAAAGGGAGGTAGGAAAAGGGAAGGAGAGGAGGAGGAAACTATAATGATAGGAAATAAAAAATGAAAAAAAAAGAGTGAACATGGGAGGCAATGCAGATTTATAAAAATAAATTGTATTCTGCTAGCCACCCAGCTATATCCTCTTATGATTCAAAGGCAAGTATGTGATAAAATGCACATTTTTCCTGTGTGGCTGACACAGCAAAGTGTTTTAGAATCAGTCTGGTTCCATTCCTTCCTGTGAGCTCCTGGGAACAGAGATTTGTATTTTTTTTATGATAAATTTCTGCAAGCTGAGCTCCCATGAAGTACTGCAGTCAGAGATTCATGAACATCACCCAAAATAGATAGCAGGAGATATAGCCCAAGAGAGAGAACTTGTTGAGCTCCTACAAACACAGTAGGAGCCAAGTCATTTGGAGAAACAGGACGTCAGAAATACACATGAACAAATCTGTTTCAAAACCTTAGGGAAAGCCAAGAATAAAATCATGCTGAATTGTTCACTCCTAGCACTCTTTGATTCTTAAGTTGATCAAGATATGTTGCCTTTTCACTTTTAATTCTGAAGCAGGTAGCTCAAGAACCATTTCATGCAGAATCAGGCAAGAGCAAAAAAGAAAAAAAAGTGTTGCCAGGACAACTAATGGGACAGATAATAAATGACTTTATTTAGAAATCCAAAATACAATAAAATAGCACTAAAGAGTGCTCTATTTGTACTGTGTATTTTTTAATCTGTAAAAATGGCAATGAACAATCAAACAAGATTTGCTAGAGATGTTTGATGATAGTAATGAAAATGGTGAATTCTGAATGTTGACTTTTTCTCCCCCACAAAAAGAACATTCTTTCATTCTGGTGGGAGAAGTGTAAATTTAAATTTTGTCCATTGTGTCTGGAATCTACTGTTTGGAGATCGGCATCATCAAGATCCTATTTGCTATGGAAAGAAGCTGGCATGATCCATCTTTATTAACAGGAAGGGTTGAACAAGCAATAAAGTTTTGCAGACATTAAAGTCATTTTGGGTCAATCATACACTGGCATTTCTGTACATTGCTCCACACACCTGTTCCACATATTGCCATTTGTATTGGAATGCTTTTCTGCTTGAATGAAAGGACATACCGTATTTATCGGCGTATAACACGCACTTTTTCCCCCTGAAAATAGGGGGCAAATGATGTATGCGTGTTATACGCCGATGTCCAGGGAGCGGAATCCTCTTTAAGGGATCCCGTTCCCAATAGTGCCTAGCGGCGGCGCAGCGTCGTGACGTGATGTCAGTGCTGCGCCCGCCGCATATTTTTTGCCTGAAATTTCCCTCTTAAAGGGAATGCGTGTTATACGCCTGTGCGTGTTATACGCCGATAAATACGGTAGTTATGCATCAAAGCATAACCAGACCAAATATCAATTCATGATCTACATTGCATTTATATATAGAATGCCCACTGTGCAAGAGTGTTTAGGAGAGATTATATTTCTGTACAAACCACCAATAATGAAACAAGAAGTAACTTCACATATGAGCCATCCCTAAAGTCATAATAAATCAGTAGCTTAAAACTAAATGTAATATTAGAGGCTTTTAAACATATATTTCCAATAAAAAATTTAGAAATATCACCCAATACATTTTAAAATCAACAATAAAAAAACATTTTCAAGGTTTCAGAAGAGAAATATAAAAGTTTACATTTGTAAATTAATATGTGATGAGCTTGATAGCAGTTTAAGCGCCACATCATCATGAAGCATTATGTTATTTTGTAAATATGTGGCTTGACAGTGATTGTGATGAATTAATCTAATCTCCATGTGTTTTCTGTATTAATCTATCATTTTAATCCCCCTTTAAACAATAATGTGACTATTATTCATGATATATTATCTCTGTGAATGACCGTTGTCAATTTATGAAAGGGATTTGTGTGTTCTGAATTGTACCCTGCTAATTTGTTGCAGAAGCTAAAACAAATATTTGTATATGGTGCTGTGAATTAGTACTAGATGAAAAGAAATAAAATGTAAGAGTTGCCTTCCACATTACAAAATCCAAATATAAACATTTTAATATAAATATTGTTATTAAAGAAATATAATAGTTAGTGGACAAGATATATTTAAACTTATTTTCCTTAAGCTATTATAGTTCTTTAAATCAGAAATATATAAAACTAAAACCCCTAATATCTAAAGCTCTGTTTAATATGAGCTTCTGCTTTATTAAAATAGTTAATATTCAGAATGCTATAAAAACCTTGTTTTAAAAAAAATCTGAGCAACAGAGAACAGAACTATTGATAAAAATCCCATTATATTGGTTGTGTTAATCTAGGTGTGCACAACCTAACCTTTACAGTGTTCTTTCAATCTCCATAATATTTAGGTGCTTCTTCTAAAAGTTCTCAGTTGTTCTTCTCAATTGTAATACAAGAGAAAAATAGATATATTGGAGAGTATTAAATTACTATCTAATATAAACAACATATAAATAAATATAAAAACAAATGTAAATAATTATTTTTATCATGTTTTAATTTAATTAAATCTCATATATAGCTCTACTGGCTGGCCAGTTTTTGCTCCACCCACTTACCAAACTAACGTTGGGCCAAGTATGATTGTCAAAACTGCGGCATGAAACTATTTTAGTCGGGCTCCTATTGGGATGATTGGTGAAGGGCAATTCTGTTCCTTCTGACTATTGTTTCTGATTTAATTTCAGAGGGGAAAGAAGGAGCAAGGTATATGTTGTATCAAGAATTGCTGATTTGCATTCTGGATAAAATCTTTGTTCTCTCCCTCTCTCTCTCACACACACACACACAAACACACCTTTCCCCATCTCTCTTTCCTGTTTCTCAAATGTTTTTCTGATTCTTATTTAAAATGTCTTCTGTTCTTGCTACACCTTGGTTTTTTTAAAATCCTTTTATGTCATGGTTTTGGGTGTTTAATACTAATTTTGAAAAGCTTTAAAGGGACACTTGATTATGACAAGGCATCATGCAAAGTATCCTTTCCAATTTTAAATGTGGAAGAAGACACACAGTTTACTTCAATTCACTTTATTCTTGGTCCTTTATCCAGTCATTCAATGGCTGGAAGAGGCATCTGCCTTAGTATCACCCATATGCAGAAGGTCTTCCACACTTCTTCTAAGTTATTGGAAATGGCAGATATTATTATTATTACTGATCATCGCACAGTCAGACAGATGTTCATACTGGTTTTGGCATTTTTGTTTACCTATCGAGTTCTTACCAAGGACCTGAGATAGGTAGATGTGAATGTTTGGTGGTGTTACAGATATAGTTTTAGAATAAAATAGAATTCTTAATTGTCCAAGTGTGGTTGGACACATAAGGAATTTGTCTTGATTGTGGGATGGAAGCTGTTCCCAGTTAACCCACCTTTTACAACTGACAGATGGTGAATTAGGCAATGTCACTGGTGTTCAAGTAGTTCACCAATTGTTGTGGAATTGCACCCAAGGCACTTATTACTATTTATTACTATTGCTTTTAATAATAATAATAATAATAATAATAATAATAATAATAATAATAATAATAATAATAATAATAATAATAATGTTATTTATCCTGTCACTTCCAAATTTCACATGCCTAATGGCCTCTTCCATCTACTGGAACTCCCAGCGGAGACCTTGAAGAACTACAAAGCAAAGTCCCATTGTGAGGATGGTATTGCATTTGTGGTTCTAAGAACCTCCCTGGTAGAAAAGCATTGCTGCCTATTCAATATGTTTGTTTTCCTTAGATATGTTTGGTCAATCTGCTGGAGTTGTATAATCAATAATTAATCATTGCAGCACTAAACTACTTGGAATTGGTCCCAATGGAATTTAGAATAGCTAGAGTATCGTGACAGTATTTAGCAGAGCACAATTAAAAAGGCAACAATCAGACCATAAAATGAATGAGCTGATGAAGGATTAGTGAAGAATTTCATCTGATACACTATCAACAAAATAAAGATGGCAAATTTAAAGAAAAAACATAACTGAACATAAATATTATTTTCAAAGCTGGAAACTATAGAATTAATAAAGACAGCAAACATAGGAAATACTGGGGACTGTTTGGAAAATATGTAAACTGCTATTGCTGTACTGACTCTCGTGTGTGTGTGTGTGTGTGTGTGTATGTGTGTATTCAAGCATATAGTAGACTATATAAATTGTATACCCTGTTTCTCTTATATAAAGAAGCTAAGTGTACATTTTCTTTGCCTGATGTTTTTCACTTAGCAAATACATTGCACGTGTCTGAGTATTGCTTATGTTCCCACAGTTTTTCTTCTAACACAGATTTATATAGTATTGTGGAAGTTCATTCTGCATCTCCCACAGAACAAAACTTTTCAAGATGTAGATGACCTGGATTTGATTCCCTGACTATGGGAAAAGTAATTATATATGGCAATGTTTATTTAGAAATATATAAGTAAAATATAAGTGGAGATTAATGCTTCACTTCAACAGCTGTCAATGATTCTGAGCTATTATCAACCAACACTTTATTAAATAAATGTTTCTAAATTAAGTATGCAATTTCTGTCTCCATAATTATGTCTGTCTTATTGAAGGATAACATTAATATTTAACTACTATTTTGCCTCTACCCGTTTAATTATGAGTTTGTGGTTTATCAACCTCGATGACTTCCAGGTCTGCTTCCAGGTCCATTTTAAAGTGTTGCTTCTGGTGCAAAACAATGTAGAATTATTTTGATGAAACAGTTGGACTCATAGACATAAGTCAGTTTGTTCCAGCAAATTGAAAAGGCCACTTAATTTACCTTACCAAAGTTTTTGGAGTAACTTTGAATCTTTTTGTGTCAGGGCTGTAAGAGGAGGTTCTTCTGAGTCGTTTCCCCCAGTGCTAGTTGGGATGTTTATGACTCGCTATGGATTCTCAGTCATCCAGGTTGTCTGAAAGATGCTTTTTGAAAAGGCAACTGGGTTGTTCTTTTTTTCCCCATGAGGAAGAAGAATATGTTTTGCTTCTTATCCAAAGAAGCTTCATCAGTTCTGGCTGGATGATGGGGAGGGATAGAAGGATTAGTTCTGGTAGGTTGTTTGGAGGGTAGTGGAAGGAGTATATTTCTTTACAATCATCTGGTCATTAACTCTCTGTCTGAGAGCTGTTGAGGATACTTAGGGGGTTTATCTGTGCCCTCAGGATCACCTGAATCAGAGTGCAAAGTTCTTGGTCTGGCCATGTGTGTGTATGATGCTGGGGTGTGCTAGTTCACCTCCTCATGGTGCACCCTGGATAGCATGGTAGTGTGAACCAAATGACTAGCAACAATTGGCAACCAGACTACATTGAAGAATTGGCAGTTAATGACAGTTGGCAGTCAGACATTTTTGTAGAACTCCTGGCTCTCTAAATACATCGTCTGGCCATTTTGAGATTTTACTGAAGCAGTCTAGTCCTTATGACATACTGGATATGTTGATGGGACTCCAGGCTGAGTGACCTTCACATGGGCAATCCCACAAGTTTTATCAAATATAATTTTTGATACTGGACTTCTTCAATGATCTGGAGAAACCAAATGGTTAAAAATATTTTTTTCTCCTGCCTGGTCTGGCATAATGTCTCATCAGCTAGGTCACTGCTTGGAAAGACCCAAATGGTAAGAAAGGAACTTTTACATGCTACTGGCCTTTCTACTATGCCAGCCAAGGGACCAGGGGAAACAAGAACATAGGCCATGGTATTCCAAGCTGACTGTCTACCACCTATCTTATGGGATTCTCCATAGCCTGCTTTTGACCTTTCACCAAGTGGAGCCCCATCAGCTACCACTGCCTGAGAAATGCAGAAAATTCAACATATTAAACATTCTACACTTTATCAAACTGTCAGCTCCAAAGAGCAGGAAATATGATTGGATCAGATCAAGATTCATAAGTACAAAATATTTCCTACAGTAGCTGGCCAGATTTTTCTGTGAAATTAATCAACAAAGTGTGAAGATAATGTCTCCTTCTGCTATGTGGTCTCCTTTGTAAATCACTTTGAAACAGAGCAGAGCTTTCTTTGAAAATGGAGATCCTGCCTGCACTAAATGGCATTATATAATACAGTGAATCTTTATCTGATCACCCTTCCATGCTCCCTGAAACAATTGCCAATTAATTCATTAGATTTTCTGCAGGTCTTATCAGCTCTAAAAAGTTTAATTACTTCTTTCCAGACTCTTCTGTCAAGTATTTCTGATCTGCTTCTATTAGTTCTTCTCTTTCTTTTTCTTTTTCCATTGTGGAAAAGTTTCTAACATACACTGTGCCAGAAATAGCAAAGTGGAGTTATTGCTAACATATACTGTAACTCAAAAGATATGGCATATCTTTTCCTATTAATGGGGTTCCAGGTTCCCTTAGCATATTCATTCTTGCCCTTTTAAAAAAATTAGATAGGAAATTTCAATGCCAGAAACATTCTAATATGAATGTAGTCCAGCTAGTTAGCACAACTAGTTAGCACAAACCTTCCTTGAAATTCAAGGGTCAGCATGGAATGACTAGAACAATTTCAGGGCCATAATTCTTAATAAAGGGAGGGAGACACCTATCCACAAAAGAAAGTTGTTGTAATAGCCTTTCTCCTTGAAAATGAAAATAAAGCTTGACATATGTTTGCATATTTTGAACTGGTAAAGAAATATGTTTAATCCAAGTTGTACAAATTAAAAATATAATGATTATACAATTTTAAACAAACAAGAACACTCTTTGTCTTCTTCTTTTTTTCTCAATAAATATTTCCGTTTTCAAAAACACAGCTTGCCAGAAATGCTATAAAGCATTCCATGACTCCAACGGCTGCCACTGTTGTATCACATGCTTGGCTGGTCAAAGAAGACCAGCTCTGCTTTCTAACATTTTTTTCAAAGAAGCATTATTAGAATTTAAATAGGCACAATTTGGGTGGGAGTGTCAATTTTCACAATCCAATTGCATATCAACAATTTGTTCCATGTCAACATTTGCCTGATTTTTATTGTCCAGAAAATGAAGTGATGAAAAAAACCTCACCTCTTTATTTTATAATCAGTTAATGTTTTTTAGCCTTCTGCAAATTCAGCTATTGAGAAAGAATTATATGGATTAACCTTATATTCTGAATTAGTGGTTGAACTAGCAATGAATTAGAGGAGGCCAACAAACCAGACAAAGTAGATTGAGGATAGATCTACTGTTTTTCTGTACAATCTGATCTGGCAATACTTTTGTGTTCATTTGTGTCAACAGGTTATTCCTGGTCTGACTTCTTCAATTCATCTAAAACTTGTTAATAATATAAGAGATATAATAATAATTATTATAATTATAATATAAAGAGCTGCAGAGGTAGAGTGGTTAGAATGCAGTACTGCAGGCTGCTTCTGCTGATCACTGACTGCCATCAATTTGACAGTTCAGGTCACACTGGCTCAAGGTTGACTCAGCCTTCCATCCTTCCGAGGTGGGTAAAATGAGGACCCAGATTGTTGGAGGCAATATGCTGCTGACTCTGTAAACCACTTAGAGAGGGCTGTAAAGCACTGTGAAGTGGTATTGCTATATTGTGGAATAGATTTCAAATAAGGTACAGAAAGAGAAACTTTTATATATTCAACGAAATACTTTCCTCCTAAAGTTACAAGCTAAGATATCATATGAGCCGCCTTGTTCTCCCCAAGAAGCTATTGTTAATATTCCATGTCACCCAACCAAAATATGCCTCTTATCTATTTAAGTGTCTTTTGGTGCCTTAAAACCAAACTCATGTGGCTGAAAGCTAAAATGAATCCAACAGGTGATGAGCAAAAATATGTATGATCCTTCTCAGATTAATCAACTGTGATCATAGAGAAAAAGATTGCTGATGATACATCTTTTCCCACTTTATCTTGAAGCTTTTGGAAGTTCCAGAGCCAAAGACACTCAGTGGAGTTCAGCTGGAGACTCCGTGTTTGTCAATAAACTGGAAATTGTGGCTCAAGGCAAATCAATATGCCTACCTCATCATCATCATCATCATCATCATCATCATCATCATCATAGTACTATCTTGGCTATAAACAATGCAGTTGCAGTATCTGAATAACGCCACTGGTGCTGATGCATGCCAATAAAAATTTAACTATGCATCTAAATGACTAAATTATGAGCAGGAGAACATTAAATAGTATGATCTTGGCTCTGCATGTCATCTCATCTGAGATAGTAAGATACTGTGCATATTCCAAGTAATAAAGTTTATCTGTAATGGGGAAACCATTCTGAATCATTTCCAAATGACCATGATAACTGAATATCAGAAAAGGCAATAGAAAAGGCAACATAAAAGGCAACAATCACATAATGTTAAATTAATTGCAGATTTGTCAATACTACAAAAGTATTTTTTGAAGTAAAACCTAAATAACTCAGGCAATACTTTAGAACTACACCAGTAGAGTCTGCTAATTTTATGTTGCATTTATACTGTGTATATTTTAAACTTTATGGACTTGTTAGAATTCATTGGTGCTTGCTTACTTACCTACCTAATGTTGAGGTGAAATCTAGATATTAATAAAGTCTAAATTGAAGTAAGGCACCTTGCCTTGAATAGTAAATAATGTTTCATCCCAGCATAAGAAGTAATTACCATGGAATAAACCACTAATGTTTTATTTATTTTCTAACATACAGTTTTATTTAGTTCAGTGTTTACAGGTGATAAATTCAGTTGTAATCGCTTTGAAGTATTCTTCCCACTGAAGCTTGACTGATGCTGACTACTATCATGATATCCTCAGACTTTTAAAAAAATATTTATGAATTCTAAAATTATACATTATTTTCATCTTAGTCCATTTATCTTTTTAATCTCTAATCTGACAGCTTCTAGGAGAGATATGGCAAACTGAACACAGCTTCAAGAAAGCGGAACTGACTACTGCAGCAAAGACCAAGGAACAGGGAAGTAACTGGGTCCTTGGAATCTTTCCGGATAAGAACTGGATGAGACACACCACACACACACACACACACACACACACACACACACACACACACACACACATTCAGAGACTGAGGAGACTGGGCAAATGGTTTTCCACAGGTTTGAGCATTGGGAAATAATGGGATCAGCCATCTTGCTTGTGACTGCAGTGGAGCTTTTTAAGTGACACTAAGTTTGAAATCCCATAATCGCTTTTGAAAATCATCTATTAACTATCTTAAAAGTAACAGAGACTTCCAGAACAAATTTTAAAAAATCTTTATCAAATAAGTTGATCTTCAACTCAGAACAAAAGAAATATTAGTGATATGCTTAAGAATTTAAAGAATTTGAAATAAGCAGTAAAACACTAAATAAGACTTAGAAAGTTATAAATGGATTAAGGATCCAGATAAATTTGGAATATTAACTTTTATTGCAAAATTCTGGAATTAACTATAAAAATTAAACATCTTCTTGTGGAAGAGAGGATTAAATATTTTTTTTAAAAAAAGATTAAAAGCCTGTTCTTTATGTCAGTTAATGGTGTAACTTACAAAATGACACTAAACATTACACAAGGTCAGAAACATTAAAGGGGAATTTTGAAGAATTGAACCAGAAATTGGTAACTACAGTATTAACACTGTCAGTAATGATGTCTACTTCTTTGGATAAGACTATGTGTAAAGATGTTAATGAAGGAACAACAAACATGGAACAAATTTTATCTGACAAAGTACAGAATGTGGAACAACAAATGATAGTCTAAGAAAATGATTTGGAAAAGATACACTTTATAGGATATACAAAAGAAACTGGGTGAAGGTTTAAAAATAAAAATGAAAGTACACATGATAAATCAAGAGAATGACCTGGAAAAAAAAAACTTATTAAAGCTTTGAAGAAGTTGGAGTGTTTGGATAAATAAGAATCGAAGAGAAATCAAATCCTATGATTTGTTTAATGTTTGATTGAATTAAAGATTAAGACTGTTAAAAATACATTAAAATTTAAAAATAAATGAAAAAGAATACAACATCTTGCAGTGCTCTGGCAACCTTCTATTGACTTTTTGCTGATACCAAGATTGAACAGTTAATATTTTATGGATTTACTTACAGATAAGGAATGGGACATGGAATGAAGAGCTCTCTGTTTAACTTTATAGGGAGTGAAGAGTTATTACATATGTTTATATGTGTTATAAAATGTGATTAAGGTTGGGAGTCACTTCTTTATATATTTCTTTTTATTTTTCTTCATTATATTCCTTATTTTCTTGTTCTTTTTTTCCTGTTCTTTTTTCCTGCACCTTTTATTTTTTTTCTTTCCATTCTTTTCTCTTTCTGTAAGCTTAGTTTGTGTTGGTTTTTACTATTGTAATTAAAATTTTAAATAATAGCTATAGTCAACAAATGTTCCTCTAATCTGAATAATATTTTTTTCAGGTTTGCACTCTATTCCATTGTAGCTGCTGTGATATAGTTTTAATTTATTTGACTTTTCATTGTATAAGTATTTCAGGATGAAATTTCTATTAAAAATCATTAAAGAGAGCAAAATAGTGAAAGAGGAGAAGGAGGGGTGGGAAATGGTGATTTAATCCTTTAACATTGGGGACATTTATTCATGCTAATTTTGTTTGAAAATGTTTGCTTATTCAAATACAATATATGCATACTTAAAGAATGATTCAGATGCCCCTTTGGGAAATGGATAAATTTGTAATAATGGAGGGTGATATTTCACAGTCATGTGTGATTTGTCACCATTTTTCTTCAAATTGACAGGAGTCAGCTAATTCATTAGTAAACTTCACCAGGATAGGTTTCTCCCCAAATTCAACAATAAACATTTGAAATGTATATTTTTGCAATATTTTAATAGCATAAAAATATTAAGAATGAGGTCAGCCTTCTCCCTATGACTTGCACTTAGCAATAGAGGTGGCTTTCAGTTTGAATTAGCTGCCTAGAATTTCAGGAGTATGTCAAAAAGAAGCATTTGGTGGAATGTAATTGTGGAAAGAAATAGAGGTCAGAGTCCCACTGGTCAGAAAGAGGTAATTTTGGAGACAGATGGAGATATTTCTTCCCCAAACCCCAAAAACTTTAACCTTAGACTGTCTACTATTGACCTCACACCTTTCCTAAGAGGTCTGTAAGGGGCATGCATAAGCACACCAACTTGACTACCATCCCTGTCCTATTGTTTCTTTTATTTTTCTTATATATATCTATGTATTCATAAGTATGGATACATTAATGGATACATTAATTGACAAACCAAATAACTGAACAAACAAACAAACAAATAAATAAATAAATATTCTCTTTACTATTGACAAAACCAATAAGGTTTTAATCTAAAGTCCAAGTGTTTGCTTTCCCCAACTCCATTAATAAGCAGAACAACCATGGAATACCCACTGAGGAGACAGTCCCTTAATTTCACAGACAATTGTTCAGAGGTCCCCTAATTTTAATGGCACCCTTCATAGAATAAATCAATGGGGTCAATAATAACTATTTTTAAGCAGATAATTTAATACAGTTTCCTACATATACTTATGATTTGTTTCATTAAAACTTCTCATACTTCTCCATGAAGTGTTACAGAGTAGCTTTTAGAGCAACTTTAGGGCATTTGCATAGGTGGGATTCAAATTTTTTTACAACCGGTTCTGTGGGCATGACTTAGTTGGTGGGCGTGGCTTGGTGGTCATGTTATTGGCTGGGCATGGCCAACTCAATATAACTCACATTGAGGCATGCATCTCCTCGCCTAGCCTCTCATGGCGGTGGGAATGCTGCAACAGTTGTAAATGTGAAAAACAGTCATAAGTCACTTTTTTCAGTGCCATTGTAACTTTGAATGGTCACTCCACACAAGCAAAGTACCAGCAAAGGAGGGGGGGAAAAACTCCAGAGAAGTCTGTGAACAATGTGTAGTCAATGCCAAACACCAACTTTTCAAGTTACCTTTCAAAGAAATCCAAATTTTAATGTTGGAAAACTGTAGCTTTGGTTAGGCCTGGGTGAGTGCTTTCAATTAGAAAAACACTTTTCTTATTTTGGCAGATGTTCAAATGTTGGGCCAATGTCTAACCTTTGTTAAGGCTGCTTGGCATTGCTCCAGATTCCAAAGACAGTTCAAAAGGATAAGTGGTTAAAGGAGGGTCCTTTCCTACTGCAAATAAAATATTCACATAGTTGACAGGGGTCCTGCCAGAAATACTTTCTTAAGGGGTATCCAAAAGTCAAGCTGAATTTATCTGTATAATGAATGAAATAGCTCTTCAAGCAGATAACATTCCAAAGATAGGTTTTTGGATCTATCAAGATCAAAAATTTAAAAGGAAATAAATAAACCCGAACATAAGATGAATCAAAAACTTCAATGTTCTATATAACTTTATCTAACCTCATGATGTCCAGAACTGATGGAACTTGGAGCCAGAAAGCTGGTTTATTAAATAAATGTCATGTACAACAAATCAAGGCAGATGGATAAAATAAAGTCTGGCCTTAGTTGTTTTTTGGCATAATGCTGGCTTTATCATATGGACAAACCAACATTCTCTTGTGGTTGCTAGGACACACAAGGTTCAATTATTCTTAGTCTGCCTCCTTCCCTACCTTTAAACTTGTTAGGACCAAAGCAAGAATATTCTGCTGGGAAATTATTTCTGGGCTAGAAAAAGCCTTTCCTCTGAAAATGGCTCTGGATCAAGTTATAGAAGTGAGCAGGGTTCCATTTACTCTTGTCTTTTGGAACAGGAATGTCCTCATAGTCCATATGTTGGTCTTGCCATATGTCCATTATGTTGCTCTTGAGGAAAGCTGTAAAGAGTCCTGGGGCTGGGTGATTTGTGATCCCACCGGTATATATTGTTTGGAGTGTTATCTCCCAATGAAAACGGTGCATATTTGCTCATTGCTGGCTAGTCAGCTTTAAATTATTAATTGATCTTTGTAATTAGCCTAAAGCTGCATCAGCAATGGATACATTAAATACATATATATTTTCTATCCTTGTCTGATAGTCACCAACATGATAGATAGATAGATAGATAGATAGATAGATAGATAGATAGATAGATAGATAGATAGATAGATAGACAGGGAGGGGGGAGGGAGGGAGGGAGGCAGGCAGGCAGGCAGGCAATAAGTCATACTTTCTCACATGACAATTATTTCCCAGAATAGATATTCCCCACTGTTCTGAACCCATAGGGCCAATCATGACGCAAGATTCTAAAACATCTTGGAGGGCCCGTACATACAGAACCTTCTCCCCATTTATACAAAATACAGTGAGATGATGGCAGGGTTAAGATAGGTGACATTGGGACTGTCGAATCTGCATGAAAAATCAACATTTTGTGGCATCTTCTCTTACTTTCAATGCTATGCAGTAGTTTTATTTGTATTTTTCTGTTCATGAGTTTTGAGATTTGCAATCCTCCCAAATTTCTCCATTTCATTGGCACAAGATTAAGGTCCCACTGATGTACTCACAATTAGGGGAAAAAACTTTACCCTACATAATTTAACATATTAAAAACCTTCAGTATGCAATACTATAATGAGGCTTGTAAAGGCCAGTCCTTTTCTTTTTCAAAATCAGTAAAATTTTGAATAAGATAGTTATGGAATTAAAATGCTACTTAAGAATCATGACATGGATTTAAGAAATTATAAATGAAACAATACTTCTGGAATCCAGAATATGGAAGTCCTAAATATGTCCCTATCATATTAACATCAGCAACCCTCCATAGATAAATAATATGGTGTGATTTTTCCCACTCCTTTTCCACAGTATTGTTGTAATCTCACTCAGCAAAATGCCATTCTTTATTGTTGACAATGGCATTGTAAAATGGACAATGGGCAGGTAAACTAAAAATAAACGCTTCTTTCTCTCATTATACTTGTAAAACTCCAGACCTAGGCTTGTAAATGGTATGTACTTTTAGAAATAAAGTTGATCTATAAAAAGATTGTGCTGCCGCTTACTTCAGTTTTAAAATGATGCTTGTCATAAAAGTCCATTTATAAAGATAATTTTATTTCCTCTGGAATTATTGTCATACAAGCCAAAGAACAAAATGCCTTGGCACTGAAAAGCTGTGAGGGATGTTTTGTATATGTCTTTTAAAAAATCTTTAGAGTTAAGAGCTATAGTCAAATAGAAGGTCACTGACATTGTTTATAAATATCTTCTGGACAGTGTTGAATAGTTCCTTATGTTTTATTATTATTTTTAGGAGGTTACTGAAGCAACAAAGAGCTTATGAGAATGACATCCTAATGCTGGAATTGTTAACTGGCCATGCTTGGATATTAGCTGCTGAGAAAAACTTTGACTATAGAGGGTAATTTCATAGAGCAACAACTGGAAGAGGATTCAGAGAGCACAATTGGGCATTCATGAAAAACCTTATCTGTAACACTATGCTTCTTCACAATAGCTCTGAAGTCTTGACATTCCATTATTGGAAAGGAAGCTCTTCAAAGTGACTTTCATTCAGAATAAAATATTTGTCTCCCTTTCTTAAACTCTCTCACACACACTATCTCTCTCTCCCCCTCTGTCCTTCCCCCCTCTCATGATGGGATGGCCTAAGAAACAGAATTAGTTGCTAAGAAAGCAATCCTGGCAGTTCCAGTTTCTCAGCTTTTTCTTCATAAAGATTGATAAATATTTTAAAAGGGGATTTTAAATGTTCATAGAATCACATTTGAAGCACAACCTTTTTTTTCTTTATCTCACCAAGTCCATTCGTGTTCTACCCAGAATCCAAATGGGTGGGTGCCAAATCCAATAATTCTTTCCTTCTACCTCAACCATCTTCTTACTGAAATATGACTCTTCTGATGGCTGCCATTTTCCTTCCTGGAAATTGACTGGATATGTGAAGATGTTGACAGGAAAGTACTGGCCTTCACAGAGTGAGTATTTAGCAAAAATGGTTGTTAGTTGAGAAACATATATTTCCCATTTCCAAAAATTATCATATATTTTTCATAATGACTGCTCCAAGAAGAATGATTTGGTGATTTACCATTTCATTTATTATTTCGCACAATTATATCCCTCTCATTTGGGCTCTGTTCTTCATATTTTAATTGAATGTAGTTTTTTTTTCCTCCCACTGGACACCTGTATCTCATAAACTGCACCAAGCTCTTTTTTAATGTGATGTTCCTTGTAAGGAACATCTTGCTCCATTTTGCTGGCCAATGCTTTATTACCATTAATCACAATGCCATCTCATTCAGAAATATCACAGGATAGGAATTGGCCTGGTCCCACTGGCAATATCAAAATTCCATAGATAAGGGAAACTTTAAAATGGTATAGTAATGTCTTAACGTTCAAAATAATAAAAATAAGCATACAGGGGAAACAGTATTCTCTCAGCATGCTATCTGAGTTTAGGAAGCAAAAATCTCAAATGAACATCTTCTTCCATATAAAGAAAAATACTTTCACTTCCATAAACCCCTTCCTAAGAACCTTTTTCTGCAACTGACATTGTTGGATTATTTTACATGATTCCTTCAATTAATGTGTTTTTTTTTTTCATCAGCCCCAAGTGGATTCCTTAGCTTTTCAACATGTTCCTTCCAATAGATGAAAACTAGATTGGTGGCATTTATTATTTAACTAGCTTGATATCCATGCTTCATTACAAAAGTTTGTGGCCGGGCTTAGTTTTTGGGGAGGAAAATAAGAGAAAAAAATTCTGTCTCTGCCTACCAGCATCCATCAGTATTCATCTGGGTAGCATCCTGTCAATGTGTGAGAGAGTTGAGGGCTGTTTGGAAATTGAAACAGTATTTGCTATGTGAGCAAGAAGGAGACAGCAAGGAGCCTGGGCATGGCTTAGCTCAACTGTTCTGTACTAAAGTTCCTAGGTGCTGTGAAACTAAAACTGAAACTGAAACTCCTCTCCTCTGCTTGTGTTTGCATTTGGAACAGATTTCTTTTCAGGTGGGTGGGGAGTAGAACTCCTTAGCGTCAGAGTGTAATAATAATAATGTACAAATTACTGATGCTGTGATGGTCATTTCAAAAAACCCTTTCTTAGTGAGCACCTAGAAGCCAAGAGGAACATACGTGCCAAATTTCAATTTTGTAGGTTTTATGGTTCTGGAGATTTTGCGATGATGCATGAGTGGTGTTTCGCTTTTAGATAGACAGATAGACAGACAGACAGATATAGATATAGATATAGATATAGATATAGATATAGATATAGATATTTGTTTTCTTAAGTTTTCGTGGGTACTTACATGTATGGCATTCAGCTTTGTTCGGATATTTTCCCACGTCATTGTAGTTGTGCTTTTAAAGTTGTAGCAACGTTTCGGCAGAATCTCATCTGCCATCATCAGCCTTCTGTATAGTGTTCATCTGTGAGTCAGACTTTAGATATAGATAGATATAGATATAGATATAGATATAGATATAGATATAGATATAGATATATAGGGGAGTCTTACTCCTTTGTGAACTGCTGTAAATGTCCTTAGGCCTATATTTTTTACACTTTTGTCAAATCTCTTGTTATGACCTTGGGTGTGGCACAAAAGCAACATTGTCAAATAAGCAAGAAGAGTCCCTTTAATACCTCCAACTTTGCCCCCAGTATCCAGGTTACCTTCAGCTGGAGAAAAACCTCTCCCAAGAACAGTCTTTAAGTGGAGGAAATTCAGTCCGAAAACAAAGTACGTACAAATGTAAATAAAAACCCACAGAAACCACACTGCAGTAATTAACTTGACAGGGCAGAAGGAATTGCAGTCTTGAAAGCCCAGCAAAACACATACAGCTGGGAAGATGCCAGGAACTCAGATAAGCCTCGACGATACCAGATAATTCATGATTTGCTCCCAACAACTTTGTTGGGCACAGCTTCCTTTTTTAAACACTGTGGTCCCAACTGCAGCTAATGAAGGGAATCAGGGCCCTTTCATCCCCCTTAAGCCATGCAGCTCACATTGCTCCCTTCTCTGATCCTCCCTGAGTGCCCTAGGATGAAGAGGGGGTGGGCCTGGGTCTCCCTCTGAATTCTCTCTCCCCTGCTCTGCCCAGCCAGCCTTTGCCCTTCCCCAGTTTCTTCCACAGCCAATGGAGCCACACTCCCACTCCCTGTCAGCTGTTTGGCCTCCCCCTCCAAATCAGATTCCGACAGGGGTACAACATCTCTCAAATGTAGTCACTCCCCAGGTCTGTGAGATAATTCAGAAAGTGTCACATATAACTGGTTGAAATCACCATTAAAAACCTTGCCAAATACATTAATTTGCTGATTTAGCACTTTTCTTTATTTCTTGTATATTTTATGTTTTGAAATATTGGGATACTTACACAATAGCGAATAGTTTTTCCTACCTTTTCCTTTTCATCTATCAGCAGTGAATGCAACTGACAAAGGGATAATTAAACAAGATATGACAGCATGTAAATTAAGTGGCAATAATTCACCTCATGCATGGTTTTAGCACAATTGAATGCTATCAAATTACTGTGGTGTAGTTCAATCTGTGAAAAATTCTTTAGAAAATTGTATGCAGGAAAATAATGAAAAACATCTAACAGAGGAGAGGGGAGAGTTGTATTTATGAAGCCAATATATAACTGAATCAATATCTAGGCTCTAGATCTTGAAGAAACCCAATTTCTACCTGTTATGCTTTCCCCTTGAATCCACACTATGGAAACTTCAGATAGTTAATATTTGTGAATTCTAACACTGATGAAGAATATAAACATTATTTGGAGTTTAAACATCGAGCTTTTACTATGTTGCCTTTGACTCAAGAAATATATCAAAACAGAGTATTTTTACACGAGTAATTTATAGCATCAGCTATTGTTATGGTCAATATAAAATGTATATTTATTAATGTTATATCATCAAACTGATGATAGAGAGAACCTATAAATCAACACTGCAGAAATGGCCTGCACTGAAGCATTCATATGTTCAGATAAACAATTCCAAAGTATATTGTTACTTCTTATTAAAGTAAAATAGAGCTTCAGATTCAAAGGAAAAAAATATGAAGGGATGCACACATGGAATAGACTGGGAAACCTTAAATCAAATGCTTAATATCTTGGAATCACATTGTAGGTGCAGAGGGTAACCATGTAATCCCGAGAAAAGACATAGAGGCTTTAAAGAGCTGTTTCCAAGTGTTTACCCTTAAATCATCCTTGGATGTAGTTTGGGCTGTTTAATAATAACTGTTTGAAGTTATCTAGTCATGGGTCAGTGGAGCATGAATTTAGTTCTTCCTAGTACTTGGCCAACCATGTTTGAGATAAGAACAAGCTTGATTAATATACCATTAGGATACCACCAGGGACAATCAAGCTGCAGGGCAGACTGAGAAGTAGAAAAACATTTTGAAAAAGGCACTGGTAAATTGCTTCCATTTTGTCATCCGAACAAAGCAAAACAATTTAAAAAAATCATCTGAACAAAAAATAAAACTGTATGAAATTCAGTTTAATTTGACGGAGTCTTTACTTTTTAGCATCTATGATTCTCCCAAAGCATGAGCATATAGGCGGAACATTGGGGCTTATCTTTCATATTATTATTATTTTAATGGTTCCCTGACTGAACACTAATAGTCAACCAAAATGAGCAGCAGAAGGAGAATTGAGCTATTTTCTACATTTTTAAAGGAGAAATTGAGAATCAGCTGGTTACCTGTATTTGCTTTTGAAACATAAATCTTGGCTTGAAAGCCCCCCTGCAGTTGACCCAAATGTGGCTCCAGCAATAGAAAAAGAGGTGGTGGTAGAGAATGAAGCTCTCCGTCTTTGGAAATTTAGCTTCTTCCTAACACACATGCAAGATTTCAAAGGCGGCTTGTTACCAATGCAATCTGAACATTGTACCTTCCCTCTCATCAGAATCAGCTGGGCAGCTTTCAGGTTTTTCTTTTCCTTGAACAAAGGAAATTATATGTTTAAAACTGCAGAAAATTAATCCTCTGTAAAACTCTGCAGAGTACCTTAGCAAAGAAGGAGGTAAAGGAAGAAAATCATATGTTCTAGACTGGCTTTTTTTTGCTAAAATCAGCAGTAGGTTTTGAAACTGCTGGATCCTGATAGATGGAACTGACTTGGTTCATTCGTTCATTCATTCATTCTGCACTTTTATTCTATTTCAAGTCAACATAATTAGTCTATAATTTTTAAGCAAACCATTCAGATTAAGTCTTATATCCTTTCTCAGATAGAAATAACTCAGGGGATATTTCCTCCTCACCCGGCTCACTGCCAATTCACATATTTATTTGTTTGTAAGTTTATCACATTTCTAAACCTACCCAATTTATCAACCACTCTGGGAAGTCTAAAATAATTAAAAACAATGGTATAAAATATTAGGTTATATGGTTACCTCAGTGGAACAATCCATAAACCTTAAAAACCCATAAACCTTTCATAAAGGGAGCTCACATCCCAGCCTACACCCAAAGGAAAAAGCATGTCTTTGGAGCATATTTAAAGGACAGTAGGATTGGGGCTATTTGAATCCATGGGGCAATGCTGTTCTAGAAGGCAAGCATTGCAAAAGAGAAGGTACTATCTTGAGTACCATCAAATGACATTGCATAATGTATTCAGTTTACAGCATGCCAACTCTTTCTGCTCTTATGGGATGAGCAGAAACAGTAGGTGAGAGATGATACCTCAACTAAGCAGACCTCAGGCCATGTAAAATTTGTAGGTGACAACCAGCACCTTGACTTGTACTTAGAAAACTAACCAGTTCAACCCATATAGCCATAGTCCATATATGAAGTGACCAAAATTATTATCATGAGAAGAAACAGCATTATTTATACATACTTGTATGTGTAGAAAGTATAGGAAATGACCTTGAAAGAAAGGAGAAAGAGCCACTACCAAGACCGCTTACCAATCAGATAAGAGTGGCTTGAGCTCCAGCCATGAAATTCATTTGGGTAAATGTCTTAAGCAGGCCCTTCCCTATACACAAAGATAGAGAAGGGGAACTGTCACAAGTCATGATATATTTAGCATTGGTTTCTTAGCCTGGTCATCTTGTTGGGTTGACATCAACCCTGTAAGTCAGAAAGATTGGTGGCATTGAAGGTTGCTGCTGAAAGATAAAGGTTGGCCAAGAAGATTGTAACATCCCTGTTCCAGCTATGCAATGTTTATCAAAAGAGGTAATTAATTTCATCTCAGTATTATATCCCAGCCTGAAGCTCACTGAAAATGTCCAGAAAATGTGTTTTCCTTTGTAGCTGCAATGTGGTCATCTTCTTAACAGCTTTCCCCATAAAGAATACATTGAAGACTCGATGAAAGTAATCCAAAACTGTTTGGTTCATGGAAGGAGTGCACCAACTCTGAACAGACCAACAAATGTTATCTTCCTGGATCTTTAATCAACCAGGAGGAGCAGTGATTCACAAAATTTTCAATTTCATTGTACATATGTTGTGCATTGACAATAAATGTTTGATCGATTGAACAGATGGCAGTCAGCTGAGAACCTTATCCAATTCCCCAGAAGAAATGGGGAAAAAAAACCTCCTTCCTGATAAGGAAGCGAATCTAATTTTATTTACTAATATTTATTAACTAGCTCTATACCCGTGCTTCACTACAAAACTATGTGATTGGGCTTAGTTTTGGGGATGGAAAATAAGGGGAAAAAAATTCTGCCTCTGCCTACCAGAATCCATCGGTATTCATCTGGGTAGCATCCTGTCAACGTGTGAGAGAGTTGAGGGCTGTTTGGAAATTGAAACAGTATTTGCTATGTGAGCAAAAAGGAAACAGCAAGGAGCCTGGGCGTGGCTTAGCTCAACTGTTCTGTACTAAAGCTTCTTGGTGCTGTGAAACTAAAGCTGAAACTCCTTTCCTCTGCTTGTGTTTTGCATTTGGAACAGAATTTTTTCAGGTGGGAAAGGGAAGTAGAACTCCTTAGCATCAGAGCGTGTTAATAATAATATACGAAATACTAATGCTGTGATGGTCATTTCAAAAAATCCTTTCTTAGTGAGCACCTAGTAGCCAAGAGGTACATAGGTGCCAAATGTCAATTTTGTAGGCTTTATGGTTCTGGAGATTTTGTGATGATGCATGAGTGTTATTTCACTTTTATCTAGATTTAGATTGATATAGATATAGATATATAATAGATAGAAATAGAAGATAGATAAATAGAAGATTTAGGCAAAAATAATGTTATTTCTGATTATATAAAAGATGCATTTGGATAGGAAAAATAGATTTAGTGAATACATAGGAAATAATCCACAGTTTGGCAGATGGAGTGGAAAGATGGATCTTTTCCTTGTCCTTTATCACAGGAGTGGATCTTCTTGGCAACATAGGGCCAAATTCGGCATTTGTGGGGGGAAGGTTGAGACCAGGTGGAAAGTGCAAAGTGAGTAAAATCCCATCACACATATCATTTAAAACATGTTGGTTTTCTTTGTTCTCTTTAATTATGAACTCTATATTTTAAGGTTTACATTATCATTTTCATCTGTTCTCTGTTGTAAAAGGGTAAAAAAAAATGCCATAAAGGATTAAGAAAGAACGTTTAGGGCCATATTCAACCCTGAATATAAGTTGCCCATGTCTGCTTGAACACATAGCTAAGCAATTTGATATCTTTCAGATATTTGCTTTATAACCCCCAATTTGTCCTTCTCTGTTCAAGAATTGAAATCAAAACACCTGGGAGTATATTACTCATTCTTCCTTAGGCATGTTTGAAAGAAGGGAGAATGAGTTAGAAGAAGGAAAAATGCTTTTGACTTTTGAAATACAGCAGGGTAACTATGTCCACATGGTGAGAGATGGCAGGGTCCAAATACCAATTTGGCAGAGGTCAGTGGATTTCATAATACTGTTCTTGGGAGATAGGATATTAATGCATTTTTTAAAAGGGATATAAATAAGGATTTGAAGCAAGAAAGAACTTTTAATGCATGTAAACTGAGGAGAAGATAACAGAAATGATGTTTCCTTGTAAATTTCCGTCTACAAATGAAAGATAGATATTATATTTCCAATCTCATGAGTCTTCCCTAACCTGCTTTTACACTGATTCATAGTTAAAAATAAATCTGAATTTTAAAGTCTATGAAATATCTATATTTAGATACATAGATTGTGCTAAATTTAAAATGTTTAACATTAAGAAAAATCTCCTTCTGGTTCAGGTTGACTCCTGATAAGATTATTATTATTTTTTTTGGCATCCTAGTGTAATCTATAGCCAAGGAATTTAATATGGTGTCCAACTGTCATATTAACCAGCCCCCAAACTACTTAGTTTTTGAGCCAAAGTTGGCCAGGAACTACCATCTTCTAAAATAGAGACAGAGACAGAAACACAGACACAGACACATACACACACACACCTTGTTGCAATTTTAAGTTTGATTTATCTACCCAGTATTGTGAAAAAAAATCTGTTTATTTGTCCATTTTTAAGCAGTGCAGTGGTTTATATGTTTACTATAGGTTGAAAGCATGCTGAATTATATGCAGTTTTGCAGATGATTCACTTTCCTCTAATGTGCCCTTTTGCATGTATTTTTCAATTGTAGACTTTATAAAATTCATAAACATTCTAGATAATGTAGAATACAAGATGTGCAAAGATAATAGCAATCAAATCAATTTTCCATAATATGCACACACAACAGTGCTCAATTTACTTTTTTTTACTCAGCAGGTTTGAAGTGCTTTATAAAGCTATCTTATAATGTTATTATATTACATTACATATTAATGTTTACACTGATAGAAAAATACTTAACGTATCACATCAATCAATAAATACATTCTGATGAGCATGTTTATATTTCTTTTCAGTTATTCCTTATGATCATAATGCACATTGCACTGAAGATAAAAATATAACTGATTTGTAGGCAACTGAATTTTTAAGACTCTATATATGCATGGGTTCTTGGGAAGGAAACATTTGTCTCTTTCTCTTCTTTTAAAAAAATGTGTCTTAACAATTAGTCTGCATTGATTGTGCCAATGTCTTAGTCACTAGAGAATACATTTGAGGTTGAATAAATAGTTATTTAGCTATACTGTAAAAAAGACATAATTGCCATTTCAATGAACTGTAGGACAACAGTGTGAATGCTAATTTACAACAGGTGAAGATAGAGACACATATTTTTACTGTGCATTTTATGATACTTTAGAGCCTCTGTTAGAATTTGCAACTATACGTGTATAGTTTCCACTTGAATCATAGGGGGAAAATTTATCTCTGACAATTAGTGTTATTTTCTATTGCAGAAAAAGTGAAGCATAAATGGTGTTTTTATTTCTATGAAATGCTCAAATAAAAGCAATAATAATGTTTCATTAGGCCTACCCTTTTGAACTATAAATAGGTTGTTTCAGATGATAGGCTCTGTGACAAGCTAGTGACCTAATTTGTCCTTGTCTCAAGGCTCGCTTGCCAAAAGAGAAATGACAGACGACTAGAATTCTTGTAGATTTCTTTTAGCTTTAATCTAGCCTTTAATTTAATTGAAGTCTTAGCAGGTGGCAGCCCCTGGGTGACTTGACTGGGCTTGGAAGCTAAGTAAGGTTGACAACAGCAATGTGTTGTCCTGACACAAGTGCTTGCATATGCACTGTGTAGCTGCATGCACAAAAGGGGTGGAGCCTGTGTTGTAATAGTGTATCATTGCTTTCATAATTGCTTGGCTGGGTCACCTATAAGAATACCACACCTGTATTGTCCTGGATAACTGCACAAACACCCTGAAGGAAGGCAACATCCTGCTATCACCAATAGAAATATACGGAGCACAGATAGAAGTACACTTAGAAATTGTTGCAGCATCCCCACGATCATGTAAACCAAGATTCAGATGCTTGGCAACTGACTTGTATTTAAGATGGTTGCAGTGTCATGTGATCCCTTTTTGCAAACTCAAGGGGAAGCCATATATACTTAACAACTGTGTTGCTAACTTAATAACTGCAGTGATTCATTTAACAACTGTGGCAAAAAAAGATCATAAAATTCACTTAACAAATGTCTCCTTTAGCAACAGAAATTTAGGGCTCAGTTGTGGTCATATATTGAGGACTACCTCTATGGGAATGAACTTGGGAAACAGGAAGAACTGCAGACTAGACAATGGTCAGATAAGTGGCAGTTGAATAGGAAGAAGGAATAGAACATGACAAATGTGGGAAGCTTCCTTGGTTTCTTTGGCTGTAGTAATGTTGGGGTGGATGCCAGGACTTGCAAGTCTCTATTAATGTACACAACTTTCCAGTAAAGTTAGAGATAGTTCTCCTGGATGTGCTTCATGTTTGGAGTGCCTTACAAGGCTGACAGAAATTTACTTTTTATTTCCTTAACATTTATTTAAAGCACCCCTCATCCTGGTGGAAAATCGAAAATGTTTAAATGTTATTCTTCTTTATTTCCTGCTGGATTGCAGGCTCATCTCTCTCCCTCCACAATATGTTCTACTTACATGTTTAAATGGCATTTTCATGCTATTCTTTTGCACTCTCCAGTATTAACTTCTCTAACCTTCATTGAATTTATCAAGATCTATTAGCTGTTTGGTGTTCCTATCAGTGGAGAAACACACAAATCCCAAATGAAGTTTTTGAGAGAAAGAGAAAAGGAGAAAGGGAAGAGAAATAGACAATGAAGCTCATAAATCAAAACAAGAAGATGTTTGGCATAAGAATGCTGCTTAATCAACCTTGTAATGCTATGAGCTGGGCTTCGAAAGCAAAGCAATCCCACTTGAATAAACAAGATGCGTTCATGGTGGGCAAAGGAAAGAAGCATATGTATAGCAGAGATACTTAAAAGGCTACAAGTTATTAGATATGTGACCTAAAAAAATCTAGATTAGACATATCTAGGGAGAGAAAAAAGATGGTATTTGATTTTTACTCATTGTTAATCTTCCTTGAAAATGGCCTTCAACTCCCTTGCAACAAGGCCACTCACAGAACTGAAGAAGCTGCTTCAAGGAAGAACAAAGGAAGACCAGCTGACTTTTGAAAAAGCACCTTTGGGATTGCAGACATAAGCCATTTGACTTACAGTTCCCTAATTCTGTCAATATTCCTTAGTCCTACCTTGACCTTCCAACCACTTCCAATCACTTGAAATTTCTTGTTTAAATAAGGAAACCATTTTTTTCTAAGAATATAAATAGATACACATTTTCTCCAAGATGAGCCCTTCCCTTGACTAAAAAGAGCAGGCACATTGCTCAGTGTGCAAGGGGATACAATAAACAAGGTCGGGGTTTAGGAGAAAAAAAGCATTTAGTTGAATTTAGTTTTAAATTTGATTTGAATGAAATTATGTTTACAACTCATGATTATTTTTCCAATGGATCAGTCCCATTAGAAATTACAATTTTCTGATTACATTTCTAAAATTCTGAAGGATATTATAAAAGACTAGGAAAATGCATGTAGAGTTTTCTGGTCATTGACCAAATAAATATCATTGATTGATTGATTGATTGATTTGTAGAATTAGAAGGTACCTATATCTAGTTAAAATCTTGTTCCATGTAGGATTCATTAGAACATTCTGACAGCTCTGATAGAAAGAGTGCAGAGAAGAACAACAAAGATGATTAGGGGACTGGAGTCTAAAACATATGAAGAATGGTTGCAGGAACTGGGTTTGTCTAGTTGAAAAGAAGGACTAGGGGAGACATGATAGCAGTGTTCCAATATTTGAGGGGCTGCCACAAAGAAGAGGGAGTCAAGCTATTCTCCAAAGCACCTGAGGCAGAACAAAAAGCAATGTGGAAACTAATCAAGGAGAGAAGTAACTTAGAACTAAGGAGAAATTTCCTGACAGTTAGAACAATTAATCAGTGGAACAACTTGCCTCCAGAAGCTGTGGATGTTCCAACACTGGAAGTTTTTAAAAAGATGTTGTATAACCATTTGTCTGAAGTGGTGTAAGGTTTCCTGGTGTAAGGGGGTTGGACTAGAAGACCTCCAAGGTCCCTTCCAACTCTGTTATTCTATTCTATTCTATCTTCTGTTTTGCAACTCCAGTACAGGACATCTCACCATTTTATGTGGCAGCGAATTTCACTAATTGACAGGTCACATAGCCAGCCTTCTGCTGTCTATTTTAAGCCTACAGTACATTCTTTTGCATTTAACCTGCTAGAAGCCTTCAGCAATCTAAGACAGCTGCCAGTGCCCCAAGGGTTCTGCTTTGGCCCCAGCACTACCATTGCTCCTGAGAAATGCTGCCTCAAGTCCCACACCATGGTCAGCCATGTCAATGGCATTACCTAAACCCCCTGCTGTGATGAGGTTTCCCAGGATGGGGAAGCTTTGTGCAATTGTGCTGGTCTGAGACTTTCAGGAGTGGTTGCAGCACTACATTATGGCACTACTCTCCAACTGGTCCATTGTTTGTGCTGGGTGTCCCAATGCCCCCTACGCTCCCTTAAGGCATGCACTCCTACCTTTCTTACCTGTTTAATAACCCACAATTTTTGTTTAAGAATGGCAGCAAATAGTGCCACCCTTGAGGGTTAAGTGCAGCTGTCATGTGGTATCCCACACAATGACTTCTTTGCTTAGGCAAATGAGATTCTAGTCCCAATTGTGATCATAAGTTGAGGACTTCTTGTATGCTAGGTGGCCTAGAATCAGTGGTGAAATGCTACTGGTTCGGTATTTTGTTCTGTAGTGAAAAAAAAAAAAAAAAAGCTCCGATGGTCAGCTGGGAGGATAAAGAAGAGAAAAATGCAGGAGTGGCCCTCCACCCATCCTTGCATTTTTCTCTTCTTTATCCTCTCAGCTGATTGGCACGACAGGGCCTCAGCTGGTGTTTGGAAAGCTGAATGTGCATGTGCTATCACCGAACCGGTAGGGAAACTGATAGCATCCCAGCACTGCCTAGAATTCTCAGTAAATAGTCCTATATGTGTTAGTCAATGTTACTGTTAAATGTTTTTTTTTTAAATTTTAAAATAAAGTTTATTTAAGAATCATACATTGAAAACATTTAAAAAACAAACAAACATATAAACAGATATATATACAGATATACATTTTGCAGAAAAAAGTTGAGCAATGGTTACATATTTTTTAACATTTTTTAACAATGACGTGATCTGCCTTGTTACAAGACCTTCTTCGTTCTTTCAATGCCTTAGTTTCACAAAATGCTTTATGATTAAACGCACGTCTTCAATAACTTTATAGCTTATCCAGTTGTCAAATATTGCCTTTTCTTTAACCATTCATACCAGCAATTCCATGTTTTATAGTAATCACTATCTTGGTCATTTTTTCGTAGTTTAATTAGGCTATCCATCTCTGTGCACTTGTGAATTTTTTTTGATGACCATCTCCTCTGAAGGGGTGGTAGACAATTTCCAATTTTGTGCATAGCTTATTCTAGCTGCCATTATAATGTGTAAAATTAAATATTGGTATTTTTTTTTCCATTTTTGAATCGATCATACCCAGCAAGAAAGTTTCAAGTTCAGGTTTTACTTCTTGTTTAGTTATATTTAAAATCCAATTTTTGATATTTTTCCAAAACTTTTGCACAAATGGACAGGTCCACCACATATGAAAATATGTTCCCTGGACGCAGTTACACTTCCAACGGTTTGGGGGAAGGTTGAGGAACATTTTAGCCAGTCTCTTGGGTGTACTGTTAAATGTTTTTAATAACATTGGCTGCAACATGATGTCAGATGGGCAGATAACATAAACATCAAAATGTCTATTCCAATGGACAGCATGCACAAATCTATCCTCCCTAATTATATAAAAAACTGGTTTTGGGGGGTTGTAAGATTTTCCTTTAAGTGTACCTAAATAGCTCCCTGTGATATTCTGCTTCATCATCAGTTTTGTCCAATATTTTATTACTTATACTGCCACACAATAATAAGGAAGGGAAATAATCAGCTTTAGCTCTGGGATTTGACTGCAAAATCTTGAGCACGTTTTACTTGGATGTACACAGTTAAGGAGCACTGGGGCTTATTCAGGACTGGTAACTTCTACTGTTGTTCTGAACTGTTTTCTGTGGCTAATTGACCCTGTTTGTCAAGGCTGCAGGAGTTTCAGGCAGGGATAGGAGAGGAGTTGGTTGGCAGATTAAATTGGAATGAAGAGAAAAGAAGAGTGCAAATTTCCTCTGACATTTGAAGGGAGGGAAAGGAAATTCATGTAATTGATACAGGTGCTCTAATGTATTTCTCTTTAACCTACCTACCTACCTACATGCATGCATGCATGCATACATACATACATACATATATACCAGAGGTGGTATTCAGCAGGTTCTGAACAATTCTGGAGAACTAGTAGTGGAAATTTTGAGTAGTTCAGAGAACTGGCAAATATGACCTCTGACTGGAAATTTTATAATATCCTTTCCCTGACACACCCACAGAACCGGTAGTAAAAAATAAAATTGAATCCCACCACTGCTACCTACCTACCATCCTTCCTTCTTTCCCCATATTGTTACAACTGTTGTCTCCATTAAAAAAAAAGGGAAAGTGACAGTAGTGGGTGTAAATATGACCGGATACTTTTTTTTTGAGAAATAAATAAAAATAAAGCTTTATTTCAGAGACAAATTTTTAATTTATTTAATTTAAATTTCTTTTAATGAAGTAAGAGCACTATTATTTATGAAATTCTTGTTGATGTAATGAAAGTCTTTACACTTCCCTTGGCAGATGTGTGGCTTGGGGTACATCAGTCTTCATTTATTCATGAACCTCTTTTGGGGGTTTCCATACCTCACTAAGCCAAGGGTTATACATCATTCAGTAGTCCTCCTAGGCCATTCTTCCCAATTTAACACATGCACTGGCTGCAGAAAAAACAGTAACATAAAGAACAGAAATAGTTTCTCGTGAGAAGCATATCCAGCTCCTTGTTCCAGTGAACATTTGATATATTTGTTTTCAAACAGCCTTTGCCAAATATAATGCACTTGTATACATATATTTCCATAATATTTATACTGTCACATTCATTTTTCAGAATGTACATGTTGTGGAGCGATGGTAAGGAAGAGGCATGAGACCAGAGCGTACAACTTACAGGCTTTATTGCAAGGAATAAAGGGTTGTCGCGTCTGCTTGCTAACTTGCAGACCAGTGGGCGACAACGGCTGGCTCTGCTCGACAGCCGGCTTATATAGCCGACTGTCAAACGGAGCCAACCAATGGGAGCTGCTGGTGCTCCCGCTCAAACAGCGGACCTGGTTGGGGACCCCAACCAGTTCCACAGACATAACACTCCTTTCCCCCAGCTGGGAACATGCGTAGTCCTGTAGATACGAGGGTTGTCTTCGCTGGCGACCAGAACGTCGCAGTTCGGGTGAACTGTCGGCCGGTGTCAAGTCCTGGTTTTCGGAACGTGCCTCGGCGGTCGTCGGGGCGTGGGTTTGCCCCGGCGTAGTGTCCTGTGGAACTGGTGAAAACCCCTGCTCAGGTTGGCCCGGCTGAGTCTCGAGGTCCGGCTGGTCAACGGGGCCGCTTGGTGGCTGGAGTGGTGACTCTGGCCGGAAACTCGGGTTCTCCCGCCAGTCCTCTCGCTCGTCAGGGAAAACCAGGTTCCGCAGGGGATCCGCGTCAGGCACTGGTGAGGCGTCGTTGGCGCTGGCAGGTTGGCATGGGTTGGTATCTGTCGCGCCCTTCCGCCGCCTTCTGAGTTGATCTACGTATCTCCGCCACAAACGTCCATCCTCTAGGAGGATCCTGTAGGACCTGGGACCTGTGACTGACACGACTTGTCCTGGCACCCACAACGGATCCCCCGCGTAGTTCCTGGCGTATACCAGGTCTTGTGGGGCGAAGTCTCTGACCAGACTGTCGGATCCTAAGGGGGTGTCTGGGCAGTAGTGGGGGTGTAGCCTGTCCAGGGTGGTTCTAAGGCGTCTTCCCATTAGAAGTTCGGCAGGAGATTTCTTGGTGGTGGTGCAGGGTGTTGTGTGCTGGCTGAGCAGAAAACGAGACAGTTTAGAGTGCCAATCCTCTTGGCCAAACCTGGTGAGTGCCTCCTTGGCTGACCTAACTGCTCTCTCTGCCATCCCGTTGCTAGCGGGATGGAATGGTGCTGTAAGGACGTGCCTGATGCCCAAGTTAGCAGTGTACATGCTGAATTCACACGATGTGAACTGTGGGCCATTGTCTGAAACCAGCGTGTCCGGAAGTCCGTGGGTGACAAATAGACGGGTTAGGGCCTTAACTATCGCCTGGGTGGTGGTTGTGGGAAGTAAGGCTACATCAATCCACTTAGAGTATGAATCCACGACCACCAAGAAGGTCCTGCCATGTACAGGCCCAGCCAGGTCGACGTGCAAGCGGGACCAAGGGGCGTTTGCACTCTCCCATCTGGTGGGCATGGCAGCTGGAGGGGCAGCCCTGGTTTGTTGGCAAGGCTGGCAAGAGCTTACCCAGTTGGCGATTTGAGCGTCCATGCCGGGCCACCAGACGTAGCTGCGGGCCAGGGCCTTCATTCTTACGATGCCTGGATGACCCTCGTGAAGCATCTTCAGGATGGGCACTCGAAGGGAGGCTGGGATGACCACTCTTGTTCCCCACAATAGACAACCTTGCAACTTTGACAGTTCCTGCTGGCGGGTTTTAAAGGGGACAAAATCAGTTGTACATTGAGTTTCCGGCCACCCCCTTCCCACCCAGTCCAGAACCTGGGCGATGATTTTGTCCTTCTTTGAGTGCGCCACGATGTCCTCGGCTGTCACTGGGAGCTTGAGTTTGTTGACCTCAAAAATGGCATGGATAGGCGCTGGATCTACGACTGGAACTGGCAGGGGGCATCGACTAAGGGCATCGGCGTGGCTCAAGTACTTACCGGGACGATGCACTAACTTGAATGAGTAAGCGGCCAAAAACAGGGTCCATCTGGTCATTCTGGGTGAAAGTACCTGCGGGGTTTGCTTATCTCCAGACAGAAGTCCTAAAAGAGGTTTGTGGTCAGTCACTAACTCAAAGTGGTGGCCAAACAAGAATTTGTGGAACTTCTTAACTGCAGCCACTGCAGCCAAGGCCTCTTTATCGATTTGGCTGTAGTTCCTCTCAGTTGGAGAAAGGGTCCTAGAAAAGAAAGCAATTGGTGCCTCGGACCCGTTGGGGAGTCTGTGGCTCAGGACAGCCCCAATGCCAAAAGGGGATGCGTCAGCAGCCAGGACCAGGGGAAGACGTTGATCGAATTGAACTAGAACCGCTTCTGATGTGATTAAGGATTTGACTGACTTGAAAGCATGGGTTTCCTTGGGTCCCCAGTGCCAGGGCGAGTCTTTATCTAGTAGCCTATGTAATGGTTCAGCGACCGATGCCTTGTGCGGGAGGAATGAGGCGTAAAAGTTCAGGAGTCCCAGGAAAGCTTGAAGTTCAGTCTTGTTGGTGGGTGTGGGTGCCTCATGGATGGCCTTCACCTTCGACTCAATGGGGTGGATGCCAGAGGCGTCTATTTTATAACCCAGAAAGTCCACCTGCCTAGTGGCAATGGCACACTTCTCCCTCTTAAGTTTAAGGCCATGCTGTCTAAACCTCTCCAGCACTGTCCTGACTCTCTGAATGAGCTGGGGTCGGTTCATGGCTGAGACTAAGATGTCATCGACGTAGGGAACCACTCCTGGGAGACCCTGGAGAATCCTCTCCATGAGTGACTGGAAAATGCCTGGGGCCACGCTGACCCCGAATTGGAGGCGCCTACACTTGAATGCCCCCCTGTGTGTGACTATGGTCTGTAATTCCGCTGTCTGCTCATTGACAGGGAACTGTTGGTATGCCTGGGACATGTCTAACTTGGCGAAAATGGTGCCGGGTTCGAAGGTGTGTAACAGATGCTGAATAACGGGGACAGGGTATGCGCTGACCTGTAGATAGCGGTTGAGCGTGGTTTTGTAATCCGCACAGATTCTCAAACTGCCATCTTTCTTAAGTGGGGTGACTATGGGGGTCTCCCATTTAGCGAAATCAGTGGGTTCTAGCACCCCTTGCTTAAGTAGTTTGTCTAGTTCTGCGATGGCAAAAGGTACCCTACGTGGTTTTAAACGAAGAGGGGTTGCCTGGGGGTCTACTGAAAATGATATGGGGGTGCCCGAATAGCAACCCAGCTCATTGCTAAATACATCGGAAAAATCAGAAAATAGTGTATCTACATCAGAAGTTGAGACAGCATGGATCCCGGTTACACTAAGGTTGAGAGAAGGAAACCAATCAAGTCCCAATAGACTAGGGAGGGTACCATTAACAACCACTAGAGGCAGATGGCCTTTAAAGGCTTGGAATTGAACAAGGAACTTGCCTTTCCCGAGGACAGGAATGTTCTTGCCCTGGTAGTCCCGCAGCGTCAAGTGGCATCTTTGAAGCTGTTTCCTTGACAGTCTGGGCTGGATCCTCTTCAGGGTATCCCAGGAGATGATTGAGAGCGTGGATCCCGTGTCCACCTCCATCCTGCAGGGTTTACCTTCTAGGAAAACAGAAATTTTAATTTTGTCAGGGGTTTGGGAAGTATGGTTAGTGTGGTAGCAGGTATAGCAGTCCTCCACTTGCCTTTGGGAGTTGGGAGGTGGTGGAGGCCTTTGAGGTAAAGATCGACCTGCTTGGCAGACTCTAGCGATGTGACCCTTCTTTTGGCAGTTCAGGCAGATGGCGTTTCTGAACCTGCAGTATGCCCTAGGGTGGGAGCCTCCACAGGTTAGGCACATGGGAGGTTGTTTGGGGGTGAAGTTGTTTCTCTGCCCCGCTCCTACCTGTGAAGGCTTCTGATGTTTAAGGCGGTTAATGTCAGATGTGTCTGTGGGGTCATCTTCGCTGATTATTTCTTCAGAATGGACAGTTGGCGTGCTGGGTTTAGATTGAGTGCCCTGAATTTCAGCTGCTGACTGGGCCGAGAGCTCAGCAGCCAGGGCTTCCTCCATGGCTAAGGCTAGAGTCAAGTCCTTTTTAGCCAGTAAACGCCTCTGGAGTCTCAGGTCTCTCACCCCACAGACGATCTGGTCCAACAGCATTTCTTCCAAATATTCTTTGAATCCACACTGTAAAGCAGCTGTTCTCAGGGCGGCCATGTATTCGTTGATCGACTCCCCCTCTGCCTGTTTCCTGACCCTGAAGGCATACCTTCTGGCTATTTGGGACGGTTTGGGCAAATAGTGATTTGAAAGTATGTCCTGTAGCTCATCCCATGGGACGCTTCTGATGGCGCGGGGTGCGACTAACGCTGTAGCGGTGTCGAAGACGGCGGCTCCGCAGTAACTCAGGAAATAGGACTTCTTCCTATGCTCCGCAGCGTCGGCTAAACCGATGGCATCAAGAAAATGGCTGAATCAATTTTTCTAGGAGTCCCATGTTTCCTCGTTGGGTTTGAATGGAGGGAATGCTGAATTAGTACTCATCGTGGAGAAAAGAACAGGTTCGTCTTCTTCAATCGCTATTTGAATTTGCGCTCTTAAAAGAACACGGCTGCGGCTGTCTCTCTGGGCTGCGTAGCTCTTTTTGAAAATCGCGCTCTTGGTGAGCGTGGGCGGCCTCGGCTGCGGCGCCTGTGGCTCGTTTCAGCGAATCAGCTCAAACAATATCAGTTTGAATTTCGCGCTCTTTGCGAGCGTGGGTCGGCTGCGGCTACAGCGCCCGTGGCTTCACTCTCCGTGACTTACAGCTCTTTGAATAAACGTTTCTGGTTAGCCTTCGACCATCCCACCTTCGTCACCAGTGTTGTGGAGCGATGGTAAGAAAGAGGCATGAGACCAGAGCGTACAACTAACAGGCTTTATTGCAAGGAATAAAGGGTTGTCGCGTCTGCTTGCTAACTTGCAGACCAGCGGGCGACAACGGCTGGCTCTGCTCGACAGCCGGCTTATATAGCCGACTGTCAAACGGAGCCAACCAATGGGAGCTGCTGGTGCTCCCGCTCAAACAGCGGACCTGGTTGGGGACCCCAACCAGTTCCACAGACATAACAGTACACATTTTATTATTTCCCCAAAAATATGCAAATGTTTGTACATGTTCATGTTGCAAAACTATAGTGAAAAATTTAAGTACGGATTTAGCCAATATTGGAATTTCAGATATCCCATAAATTTAGGACACATCACATTAAAATATAATGCAATTTATACTATAATGCTGAGTTAGTAAATAAAAAAATGCCCTTATTTTTCACTACATAATAAACAAAATTCCATAATACCTCAGTAGATTTTGCTATTTTTATGATGTTTTGCACACCTGACTAGTTCACAATAATAATCAGAAGATGGGACGAAGATAGGACTGTTAGGGCAATGAAATCTTTATTTCAATAGCTTAATAAATAACAATAAAACTTATTTTATTATTTATTTAGAAAATTTATATTGCCATCTATTTGCACATGGCAACTCAAGGTGACTTACAAGAATATAAAAACCTGTCATGCCCCCATCGGAGTCTGAATCTGCAGGAAAGAGGAGTTGGAACAAGAGCCAACAGAGATTGAAAGGGTGACTCCATTGGCCTTGGAGGAAACTGGGGAAGGGCAGAGTCAGTTCAGGCAAGGCTTTTATGAATTAATAAGGCCTGCAGACAGGGAAAGCTCAGGAGAAGAGCAAGGACTACCTCCTCCTGATCTTAGAACAAGGAGGGAAGAGTGAAGGTGAGATCAACACAGATTGATCCACCTTCAAGGAGAGTGCCCTATCCCCTTTCACAAGGCATACTGGGGACTGAGATGTTAAGGAGGTGCCAGTGGAAGAAGCATTTGTTGGGAACAAGCATTGAATCTGTGGAGCTTTGTGTGAACTTGCCAATGCCTGGAGATTGCTATACTCTGTCTTGTGGGACTTGCCAAGTTTGCTGTTTCACTGAACTTCGTGCTCTGGTTGCTGTGTGGCTAACCTTGCTTACTGGATTACTTGCAGTGAGAGACTTCTGAAGGTGCATGTGAGAGTTTTGCTCCAGGACTTGTAGTGAATGCGGGTACATTTGGGAGCATAGTTGGAGCAATAAAGGGGAGTTAGACCTGTTCTCTGGTTGTGTTGCTTTCATGTCATGTCCTGGGTCATCACAAACCTCATATAAAAACAATAAAACTAATAAAAAAGAGAATCATATAATAAATTAATAAAAGAATATAATAAAATAAAATAACCCCCCAACCCTGGTGACAGCACATCACATGAGCCATTTAATGGGCTCCATCCCACTCTGCATTCACCAGGCCCGCTTAGACTAATGTTCCACTTCACACTGCTCTAAAGCCCTCTCTAAGAGGTTTACAGAATCAACATATTTCTCCCAACAATCTTGGTCCTCATTTTACTCACCTCAGAAGGATCGAAGACTGAGTCAACATTGAATCGGTAAGATTCAAACTGCTGGCAGCTGGCAGTCAGCAGAAATAGTATGCTGTACTGCATTCTAACCACTGCACCACCACAGCTATATAAAAGTATATACTGTGCTGCAAATTCATGAGATTCATGTGTTGCTATCCCATCATTCCTCTGTTTAACTTTTTAAAATCAGTTAACATCAGAATTTGAGAAAACTGCATCTGCCAAGTTAGACATTTCAGACTTGCTGCAAACCAGATTGGAGCAAGTTGCTCAGTTGTAGCTATCCATCGGCTGCCAACACCAAAATTGAACTGAACCAAACAGAAAAATGCAGTTGGAAAGGACCTTGGAGGTCTTCCAATCTAACCCGCTGCTCAAGCAGGAGGCCCTATACTGTTTCAGACAAGTAGCTGTTTTTAAAAGCCTCCAGTGGTGGACCACTCACAACTGCTGAAGGTAAGCTGTTCCATTGGTTAATTGTTCTGTCAGGAAATTTCTTCTTAATTTCTTCTTAATTCTAGATTGCTTCTCTCCTTAGTTTCCATCCATTGTTTTTGTTTTGCCTTCTGGCGCTTTGGAAAATAAGTTGACCTGCTCTTCTTTGTGGCAGCCTCTCAAATATTGGAATATTACTAATCGCGTCATGCCTCGTCCTTCTGTTCTTCATATGTTTTAGCATCCAACCCTTTATTGACCTTTTCTGTACTTTTTCCAGAGTGTCAACATCTTTTTTATAATACGGTGATCAAAACTGGATGCAGTATTTTAACTGTAGTTTTACTAACTTACTACTTACTAGCTTACTAATTGGGATAGATTCAGAATAACTATTGATATTTGAGATCCAAATTACCTTGTTCTTTACCTTGCTTGAAGATTAGGCCGTTAATGCACTATGTCAATCCACATTCTTTGAATTTATTTCACCATTTAAGTTGCATAAACTTGATCATGTCATGTGACTTATTGTGACGTATCACAATGTTTTTTGCCTTTGTGGAGCCGGGGTAGGTGTGTCCTGCGTGTGATGCATCTGGCCCGTAGGTTGTCAGTTTGATACCCCTGGCATAAAGCTAGAGTATCATTCACAACCTTTAAGAAGACTTATGTACCTAATGTATGTAACTGACACCAAAAAACAGGGGTATGCACACAAAAAAGTCAATAATTATTCTCTCATACATATATATTTTTCTCTTGCTGAAGGCCTAGTTTCTGATGTGGTAAGGACTTTTTAAATTATATATTTTAGATTTGTTATACTAAAGCTTGATAAAAATCATATAGATAGTTATCTTGGACTAATCATCCCACTGAATCCATTCCTGCTTATTTCAAAGTAAACACGGACTACCTTGGATTTCAGGTCTGCTAATATTCAGAAAGTTAAAGATTATATTGTTCTTCATAATGTGAGATTGTGTTATAGTTTATTTGGGTCAATGCCTTGAGACAATGTAATAAAATTGTTTAATTCCACACCACAGGGAATTGCTTTGAGTGTTAATCACTTCTTCATTGGCTATGATTTTTTGCTGTTGTTCTGGATAGAGAAAATAACTAAACGTATCCTGCAGTTTAAAGACAGGCTCGATTTTATTATAGTTCTTGTTATTACCACCCTATAATATCATGCTAAAACTTTCAATCCTGTCCACAGCTTAGCTACTGTCATGCTGGGAAGGAAGCGGCACAAACTGCTCTAAGATATAAGAGGTTTTGCCAAGCAATCAGGGAATCCCCCCGGAACCATATGTCACACATATACTTGCAGAGTTGGTTGCAAGCTTGCGTTTTCCTTGTATTCATAATGTGAAATATTTATAGTTAGCTGGGTAAAGATGCCACCTTATTGAATCAGGTGTAATAATTATTCGTCTTTAGAATGGAATTATATACCCCAAACATCAGTTGAATTGTGGAGTGTGGTGGGAATGATATGAGGTGAGCAGATATAACTGTCCTATTTATACTAGTTTTTCAGGCTTGCATGGCTTGGGAATTCAGCTCTTTATTTTTAGAAATACTATAGATTTCTTTCTTTCCACATTATTTCACCTATTTTAACCACATTATTATTGTTATTTGTCCAGTCAAATATGCATATTTATCATCTTTCTTTTTCTTCTTTTTAATCCAAAGCATATAGGCTGCAGTCTTCTACCAAATGGCCTTTCATTCTAGATGAATATTCTTTAATAACATGTTGTCAGTGACAATCATCTTCAAAGAACTTTCTTCAACTTCAACCTTCTCCAGAAGTGTGAGGTCAGTTCCTAGAATCTCCAGGCAACCATGGCTATCACTCATAATTCTTGGAGATGGGCCACAAAATCCAGGAATGATAGAAGTTATCTATTTGAAAAAATGCCCAATCCTTGTCAGGTTTAAATGAAATAATCCTTCAAAGATGAGCCTTGAAATTTTGGAAATTTACTTAGGATCTGGATAGCAGACTGAGCAGGCACAAAAGCCAGTTAATCATATTTTTTTTCTATGGTGAAAGGTTTGGACTTTGATATGCCTTTCATAACCTTGTGCCTGATCTGCATCCATAAAAATATGTATGTATGTATGTATGTATGTATGTATGTATGTATGTATGTATGTGTGTGTGTATGTATGTATGTGTATGTATGTATGTATGTACAGATCAATGTTCCCTAAATGTATAAAGATATATCTACATCTATCTATCTATCTATCTATCTATCTATCTATCTATCTATCTATCATCTATCTATCTATCTATCTATCTATCTATCTATCTATCTATCATCTTTTGTCCTTTAAAGTGACTTTTGCAAGTATTTGACTTCATGCTAAAAAAATCAACAGTGATTAAATTGCCCATATAACAACTAGAAATGATCACAACATTTAGAAGGAGGAGGACTTGATAATTACTCCATCCAGAATGGTTTATAAGTTGAGTTTGGCCTAAGCCTTTCCATTTACTTTGAGTTGCAAGGAATCCCCAGGAGCAACACTTTCTATTTAAAAGGAAAAAGCTTTTATTTTCTTGCCTTTGTGAAGATTGAGAGGATCTTAGCAGTAGGAAAGACTCAGATATGCCTGTCTAAGAATTTAGAGTGATAAGGAGAACTAAAAATAGTATGGAGAATTGTTTTCTTCCAGGATTATGAAATGTATATATCTTTCCTTTCTTTCATTAAAGTTCAGGACATTTATCAGCCAGGCCTGTCAAGTAAAGTCACTGTATTTCTTGCTACCCTGATCCTTCTTCCCAGTTCTGATTTTCTATGGTAGAACCCATACAGAAAGGACTCAGAGGAAGAGGGGGGGGGGGGGGGAAGGAAAGAGAAAGAGGGAGCAATGAATGTCGTTATTCTCAAAACTCAAGAAGATTTTGAGTAAATTAACTATCATTAAGACATGCACAATAATCACAGCAAATATGTTGCTAGCTAGCTTTGGACAGCTTACAAAAATACATATTCTAGATCTCCAAACCATTTAAAATTCTAAAACAACATTAAAAATGAATATTAAGATTTTTAGAGTTGTAAAAAGGATGAATAAAGAAAAGAGGGAGACATTACATTCCTAAAGAAAGGCCAAACCTCAGATCCAATAAAAGTTTATTCCATAATGTGAGATACGTCCTACAAAAAGCAAACAGTGGGTCATGGATATTAAATATTAAATTAACCCATGGTATCATATGTAGATGGTATCACTAAAGATATTCTTTGGTTCCATATAGCGAAGAGCCTGATTCTACAGTACAGATCCTGATGTGAAGCAAAATGTTATATTTGGGTTTCAGATCTTTTCAAGACATCCACAGGTCAATAAAGTTTCCTTGATGCAGACCAAGACTCTTTATACTCTCGAGATCAGCAGTATGACTTGGAAGAGGGAGAAGCTGTCTCCACCTCCTCATCTGTTATGATTAAAAGTTAAAGGAAATACCTATCTGAATGACTGCATTCTTTTCTCTTTTATACAAGTATGTAAATAGCAAATATGAACTAAGTAGAAAAATCAACAATCATCACTTAGATGAAAATAATCAATTGTACAGATTGCACTGTTGGGATTCATCATGAACTGAAATTCAAAGTTCAGGTGGCTTTTTAAAATGACTACATATTGGTATATGTAAAATGCTATGTATAAAACACTATCCAATAGGGTCAAGAGTTACATGACCAGAACTCCTCACAGGGATTGAAATAATCTTTAAGCATAAGTACCCGAGAAAGAATGTCATTCTTTCCAGATGGCTACATCTTCAATAGAAGAAAATGTATGTAATTCAGTGTTGAACTATGGAGTCCACAGTGCCCCCTGAATTTGCTTGTTTGCTTGTAGACATTTCGTTATCCAACATGGTAATGTCATCAGTGTGAGCGATTGTGGGGTATGCTGCCTATAACTCCATCAGCCATGGGCAGCATGGACAATGATAACTGATGGTACAGGTTACGGTTCAACCACATTGCCCTCTGCTGCAGCGTATCTGGATGTAGACAAATTATTTCAATGCCCAACTGTTTTTTTAATAATAGCAATAGCACTTGGATTTATACATTGTGTCAAGATTCCAGCATTTACTCCAATTAAATCATGAGCCTCGAGCCACACTCCCAAAACTGAAAAAGATTTATTTGAAGTTAACATTCTACATCCGGCATTTACCTGGGCGTAGCCAACTCTGAGATACGTAATTCACTCTCACCTTGATCCTGCATTTTGTATACACATTTTATAGTTGTCATATTGCTTCACAGGGCTTTACAGCCCTCTCTAAGTGGTTTACAGAGTCAGCATATTGCTCCCCAACAAATCTAGGTCCTCATTTTACCAACCTCAGAAGGATGGAAGGCTGAGTCAACCTTGAGCTGGTGAGACTTGAACTGTAGAACTGCTGGCAGCCAGCAGTAGAATAAGTAGTCTGCAGTACTGCATTCTAACCATTGCGCCACCACAACTCTTCATAAAATGCATATAAAATACATGTACTGTTGGTTTTTCTCTTTCGGAGGATCCCCACTCTTAAATTATCTGCTGCAGAGGTGGTGTTCAGCAGGTTCTGACCAGTTCTAGAGAACCTGTAGCGGAAATTTTGAGTACTTCGGGGAACCAGCAAATACCACCTCTGACTGGAGATTTTACAGTATCCTTCCCCTGCCACGTCTACCAAGCCACATCCACAGAACCGGTAGTAAAAAAAATTGAATCCCACCACTGCTCTGTGAATAATCTTTAGTTTAGATGAGTATGAAAGTTTAGGAAAAATAATAATAATAAACAAAATTAAAATTAAAAAAAATTCTGGTTAAGAAAATTGCTACTAAAGATTTTAAAGAGGATAGTATCTTCTACTGCAAAGAAAAAGGGTCTGTCTATGAAGCAGTTGCTTAACTCAATATCTTAGGAATCAAAACTTTTTTTTTCATGCTACCTAAATAGAAACTGTTTCTTATTTCTTTAATAATAAACATTGGGAACATTTCGCTATTGCTTTTTACCAGTGAGTCAGCTGAGAGCAAGACAATGTTTTACCACAAAGTTTGTCAACTAAATAACCTAATCAAAATATTATTAAACAATTATACTGCCGTAGGCTGTTTAATGAAGTGTTTTCAGTGTGGTTGGAACATTAATAGCAAGAGTATTAAGCTGCTTTGCGCTCTGTGTATCAAGCAAACCCAAAATGGTGCCAAAAAAAATCTGGAGCATTGTTATGAAATAATGTATATTAAATTAACCAGAATCATTCTCTCCATGCCTGTGAAATAAAGAAGAAATTTTTTTAAACGTCCCACCATAATAAATTGCATAAAAATTGGGAAGCATTTCATACATTTTATATGGATTTGTTACTGAGCAGCTTACATTGACATCAAACTCAAACTAGTTGAGGTCTTTCATAACCTTATCAAGCTGTACAATCTCTATGCTGGATTGGGCTGTTTTGTCTTTGAATAAAATAGAATAATCCCAATACCTTTGGAAGGGATTTTGGGAGATCTGAAACCATTCCAAAGAAATGGTTGTGTAGTCTCTTCTTGAAAGTCATCAATCAATCAGTAAGATCATACAGAAGATTTCAAGTAAAGATAGTCCTTGACTATCAATTTCTGTTGCTAAGTGAATTTCCACCCCCCATTTTATCACCTTTCTTGCCAAAGTTGTTAAGTGAATCATTACAGTTGTTAAGTTAGCAAGACAGTTGTTAAGTGCATCTGGCTTCCCCATTGACTTTGCTTGTCAGAAGGTTCACAGAAGGGGAGTACATGACTCTAAGACACTGCAACTATAATAAATGTAAAACAATTGTGTCTGAATTTTGATCACGTGACCATGGGAATGCTGCAATGGTTGTAAGTGTGAAAAACACTCATAAATCATTTTTTTTCCTATGCCTTTGTAACTTTGAACTGTCCCTAAATGAACTGTTGTAAGCTGAGAACCGCATGTATATCTCATGTTCTGAGGCCTAGAGTTAGTATAGTTGCATACTTTTTTTTTTCTGGATGTAATTTTCTCTAGGCTGTCAAATTTCTTGTAAATTATGTAACCTTTTAAATATTGTAAGCTACCCAAAGTCTTTTTGGAGTCAGGCAGCCTTAAAATCTGATAAATAAATAAATATCCAATAAATAAATACAATACATCAATATTTTAAAGTATACATTTTATTTATTTTGCTTTATTTATTATATGCTTAACATTGCTTTTCTCTAGAGACCTGTATGATTGTACCCATATTTTGTCCTCACAGGGAATAGCTCAATCAGATGATAATCAAAAGGATGAGACCAGAGGTGGGATTCAAATTTTTTAACAACCGGTTCTGTGGGTGTGGCTTGGTTGTCATGTGACTGGGTGGACGTGGCTTGGTGGTCATGTTATTGACTGGGCGTGGCCAACTCAATGTCACTCACATCGAGGCACACATCTCCTCGTCTGGCCTCTCATGACTGTGGGGATGCTGCAACAGTCGTAAGTGTAAAAAATTGTCATAAGTCACTTTTTTCAGTGCCATTGTAACTTTGAATGGTCACTCCACACAAGCAAAGTACCAGCAAAGAGAGAGAGAAAAAACTCCAGAGAGGTTCCTGAGACAGGAAGTCCAGTCCTGCCAAGAATGTAATAAGGGTTAATGGAGAGGCAGTTTCTGTAAGCAACACCAGAATGTTTCCTTCTTGCCTTCCGTACAGGATTAGGCCAGTAATTTCTTCTAACAACTGGTTCTCTAAACTGCTTAGAATGTTAACAACCGATTCTAGCAAATAGGTGCAAACTGGTAGAATCCCACCCCTGGATGAGACCAACCAACAGTACTGTCTTGATTCAGGTTTTTTTTTTTAATTGAATATTTAAATACTGCCTATGTTCCTGATTGAAAAATATTCAAGGCTCATATTTTCAACTGTATCCTGAACAAAAAGGAATAAAATTCATTATATAAAATCCTAGTTAAAGTCAAAGGAACTGAATTAATGAACCAGAACATTTTAAAACTGGGTTCCTGAAAATTAATAAAGTCATTAAATTAATATTTCAAGGGGAAAAAAACCATTACCTGAAATACAGGGAATGATCTATTTTGGTTCATCTAAATTCTAGTTGAAAAAAAGTAAGCACCTTTAGAAGTTGGCAGGTCCTTCTAATAAAAAGCAGCTAAAATGTTACAATAACCATCTCATTTCAAAGATTTGGGAAAAAAAATCTCCTGGGTGCAAGTGTAAAACTGCACCTAGACAGAAAAAATTACCCTGAAACTGTTATGTATCCACATTGTCCTGACAAAATGACAATTGCAATGTAAATCTGTAGATATGTGAGTCTTTAGTCTTTGGATATAATTATACCACAGCAAAAATTCAGTGAAAACTCTCTTTCTTTCTCTTTGTCCCTCTCCCTCTTCCTCTCTCTCTTTCCCTTCCTCTTCCCTCCTAAGCAGAGGATAAAACTCATGCAAAGATGAAACACAGTCATAGCCTCCTATAATGGCAATTAGTTCTGCTGTATCTGTACATGCTTTGCATCCAGCTGATTCCAGATCCAACACCTATCCAAAAGCCTGGAAATAATTGATAATTAGCATAGATAATCTTGATGAAATAAGCCAATATTGGGACTCTGTTTCTCAGTTTTCTACTTCAAAAAAATGAAGGCATGGTGAACTTGATACATAAGTGAACAACATTATCCAATTCCTGACTGAATGCCGAGGAGATTATGTACATAAATATGATTTGTCCATAGATTTTGTTTATAGGTTCAGGAAAACACACAGGGATCTAGATAAAGAAGAAGCCAGAGTAACAAGTAACATCACAACAGTGGCAATATTTTTCAGGGAAATCTAGATCATTCTTTTTTCTTCTTCTTGGGACCACACTAATCTAGCTATTCTGGAGTGGTAAGGAGTGGTAAGGCATTTTCTGGGAAGTCAGTCAACCTAGAAATGGGGTATCAAACTCAAGGTCTGTAGTCTGGATCCGGCCCATGGGGTGTTCTGGCCCATGGGACCCATGGGGTGATCTGGTCCACAGGGCAGTCCTGCAACAGTGAAGGACAAGCCCACGGAACTCTGCCAGCAAAACAGGGCTCAGGAGGGCTATACATGGCCCTCCTGAGTTCTGTTTTTCCTGGCAGGGCACTCGGTCCAGCACAGGCACGTCTGACATGAATAATGTCAAGCTGGCCACAGCCATCCTGGCCATACCCACCCAGCCCCTCAAGGTCAAACACAACTCTGATGCGACCCTCAATGAAATCGAGTTTGACACCCCTGACCCAGAGGAAGAATGCAATATGCTGTACAGATCTTGTGAGGACCCAGAGTGTGCTAGAAATATAACAAAAACCAAAACGTAAATAAAGGTCCTTTAATGCCTTCAACTTGGCTTCACTGTTTAATTGTTCACAGTTGAAGATTAAACTATTTTCAAAATAACATTCCAAATGAAAGAAACACAGCTCAAATTCAAAGTGCAGATAACGAAGCAAAAACCAAAAACAAACTGCACTGAATAAAGTTCCACGACAGACCAGGATAAATAATTGCCAACTTCAGAAAGATAACCAGGTACAGTCCGTTGGAAGAATGCCAACCAAGATAAACCTCCTCTAGGAATAAAACACTAATTTGTCTCCTGGGTTTGTTAGCAGCAGGTCCAGACTCTTATGCAGATCTCACACAGGCAACCCATGGCCCTCTCCTCTTGAGTAGACCACATTTTACCCTGATCCTCTCCTCCCTGTGTGCCCTAGGATGGATAGGGGATGTGCCTGGATCCACCTCTGACTGCTCAGCCTCAGTCTCCACCAGGGGCATGACAGATCTAGATATTGCTTTGTTTATATATCCCACATCCACAGATATGGACATTATAGCTTTCTTTTAAAAATCTTCATTTCTTTGGTGTTCTTGGTATTTGTGTTGTCTGTTTCTTGAAATGAACCGTGAAAAATGTACGGCTGTATTCTGAAAGATGAGACCCTGCAGAAAGATTTCCTCATTTCTTTTTCTGCTTAGAGCCTTACTGAATTGCATGCTCAGAAAAAAAAAATGCCATTGATTTAGTGAAATGTGCACCTTGCTAGCACCACAGAAGAGCATTACATATTACTGGAAAGCAGTAGTCTTTGCTAGATTTGATTTTAATTCATTTTAATTACATCACACTTAGCTTTTGTCCTGGCCCTGCTCTCTATTTATTGTACTGTGACCCTGCCATAATTTGATACATGCGTGTGAGCTCAAAAAAGGTTGTGCATCTTGTTATGACTTGATGCAGACACAACAATAAATCTCTTGCTTCTCTCCAATAAAAGCGAACCTCTATCTATTGTATTAATTAAATTATAGTTTATGGCTAGAATAACTTTTGCATTTATCTAATTGACTAGTGAACATGTTTCCTTCACCCTGATATTATGGTGAAGAATTAGACAGCCTGTTACATGACTGTTAACTCTATAGAAGGAAGTCACTAAACTCCATGGGAATTCCTGATGCACAGGGCAGGTTCCTCACTTGGACTTCCTTCTCAAATCAATGAATGGAAAGCAGAAAGAGTCGAAGATGTGAAGAAAACTATGATGGCCTGCTGCTTTCTTTTTTTTTAAATAAATTTTATTGATTTTACAATTAAAAACAGATCTACAACACATACACAAAAAAACAAGGCCTTGACAAAGGCCAAGAAGAGAAAGAAAGAGAGAGGTGTAAAAGGAAAGAAAACGGGAAGAAAAAAGAAAGAGAATGAAAAAGAACCATTTAAAAATAAACAATATCCTTTTTGACAGTCTGTAAGATCTATTCTTCTTAAGTTGTATCATATACGCGTATCTTATCGGTATCTATACTTAAATTACCCTCAACTAGATTTCTCTTATAAACAGTCTGTCTTTGAATTAACCAGTCATACCAGGGGTTCAAATTATCGTAATATATTGAGGACTCTTTGTTTTTTAAGGCTAGAGTTAATTTGTCCATTTCTGCGCACTCTAATATTTTCTGGATAACCATCTGTTCTGTGGGAGTGTAAGGTAATTTCCAGCACTGCGCAAATGCTAGCCTGGCAGCAGTTAGAATGTGAATTGTTATATACTTCGTCTTTTTTGATAATTGTTTGTTGAAAATCCCTAATAGAAAGGACTCTGGTTTGTATTCAATTTGTTCTTTGGTCATCTCCTCCAACCATTTTCTAATTTTTTGCCAGTATTTCTGGGATTCCTTACATGACCACCACATGTGGAAAAAGGTTCCATCTATGCTTTTGCATTTCCAGCATTTAGGACTCCTGTTGGGGTGCATTTTCGCCAGCCTCGAAGGGGGTAGATGCCATCTATAAAACATTTTGTATGTATTTTCTTTATAAGCTGCTGATTTTGTGATCTTAATATTTCTATTCCAAATCCTTTCCCATTCTGGTAGTGTCTGGCTGCTTTCTAACTAGATAAATGTATGACCAGAAACATGTAGAGTTCAACTGTAACAGCAAAAACAATGGATATCAAGATGGCTTTATAAAAGGTCTGTATAGTGCAAACAAAGTTAGCAGTGTGATTCGATGAAAATCTGGTCATATACACATAGCTGGTAATTATTGGCTTATATCTATATTTTATATCCCCAAATATTGCACCTGCCTATAACTTTACAGAACTAAATACTTATTAGAAATGGGGAAACTAACCCAAAGGAAAATCTGATCTGAAATAAATTAAGCAACTTTGCTTAATTAACTATCACGGCTTTTTACATTTTGGATGTTACTGGCTTCTCATTACTTACATAATAGGGGAATGCAATTTGCTTTTCGATGTATTGGAAACAGCTGCATTAGTTGTGTTTTGTTCAACTTATTATTATTTTTTCAATAAGCTGCAGCCAAATTTCATAGTTTTCTTCATTAACTGGAATGGATCTTTTACAAACACATACACATACATAGGAATTTACAAATTTGCCCACCATTCCATGCTATTAACAAATACTATCTGTAATCATAGTCAAGTGATCTCCAATTGTTTTACCTTCATAATAAGAGAAATAATATTCTCTCGTTACAAAGTGTGATAATCTTTAATATATTAAAAACCACACTGATTCTCAGTGGGAAGTCACATACAAAGAGCTTAAGATGCTGATGATTATAATGAAAATACTTTGCCTGATTAATAATATTTTTCACTTCCTGTGTTGCACTGCAAGAGTGAAGAGCTGACAGGCAGGACTCTAGAGGATGCAAATCAGTGCAATTAAAAGAGAGTTTTAAAATTATTTCCTGAAAGATGTTATTTCCCTTAAAAAAATGCTTTTCAGATTCAAGCACCTCCAGTTTGGAAACAACATGCTGTGATATAACCTGCACTTTATACCAAGAGAGAGAGAGAGAGAGAGATCTGTGTGATCTGGCTTTACTACATCACTGCACCATTCTCATAAAACTTATATTGTGGAACACCAACAGATCTGCCATCAAAACACAATCTAATTCCTTTAAATGAGCCTTTAAATTACCTAGAGTGGGTCTGACTAAGCACCTGCAGGGAATTCACAGCAACCTTACAATGGGTCTACTGAAATAGTAAAAGAGTAAGAACATTCTTTTGGATAACAGGTTCGTCTGCCTCCTCCCAATTTAGAGGGAGAAAGGGAAGAGGGGGAAGATTTGCCATATAACCCACCTTAAACCTCATTACCCCTCTGCTAAAAGGACTTGCTGAGGATGCCTTCCTTGAGAAAATGCCATCTACCTTGGGACCTTGGAAGCCAAACATCTCTTGATAGCCGACTTCTATGGAACAGCATACTTCTGGTCTTCCTTCACCTAATTGGATTTTGGAAGGGTTGTGAAGACTTGATTCTTTAGCAAAGCATTGCGGGATTTAGTCTAGCCTCTCTGGGTGAGGGGGGGGCAGTGTCACGCTATGTTTCCCATGACTGATGTTTTTAACCCTGTGTTTTGGCACTCTGTAAGCTGCCAAAAACCTATGGGGATTTAGCAGCATAAAAATCTCCACAAAGGAATAAATGGCTCCCAAGCCTTCAATTTCTCAGAGAAAAGTAAAGGGGAAAAAGAGTATTCCTTTTCTTTTTTTTTTCCGGCAGGAAAATTACTGCTACTATTTCCAATTTTAAATGTCATTTTCTTCCAGCATCAACAGCATGTTTCCCATGATTCAATGGTTTTCTAATAACAGAAAGGTTGCCCTTGGGATAAGGGTTACTATGTGATAATTAGCTAGTGCTCCGAAGTCTGAGGGACATGGCTTGGCACAACAAACACCTCCGAGACATCCAGTTGTGTCTGTGGACACTTCCTCCTCTATTTATGCCTCATTGTCTCACCATAGCATCATCCTTCTTGCATAGCGCCAGTGATGGATGCTTTTATATCTAGCATCTTCTATTTTTATCTGTTCTCCAATGCATGTAGCACCATAGCAACATTTATGCCATAGGAGGTTTATTAGTTGCAGATGTTTCCATTCAGCTTTGGCTTTCTTCTTCTTACTCCAATTCTTCAGAGACTCTCTCTCAAATGGCAAAGGTTTACAGTATTTCTTGACTTTTGCTCCCTTGAGAAAGGTAAGGCAGAGATAGCCATATTCTACTTTCAGATTAGCATATATAGCATTAGACAACTAGAAAGCAGAAGCAGAAGAGAGACTGTGCTGCATTTGACACCTGTAACATGGGCTCAGACATGTTCTGATTGATTTTTTTTAAAAAAATCACTGTCCCAAAAAGGTTTCCAAAGTTTGGTCTTTGTCCTTCTTTATTAATGGAAATAAGATGTCATAAGATGGTGAACCTATGACATGCATGGTGACACACCATGTTTTGGACGACACATCAGCATTCACCAACCCCTTCTTGAAAGAACACCTCAAGGTTGGCTCAAGGTTGATTTAGCCTTTCATCATTCTGAGGTCAGGAAAATAAGGACCCATATTATTGGGACAATATGCTGATTCTGTAAACCACTTAGAGAGGGCTGTAAAACACCGTGAAGTGGTTTATAAGACTAAGTGCTATTGCTATTCTCAAGTGAGTCTGCAGAGGCCATGCAAGAATGGGATGTGCTCTCATGTGGCCTCCAGACTCTCTGGAAGTCATACAAGAGAACTGTGCCCTTGCATGGTGTTTGGAGGCTGAAGAAACCACTGAAGAGAATTGTCTGAAGCTGCTTCAAGAACGAATTGATACTATCATTATTGCAACACTTAAAAAAAAAATCCAAATCTATAAACATTCAAACTCTAGTCTCTCATTTCAATTTTCAAATTCTTATAAATTTTCTATTGTCCATTGTATTTACTATGATAGTAGTATTATTTAGCCTCATTATCTTATTTACTCCCCCTTTACTGGTATTATTATTATGGTTCATCTTATTATTATTCCAAAGACCAGAAATGCCAATCTATTTTCTGTATTAATTCTGAGGACAAAATGTCATTCATTTAAGATTAGCAAATATCCCTACATTAGGAAAAGCTTTCCTTACAGTAGATACAGCAGATGAAACCTGGATAGACTGACCCAAGGGGATTTGCAGGTGTCTAGGTTTGAGTATGTAATTATCTAAGTTAACCTTGAAGCTTTTTTTTTTTTGTATTGGGAAGAAGGAATACATAAAGGAAGGCATTGACAAAATTATGTTACCCGAGTGGTGAAGTTCAAAATATCACTTTTCTCTTTTGGGGCACCATTTTAAAAGTAATATTCAGACACTAGCTGAGACTTAATGGACTTATTTGATTGATTGATTGATTTTCTATCTGAAAATTATTTGAAAACTACAGGACCATCTCTGTCAGCTTGTGATCAAATTTCAGAAACACATTTTTGCTCAAGAAATTCATAGTCATGCTGGGTTATTCAGGATCAATAAAATGCTTTATGTTCTGCAAAGTTAAACTGTAAAATTTGCTGCTGGCAAACATGGTGAAAAGACATCAGTTAACAAGGTTCCAAAAGGGGGACTGGACAAATTTAGGGACATTTGGACTCTTCAAAGCTCCTAGTCTGGATTCTCTTTAGTACTTTAAAAACTGCAGGCAGAAAGCCTTCAAAAGAATGCAATGGCTCTTCTGTCTATGCTTGTCAGCTTTCTGATGCATCCAATTGGCCAGTGAGGACCTAAAATGCTGATTTACATGAACCTTGACCTGACCCAGCAGAGCTTTTTTTATGTTCTTAAACATAATTGCTTAAAGAACAGTTTTGGAAACCTTTGTCAATATCAGTGACTCTGATTTTAATCCTAACTCCAATTTGAATAGGAAATGAATACTATTCATAATTGTATTTTTCTGTTTAAAAATATCTCATAAATGGTTTCCTTTAGAATGCATATTGTTTCTTTAATTGGCAGTTTGTCTTAATTCATCAATCAGTCAGCCACTCTTTTTTTTTTTTTTGAAAATGGATACCTCTAGGCAGCTGTGTCCTTCTGCATATAGGTATTTAAGTCTTAGATACATTATCCTTCTCATGTACAATTTAAAATTTTGTATTACCTTAGGAACTCTAGGTGGCTTTGATTAAAAAAAGAAAGGAGACATTTTGATGCTGATCTTTTGTTTTAGATTTGATTGATGATTAGTATGACATTTTCCCATACTGTTCTTGCCCACTCTCATTGCTCATATATCCCCAGAATGTTTCAATTATTTCTTCTTTGCCTTTTTCTCCTGAAGTCACAGTAACCAGGAAAAGAAGGGAAATAATAGTCTAGAGGACTCAGCTTAGCCCATCTGGTGAATTACAATAGATGCAAGTACATACTGTATATGTAGCCATCAAAAGTCATTACAGGAAAAAAGATCAAGTGGTGACCTCTAGCATGCAGGAGAAAGGAATTATAGTACAAAGAGAAGGTAATGGTAAAAGAAATCAAGGATTTAATGAAGCATTCAGTAACAGAAGTCAAGCTAAAGTCTCAAGGGCTTCCCACCATTTGCTCTAAATAAGAACAATATATTTTATGCTCCAAATTCTAAGTAGCTCTCTCTTTTGCATGGGTTGTGCTTATTAATCAGTATGCTTCTTTTCATTCCCTCCACCACCAAAAGCAAAGGACAAGAGCAATAGATCATCTTCTATTTATGATTATACCAGGAACACAATCAGATGGCATCTAAATAGCATAACACTGCCCTCCCAGAAGGAGCATGGTGGCTCACACAATTAGGACGCTGGGTTGATAATTTGCAAGCCCATTTTGATGTCTGAGTGCTGTTGTGTGATGAGATGAGCTCCCGTCATTCGCTCCAGCTCCTGCTGACCTAGCAGTTTGAAAGCATACAACAGTGCAAGTATTATAAATAAGTACCACTTTGGTGGGTCCATTAATGGGGACATGAAAGGAGCCCCCAACTGGGCATCCCTCAGGCAGGGGTGGGGTTCAAATTTTTTAACAACTAGTTCTGTGGGCGTGGCTTAGTTGGTGGGTGTGGCTTGGTGGTCATGTGACTGGCTGGGTGTGACCAACTCAACAACACTCACATGGAGGCACGCATCTCTTTGCCTGGCCTCTTATGACTGTGGGGATGCTGCAACAGTCGTAAATGTGAAAAATGGTCATAAGTCACTTTTTTCAGTGCCATTGTAAGTTTAAATGGTCACTCCAAACAAGCAAAGTACCAGCAAAGGAGGGGAAAAAAAACTCCAGAGAAGTTCCTGAGACAGGAAGTCTAGTCCTGCCAAGAATGTAATAAGGGTTAACAGAGAGGCAGTTTCTGTAAGCAACACTAGAATGTTTCCTTCCTGCCTTCTTTACAGGATTAGGCCAGTAATTTCTTCTAACAACCGGTTCTCTAAACTGCTTAGAATGTTAACAACCAGTTCTAGAGAATAGGTGCGAACCTGTAGAATCCCACTCCTGCCCTCGGGCAATGGTAATGTCACTAGCTGATCCTTTCACTATGGAAGCACTTTGGTGTTTGGTATGGTGTGGTATAGTAAGGTATAATGGTATAGTATAACACTCCTGGGGGTGGGATCAAATCTATAGTTTTGGAAATGTTACTGGACTAGTCTTTTATCTGGTAATTCAGGTGAGCACTGCAGCATTTATTAAGAAGGCCAATCTGTCCACCTTCAAACATGCTTTAATGGCATCAAAGTAGTGCAGATGACTATTAAGATTCTGGGGCTGCTTAGGAATGCTTTTTTCAACATGCTTTGTTTGTTTTAAAATTTTGTAGAAGTTTCCTTTCAAAGTTTTCCCACCATGGCATATATACAAGATATTTAAATCACAAGATAATGTTGGAATAATAATTAAAAAACGCAATAAACTATGCAATTTTTTTCATAAATAAAAGCCAAAGTAGTTAAAATTTTCTGCAGAGAATTTACATTTAAAATTAACATATTCATATACTGAAAAACTTGTAAAAATAAAACATTTTTGCCTGGAGCCAAAAAGATAGTAACTTCAGAATTAGATATATCTAACTGGGAAGGGCATTCAAATTGGATGCTACTACAGAGGGAAAAATATCTCCCCGTGGAGCCAATGTGATAGCTGGACCTTTAAAAGAGGACTTAACTTTTTTTTTTCAGTGCTGTGATTCCCAAGCCATGAAGGAATTTATAGCCCCCTTGAACAAAAACAGAAAATGAACTTGAGGCCAATGGGGATAATATAAAATTAATATTACATATTCATAACATAGAGTTCTAGTCAGTGCTAGAATTGTTGAAATATTTTGTGCTAGCTGACCTTGGGTACATCTTCAAAAGCAACTACACACTTAAGTCATTGTGGTTATGCATTATGTAACATAGTGAGGCTAATGCTATCAAGTAGGTCTATGGGCAATATACCCACAGAGGACAATTATGCCTTTGATGAGGGAAATTGCTCTAGCTACAAGCAAGATACTTGGTTCCAAACAGTTAGATAACACAGATAAGCCATCCACTATGGCTGTTTTGTTTGAGTGATTGAGTTTTAATTTCTTGACCCATGACCAATCCATTCTCACAACCACATATTGACTCAGGATTTTCACTACCATACCAGGATCTGACAAAAAAGATCTGGTGGAGTTTGAATAAATCTCAGTCAGTACTTTCATGCAAATGTTGATACTTCAATATCAACCTCTGAAGATGCCAACCCAGAATGAGCAGAATCATTAAAAATAAGCTCTATCTATATCTATTTCAAACTCTTTAGAAAAATATTACCTGATACTATACATAAACTCAAAATTTAGTTTCCATTCTGTTCCCAGATTTCTTTCCCTCATTTTTTTAAACTGAACAACAAAAAGCTAGCAACCTTATGCAATTGAGGGGCACAACATTATATTAGCTTAAATAGCAGAAATGGCATACATATTCCAGGATAGGTATGAAGATATTTTGCACAAGAGAGATAAGCCCTTTCTGTAAATGGGGGCAAGGCTTATCTTCTCAGCATGATATGAGAGGTTTTGAGGCCAAGAGTACACTGATTAGGAAATTCAAATTATATAAAGAGAACCCAGCTGAGCACTCTGTCTCTGATTTTATGCTCCTGAGGAAACAATGCAAACATCTATTACAAAACAAGCAAAGAGAATTCAGTCGGACTTCCTGGCAAAAATTGATAGAAGCATCTCAAGCCACTAATCCTAATATTGTGGCACTTCCCATCCAACTAAGATAGTCCTTTTTCACTTTCCCATCTTTGATTGGCATTTGTGTGGAAAAACCACTTTAAAGCATTATACATATCTACAAGAAGAATCTCCTAAATTTGTCCTAAATCTCACTGCTAATCTACTCCCTAACTGGGCCTCTATTTCAAGTGTTGAAATAAAGATGTTTATCAATTAGTTAACACAATGCTCCAGACCAATGGTCACCAACTGGTGGTCCATGAGAAAATGTTGGTGGTCCGCAGAGAAATGTCACCCCACCCCCCAAAGCACCCCCAAAGCAATTAATCCAGGCTACACGGGAACACAAGGCTGCACTGCCCATGCCCACATAGCCCACAGGAACACAAGGCTTGCCTCACTTGCATTGCAAACAACAAGAGTTAGTGAGGGGAGGGGGGAAAGGGCAGATGGGGGAACTTGCCCCACAAGCCCCTCGCACCTCGCCTGGCCACCGGGCTGCTTCTTTCCACTTTTTTCTTCTTATGCTTTTGGTTGCATGCAAAGAAAGCAGCAAAAATCTCTTTTCTCTCACCCAAACTCTGCCAGAAATGAGTTTTTGGTACCCTGCAGGGCATCCTGCTCAAAGAGGCTGCGCCATTCTGGCAGAGTTTGGGAAAGAGAAAGAAAGATTTCTGCTGCTTTCCTTGCATGAAGCCAAAAGAGTCTCTCTCTCTCTCTCTCTCTCTCTCTCTCTCATTCCCCCGCCCACCCGAGAACGGAGCTGGAGATGGTATCCTGTGATCCCAAATAAAAAATGATCGATCGGTAGGAAAACTGGGTGGGGAATTTTCCTGCAGACTTTTTGGGGATTTTCCCAGGGTCTCTGGTCCACAGGATTTAAAATTATGGGTTTGGTGTTCCCTGAGGTCCAAAAGTTGGCAACCTCTGCTTCAGACCATGATTTTATTGCTACCTTTAGGTACCCTACTAGAACCTTAGGCTTCCTTTATTCTTGAAATGGTCCAATCAAAATTCCTAAAGGCTATATTCCAGTTAGCCACTTGCATTCCAAATGGAGCGTTAAGAAGTTTTGTTTGTGTACTCTCTTTGAAAATTAATAAAATTTTGTTTAAAAAAAAAGTTAGGCTGGGCTGGTTAAAGTCAAAACAGGTATATGTATCATAGCACTCTGAAGTGATTGTTCTTTCCCACGTGTTTGAATTATTTCCTTATTGAGAACAATTACAAATCAATCTGGTTTAGGACAATCTCAGAAAAACCTCAGTTGCTCGGCTTTTCTGAGGAAGTATTCCTAATCATGCATTATGAGTGTGCACTCAGTGTATTTAAGATCCAGATGAAAGAGCTGGAAGACCAAAGTCTGCTTGCTCTATCTAAGAACATTTTTCAGTGCAGTCAAGCCTCTTACAACTTAGCAAGATACTTACATCACATAACTATTTCCAAATTCTGAAGAGCATCAGCATGTTTCAGTGCTCAGTTTTGGAGAACCGTTACAAAAAATTCCCTGTGAGCTGAGATTGAGCCCATGATGACAAGGAGCTGTTGAAGTTACAGCTCTTGCCTTGCTGTATGCTAGTCTCTGTAACAGGGCTGTCAAACCATGTGCCAGATGTGTCACGTGCTGCCTGTGCCCATGCCCAGTTTAGTGAAGGGTAAAAATATAAAGATATGTCACGTGAAGCCACCATGAAGATGCCCTTTTGACACCCCTGCTCTATAAGGACTCAAGGATCTGCCTTATAACTCCTTTTGTGGTAAAATGCCAGGGGAATTCTGATCTTTTTAATGTATCTTTTTGTTATCAGATCTGTATAATTTACTCATCTTGAACATAGCTAAATTTTGTTATACTGCCTATAAAATTAAACCAACTTTGATTATTCATTGATGAACACACCATTACAATTAAAAAAAATATTTTTAATGTGGGGTTTTTTGCAATTCTGGCCAATTAATGTAATAAAAATATTCATATATTCTTTCTACAAATGAAAAAAGATGGTAACTCTATGCTTTTAAAAAGGTTTAGACAATACAATGCATGCATTCTTTTCTTCAAAGTGTTGCATTTATTTCTCTATATTTCAGATTAAAAGAAGAGTGTGAATCTTCTCTTAAATTGCAAACCCTGTGGATGTGGTCAGCTGTACACAGGTGTTGCCATCTTCTGCTTCAACCTATCCTGCATTTGGAGATAGAGTGATTAGAAGTAATGAGATTTTCCAGGAATTAATTTGTTCATCCTTCTGTTCTCAGCTTGAATCTGCTGGCCTGTAGCAGTAGGCTTAATCTGCTGCTGACTGAACCCAGATTTCACCTGGTCCCATTCATTGTCCTGTTCATCTGCCAGCAATTTTACTGCCAGTCTCACAGCTTCATTTCCCTTTTTTCTCTCTAAATAACTGCCAGCGCCTAAAGAAGAATAGCACAATTAAGATTTGGCGTGCTCTTTGTGTACATTGTGATAATAGTGGTTAAGGTGCTGGTCTAGAAACTATGAATTCTAATTCAGCATTAGGCATGAAAGCCAACTGGGTAACCTTGGATCAGTCACTCACTCTTAGTCCAACACACCTCACATGGTTGTTTTTGCGGGAAAAGTAGGAAGAGGAAGAAATATTAAGTAGGTTTATCACCTTGAGTTACTTATGAAGTAATAAAGGTGGGATTAAAAATCTAATAAATTAGATGATAGACAGGCCGGCAGGCCAGCAGACCTATATAGATAGACCAGTGATGGGTTGTGTAAGAAGAAGAGAACCTGGTAATTATAACATTACCATAATATCATATAGAAATGTGCATGTCAGCACAGATGCCTCTTGATTCAATCAAGCTTAATCTGTGCTAGTTTGCTTCATTTTTCCCCCTACCCAGATATAGCTTTCAAAATAAATCAGCCTCAAGGGATTTTTTTTTTTTTTACATTTATTTCGGCAGAGTATGATATTTCAGGAAGTTGATTTGTTTCTATTTAACATTACTAAAAGCTGTTCCCTGGATAATATATTTTGAGCCCCATGCCAGGGGAACCATCCTCTCCATACAATTTTCTTCTCTGTAGTTTCCAACTGTACAGATTTACAGTTACCTCAGAATGATCCAAGTGTAGACTGTGACCTCCCAAGGGGAATAAACACTGATTTAATCACAAAGGGGCTAATGATATTAGGTCCCACTTTCACTTTTAAAGAGCATTTAAATTAGCCCAATATTCTCTTCATGCCAAAGCATAAGTTATGTCTTCAAATTACAGGGTGATTTTATTTCTTGATAAGCTAATTGTAACCTTACATTTTGAATGGACTTGATTTAGGCCAAGCCTGAATACTTTATTCCTCTGTTCTATTTTGTTAATGTAATATTCCTGAAGATTAGAAGGCAAGTAATTCTCTTCCACCCATACCCCCCAAGGTTTTAAAAGAAATAAAATCATCCTATACTTTGAAGAAGCTCCCCCCACCCCTTGGACCCATAATAATTATCTATAAATGCAAACTGCCTATAGGTACCTCTTACTTATAAGATGCCACAGAAGTTTGAATTCTTATTGGCAGCTATAAACATGTTACTTTTTGAATCAGAAACATAACCAGACACAATCAAAAGTGTTCTGTGGATGTAATCATTGGTAATAATAAAATTGCCACCATACTACTGGTTTTTCAAAGCAGCCTCTTGCAATTATCTCATAGTTCTACTTTCCTATCAATATAATATTTAAGCTTGTGATATTAGCATTGTTTATCCTTCTTCTAGTACCATTTTGCAGTTATTAATTCTTTTGCATTTTTGAAAAATTAGTTGATATGCAAACCTGATTGATAGGCAAACCAACCAACCAATGAATGTTAGCCTCCCAAGGAACTTTCTGAATCAATCATTAACAATCTGAATCAATATTATTTGGCATTTAATTCATTCAAATGACAAGGGTGGGAGAGGGGGATACAACGTAGGCTAACTCCTTCTCAGGAATGTATTGGTGTTTGTCTCTCCCTCCTTCCCCTCTCATATCCTATTTATTTTTATTTATTAAATTTGTATGCTGACCTGATAAGGGGATTCATATATCTTTTCAAACTCTTTGCATAAGAAATAATTAGGTATGAAGGGTTCTTGGTGCTCTCTGAACTTGGTTGTTTTCTTTCATTATCCAAAGTAGGTATCATCATCAGTTCTAGTGCTCTTCTTACTACATAGCACTGATTATGTTATCTGGTTTAGGTAATGAAATGTCTGGAAAAAAAAAAACAACAACAACCATGCACAGGAAAGTACCTAGGATGCTTCATTTCAACCCTGAGCTACAAATATTCTTTATTAATATAGGTAGTTCTCAACATATGTGCACAACTGAGCCCAAAATTTCTGTTGCTAAGTGAAACATTGGTTAAGTGAATTTTGCCCCATTTTATGAACTTTCTTACCATAATTGTTAAGTGAATCACTGCAGTTATTAAATTAGTAACCCAGTTGTTAAGTGAATCTGGTTTCCCCATTGACTTTGCTTGCTAGAGGGACACAAAAAGAGATCACATGACCTCTGGGCACTGAGACAATCATAAATATGAGCCCATTGCCAAATGTCTGAATTTTGACCATGGTTAACCATGGGGATGCTGCAAAGTCACAGGTCTGAAAAACATCCTAAATCATTTTTTCAGTGCCATTGTAACTTTGAATGGTCCCTAAATGAATTGCTGTAAGTCAAGGACATCTATACTGATACTGCTAGATAGATACTGCTATATTCATATACATGGAAGAAAGAAAGCTGCTCCCAATATTGGAATTCTTCTTATACGTCATTTCAACTTTCAGAATTGTCAACCTAGCCATTGAGGAAATCATCTGGGTGTTGATGTTTACACTGTCAGCCTTGGAGACATATTTACTCAGATGCTCTGAGGCTGCCACAATTCGTGCCTGGGAATTTGGGAGGAAGGATTTCATAGAGCAGTGGAAGATTAAAGTCAACAACATTCTTTCACAGGAAGTCAAGGACATGTTACCCTGCACCTGGAGGGGAGTATTTGGAGGAATGGCTCCAGTTGGGACGATGCTTGATTGGGCCATGGGATGGATGGTGTACATAGGGGATGGGTCTTTGATTTGTTTTGGGGAGGAAAAACCTGGAATTCTCAGGTTCGAGTTTTCTCAGATGTGCCAACATGACTTCTCTAATAAATTCTTACTTGAATGAACTTTGTTTCTGAGTGCTGAATAAGGATGGGAAGTTTCATCGGAAGGCTGACATACACATCTGGGACTACACTCTAAACTCTTACTCTGGGTTTTCTCTGGGCTTCTTTTTTCATTTTCTTTCTCTAGCCAGCTTTTAAATCAATTTGAATCCAAATATAACAGAAAACAGAATTGTGTAACCAGAAAACTGGCTAACTTTCAAAACGAGGCATGTGGTTTTTCATCCCCAATGTAGCCCTGAAAATATGTCACAAGCAAAGAGACAGTGACAGGGAGCCCTGTATAAAAAAAGATTAATGGCTTTTCAATCTGCCAGTGCAGTGCTTACACAGCAACTTTCAATGTGCTGGGATAAACTGTTTGCTTTCCCTTTCAGATTATTCACCAGTGCTTGATTTACCCAGCAGCAGAAGGAAGATGAGTCTCTAAATAACTGTAGTGCAGCTACAGTTTCTTCAACCAAACACCTCTCTCCCAGACACAGTAAAAGAATCCTTGTTTCAGCAAGGGAAAAGAAGATTGTGAATATTTCTTCCCATAAAATGCAGCTTGAAAAGGCAGTCCAGTTCTAAGCTAGAAGCTGTTGAACAATGCAGGGAAATATAACAACATAGTCCGAACTGATGAAAATATAGGGCTAAACGTACAGTGATCCTATATCCTTTATTATAATAGACAGATCTTTTATTTCAGAAAGCTACCCTTTAGATTTATTTATGCTTTAAAAACTCTCCTTTGTCTTTATTTGGTCTTTTAAGTTTTACAGTACAAATGGTGTGACACAGTCATAGAAAAAATGTGGAAATGTAATGAGCTTTTAAAAATAAATTTATGGAAACTGTTTAATTTTGGATATTTTGGATAGAATGTGGGAAGTTTTTTCTTGGTTTTGCTCTTGAATTTTTCTTTGTAAAGCAAAAGTAAGTGTGTGTGTGTGTGTGTGTGTGTGTGTGTGTGTGTGTGTGTAAACAATTTAAAATATCCTTATGAACCTCTTTTAGATTTGCCTCTTCTTCAGGTGTGTAATCTTTATTTTTTCCCAAGAAAATATGGTCATCATAGCTTTGGTCACTACAGAGGCTAAATCTGAAAAATAATATTTTACACATCTAAATATTTCATCTTCTTGAGGGTCCAATCTTCTAAGCTTGGTTGTTTTCTTGCAGATGTTTCAATACCCAAACTAGGTAACATCACCAGTGTTTTGAAGTAACAATGTAAATATTTCATCTTCTGTTTCTTATCCAGGTTTCCTTCTTATATCATGAGTGAAAGGCAATGGGATTAGCTGATTTTGATTTTTTTTCCCCTAGGACTGGTATAGTTTTCTAAGGAAGGGCCAATTTAAAATTATTTAGCCATGAGATGCCATTTTATTTATTTATTTGGTTTGTCAATTGCTTACAAGATAATAGGTACAAGTAAAAACATAGTTATGAATACATGGATACATCTAAGAAAAATATAAAAAAATAAAAGAAACAATAGGACAGGGATGGTAGGCATGTTGGTGCACTTATGCACGCCCCCTACAGACCTCTTAGGAAAGGGATGAGGTCAATAGTTGACAGTCTAAGGTTAAAATGTTGGGGGTTTGGGGAAGAAACCACAGAGTCAGGTAGAATATTCCAGACATTGACCACTCTGTTGCTGAAGTCGTATTTCCTGCAATCAAGTTTGGTGCGGTTAACCTTGAGTTTGTATCTATTGTTTGCTCTTGCATTGTTGTGGTTGAAGCTGAAGTATTCATTGACAGGTAGGACACTGCAATGTATAATTTTATATACTATACTTAGATCAGACCGAAGGCGGCATAGTTCTAGTTTTCTAGGTCTAGAATTTCAAGTCTGGTGGCATAAGTTATTCTGCAACGAAAGAGGAGTGGAGAACTCTTCTTATGAAATATTTCTGGACTTTCTCAACTGTGTTAATATCAGATACGTAATATGGGTTCCAGACTGATGAGCTGTATTCAAGTATTGGTCTAGCAAATGTTTTGTATGCACTAGTTAGTAGTGTGATATTACCAGAGAAAAGGCTACGTAGGATTAGGTTAACAACTCTTAATGCCTTTTTGGCTATGTATTTACAGTTGGCTCTAGCACTTAGATCATTAGAGATGAGTACTCCAAGATCCTTGACAGAGTTTGGATCATCAACAAGGTCTTAATTATTCAGCCTGTATTTTATTTTCTGATTATTATTTTTTGCCAATATGTAAGACAGAGCATTTATTTGTTGAGATTTGAGGTTGCCATTTGTTTGACCATTCTGATACATAGTCAAGGTCTTTTTGAAGGGTAGCAGTATTGTCTGTGTTGTTGAATATCTTTACATCATCAGCGAAGAGAACGCAGTTGGTCTTAATATGATCACAGAGGTCATTTATGTAGAATATGAAAAGAGTTGGTCCTAGAACAGTGCCTTGGGGGACACCACTGTTGACAGCTACAGAATTTGATAGGACACTCTCAATTTTGACCATTTGTTGTCTATTTGACAGGAATGCTTCTATCCAGTTATGCAGGTGTCCAGAGATACCATAAGATTTTAGTTTTAGGAGTAGTTTGTCGTGTACCACTGAATCAAAGGCTTTACAGAAGTCTATGTAGATTGTGTCTATTGTTTTTCCCTGATTGAGTTGTGTAGTCCATATGTTTTTGCAGTGTAAGAGTTGCAGATTACATGATAGTTTTGTTCTGAAACCAAATTGTTTATTAGAGAGTAGGTTGTTTGTCTCTAAGTGGAGGATGATGGATTGGTTAATTATTTATTCCATTTATTCCACAGGTGACGCAGCATAAAGAGATTGGTCTGTAATTTTCAACTAGGCTGGGGTCTCCCTCTTTGAAGATGGGGATGACCGTGGCTTGTGACCATAGTTTTGGCAAGGAGCTGGTCCTGAAAGATTTTTCAAAGATTATGCTTAGAGGTTCTGCTATGGCAGTGGATAGCTTTTTTAAGAAGTAGGCACATAGATAGAGATGGTTTTAGATTGCGTAGTGCTTTTTCAATATTGTCTTCTGCAAAAATTGATATGTATTAGATCATTGTAGTTGTCTGTGATTTGACTAGGAAATACTGGGCATGATCCATTGCTGTTTACAAATACTGAGCCAAAGAATGTGTTAAAGATGTTGCCTTTATTGGTGTCGTCGCTGCAGTCTTTACCATTAGGTCCTTTCAGGGGTGGGATGGATCTTGAGTCTTTTAGTTTGTTGTTTACAAAATTGTAGAATATGCGGGTGGAATTTGTGCGAAGGTTTTCCTCTTGTTTAATGTGATAATTCAGTTTTTATCAGTTTTTCAGCATTCAGTTTTTATCTGGTGGCATAAATTTTTGTATCAGCTTTTGAAGTTGGCAACATGACCAGATTTGTTTTTCCACCAAAGTGATTTGTTTTTGGATTGAAGCTTCCTTATTGTTATGGATAATTTGTTTTTGTTTTTTGGTTTTGGGAGTTGTTATTGGTACATATAATTTGATGACTCTTTTGACTTCAAGTCAAAAAATGTTGTAATGGTTTTCTACATAATTGTATCCAGTGAATAGAAATTGCCAATCAAGGGATGAGAGTTCGTTGTTTATAAGATCATAGTTGCCTTTTTGGACTTTAATGACTGCTGGCTATTGGCTTTTATTTCAGAGAATGCAAAGAAGAGTAAAAGAATAAATCCCAGCCATCTTCACTCTTTCAATCACAAATCATTTACAAAAAGGAGCAACCTCTCATGTGTTCATGTAGCAATTAAAAATAAATTGCATAATATCTGCAAAACCGGATGGGTGAATTCCCCACAGGATTTTCTGTGGATCCTTTTGCTTTTCACTAAGCTACATAATTAAGAATTAGGAAGAAATTGTATTCTACACTGGATTAGCACAGCAAAGGAATGTCTTGGAGCTCATATTAACTCTTTTTTTATTGAAAAACTCTTTGACCCTTGTCTCAATGAAACTGTAAGTCCCTCTAATATTTCTCAGTTTATTTTTTTTTTAATGGAATAAAAAAAAACTGAGAGGAGAGGTTTCATCACAAGGATCTCAATCTACTTGATTAATTTACAGCAGCTTTCAAGAGCATAAAGAACTTTTTCAAAAATCTATTATTTTATCAGTACAAGGTCAGAAATAAGAACAAGCAGCATGTTTCAGGATGATGAGTTCACCAGGTGTCACTGTGCATTGTGTTTGCTGATCTCAAGAAAGAAAACACTTTTTGGTTTGATAGAAAGCAGTGTTTCACTGAAGGCAAACATCACTTGCAGTAATTGTTTTTTGTGACTTTTAATTGATGATAAAAAAAGTTGTTTTTCAGAGATTTCTCCTGGAGTCTTCTAATCAAATGCTGCCCACCATCATTTAGCATCACAGAAGGCCAAAGAAAAATACTTTCTTTGTATTACCCATGCAGTCCTTAATCAGTACAGAGTAGCTAAAAGGCCTTTAGCAATTACAACTTATGTTCTTGATATATGAAATAAATAAATAGAAAGATAGCCTGACCAACATATAAACAAAACTAGTTTTGCCTAGAATGACGTAAATTATGATTATTTCCATAATCATTTCCTCAAGTTAAGAAGCTGCATGCAATATGCACAATATTCATCCTTAATATTTAAGGTACTAAAGTAGAATGCTTGATGAACCCTTAGGCTTTTGGACAGAACAGCCATTGTTTCCACAATGAAGTCTATCATATGGCAATTTTTGAAAGTTGGACTTTACCTTTTCAGTATTTCTACAGCATGCTTGCAGAAAGCATATGTGTAATATTTGCATATCCCATCTTTATATATGTATATTTTATATGTGTATAGTTCATATTTTATTCAGTAAGTTTGAGGAAAAAATTGGTGAGAGGAGGAAAATATGATGGATATATTTGCTACCTTGGGTTATTTGTAAAAACAATAAAGGTAGGAAATAAATAAATAAATAACTTTTTAATTCACAGACATAAGAATACATTCAATTGTCTGTCTGTTCTGACCAAGGCTTACGAGACCGTTATTATGCACACATTTATTTTAAAAACAAGTCTTGGTTTATTGCAACGCTGGGAATTATTTTCATTCCCAGTCAGTAATGAATGTCAAACAGTCCCTCAAGATAAGCACCCACTTTTCTTTCCTGTGAAGTGCTGCCAATAATAGAAGTTTCAAATAAACTAGAACAAAAACCAACTGAAGTACAAAGAGCTTCAAGAATGAATCTGAACTGAACAAACAATTTGCTTCCTGCAAAAGGTTCATCATCTTTGCCTGTCCTTTATAACTTATGGGAGGGGCAATCACCTCCCAGAGTCACCCCTTTTGTTTCAGCTGCTCTCGCCTTCTAGCAGCTCTGAGCACACGTGCACTGGGAAAAGGCTCCTCTGGGTCCTTTGCCTCGCTGCTTCCAGACTCCGAAGGCTCCCGAGACAGCACCCCACTTCCAAATGGTCGTGGCCCCATCTCTGCATCGGATGCAGGACCCTCGTTCGAGTCCTCTCCAAACTCCCAGAATGATCCCCTTACTTCCCCACTGTCCAATTCCGCTGCCGTCTGCCCAGGCTGCCAGTGAACCACAACACTGTCTCCCTGTAAAACAAAGTTCATTAATGGGTCAAATTCTCCCCATATCCTTGTCCTACTTCTCTTACATCTATTTCAATGGAGAGGCACCATCTGTAAGCATAAGTATTTGGCAACTGTAGAGGAAAAGAGAATAGGGGAATATAGTTGCACATTGGATGCAACTCATTATTTTGCCAGATATATGATGCTGACCTTTGAAAGAAAGAAGTAGGTTATGGTTTGTTTAGAAATTCTTGGTAGTTAGCCGGACCTTCTGTATCCTTCTGAATGTGACTTATTAAACTTATATGGGGAAATCATTTATGCAGAGAGAATAAAACCCTATTCCTTTTGATAGGAGGAAAAAACAGTTTAAGATGCAGTATAATAAAATAGTTGCATCTCTTCTTGTAATTTGTAACTATTACAAAGAGAGATTGAAAGGGAGAGAGACAGAGGCAGAGACAGTGACTATTAGTAATGGAGAAAAGTAACTGTGTGACTGAACAGAGCAATGTAACACATATTCTGTGGTTCAGCATTTCAGATTGCCAGTTGGCTGGTCATCCACGTTTCTTTGAGGATTGAGTAAACCATCTGTAATAGCAAGGACTTCTGTTAGTCTCTGAAGCTTCACACAAAACTGCATTTCTTCTAAGCTAGTGTAAGGCTTTCCATAAAGATAGAATAACAATATTAACATTAAATTAAATTGATTAACCCCTTAATCAATTTAATTGAAATTGAAAAAAATTAAAATAAAATTTAACTTAATGCAATTTAATTTTTATTCTTAAGAACATAGCTTCTGACACTACCTTCAATATCTTGCAGTGATACCTAATTAAAAAAAAAAAAAAAACAGGAGCTTGTACCTTAGTAGAGACCATAGTCCATTTTTTTAAATCTCACTTTTCTTCTCATTTTACTTTTCTGAATGATAGCCAACATCTACACTGAACTATTTACATTTGAGTATGGATGTGTGGTTGAGTATTTTTTGAAACTGTATTTTTTGAAATTGTATTTTTTTTTTACTCCTGGGTATGCTGATGCTTCATTAGATCATACAGGCTGCAGTCCTGTCTGCAGACTGAAGTCATGTTTTTGCTATTAGGAACTATATTGATTTAATGAATGTTTGTCTATAGACCATTACATCTCTTATCATTTACTTTTCTCTTAATGACTATCAGGCAGGTGTGTAAACTGTAATGTATAATGTACTTGGGTGGCACTGATATGAATAGCTCATGTACATAAACAACTTAATTTGGTACTATAATTTATGAGTGATGAACACATACCCATACACACATATATTTATGAAGGCTGATATTCAATCAAAACAGAGTAGATTTTGTTCAATTATTGAAGAAGAGTTGGTCAGACTGAAAAAACAAAAACTTGTCTTCTGCTAAAAGAAAGAGAAAGAATCCAAATTGCAGCAGGACATGCATCTTTTGGTAGGAGTGGGTAGATTCAGTTAAAGACAAAAAATTGATGCTTTAAAGAATAATTTTCCTTTTTTCCCCTGTAGACTTGGCCCCATTCTTCATTGAGATGGTTTTTGTTTATTTGTTTGAAAAATAAGCTAAGCAACTATGTGCTTTGTATTGTGCCTGGTTGCCATGTGCTTAGTAAAGCCAGTTTTTTTTATTTTTCATGTTATTATTCAATTGTAATAATAATTATGAAGAAATGGACTACCAGACAAACAATTGCTTTTCTGAAGACCACTTAGAAATAATTAATTTTTAAAAAAGAACATTCAGGGAAGACGCTCATAATTTTATTTTAAAAATTCAGATTACAGTCTAATTCATAGTAGAACACAAGCTGGATATAGAGTGATACTTTGGGATAGAGCAATTGAGATATAATTCCCAGTCCATCCAAGTAATGTTCTGATGATATTACTTAATCTGGTAATGAAATGTCTGCAAAAATACTACTCAGCTCAGAGAGCATCAAGGACCAGGTAAGTAAGAATCTTCTAAGATTCTGTACAGTCCACATAGGCCTTTTCCCTAGAACACATAAATGCTTTCTCTATTAGGATGATAGCTGGTCAATGTGTCAAATTTTCATATGAAGAACAAATATATATTTGCCCAAATGTAGAGGCTGAACCTGTTTCATATATCTTTTTAAGGTGCATATTGTACTATCATTAATGATCAGAGTTAATACACCCATTCTTGAATCTGACAGACATCTCTCATGATGAGGAGATTGAGACATTCTTACTAAACAGTCGATACCTAACACAGGAGTTTTGAAGGCAGTAGAAAAAAAATTATAGCTTTAGCTTAAAGAAGCCATTGGAAGTTTCAGTGAATGGTTAATTTTATAAGGTTTCTATATTAATACATGAACACGCACACACACACACACATACACACTTTGTGTGTGTGTGTGTGTGTGTGTGTATTGTTACACATGTCTTGTTATTGGATCATAAATAAATAACAATAACAAAAAACTCTAGACAAAAAGATTTCCAACTGTTCTTAGCTCCTAGGAAAATCCACTTCCAGGTATTGTTCTTCCAACATGCATGAAGTGATGAAGATTGAATGGGCCCAGCATGATTGTTCCCTGCTTTCTATTATTATGTACATGAATTTAATAGCTATATTCTTCTTTAGTTTGAATTCTCAGCATTGGCTGTACTGGCTGGGGAATTCTAGCAGTTAAGCATCCGTATCTGGAGGGAAAGTTGTTCTGGTTTATGCAAAAGACTGTTCAAGTTCTTAGCAGGTATGAGAACTAGCAAAGTTTTTTTCTCTATAAATAGCACAGTATTTCAGTGAATACTTCAAATATCACTGAATAATTTCCCCCCATTTGTCATGATAGCTTAATTGGTACAGAGGCAAAATTTCTCAAAATATTTTTTCTGAAAATAATTCTTGAGGTATTTCCAATTCATTCTTATTAAAGCCCAAGAGAAAGCCACACTGCACCATTTTCTCCAAATAATTTTTACCAGCTGTTGTGGTGGATTCCATCTCCTTCCCACTATCTAGGAATAATTCAATCAAAATCATGGCAGGAAATGCAAATTTCTAGCTATGTTTCCATTATTTGCAATGACAAAATATGTACTGTAAAAAACATGAAAAAACTTCCCATTTCTTCCTCAAAGTTTTCCCCTTGTGAAAGCCATTAGAGTATTGACTCCTTAATACATTTTTCCACTACACTATAGCTTCCAATTTACCCACAACATCTGATTTGATAAAGGCTGAAATTGGTGGCAGGTAAGTAAATGACAACCTGACAACCTTTCCTTCCACATAAGAGGATCACTACATTATTATGTGTTCAAATTCAATTAATTTTCCATAAAATTCAATGTGGTTTGTGAGTGAAACCCTCCGAAGAAATTTTCAGTGCTGCACAAGTGGCTTCTGTGGTCAATAGAATTTGGATTATATTGAAGGGTGCTTCTAATGAAAAATTGTTCTTGATTCTTCTGGATTGTTTGCTGAGCAATATTCCCACCCCTTTTTAAAAAAACTTTACTCATATTTCTTTGAATATAATCCATATGCTTTTTGTGCTAAAGTATTTAACCCACTGATTGGGACATTAGAAAAGAAATCTTGAGAAAAATGGTGTAGAATTGGGGGAAGACTTTGGTAGACTGCTATCACACATTATGGTTCTATCTGACTGTCTCAATTTCACTCAGAGAGGAAAGTGCATATAAATACCATCTTAGACAGGAGAGGGACAGCTATGCAACACAATTTAAATCAATGGACTATACATTTAGTCATTATACAAATAAACCTTTTTCATTGCTGAAGTAAGCAAATCCCCACATATACGATACAAGACATAACAAGAGTAATAGGGACATAATTTTGACCAGTTCTGTTCCCAATTTATTCCATGGGATCACTGCCAGCAAGCTCCGTGGCAGATGGAATCTATTTGATACATTATTTAAAGCTGCATACTTCTTACCTCCTTAAAATTATTTATGTTAATACTTCCATGTTTACTTTTCTTATCCATCCATTTCAATCTTTTTTTGTTTCTTGATCAGTTCATCTTCTCTGTTCATTCCTGTCTTGTCCATATAAACAGATAAGCAGCAGGTCCTCTGTGTAGGATTCATTCTATGTTAGTCTTTCTAACAATAGTAGAGAATAGTAGTGAACTAGAAACAATTTACAAGGTAGAATGTATATACTTGGCTCTCATGTATAGGCACTCTTCATGGTGAACTATGAATGCCAAAACAGGTTATCATTCTCCTCTTGCCTTGTATAAGATTAGAAAAAAAACAGACATTAAGGCTGCAGTTCTTTGTAAACTTACACAAAAGAGTGGAACATAAGCTTCTACCCAGAAGTCGCCAATACAGCTCAGTTCAATTCCAATTCAAGGGTTCACTGAGTGCATTATACAATCCATATCCTAAGAATTTCCCATGCACTGTTTTTCTATTTCTGAAATATGAAATAATCCACAGACAGATTATAATTATAAATCATTAGCTTTTGATTCTTAGAAAGAGTTCTCATAACCCACAACGTCCTCTAGAACAGGGGTCTTCAAACTTGATAGTTTTATGACTTGTGGACTTCAACTCCCAGAATTCCTCCTCCAGTCATGTTCTGGGAGTTGAAGTCCACGAGTCTTAAACTTGCCAAGTTTGAATACCCTTGCTCTAGAAGAAGAGCAGAAGAGTTCAAAAATCTCCCAGAAAGTCATCCTACAAGCTGCCAAATAAATTTCTCCTACAAAACAATGCTGGAGCTTCAGATTTTTTTTTTTATTTATTTTTATTTGTCAATTGCTTACAAGATAATAGGTATAAGTAAAAATGAATACATGGATATATATAAGAAAAAATATACATAAAAGAAACAATAGGACAGGGACAGTAGGCACATTGGCCCCCTACAGACCTCTTAGGAAAGGGGAGAGGTCAATAGTAGACAGTCTAAGGTTAATGTTTTGGGGGTTTGGGGAAAAAACCACAGAGTCAGATAGAAATAGATTCGGAAGATTCACCCATAATTGGTTATAATTCAGAACTGTTTGAGTGTGCACCTTCCCCAAGAAAAAATGTAGTGTGGTCCAGATGGGGATGTAGTGAAGATCCTTTTAAGACATTTGGGGGAAAACCCCATTCTTACTAAAGAGTTTTTCACTTGGAATTAGCCCACAGACTCCCTCTCAGGGCAAGAGTTTATGTAGAATTGCTCTTGTATCTTATTTACATTCTAAACTCTTCATAAAGTTAATTTTTTAATGAGTGTTTGTTAATTCATTACAAATGCTTTTATGCCACATAAATTACATTAACTAACTTCCACCAGTTGAGAAATATTCAATTTCAAGAAGCTTGAAGAGGTTAGGAGAGTAGGGATACAAATTTGAAGAAGACCAAAAATGGTTATGTCAATGTATAGGCATAACCCTGGGAAAAAGGAAATGAGAAAAAAACTCAAAATAATCCCACCGTAATTCTTTTTAGTATAAGAGGGTGCAGAGGAAAACTCTACCCAGTTTTTAAAGTTCTGTTTCAGCAATTCTTGTAGTGTCATTTCCTCACCTGCCCTATCTCAAAGAAGATTTTTACAGATCAGAAAGTGTCTCTTCTGAAATTCCATGTAGAGTGATGCTTAATCAGGGATTGGAGGGCATAGCAAAAATAATAATAATCTAGTTTTATCTCATATAATTTACATATTTCTCAGTAATACTGCCTGCATTTCAAAGTAATCAGTAGCTAAAGAAGAATAGTTACAGATAATGTGTATGTAAGTATGTATGTATATAAATGTTTAAGGGCTGAATGAAGTATTCAACAAGATACTTTGCAAAATGAAGCCAAGTGACCCTGGAAATTGTCTACAAAAATATCAAACTTGATTGAACGGTCTACTCTTGAGGCACAAACATATTCTGACAATGTAAAAAGACTGTTATGCAAGATAGGGTTGCAGCAACTCATGGTGTCAAGCCCATTTTTGCATCACAATTGACCTCTTATTTGAAGATAAGAGCAGGAGAGCATCTGCAGTAGAAGAGACCAAAAAAAAGTCAGTTAAAGAAGGTGGTTTGCTTTTAAATTAGAAGAAGGAATTGTAGATGAATCCTGATTTAGTAAGACAAGGGAGGTGTCCAAGCCAACCTTTAATTAAAGACCATGAGGAAAAGACAAAACCAGAAACTTTCCTAGTCAAGCCTCTTAGCTTAAAAGGACCTTGTTTTGAGTTCCATGGAATAATATATGATGTTGGGATCTTTTTGCTTCACTAATGGGGGAAAAAATAAGTAACCTGAGGAATAATTTCCCTGAAGAACAGAAGATTCTCTTGCCATTTTTGCTTGGCCATGATCTGTTCCCTCTGGGCTAATATAATGTAATAATATAAATATAATAAATATATTTTTCATAAATTAATTAACTTGAGGATGCCTGTGTCAGACATGGAATGTAAATGTGATGAGCTACATTTCAGATTCCTTTTAAGGCAACACCTTGTGGCATGATTTAGTAAAAATTAAAACTTTTGAAATAATTGCCAATTAGAAAACTGTATGTATATTATATTTGGAATACTCATTAGTACTGGGTATCTAGGTCAGAGATACTGAGAAGTTTTTAAATAGACTTTTTCTGCCAGAGAGAATTCTAGCAATATTTTAAAAGTGGAAAGGTTGAATAGACAGCCATATTAGAGAAGTGTGGAATATTAGCTATGTAGAAAAACGGATGCATTTTGTCATGCAAGAAACCATATCACCTTCTACTCAGGATGATCTCCTAAATAGCAATTTACTTCTCAGAAAGTCTCACACTTCCTAATACTACACATACTTAGAAAATGTCATCATTATCCATCCATCAATTCCAGTGAAGTTATGAAATGTTATTTCTCCAGAGCCTTGTCTTTACTTTTCTATTTGTTGGTTCTGTTGTCAGCATTTTATGACACTAATGGACAAGCACACAGATACAAATATTCTACTTGTCTCCCTCCACCCCACTGTGCTCTGAAGAAAGCTGGGTGTTTTTTTTTTTTTTTTTTTTGCATTCCTTCATCTGCTTTCATACAGATCATAATGTGACTGCTGCGATACAGTCAAATCAAGGTAAAAGGCTCTACTGAATTTGACTTGAAATATGGTATGGTCTGTAATAGCTATAATTATGCGGTCTGTCAGGCCTGCCCCAGCCAGATCACCTCCTTAGGAAAGAAAGAGCCTCAACTCCATTTGGTTTGAAGTGATAGATTCTTTTACTAAAGGGTGCTAGTTGCAGTAAAGTCAGGCTAGAATCAAAGCATACAGGCTTCTTTTCCTAATTCATCCCGTGCCCCTGGACTAGTCTGTTTCCAACCAGTGGGTGGATATCTAAATGTTTTGGGAACATTCAGTGTTTGGAGCAATCAATATTCCATTCCCAAGTGTCTCTGTTTTCTCAGTGTCCTTGAAGGCAGGAACTGGTTCAAAGCATTCCTGGTCTTCCTCAACTTCCATTCTCTCCTCCCAGTTTTCCAGTGTTCAGTTAATACATGTCTATTGCCCATTTGGTCCTACACTCCCCCCTCCTTAGCTATTGATGGTAGGATGTTGATGAGGCTTCAGCCAAAGATGGCAGAACTGACAGGGTCTTACTCAGTCAAAGCCTGATTTTATTGCTTCCCTAAAAGTAGCAACTGAGCTTCCATTGAGCTCTTAGAATAATGAAGCAGAAGCTCAACAATTCATTTCCTGTGAACAGTAAGAGGGTAGTTATGAGAATCAAGGTGAAATAAGCTCATTATTTTTAATTAATTGTCAATATGCATCCAGCCAAGGGAATATGGGTGAGTCCATCCCTTCTGTTAGCTATACATAGTTTTACCTTAATTACAATATAGGTAATAATTTGTCTGGAAGACACATTTTGGAACCAGGAGTTATAGGTGGAATTAAGTTGTGTAGCATTTATTAAATTCTAAGCCAGTTAAGTATAGTGACACAAACTTACCTGGGAATAAGGCTAGTTAAGTCAATGGAGCTTATTTTTGAGAAGTTAGGAATATGGTTTATTATTTTTTTTTACATTCAATTTTAAAATATTTTCTATTCCAAAGCAAGCTAGATGTTTCTCCTTCTCCTTTGCCCCTTTCCTTTCTTCCTTTTCTTCAGCATGTTCTGAGTACTCTGAATATTGATTTATTTGGGACACTCCAAAGTTATGGGCTCCAACTGTGGATTGTAGAAATTTTTTTTATGGGTTTTCCAGTGCATTTTCTGCTTCTAATATCTTTAGATTCAGTAATAAAAGGGATGTCTTTACAAAGTTTTTTACAGGACATTGGGAATATCACACAATCTCTTGGAAATCTAGTGTCTCTGGATAACCTTCTATATCCTTATAGCATTTTTAACATATAAGTAACACGAGACTGAAGGGAACAGGGGATTTTACAACATGAGAACAAGAACTCTGATTGGCCAATCTGTAATAATGATCTGTATTTAGATCAAGTAAAAAGCCCAGCCAGACCTTCTTCTTTTAAATATAATTTTTAATAAGAACCTATATAAAGAAAGGAAAAAAAACAAAGAAAAAGCCTAAAATATAAACAGAAAAATAAAAAAAAATAGAAAAAATTGCTTCTGATTTTATTTACAGCAATATTATAAGTGCAATTATAAGTACAAATACAAAATTACCTCAAACTATATGGAGACCAAAACTGCTTTTTTCAGTTAACTATTTTCTCTAATTATCAAAACCATACATTATAAATTCATCTTTCTGTATGTATATATATATGGCATTCAGCTTTGTTCGGGTATTTTCCCACGTCATTGTAGTTGTGCTTTTAAAGTTGTAGCAACATTTCAGCAGAATCTCATCTGCCATCATCAGGCTTCTGTATAGTGTTCATCTGTGGCTGCCCCAAATTTAAATCTGAAACCACTGTAAAAGTCTGACTCACAGTATGTGTGTGTGTGTGTGTGTGTGTGTGTGTGTGTGTGTGTGTATGTGTATGTATATATGTATGTATGTATGTGTATGTATATGTATGTATGTATATGTGTATATGTATATGTATATGTATATGTATATGTATATGTATATGTATGTATGTATATATGGTATTCAGCTTTGTTTGGGTATTTTCCCACGTCATTATAGTTGTGCTTGCCTGCCATCATCAGGCTTCTGTATTGCATTCGTCTGTGAGTCAGACTTTTACAGTTGTTTCAGTTTTAAATTTGGGGCTAGCTTACTGCTGTGCCAGAATGATTTTTTCTTCATCCTGATTGGTTGGGAGTCTTGGTCTGTGTTTATTGGTCTTGGAGTTTGCTGTGTTCTGCTTGATTGGTGTTTCTAATATCTTCTGTCTGTTTTGTGGCTTTTTTTGTCTTGATTTTCTGGCAACATTGTGTTCCTGTATTGGAGGCTTTTAGTGCAGCTTGGCTCTGAGTAAATGGACAGCTATCATTTGTTAGGAAGCTAGGTTTCATCTGGGTGCCTGGTTGGGGTGTGTTTGAGCTGGAGGTATCAGGGGGGATCTGTTTGTGCCCTGGTGTTTGCCTGGCTTGTGGTGTGGAGATTTTTTTTGTTTATGAGTGCAAGCTTCCAAATAATTGACAGTCTGGTGGAATCATCTCTTCTATTCATGCTTTCAAGTCTTTTTTCAATCTCTATGGCTTCTCTGATAATTCTGTGGCTGGGGTTTTCTATAGTGGCTAGGGTTTTGCTACAACTTTAAAAGCACAACTTTGCTACAACATTGCTACAACTTTAAAAGCACAACTATAATGATGTGGGAAAATACCCGAACAAAGCTGAATACCACATGCACACACACAAACATATGTATGTGTGTGTGTGTGTGTGTGTGTCTTTTCTCTAACAAAGGAAGGCAATTTAATAATTTCTGCAAGTGTGAACATTTTCATCAACCATTTCTCCATTGTAAGTAGTGCCAAATCTTTTGACCATTGGACATACAATATAATAATTTCATTGCATTGTAAAAATGAATTTTCATGATTTTTTCCAGCTATGGATTTTCCAGCGATGTAATCTGGATACAGTTTCAAGTGTATAATAATCTTTAAAATCCTCTGAATTAATGTATTTGTTTCCTGTCACAACCAAATGATTGACTGATTTATCTAGTTCAGTTCAAATTTATGCAAAAGCAGTTTCACCAAAAATAAGAGAAAACTGTCCTCTTAATCTGTTTTAAGCTGTTTTAAATCAACATATAATTAAGCTTTTTGTAAAAATTTCTTGAGTCTTTAGATTCTTAAAGCCTTTTTTATTTTGTAATCAAAAAACAAAGTTAGAATCAGCAAGAAGAATCTTACCTTGCTGCAAAGAAAATCTCTCTTTATCTATAGATTAATTAAATCAAAATTGTTTTAGAAATAAAGATGGCTGCACTTATTGTTCTTGTATGTTACATTATGCTTTTGAGTTTAGATGGGATCTGGCAATTCCCAGCCATTCAACTCACAAGCAAGAAACTTTATGTTGCTGAAATTTTTAGAGAACAAGTGAGCTTTCTCTCAACCTCTCTTTTATCCAAAGATATTTCACTGGCCAATACTCTCTGGCTGGTTTTTGCAGCTGAAATGTCATCCCTGATCCTTCAGAGATATCAGTCTACCATAATTCTCACCAGAAATCTAGCCAGCTTCTTCTAATTTCTGGAATGGAGTAAATGAGCATGCATTAATTTGTGATGACTTTAGTTTATAAAAAATAAGATCTTTCCAAATACCAATTTCAGCATCTTCACTTTAGCATACTCAGGAATAAATCTGATTTGTGACAAATACATTTTACCCTTGGCAGATTAGAGAGCGGTGAATTGAGGAATATGATAAGAAAAAGAAGAGAAACTGCTGATTGCAAACACAACATTTCCAATTGTCAGGAGAAGACCTTCCTACCATAAGTGTAAGCATCTTTCTAAATGACATTTCCTTGCACTGTTGTAATAAAGCTTTTAAAAGAAATTCATTAATTGCTTATTGCTCTTTGGAAACTGTCTCCAAGCACAAAACCTAATTAAGCCAAATACTTGGGACAGGTATATAAAATCTTTATTAAAAAAGATAGGTTGTTCAAGAAAAGATACCTTTACATTCTTAACCTTTCCTCTAGTTTCTGCCTTCCAAGGTGTTCTTCCTGTCTGGAGGCTTTTTCCATTGAACTCATTATCCCATCACTCTGAAATGTGTCAACTCATTGATTCATAATAAAAAGAGATAGGATGTGCCTTTGCCCTCCTCTTCAAATTTAGTTGTGATTAGACACCTCTCATTTGAAATGCTGAACCAGTCAGCATTTAGAAATATATTTCTGGACTGATTGACACTCTGTAATCTTATACTGTACTTTAGCATCATTTAAAAGAAGCTGACAAACTAATTTGAACACAAGATGGAAGACTGTTGGAAGTTTACTGGAAAAGGCCCAAGTTAGTTGGTGATAATTTGCAGCTCAACGAGAAGGACAAACACCTGTTAGTCTGGGACCAGTGCCAGGCTAATTATGATTAAATGTATGGTTAAAAACTATAAACCTGTTAACTGAAGATTGTTTGCAGTTTGTCAAATAGATTTAAAAGGATTGCTTGTTTGGTTTCTCTTCTCATAGTCTTCTTTTTTTAAAGAGACTTCTCAACAGTCTAGCCAGCTGCACTGAAATAGCAGGTGTATGCATGAAACAGGAAATGTGTTTTGTTCTGTATTTAGAACAAAACAGTCTCTCTTGCAATAGTCCATCGAATCATTTCATGCTCCCTTTGTTCTGTTTGGCATGAATTCTCTGAGTTCTGTCAGTACAAAATTTGAAATGCTACAGCCCTCACCTCCTAGGAAATAAGGAATTCAGCAGCATTTGGCAGGGGCAGGAATTAGAAAGTTCAAGCAACAGAGTAACATAAGTGATACTTTATGTGCCATGAAGTTGTTTTAAACTCCACCTCCTAGATAAATTTTATCCATGATGTTCTGTCCACAAACTGGTCTTTCAGGTCTTCCTATGATGCACTCATCACCATTAACTGAGTCCATCCACCTTGCTGTTGGTCATCTTCTTTTTCCTTCCATCTTTCCCAGCATTAGAGCACAAGCCATACCCCCTTTTTCTGCAAGCATGGAAATGTCACACATGTGCCTCAAAAGGCAAAGTGTCACAATACAGTTTACATCATGTGGATGACTGCAGCAAGTTCCTATGGATGTTGCAGTGGTTGTTTTCTTGTTTTTCATTCCAAAATCACAGAAAGAGATGAGATCATTGTCCATCCTGAATGCTGTCCACCACCTAAATTGCAGAACATTTTTCTGGGCCTGATTTTCATTTTTTTAAAAAAGAATATTGAACCTAAATCCCCAGGGAAACCATGCAACTTCTCATCATCCAAAACATCTGTTTAGCACCTTTGGTTAAGAGAATCTCCATTCCCTGAAAATGGAAGAAGTACACAGAAATTTTTAATGCTTGAAAGAAGCCTTCTGGACACTTAGCCAACAGGAGAAAGAACAAAGACCGCAATTAAACTTTTAACATTCCTTTCAGTTTATACATCTATCCTTGGTGGTTTTTCTAATGTTTTGTTTGTTTTCAGAAATAATCTCTATGTCGAACATTTAAGACATTCAGAAGTGTTTACTGATAATAGCTGAAACATTGAGCAATGGGTTAGCAATATAACCACTGGATTGTTTGTGTTTTTCCTGGACAAAATTTTGAGCCGGGGGAAAAAAACCCCACACAGGATACATTTGCAAATGATTATTGTCTATTACTTACCTTTTACAAAACCCTTAATACAAACTGATTAGATAAAAAATAGGAACAATATAGTTACAATGAACAACCATTAATCAATATTTGGACATTCAAAACCATAGCCCTGAAGTAGTATTTCAAATAATTAGATATACATAATATTTATAATATTACTTCAAATGAGGCAGGCCTAGAATTGTGTTCTGTAGATAAATAGTAACCAAACGGTCCACCACTGGCCATTGGCTCTTTTCATTCAGCTATATATGTCATCACTGCATATTGCTTGGGAACATTTACTAGAATTTTCAGTGGTATCGCTGTTAATCAAAATCTAAATCGCTGCACATTGTGATAAACAGATTTTATTTCCATTTGTGTATATAGCGATGTTACTTGCATTACCCAAAGAAGCTTAGACATCCAATTTCATATTGGTTATTTGTTTGCATAAATTTTATTTAGGAATCTGTGTTAAGTGTTTGTGAACCCACAGTGTAAGCAGAATAACAATTAAATATCTGTTAATGCAATTATAATCCAATTACCTAGTTTAATTAAATGAATTAATCAGTATTAGAAACAAGTAGACTTTTCTGTAAAATCAGGAGAATACTTCACTCCTAAGTCCTTGTAGACTTTGAATCCAAGACAGAGTTGCACAAAGATCTAGCTCTCAAGGTTTACATACACTGTTTGGCAAAGAATATTCACATTATGTACTTGCAAAAGTTGTAGAGAGAACCTGTTATGTCCTGGGAACTCTAGGAGTTCTCACTCAGGTCCATTCACTTTACGGGGGCGTTCTTCCCCTTCACTCATTGGTTGGTTCTCCCCAGCAGCCAGCTATAAAAGCAGGCTGCGGGGTCCAACCAGTTGCTGATCGCTGCGAGCCAGTTCCAGGCTTGGCAAGCACGGTCAGTCCTTTATTGTCATAATAAAGTATCGTTGCACTCATGCTCTGGTTCAGCCTCTCTTTTCCCAAACTTAACACTGGCGACGAAGGTGGGATGGCTACCAGAAGCACCATGCAACTGCTGAGTCACTAGCCACCAATCCGCAGCCAGAGAGAGCGATCGGCCGGCGATAAGAGCAACGCTGATCCGCAGCCAGATAGAGTGGTCAGCAAGCAAAAAGAGCGAACGCTGATCCGCTGACAGAGAAAGCGATCAGCAAGCACTAAGAAGCGAACGCTGATCCGCAGCCAGAGAGAGCGGTCAGAATCGAAAGTTAGAAGCGTCTGTAGCCGCTTGTTAGCCCAGCTACAGGAAAAGTGAAGCGCTGCGAGCCGCAGCCGCTCGTTTGGTTTAGGCGCGAAATTCAAACGGCTGTCATTTGAATTTCAAACCTAAAAGGTACAGCGCTTGCTGTAGTCAAGTCACTGACGCCCACACAGGCACGAATTCAAACGCTGCCAACGGCTGACAGCCAAACCGTGTGCTAGCCCAGAGAGAGAGAGAGGATTGCGAAAAGCCTCTCCAGAGCTGAAATCACTTGCCTGCCACAGGCACTAGAACCTTTTGCTGCTGCCCCAGAGAGATTTGTCCACAGGTTGTTCTACCGGTTCCATTCACCATGAATTCCAATCCAGTCTTCCCAGCGTTCAAGCCGGATGAGGAGAAGTGGGAATCTTACAAGAACCACTTCAACCATTATATCAATGCAATTGGGCTGGCTGATGCTGGGGAGCATCGGAAAAAATCGTATTTCCTGATTTACTGTGGAGCCACCGTCTTCGATACTGCCACAGCCCTCGTGGCTCCACGTGAGTTGAAAAACGTTCCTTGGTCTGAACTGCTTGAAATTCTCACTAACCACTATTCTCCCAGGCCTTCACAGATTGCCAGGCGATTCACCTTCCGTATGAGGAAACAATCAGACAAGGAGACCATTAATCAGTACATGGCCGCCCTCAGAACAGCAGCACTGCATTGTGGGTTTGGAACCTACCTGGAGGACATGCTCCTCGATCAACTGGTCTGCGGGGTCAAGGACCTCCACCTTCAAAGGCGCCTTCTCGCTAAACGAGACCTCAACCTCGCACAGGCCGTCGAGGAGGCCTTGGCAGCGGAGCTGGCAGCTCACTCAGCCACCGAAATTCATGGCCCGACTACCAAGCTAACGACAGTTCCAGTCCACTCCGAGGAGGTGGTAACAGAGGAAGCCCTTAGTGATGAAAACGACGTCCACCGCCTCTCCAACGCCAGACACCCGCAGGTAGGAGCCAAACAAGAGAACATCGGGCCACCCAAACACATCACCCTGTGCCTAGCCTGTGGTGGATCTCACCTGAGGGCCACCTGCAAATTCAAAGGAGCCACCTGCAATACCTGCCATAAAAGGGGACACATCGCGAGAGTCTGCCAAGCCTCTCAAAACTCAGCACAAAGACACCCCCCCTTCTCACACTCTGGACCGCAGAGGCAAGTATTGAACTGTCGCACTCACCACCACGCCAAGCGCACTTGCCACACTGTTAGTAAAATCTCTCTCTCCGTTTTGTTAGAAGGTAAACCGTGCCGCATGGAGGTTGACACAGGGTCAGCGCTCTCAATTATCTCATGGAACACCCTCAAGAGGCTCCAGCCCAGCCTATCAACTAGCCGGCTCCAGAAGTGCCAGTTTAGCCTGAAGGACTACCAGGGGAAGACCATTCCTGTAATCGGCAGAGGCAAGTTCCTTGTCAATTTTAGAGCTTTTAAAGGCCACCTACCTCTAGTGGTAGTTAACGGCAATCTCCCTACATTATTGGGGCTCGATTGGTTTCCCCATCTCAGCCTAGGGCTATCAGGAATCCATGCTGTCTCAACCTCTGACACTGACTCCTTATTCGCTGATTACTCAGATGTATTCAGCGATGAGCTGGGGTGTTATAACGGTACCCCTATCTCATTTTCAGTCGACCCCCAGGCGGTCCCAATCAGGCTAAAACCGCGTAGGGTCCCATTCGCTATTCGGCCAAAACTAGATGCGGAATTGGATAAACTGTTAAAACAAGGGGTCATTGAGCCAACAGATTTCGCCAAATGGGAGACGCCCATTGTCACACCCCTCAAAAAAGACGGTAGCCTGAGAATTTGCTCGGACTACAAGACCACAATCAATAAGTTTCTGCAAGTTAGCGCTTACCCAGTGCCCGTCATTCAGCATTTATTACACACTTTTGAACCTGGCAGCATTTTTGCCAAATTGGACATGTCTCAAGCGTATCAACAGTTCCCTGTTGACAACCAAACAGCGGAACTCCAGACCATTGTCACTCACAGGGATGCTTTCCGATGTAAGCGTCTCCAATTTGGCGTAAGCGTTGCCCCAGGCATTTTTCAATCCCTCATGGAGCGGATTTTGCAGGGCCTCCCTGGTGTAGTACCCTACTTCGACGACATTTTAGTCTCGGCCAGGGACAGACCCCAACTCTTCCAGAGAGTTCGAGCAGTATTAGAGAGGTTCAGACAGCATGGCCTCAAATTGAAAAAAGAAAAATGCGCCATTGCCACTAGACAGGTGGACTTTCTGGGTTATAAAATTGACGCCTCAGGCATTCACCCCCTGGAGTCCAAGGTTAAGGCAATTCATGAGGCACCCACTCCAACCTCCAAAACTGAATTACAAGCCTTCTTGGGGCTATTGAACTTTTACGCGTCCTTCTTGCCCCATAAAGCATCAGTGGCAGAACCCCTACACAGATTACTGGATAAAAAATCACCTTGGCACTGGGGTCACAAAGAAGACTATGCTTTTCACGCCGTCAAATCACTACTCACGTCAGAGGCGGTACTTATTCAGTTCGACCCCAACCTTCCATTAGTGCTGGCAGCAGACGCATCCCCCTTTGGAATCGGGGCAGTATTAAGTCACAGGCTTCCCAATGGCTCCGAGGCTCCCATTGCTTTTTTCTCCAGGATGCAACAGAGCGTAATTACAGCCAGATCGATAAGGAAGCTCTAGCAGCTGTTGCAGCAGTGAAAAAATTTCACGAATTTCTCTTTGGCCATTTTTTCGAGCTGGTAACGGACCACAAGCCCCTCCTGGGTCTACTAGCTGGGGACAAACAGACCCCTCAAGTCCTTTCTCCTAGAATGACGAGATGGACCCTCTTCCTAGCAGCCTACTCCTACAGACTCATACACCGCCCAGGCAAAACTTTGTCCCACGCTGACGCTCTCAGCCGCTGTCCCTTGCCAGCTCCAGCTGAAGACCCTGCTCCCGTCCACGCTATTTTTGAGGTTACCCAATTGGACCTCCCCATCACGGCCCTTGACATTGCTGCTAAAACCAAGACAGACAAAACTCTCGCCCAGGTGCTGGACTAGGTGAGGAGGGGGTGGCCGGGTGGTAATGTTGAAAGCAAATTCACACCTTTCAAGACCCGGCTGCAGGAATTATCCAGTTTGCAGGGCTGTCTACTGTGGGGCACTCGAGTGGTCATTCTGACCTCACTGCGTACCCGAGTTCTGGAGGCGTTGCACGAGGGACACCCTGGCATCGTCAGAATGAAGGCATTAGCACGCAGCTACGTATGGTGGCCGGGCCTCGACGAGGACGTCGTCAGATGGGTAAGTTCCTGCAACATTTGCCAGGAGTCCCGTCCAGCTCCTCCTATTGCCACCCCTACTAAATGGGAGAGCGCCAACGCTCCGTGGTCCAGAATTCACATCGACCTGGCCGGCCCGTTGCATGGGAAAATGTTCCTAGTGGTCGTGGATTCCTATTCTAAATGGATTGACGTAGCCCAGCTATCCACGACCACCACCACACAAGCAATTACCAAAGTACTAACTCGCCTGTTTGTAACACACGGGCTACCTGACTCCATTGTCTCCGACAATGGCCCACAGTTCGCATCAACCGAGTTCAGCCGTTTTGCTGCCAACCTGGGCATCCGCCACATTTTCACAGCCCCGTTTCATCCTGCCAGTAACGGTTTGGCTGAAAGAGCCGTCAGGACCACTAAAGAAGCCCTGGCTAGGTTCAGCAAGGACGACTGGCACCACAAACTCTCGCGTTTCCTGATGAGCCAGCACTCAACGCCATGTTCAGTCACCAATAAGTCCCCAGCTGAGCTCCTGATGGGCAGACGCCTGAGGACTGTATTGGACAGACTTCACCCACAATACTGCCCTGACTCTCCCCTCGCTTCCACATCGGGGGTTAGACATTTTATCTTACAGGAGCCGGTATTCGCGACCCCCTGTGGATCCCGGGCGAGATCGTGGCCATCACAGGACCCAGGTCGTATCGAGTCAGACTGGAGGACGGCCGTGTCTGGAGAAGGCACCTAGACCAGCTGCGTAGGCGTCACAGCACCCTCGCTAGCAGGGACCCAGAATTACCAAACGGAGGGAGGCCTCAGCATCAACCCCATATCAACATCGTTCCCAGCGACCAACTTTCACCAGCAGACATTCCAGGAAGCCCGAACACGGACAGCGGCGTCCAGTCGGCTGACCAGTCCGATCCAGTCAACGGGAGCACGTCCCCAGTGACCAACCCTACGAGTCCCGGGCCTGCCCGAACCGAGGGGCACGTTGGTGACACTGTACCGGCTCTGCCTTCCCAGACTGGTCCTGAACGGACAGACAACATCCCAGAGCTGCGCCGCTCCGGGCGCCAACATAAACCTCCTGCCTACCTCAAAGACTATGCGTGTTCGCATCTGGGGGGAAGGGGTGTTATGTCCTGGGAACTCTAGGAGTTCTCACTCAGGTCCATTCACTTTACGGGGGCGTTCTTCCCCTTCACTCATTGGTTGGTTCTCCCCAGCAGCCAGCTATAAAAGCAGGCTGCGGGGTCCAACCAGTTGCTGATCGCTGCGAGCCAGTTCCAGGCTTGGCAAGCACGGTCAGTCCTTTATTGTCATAATAAAGTATTGTTGCACTCATGCTCTGGTTCAGCCTCTCTTTTCCCAAACTTAACAGAACCCTTTTATGCAGTTGTGTGGAAATGTGCTAGAATCCAATTCAGGCCCAAGTAAACAAGAAAGACCTGTGGAGTTATTTCTGGATAGTTTCTTTATTGTGCTTGCCTATAGACAGAAATCTTGCTAAACTAGGGCAACTATCTGCATAACTATTAGATATACTCTGGGAATTGCTAGTGAGGGAGTCCATCTTCACCCTCTTCCTTCATACCAAAGTTTCCAAGCTCCATTGTCTTTTTACTCTCTGGAAAAAGCCCCTCCCTCCTGCAACTCTAGACTGCACTCCACCACAGCAATAGTTATTTGCTGATCTATGACTGAACAAAAAATATTGATGACTGATAGTTCTTGGTGCTTTCTGAGCTTGCTTGTTTTCTTGCAGGTGTTTCATTACCCTAACTAGGTAACATCATCTGCAAGAAAACAAGCAAGCTCACAGAGCATCAAGGACCCCTTATTTCAACCCTGAGCTACAAATATTCTCCTTTATTGACCGATAGTTATTTTTTAAAAAACCAAATGTGATTATCTTACACCATGAATCAGGCAATCATAAATTACTGCAGATGGCTTGAACTTGTATTCATCCCATTTCTTTTTGTTCATTTTTGTCCTCCTTTTTTTTCTTATCAAGCATCAGAATGCAAATTCATTGTTACAATGAAGGGGCATAAATAAATAGTAAGAAATACTTAAGAAATTAATGTGCAGGGGCTATGCTCTAGCAGGCTCTGATCTTTGGAGTTTAATATGTTGAAGCAGCATGTCTCCAAATCCTTTTAATAATGCTTTCACAATTAATCCCACATTTCAGTTAGAGATCTACCTAAAAAAATGTGATTCTTTTCAATATAAACTGAAAACGTTTTTCCTGCTGTATAGTAGAAACATTTAGATGTGAGTGAAACCAACAGCCTTCACTGAAATAGCTATCAATCAGTGATTTCACCAGCCACCTGCAACAAGAAATCTGGCAAAAGTTAATATAAAAACCTTGTTTCTCTACGCAGTCAGATCTTTAGGAAAAGCCACTTAGACCTTAATTCTAAAGACTGAAGGACTTGGCAAAATTGTATTCCCTGTTCATGCTTTGCTTCACTTACATGATTGAGTACAGCACAAGATAGCTACACAGCTTTTCACATGCCAGGAGAATACAGGCACGATAGTTTACTTAAATTACAAGTGTTATGGCTCCACTCTATTGCAAGGATCAGTGCTTTTCTGGGAAATGCACAAGGCCTATTTCTTTTGTGTGCATAAATGTGTGTGTGTGTATGCGCGTGTGCACGCTTTTACTGCTGATATTTTTCCCTGATACAGCTATATTGAATCTGTTGGCTCAGCCTTATCTCCTTTTAATATGAAATTTCTGATAAGTTATAGTTTATAGCTATTATATGTTACAAGGCTTATGAGGCATAATTTTTCTCATGCATCCTTCTTACAAGTCACTTTGGATTCTGGGAACTTGTTTCTTCATTTTACTGGAGGAGACTCTTTCCATGCACGTTTAAAAGAAAAGACCTTAAAGTATTGTCCTGAACAAATTAGATTCACCCTTCAGACTACAGATAAAATATATCTGCACTAGTGCCTGGAATATCTAGCAAGAGTAATTTCCATAGCACATGGTAAAAATATGAAACACTGGTGTAAAGTCTGTTAAAGTCAAACAGCCAAGACCACCATATTTGTCTTCCAATATTTTTCTTGTCAGCTGCTAATGATAATCATTGCCTTTATTGCAAATATATACCTTCTGCTGTCATCTAAGTCTAATAGAAAGCAAAGGAACATTTCCTTTCACATGGCAGCCCCTATGTTAAATAACAACAACAAAGGTCTATTTACTGCTTTTCATCCAGATTGCCCTTTAGATCATATTTGAGGGTAAGTTTAGAAATAAACCTTGCTTTGATTGCTAGTTTCACGTGGTTTTATAATACAGCAGAATAAGAGGGGGAAAGGGACTTCCAAACTTTCAAGATCATCTGATGATTTGTAATGGCTGTCACCCACCTTCATAGGATGGCTAGTCTTCCCTCTGTCTATAACTCATGATGTGAGTCATGTTGTGCAACAGATTCATTTGTTGATTACACTGCAAATAATTTAAGAGAAGGCCCAAAATACACCTGAGATTGCTTCAGAGCTCTCAGCCATCTATCTTTCAGAATTTAGATACCACTGTCATTACTGCTGTTATGTTGATGGAAGGGAAGATGCTTCTACTATGTAGACTAGTGTCAGGTGAAACTCTTTTCTCCAGACTATCATCTTCACATTTCAGAAGTGTCTCAGGGATCTCAAAATTTCCCCTCTCTTTTAGGATAACCCTTACAGAATCTTGGTACTTTAAAAGCAAAATTAAGTGTGATTTTAAGTGCTTTCCTGATATTGGATTACATTATTCAAGCTTCTTGAACATCAATTGTATTTTACAGTGTTCCTGTGTTCAGGGACTCCACTGCTTGGAAAGGTGCATTAGAGTAAGTAGAATAATTTATTATTATTCATTATTCAATTGTAGCCAGAGGCGTCAGAAACCAAATCAAATATATGTCTGCTGAATATATGCCAATTACATAAAAGCCTGTTCTTTTTCAATATGCTTATCTGAATAATGTGCCTCAGAATCTGACTTGCCGCACCTTTGCCTTTTCCTGATGCTCTGCCAGACTGTTATTGTTTCCACACTGCCTGCCCTGTAATTTGCCTGCTTTTCATTTTGCCTTGGCATGACCAGTAATGTGCTCTTGGCTAGCTGAGAGTCTCTGGATAATTCAAGGAGCAGTGGGCTTTAAGGGAACTGTTTTAAATCAGTATCATGTTGGGGGTGAGGGGGTGTTGCACCATGTTTTGAACAAAACTTAGGCTTCCCAGACCTAAATTATTACACTTAGATATTATATGAACTGTAAGACCAACCTAGGTTTCACTTTGCTAAGCATTAAGTTCACTTTATGAGTGACTTGCTAATCTGCTTCAGTGGAGTAGCAATAGCAATAGCACTAGTAGAATGCTGTAAAGTTTTTTAAAAATGGTGAGAAAGCCACCTTGTGCTCTTTGAAGCAATGTACCAAATGGGAAGGACACTGCTGAGATAAGGACATGCTTTTCCCTCTATGTATAAATATCTATGTTTTTGTTTGTCTATAAAAGATCTAAAAAATAGAATACAAAAGACAAATGAGAGAGAGAGGGAGACAGACAGAGAGACAGAGAGAGACTTAAAATTAATATCTTAGCTTTAAATGATGCTAAAATATGTGTCTGTTTGTGGGGGGGGGTATTTTTTTTTTTTTTTTTGGTATTTTGGCATTTAGGAAATGCATTCCTTTAAGCCAGGGTGGACAAACTCCAGCATGCAGCCACATGCAGCCTCAAAACTCTTCTTAATAACTCCAAGTTCTTCAAATATTCTTCTGAAATCTGACAGTCATCCCTTCTAAAATTGTTTACTGTTTTAGAACATTTAAAAAAAATACTAAAAATATTATTTTAATAGTTTAGGCTATAAATGGTTGCCTTTTCCTGTTGTAGGGAAAATGTCATAATCTCTTCCACAGCCAGCTCAATATTACTCAGTCCAAGGTAGCTGCTTTTGGAGGACATCAAGCTGGCTTCTCAGGTGAGGCAAAGGATTCCCCTAGATTAGGATATGTGATAGAACAGGCTGAGCTGGAAAGTAGAGTTAAACAAGTCATCAGTTTGGACTCATTGGGTTGTCACACAAGACCTAAGTCCTGCTTCTCATGAATTCTGTTGACCTTTATCAAGCATCAATTTAGCTTTTATTTTTAGTTGACTAGATTCTTGTATTAAAGATAATAATAATAAACCCTTCTGGGCCTTGAACTCAATTAATGCTCCTGGTTATATACACTTGATCAGAAAGCTATAAATAAGAAGGCTCCATTCTGAGTCTCCATCGGGTAAATCTATAGTTAAAACTATAGCTTATGTACAAAATATACATAATTTATGCAAGTAAAAAGCAGGGAAGACATCAATCTGCTCATCTCAGCCTCCATCTTGACTTGTTTTAACCATATTTACTTAATTTACTTATTTACTTAATCATGTATAAAAAGGTTTTGTCTTATATTTTGTAGTGGCCTTTAAAACAGTACCTTTTATTTCACCAAGACACAAACTAGCAACCAAGATAATGATTCATGCATTATATGCACATGCATAATATGGTTTCTCTAAGTTATTCTTCCAGAGACCAACAGGGCTGCTAAATTCTGTTACCAACTGCAGCATCTGGACTGAACACAAACACACTCATATAGAATGAATTACTGTAGTCAAGTGTGCACCTGATAGTGTCCAGGTTCACACTAGAGTTTTATTATCATCTTCTTCCAAGAAATTATTAGTTGATGACTCAATCAAAGGGAAAAAAAAACACTCTCCCACATTGTTTCACCCTCAGAAACCAAAGAACTTGGAAAAAGGAAGCATCCCAAAACTTCTTATCTGCTTCTCCTGGGTGATTCTGAAAGACCTATTGCCTATTTAGAATTCTGGAACATGGAACATGATTATCCTCTCAGAGTGTTCCATTAAGACTATTCTCATTTTCTCATTTATTCTTTCATTCAGTAGTTCCTTGATCCTCTTTCCCTTGTGGAGATGAGTTTCTAGAAAAAGACATTCTGAATAAGGAAAATCTCTCTCTCTCTCTCTCTCTCTCTCTCTCTCTCTCTGGAAGTTGTGGAAACAGGCAGCCAGGCTAAGTGCCTGAAGGACCCCATCCCATCAGTGGGAGTCCAAGAGCTTCAGCGAGCAGCATGCTGGATTCATATTAGTGGTCTGCAGGATTTAAAATTATGAATCTTGTGGTCCCTGAGGTCCAAAAGGTTGGAGACTTCTGTTCTATCCAACCCCTTGCTGAAGCAGGAAAGTTTTACTATTTCAGGCAAACAGTTGTCTGAAAAGGAAGGAAGGAGAGATCAGGTATTGATTTTGATTTAAGAATATGAAGTAGAAATTTGTTCCATTTTAAAATTTATTTTTTAAAAAAAACAATTTGCTCCATTTAAAAAAAAAACCATAATGTTGGATATGTTTTACCCTTTGGTGTCTTTGACATATCTCAGATTTGAAGAAATACCATACATATTTCACCAGCAACTATAACAGCTGGACATTGTCAGAATTGTGCTAATAAAAAGACAAGGGAGTGAAGCAGTTTTTGCTTGTGCAAAATGCTTGAAGTCAGTCAGAAAAACCATTATTATGACCTTGTGCTGACCACATACTATGAAGTGTTACATGAGCAGGGACAGGGAAGTTGCTTAATGAAAGTTATATAGTAGTTAGATGTATCCTTGTCACACTTCATCTAAACTGATACATTGCAATGGTCCACATTGCTCAGACCTGGCAATTACTGTCCAATTGCAATCTATTCCACACTGCCACTATAATGAAAAATAATTAGGAGCTTGAAAATGAGTTTTCACATGAAATGGTTTCAGCGCTTGGACACAATTGCCTTTGGCAGATGGCTTTGGGTTTCCTTTAATATAATAAAGACAGTTAATCATCTCTAAAGAGTCTGCAGAATGAATAAACTTTTAACACTATTTTGTCCACTGAAATTCTTCCACTGATCAACTAGTAGAATGGCGTGGACTCCACAATTCTCAAAGATCTTTGAAATCCCAAGCAATTCCTGGAGAAAAACTGAAACTGATATTACAACTTCAGCTGGATTTCAGACCTAACAAGTGTTTTCTTCAGTTTTTCCATTGTTTCTACACGGGCAAAGAATTCTGGAAGCTTCTGGAAATGAAATGTAACTGTGGAAAGAAAAATCTTAGGATTGGTATTAAGACAAGTAAATTGACCATATCAGTGATCAGCTGAGATTATAGAAAAAAGGCAAATTAATCAAGCTGTAGAAATTATATAAATTAAGGTTCAAGCCCTATGAATAATTGCAACTTCTGTCATCCTTGTAGCCATGAGTAATAACTACTTCTTTGTGACAATGTTCAAACTTCAGAATATTTCATTTGGAAAAATGGAGACCAAATAGAAAAAAATGAATCCCAGTTAAAGTACTTGAACTTTTTTTTTTAAGTTAATCATATATATATGCTTTTCCTTAACTTTGCAAATCATGTGCATTTTTAAAAGCAATTTTCCCTATTATAATGCAGATAGGTACAGTATTTTCACCACAGATAGAGATGTATAGATAGCAAATGTCTATTCAGAGACTTATAGATCAGCATATACCACTGGTGAGTATAGTTCCTTTTTTTTTTTTTTTTTGGCCTCGAGCTCCTTTTAATTAGGCTACTCAATGTTGGAAGAATATATGCCAAAAGCTGACTGCAAGGTTTCTTGCCAATTGGAATTAGGAAAAACAAAGGAACATTTTTTAAAACAAAGCTAATCCCCCCTGACAGTTCAGCTCACATTCATGATACCATTCCATCTAGTTAGCATGGTTGTTTCCTTATTCCCCAACCCCACTTCATGGTCCCGTAGGAACAACTCTAATAAGCCTAGAGTTGGTTCTTTCAATAGACCATCATCTATCAGAACAGATTCACTGTTTAGCAGTTATGATATTTGTTACTGATGAAAAAATGTTTAATTGACTAAAAGTGCACTCTATTTTAATATGATTTTTTCCCTTCCTTAGCTTTTTCAATATTTGGAAATAAGACTGATTGCATTAATAATGTTTCTTGTTTTAAACATTATTTTATTATTTTATTTTACTTTCCTTTTCTTTTTTTCCCTTTCCTTTCCTCTTCTCTTCTTTTTTCTCCTACAGCAAATAGGTTAAATCTGCATCTGTTGTACATCTCTTGCTTCTGTCTAGGAATTGCCAAAATGTAGACATTCTGTTTTACAACTGTTATCCTTTTTGACTAATGGGGTTCATATGTCTACAGTGTTTCTCCTTCACTTCAGTGAGCCTCTGGCTGTAGAGTCTTTCTTCTGTCTGTTCATCTTGATTTGATATTGCTGATTGGAGTGCTGGCTTGTAAACCACTAAAGTTATGACTGGAACTTTTTATATTTTCAGACTTTGGAATCACTCAGTGGGTTTCAAACCCACATAAATATCTATCTAATTGAGGTTTTCACTGATATATGGATTCATGCTGCTATTGTCTTCTCTGATTCATTTGTACAGCAAATAATTATACCAATCCTGACTTCTTCCCCCTCCTTGCAAATAGATTGCAGAAAGTTCTATAGTGGAGAACAGATTATCCACATATAAAAAGCAATTATATTCTGGCTTTTAAAATTGCAGCATGCTGAGAATCTGTTTTCAAAAAAGATAAAGAAAACATACTGTTCTCTGGGAATCTGCCACAATTCCATTTAATTTCTCAAATGTTGCTTTTGATTTTATGAAAATACATGTTTTAGAATATTTGCTTCAAGTAAACCCACTATGCTGAAAAGTAGAATACTGAATATTTTAGTAAGAGAGACTTTAACTTTCAAGTCATGTTCAGAAATGTAGAATCCCTCTACAATGGGCATGAAAGACTTGGACTTAAACAAAGAAAGATTTGGACTTAAAATAAATATAAACTTTCTCTTAACCAGGTTTTTGAACAACCAAGCATTCACTGTACAACATTCATTAAAATCAGATCAAATCAAATTTTGGGCAGTTATCTGTTCTGAAAATATCTACTTTGTGGAGCAAATCAATTTATGTTGGCTAAAGACTGGAGGGAATGGCTTATCATTAAGATAAGGAAAAGGATCCAGGATTAATGGAGTTGTGGTTGTGCAGTGGTTAGAATACAGTACTGGAGGCTAACTCACTGCTCATTCCAAGAGTTTCATTTTGAGCAGCTCAAGGTTGACTCAAATTTCCATCCTTTCAAGGTCAGTAAAACGAGCACCCAGATTGTTGGGGGCAATATGGTGACTCTGTAGACTGCTTAGAGAAGGCTGTAAAACCCTACAAAGTGGTATATATGTCTAAGTAATATTGCTATTAATCAGAAAGATAAGGACAATGAATCAGGATTAATCTGGGCAAACCATGATTTACCTCTGTGCAGACTTTTACTATTTTGGAAGCTGAGCCTGTTGCCCCATTAATAAAGTATGAATACTTTACTTTGAATTTGGTACCTCCTAGTTTCAAAATAGTAATTCCTATATAATATGCAGGTGTTTTCCTTTTAAAAAGAATATACAAAATGATTATTTTAAGAATATATTCATGAAGGTACCTGGTAGTCCAAGAGTCTTGCCTTTTCAATTTCTTTGTATTTATTATGGTTTATCTTCCAGGAAAGGCTATTATGATCACTATTGCTGAACACTCAAAAACAGCACCTGAAATTAGAGAAAACATCGATAAATTCCTGTGCCTCCAGAAAATATACTGGACATACTTTTCAATTCAGGTGGCAGTTGCTATATTTTGAAGCTGCTCTATATGGAAAGGGTGGAATGAAAGAGCGCCCTTGGAAAAAAGGATAGAGAAGTGGATTCCAGGTTAGATTATGTGTGAGCAAACTGTTGTGAGTTGTGTAACACTGACATCATCAACCATGGAACATTGGAGTCGGGAAGCTCCAGCTCTGTTTATCTGGAATGTTTACTGGAAACTAACATGAATGCCCATGCTTCTGAGGAGGACTGGGGAAAACCAGAAAATTTCTTTTGTGTACGTATTTATCAGTATTGTGCTATACACTCCATTTGGATTGGATTGGATTGGACTGGATATAGTAAATTAGGAGTAGAGTAGGAATAGAATAGAATAGAATAGAATAGAATAGAATAGAATAGAATAGAATAGAATAGAATAGAATAGAATGGGACGGGACAGAACAGGACAGGACAGGACAGGACAGAATAGAATAGAATATTTGGCCAAGTGTGATTAGACACATAAGGAATTTGCCTCTGATGCAGAAATTCTCAGAGTACATGCAAAGCAACATAATAATAATAATAATAATAATAATAATAATAATAATAATAATAATAATAATAATAATAATAATAATATGAACAAGAGGTAAGAAAGATAATAAGGATTAATAATAATGATACAGCCATTTGCTAACTTGAAATAACAAAGATCCTATCAAATTCCACAATGCTACTTAAAAAATGGTGGGGAAAGTTTCTGGGTGCAAGGCTCAAAATTTATTAAACAATGTAGAAGAATTTGTTATGGGATGAGCAAGGATCTGGGTTGCTATCAAATAATGTCCAGCCACTGTGATACAAGGGCTGTAGGAGGAAGCCAATTTCCATCTCCATTCTTTGAGAAGATCTGGCTTCATTAGTATTCCTGCTGTGATCATACAGAAGTCTTACTAACCTAATGCTTGTTTGTGTTTGTTCTTTAAATGTGGAGCTATTGAAAAGGAGACTGCAGAGAAAGGTTACATCAGCAAGCTCCAACATCCTCCCAAACATTAAGTAAACTCTGCTAGCCTTAAATCTCCTAAAGGCTCTGTTTCCTTCCTTCCTTCCTTCCTTCCTTCCTTCCTCCCTCCCTCCCTCCCTTTCTCTCTCCCTCCCTCCCTCCCTTCCTTCCCATTCCAGCACAAACACAGTAGGGTACTGGGTCTCTAGTTTACACCATTCCCCTACCCACTGCTTTCAAGAAAATCAGATTTTCAGTGAAGATTTTTCTTCTGTAACTGAGTGACAGATATGACCTTTAAAGAAGGAAGGAAAAATATGTTTGCTTGTCTAGTTTACCAGCAGTAATGGCTGTTTTAAAATACTGACAAATGATATGAAACATGATATTGACTGTTCTATAATAATACATCATGGTGAGGCTTTTTTTTTTTTTACTAACAGTGCATGGAATACGCAAATGCAAATGTGTATGTGCTTTTTCTGCTGGCAATTCAGCACAAGGCTGAGCAGGAAAGAAAAAGAATAAGAGAAGAAAACAGTCTTCAGTGGAAGTGTTTGTTGCAATAAAACGATAAACCAGATAATCTTTCCTTTTGCTAAGAAGCTTTCTTTCAAAAAATTCCAGACGCTGATCAGTATCAACTATAATTTGTCTATTGTGTTCAGCCTATCCTTTCTTCAGTATCAGAGTGAGTAGAAACTTTGCACTAAGGCCATTCAACTGTGAATGCATGATAACAAAGAGTTTTATAGCATCTTAAAGATTAATTGAATATGGTGCAAATTCCTGTGAATGAGCATCCACTTCACCAAATGTATGCAGGCCACAAATATCTATGTAATAGCAAAGTTGTTGCTCTGCATATTGTTACAGGACTTTTAATTTGCTGTAGTTCTCAAATTGCACTTCAGATTATCATTCTGAAGGTGAAAAACTAGATAGGTATGCATGCAACAAATATATATATATATATATATATATATATATATATATATATATATATATATATATATATATATATATATATATTTGTTTGTTTTCATAGATTTTCACGGGTACAGGAATGCAGGTCTTGGCATGTTCGGGTCTTTTTCCATGTAAGATTGAGAGTATCTTGGCAACGTTTCGATGAGGTGCCCAGCCATATACATTGGACAAACCAACAGGAAAATAAATGCGCGCATCACAGAACACAAGAATGCAATCAGAAAAGAAGAAAATTCTTCCTCCCTTTTCCAGCACCTTAAAGCCACAGGACATGAAAATAATTTTGAGGGAACCAAATTAATCTCCAATACTGAACACTTCAGCAAGAGAATAATCAGGAAAGCCATTGAAATGGAGAAACACCCCCATAACATGAATAAACGGGATGATACCTCCCGCCTACCAGACATTTGGAAACTAGCCCTAACAAATGAGTCCCAGCCACGAAAACCAGCGCCGGACCCAAAACAACACATGATGCCACCACCAATCTCCCTCACCAGACTCAAACCCAAACCACCCATAGACGAAAGGCAACCACCATCCAGAAACCAGACCATGGCTGCATCACCAGCTGCCACACATCCCAACCCCCAAACCAAGCAAACTGATGCACACCATGAACACATAGCCAGGCCTCAAACTCGGAGCCAAACCAAACCCGGAATGTCACATCACAGCCACCCACTCAGGATATCACATCACGGAACTCAGGAGGTTATACCACAAAACGTCAGGATGTTACAACACAGCCAACGACCCAGGAGATTACAGCACAAGACCCAGGATGTCAAAACAATAGAACAATATATATATTCATAGGTAACTGTTGTCTTTGATACCTTTGTCTTTCATAGGTAGTCACTGCTATGAATGTGCAGTTAATAAAAAATGGGGTTTCCCTGTGTCCATCTGTTTTGAGAAAGTTTAAGGTCCTCATTGCTTAATGGGCCAGCATTGCTACATTACTTTTCAATCTATGGCTGTTCTGAGTTGGGTTCCAAAATGTCTTGCTATAGCTAGGAAGTCACTCTTGCTTCCTTCTTCTCCTCTGCCATTTTGCCTCTTTTCCAGCCTCTTTTGAAGAAAGTCAGGGTGCAGTTCCTTCTTCAAGCTACCGTCCATGCTTTTATCCGACTAGGTGCCCTAAATTGTTATGTAGCATTTAGATATATCCTGCTGCTAATATCTCTCAGTGCTGCACTTATTGTGGATTTAGGAAATGCAATTGTTAGCTACCAGCTATTGCTATTTGTTGACAATGCCAAGAAAATAAAAATATGGCAGCATGTTCAAGTAGAATGCTATATAGGTGAAGGTTTCTTTCTTGCCCATCATTGTAAAGTTTCCAAAAAGACATTTTTTCCCATTGCATGAATGTTTTTCCCCACCACATACAGCCCTTCATACAATGTTAAACACACCAATGTCTTGAGATATTTTTTACAATTTGGATCCCAGTCATCTGTCTTGCTGTTTATAGGTTCCCCGTGAATAGCAGTTCCAGAGTGGCCTTTTGTTTTCCTTCTCTTTCATTTTGCTCTTCTAGTAGTTATTTATTTTCATTTTATTTTATTTTTTTCTTATTTGTGTTACTTTTCCCTTTTGCTCATGAATGGAAATTTCATTCTCTGTGTGTCAAATTGTCATCTATGACAGACCTTGTCTTAGAAACTTTGTCATTGTCTAAAGCAGTGATCAGAAAAATAATGGTAAATGGAATGTGACAAAAGAGACACAAATGTCTTCACAAAAGCTGCAAGTCTTGCTCTAACAATCTCTTCAAATCCTCCAACATCAAACAGAAGCACATGCTAAGAAAAATGAGAGCTTCTTTGTGGTTTTTATGTATTTGTGAAAGCTTGAAAGAGCCCTGAGATGTCAGAACTCTGAGCTGGTAGTTGGTTCAGGAGAAAAGATAGATATAGAAGCACATTATTGCAGGTTAATTTAGTGTCAGCTTCTCCTGTATGTGTTCTCCAGGTCTTATTCTCTGAATTCACCCAATTCCGTGCTTTTTCCATATGTAAAATTATATGTCATTGGTCCTAATCAAATAATAAATCAGATCTGATATAAAAACTTGGCCTGGATTGACTTGTATATCTGAATCGATTCAGATTGATTTTCTAAACATTCACACAGAGTAGACTTCTTTTTTAAAACCAGTTCAGATCTTTCCTTCTCTGAACCACATAAATGTGATCCTTAGCTTGCATTTGGTTTACAATGGTAGCAGCTTGGCTGCTGTGAGATTTTGATGTGATGTGACATGATTCTTCAATATTATTTAGGTTTTGTATTTTTGCTTTTTCTGGCTTGTATAACAGAGTTTAGAAAGGAAAGGTTTTAACTGCATGTTAATGTGTTTACTTGCTTATTATTTGTTTATTTGTTTATTTATTTAATATACTACCCATCTAACTGTCAAGTAACTGTGGGCAGCTTATAATAAATATACTTACTTTTTTTAAAAAAAATATTTGATTGCTTATTGTACCCTATGACTATTATTAAATGTTGTACCCTATGATTCTTGACTCTTGATGAATGTATCTTTTCTTTTATGTACATTGAGAGCATATGCATCAAGACGAATTCCTTGTGTCTCCAATCACTCTTGGCCAATAAAGAATTGTATTCTATTCTATTTAAATTATTTGAATTTGGCAAAATGGCTCTTTAGTTATTTAAATATTACAAATATTGGGGAAAACCATGCAGAAAAATGTAGATAGCATTGCAAATAAAACACAAATGTATATACACATCATACATATACATATAGGACCACAATTGAGCCCAAAATTAATGTTGCTGAGCAAGACTGTTATTAAGTCAGTTTTGAAAGATTTTTAAATCTTTCTTGACACAGTTATTAAGTGAATCACTGCAGTTTTAAGTTAGTAACATGGTTGTTAAGTGAATCTGGCTTCCTATGGACTTAACTTGTCAAGAGGTTGCAAAAGGGGATCACATGAGCCTGGAACATGGCAACCATCCTAAATATGAGCCAGTTGCCAAGTGTCTGAATTTTGATCATGTGACCACAGGGACATTGCAATGATTATAAGTGTGAAAAATGATCATAAGTCATTTTTTCAGTGCTGTTGTAAATTGAAATGGTCACTAAATGAATGGTTGTAAATTGAGGACTACCTATACTACAGAAAATGTACTGCTAAGAATGTGTATAAGGAGCAAAACTGCACAGCAAAATAAATATTTTAGGGGGAATGCAGATTTGATTCTTCAACCTGAAATGGAAATCTGGACATACTAAATTTAAGACTGGAGAAAGAGGGGAAGAAAAGAAAGAAACACAATCTGGCAGTTGCATCCTCTCCTCAATACAGTTTCAAAAACACATGAACTGTTGAGCTTTGATCATGAGTTCCCAGGTTGCCTTGTAATATGACCAGAAACCAATTCAATGCAACAGCTTAAACCAAGGGACTGTCTGATGGTGACTAATTTTTGCTTTTTTAATTTTAAACCCCTTCACATCCCAAGATAACTTTTTGTTGTTGTTGTTTAGCTCAGTAGCTTTGGAAGGACCATTTGGCCCGAGCCTCTCCCATAGCTCAAGCTATTTCTCTGAGCTGCTTTTCCTTTGTGTGGTTTCATGTCAGAAATAGTGTTTTGAAAATTCCTCTAGGATATAATTAAACCAACATTATGCCTCTATATTTTCCAGCATTCCAGAAATCCCAATATGTGCTTTATCTTTGGAAGAATTTTATGGCACTCTGTGTCAGGAAGTTCTGTGCACTGATTTCCATTCAGTGGACATGAATGTCTGTGTTATTTGGCTATTTCAGTCTCTTCCATCTTAATGCCATCTAGGCATGTTGAAGTAACTTTCCCATGAACACCAGGCTATTGGTCATGCTGGTTAGAAGTGAGGAAAATGCTGTGTTTGAGCAGTATTTATCTATTGACCCCATGGGAGGCAGGGTGGGAGACTAACTTTTCTAGTCAGGAAAAAGTAGGCATACAATATCTACGGGCAAATACATACTAATTTCTAGAGTGAACCCTCAGAGCAAGAGATATTTAGTCTACTTGACATAGACCTATTTCACCTTTTCTGAATTTACTTGCAACCCAGCCTGTCAGGTCCCATAGATTCCTATAGGGACTCTGTCATTCTGGTGTGAGGAGGGAGGCTTCAGGGCATCTCTATATGCGGTATCTGTTTCTATTCCTTGCTTTGTCTTGTTGTAACTTTTGGGGCCTTGGGAGAGTGGGAAAGGGATATGCCTCAACCAGCTGCCTTATCCCATCTCTGGAGAAGAGCAGAAGCATTGCCTTGGAGACAGGCATTTATCATCTTCTCAGGCTGAGTTTCCCATAATATCTTCACACCTTGGGATTGGCTCAATGATGAATTTGACTCTGGGAGGAGCTCTGTCTGCAATGGTTTAATCTAACATTTTGAGCAGGAAAACTTAGTTCCAAAGATCAGAATAGTTAAATAGTTTCTTGCATTTTCATTAAGAATTGTTGTATATTGTACAGGAACACATGGATTATTCTTCTATCTGTGCATTCAGGTGGTATGCAATACACAGCACTGATAGACTATGATAGGTCCCTGAGCAGAGCACATTTTACTTCAAAAAGAAAAAGTGGGGTAGATATTTTTGTATAATTAAATGAATAAACCAGTTATTATAAACATTGGGGCATTTCTTCCAGGTAAATGTTTGGTGAAGATTAATTGTTCTACCACATTCACTCTATATTTTTAAGAACTTAGACAAAATCCTCCTGAGGCTTCTCCCAAATATAACTTTGTATCACCAACCAATAAGGTGGACCTATAGCAAATAGAGAAAACTTTGGAAAATATTTTTGATGCTTTTTAGATCAATGGCAGATTTTAGTAAAGGTGTATTTTGTTCTCTTCTTATAGCAAATCTCCTTTATGGTGGAAGCTTAGATCTGAAAGATTTATTTGGTCTTTTTAGTCTGGTCATCTGATGACAATAGGTTTGTGCTACAATGTTTAATGAAGTTTGAACACAACAAAATAAATTCCATGGACAATTTATACAGGGCAAAGGAAAAAAATGTTGGTTTCCAAGAAGTTAAAGTTAAAACTTGATTAACTTCAGTCAGGGACAAAGGCAGAGGCCAGGTTGACACATTAGACATAAGCTGTTTGGAACCTAAGAAGGCTTTTGATCAGCACAGCATGAAAGACATTTTGAACGTGGTGGGGGTTGGTGGATACCCTAGCTTTTGTCACAGCATTAGAACTCAACAGATATTTGACAAGATGTTTAGATCTCCAGATAAAACTAGGAAGCCTGATCCACATAAAAAAGAAAAAATTACTGAACTAGAAGGAACTATTCTTTAATGTCCAAACTGAGACTCCCAAGTAATGAGGAAACTGATGTGGTGGGTGGGTGAAGGGTTGAAAATACCGGTGGTTAATGCCATAAATGGTCACAAAACTGCAAAACACTGATTAGGGAGATAATATCAGATGTCTGGTAAGAGAATAAACAGAGGCTGTTTAAACAACTCAAGGAATTATAGAGTATGTAAAGTCCAGCTATTTATTTCTAATAAATTATACAGACTGCCTAGCTTCTTCCAGATCTCACATCAAGCTGTCCTCTGCTGTTGAAGAAAGAACTGAGAAAAATCTCTTTTCCCTGGGAAATCAAGTCGCTGAACTAAACTTTTCTCAGGCCTTAAGGTCAAAGGATAGTCATGCTGCCAGGATGTCAAACCACTATAGCAGGATTGTAGAATAATGAACCATTTAAAAACATAGGTCACAAACATATAGTTGGTACCAGGGGTGGGATTCTACCAGTTCACACCTATTCGCTAGAACCAGTTCTTAACATTCTAAGCAGTTCAGAGAACCTGTTGTTAGAAGAAATTACTGGCCTAATCCTGTAAGGAAGGTAGGAAGGAAACATTCTGGTGTTGCTTACAGAAACTGCCTCTCCGTTAACCCTTATTACATTCTTGGCAGGACTAGACTTCCTGTCTCAGGAACTTCTCTAGAGTTTTTTTTTTCCCTCCTATGCTGGTACTTTGCTTGTGTGGAGTGACCATTCAAAGTTACAATGGCACTGAAAAAAGTGACTTATGACCATTTTTCACACTGACAACTGTTGCAGCCTCCCCACAGTCATGAGAGGCCAGGCAAGGAGATGCATGCCTTGATGTGAGTGATATTGAGTTGGCCACACCCAGCCAATAACATGACCACCAAGCCATGCCCACCCAGTCACAAGACCACCAAGCCACGCCCACCAACTAAGCCACACCCACAGAACTGGTTGTTAAAAAAATTGAATTCCACCCCTGGTTGGTACTCTATCACAAGAAAGATTTCTTGATTCAAGGACTGTCCCAATGTTTGTCTATCATCCCTCCTCTCCTTATTATAAAGTCATCTTTATCTTTACCTGAGTGTATTTTTCCCCCAAAGGAGCAGAACAAGATCAAAATGTATATAATTTAAAGTAAAAACATTTTTATTTTTAAAAAATAGTCCCATTAAATTGTCTTCCTCTCTCAAATGAACATTTTTTTAAATATTCCATCTATAAAATAAATTCCATGTTCTACCATAGTAGTACAGTTTTGGACACTTCCTAGGCTAATTATTTAGCCCTGAAAAATAGTAGCAACTACAACATTTCAAAGTTCCTGGTAAAGAAATCCTGTCTGCAAATAATGAACTTGTTTCTCCAAATCTGAACATCTGCTGGTGGACACTCTGACTTCAGGGCTCAAAGAACAGGAAGAAGGATGTGTGATTCCCATTACCAGAGAAAACAGAGGAAAAGCCATACTCAAATTGAAAACAACATAAGCATTTAAAGCAAAGGAAAATGTAAACAAGTAGAGGCAGATCTAGGGCTTATGTGTACAATGTGCCAAAGCCACCAAATCAGACGAATATTTTGTTTGGAACAAGCTAGGCTGAATTTTACAAGCTGTTCTCAGGTGAATAATACCCCTATTACAAATCACTCCATCTCTGGCCAGATTTGGGCCTGAATGACTGCTAGACCTATCTGCTTAACTGAGGATTTTATGTATTTAAATATCTACAGTACATTTCAGATATTTTAAGATACCATACTTAAAATATAGCAACACAAAAACATTAAGAAACAAAGGACAACTGAAGAGTAATAATTAGGTAGCAACAAGAATTATACAAGTGCCCTTTAAACCCATAATTCAACCCATAATTTGATTAGATAATATGCAACATTAATCTATAATCCAGTTTGTTTCATTTTGGCTTGAAGCATTGTGTGAATGTGCAAACTCTGGCTTATTCAACAATGTACATTTAAGCAAACCATAGCATAGTACAATATGAGAATCCAATTGATATTTGTCTTTTACTCCCTAAATTTCCTTCACTTATTTTCTGTGTTGCATTACTATGATTTAACTATTTATAAACATAGTAAACACTACACATAAACACATAAAAGCTAACAGAAACTAATACAGAATAAGGGAGAACCAAGATACAAAGATATAGAAAGGAAACAAAAATGCAAAAAGAAACATTAAGAAAAAATAGAAATAAGTTTCCTTTTTTTGCAGCAAATGCAAGTATGATGCTAAAATTCTCTCTCACTCTTTGATTACCAAAAAAGCTCACTTTATTTTATTATACATTTTTCCCTAATCATTAAAACCACAAATCATAAGAGCATTTTTCCTATTTCAGGCAAAAGGTCTTTAAAGGGGTTTCCAGTCAGCCACTATCTAAATGTAGATATTGCATTTTCCCCTGTAATGAAAGAAGCTAATTTAGCCATCTTTTCAAGTGTCCTCATCTTCACCAAGCTTTCTTTCAAACATTTTCACTTTTGAGCATATAATAATAATGATAATTAGCTGTAGGTGTCATATATAAAAACAACTTTTTTCTGCCTATCTATTAGTCCACAAAGAAAAACCTCTGGTTTCAATTGTACCACAGTTACATCAGCTACTGAGTCAGATCAAATATAGTACCAGCTGAATCTCCTGGTGTACTCTTGGAGAACTATAATACCATAATCTGAGAGTTCCACCAGCATGTAACTTGTAATAACAATGTACTTTCGAAGCAACAACAGCACCACTCCAAGCATTGTTCGACAAAGTTTGGGTTAATGCAAAAAAAAACCCACCACCTTTTGAGACCAGACTTATTTATTTAGTACTAGATCATCAGCTGCACAGGACCTCCACAAGAACAAAAGATGTCACAAATAACTCCTCGCATGCTGTCACCCAAGAAAAAGAATTGGACATGACTCATTCAGGCATTCATATCCAATGACTCAGACTCATTCTGACATTTCACATAAAACCCTCAAAGAAATGGTCAGCACAGACAACTGTGTTGGAAGTGGATGCTCCTGCCAAACTATAGAAGATATGTCAATGTGGGCACCAGGGACAGTTGCAGAGATCAAGAAACTTGTTAGCCAGGTAAGATCCCAGGAAACACCTACCCCTCCAGAAGTCATTAAAAACAAACTGGACTTCTGGGGCTCTCTACCCTGACACTGCTCTCTACCAGCGTTAGCACTTATGCCTAAATACACAAGGATTGGGGATTGTGATCATTGTCCCTATATATAAAAAGGGAAAATGGATAATCCTACCAGTTATAGACCAACAGCCCCTTTAACAAATCAACAAACTCTACGCAAGACACCTACAGTGGAAATTCCAAGATTGGCTGGAAATATTCTTGGAATTCTTCTGAGCAAGTTGCATTTAGGGAAGGACAATCCACCATTGATCAGTGCTTAGTGCTCCTCTCAGGTGTGCTTGATTGCTGATATAGGAAACTACTACAACCCTCATTTCATCACTATTGTATAATTATCGAGATAATTTTAAACTTTCATGCTGCTTTCAGATACCAATCCTGCTATAACATGCAGTGTTATCAGGTTCTGCACACAGCACTTAAAATCCATCAGAAGATGAACTGTGCCATAAACCAGCTTTAATTAACACCTTGTTAATCTTTATAGAGCTCTCTATATTATAATAGAGTGAGTTTGCCATATTCTTCTATCTTTATTGTTCTTACCCCTCCTTTAACACTCTTTAAGACTTTTAAAAGTTTTTTAAGATTTTTATTTTTATACTTTTTAGCTTTATTTAGCTGTATTTTTATGCTTTTTTGTACCCCAGGCTCTTTATGTTAGTTTTTGACTGTAATAAAGGTTTGATTTGACAGACAATGTCTATGGTGACAAATATCAATGATACATTGTTTTATTAAAATATCTTTTTAAGATCAGAATTTAATGTAAATTTCAATCCTTTTGATCATATATCTTAGTCTGTAATCTGTAATCTGTAATCTTCTCATTTATCATTTGTATATGGAAATTGAAATGTTCAGCCCATTTCAGCATACATTCTTTCACTTGTTCTTCTTCAGTCTCATATTGCAACAAAAGTTTCTACATTTTAGCAGTAGCATATTCATCATTAGCACTGTGTTCTCTTTCAAAATCAGTATTTCATTGCCCATATCATAAAATCTTTTTTCACTTTAAATCTTTCTGAGAATTGATAACATAATGCTACATGTTATGTTCTGATAATATAAAAAGCCACTGAGAAGTATATCTCTTCATTGTTAAATCTTCTCTTAATTTTATTTTACCATCCCCTTCTAATATCTCATAAATTAACTATCTGTTTGTTTATCTTTTGTCTATCAAATGTTTTTTTGTGTGCTAAGGCCACAAAGGTGCCTTCAGCCACAACCTAGATTTATATGTTTTCCTATATTCTATAAATGGCCCTTCTAACATAATGATTTTTGAAGTTTACAGAGTACGACAAAATCTAATTTCAGATCTGGTGGCCCTAATCCTCCTCTTTCCTTAGCATTTCATCTCCGATGACATCTTACCTCTGATTGCAGCTGGTGGCAGGGATGATTTTCTTAGAATTTTCTTCTTTTTCATCAGAAACATTCAGCCATTATACACTAGATCATTTTATCTCACTAGACTTGAGAACTGATTGTACTAAATTGTAGATAAAGCATGTTTGCTTTCAGATTGATTTTTATTATTGTGGAAATTGAACAAGGAAAAACTACATTACTAAGTACCACCGTGTTATTGTGCATTTTGTAAAATGTGATACAGTATTTTTTCCTCATCCTCAGCCCTTCTTATCCTCCTGCCTTCCTATCTTGAGTTGTGAAACATCTCCCTTTTTATATGACTCCCTATCAGCAGTCAGATGTAGATCTGTTCTGGAAAATACTTTCAAACTGTCCAAACTTTACAGTAAAGGTCACCTTATCATTATATCCCTGTTTTGGCTTATTTAGGTATAATGAAAAGCTGTTTTGACACATGAAAGATGTTCTCATTATGCAAAAAGCTATCTGGCCTGGCTTAATAATTTGAAAGACATCCAAGAAGTTTACCTCAAGAATAACAGAACCTCCCTTTTATTAACTCACTGATTGTTTTTGCAGACCTCTAGGTTTGATACTAACATCCATCATGTTTTTTTTTCCCTAAACAGTTCTTGTTACAAATATGGTGCACTTTATTTCTTTCTTCTTTATTTTTTATATTAGAACACCCAAGACCTTTAATTCAAAACTTACCATACATGGATATTCAAAATAAATTATGTATTAAGATAAATACATTTTAAAAATGTATCAGCTGTAGAAGGGTAACAATATTAGTCTCTTTTAGCAAAACAGACACTGTGTTGATATAGACAATGTGTCTGATCTCTAGCCCTCTGCTGGGCCCTGTGCTCAAAGGAAAGAATGAATTATATGCATTATATTGTATTTTTGTACATTATTTTAGCTTACATGCATAACCTCAAGAAGGATTAAACTGTGGACCAATATAAAAATATAATAAAGGCATACATAAAATGCCCACATTCATACATTCACATGATCACTCAAATCCTCCCACTTCCTCCATCATCCCTCCCTCCCTCCCTCTCTATCTGTCTGTCTTTGTCTCTGTCTCTCTGTCACTCTCTCTTTTGCACAGTTTTGGAAAAAAAGAAAAACAGAACTGGATTCTCCCTTTCCATCTCCTAGTGAAGCAGTATTTTCATGTTTTATGCATCATATGCTGCTCTATCAATTTGACCATCTTATTTACTTTTCTGGTTATTTATGCAACGTTTTATTCAGGTTTCTGACATGAGTTACTTTCTTCTACCGCCTTTTGTTTCCAGTCCACATAGAAGGCTGATGCTATCTCAGTTAGAAATTGAATCGTCTGGGAGATTTTATTTCTGCTTCTAATCATCTCCTTGCAGCTCTGTGGATGGCGGCGTTTGGCAAACATCAATTCTTCTTGTTTTCTCTTGTGTCTGAATGAAAGTAATTATGTTTACAACAAATTAAGCATCATATTTTTTTCATCCCTTTTGGTGTTCAGTAGAGCTTGATTCATCTCGTCTTCAGCAGGCACTTAGGCTGCTCCTCGCTTTTGTTCTGAAAAGCAAGCTAAATATTAGCTTGTGGGAAGGATATACTTCCTACTAACTGGGTATAGACCCAGTTATGAGCAATTTGTGGGAATAACTTGGAAAGTCTTGATTGTTCAGATGACTGACTGATTTGGAATAGCTGGTAGATGTTCCAACATCCCTCAGATATCAACATATGGGAGACTGGATTAAATTCCTGGCACATCTCATTGAAAGAGGACTTCAAGTAACAGGGAGAGGAAAAGTCTTTGCTTAGATCAACACAGAACTGTTTATATATTCTGAATATTTTAATATTTCTGTTTAAAGATGTAAATCTTTATTTTTTAAGTAAATTTCTAATACAATCTTTTATTTCAGTCTTAAATGATAGTATTATTAAATGGTTATGTTCTATCCCATCTTTCCATATCCCTTCCTTCCTCTGCTTTCCATCTTTCTTTATGTCCATATCTCTTTTTATGCTGTTCACCTCCTACATTCAAACTATACTTTTTAAGTGATGCTGTATATACATTTTATCTTATGCATACATACAATCCCAATACTTGGGATATTCTTTGTACATTTCTTTGATGTTGACATTATCTTAATCAAGATATTAATCATGATAAATACATATTAGTTCAAGAATCAGAGATATACCATTTCTCACTCACCAATGTCTGAACAGGACTGGTAGCAGAACTGTTGGGCCTTACATGCTTTTCCTCTGGTAATACTGATTTGCAAACTAGGGCATTCAAAACCTTTGCTAGACCAATACTTGAATATAGCTCTGCTGTCTGGAACCCACACTATATATCAGACATAAATACAATTAAGCGAGTCCAGAAGTATTTTACCAGAAGAGTACTACATTCCTCAGTTCGCAACAGAATATCCTACACCACCAGACTTGAGATTCTAGGCTTAGACAACCTTGAACTATGCCGTCTAAGATTGGACTTAAGCATAGTACATAAAATCATATGTTACAACATCTTACCAGTTAATGAATATTTCAGCTTTAACCACAACAATACAAGAGCACACAACAGATACAAACTTAATGTAAACCACTCCAAACTTGATTGCAGGAAGTACGATTTCAGCAACAGAGTGGTCAATGCCTGGAACTCATTCCCTGATTCTGTTGTCACCTGCTCAAACGCCCACTCCTTTACCCTCAAACTAACCTCTATTGACCTCACCTCATTCCTAAGAAGTGTGTAAGGAGCGTGCATAAGTGCACAATCGTGCCTACCATCTCTGTCCTATTGTCCCCAATTATTAGTTCCTATTTCTTATATTTAAACTTATGTTTATTCTTATTTCTATTGTACTGTAAGCTTTTGACAAGATAAATAAATAAATATCTACATTTTGGATTGGCAACTCTAGGATGGAGGATGTTACACCCATGAGAACTTCTTGAAGTCTTCTGTTTACAATAACAATGTTTAAATACTGCAAGTTTAAGCTGGGTAACTTCATCTCTCAGAATTTCCCCAGAGAGCATACTGGCAGTTGAAGTTTGGCCAGCTTAAACTTACTGGTTTAGACTAAGTTATTATTAAATATCTATAAATCTAACACAGTTAATCAGCTATATTGGCGGTATCTTAAGTTTGTTCAACAATTTGTTACCTATCATTCTTCCAAATTATTTTCATTATTCAGGTATGTCAAGTGTTCTTAGGGGAGTCATAGGCACTCTACAAATTATTAATTTAAATGACAGAAGGGAAAAACTGGAAGAAGAAAAGAAATAAAAAAATAAGAGAGGCAATCTAAAGGTTTTATTTTATCTTAATTATCTTCAATAGGAAAAAAAATCTGCCTTTCTCTAATTTACATTGCTCTAAATTCATATTATTTGATATATGACTGATCAATATGCAAATAGTAATAAGATAACAAATCTTATTTTCCCAAGTTTTACTTTTTTATTCCAGGGAATAAACCATGAAACCTATTGTAGAATTTTCTTAAGTTGGGTAAATGTGTGGTCATGTATCCATTTCACTGTAAAAATCTTAAAAATAGTATTTAAAATGTCCTAAATGTAATCTTGAACCTTATATCTGTAATTCTTACAACAGTTTCTAAGTATTTTTTAATGAGAAATTGAGACTAGAGTTAGCAACTAGTTTCAAGCCATCAAATACAGAGCAGGTCCCTAAGATCTGAATGAGTTGATATGTTAAGTCTTTTAGCTCCTATATTTAATTGGGGCTATGATTACTATAACCAAAATGACTGAGAAAAAGACATTATATTCTTTTTCTTTTTTAAAATAAAAGTATTTATAATGATATATGATAAGAAGTATAGGTTACCAAATTGCCATTTTTCTTTTTTAATAAAGTGGAAGAAGTCTCTGAGTATTGGTTCTTGATTTCTACTATGATCAGTCCCATGGTCAATGCCAACTATTAAATTTAATTTCTTACAGACACTGGTTTCTCCCTTCTAAACCTTCCAAAAATGTTATTTGTGCCAGGAGAAAAATGTTTTTTTTCTGCTTCAGTGGTGTTTCCAGATGTTCTTCACATTCACACATATGGACATTGTTTTCATTTCCCATTAAGTATGTTGCTAAAGGATGCACATCCCTCAAAGCCAAAAACCAAGTACTTAGAAATGATGAAATGTTTGAAATAGCTCTCAAATTGTAGATTAAAGTTATTTAAATGAGCTACATAAAATAAACCTTTCAGATCATACCAAATTCAAGGCTACATTACAAGGCTGTTATTATCTGTTCTAAATTTCAGAATATACTTTCAGGAATTGGAATGAAGAAAAGGTAGCTCTTGCAAAGCTATCTATCAAAACATGAAGATTTTTTTTTCTAAAAATATATACTTGAACTTGTATCCAACTGTATAAATGTTTTTCAGATCCATCTCTACGTATGCTTTCAGAACTCAGGATGGTATATGATTTGTTTTCCCTGTTGTTTGGAGGACTTTGTCAGAAGATCTTACTAACAGACTTATATTTGCATTCTTGACAATAAGAATGCATCTTTTTGCAGAAGAATTTTGGATAGATGTCCAGAAATGTATCCAATGGAAGATTCCCAAATTCAGCAAGTCTGATTTAATTTATTATCAAATAGATGAAGTGCTACATATTGCTTTCTTAAAAGCTAATCTCTGTAAGATTCATTCCACATTTGTTTGCATAAAAGCACAATAGATTAATAAAAATAAATAAATTTGAATTTTCAATTTACTTTACTGCTGCAATTATATCAGTAGCAGATTGGCTCCCATCCCATTATAACTGAATCCACCTGGATTTTTTGTTCTTAACAATTTTTCACTATACTGAAATCAGAACATTGGCTATTATGTGGTCTTGAGAAAATTTATTTTGTGGACTGTGTGTCCCTATGTATCTTTCTCTACTTTTGTAAAATGTATTTTCACTTGATTGGCATATTATGCATATATGATTTGGGTAAGTCTGAGCAATGTTTTGCTGGCTAGAGACCATGTTTAATTGTGAAGGAAAGGGAAAAGTAACAAAAACTTGGTGAGATGGGAGGCATAGAAGATTAATAATATATAAATAAAAATACAGTGTCAAGGAACTGGTGCAAAAAGAGATGAGTCTGTATCTCTTTTTTCCCCCTACGAATTTCAGGGAGTTTCATTTAAAAAAAAAATCATTCAAACATTCTACTACATACAGTATTTGTGTACTTCTTGATTAAGATTGAAACATTTTTTTTAGAAATTGTAGCTGCAGAGATGCAAGAGCCACAAACACAGGTGGGTAGTTCCTGGACTTTATGAAGCTATATGGTTCCATGTTGCTAAATTATGGACTATGATAATGCTTATAACATTATATCCAAATATCCTATAATTTGTATACACCCATGCACAGGTGCACACACTAGGAAAGAGTCAAGCCAATCATGCTAACAAACCCTAACATATTAGTTAAAGAGAAACTATGCCTATACACAGATGTTATACACTGGACTTACAGAAATAATCTTTATTGTCATTATTTCAGAAATTCTGAAAATTGGAACTCTATTCAGGTATTATAAGTAACTGCCTTCAAAGGAGTTTTGACCCCTGGTAACTGATTGGACAAATTCTTGTAGTTTTCTTGGCAAGATTTTCTGAAGCATTTATGCCCTTGGACTGAGAGAGAGTACTGGTATGTGGGCTTTATGTAATGCTTAAAGTAAGTAGGTAGGTAGTATTTACATAACACTTAAGTAGCATTTAATTTGTTTTAGTAAAGTTACATGTTTTAATGTAACTTTAGACTGGAAATCTGTCCAGTCTATTCAACCTGGGTAGTTCTAGATTGGTGCTGGTTACTTCAGAAAGCCTGTATACAGTACTTTAGGCTAGGGTTGGTAATAATCTGAATTTTTTAAAATTTAGTTGGCATCTGCAAGAAATAGTAATTTAGCTGCCATAACCACCGATCATGTTTTCATTTTCTCCTTTTTATATCTGTCCTGTGTCTTCTCCATGCAATCAAGAAAAGGACACTTTTTGCCATAGGCCCTAATTACTTGTGGTGGAAATTTGAAAATAAAATTTTAAAAAATCTTTACTTGAGCAAGCCATCCCTTACTGTATGGCACACATGCACACGCACACACACACACACACACACACACACACACACACATATATATGTGCATAAGGATATTTGTTATAAATATTTATATATAACGAATATCCATATAGAATGGAATAGAATAGAATAGAATAGAATAGAATAGAATAGAATAGAATAGAATAGAATAGAATACTTTATTGGCCAAGTGTGATTGGACACACAAGGAATTTGTCTTGGTGTAAATACTCTCGGTATTCATAAATAAAAGATACATTCATTAAGAATCAAGAATCATAACATACAACACTTAATGACAGTCATAGGGTACAATCAACAATCAAATCATACTAGGAAACAGTCAATATAAATTGTAAAGATACAAGCAACAAAGTTATAGTCCTACAATCACAAGTGGGAGGGGATGGGTGATAAGGAGTGATGAGAAGATTAACAGTTATAGTAGTGCACACTTCGTAAATAGTTGAACAGTGTTGAGGGAATTATTTGTTTAGCAGAGTGATGGCATTTGGGGAAAAAACTGTTCTTGTATCTAGTTGTTCTGGTGTGCAGTGCTCTATAGCATTATTTTGAGGGAAGGAGTTGAAACAGTTTATGTCCAGGATGTGAGTGGTCTGTAAATATTTTCACAGCCCTCTTTTTGACTCGTGCAGTATACAGGTCCTCGATGGAAGGTAGGTGGGTAAATTTAGACACTTAATGGAAGATAATAATTATTAGGTTGCACGTTATTTTGAAGTAAATGAAAAGGTGCTTTGGAGCATGGGTAGGTGAGTTGTTGGTTGATGACCCCCTTTAGGATAGGCAATGAGAGAGGATGTCAAGCATAGAGACATAGAGAACGAACAAGGGAGGGATCCCAAATGCCAATGAAAATAATTATGTTGCTGCCTGATGTAGTTCAGCAATGTAATCCTTTCTCAAGAGCCTGATACAGGAAAGAGTATTGCTATAATAAGCAAATTAAAGATTGTTGATGGTGGCACAATGGTTAGAGTGCAGTACTACAGGCTACTTCTACTGACTGTCGGCTGCCTGCAATTTGGCAGTTTGAAGGTTGGCTCAGCCTTCCATCCTTCCATGGTCAATAAAATGAAGACCCAAATTGTTGGGGGCAATATGCTTACTCTGTAAACTGCTTAGAGATGTCTGTAAAGCACTGTGAAGTAGTATATAAGTCTAAGAGATATTGCTATCTGAATTAGGAATGTGCAAATATCCCCTACTCTAGTTTTCTTCTATCCATCCATTGGGCCTTGAGGTGAAAGCTGTCCAGGAAGTCAATATTCATGTAACCTCTGTAGTCCTGTCTTTGCAGTACTAATTCAGCCTAACAATGGTCTAAAGCCACACCAACATTTCATATAAACTCTCAAGATTTTCACCAGAGATATTGGAGATATCATCCAAGAGACAACTTCTCCAAGTTCTTCACTCTGTACAGCTAACTTGATTTCATTCCGGCCAACTGTAATGTAGATGGTATCATCCACCTGAAGACCTAGAAGGTTCTGAGCAGCTCAACCAAACTAACCCAGAGTGTCAGACATCACTCTGTTACCTATGCTCTATTTCCTATGTCACACTCCCCCAGTGAACAAATTCTGAGGTTCTGATCACACACTGCCTTGATAAACCACCACAGCTCAAATTCCTTTTTTTTTTGTCCTCCCCCCTCTCCGCCGATTGCAAACCATCACTCTCCAATTGAGAGATTGCCTGCCTCATTAGACAAATGTCAAACTGGAGCAAAATGTTACTGGTTTCAAAGGATGTCATCTGAAAATGATGAAAGCCCCTCTTCCAAAGTCACCACTTTTATCAACTTCCTAATCCCACATCAGCTCTCAAACCCCATGAAAGTATCCTTCATCCAGTACCATCTGAGGTTCATTAAACCATTCAGCCTATCTCCGGAAAGCACACACACACACACACGCACACACACACGGGGAGGAAAAGGCGAGAGAAATAATGAAGTATCCAAGAAGCAGTGGTATTCTACCCACCAAGAAATAGAAGCAACAGCAAAAGCCTATAAATAAAGAACTGGCTATAATATAAGCTTAAAGTAAACAGTCCAACATCCTCCTTAGCCTGTAATTCCAAAATGGGGACATATAAAGGAAATATGATTAAGCAATAAAGGGAATCATCTTCCTGTTAGAAATGCAAAGTGAAATAGAGTGCTAAACAGAGAGTAAGAGACAGCAATTAATTATGTTAACTCTCCTTCTTTATATGTCCCAATTCAGTGATGGAAAAACTGCAATACTTAACCCGATGTATATTATATTAACTCATAATGTTCTGGAATGCTGCTTAAAATTGTCATAATTCCATCTCTTCTCTGACAGGAAACATTTCTATACAAGCCACACATAATTATGGATATAGTCATAAAACTGTGGGGATTAAATGCCAAACAATTTGCATGAGCCAGGTGTTGGCACTTGTTTCCAGATGGCAATTTTCTTGGGGAGACAAACAATTTGGCAACTGAATATATGTTTATGGTTTGATACTTGCTGGAATCCCGATGTGCTTGTTATGTACCATTCTTATACAACTAAAGATAGAGACATTTCAGGAAAACAGCAGCTTTATGAACAGCTGATATGATTCTGGAAACCAAGCATGCTCAGCCACAGAAATGTGCCAATCATTCATGCTGGTAAAATAGACTGAATTAAGTAGACTTTAAGCCAGTTAAAGTGGTGTCCTTGGTGCTCTCTGAGCTTAGTTGTTTGCTTGCAGACTTTTCATTATTCAACTAGGTAATATTATCAGTGTAATGATGCCACCTAAATGGTGCACTGATGATGTCACCTACTTGGGTAATGGAATATCTGCCAGCAAACAAACTCAGAGAGCATCCACAGTCCAAGCTTGAACTACGGATATTGGAACCAGTCAAAGTAGATGATGTTAAATTTGATTGGATGTCAGTTAATTAGAATCAAACCCACCACTCTAGTGAAACAGATGCACTTTGCTCTCTTTAAGCTTACTAACCCAATTTTACAGATCTGGTTTATTAAGGTTTAAGATGACACAGGCTTTATGTTTTTCATATGAAGGTAATCCTGGAGGAATTAATCTGAATGTCATTTGTCCTGTGCCTTGAGTTCCATCTTGTAACAGCATCAGGTTCTCCCAAGGCCATGAAAGAAAACTCAGTAACAAGATATCCAGTTTGTTCTTCTGGCCTAGACTTTAAGATAAGCATAAGTAAATAATCTGTACAATTATGATTTAGAATGAACCGTAGAACTATAGAGGCAAATGTCAGTATTTGAAAGTGAAATGTGTCTTTTGTAAATTGATAAATTGATTTGATGTTTTTACAATAACTTAAGCAAGTACTTATTTAGGAGCTTAAGAATTTAGCACAATTTCTTAAATTCTTAAGCTCCTAAATATTTATTTATTTCTTTTATTTATTTATTTTTGTCAATTGCTTACAAAATAATAGGTATAAGTAAAAACATAGTTATGAATACATGAATACATATAAGAAAAATAAAATAAAGAAATAAAAGAAACAATAGAACAGGGATGGTAGGCATGTTGGTGCGCTTATGCATGCCCCCTACAGACCTCTTAGGATAAGGGATGAGGTCAAGAGTAGACAGTCTAAGGTTAAAGTTTTTGGGGTTTGGGGAAGAAAACACAGAGTCAGGTAGAGTATTCCAGACATTGACCACTCTGATGCTGAAGTCGTATTCCCTTCAATCAAGTTTGGTACAATTAACCTTGAGTTTGTATCTATTGTTTGCTCTTGTGTTGTTATGGTTGAAGCTGAAGTATTCATTGACAGGTAGAACAGTGCAATTATGATTTTATATACTATACTTATATCGGACCGAAGGCGGCATAGTTCTAGTTATCTAGGTCTAGAATTTCAAGTCTGGTGGCATAAGGTATTCTGCAATGAGTAGAGGAGTGGAGAACTCTTCTTATGAAATATTTCTGGACTTTCTCAACTGTGTTAATATCAGCTACGTAATGTGGGTTCCAGACTGATGAGCTATATTCGAGTATTGCTCTAGCGAATGTTTTCTATGCTCAGTAGTGTAATATAACCAGAGAAAAAGCTACATAAGATTAGGTTAAGAACTCTTAATGCCTTTTTGGCTATGTAGTTACAGTGGGCTCTAGCACTTAGTTCATTAGAGATGAGAACTCCAAGATCCTTGACAGAGTTTGGGGTTAGGGTTTGGGTTTGGATTAGGGTTAGGGTTAGGTCTTGACTATTCAACCTGTATTTTATTTTCTGATTATTATTATTTTTTGCCAATATGTAGGACAGAGCATTTATTTGTTGAGATTTGAAGTTGCCATTTGTTTGGCCATTCTGATGCATAGTCAAGGACTTTTTGAAGGGTAGCAATATTGTCTGTGTTGTTGAATATTTTTACATCATCAGCGAAGAGAACACAGTTGCTCTTAATATGATCACAGAGATCATTTATGTAGAGTATGAAAAGAGTTGGTCCTAGAGCACTGCCTTGGGGGACACCACTGTTGACAGGTACAGAATTTGATAGGACACTCCCAATTTTGACCATTTGTTGTCTGTTTGACAGGAATGCTTCTATCCAGTTATGCAGGTGTCCAGAGATACCATAAGATTTTAGTTTTAGGAGTAGTTTGTTGTGTACCACTGAATCAAAGGCTTTACAAAAGTCTATGTAGATTGCATATGTTGCTTTACCCTGATCGAGTTGTGTAGTCCATATGTTTTTGCAGTGTAAGAGTTGCAGATTACATGATAGTATTTTTCTGAAACCAAATTGTTTATTAGAGAGTAGGTTGTTTGTCTCTAAGTGGAGGATGATGGATTGGTTAATAATTGATTCCATGACTTTACAAGTGACACAGCATAAAGAGGTTGATCTGTAATTTTCAACTAGGCAGGGGTCTCCCTTTTTGAAGATGGGGTGACTGTGGCTTGTGACCATAGTTTTGGCAAGGAGCTGGTCCTGAAAGATTTTTCAAAGATTATGCTTAGAGGTTCTGCTATGGCAGTGGATAGCTTTTTTAAGAAGTATGCACATATTCTGTCTAGTCCAATAGATTGCATAGTGCTTTTTGAACATTGTCTTCTGTAAAATCGATATGTATTAGATCATTGTAGTTGTCTGTGGTTTGACTATGAAATACTGGGCAAGATCCATTGCTGTTTACAAATAGTGAGCCAAAGAATGTGTTAAAGAGGTTGGCTTTAATAGTGTCATCGTTGCAGTCTTTACCATTAGGTCCTTTCAGGGGTGTGATAGACCTTGAGCTTTTAGTTTGTTGTTTAAAAAATTGTATAAAGTATGGGTGGAATTGGTGTGTAGAAGGTTTGCTTCTTGTTTAATGTGATAATTGGTGCATTCAGTTTTTATCTGGTGGCATAAATTTTTGTATTGGCTTTTGAAGTTGGCAATTTGGATATAACAAAAATGACTAAATATAAAGATTTATTAGATCCTTTAGGGAAACTAAGAACTCGACAGGACTTACAGGAACAGGGATTTAAAATTGATCAGTGGTTATATATACAAATCCATAGTAGATACAAACAAGATATCAAAGAGTTTGGAATTTATAGCAAATTACAACACTTAGATAAAATCTTATTAGGATCAAATAAAAAGAATATTTCTAAATTTTATAAATATTTATTGGAGGTAGAATTAGAGCAAGAGATAGTGAAAGGGAACATGATAATGTGGAGTAGGAATATTGGAAGAAGCATTACATTAACAGAATGGGAAAAGATCTGGAATAGAATCTAGACCCTTTTATCAACTTCCTAATCCCACATCAGCTCTCAAACCCCATGAAAGTATCCTTCATCCAGTACCATCTGAGGTTCATTAAACCATTCAGCCTATCTCCGGAAAGCACACACACACACACACGCACACACACACGGGGAGGAAAAGGCGAGAGAAATAATGAAGTATCCAAGAAGCAGTGGTATTCTACCCACCAAGAAATAGAAGCAACAGCAAAAGCCTATAAATAAAGAACTGGCTATAATATAAGCTTAAAGTAAACAGTCCAACATCCTCCTTAGCCTGTAATTCCAAAATGGGGACATATAAAGGAAATATGATTAAGCAATAAAGGAATCATCTTCCTGTTAGAAATGCAAAGTGAAATAGAGTGCTAAACAGAGAGTAAGAGACAGCAATTAATTATGTTAACTCTCCTTCTTTATATGTCCCAATTCAGTGATGGAAAAACTGCAATACTTAACCCGATGTATATTATATTAACTCATAATGTTCTGGAATGCTGCTTAAAATTGTCATAATTCCATCTCTTCTCTGACAGGAAACATTTCTATACAAGCCACACATAATTATGGATATAGTCATAAAACTGTGGGGATTAAATGCCAAACAATTTGCATGAGCCAGGTGTTGGCACTTGTTTCCAGATGGCAATTTTCTTGGGGAGACAAACAATTTGGCAACTGAATATATGTTTATGGTTTGATACTTGCTGAACTCGATGTGCTTGTTATGTACCATTCTTATACAACTAAAGATAGAGACATTTCAGGAAAACAGCAGCTTTATGAACAGCTGATATGATTCTGGAAACCAAGCATGCTCAGCCACAGAAATGTGCCAATCATTCATGCTGGTAAAATAGACTGAATTAAGTAGACTTTAAGCCAGTTAAAGTGGTGTCCTTGGTGCTCTCTGAGCTTAGTTGTTTGCTTGCAGACTTTTCATTATTCAACTAGGTAATATTATCAGTGTAATGATGCCACCTAAATGGTGCACTGATGATGTCACCTACTTGGGTAATGGAATATCTGCCAGCAAACAAACTCAGAGAGCATCCACAGTCCAAGCTTGAACTACGGATATTGGAACCAGTCAAAGTAGATGATGTTAAATTTGATTGGATGTCAGTTAATTAGAATCAAACCCACCACTCTAGTGAAACAGATGCACTTTGCTCTCTTTAAGCTTACTAACCCAATTTTACAGATCTGGTTTATTAAGGTTTAAGATGACACAGGCTTTATGTTTTTCATATGAAGGTAATCCTGGAGGAATTAATCTGAATGTCATTTGTCCTGTGCCTTGAGTTCCATCTTGTAACAGCATCAGGTTCTCCCAAGGCCATGAAAGAAAACTCAGTAACAAGATATCCAGTTTGTTCTTCTGGCCTAGACTTTAAGATAAGCATAAGTAAATAATCTGTACAATTATGATTTAGAATGAACCGTAGAACTATAGAGGCAAATGTCAGTATTTGAAAGTGAAATGTGTCTTTTGTAAATTGATAAATTGATTTGATGTTTTTACAATAACTTAAGCAAGTACTTATTTAGGAGCTTAAGAATTTAGCACAATTTCTTAAATTCTTAAGCTCCTAAATATTTATTTATTTCTTTTATTTATTTATTTTTGTCAATTGCTTACAAAATAATAGGTATGAGTAAAAACATAGTTATGAATACATGAATACATATAAGAAAAATAAAATAAAGAAATAAAAGAAACAATAGGACAGGGATGGTAGGCATGTTGGTGCGCTTATGCATGCCCCCTACAGACCTCTTAGGATAAGGGATGAGGTCAAGAGTAGACAGTCTAAGGTTAAAGTTTTTGGGGTTTGGGGAAGAAAACACAGAGTCAGGTAGAGTATTCCAGACATTGACCACTCTGATGCTGAAGTCGTATTCCCTTCAATCAAGTTTGGTACAATTAACCTTGAGTTTGTATCTATTGTTTGCTCTTGTGTTGTTATGGTTGAAGCTGAAGTATTCATTGACAGGTAGAACAGTGCAATTATGATTTTATATACTATACTTATATCGGACCGAAGGCGGCATAGTTCTAGTTATCTAGGTCTAGAATTTCAAGTCTGGTGGCATAAGGTATTCTGCAATGAGTAGAGGAGTGGAGAACTCTTCTTATGAAATATTTCTGGACTTTCTCAACTGTGTTAATATCAGCTACGTAATGTGGGTTCCAGACTGATGAGCTATATTCGAGTATTGCTCTAGCGAATGTTTTCTATGCTCAGTAGTGTAATATAACCAGAGAAAAAGCTACATAAGATTAGGTTAAGAACTCTTAATGCCTTTTTGGCTATGTAGTTACAGTGGGCTCTAGCACTTAGTTCATTAGAGATGAGAACTCCAAGATCCTTGACAGAGTTTGGGGTTAGGGTTTGGGTTTGGATTAGGGTTAGGGTTAGGTCTTGACTATTCAACCTGTATTTTATTTTCTGATTATTATTATTTTTGCCAATATGTAGGACAGAGCATTTATTTGTTGAGATTTGAAGTTGCCATTTGTTTGGCCATTCTGATGCATAGTCAAGGACTTTTTGAAGGGTAGCAATATTGTCTGTGTTGTTGAATATTTTTACATCATCAGCGAAGAGAACACAGTTGCTCTTAATATGATCACAGAGATCATTTATGTAGAGTATGAAAAGAGTTGGTCCTAGAGCACTGCCTTGGGGACACCACTGTTGACAGGTACAGAATTTGATAGGACACTCCCAATTTTGACCATTTGTTGTCTGTTTGACAGGAATGCTTCTATCCAGTTATGCAGGTGTCCAGAGATACCATAAGATTTTAGTTTTAGGAGTAGTTTGTTGTGTACCACTGAATCAAAGGCTTTACAAAAGTCTATGTAGATTGCATATGTTGCTTTACCCTGATCGAGTTGTGTAGTCCATATGTTTTTGCAGTGTAAGAGTTGCAGATTACATGATAGTATTTTTCTGAAACCAAATTGTTTATTAGAGAGTAGGTTGTTTGTCTCTAAGTGGAGGATGATGGATTGGTTAATAATTGATTCCATGACTTTACAAGTGACACAGCATAAAGAGGTTGATCTGTAATTTTCAACTAGGCAGGGGTCTCCCTTTTTGAAGATGGGGTGACTGTGGCTTGTGACCATAGTTTTGGCAAGGAGCTGGTCCTGAAAGATTTTTCAAAGATTATGCTTAGAGGTTCTGCTATGGCAGTGGATAGCTTTTTTAAGAAGTATGCACATATTCTGTCTAGTCCAATAGATTGCATAGTGCTTTTTGAACATTGTCTTCTGTAAAATCGATATGTATTAGATCATTGTAGTTGTCTGTGGTTTGACTATGAAATACTGGGCAAGATCCATTGCTGTTTACAAATAGTGAGCCAAAGAATGTGTTAAAGAGGTTGGCTTTAATAGTGTCATCGTTGCAGTCTTTACCATTAGGTCCTTTCAGGGGTGTGATAGACCTTGAGTCTTTTAGTTTGTTGTTTAAAAAATTGTATAAAGTATGGGTGGAATTGGTGTGTAGAAGGTTTGCTTCTTGTTTAATGTGATAATTGGTGCATTCAGTTTTTATCTGGTGGCATAAATTTTTGTATTGGCTTTTGAAGTTGGCAATGTGACCAAATTTGTTTTTTTTTCACCAAAATGATCTCTTTTTGGATTGAAGCTTCCTTATTGTTATGGCTAATTTGTTTGTTTTCCCTGGTTTTGGGAGTTGTTAATGGTACATATAGTTTGATGATTCTTTTGACTTCAAGTAAAAATATGTTGTAATGGTCTTCTACAGTAATGCATCCAGTGAATAGAAATTGCCAATCAAGGGATGAGAGATCATTGTTTATAGGATCATAGTTGCCTTTTTTGAAGTTATAATTGATAATTCTGTCGTGATGATTTTTGTGTGGACATATGTTGAGACAAAAGTCAATCATGTTGTGGTCACTGTTGGAAAAGGGTTCTTTAATTTGTATTCCTTAAATTGAATTCAAACGATTACAAAAGATGAGATTGAGGCAGTTGTTATGTCTAGTGTTGTTGGTTACTAGTTGTTCTAGTCCCAGATTTGTTACTGCATTGTAGAAGGTTGCGTGTGTGGGTTCAGTTGTACATTCGCTAAGGGTCCAGTTAATATGTGGTAGATTGAAGTCACCAAGAAAGATAAAACATGTGGGCAGGATACTGCCCATGTTAGTAGTGGGCAGGATACTGCCCATTTAGCTTGTTTGCATGTTCGATGTCATAATCAGGGGCTCTGTAACATAGTAAGAACTGAAATGTGATATTTAAGGACAGTTCACAGACAATGGTCTCAGTAAGCTCCTGGGTAACTTGGATGTTTTTTAGATGTAGGGACTTTTTATAGAAGATAGCAACACCACCTCCTCTACAGATTTCACAATCTGATCAGTAAACATGATAGTCTATTACTGTGGTAATGGAGTCAGGGAGAGATGTGTTGAGCCATGTTTCACAGACAAATATGATGTCAAATTTAGCTGTATTTAGTAAGAGGAGAAATTCAAGTTTTTTATTTACAAGTCTTCTTGCATTGAGTAGCTTGCATTTAAGGCCAGTTGTGGTTGGAATAGAGGTAGCATGTGTGCCTAATTTTGTGTCATGTTGGATTGGATGGGGTGGGGTTGGAAGCAGAGTTGTGGGTTGTGTGACTTTCTTTTGATGCAATCAGCTTGGGAGTCAATGTATAGGTCCTTTTCTCCATTGTCTAGATGGTTTTTGAGTTCTGTGCAGAGTTCACGGGAGCGGATTCTTTACAGTATGGATAAGTCTGGTCTTGAGCAAAGTTTTTTGTGGTTGGGATTGGTTTTAGCAATGGTATTTATTGTATGAATGAATATGCGTTTGCTGGACTCATTTTTGCATACAATTCTACAAAATCTTGGGGCCACAGAGCTGTCATTATATTTGCACCTAGAGCCATCTCTGGTTATTTCAATGATATCTTCAGGAGAGATGTTTGTTGTATTTGAGTTGCTTATGATATCACAAACTTTGGTGATGTCATCTGATTCATTGGTGTCTTCAAGACCAAATAAGATGGCATTTGGATGTTTCTGTTTACGTTCCATGGTGTGTCTGATGAGTAAGGAGATATTATTTGTGGAATTATTTGAAGGGATAGTAATTGTTTGTGGCTGTGGTTTGGTGGTTATTTTTGGTTGTAGTTGTGATTGTAGTTGAGATAGTGGTTATGGTTGTTGTGGGATTTGATTTTGAGCTGATAGGTACTCACTTATCTGTGCTGTATTTTTTTTTTTCAAGAGAGATTATAGTTGTTTCAAAATGTATTGCTAAGCGTTCTTCTATTGAGTGAATGAGTGAGTCTATGCTTTCAATTCTGTCAGGTAGGGTACTCAGTTTGTTTAGCTTAGGAGAACATGATGGACATAGATAAAAGAATGTATCTGAATTTTTAACCATATCAGCTAGGCTTTTGTTTGCATTTAAGCAGGCAGGGTGGGCTAGATTATCACATAGGTGGCATTTGATGTAAATTTTGCTTTCATTGATGGTTTCAGGACATCTGAAACAGGTGCAGGAGTCTGGGAGGTCATTGGTAGAGATATTTTTCTTTTGTTTTGGTTTGGAGTTTTTGGCTGGCATGGTCAATGGCAATAGTACAGTAATCAATTACAATAGCTAGTTCATGTGATAGGTAGAAAGTTACTTAATGAATGTTAGTAATTAATAAATGTTAATTGCTATGTTAGAGAACAAATCAAAAGTAAGGTTATTATTAAAAATCAATAAATCAATCAATTGGTTATTCAAATCACTCTAATCAAATAATTTTGCTAAGCAACAAACAGCCTAATTTATTACAGTAATTACTAAACACAGTGGTCAATTAATTCACTAAATCACTGATTTTACTAATCAGATATTCAGTAATTACACTATATGCACTAAACACTCAATCATACTAATCAATAAAAACAATAAATCAATTAATCATTTGATAAAAATTAATTATTTTAAAGAAATTGATTTTTTGAGATAATGAAGTAATGAAGTAGTATTGAGAGTTTGTATGTAAAGGGTTATTGCTTTGCTTTGCTTAGCTGTTGCTGATATCTGAGAATAGGTTTATAACCCCTAATAAACTGGCAGGAGGTCTCTTTTCCTGGGCTGTTTGGAAATGACTCTAAACCCTGTAAGCGATATCTTATTGCATGCCCAGGTCTCCTGAAGCAGGGCCACATCAAATGAGTGAATATAATTGGTGAATTCTGTGGTACCACACCTTCTCTCCCAACCTGCTATGTTCCACAAAAGGCACTTAAGTGTGCAGGGCGGGGTTTTGCCAAATTTAATAGTCATTCTGTGTGATTATTTTTTTCCAGAGTGCCCTTCAGATACGAAAAGATACGAAAAGATACACCTGTTGTTAAGTGGCAGGGTCGTCCTCTTTAGGAGGCAAAGGCAAGGAAGGAAGGAGGGGAGGCAAGCCTTGTTCATGGCGCGGTAAGGCTCTAAACACACTCCAGTTTGTACTTGTGGCATTAATTGGTTGCTTAGCTGGCAAGTATTCAGCAACATCAACAGATGGAGTTTGAAGTAGCCCTGTATCTTCAAATTTATGAATTAGACATTCTGGAGACAGTGCCAAGGGAGCTTCCATTGGTAAATCAGTATCGACTCCCTGGAGTCCAAGGGAATCCTTAGCAGGTAGTGAAAGACTCCAGAGCTCGGATTTAACTGCATCCAGATGCTTTATGATTTGGGCCTTTTCTTGCTGTGGAAGTGAACAAAAGGAGTCAAAGAGCTGTCTCTTGGGTCATGAAACGTCTTCAGATCGAAGCTACAAATACTGACTGCGTCATCGTCTTTCTCCCTCTGCTTCCTTTTCAAACTAAAGTCCCACTGTGATCCAGGAGTTAGAAACGTGATTGAATTTCCTCACCACAAAGAGTACTGCCCACAGGAGGAAGAGGTGGCCTTCCCTCTCTGGGCCCTGCTGGTGTTTCCTCCAGCACTGCACTGTCCGGGAGGCTGGGCCGTTGCCCCGGCTACTTCTCTTGCTTCCACAGCCTTCCCTTCCTCCTCACGGGGGGATTTGCGGCCAGCTGCTGGAGCTTCCGGTGGTGAGGTGGGAACTAACAGAGGTATAGAGGTCTACTCGTGATTCTTCTTGCCTCTTCTTGCTGTCAGTGCGATCCCTTGGGGTGCATGAATCCGAGAGAGAAATGTGACAGTGCAGGGGAAATCGAGCTGTAGTGAGGGGAAGGCAGCTCCCATTGCAGCAAAGAGAAACCCCTCAGAGCCTGATGAGCAAGAGACTGCCATTTTGTTAATGGTGGTCCCAAAGTCCAGTCTGCCACTGACAAAAGGAAGCAAGTGAAAGACAGATTGTGGTGACCAACGGTGAAAGGTGCAAGTGAGGAAGGGTTTTTTTTTAATGCTGTGGATCCACAGAAAATTGTTGAAAGAATCTGATTGAATCTAAAAATCTGATCTAATCTGAAAGAATCTAAAAGGAAGTGGCTAAGGAATAGAAGTGAGGTGGGTGAAAGTGAAAGAGCTGGACAGATAGAAAATAATGACAGTAACAAAAGAAGCAAAGAAGACTGGGAAGTTGGTGAGATTTGCTACATCGTTATTAGCCAAAGGGATTCTAGCTGTTGGAAGGTCTGGGGGACTTGGATCACTTTCTGTGGGAAAGACTGCATTAGATTTGAGATGAGAAGATCGGAGTAAGTGAAATAAACGGAGATAGCGTGGTAAAAGGAGGCACTTTTGAAAGCTCTAAAAAAGCTGAATTTAAGATCCCCAAGAAAAGATGAAAAGAGAACGGGACATAATTGAGTGAGTGGAGATTTTGAGAGGACATCGTTATTACTCAGCAATTTTCTATTTCCGGGTATCCAGATCGCAAACGTGTAATTCCAGTGAATGAAAGTGGAACAGCTACTTTAAGATTCTTTTTCTTTTCTCTCTCTTTCTACTTTTTCTATCTCTTTCTGGTGTTCTGATCAGTCAATGCTTCTCTCTCATTTTTTTTGATTCCTATATAGTATTTTTCATATATATATATATATATATATATATATATATATATATATATATATATATATATATATATATATATATATATTTTTCTGAGGTTCTCGCAGGACATGAAATTGATTTTAAAAATACCAGAACCATCGCCAAAACCGAACACTTCAACAGCAGAATAATCAGAGAAGCCATAGAGATAGAAAAACGCCCACACAGCATGAACAAACGAGATGACACCTCCCGCCTTCCAGCCATTTGGAAACCCACCCTCATGAACAGATGAGTACCTAACATGAAGAAGGACACCAGACCCACACCCATGAGAGCCACACAAGATGCCACCACCACACTTCCATGTAGAAAACAGACTCACACCCACTCAGAAGATGAGACACGACCATGGACCAGAAGCTGCACTACAGCTGCATCACTACCCACTTCAAACCCTCCGAGCCATACATGAAGCAAACCGACACCCACTATGAAGATGCAGCACGACCACGAACTAGAAGCCAAACAGCAAGATCACAACTCACCAGCTCAAATCCCCAGCAACTAAGACTAACCGGAGCACAACCAAGCTCCCACCTGAACAGAACACGCCCAACCAATCAGAACACAACCAAACCCCTACCAATGAGAACACACCCCACCCAATCAGAACACAGCCAAGCCCCCACCAAATCAAGTCCCAACCCCACTGGCAGTTAAAGGAGGAAGCAGCTGCAATCTCACATTACTCTGAGAAGCACAGAGCCGGAGACAGAAGCCTGAAGATGATGAATGAGACTTCATCGAAACGCTGCCAGATACTTCAATCTTATGCGGGAGAAAGCCCGAACAACCAAAGATCCATATATATATATATATATATATATATATTTGTTTTCTGAGGTTCTCATGGTATTTATATGTAGATCTTTGGTTGTTCGGTTTTCTCCCGCGTAAGATTTGAAGTATCTAGGCAACGTTTCGATGAAGTCTCATTCATCATCTTCAGGCTTCTGTCTCCAGCTCTGTGCTTCTCAGAGAAATGGAGATTGCAGCTGCTTCCTTCTTTAACTGCCAGTGGGGTGGAACTTGATTGGGTGGGGGCTTGGCTGTGTTCTGATTGGGTGGGGTGTTTCTCATTGGTAGGGGTTTGGCTGTGTTCTGATTGGTTGGGGGTTAGCCGTGTTCTGATTGGTTGGAGGCGTGTTCTGTTCAGGAGGGGCTTGGTTGTGCTCAGGTTAGTTTTAGTTGCTGGGGATTTGAGCTGGAGAGTTGTGATCTTGCTGTTTGGCTTCTAGTTCGTGGTCCTGCTGCATCTTCATAGTGGGTGTTGGTTTGCTTCATGTATGGCTCAGAGGGGTTTGAAGTGGGTAGTGATGCAGCTGCAGTGCAGCTTCTGGTCCATGGTCGTTTCTCATTTTCTGAATGGGTGGGAGTCTGTTTTCTACATGGAAGTGTGGTGGTGGCATCTTGTGTGGCTCTCATGGGTGTGGGTCCAGTGTCCTTCTTCATGTTAGGTACTCGTCTGTTCATGAGGGCGGGTTTCCAAATGGCTGGAAGGCGGGAGGTGTGCAGCTGCATCACTACCCACTTCAAACCCCTCTGAGCCATACATGAAGCAAACCAACACCCACTATGAAGATGCAGCAGGACCACGAACTAGAAGCCAAACAGCAAGATCACAACTCTCCAGCTCAAATCCCCAGCAACTAAAACTAACCTGAGCACAACCAAGCCCCTCCTGAACAGAACACGCCTCCAACCAATCAGAACACGGCTAACCCCCAACCAATCAGAACACAGCCAAACCCCTACCAATGAGAACACACCCCCACCCAATCAGAACACAGCCAAGCCCCCACCCAATCAAGTTCCACCCCCACTGGCAGTTAAAAGAAGGAAGCAGCTGCAATCTCCATTTCTCTGAGAAGCACAGAGCTGGAGACAGAAGCCTGAAGATGATGAATGAGACTTCATCGAAACGTTGCCTAGATACTTCAAATCTTACGCGGGAGAAAACCCGAACAACCAAAGATCTACATATATATATATGTATATATATACACATACACACACACACACACACACACACACACACACACAAGGCAGAGGGAAATTGTTTACTGCAATTGTGATGCATTCTGTTTGATTTAATTGATTTACAAGTAATAATGATAATTATATTTTTACCAGTTATATAAATAGAAAAGATAAAGGAAATAAGGATAACTTTAAGTACCATTTAATCACTGATTATAATTAATGTTTTTATATTAATAATTGCATTTACTGGGCAGATCATCTTGAACATCTAATTGATTTACTGTTTGGCTACTATATGGTTGTGTATGATCAAGAATATTGAAAAAATAATAGGGTTTGATAAAATAGTTATTTAGAAGAAACATCTTTCAAAGATAGTACTTTAGATCATCTATATATATTTAGTTATATAAGATTTAGATTAGAGTGACAGGATTAAATATTGTTTATTAGGAGTATTTTGAACCTATGTATAGATATTTAGTAACAATTAATAACAAAGGTTAGGTTATATATAAATTATATATATGATATCGAATTCAGATTTGAAAATATACTGGCTTAATATTACTGCTTATAAGAAACATCACCCCACTAAATATATACAGAGCTTAGATACTGAAGAGAGTGATAGATTAATTAATTAATTGAATTATTGATCAATTTTAATATATACTATTGACTTTTACCATTGAATGTTAATTTGGGACAACATAACCAATATATTAAAACAACAAAAACAAATTTTAAAAGAAATGACATCTACAACAACTACAACTACAACTCTGAAAACCAGAAGAAAGGCCACCTCGATGCTAACAACTATGTTGGCAATACCTTTGCCCACGGCACAAAAGACAATTGAAGAGACAAGACCATTGGAGAAACAAACCACCTCCTCGAATGTTAATATCCAAGCAATTCTGCTTACTCTACAAGAATCAATGTCGAAACTGCAAGAAACCATGATGAAAAACCACAATGAGACAAGAGCAGATATAAAAGAAGAGATGGGGAAACTAAAAGCAGAAATGAAGGCAGATATTTCCAATGTAGAAGAGAAAGTTGGAGTAATACAGCAGGCTTTGGAGAAAAATGAAGCAACAATAAAAGAGGTAGAGAAAAGAACAGAATGAACTGAAAGGAAACTGGAAATGGTAGATGAACAACTAAAGAATGTGAGCAAGGAAATGGAGGATTCCTTGATCTATTTAGAGATGGACCAAGCTGCTACACACTTGAGATTCCAGAATATATTGGAATTAGGGGAAGAAGACTTGGAACAAGTAATGGCAGAAACGTTGGTGGAACTATTGGAAAAGGACAAAGATGACATCTTGAGAGAGTTTGATGGCATCTACAGAGTTAGTACAAATTACGCAAGATGCCACAAATGCCCAAGAGAAATCCATATATGATTTGCGAGAAGGAATGTCCAGGACATTATATATAAGATATCAAGAGAAGAATCAATTATGTACAAAGGCAAAGAAGTCTTGGTACTCAAACAAATACCAAAAAGAGTAAGAAATCAAAGATGAGACTATAAATTTTTAGCGGCCCACTTAAATAAAAAAGGAATCATATTTAAATGGCTAATTCCAGAGGGGATGTTAGTTTTGTGGGAGGAAAGGAGAATTAAAATAGATACTATGGAAAAGGCCCAGGAATTTTATGACTGGTTGGTAGGCCTGGAAGAGCAGAGCAGTAAGGATGAATTGGTATCGAACTCCCAAGAAGATCAAGACCAACATACGAATAGATATGGAGTCTTAGGAAATCAAGGAAACAGTCAATCATGCCAGGGGAGAGTAGAAGATAGGATACACTGTCAGGCACAAAGAGAAACTGGAGTAGTTACAAGACAAAGAGTGAAACAAAACTAAATAATGGAAGAAGAAAGGAAAATATTGTCAATTAACATAAATGGTTTAAACTCTACGATAAAAAGGAAAAGGACAATAGCTAACTAATTAAGCAAAATGCTGACATAGTATGCCTACAAGAAACTCATATAAAGAAATCTGATGAAAGATATTTAGAATGCCTGAAATTAGGGAAGGTATTTACTGCACCAGCAGATGCTGGGAAAAAGAAAGGGATTGCAATGTATGTGAAAGTGGCTATGAAAGTACAGCTAATATGGCCGGACCCTGATGGAAGAACTCTGGTTTTGCAGATCTGGATTAATGCTATCCCAATCCTTTTAGTGGCAATCTATGCCCCAAATGGAGAGCAAAAAGAGTTTTTCAAGTATTTGCATGAAAAAATAGTAGGAATGGAAAAAAGAAAGATTTGTATCATAGGGGATTTTAATGCTATTGCTGATGATCAAAAAGACCACAGTATTGGGGGTAGGAACAGAAAAAGAGAGAGAGCTTCCCAAAACATGTATGGAAATGATGAGGGAGTTAAATTTGATTGATATATGGAGAAGGTTAAACCCTGAGAAAAAAACAGTTTACATTTTATTCAAATCCCCACCAAATATGGACACGAATTGACATGGCATGGATGAATGGGGAAATAGAAATGAAATAAAAGAGATTGAAATTTTACCTAATGAATGGGCAGACCACAATCCAATTCAAATAATTTGGAAAGGTAGGAAAAAAACCAGGAAAAAGTGGACACTAAATACGCAGTTAATTAGAGAAAAAGAATATATGAACAAACTTCAGAAGGAATTAAATTATTTCTTAAAAGAAAATAACAATGGAGTAACTATGAAAGAAAATATTTGGGACACAATGAAGACAGTAATAAGAGGTATAACAATCTCTTATAATGCCAAGAGGAATAAAGAAAAATATGCTGAGCAAAATAAACTACAAGAAAAAATTAAAGAATTAGAAATTCAATTACAAAATACACCAAAGGATTCAAGACTACAAAACCAGATGACAATAACTAAACACAAATTGAATTCAATTGAACAAGAAAGAATGATTATAAACCTGAATTCAACTAGACAAACTTATTTTGAGCATGCTAATAATCCAGTGACATGGTTGTCCTATAGACTTAAAAAAGGCAATGAAAAAAGATTGATTTACCAATTAATAGATGGAAATGGAGATACACAACAGGGGATAGAACAGAAAAAAGAAATTGCCCACAAGTATTTTGAAGACATATAAAAAGGAAGAGGTCAATGAGGATAGGATAAGAAGCTATTTAGATAAAATGAAAGATAAAGTAATTGGGGAGGGATGAAAGAATTATTAAACAAAGATATTACTTGGTCTGAATTGAAAACAGCAATAGAGAACCAGAAAAATAGTAAATCTCCGAGACCAGATGGGATCCCAGGGGAATTATATAAGGCAATAGGTGAACTAATAGGACCCCTTATGCTGGAAGTTTTTAACAATGTCTTATTGACAGCCAGAATGCCGGATTCATGGAGGGGTGGATTGACACTGCTGATCCCAAAGGAAGACTTGGACCCCCGATATATACAAAACTACAGGGCAATTTCCTTGTTAAATACAGATTATAAAATATTCACTTCTATTGTTGCAAACAGATTAAAAAGAATTTTGAATGATTTTACTCATCAAGACCAAAATGGATTTCACCTGAATCAGGAATAATTTAAGAATAGTACTAGATGTCCTGGAATTTTATGAAGCCCACCCTGAAAAACAAATAGCCCTTATGTTTTTAGATGCACAGAAGGCCTTCGATAACCTGAATTGGCAATTTTTAATCCAAAGAATTTATGATATAAATTTAGGCACCAAATTCAAAAATAACTACTATTTATGATACACAACAGGCGAACATCACGATAAATGGGGAATATACCTGCCAAATTAAAATAGTGATTATAGTAACACTCTCACCTATAGTAATACTCTCACCCCTGCTCTTCATATTATCATTGGAAACATTATTAACATACATTAGACAAAATTCAGACATAAAAGGATTAAAGGTTAAGAAAGAAGAATATAAGCTGCAAGCGTTTGCAGATTTTTTTTTTTTTTGCATGATTTTTTTTATTGAAGAGCCAATTGAAAGAGGACAAAAACTGATGAACGAATTAGAACAATTTGGAGTAGTTGCAGGATTAAAAATTAATAGAAAGAAAACAAAATTAATGACTAAAAATCTAACAGGAAAACAGAAGTTAGAATTAGAAAAGGTCATGGGATTTCAAGTGATAACAAAAGTTAAATACTTGGGAATATGACTGACAGCACATTGCAAAACACTAAAGGAAAATAACTTTGGCATTAAAAGGAAAAGATACATCAATGTATTATGACAGCTGGAACTGCTGGTACGAATGGATGGAACAAAGATCGAGTAAACAACAAAGGGCAAAAGAAAATAGGTTATAATCTTAGTAGTGTATGTATATATATATACATTCGCACAAGGTGTAAGAGTATAGAGGGTACAAAATAAGGTTGAAAATAAGATCCAACAAACTGTCGAGGACGAAATAGCTTTTAATTGTCTCCTGGATTTTCTTTTTCACTTTTTCTTCTTTATTTCTTTTTTCTCTTTCACATTTATCTATGTGTTGTTTGTCTGTTTTAATTGTAAAATTAATAAAGTTTATTGTTTAAAAAGGAATTTAGCACAATATGATTTTTTTTAAATAAATAAATAAAACAATTTCATTGTGTGTACTACAGTCTGGCTACTCAGCAGGAACATTTTCAGAAAGTGTGGGGAAAGGATTTAAAAGAAGGAATTAAAATGGCAGAGCTAAGGAAAAAAGTAGTCAAGATGTTATTAGAAAAAGTGCCCAAATTAACAGGAATTAATTTATATGGTCGATATTCTTTATTTAGGAAACATGTTGTCAAAAACATGCAATCATATACTACAGTAGAGGAAACAGTGTTTTAATTAATGAACAGTTTAACGAACTATATTTTCCACTAACAAATTTAGCTATCAGTCTTTGCCTTCTCTGATCTCTTTTATTTCCCTTATAACTCCTTCAAGTGATCTTTCCATCTCTCTTGGCTGAGTATGCCTTTCAGTCAACACTTACCAGAAGTTATTCACTTTTGAATCTCACTGTTTGAATTTAATCGTTTCTTGTTTCTCAGTCATGTAACCAGATAGGTAATAGCCCAATATGTTGCAGAGATCAGTGGATGGGTAAATTAGGGCACCACAGATTATGAATGAGAGAGGGATTCATCCATTTCACAATTTCATGTGAAGTTATCTAACTTCTTCTTTTTAAACTACTGTACTACCAATAAATCATTCTTATTGTATGCAGCAGTCAGCTTATGTTCTTTGTGGATTGTTAAAATAATAATGATAATAATAATATATAATGGAAAAGGACACAAAAAAATGCTCAACAATGAAAATAAAGTGTTTAGATGCCCTATACTAGAAAAAATAGCATACAGAGTTATATGGAAATGCATCTGAATTTAAGGTGCATTTTTCATTTTAAAATATCTCAGAGTGATGATGTGGATATGGAGAAATTATACTTAAGACAGAAAAAAATCTGAGAAACTAAAAAGAAAATAAAAATGCTTTTTTATCCATCCCTATTACAAGCAGAGAGGAAAACAACTTTAAGAGATCTATTTGAAAAGGGCAAAGTTGATGTTACCTTTGTTGAAAGGTGTCAAAATGCCTTTCCTTTGAAGATTCGATTTTCCCGCTGAGAGAGCTCCGGTGCAAGGATATGGACAACTGCTTGAAAGCTGGATCTTTTTATTTTTCAGGAAGGCGAGGGACAGCAAGAAGTCTGCATTCCTGGACTAGGTAGCTTCGTGTGGTAAGCCCCTGGTTTTTTATACCCTTTTCTCCTTTTGTGTGTGAATGTTTGTATTTGTGCTTAATGTGTCAAATCCTGTTTGAATTTTGTCTTTATTCCTGCTGGAGGGCAAACTCCGTGGGGTGCGGAAAGCAAACTCTGTGGGGTGGTTAGATTGTATTATGTGTTTTTTTTTTCCTAATCTCTTTTAGATTTATAATGGATTTTCATATTTGTCTGGTGGCAATCTCCTTTCTGTCTCTTTTGTAATTTATATTTTTTGTGTGTCTTTTGTCTGTTTGTTTTGCTTATTTGGTATGTCCTGTGTTCGTAAGGGTTTCCTTTTCTTATTTGTCTAGTTTTCTCTATAGCTTTTATCTATAGGGATTCTTTAATACCTTTTATTTGATTCCTTTTCCTATGTAAGTTTGTTTTATGGCTGGCCTGATATTCCCCTTTGGCTTTTCCTGTTTGAGTGACACTACTGTCTTCGTGAAGTCCCCTTTCCACATCTTCAAAGTTCACAATTTTATCCTATATTTTGTTGTAGCCATTGCTCATACTAACTTGGCCACAGTTAAGAACCTAACATTTCTGTTAGCATGAGGCCAGATCTGTCAGATTCCTTCTTAATTTCTTAGACAAGCTTAAGTACTTGAAAGTAGACAGGGAATCAAATATTTTATTGTCTAAATTTTTCCTACAATGTGAATTCTCAACTTTTCATGTTTACAATAATTAATGGCTTAAATTAAAGTTCTCAGAATCCATTATCAAAGAGTAAGAAAAACTATTTCTCTATGTCATTTTAATCCTGGTTAAGATTTAAATCTTAATTTAAATTTAATTCAGTTTTGGTTACATTCAATAAAAGTTTCATGACATGAAAATATAAATAAATAAGCTATCCATATTATTATAGTAAATAATATGAGTTTTACATTCTGAATATGAATACACAGAGAGAGAGAGAGAGAGACATACAGTGACAAGATTAGATTGTTTAGATTAGCCAAACTTTTTTTAAAAAATAGTCTGATGACTAAACATAAAAACTAGCCAATAAAAAAGGAAGAGAAAAGGCATTAAAATATTTAAACATTAAAAAAGACTAAAAAGCAACTCTAAGGCGGAGGGGAGATAGATAAAAAACAAAAAGGAAACTAAAAACTACTATGACATGTGAATGAAAAATATTGAACATGCAGTAAAATAACTACTGACAGTCTATCTCCCATTAAAATAAATAAATAAAAAATATGAAGAATATTTTTTGTTGAGAATGGTGACTGCTTTTCATAAACAAAGTTGAATTTTAATAACATTTCTTTATGGATAACCAACTTTCTATGGGACTTTATTATTTTGCCATAATACGGTAGAGATAAATTATCTCTGGGAGAAAATATCTATAAATTCTTCATAATATAGTGAAAATATGTCAACATCATTGTCATTTAGAAGTTACCGTTTTTTTAAAGATCCTAGCTTCTCTAGCTGTCTCGATATGAAACCACAATCCTAGGTTTACAAAGAGCATTTTCAATTGTGTTCTGTTGACTGACCCTCAGACATTTCATGCTCTTTGTGAATAATCCTACAAAACTGTTTTAAATGTAATTTCAATTTACCATAATAGCTTAGGAGGTGTCACTAAAGTGATCATTGTAGTACATGACTTTAGGCCTACCTACACAGATGGTAAGAGAAGTAACTTCTTTGGCATTATTTTCCATCATCAGGATCATCTTCATCACCATGAGAGTAATGGGGAAAACAATATGCAAAGCTCTCCGATTTTGACTCCAAAGTATTCCCTTGAACATAAGCTACAAGGTCAGCATATAGGAAATAGAAATTCTAGATAAATCAAATAATCATTGATTCTACATGTTAGATCAATTTTTCCCTTACTTCCGCTTATTCTAAGCATGTCTTTTGATTATGTACACATGATAACCTTTTATATATAAGCACAATATGCAAAATTAAATATGCAAAATTAAAGCCAGACATAGATTGCATACTTCGTTTATTTCAAGTAATGTAGAACACATGTCTAGTGCCTTGTCACTATCTTATCTTACCATTAGGGGGTTCAGCCCTGATCAACCCAAGTCAGAATGCCCTTCACTCTGCTTAGCATCTAGCTCTTTTTGACATGAACATCAAAGTTTAGAGAGATGGGTGGGACATAAACAATAAAACCTCCAAAGCTTCAGTTGATATTTGCTTGTTTTGCTCGCTAATAAAACTTAACACCCACACTCACAGGTGCAACCCACACACACACACACAACAGACACACAATGGACAGCTTGAAAGAGCCGGAAAGTTTAGAAGTTGTAAAAGAGAACAGGAATTTCTGATTATGACCTTTGAATCATTCCAACAGAAAATGCAAGATTTTCTCCCCTTCCTACTTTTTATTGTAGATTGATTTTACAGTTAACTTCCTTGGGTGTATCAAGTAAATTATTGACTGCGTTATGAACCCATTCATTATTCTTGATTCCTCTCACACTTAAATGAGCTTGAGGGTACTTCGATTGTAATTCCTTAATTGAAAATATTGTAATAATTTATAGTAATGCCAATGGCATAAACTACCCCTTTCTTTTTACCTGTCACAAATTCACCAAGTGAAACTTAGCTGATATTTGCCAACTATTACTGTTACTCTAAGCATCTCTTCACTTGCTCAATGTTCAGAAGTGTTATTCTATTTTCAAGTGACTTTCTCTTTCGTGAAAGTTTGGAACTTCCTTTCAAAAACTTTTAAAATTTTTGTTGCTGTTAAAAAACAAAAGTAGGCATCCTTTTACAATTGTAAAATAGTGACAAGAATGTCATGTTTCTGTTTTAATACAGTGCTGAAATCTGTTTCTTAGTTTGGCAAAACAAATCTTCTCTATAGATAGCAATTTCATTTCCACCTCATTCTCATGATGCATTCATATGTCTCTAGCATTAATAATTTAATCAATTAAAATTAATTAATAAATTGAAGGCCATTGAAAACAAGGCTGATGGTAGACAAGATGACTGGATGCCATCACTGAGGACATAAGCAGGAACTCAGAAGCAGTGACCAATGTAGTTTTGGCAAGATAATGTCCATTATGTCCTGAAGAGTGGAAGTGGCTGAATGATTGAGCATCAGCAACAAGATGAATTTTAATGGTATTTCTGACTGCCACCTCATCTTTTTGTATGGTTACGTTCTACTTTATGATCATAGGTTGACAAAAAAATCCTGCATGATTTTTTTTCCCTTAGCTATTGGACTGAAGCTCAAGAAACCAGAAAACATTAACACCAATAAAGAGAAGACTAAATGTTTAATGATAGAAGACTTTCATGTACTCTTAATCATGTTTCCAATTATATATGTTATTTAAAACATATATAATAAAAATAAATAAAAATAGACTCACTTGTGTCCCTTGGCCACCTCATAAAATAAGAATTATATACCCAAGAATTACTTTTCCATTCAATTAAATCACTGTGATTTTTAGAATGCATATAATATACTGTGCTTTATTAAGCTGATTTGCATCAGTTTTACATACTGTAAGAAAGAGCTGGTCAGTTATAAATTATAAATATGCTGAGCTTGCATATGTTAAAATTCCATTTAGGAACCGGAGAAAGTATGATATTCCCTCTTTCTTAGAACGTGATCCATTTGTATTAACAATTCTTTTGTTGGCAAATCTGTTGCTCATTGCTATTTTACCCAATGTTCTCAATGACAAATGCTGGTTTCAAGTGCAATTTTAACTTCTATTAACAGGACACAAAGTGCAATTAAGCATAGATACATTTCAAATAATTTTATTGGCATAGGGGTAGACCTTTAAAAAAAATCATTTCACATTCTAGAGTTTTGGTAAAAGCTCCATAAAGACCTTGCATTATCACAAAGCTATTAAAATAAAACAATCTTTTTGGAAGTACATCCATGACTTCAAAACTTCCACAGGTACAAGTATCATGTTTCAGAAACATAAATTTTCTACTGTTTATTTTTATTCCAGTCTTGATTACTTTCTTTCAGTATCCATTTTTATCTTGTCAATTTTCACATATTTTAGTTTGTTTTAACAGAGGCCAACAAAATCTACCAACTGCAAAAAAGAAGACATATAGAAAAAATAGAATTCTGGACTTGCTCTATCTTATAAGCTCTCCATCTGCATGCACCAATTCATTTTCATTCTTAATTTATCACACTATTTATACTGAGATCTCGCTTGACCTCTGCTGCTGGCTGGATTATGCATAAGGCCGTTCACAGATGCTCTAATGAAGAGAAGTATCCCAGAAAAGCCAGATTTAAAGCCTACTTGATATTATTCCACATTTTCCTTCTAATGTGTAACCTCTGTCCTTATATCCCATCTGCCTCTGCTTGGATCATTAGTCTTCTGCATAATGATTATTTTGAATTTATCTTCAAAGATATATATACATATATATATACCATAAATTCACACACATACACTCACTCTCTCTCTCTCTCTCTCTCTCTCTCTCTCTCACACACACACACACACACACACACACACACACACACACACCATTCTATCAAGGAGACTTAAAACCGCTTTTCCTTTTTTCAGATTTCATAGATTTATACCATATTGTTTGGCTTCACTATCTTTGGAAAAGCACAAGATCATGTTCTGGATATAAGCCTATATGAGTGGATTTCAAAGGATCCCCTTTCAATATCTGATAGACTATAGAAATTTGATAGACTATAGAAAGGGCTCAAGAATGCTGCTTTGACTCCAGATATGATGCATCACAAAGAGTAACTATGACACTACTACTTGTTCATGTTAACAAAACAGCCCATTGGTACAGATTTTTGGAATGGCTCGATTACTTTAAAAAGGCAGAATTGCAAACAGGACAAGAATGGAACAGGGAGGGTGTACCATCATATCAAATCCTATATTCGAACGAGTCCCTGGACTTCTACCCCTTATGGCATCTGTGTCAAACTACATCCTGCTTGCTCTAATCAGATTTCTGTGCTCTGTCAAAGATAATAGCATAGGGCTATGCAACAGAATGAAGATGTGCTTAACATGAAGCAAGTATCATGAGGAGACTGCCTGCTGTGCTAAATCATAGTAATTGCTGTGCCTAACTTTGAAGATTTCTCCCTGCCCCTCTAAGCATTCCCTTCTTATACATTCCATATGCTACATTCAGCAGAGCAAAGTTTCTCAACCTGATCAACTGTAAGATCCATGAACTTCAGCTCCCAGAATTCCCTATTTCAGCATCTTAGATTTGCTAAGATTGATAAATACTGAGGTAGAGATTTGGAATGGAGGGGTGGGGTTAGGGAGGATAAAATGGGAGGGACAATGTTACTTTGGTCTTGAGGATTGGCTCAGTGCTTCTTCTATTAACTTCTTCACTTTATTATGGAAGAGGAAAAGGGAAAGGAAATTCCTACTCAATAAAGGATTGTTATCTCTACATTTGTATATAAGCCTAGATATAAGATAATAAGTACTAAGGAGCCTGGATGGGCCTAGGATAGCTAGGCTGCCTGGTCCATGCAGATAGCTGTCCATCCTGGGAGCAGAATGTGATTGGAAAGGAATAGAATTTTTCAAGGTCCCTCAAGAACTGATTTTGCCATCAGGCTTGTGGATTAACAAATTAAGAGTTGGAAGGGATCTTATAGATCATCGAGTCCAATCCCCCCACCCAAGCAGGAGACCCTACACCATTTCTGACAGGTGGCAGTCCAATCTCTTCTTGAAAACTTCCAGTGGTGAAGCTCCTTCAACTTCTGAAGGTAAGTTGTTCCATTGGTTCATTGTTCTCACTGTCAGAAAATTTCTCCTTATTTCCAGGCTGAATTTCTCCTTGTTCAGTTTCCATACATTATTCCTTGTCTAAAGCCTTCAGGTGCTTTAGAAAATAGCTTGACCCCTTCCTCTCTGTGGCAGCCCCTCAAATATTGGAACATTGCTATCATGTGTTCCCTGGTCCTTCTCTTCACTAGACTAGACATGCCCAGTTCCTGCAACTGTTGATTGTATGTTTTAGCCTCCAGTCTCCTAATCATCTTGGTTGCTCTTCTCTGCACTCTTTCTTGAATCTCAACATCTTTTTTGCCTGGAGATGGACAATCTTATGAGGTAACTCATATTGTACCTCAATAACTCCATTATTATTAACATCCCTCCATCTATTATTTCCTTTTCTTGCTTAGTTCTCTTTTTATAGTTTTTAAAGTTCTTAATAATTAATATATAATTATTTTAGGTAAATATTGTTTTATATTTATTGTTTTTTTTAAGATTGTTGAAGGTTATCCAGAGTAACTTTCTATGAGATGGGTGGCTAAATAAATAAATAGATAAGGTTCTGCATACAAATGTTTGCTATCAGGATGGCAATTTTTTAAAGTAGTCCATGTGAATGCACGGCACAGAATCTTTTAAAATAAATTAAAATCCTTCATGTCAAATCATTGTGTGAGAGAATGTAGAGACTTTTGATACTCAGCCTTCAATCATTTCTCTGCCAAATATAACTCACTTATAGAAATCTTGAAAAAGGGGGAACCAAGCATTTTTGAAATCTTTTGTGTATTCTAACTTAGAACAAGATATAGACGAGTCTCTTTTTTCTTTTGTTCCCCCCACACATCATGTTTGAGGGCTTATCCATGATGTTACATGGATAAGGCCTTACCCCTTAGGAAGTATTTTCTTCTTGTCCTTAAATCACAAGAAATGTACGTCAACAAAAATGAGATGCTACCACATCTGAATTTTACTGCATCTCAGATACAATTATTTTTATTGCAGGACAATGATTGGTGGATTCTCTGACATTCTTTCCCCTGCTACTCAGCCTCACTTAATGGAAGGAAAACTAACCACCAACATTGCTGCTGAACATGTGGTAGGACATGGCTGGAGGAATACCAGGAGCGTTTTCCTGCTTCACTCAGTCCTCCTTCTTATGTACCATTAGTCAGGCAGAGTGGATATTTTTCAGGTATGATTGTTACAGGTCTAAGGATCTCATTGGATTGGAGATTGCTATTCCCATTATCACATCTCCCCACTCCAATCTCCCAAACAAAATTATCTTCAGACAAATCTATCAGTCACTTATTTTTTTCATAGTTTTATTCATTTATTCATAGTCATGGGAAACTGATATACCTATGGAGAAATCCAGGGCACTGGGAATTCTTTGCTTCAATAATCAAGAAGACCTGCTAGACCAAGAGATATCAGGAGAGTTCTTTCTCTCACACATATGCATATTTACACAGAGCTGTTGCACAGTGGGAGAGGCTACATTTTAAGGAATGAAAGGCTTTCATGAAAGAATCATTCTCCTCTTCATTTTGCATTGTCCCCAATTGGATTACCTTCCATTCCATTGTAGTTAATCATTTAATTTTCCTTTCCATTGTCACCACACACTGAAAGCCCATTTCTTCCACAACCTCCTTTTTCTCTTCTCCTCTATGTTTTACTATGGTAGTAAATAACAAGGGTGTATAAATGTCAAGTGCCTATAAAAAAAGAATATTTGTAGCTCAGTGTTGAACCATGTGATCCTTGGTACTCTCTGAGTTTGGTTGTTTTCTTAAAGATGTTTCATTACTAAACTAACTAGTAAGCTCAGAGAGAACTGAGGACCCTACAAATGTCAAGTGTTCAGCTAGATTGCTATTCCCATTGTCATATCTCCCTAACCCAACCCCCAAATGAATCTATCTTCAACCAAATCTATCAGTCACTTATTTATTCATAGTTTTATTCACTTATTCATAGCCTTGGAAATATTCCTATGGCCCAAGGTCACCCAGCCTTTCATGTAAAAGGGTGAAGTAAAATTCATGTTCTCATATTTTTTTAATGTGATGCCTTAACTACTACACCAGATTTTTGCATATGTTAATAATACTAAAAAAATGAATGGGGAAATTTGGTCTAAAGCAACTAATTGCCCATTTTATATGTAGATTAACTCCTGTTGTGAGGGGCAGATCCTTTCTATTCTATCTATCTATCTATCTATCTATCTATCTATCTATCTATCTATCTATCTATCTATCATCTAAATATAAGCAGACAAAAGAAAATATTTGGGTTAGCTATCTGGAATCCTTTATAAAATAACAATGGGTTAGGAAGAAGTACGATCACAGAAGACTTAACAATTGCTGGATGGGTCTCTACCTTGTATATGTCATTCACAGACAAATCACCAATCAAAGTGTCCTAGATTGTCCCCAACCCTTTTTTCTGACACAAATAGTAGGAAAGCCTACTTTCATACTTCTACAATAGGGTAGAGATGAGACAGAAATGACTTCATTACGGTTATTGTACAGTAAATAGAAATGCATTTTCATTTTCAGTCCATGGAAAGTGGAATGTAAGGAAAAGTTTAAGAAACTAATAAACATACAGATTTAATGTAATTTTTTTAAAAGGTTGCTTTATTTTTTGCAATTGGAATTGTGTTTACTGTTGAATATTTAACATGTAAGGAATTTAGATTTTGCTAAGTAGCTTTGGATGGGAAGCATCAGGAACAAAAGAAAATTATGAAAATATAATATCTCTGCTATTAACAACTAAAAACTCAGAACAGATGGTGTTATCTGAGAAGGAGAATTCCCACTGTTTCACTGCAGGCCAATAGAAAACCCCAAGAATATTTATATTCAAAATAATTTAAAAAAATAACCATCTAATGTAGTTTTGTCAAAGCCCTAGTATTTTTAAGATTTATTACATTTGAAATATTTAGCTTTGCTTTAAACTAATATGTCAGCTTAGATTTTTCTGTAAATTCAAGAACAATATTTGAAATATAGTTTAAATTAGATGGGGATAAATCATTTTATTTTAGTTCATGTTTGGAAAAATATTTTTAAAGTAAACTTATTTAATATATTATTTTATATTAGTTTAATATGCTATGAACAGCAAAGAGGAAATTAATATGAAGAAAACCATATATGAAGAAATATATATAGGAAACTGTATATTTAGAAAACTGTACAAAAAGGAACAAATACAAAAACCTTTATAAATCTTGGACTTCCGGTTTGAGCTTCTTCGGCAACAGACCGAAGCCTTGTCTCTGCGAGGTCAGAAATGGCCACCACAAAGAAGAACTCGACCGGAAAAGAATGTGCAGGAGGAAGATAAGAGGAGAAAGTTTTGGTTGACTGGGTCAAACAGCAAAAGCAACAAATAAGGTACCCTGGAATTGAAACTATTAAGAAAAAACAATAATGTTGTTCCCTAAGAAGATTTTTAAGCTGCAAAGGAGAGAGAAAAGGGAAAAGATTTGGTTTTTTTTTCTCCTTTTCCTATACTGACAGCTAAGAGACTTAAGCAAGAAATTGGAAAAAAATCTGGAAAAAAAGAACTGCTTCCCTGGCCAGCGGAGAGAGCCCGAAGCCACCTGTCCTTTCCACCCCGTGCCCAGCCCGTCCCTGTCCCCACACATCTCCAAATGTGCTGGCAGCTCCAAATGCTGCAGCAGAATGGGCATCAGGAGAGGCGCTGACTCAGCGGGGCTCAGCTCAGAGGAGGACACGGTGCAGGCCGTCGCCTTGCCTCCCTGTCCATGGATGGGTGGGTGCTATCACTGCCTCAGGTGCCCTCTCCCAGTGGCCCCTTCGGGTTTGGGCTGGCAGGACTTTGGAAGGAAGCCAAGCTTGGGTCGGCCTGGCTCTTTCGCTTGGCAGGCGGGCGCACACCCACGGCTTGCTTTCCCAGCTCTGCCCAGCCCACATGGCTCTGGTGTGGCCCTGACGGGATGAACAGAGGGTTCAATGGGGAGACGCTCGCTGCCTTGGCGAGAGCTCTGCTGCCAGACAGGAGGGCCCGCCTGTCAGCTACACTGGGCACCCCAGGTGAAGCTCTTCATGCTCTGCCCGGTGCCAGGCAAGGATGGCGGCTGGGCACTTCTCCCAGGGTGGGCTGATCCTGTGCTGCAACCCTGGGAGATTTGTCTCCCCATGTGAGGTTGGGCTGCCCTCTCGGGCAGGGGAGGCTTTATTGTACCGGTAGTAGGGTGTCATTTTTAAAAGAATTGGCTTTGCCTTTGAAGGCGAAGGGAAGGCGGTGACAGGAGCGCCTGAAGTTGAGTGTCTTCACTGGGCTCCGGTTGCAGGGAGAAGCCCTGGCTGGCTGTGTGTGGCTGTGCCAAATGCCGCAGCATTGCTCTAACACCACAGCAGCAAGGGAGAAGGGAAAGCAATGGTGGAGGAAGGTCTCCTGATATGAAGTGCCCTACCAATGCCAAAGTCAACACAGGCAGCACCATATCCGGGTATGCAACAAAAGTACTTCCTAACAGCAAGCCCCCCTGCCAGTCCCCCCCATTTCGCATGTTTAATATAGGCCTTAATTTGGGGGGAGGGGCTTAATTTGATTTTATGCCGATAAAACATGCTGTGCCTTCCTATTGGTGGAGGCCATATTGTTGGAGAAACATGGTATATATATATATATATATATATATATATATATATATATATATATATATATATATATATGTATATATCTGAGTTCTCATGGGTATTAGAACACAGCCAAGCCCCCACCCAATCAAGTCCCACCCCACTGGCAGTTGGAAGGAAGAAGCAGCTGCAATCTCACATCACTCCGAGAAGCAAGAGCCGAAGACAGAGGCCTGATGATGATGAATGAGACTTCATCGAAACGTTGCCTAGATACTTTGAATCTTACGCGGGAGAAAACCCGAACAACCAAAGATCCATATATATATATATATATATATATATATATATGTGTGTGTGTGTGTGTGTGTGTGTGTGTGTGTGTGTGTGTGTTTTCTTAAGTTTTCATGGGTACTTACATGTATGGTATTCAGCTTATATATATAATGTTATTCAGCTTTTTTCGGGTATTTTCCCACGTCATTGTAGTTGTGCTTTTAAAGTTGTAGCAACGTTTTGGTAGAATCTCATCTGCCATCATCAGGCTTCTGTATTGTATACAGAATATTCTGTATTGTATACAATACAGAAGCCTGATGATGATGTATACAATAGATGATATATATACAATATTATATATTGTATATGATATATAATATATGATGATATATACAATATTCTATATTGTATACAATACAGAAGCCTGATTATGGTAGATGAGATTCTGCTGAAACTATGGGACTAGAATTTCACCAGATAAGTGGTGGCTGTTATTAAATGAGTCATCAAGTGACTGGATCCGATTTTACAACAATTTGTACTGTTGTCATGAAGCAAATCATGTGGTTGTTAATTGAATCATGTGGGCAGTAAGCAAATTTGGCTTCCCCAACTGACTTAGATTGTCATAAGCCTGCTGGAAAAGTTGCAATTCACAATTGCATGACTCCAGATGCTGCAAGAGTCATGAATGTGAGCCAGCTGCCAAGGGTAGTAGGGGTCGATGTTCCTCAAACAATAAAGTAAAGCTATAATTGATATGTGTACTTCTTTCTTATGTCCTGGTGTTCATAGAAGAATGAGGTGGTGCAGGAGTTAGAATGCAGTACTGCAGGATAACTCACTGCTCGCTCCAGGAATTTGATTCTGACCGGCTCAAGGTTGACTCAGCCTTCCATCCTTCCAAGGTCAGTAAAACAAGGACCCAGATTGTTTGGGGCAATATGCTGGCTCTGTAAACCACTTAGAGAAGGCTGTAAAGCATCGTGAAGCAGTATATAAGTCTAAGTGCTAATGGTATTGATGATGATGATTTGCAGTCAGGCAAGAAGGGGGATGCTTGGAACTTTCATGAAGTTTAGCTTTTTGAGATATAATATCATACACTGTGATGGTCTGCCAAATGTTTGTCAAATTTCAGATAGCAAGAAAAAAAATGTGTCTCATATGGCAGATGGGAAGAAAAAACATTCAATATAAGATGAAAAGGAAGAAAATATCCATATATTTCAACAATAAAATGCAATAGATCCTGATAGGTTTCAGACATCTGAAAGAATGTTTCAAAATGTGTGGGACCTAATCAGCTGTTTCTTGTAGTTTGGGAGGCTTCCTCTTTCCTGTTTTCTTTCCTACTTAAAAAAGAAGGTGAAGCAAATGCTATTTCCAGGTGGGATATGATGGCTGTCAAGGATTCAAGAAATATTGCTGAACTAGACTGACAGCTTCCCTTGAGCTTAGTTTCTTAATGATGTTGCTACATGCAATAAGATTTGTGAGCAGCCTAACATAACAAGAGTAAATCTTTTTAGCCACAATACAAGATGAATGAAAAAGTGTGTGAATGGAAAAGAACTACAACCTTCGGTTACAGTGTAAAATGGATAGAATAAACTCTATATGTCTTGTTGATATAGTTACCAAGTCTCAGTCTGGAGTCTAGTGGTACCTAAGTTGATTTAATTTAATAGTCTGGATGCATTGTTCCAGAACCATCCAGAAACAGAATTTGATTTTCTTTCAGATTTTGTGTTTCTTTCTATTTCTTTCTCTTCTTCTCAGTCTCTATGCATGTGTGAACTTTAAGAGAGAGAAAGTATTCAAAGTTTGCTATACTGACCATCTGTTTAACATCAGGTTGTGATGTTTTGCAGGGAATCCATTGATCTGTTTTCTGCATACACAGAAACAGTATCTAATATACAGCAGAAAACAATTCAGGGAAAACAGGTTGATCAGACAGTCTCTGTAAATAAAAAGGCTGCGAGCTAGCAGGAAGAAAGATTAGTGACAGTGTAATTTTTAAAATGAAAAATGAAGATAAATTAAAGCAAAAGGAATTGTTTTGAGATTTTGCCAGAAAGAACTTCATTAATTGTATCAGAAACCTGAAAAATGAATTTAGAATCAAATTCAAAGCATATACCTGAAAAGCTAAATAATGTTATATAAGTAGTCCTCAAAATATAACCATCCATTCGGTGACCATTCAAATTAGGATGGTGGTGAACAAAGGCATTTACAGTCAGTACTCAAAAAAAATTTATAGCACCCCTAAAGGCATCTGAACAAACTTCAGTTGCTTGGCAAGTAACTCACATTTAGGACCAATTGCAAAACACTGGAGTTATGTGACTACAATTTGTTACCTTCTGTTCTGACCCAAACCCTTTTCCAATAAAACCAACAATAACCAAAGAAAACAGAAGCCTTTTAATGAGTCTTATGAATCCCTGGTTAAAAGTCTGCTGCAAACTAATTAACCTTGTTAAGCATAAACCTCACCAAAACTGTGCGAGACTGCCAAGAATCACAGATAAGAAATATTTCACAACACAAGAGTCTTCAAGTACCAACTTAAGATACTGTAATGTCCACGAGGCTGAGTTTCAAAATATCTTTGCTTCCTACAAAGAACGTTTGCTTCACAGCTGGCTTTTATCTTCTTAAAGGAGGGGCCATTACCTTGCAGTCTTACTTCCGAGTTGCCCATGCTGTTGCAGCTGCTCTTTCCTGCAAGCAATCCTGCATGCACGTGCACTTGGCACAGGCTCCTCAGGAACCTCCTCATCTCTGCTGCCAGCCCCTACAATCTCTGAAGGCAGCAGTCCACTCCCTAATGGTCCTGGCCCCTCATCTGAGTCCTTGCTCTCCTCAACCATCTGCACCTGCTGCTGGCTAACCACAACACCTTCCCTGTCAGCTTCCCCCAGGCAAACTCATGAGGAAGCCTAGCAAACTCACCAGTATGGTTGTAAGTTGTGGAATAATTAAGTTGTGGGATAATTAAATTATGGGAAATGTGCAGTGATACATTGAATATCATCAAGCATAATCCAGAAATTAGAGATGAACCAAATATATCTATATGATATATGATAATAGAAAGTACTGTAGCTGGCTGTTTTTGTGGCACTGGGACATTTTTAAGCCAACTTTAGCTGCAAATTTACTCCCCATGATCATTTGACATTTGTGACAGCGTTAATTCTAATTTAATGAAAGAATATAAGATATGAATTGAAAGCAATCTGAATTATAAGGCTACGCTTCTTCACTTCCTTATGGCTCTTAACGTGAACAAAAATTCCATGTAAGATTCATCAGAAATTTGTTAAATTCTACTTAACAAAAATGGAAAACAGAAAATCAGAATTAGCTTTAAGGTTAGGGTTTGACAGTAGTTCCATTCCTTTCTATTATCATGAGCCTGTAGTACAATATTGTCAAAATAGTGTATAAATCAGTCTATAACAAAAAGAGCTAAACAGAATATAGGTTTCTAGCAGCAAATATTCTTTGTCTCTTTTGGTGAGGATGAAAGTAAAACTTTATTTGTATACAGGAACTCAATTCAACCTAAAACCAAGGGCCTTCCAGAAATGAGAAGCTAGATAAGGCATCAGTAAGGACATCTTAAATATTGGCTTACAGAAGAATTTTGTTTCCAAATATTAATATCCTGTACCAGAAGAGCAAATGCTGTTAATGTTTACATAAACACAGACTTCAAAACACATTTAATGTTGAAGTTCATTTTAATTATTTGTTTCATTCATTTTTTTTTCAACCAGACTCTCACCCCTAACATTCAGTCTATAGCTATTTGGCTTTGCTTCTGTACAAGAATGCTGAAGCAAATGGTAGTCTGTAAATCACCTCAGCTGATCTTGTAAAACTAAGAAAGTAATATCTGATTAGTCCTTGGGTAGGAGATACGAAAGACCAATGACAAATTATTTGCATAACATTTAAAGGATATTTTACTTTTTCTGCATAGAATAGCAGACATTATTCTTCTGTAGGATAGAACCAGGGACTTTCTGGTTCTCTTTCTTCCATGAACTATTGTTTTGTATGAGGAAAATGTTCCCCTTGTTAACAGATATTTCAGAAAGGTCTAAGCCCATACAAAACAATAGAAAAGTAATAAAAAATATGCAATTCTGCTAATGGTCCCAAATGCCTGTCATTTTTAGAAATAGTTAGGACTGTCAATTTACCACAACTGAACTGTGTAATTTAAGCTGTGTAAACTGAAATGGAGAGCAGACTGTCACTCATTAACCTATAGTAATTTGTAAATGTTCTTCATTGTTAAAGCCATGCCTTAGTTTTCTGGAGAGCAACTCATACCAACAGTATGGCCTTGTAGGATAGTAATGATCCATTATAATGGAATAGTGTCCTTTTATGAGCACTAATTAGCAGACAACAATTACAGACAGATTAATTAGTAGATAATAAATGGAGGTCTCATTAAACATTTTCTTTTTAAGCCTATCAATCAGAGAAAACCTGATTTCCATTGAATCCATAGAACTCATGCTTAAACTTCCATCCATGTCGTGAGGCAACAAAAGTTTTCCATTTACAAAATTAACATATAAAAAACAATGCCCAAAAGCATTCAATGATTTGGACTTAATTTGAATCAGGATTTACCAAAAGAAAAAGATGCTTATCTATACGTCTAAGAGATTCAATCTGTCTGAGCAGAAAGGGCTGAAAATATATTATCTGGATGCAATTACATGAAATACTGAAATTATTGCACTTATCTTCTATCATTCCTTCCTCAGTTTCCCTTTTTATTCATTATATAATATGTATACATAAATATAAATTTCTGGGGCTAAGAATATTAAGTAAACAAGAATGTGCTCAGTGATGGTTGAAATAGATTGTTATGCTAGGACTGAAAACACTTTTCTGTTTTCATTTTAACAAATGAAATAAACTCACAGAAGGCTAAATCTTTCTGTTTGCCTTTTAAAAGTATGCATCTTTAAAAATAATAATGTAAATTATTTGGAAAGGTTCTTGGTATTCTCTCAGCTTAGTTTTCTTCTTGCAGATATTTCATTTCTAGACAAAGCAACATCATCAGCACTCTGAAATAGAGGCCTCCAACCTTTTGGGCACCAGCGACTAGTTCTGTGGAGAGAGTTTTTCTGTGGACCAGAGGGGGTGTTGTTTCATGTGCTGCCTGCATTCCAGAGATGGGGCTTCACTGGTTTGCATGGCCTGATGCTGGTCCACAGATCAGGGGCTGGAGACCCCTGCTTTGGAAGAGAAAAGTGAGGTTTGTTGGCTATTTATATATAATAGCTTGTCCTTGCAGCCTGCAGTAAGCCAGAATTACAAGAAGCATATATAAACAATCTACAAAGGAGCTCCATGCAACTTCATTAAAAAGTGTTCGTCCCTTCCACTAATCATGGCATAACTGGCACAATCTATTTTTAAAAAAAGGTTAGGTATTCTATACATCAAAAACATCTCAAAAATCACCAACCTGTTACCACAAACTCCCTTGGCATCATTGTAGCCAACAAACAGCAAATCCCACTCAGAGCATTCTAAGTGAGCTTTCCTAAAGTGAACAGGCAAAAATATCACGGTGGTATTTTGCCTTGCATATGCAAAAGATTCTCTCTCTCCCCCCTCTCTCTCTCTCCCTCCCTCCCTCCCCCCTCTCTCTGTGTATGTGTCTGTCTGTCTCCCTCTCCCTCTCTCCCCCCATCTATCTTAATGTAGGTAACTAAAATAAAATCTCTTTGGCATAAATCAAGAAATAATGTATTAAGTATAATGGATTATATTAAATAATGTATTAATTACCCTTTAATTTTGCTGATAACATACTTCTACATAATCCCCATAATAATGTGCAGAGTTATTAGGAATCTAATCATCTATTAAGGGTGTTTTTGCATATGTGCATAAGTTTTCAGGAAATTGTCAATAAGATATAAAACTCCAAACAATTAGTACAAATTATAACTTAATCAAAAGATACTGTGTTCATGAAGTGATTCAAAAACTGAACAGGTTAGATTTAAAAACAGCTACTACATGATTTTTAAAGAAATATAATATATTTGAATTCAATATAATTGATCAGAAACTTTCTTGTCCAGCCTAAAATGAGCACAAAGATCTTAGAGGAAGAGTATGTATGCTTTATAATTTCAGCCTTGAGACTTAGCAGATTCAATTATTGGTCTCTGTAAATAGCTGAAGCAAAGAAAACAAAAATATAAACACAGTTCCCTGTAGAACTGCCCTATTACTTCAAGTCCAACTCCTTCAATTTACCTTGTTCTAAATCAAATACAGAAGATACACGAATCTAATCATCTGTCCCCTATTATGGATCATTTATTATATAAATACTTATTCCATAACTGGACCTGGGTATTCATAATCAGTGAACAATGTTTTATATACTGTAAGTAAGTAAATTTGAGTCTTAAAATGATTTCAACAAATGTAACAGGTAACCTTTTAGAGTTTAAGGGCCTAATTACCTCAGAGGACTGCATTTGCAGAACAAATATTGGTGGTATACCTGAATCCAGGTATAAAGGGAGTACAATGAAAAGCTTTTAACAATCATTGATTATTACAGGGATACCAGATCTGGATCATACATTCTGGATAACCATTCTATAGTAGAAGGTAAGAATAACTCATGTTTACAAATATTACCCAGGTTGGACTGATACTCTGCTATATATTGGGCTGCCATTAGAGATTACTCAGAAAGTTGGGGCAGAATGCAAAAGCCCATGACCAGCATCTATAATATATTACATTTACAAACCTTCCATTTATACAGTTTGCTCTATAAAGCCCCATACATCTTGGCACCAAGGTACCTGCAGAACCACCTTCTTCAGTTAAAATTGACTCACCCAAAAAGGATATCCTAGGGAACATTGCTGATGATCCTTCATTTCTATGGAATGAGGGCACTAAAGCAATGAGGCAGAGGTTTATTGTCATGACTCTTGTATTGCAAAACAGCTTTCCCTTGGAGATAAGACTTGCATAAGACTAATAATTATTGTTTTCTAAAAGTTGGATAAGTTGGAAACTTTACCAAGTCAGAATAGAACACTAATAAATGACACATTTTTTTCAGTTGCTCTTGTAAGCTTGATTATAAATCAGTGCAGGTCATTATAATGAATATAATTTTTGCTATTTATTTATTATTACATTTATCACATTAGATGCTTTATCATGTATGTTTTATGAATTTTGTATTATACACTATGGAGAATAATTTTGATTATAGCAGTGTAGAAATTTAACAAGTAAATAGACCTGATTTTTGCAACTGAGTAGTGAGAACCCTGGTTTAGCATGCAATCATATTGATATGGGCTTCTCAAACCCTTGACAAGTAGATAATAGTGTGGAAAATATGATTAGCTCAGATGATCACACATTCTTCCATCGGGAGGAATATAGCTAGGCATCACCCTCTCCATCAAATTATTGTTACAAGAAAATTAAGAAATCCTCACCTAGAAACTTTGGGTGCTAAAGTAAAAGTATCTCACTGTTGAGATTCTGTAACCTATCCACTTTCCCTTTAAGTAAAAATAATTAAATAAATGGACTTGCAATGCAGTAAGGCAAACCAAGCATTGGAACTGCTAGCTCCCCTTCTACAATATAAAGTACTACCAATCAGCACAAAGAAGTATTTCATACAAAGCAGAGGTGGTATTCAGCAGGTTCTGACCAGTTCTGGAGAACTGGTAGTGGAAATTTTGAGTAGTTCGGATAACTGGTAATGGAAATTTTGAGTAGTTCAGAGAACCGGCAAATACCACCTCTGACTGGATCCACCCCCATCTATTCTCTGCCCCCTGAGTCTCAGCTGATCGGCTGGATCTTCTGTTGTTGCCCTGCATAGAATGAAGCTGGAAAGCAGGTTAGTGGGGTGGGGAGGGAATGGGATTTTGCAGTAACCTACCTCCAGGAGTGGAGAGGGAATGGAGATTTTGCAGTATCCTTCCCATGCCATGCCACCAAGCCACAGCCACCAAGCCACGCCCACAGAACTGGTAGTAAAAAAATTTGAATCCCACCACTGATACAAAACATATCCATCCCCACCCTATGTTACCATTGCCAAACATGGATACTTACAGTAAAACATAAATAAAAATTGATCACCACAGAAATAAGAAAAACTGCTGAACAGAAGAGATAAAATCAGAAAGGAGACCATAAGAGAAAGAATTGGCATAAAAAACTAATCTTAAATTACATATAAAAACAACAAATACAATGGTGCTCATCTGGAGAGGATGTCCTGGGATTCCATGTCATAGAAGGCATATGCAAAAAAAAAAAAAAAAAGCAGAAGGTCAAAGAAAATAAGGCAGACCCAGAAGAAGATGGAGATACAATAGCAAGGACATATTAAAACAACATCAATTAACAATAGTTGAGGCTATCTGAAGAGCAGGAATGAGAACTTGTTATCTCCCTTGACACAAAGTGGAGGAGGAGGAGAATAGAGAATTAAATAAAACTTTGTGACAATAATGCCCATTGCTGCCACTTATTCTATTTTATTTATGTACAACCTAGCACATGTACCCAGAGAAACATCCAAACCCAGCCATAGTCTTGAGAAAGTAGAGCAAAACAGCTCCAACATGCCTTCTTTCTCTTCTGCTTTCATGGCCACACTCCAAATATTTTCATGTGATCCAGCAATCCTGTTTCTCTAGCCATTTATTTATATTCCTTTTTCTCCTACGTCACCTTCTTCCCCAATAGAATATTTTTCTCCATTCATACACCTCATTTCCATTCAACTTTTCTTACATGCTTGATTGGGATGAAAGGACTTTTCTTCTCTCAATGAAGAAAGCTAAGGAAAAGAGGAAGCTACCAATGGGAAAGTACAGGAATATAAATAATGTAATCGTTTATGTTCCTATAATGCAAACAAGCTAAATACACTACTAACATGGGCAGCATCCTGCCCACACACTTTTATCTTTCTTGGTGACTTCAATCTACCACATATTAACTGGACCCTAAACGAATGTACAACTGAACATGCAACCTTCTACAATGCAGTAACAAATCTGGGATTAGAACAACTAGTAACCAACAACACTAGGCTTAACAACTGCCTCAATCTCATCTTCTGCAATAGTTTGAATTCAATTTATGGAATACAAATTAAAGAACCCTTTTCCAACAGTGACCACAACATGATTGACTTTTGTCTCAACATACGTCCACACAAAAATCATCACGCTGACAAAATCCCCAATTATAACTTCAAAAAAGGCAACTATGATCTTATAATCAATGATCTATCTTCCCTTGATTGGCAATTTCTATTCACTGGATGCAATACTTTTGAAGACCATTACAACATATTCTTATTAAAAATCAAAAGAACCATCAAACTATATGTACCAATAACAACTCCCCAAACCAGGAAAAACAGATTATCCATGACAATAAGAAAGCTTCAATCCATAAAGAGATCACTTTGGCGAAAAAGCAAATCTGGTCACGTTGCCAACTTCAAAAGCCGATACAAAAAGCTATGCTACAAGTTAAAAACTGAATGCACTAATTATCACATTAAACAAGAGGAAAACCTTCTTGTGATGACCCATAATCTCTCAAAATAACCCAAAACCCAAAACATATTAAAGTCTGGTAAAGCCTTCAACTTAACTTCACTGTTTTATTCGGCACAGAAGTAAAGTCACAAAAGTCACAAAAGTAAATAATGAGGCAAACAGAAAACCAAAACAAACCGCATTGATGAGAGTTCCAAAGCAAGCCAAGATAAATAATTATAAACTCCAGGAAAATAACCGAGAAAAGTCCATGGGAAGAACACCAGCAAAGATAAGCCTCTTTCAAGGTAAACACTAATTGACTTCAGCAATTCTAACTGCACAGTTGCAAACTTATATACATAGCTCCGACCTGCAAGCCATGAGGAGGAACATGGTAATCTCCTCTTGAGTAGACCTTGCTTTTTCCTGATTCCCCTCCTCCCTGTGTGACCTAGGATGGATAGGGGATGGGCCTGGATCCTCCTCTGACTGTTCAGCCAGCCTCTGCCCTTCTCCAGCCTCCTCCACCATCTCTGGAGCCACACTCCCACTCCCTGTTGGCTGTTCCTCCTCTTCCTCAGACTCAGACTCCACCAGGGCATGAAACTTCTATGCACCAATTCCACCCATGCTTTCTACAATTTTGTGAACAACAAACTAAAGGACTCAAGGTCCATCCCACCTCTGAAAGGACCTAATGGCAAAGACTACAACAAGGACACCATCAAAGCAAACCTCTTTAACACATTCTTTGGCTTAGTATTTGGAAACAGCAATGGATCATGCCCAGTACTTCCTAGTTGAACCACAGACAACTACAATCATCTAATACATATCGATTTTACAGGGGACATTGTTGAAAAAGCACTGCACAATCTAAAACCATCCCTATCTATTGGACCGGACAGAATATGTGCCTACTCCTTAAAAAAGCTATCCACTACCATAGCATTATTGCAAGGCAATAATGTTGCTGTTGTTCCTATAGGTTTGTCAAGATTGGAAAATGTGGAGAGACCTGGCCCATAGAATTGCCAAGTGTTGGACATAACTGAATGGTTATCTATTGGACCGGATAGAATATATGCCTACTTCTTAAAAAAGCTATCCACTGCCATAGCAGAACCTCTAAGCATAATCTTTGAAAAATCTTTCAGGACCAGCTCCTTGCCAAAACTATGGCCACAAGCCACGGTCATCCCCATCTTCAAAAAGGGAGACCCCAGCCTAGTTGAAAATTACAGACCAATCTCCTTATGCTGCATCACCTGTAAAGTCATGGAATCAATTATTAACCAATCCATTATCCTCCACTTGGAGACAAACAACCTACTCTCTAATAAACAATTTGGTTTCAGAAAAAAACTATCCTGCAATCTGCAACTCTTACACTGCAAAAACATATGGACTACACAACTCGATCAGGGCAAAACAATAGACACAATCTACATAGACTTCTGTAAAGCCTTTGATTCAGTGGTACACGACAAACTACTCCCAAAACTAAAATCTTATGGTATCTCTGGACAACTGCATAACTGGATAGAAGCATTCCTGTCAAACAGACAACAAATGGTCAAAATTGGGAGTGTCCTATCAAAATCCGTACCTGTCAACAGTGGTGTCCCCCAAGGCAGTGTTTTAGGACCAACTCTCTTCATACTCTACCTAAATGATCTCTGTGATCACATTAAGAGCAACTGCAGTCTCTTTACTGATGATGTAAAGCTATTCAACACCACAGACAATACTGCTACCCTTCAAAAAGACCTTGACTATGTATCAGAATGGTCAATCAAATGGCAACCTCAAATCTCAACAAACAAGTGCTCTGTCGTACATATTGGAAAAAAAAATCAGAAAATAAAATACAAGCTAAATAATCAAGACCTTGTTGAGGGTCCAAACTTTGTCAAAGACCTTGGAGTACTCATCTCTAATGATCTAAGTGCTAGAGCCCACTGTAGCTACATAGCCAAAAAGGCATTAAGACTTGTTCATCTAATCCTACGTAGCTTCTTTCATAATATCACACTACTAACTAGAGCATACAAAACTTTTCTTAGACCTATACTTGAATTCAGCTCATCAGTCTGGAACCCATATCATGGATCTGATATTAAAACAATTGAAAAATTCCAGAAATATTTCACAAGAAGAGTTCTCCACTCTTCTACTCATTGCAGAATACCTTATGCCACCAGACTTGAAACTCTAGACCTAGAAAACTCAGAACTACACCACCTCTGGTCCGATCTAAATATAGTATATAAAATCATACATTGCAATGTCCTGCCTGCAAATGAATACTTCAGCTTCAATCATAACAATACAAGAGCACACAATAGATACAAACTCAAGGTTAACCGCACCAAACTTGACTGCAGAAAATACGACTTCAGCAACAGAGTGGTCAAAGTTTGGAATACTCTACCTGACTCTGTGGTTTCTTCCCCAAACCCCAAAAACTTTAACCTTAGACTGTCTACTATTGACCTCATCCCCTTCCTAAGAGGCCTATAGGGGGTGTGCATAAGCTCACCAATCGTGCCTACCATCCCTGTCCTATTGTTTCTTTTTATTTTTCTTATAAATATCTATCCCATGTATTCAAAACTATGTTTATTCTTATACCTGTATCTTGTAAGCTATTGATAAATCAAATAAATACTAACAAAACACGTAAAATAATGGCCAGGGATAATGGGAATTTCAATTCAGCAACATCTTTAAAGCATAAGTTTCCCATATGTGCTATCCACATATGCTGAAAAACATCTGCTACTGCTCCATTGTCACAATCTCTAAACTTAATAAATTTGAAGCAACATTTTAATCACTAAGTGGCAATTGTTCTTCCATTTAAGTTCAAATATTATTCTATTTTTGTGTGGAAAACAGAAGCAGTAGACAATTGACACTATTGAATGCTGGGCTGCACGATTAGAGATATTTGCTCTTCATTTTTAAACAATGAATTAAAATATTTAGACTTAATTAGGGGGAAAATGGAAATATTATTCCTTGATAGAACTATATTTCTCTGTAAAGTATTTATTCGTATATAATGCTTTCAATTTAAGACTATAAATGGCATTTAACACCTCTTTCTATTTCTCTCTGTCTCTCATTCTCTGTGTCATAATATAAGTGAGAAATTTGAAAAAAAAATTAGCATAAAGGTTGCAAATGACCTTTGCAATGTAGAATCAAGATTTCAGGCCTGTGACAAAACTTGCAAATCTGCTGCTTATGTAAGTTTCATAACCTATTTTTTTTCCTTTAGTGTGTTCACACATACATTTTTATCTTGACAATTACAATTAAAGACAGGTGATGACATAGCTTTGATAAAATCTCACAGTCAACATTGTTGTATTACTTCTCATTTCTTATAAACTTTTTAATTTCATTTATATCTGAGTCATCCCATTTCAGATCAGTAGCTGGGCAATGACTCAACATTAGGATGTCTTATTTCTTTTGTGAAAATTGAAATCTACACTTGGTTTTCTTTAAATTGTATTGAAATCTTTTTAAAAATTCATTCTTTTTTTTACCTGTTCCAACTCTGGTTGAATACATTTCATGAACCATGTGTAAGAAGTTTCCTAATACATTTTCAGCACTTTGTCTTCCTTGGACTACATAACAGGTTGCCTAATGTAAGGGATGAAGCTGATGAGATGTGTATCATTTCTGGGACCAAGAGAATCACTATACTATATAAACATGGGCAAATATCCCTTTCTCTAAAACGGGGGTGTCAAACTCACATTGTCATCATGATGTTGTCTCATGATGTGTTGTAACTTTTCCCCCCTTTGCTAAACCCGGCCATGGGCATGGCCAGTGAATTTGACAGCCCTGCCCTAGAAACTAGGAGATAATTGCCCAAATTGACAATTGAATCAATTGTCCATTGATTCAAAAAACAAAGAGAAAAAAGGCCTAGTATTTAAATCCTGATGGTCCCTAGGTAAAGTTCTTCCCCTCCCCACTCTCTCTGCATATCTTTCCCCCTCCACCTCTCTCTTTTTTTTTCTCTCTCTCTCACATTGCTGTTACCTAATTACTGAATGAGGTGTTTAGTTGTGGAGTTATACCTCCATGCCAGGTCTAAAGATTGATACTTGGCAAACTAGTTTCATTCATTCACATCATATAAATTTATGGAGGAACCTGAGACAGAAGAAAATCAACACGGTTTAAGTAATGGAGCTATTTGGGCCCAAATTTCCTTTCTGCATTTATTTTAGATGCACTTTCTGCTTTTCTTTGGGTGTAAGGAGCAGGAAATGAGGGCATGAATTGCAGTTAGGCATTACCAAAAAGGGTTGTTCAATTCATTAGCAATGGGGACCAACCTTACCCCACTAATTTTATACCTATAATACATTTTCAGAAAATATATCCACATCTTCAACAAAAATAACTCCTTTGAAAACACTATTCTACATGTGCATTGGCTCTAGACATGTTCAAATATTTTAAACTAAGTTTTGACTATAAAAGTTTGGATGTGTACATAAAAGCTACCCGACTTCTTCCACACATGCAACAAAATTGTTGCTGATTTAATGAGAATCTTCTCATTAAAACTAAAATTATTATTAAAGCAGCAGCAGCAGCAGTAGCAGAAGTTCTTAAGAAGAGTAGAGGGGAGAAGAGTATGCTTGTATGAAACAATTTTAAAAAGTGGACCATGGACATAACTATCAAGCACAGAACTTTAAGCAAGCGACACTTAGCCCATCCATTTAAGTGTAAAATTTCACACTTTTTTGGAACATCTGATTTATGCTATTTTGATAGTAAACTTCATGGGACAACAACATGGGAAATTCCAGCAGTTGAAGCTTTCTGAACCATCCAAAGGCTTAAAGATTTAATGTTGCTCCCCCTCCCCTTTATTTCCAAAATATCTGCATCAGCTTCATGCATGTGTATTTCACTTCTTGCTTGAGTACATACTAAGGAAATTATTGGGTCTCTTTTGCATGACACACATTCCATGTGAGCACAAAATATTATTGTTTGTATAATTAAAATCACATACAATTAGGACCCAAGGAATGTTAATATTAATAAGAGTATCCACGAGATACTCTAAGGCAGCGGTGTCAAACTCCAGGCCCACAGACCGGATCCAGCCCATGGGGTGATTTGATCTGGCTCACAGGACTACCCTGGAAACAGTGAAGGACCAGCCTGTGGCTCTGCCAGCAAAAATGGAGCTCAGGGGGACCATGCGCAGCCCTCTGGGCTCCATTTTAGCTGGCAGAGAGCTGCAGGAGACCATGCCAGCCAAAAATGGAGCCCAAAGAGGTGCATGGCCTCACTGAGCTCCATTTTTTGCTGGCAGAATGCTGCAGGAAGCAATACCAACTGAAAATGGAGCCTGTGGGTTCCACCTGGGCCACCACAGTTTCCCCAGACATGAGTGACATCCAACTGGCCATGCCTACCCTGGCCATACACATCCAGAGGTCAAACATAATCCTGATGTGGCCCTTAATGAAATAGAATTTGACACCCCTGCTTTAGTAGTAGAAAATGACATTTTAGGAGACAATGCTTTATCATTTTAATAGAAAAGTATCAATCCCATAGACATGGCATTCTGACATGGAGAATGCAAAATAGCCTTCATATTAATATTCTGAAATTTTAAAAGCTGTTTCGGATTGTCAACTGCCATGTTAAGGGTTAAACCACCTAATCTACAGCATCAACCTGGATTTTATGAAGCATCTGAACATCTGGATATTTGTATAAATTTATGGAAAAATTCAATTAACTTTTGTTCATCAGTGACACATGGAGTACATTAAAATGAAACATTTAAAATACTGTTTTACTTTTTGCAAATTGAAAAGCAAGATCTTATCTCATGGAAGGGCAGCTGCTGATAAGTTTGTGCAGTAGATGTTCTTCCAGCTTCAATTTCCTTCTTCATTTTTGCTCAGTCATGACAATGAGACAAACACCCTAAACATGACCTTTTAAAGAGATGGTGGCATTAGAAATTATTGTGTCACCTGTACATTTTGAAATTAATGACAGAGATACTTCTCAGCTTCCTAAATGTCTGGTTAGGTTTTTCAAAAGCCAGATTAAATGTTTCATCATCAAATATGCTATATAGTATATTTTCAAATGTTTGAATAGAGGGGAGACTGAAATTTAGGGAAAGAAAAACCCTCTGCTTTTCCAATAGGATGGATTTTTTTTTTTGAATTGAATTGCAAATGGACCTTTTTGGCCGGATTGGTGGCTTGTTCAGTGGCTTCCATTTTTTTGTCATTTCATATCAACAAACAGGTAAAATGGCTTTCTAGAAAATGATTACCCAGTAGTAGAATTCTTATGGAACTTAGTGGCAAGTAAAATACCGAGAGAAGGAATCTTAAGCTATACATCACTTGCAAGGCAATAATGTTGCTGTTGTTCCTATAGGTTTGTCAAGATTGGAAAATGTGGAGAGACCTGGCCCATAGAATTGCCAAATGTTGGACATAACTGAATGGTTATCTATTGGACCAGATAGAATATATGCCTACTTCTTAAAAAAGCTATCCACTGCCATAGCAGAACCTCTAAGCATAATCTTTGAAAAATCTTTCAGGACCAGCTCCTTGCCTAACCTATGATCATAAGCCTTGGTCATCCCCATCTTCAAAAAGGGAGACCCCAGCCTAGTTGAAAATTACAGACCAATCTCCTTATGCTGCATCACCTGTAAAGTCATGGAATCAATTATTAATCAATTAACCTCCACTTAGAGACAAACAACCTACTCTCTAATAAACAATTTGGTTTCAGAAAAAAACTATCCTGTAATCTGCAACTCTTACACTGCAAAAACATATGGACGACACAACTCGATCAGGGCAAAGCAACAGATGCAATCTACATAGACTTCTGTAAAGCCTTTGATTCAGTGGTACACGACAAACTACTCCTAAAACTAAAATCTTATGGTATCTCTGGACAAGTGCATAACTGGATAGAAGCATTCCTGTCAAATAGACAACAAATGGTCAAAATTGGGAGTGTCCTATCAAATTCTGTAGCTGTCAACAGTGGGTTTCCCCCAAGGCAGTGTTCTAGGACCAACTCTCTTCATACTCTACCTAAATGATCTCTGTGATCATATTAAGAGCAACTGTGTTCTCTTTGCTGATGATGTAAAGATATTCAACAACACAGACAATACTGCTACCCTTCAAAAAGACCTTGACTATGTATCAGAATGGTCAAACAAATGGCAACTTCAAATCTCAACAAATAAATGCTCTGTCTTACATATTGGCAAAATTATCAGAAAATAAAATACAAGCTGAATAGTCAAGACCCTGTTGATGATCCAAACTGTGTCAAGGATCTTGGAGTACTCATCTCTAATGATCTAAGTGCTAGAGCCCACTGTAACTACATAGCCAAAAAGGCATTAAGAATTGTTAACCTAATCTTACATAGCCTTTTCTCTGGTAATATCACACTACTAACTAGAGCATACAAAACATTTGCTAGACCAATACTCGAATACAGCTCATGAGTCTGGAACCCACATTACGTATCTGATATTAGCACAGTTGAGAAAGTCCAGAAATATTTCACAAGAAGAGTTCTCCACTCCTCTACTCATTGTAGAATACCTTATGCCACCAGACTTGAAATTCTAGACCTAGGAAACCTTGAATTATGCCGTCTTCGGTCTGATCTAAGTATGGTAATAATCATACATTGCAATGACTTACCTGTCAATGAATACTTCATCTTCAACCATAACAACACAAGAGCACACAATAGATACAAACTCAAGGTTAACCTCACCAAACTTGATTGCAGGAAATACAACTTCAGCAACAGAGTAGTTAATGTCTGGAATACACTACCTGACTCTGTGGTTTCTTCCTCAAACCCCCAAAACTTTAACCTTAGACTGTCTACTATTGACCTTACCCCTTTCTTAAGTGGTCTCTAGGAGGCGTGCATAACGTGCCTACCATCCCTGTCCTATTGTTTCTTTTATTTTTCTTATATGTACCCATTTCATGTATTCATAACTTTGTATATACTTATATCTGTTATCTTGTAAGGTATTGACAAATCAAATAAATCAAATCAAATAATAAAATAAAATAAAATAAAATAAAATAAAATAAAATAAAATAAAATAAAATAAAATAAATAAAATAAAATAAAATAAAATAAAATAAAATAAAATAAAATAAAATAAAATAAAATAAAATAAAATAAAATAAAATAAAATAAAATAAATCCAAGAAGAGTTCCAGATTGGATACTACTTTTGAATGGGAAAGTGCAACCCACTTTTCCCAGGACTGTGCTGTGGTTGTTGAAGGGAACCACATGATCATGGATCACTGCTGCTTTAACAAGTGCCCTCACAGACTCTAAGAACCTTTTCTTCTTTTAACTCAAATTCCTGCACAACTTTATTGCAGTATTCCTTCTTGTAGCTGGCAACGTCACTGGAAACAAATTGACAAAAGAGATAGGGATGAGCACAAAATATAGACAGTGATGATTCTTTCATACCTCCATCAATTATCCTCAAAAAAAAAAAAATGTTCTGAAATCTTTAAAAGCTAGTTTGGAAAGGTAATAAGTGGTGGTTTCATTCTTTTCCCGCACTCCATTTCATTGTTTTTTTTTCTCTATACTCATGACCACCAAGCGAGTTAATGAAAGAAATGCAGTTAAACTTAGACTTTGAAGAACTGTTCTCAGCTGTTGGTAAGTATTATTCTGGCCAGTTGTGTTAGCTGTAGAATGCTGAGCTACACATGTTCAAATTGCTGACTTGTTTGGCATTTCCCAGTACAGGGATGTACAAACTGGCATGGGAATGTAGAGGATTGCAGGGACATAATAGATTTTCATTATTTTCAGTTTCTTTACTAAGTTGTAGCCCAAGCATCTTCAACCAGTTTGTACTTTTTTATATAGAGCAGGATATTATCTATTTCTATGGAATGTTAACTAGCCTAAAATATTTTGCTTGTTTGTGTTCACATTCTTTTTAACTGAGCTTGGCTTTTTTTTTTTTTTTTTTGGAGACTGCTCTTCCAGGAGGAGGACACAACTGTCATTTCCAAGTAATTAAAACATTGGAATATGTACAACATACTTGGCAAATTTATTTCAGCTGAAAAAAAAATATGAAGAGTATCTTAAAACTTCCATCTGTCTTTTTGGTTAAAAACCCCTAGAATAGCTAGCAGTATCAAACACAAATAGAAAAATTCCACTTATAAAATATATGTGACAAAATTAGAAAATACAATATAACCAATGGAATTAACAATTAAGCTACTTTAGGTGAGCTTTAGAAGATTCAGGCGAACTAAAAAAAATATCATTTGGTCCCAAGAATATCAAATTTTTCCCTAATCAATATCCCTTTTGAAGGACATTACACATGGGATGTTACAGTGGTAGTAGAATTTACAATGTAGCAAGTTCAGAATATGGGTAGAGTCAGATAAAGGTATCTGCTAATGAGATTGTGTATTCTAGCTGGATTTATGTGGAATAAAATTGTATTAAGAAATTCAGATCACAAATCATTTATAGATTTTTAAAAAATGATCATCAACTTTTTGAATTTTGCACAGAAATGGGCTAGCCACCTGACTTTGGAGGGAGCTCCACACAAAATAAATTGTAGTAATCTAATCTGAAGATTATTATGGCATTGATGTCTGTGACCAGACATATTTCTTCTCAATCCTATACTGAACTGAAAATAATATTAGAAGTAGTCTCTTATCTTCAAAAATGTATTTAACAAATCAGCAATCAAGACTAAAAGTATCTCTATGTAAAAGAATAATTTGGTCAAGTTGTAATGTCTTGTATCCTGTATAGAATTAGACTCTGGGTAACTTAACTTCAAATTATTAGTCTGAAAACAGAACTGGATGGATGGATGGATGGATGGATGGACTTGTCATTAGAAAAGACCTTAACTGTCAATCAATCACATTTTCATATGTTAAAAATGCATTCATTTTAAATGAATAAAATGCACCCACCTACCTACTTCTTGGGAGTATATGTGGACAGAAGGTGATTTATTAGATCAAGATTCCAACAAAGCTTCCTTAGCAGTATGAACATGAATTTCTGCCCTACACCTGCCTTTGTTGTTGTTGTTGTTGTTGTTGTTGTTGTTGTTGTTAGTTGCAAAGTCATGTCCAACCCATTATGACCCCATGGACAATGTTCCTCCAGGCCTTCCTGTCCTCTACCATCTTCTGGAGTCCATTTAAGCTCACACCTGCTGCTTCAGTGACTCCACCCAGCCACCTCATTCTCTGTCATCCCTTTCTTCTATTGCCCTCAATTTTCCCAGCTCATGTTCTTCTCCAGTGAGTCTTCCCTCTCATTAGGTGACCAAAGTATTGGAGTTTTATCTTCAAGATCTGGCCTTCTAAAGAACAGTCAGCACTGATTTCCTCTAGGACTGACCAGTTTGATCACTTTGCAGTCCAAGGGACTTGCACGAGTCTTCTCCAGCACCATAGTTCAAAGGCCACAATTCTTTGTCCCTCAGCATTTCTTATGGTTCAACTTTCAGTCATACTGTACATTGCAACTGGGAAAACCATAGCCTTGACAATATGCACTTTTGTTGGCAGGGTGATGTCTCTGCTTTTTAGTATACATCTGCTTTATTTCCATAAAATTCCTCATGTCATCTCTCAATTTCAAAAATCCCTATGCAAGATGTACTTTTAGAGGTTCATGGAAGTGTTCAAAAGCATCTATAGAGGTGGGAAGAGGGGATGTCAACATACTGATAGCATAATATTCCTTTTCTACATGTATCTGCTTTTAAAAGACAAATTTCAATGTTTAGCCACAGCCAGCATCTTGACTATTTTTTATACTTGAGGTAGCATCTGATTGGTCATTTGGATGGTTGGAAAGGAGAAAGGAAGGAAGGAAAAGGAAAGGATGTGCAAGACAAATGGTGCAAAGATTAGAATTTTAAACCACAAAATCCTTCACTGGTAAACGACTAGAAGTACTGAACTAAAATTAAAAAAAAATGTATTGGAGGCCATTTAGCCCTGTTGAAAGTCCTGTTTAAATACTAAGTCACATCTAATATAGCATCAAGTACTAGATACCTAGTAAATGTCACACCAAGAGTTTTACTGTTCCTACAACACAAAGCCTCCTGAGGCTTTTTTAATTAGAGTTGCAGTGAACCTTTTCACCAGTGTTACAAACACTGATAAACAATCCCCTCAGAACATGAAAGCTTTAGATATGGGTAGGGCACTCTTCACTATGAATTTGAGTGCATTTCCCCAGGCACAATAGCAAGGCCTGAGCCTAAAACATTCTGAAAATTGCACCAAGCCGAGGGGAAATTTATTCTGCTCCAAGTGTTTGAATCAATTGAGCTTCTGAACTATCAGGCAACTGGTAGAGTGAGAGCACTCTGTTAAGTTGTTAATGGTGATCCGTCTATGTACATTTATTAGAGCAAGGTTTTAAAAACAGGGTAGAGGTTGCCCCAGGATTTGATGAGGGAATGAAAATAAAGGTAAATTGGATGCATTAAGTACAGACAGACAGGTCCGAGGTTTGATGAAGGAAGTAGAAAAGAGGAGAAAGAGAAGGCAGACAGTTCTTCAACCTTTCTGCCAGGGTGAGCCCTGCCTCTTAGGTGGGACAAATGACTTAACAAGTTTACCAGCTTCTACTGGAAGGAGGGAAAAACCCTGATTTAATTAGAAAGCTATGAATATGACATTGATTCTCTGGATCCACTGGAGTACAAAAAACAGTATGCCTTCAACTGCAGCTGTAACGAGTGTTTTAAGTCTCAAGAGACTATTTAAATATGAATATTTTAAAACCCAAACACAACAAAAAAACAGTCAGAAAGATGAAAATGGAAATGGAGGTTTATTGTGCTAAACAATAAAATGCCCACATAAAATGTTGAATAATTTTAGAGTTGAACTGAGTTTGAAAAATGCTAAGGTATTGCTTTCTAATTAACTTTATTTTTTAAAAAAGATGGATATTTTTTTGTAAGATTTACAATGAAAGGTTTGTGGTCCTTTCCTTTCCTTTCCTTTCCTTTCCTTTCCTTTCCTTTCCTTTCCTTTCCTTTCCTTTCTCCTTCCCTTCCCTTCCTTCCCTTCTTTCCTCAGGGTTTCCAGCATTTGAATTTGACAAGTAATCAGAGCTGAGCTGCAGTGTTCATGGCATTAATCTACGATTTGGTTTCTTCAGAGGACATTTCTAAGTCCAAGGTTTTCTCACTTCTGGTCAGTGGAACCAAGTATTATGCACTGCAGGCTCTCAATTCCTTATATCCTGAAAATAAAGCTAGCCCAGGGTCTTAATTAAACAGATATGCCTGCCCACAATTTAGGCCTTATTATTACAATATTGGCCCTGGCACATAACCTAAGGCTGCTCACCATCTGAGATGAATATAATCTTTTGTCTATCCATTTAGAGCACATAACTCTATTTGTATCAAATAACTCTTTACAAAATAAATAGAAGTTTTGGAATATGTACATGTATCAGGTTCCAAAGACCAAGAGAGTCACACAGAGGGTCTTCTAAGCAGTTTCCTTTATTGTTCCTTGCCCATAGACCCAAATATTATAAAACTAAAGCAAACTATTTTTCCACCTAACATGTATTTGAGAATTCCTAGGGAGGACCCATTCTCACTCTTTTCCTACCACTTAAAATATCTAAACTTCACCGGTCATTTGCTCCTCTGGAATGCACTTCCTTCCTCCTGGGAGTTTAGACTACATTCCACCACAAAATGGATATCTTAAGATCCTTTAAAAATATAATCTAACCAGAGGTAGTATTCAGCAGTTTTGAGTTGTTCGGAGAACCGGCAAATACTACCTCTGACTGATCCCACCCCCATCTATTCTCTGCCTCCTGAGTCCCAGGTGATCAGCTGGGTCTTCTTTTTGTTGCCCTAAACAGGAGACAGAGCTGGAAAGCAGGTTAATGGGGTGGGGAAGGAATGGGATTTTGCAGTAACCTTCCCCCAGGAGTGGGTTGGGAATGAAGATTTTACAGTATCCTTCCCTTGGAATGGGGTAGAAATGGAGATTTTACAGTATCCTTCAGCAATTCCATTTAGTGACTTAGATTCTTCTTCTCTGACACCATCGTTTTAGAGATCATCTGGAGGTAAATGCACTGTTTATCAAGGTGAAGAACTGGTGATGCATAGTTAGAGGAAAAAATATGATTTAGCGTAAACAATACAGTTCTTTTTATGCTCCTCAGTGAACTAATTCATTAAAAATATATTCAGTTGAATTATCCTGGGTGAAAATGTCCCTTCACATTAAAAAAAAATCCTGAAAATGTTTTTGTATTGTTTTAAAACAAGCATGCAACCAAATAATAAAAACCGAATGTTTCTCCTTGGTGGTCTAAGGCCTTGATCTGTATGTAATGGGTAAACGAAGAAACTATATAAATGGTTTCTGGTTTTTGTTTATCATTCTTATACCTACCATAATGTTTGGCCAAGGCTATAAAAATGCATGCATAACTGCATGAAGAAAAGACCTGGCATTTAAACATTATAACACTAAATACACAACAGCAAATTTTTTCCCTATGAGGGTCCTTTATTCTTGATAACCACCATGTAATAAGAAATAGGCAACACCACATCCTCACGGAACATGTTTTACTCAGACCAAACACAGTGATTAAGAAAAATGTGCAATGATTACTCTCATCATTCTTGGCCTGAGGCAAGTTAGCATTTACATTGGAATAACATGTGACATAGCAGGCAGGAAAAAAAGAAAAAGAAAAAAAAGAAATGAAAAGACTTTTTCTTTTAAAGACAAGCTGAGTACAATAGTTCCAAAGGTGACTGCTTGTAGCTCATTGATCTGTGATTAATAAAGCACCTAGCAATTAATCTACTCATCTGCAAACAGTCAAGTAGGACCCTTGTACCTTGGTAATGCATCAACTTTAAATTACTGCACCAGAATTAATGGAAGATAGTTACGCTAGCCAGTTGCTTTGCTTATGGGAAGTTTTTATGGCTTTCTGTCTTCCCATTGATTTGATATTAGGCCAGAGGAACAGAGGCAATTACGGCTGTACTTTTACATTATCCAACTACCCATGCCAGTTTGTGAATTTTCCAGTTAGATCCAGATCCAGATTAACAGAGCTGGAAGGGACCTTGTAGGTCATCTAGTCTAACTGCCTGCCCATGCATACACTACGCCACTTTTGACAGAAGGCTGTCCAGTTTCTTCTTGAATGCTTCCAGTGATGAAGTTCCCACAAACTTCTGAAGGCAGTTATTTTATTTGAATATTTTATCAAAGAAAAAGTGAAATGATGATGGTGATGACAACAATAATGACAATGATAATGCTTTTCATCTCCGATTCTTATTCGTACATTTTATTCCCACTTCTATTTCACTTAATTACCTGTCTTTTCCTTTTATAGAGTTCTGCATGTTCTAATGTCTCTTGCAGCTAATTTAACCCGGAGGGATATCTGTCTATCTCAAACTTGACAGCTTGAAGATGTGTGGATTTCAACTCACAGAATTCCTCCTCCAGTCATGTTAGCTCAGGAAAATTCTGGGAGTTGAAGTCCACAAGTCTTAAACTTGCCAAGTTTGAAGACCCTTGTTCTATCTTTTAAAGAACGTCCTTTTTCTAGATGAACCTATGTAATTAAGAATTCCAATTCCAGTTCCAAATTCTCTCCCAATCTCCCAAAATTATCTAGCATCCAAAAATATATAGGTACTTATAGGGGAAATAATTAGCATTCAGCCCTCTTGCCTATAGATGCATACCTTGTGTTCATTGTATTTAATTTTAATGCAGTTTTGTTCAAGTGTGTAATAGCTATATCGTAATGCACTATAAAGATTATTTAAATAGATTGTTTCCCCTTTAATATTTTCCTAGCTTGCAATCTTTTATTTTTAACATGTTCTTTTGTTACTCTATAAAGTAGGTAAATAGATGATACACACTTTGATGGCTCCTTGAACATTCTGTAAATGGAAAAGTCCATAAACATTATCTAAGCAAGGATGCTTTGCAGAACAAATTTCAAACTGTTGCATTAGTAAGTAAAAATGCTACTTCAATGGCAAAGCAGTCTTAACTTCTTCTGACCACAATCCAAAGAGGTGAGAAGGTCTGTTGGTGGCAAGAGCTTGTTCTTAAAATTCCAGAAATGCCAACAATGTAAATCCCTCTCCTACACCAAGACAAAGGGCAAGAAAACAAAAGGTGGAGCAACTATAGATCTGATGCCATAATGCCTTTTCCTAAATTTCTTCTTAATTTGCCATTTGGCCAAGAGCTAGCACTATTCATCCTGGGAATCAATGGTGAGAGATTGAAAAAGTGCTCATTCATTTATATCAATTGGCTTTTGAGTGACCGCAGGGTACTTAAAAATAAACTTTTTCAGAGGGAAGAGTGGGAGGAAGGAAACAAGGGATAATACTATGGGGGCGGGCAGGGGTGTATTCTCCCATTGGCATTAAGCCAAGCTACAGTGCAGTGGACAAGGGTAGGGTGTGTGTGCATGTGTGTGTGTGATTGCTGATCTCCACTGAACACTAGCAGAAACTGCTCTTTGTTAAGTGGTTTGCTGCCAAATTTCATCTGGGAGATTGGAGGACGAAAACAATAAGTTTGCATGCTATATTTAGCCCAAAAGCATTAGCTGTCTATCCCATTTTTGGCCAGGAACAATCAATTTGATGTTCAAACTGAGTCCCGCATCTCCATCTGGAGTTTCACTGACGACAATTGCTTTACGTACTAAGGTGTGAGGCTATTTTCATGTGTTCAGTGCTCTTGCAGACAGTTTGTAAGGTCATTCTTCATTCTTTAAAATGCCATTCATTTTCAAACCAAAGGGAAGGGAAGAAGGGTGGGAGGGAGGAAATATTACACTCCATAAGGTGATATAACAATCTCTCTACTTTCAGAAAAATATGAATCTGGATTATATAATTCCTCTTCCTTAATAAAATACAATAATTCCCCCCACAATGAATTAGGTTTGAGGAGGCAAAGAATCATACAGACACAATACACATGAAGGGATGGGGTGGGGAGGGAGAGAGAGAGAGAGAGAAAGATGAAGAAAAGGAGGAAAAAGCTTGACATTAAGATACTTGCTGCCCTTGGCCTAAAATGGAACAAGGAATTCTGTTTAGTAACAAGCAGTTAGAGAGCTATTAATCATATGACAGTGAAGAAAAAAAAAGCAGTGTATGAATAGATCATATGATCTATTCATACACTGCTGTTTTTTTTTTACTGTTATGATTATAGAAAATCCTTGGAAAGATTATATGTGTTAGGGAGGAAAATTAAAAGTGGTGGCCTAAAATAGTAATATTCACAATGGATGCTGAGCCAAAAACATTTTATTCCCATCCCTAGCATCCATTGTCCCTGATTCAGCAATAAATTCTCAGTGTTGGAGAAAAACACACTCGTTTTCTGCATATATAAATTTCTCTTTTGCTCTCTTTCTTTGAAGTAAAGTCTTCCAATTGGCCACCTCCATGCCATTTCCTTGACAATACTATGGAAGTGATTGTAATCCATCTTCATCTGAAATGTTTTCCCAACTTCCCTATCTAGACCAGTGTTTCTCAACCTGGGCAGCTTGAAAAAGTATGGACTTTAAGTCCCAGAATGTTGGCTGGGTAATTCTGGGATTTGAAGTCCCTACATCTGCAACCTTCCAAGATTGAGAAACTCTGGTCTAGATTATTCGTAGGATGTATCTTCTCCAAGTATCAAGCAGATCCTTAGTTAGTGCTTAGTTGCTAGCATCAGACAAGGTCATCTGTAGTTGCTATTTGCTCATGTATATTTTATTATTATTATTTTCTTCCTTGTGACTAAAACAAACAGAAATACATGCATGTTTTTTCTATTACAGCAAATAGCATTGGCAATTGATGCTTCAGCAGAGATGCTAGTGAAGAAAAGGAAGAAGGAAGGGAGAGCGGGAGGGAGGGAGGAAGGAAAGAAGGAAAAGAAAGATCCCATGTCATCCTTTCAGCAATGACAAAAGTGAATGCAGACATTTCTGACTACTTTCAGGGAGGCAGGATTCTGTAAGATGGTAAAGGGATGTTACATTCACTGTAACTTTGTTTGGTTCTTTTTCATTGCCACATGTCATTTTGAAATCACTTTAATTCACCAGACGGATGATTTCACACAGACTGTTCCTAAATCTCAATATATGATCAGGCCATGTGTCTTCAGTGCTATTATGTTTGCTCTTACCACAATTGTATTCTTGCAACAGTTACTGGTTGATGAAGATAATAACGGTAATGATAATGATAATGGTGGTGTTTTAAATTATTCTATGTCCTTTCCTTCTCTCAATCATATAGATCTATCTCATATAATATGCAAATCTTGCATCAACCATGCCACTTTTTCACAGTTCCTATATTTATATTGCATTTTGACATGAATCCTGAAAAGAGATATATTCTCTGTGCCATCTACATACCTTTAAATGTCATTCTACATGAAAGAAAATAAAGGGTGAAAAAGTCACAATAACAACGAAAGCACTGAGAGTTAGAGATAGAGAATTTGTGACCTCCTATTGCTTCTGAAATACACCTTCCAACAGCATAGCCAAAGAAGGTGTCTATGGAGGACAAATTCTGTGAGGACTCCATATTGAAACCAGCCACCCGTAATGCACTTTGGTCAGTATTGGGTAGAAGACTAAAAGGAATTCTTTCCAGGATTCATTATCTGAAATGCATTGAAGATACATGATTTTTTTTCTCAGATGAAACACATCATGTTTTTTTGTTGTTGTTTTACTTCAACAAGAAGATTGCCTCTGTGCACAAATCTCATGGTCCAAAGAAGTATATCACTATGTGAATACTTAGCTAAAAATATGGATGATACTTAATATTAAGAATACAAAAATAATATCAGCCTACATGATTATTGAGGTTAATGCTGATTGCAAAGAAGTCAAGGTCATTTATGCTTAGTTTTGATTTTCAGGAGTCCAAGAAGAGATAAAGGTGGACAGTATGTTGTTGGAAATTAATCCTAGAAAAGAAAGTAGTGACAAACTTAAAACATGAGCGTAAAGAATAAGTGTATTTTAATCAAAACAAATAAAAATGCTAAAAACAATGGTTTTCTAATGATAATGATAGAGCTTTTTAAGAAGAGATTGGACAATCGTTCATCTGAAATGGCATAGGGTTTCCTCCTTGAACCTGGACTGTTGGACTCAAAGATCTCCTAGGTCCCTTCCAACTTCAATTCTGTTATTGTAAAATCTGGACTCTTGAGAAAGAGCAAGGAAAAAAAACAGATTCCTTCAGGAAAAGTATTGTGATTGCAAGAAGAACCATTTAGTCAGCACTAGACCAAATCAACTCAAATTCTTCCCTTGATCAGAAACAAGAAACTCACATATTTGGGGCATAGGAGGCAAACGTACAATGGACTAGGAAAATTATTAGCCTTGACAAGATTGAGGAAATAAAAGACAAAAAATAAGGTGGATGGTCAGAATCATGTAAAATTACTGGAATATTCTTGAAACAGCTACAATCAGGCTTGGTACTTTTGATTTTCAAATCCTTCCTAAGGATCTAGGATAGCTAGATGTATCATTGTAATATATGTGGTGCATCAAATAAGTTATTCATCATCTTCATCATCATCACCATCATCATCATCATCATGATGCAGGCACACAGACACACAACAAAATTTACACATACACTATAATCCAACCTGATTCTTCAACCATGGATGAAGAGGAAACGTTTAGCTTTTATACCTGCCACAAAACAGTACCAGGTTTTCCACTTTTCTTCACTGCTTCACATTTTCCCATATGTGTTTTTCTATCTGTATAGCACTAAATTATGAGGTCCTTTATGAGCTTTTATACAAGTATTTTGCAAAGATTTTGCTTTTCCCTTTCTGAAATGTCTTGCTGGCAAGACTGCTTTTGTTGGTGTTGGAATTTAAATGGAACGTCAGAAATAACTGAAGTGGCAGATGGAGACATTTATAACTTGTTATAAATTACAATAAATAAAAAAATCCAGTTCTATAGCAATTGCTGGGCTATACAAACTGCAAAATACTTGGGTCTATCTTCTTCCCCCTGTAGTCCCCCCCACCTCCAATCATAGTTGTCTTAATTCTTCTACAGTGTATTATATGGTGTATAATTCTGAAAGGCAGTTAGCCAAGGCTTCCATGCAAGTAGATATTGAAGAAGGCATTGGGGGGGGGGGGGGTTCTGGCACAACTGCTTTTAATTGCTCCTATTCACTGATGTTTTTTAAAAGTGTGCATGTTGGAAGTGAATTTAAAGAATTTGAACTGTAATTACTTGTCATTGCAGCTGTACCATCTGCATCTTTGGGGAAATAGCAAATTGAACTAATCACCAATAATTGTTTCCAAGATATTTAGCATATTTTATATTTGAACATCAATGCATAACAAATGTTTATATTTGGCCATTCATTTCTCCTTTTCCCTTCCATAGGCTCCACTAGGGTGCTACTTCAATGCAGCTGATAAAGGTATCTGTGCCGTGTCTCAGCATTATTTAAATTTGTGTGCAACAATTACCGTGAACATTCTCTTCATACTATTTGTATGTATTAAGTCTACGTTCATCCATGATTTGGTAGTAGAAGAGAGGGCAAACCTGTTGCGTGTTACTACAGCCTGGTTAGGCAAAGGCAATAAAGTTATGAAGACCTGAATATTATAAATTTAAGTTATAAACTGATTTCTTACACCTTATTTTTTAAAGCAATATAATATGAGTCCAATCAGTGCTTGTATTCTGTTTTGCCTTTGTAGAGACATAGTTGCTAACCAATTTCTGAATGGTTGGGCTCCAGCTGGTGAACTGCTCAGCCAAGATTTTAGTTATCTTTCTATTTTCTCTTGCCAGCAACTGAAGAAATAATTCTTTAATTTTTTTGGGGGGGTGGGGGTGAGTTGATCCCAGGATGCTCCTTGGTTTCTGAGGAGTTCTGGAAAAAGAAGTGCCAGAAGAGACTCATAGAGTGCTCTTGAAGATAGATGAAGAGCAAATCCAACTGTACTCAAGTAAGAGCCCACATAAGGGATTTATCAGGGCAATAGCAACAGCAATTTATTTTTCTGTTCTTGTTTGATCTGCATAGAGTCATCCAGAAGTCCTGTTTAACGAAGTTCATTCCTTGGGGAGGAATGAGTTGATCGGACATGTGCAGGGCTACTGGGAGGAATATTTTAGTTATGTAGTACATAAAGCATCTTGGATTCTTTGGACTCTTACTGGATAAATCTTGTTAAAGTGACCAAAGCAAGTCCTTGCATGATTAACTGGGATGAACTCTAATTTGCTCCTCCTGAGGAAGTGAGTGACCAGAGTTCTCAGAGCTGTAAAGCCAGACACTTTTTTATTAGATCAATGATTCTCCTGGCTGTTGAAAGCTGCCAGGAAGTGACATGTGGTGTCCATGTGATTATGTCAACTTCCTTGGAGATGAAGTGAATTTCCTTGCCTTGAAAGGGATGGTCAGGTGTACCCTGCTCTTCAGGAAAATATTGACAGATCCAACAGTCTTGGATAATTTTCAGTCTTCAAATTTCCTTTATGTTGTAATCTCATATAGTCAAAAAATGTTCTTCTCTCAAAGATAGATCTAAATTTGCCATTTTTGTTGTTCTTAGCTTCTTCCAAATGTTTTTTAATGTTTGTTGTTATTATTTTTAATTGTATAAGCCTCTTTGCCTTTATGCTTTGGATAGTTTGGTTTAATGAACAGATTTCAAAAAGTTCTGCACTCTGTGCATTTAACAAGAATCCCAAATGAAATTCTAGATTAAATATGCATCCTTCTTCTCTATTCTTTGACATGAACTCTGACTGAAATAAGTGAGCCAGGTGACAAAGTTTGTTTGTATGGAATGGCATACAGTTAGCTTTCCCTGGAAATAGCTGATTCTTGAAAAGGGTACATACAGTTGGCTTCTCTATCTATGACTGGATGTTGAAATGTTCCACTAAGAATGGTAAACAATTCATGCATAAATGGTTCCTATACAGCTGCTGCCTCCATCCCATCCAGAAGTGCAGTATAATAGCTGCTGTTCTCCACTGTTATTTAATGGATTTAACTAACAAAAGACTTTCACAACAATTCCAATTTTTAGTATTAAAAATTAACATAATCTTTGATAAAAGAAAAAAAGAAAACCAGCAAAATCTCTTTCTTCATTCAAAATAAACCTAGTTATTTCACAGGAATTGATAGGTTATTTATAAACTCTATTTAATATGAATATTCTTTTAACAAACCCACTGTCATTAACTTGATATTTCAAAAAAGAATGTAAGCAATTTCAGTACTGAATAGCAGAACTCTCCTGGGTAAGATTCTGAATTGAAATAAGATTTGTGTGGAACTTCTCCAACCATTCATGAGAGGAAGCAAGAAGGCATGATCTCAAGTCAAGACTTGACTTCCAGTTTGAGCTTCTTTGGTGACAGACCAAAACCTCATCTCTGCAAGGCTTCGATCCATGCTTGTCGCTGGAGTGCCCCGAGCTGGCTGGTTTTGGGGCTAAGCCACCCCATAGAGGTGGTGAAGAAGGGGGAGACTGCCTGCAGGGTTGAGGAGATCCGCATCTCTCCTCCCCAGCTGGCATTACTCCCTTTCCTGAAGGCGGTTGTAGCAGTGGTCAGAAATGGCCACCACAAAGAAGAACTCGACCAGAAAAGAATGTGCAGGAGGAAGATAAGAAGAGAAAGTTTTGGTTGACTGGGTCAAACAGCAAAAGCAACAAATAAGGTACCCTGGAATTGAAACTATTAAAAAAACACAATAACATTGTTCCCTAAGAAGATTTTTAAGCTGCAAAGGAGAGAGAAAGGGGAAGAGATTTGGTTTTTTTTTTCTCCTTTTCCTATACTGACAGCTAAGAGACTTAAGCAAGAAATTGGAAAAAAATCCAATTTGACATTAATAGGCATTTAATGCTGAACATAAAAAGTCAAAGGGATAATAAAGATTTCTGGATAATCAAAAGCTTTTGAAAACAGGAAAGGACAGAAAAAGAATAAAAGGGCAGGATCTGGAAGGATGGAGACTGCCTGGAATTAAAAAGAACTTATAGCAAAATCTCAACAAGACTTCCAAAAGATACATTTTAACTGAAATATTGCAAAAAAAAAAAAAAAAACAGGAAGAGAAAATGAAAAAAGAAATAAGAAGAAATAACTTGGGACTATTTGGATTACTTGATGATTTCTGGATTTTTGGTTATTGTATTTGAATGACTAAAACCAATTGGGTGGTTGTTTAAAACTGTTTAAAATGGCTCCACTTTTAGAAGAACTGAAAATGGAACTTAAAAAGTACAAAGAAGATGCACAAGAAGGGAGAGGTTCTTTTTGCTTCGTATTTCAGTTTTTAGAAATGGAGATTTGGAATTATGAGAAACAACAAGAAATGCCTGCAGAACAAGAAGATTGTGACAAAGAAGAAGCCATCTTTAATGAACAAGTAATCTTTGGTGGGGAAAAAAAGGAAAGGGGGGAAAGAGAATGGAAAGTTTAAGATTGGGAAAAACAACTCCAAAAAAAAAATAGGGTGAAAAATAAGTATAAAATCAGAAAGCAACAGAAGAGGAAAATGCAGAAGAGAGAATTAGAAATAGAGAGACAAGGGGGTAAAAAGGGGAGGGAGAAGATGAGAGGGAAGAAAAAAAGGAAAAGAAGTTATAAAGGACAGAAATAAAATATAGAGAAACGGGGCCTATTTAGAGATAATGGGTGAAAATTTAATGCAAAAAGGGATTCTGCAAAGGTACATAAGATAGTATTGTTATATTAGAAAGAGAAATAATTTTAGAAAATATGAAACAATGTATGATTAAAATATATGATAAAATAGCTATCGTAATTCAGTGGAATGCTTGTCAATAAATAAATGTAACAAAATGAATATTTAATGATTTACAAAACATACGTGAAGAGAAATAAGGGAAAAAATATTATATGTGTCTTTAAGGAAGTATGATATTTAATTGAAAAGAAGTGTTAAAGATGTTAAGATTTTAATGATTATTAATGATAGAACTGAATTGGAATGGAATGAGGGTTTATAATTACATATATTTATAATCTTTTTTTTTTTAAAGAATATAGTGTGTATTATAAGAATGTACCAAGCAGAATTCGATTGGAAGTTATGTATTATGTATTATATTGAAGGTCATAACCTTAAGGTATATATTGAAGTTTAAATAAGAGTTGAATGGATGTAATTAAAAGATATAAAGGTGTCATACTCCAATTAGTAACTACAGGAGAAAATTTGTTTAATGAGAAAAGATAATATGAAATTGAAACAGAACAGACAAAAGTATAAATATGATTTGAATTGAGATGAGATAATCAAAATAAAATTGAGAAAATTAAAAGACAGGAAAAACTATATAGAAAATGTAGAATAGTATAAGATATGGAATAGAACACAAAAAGGAGCATGAAATTGAGTTTTGTGTCTATATAAAGAAGTTCAACCCGGGACCATGCTGTTTTCAAAAAATATGTTTTATTTGTATTTTGTTTGTGTGAAAACCCAAATAAAACTTTATTAAAAAAAAAAAAAGATTTGTGTGGAACTTCTCTAACCATTCATGGGAGGAAGCAGGAAGGCATGATCTCAAGTCAAGAACTGTTTTGAAAATGCAAAGCTACTTTAAATCCATACGCAAGACCCATCCAATCTGTAGACAAGGACATAATCCAGTCACTACAGAGATAGTCCTAATTTTCTCCTGGCTAAGATGTAGAAAATATTCTCTCATAACATAGGACAGGGAAAGTACCAAGAGCTGTAACCTTTCTATTTTTCTAGGAAAATGAAATGTTCAGACACATTAGACCTTTATGAAAAGATGAAATGTGTCTAATTTCATCGGGATAGAAATTTAGATTTTCAATATAACTCTTTTGCCAAATTGTCTTTGGGGGAAGAGTATAATAAAAAGTTACATTATATTAGCTTCTGCTTTGAAGCACACTCTTGCTAAGTGTTAGCTGATAAGTTGAAAGCCATCAGGTATTTTTATGTTTGGGTTTTATTTTCTTCCTTACTCATGCTACCCCAAATTTAATTAGCTAATAAATATGACAAATTCACAGGGTCCTCTCTCCCTACTTTTCTTTTTCCCTTCCCTTCCTTTTCCTTCTTCCTTCAACCCAATTATATTGAAATAACCTTTAGCATATTAGTAACACTGTTCTGCCTGGCCACATGGACAAAAGCCAACTAGAGTAGCTGCCACATGGCAGTTGCTTCAGGGGACAGATTTGATGTGCAACATGTTTTGCCCTATAATTCATATGCATCTCATGGAAAGTTTCCACACTGCTGCCAGATATTTCAGATAATGCTTTGATGAAGTCAAGGGGACCCATGAGGTTCCATTTAATTACCTGAAATTCTTTTCCCTTTCTTTTGCACATTAGTCTTCCTACAGTGATACCTATCAAAGCCTCACATCAGTGGACCTGTAGAAGTCTGGTTTGTGTACCTTTCAGAGGTTTATGTATTAAAAAAACTTCCAATAAACAAGACTTGAAAAAATATTTCTTAGACATATGCATGCATACTTATTACAGTATATATCTTCCATCAGATGAGTCCCTTTTATAACTAGCTCTGATAGCAAATTCATGAGTGTACATAAGTACATTACTTAGACCTCACGAAATTCATTACATTAATTTATTTTACATTTGATCAAGAGACTGAATGACCAAGTAACAAGAAGAGCAATCTCATTTTGAAATTATAAACCATTCTTTTAAACTCCTTTTTAAAAATATTCTGCAGTCTGTAATATAAGCTCAATAGTTATCATGCCAAGCTATAATATGGTTTGTATCATTTTCATTTAATATATCAGGGAGTTCTGATTTTATTACTTAGCTGTAGTAAAATCCATCCATCCATCTTTCTTCAAAAAGACTTTGGAGAAAGATGGATGCCTTGGACTTTTATTTTGGGAACATATTACTTGGAACCTTGACATAAACCATTATGGCTTGTACAACAAACCATAATGTGTGTGCTGTGTTTGAAAAGTATGCTTTAATAGGATTTGAACATATTTAATATGTCTTATATTTTTATTTTAGCTTGTGCGTGAAATTTATCTTTTCCATATACCCAGAATGAAAATTGAAGGCAATTTTATATGATACAAAACTGGTGGAAGAATAAGACTACAATTGCATTGGCAGGATTACAAAGGTTGCAGGGTATATCTCTGACCCACATAAAGGAACAATCAAAGCATTTTCCTATTCTCCAAAGTTGACATCATCTTAAGCATGAAGGTGATTAGTTATCTCAACTTTTCTCCCTCCATTGCATTTGCATCCATTACCTATAGGTCACCCATAGTCTGACTTTCAGACTCCATGTAGCTGCTCAAATCAAGAAGTGACTAGGCATAAAGAAATATGCATATCAGGAAATGAAGCCATTTCAAACCACCAAACCAGATGATCTGATCAATATCTCTTGACCACAAGATACCATTTTGCCTAGCTACGGTTGTTCGAATCTCTACCTTTCCAACAGGCAAATAAATTACCTTAAAGAAGATTGAGGAGATATATCTCACCCTCAGTAATCCCAATGTGTTCCATTATTTAATCATAATACAGTTAAATAATCACAAGGAAACATTCTCTCCCATTAACCTCAGGTTAAAACAAGCCCAAAGGACATCATGAATGTAAGCTAATCTTGACTGAAGACCAATCAGCCTAAAGGAAGGACAAGAGTTAATTCAGCAACGCAAATACCACGTGTCTTTTCTGCTTACTTGAAAGGGAGGAGAGGACCATGAGTTTTTATCCTTTTCTGAGTAAAAAAAAATGGCTGTCTTCAAAACCTTATATCCCTCCTCAGTATATGCAAATGAGACTGACTCTCATAATGTGGCACAATTTTGCATAATTTAAATTTCTCAAGGGGCAAATATACATGACTCAATTCACAAATGGGATTCATTTTTTAAAAAAAAAAATCAGTAATAGGTTGAGATTTGTTGTTATGGTGTCATCTATTTTTAATCGGTATTTAAGCCAGATTACTTCATACTAAACTACTTTAAGTGTCTATGGCAGCTAAGTGACTCACAACTATTAAAAGTGAATGAAGAGAAAATTGGCTTTGTACCATTCTTAGCAATTTTCAGGTAGAGGCTTTGCTGTTGCAAATCTATCATGCATATGTAAGTATTAGTGTAAAGATGCATTCTTTGGTAAAGCTGAATATTTTGCACACAGCTTTACAAGGCACACATTCAAGATGAATAACCAATAAGGAAGGCACTGAGCACTCAGAATATTAATGAACTATATAATTCTTTATTCCATGAACAGCGCCATGAGGATACTCTGCTCAATTTATGCTACATGCTCACACCATTCCAAGTGTTATTCATAGTAATGGAGATAAGATGCCCTCCATTGTTCTGGTCTATATCATCCACAAGTCCTGGATTGTGCAGAGAAATATTGAATATTGAAGCTGTGGTTCCAAACATCTATGAAATAACAGAGTACCCAAACCAATGGTATCTGTACTGATTTTGGCTATTTTTCAGATTGCTGCTACATTCTAATTTAAATTGAAGTTTGCATTTAGGTCTATTGAAAGCTTTGTCTACCACTCAAACAACAATTCTTCATATGGAAATGATTTATTATAATAAATTCAGATGCTTCTGAGCACATGCAACGGAAATGAATTATTTCTTGGCATATTGCAAGGCTAAGGTTACAATCATGCTGTTAGGTTTTTGCATTTTCCCAAAATAACTCAGTTCTGAAGTATTAAACATCCTTTAGCTCTTAATCTGTAGTACCTGTAGATGTACATTTAATCTTGTCATCATTTCTACTAAGGAAAGGAAGAAAGGCATACCCCCAAAGTATAACGAATAACCCAAATCATTTTAACTCTACATTTAAAAAAAAACATTTCTTCAGAATCTTCTGCTCTTAGCTCCATTTTATTACTCCCAAATCCCATTTTGAGCTATATCTTTTAAAGAAAAAGTCTTTTCATTAAGCAACTTGCTAACAGAAAGAACATAGGATATTCCTCATTGTGACCTGCTTGGAGGAAGGTACAATTTCTGTAGAAGAAAAGCAGACAGACCTGGAGAGCAGAGTAAAGTATGTAATCAGTTTGGAGTCCTTACATTGTCACAAGAAATCAAAGTCCATCCCCCCATGGTGAGTTTCATTGACTCTTTTCTAGCTTCCATTTGGTGTTGACCTTCAGTTGACAAGATTCTTGTGTATAGGCTTCAAGAAATGGTTTACACTACAACCTTATAAATGGTCCTAATTCTATGTGCCTGACTTTTAATCTAGTCAATGCTCTCAAAATTTTTCACCAGAAGAAAGGAAGGAAGGAAGGAAGGAAGGAAGGAAGGAAGGAAGGAAGGAAGGAAGGAAGGAAGGAAGGAAGGAAAAAAAGAAAGAAAGAAAGAAAGAAAGAAAGGGCAAATATGGACTAGGATCTGTAGATTGGATCAACAGCTGTGATGGACACATTCCTCCAGCACGAGGACAGCTTGGAAATTCAGATGTGAAATATGTCAGCTATGATTCTCCAGGTGGTCCAGCAAATGCAGAATTTAGTGCAGCCTTCACCTCTACCATTGGTGACCCCCATTCCCACTCCATCTCAAGCAGTTACCTCCTGCAGAGAACTTGTGACTATTTACTCAAGAGGTGTGGAAGTGAATCAGAAAAAATGAGAATCTTCATTGCTCAATGAGATTTGTTTGTCAGCACCTAAGTAGTTGAATTCCTGACATGCCAGTCATTAGTATTCTTCATAGTCTCCTAATAGCCTCAGTGGTACAATGGGCATTCCCATAATCAAACACAATGACCCTATTATAGATAACTATAATGGCAAACTTCACAGTACCCTTTGGGGACTCCATACAGGAACTTACAGCAATTGGCCAGATTAAGAAACTTCTACAGGGCAGTAGAAGAGTCCAGCAATACATAAGAGGAATGCAAATTAATTACAGCAGATTTGGGTGGGAATGAAATAGCTCTGATGGGTCAGTTCAGGAAGGATCTGAACAACCAGATTTCAAATGAACTCATCAGGTTAGGAGTTGCACAGCTTAGGCTCCTGTTCATGCCCACAGAAACTAACCAGAGAAGAGAGGAATGGATGGAAATAGGGGCAATTAGTCACTAGCAGCTGAAGAAAGGCTATGATACAGACATTTAGCATTCCAGTTGTAGTATGGAAAATCTGGATACATGGTTAGGAACTGCACTTCTAGGGCACCCAGAAGAGGAGAAAGGAAGAGAAAAAATTCAATGAAGAGCAGATAGAGCTGGAGGGTGGAGTTAAATGTCTCATTAGTTTAGAGTCCTTGCATCGCCATAAGACATCCAAGTCCCGTCTCCCTTGAATTCTTTTGGCCCTTACCTAGCACCAAGTTAGTGCCATCTGTCAGTTGACTAGACTCCTGTATATAGGTTTTAATAAATTGTTTATGCTTTAACCTTACAAATGGTCCTGATTCTTTGTGTCTGATATTTTATTCCATAATCAGCAGAAATAATCAGAATCTATTAGCAAAGGGCTTATGAAGCACCTTAATTAGATTCATAAGCCTCAAATTTCCCTACATTGCTAAGGAAGGTCTGAAGAGGAAGTGCAAATATGTTTGGAGCTATTGCGATATAATCAGAAATATACAGATTGCTATAATAATCAGTAGCATTTTCCATTGTAATGATAGCTTGACTCAGCTTAGCCTACATAGCCAGAGGCAAGAAGAGTCTTAATAACAAGAATTGGATGGATTCCACAGTTAAATGAAAAACTTGTCTGGCATTAGTCCTATCCTGTAGCTGAATATGGTAATTCTATAATGTTTTTTTCATCTCTCTCTCTCTCTCTCTCTCTCTCTCTCTCTCTCTCTCTCTCTCTCTCTCAGCTTGCTTCCACACTTCCTTGTCAAATTAGTCATTTCACTTTAAATAAGGCTAAAAATGTTGGCTGCAAAACTCCAGATTACAGCTAGGTGGCAGCTAAAAATTATACATATATACATGTATAAAATTATACATATTTTAGTGTCATTTATTTATTGTTTGCAGCCCAGATCTAATAATCCTAGATCAGATGTCTTTTTCTTGCCTCTGTTCTGCCTTTGCCTGTCTGGCTGCCAGGTTTGCAGGCCAAGGAGTGCATTAGGTGTCACTGGTCTGCCAGCAAAGAGCATTATACCCACTTTATAGTAGTTATAATATTGTACTTGCTCACTCTGGGAAATGAGATAAGGCAGCAGAGGTGATTGGCTTCCTATCTTCCCATCCATTCTCAGCTCATGGGCTAAACCAGGCAGTGGACTGGATTTGGCCCATATGCCCTAGTTTGTCAACCCCTGTTCTAAAGACATGTTTCCTCAGACTGTTGATTCTCTCAATGCTCAGATGATTATTACAATAATTTCCTCTTTTCATTTCAGAGATCCTGTGAGAATAGCTCTGTGGAGAAACCACACTTTCGTTGGCAATTCCTCTGTTAAACAGTGCACAGTGTAATTAATACTGGCAATATTGGATGAAGACAATTATAAATGTATGTCTGACTCCTTCAGTTTCCTGTTGTGGAGAGGTCAGTTAGCATTCAAAAGTGGTTACAGTTCATCTTTACATGTTCCCCAGAGTGGGGAGGTCTAAATGCAGGCACTAGTCTACACTCATATAAAAAAGCATGATTCCATATCTTTATAACAGAACAATCTCCAGATGCATTGAATTTCATTTCCCATTTGAATTCAGTACAATTCAAAAATAGGACAAAGTCAGGACACCATTCGAAGTTTGAAATTATGTCTGACATGTTTTGGTGGTTAGAGTACTGGACTATGCCAGTGAAATCGGCCTATAATTATGTATATATCGGGGATCTGAACCCTCCTTCGGGATCAGGGAAATCAATGCCCCCCTCTATGAGTCCAGCATCCTGGCTGTCAATAAGACGTCATTAAAAACTTCCACCATAAGAGGTCCTATTTGTTATGCTATTGCCTTGTATATCTTCCCTGGTATCCTATCTGGTCCCGGGGATTTATTGTTTTTCTGGATCTCTATTGCTGATTTCAGTTCAAACCAAGTAATGTCTTTGTTTAATAATTTTTCCATTTCTTCCCCAATTGCTTTATCCTTTACTTCATCTAAATAGTATCTTATTCTATCTTTTTTGACTTCTTCCTTTTTATATAACTCTTCAAAATACTTATGGGCAATTTCTTTTTTTTTGTTCTATCTCCTGTTGTATATCCCCCTTTTCATCTATTAGCTGGTACATCAATCTCTTTTCTTTCCTTTTTTTTAGTCTGTATGATAGCCATCTCCCTGGCTTATTAGCATGCTCAAAATAAATTTGTCTAGTTGTATTCAAATTTATAAGCATTCTCTCTTGTTCAGTTAAATTCAATTTATGTTTAGTTATTATTATCTGATTTTGCAATTTTGAATCCTTTGGGGTACTCTGTAATTGAGTTTCTAATTCCTTAATTTTTTGTTGTAATTTGTTTTGCTGGATGTATTTTTCCTTATTCCTCTTGGCGTGATAAGAGATTGTTATACCTCTTATTACTGCCTTCATTGTATCCCAAATGTTTTGTTTCGTAGTTGCTCCATTATCATTTTCCTTTAAGAATTAATTTAATGCCTCCTTGAGTTTGTTGGTGTATTCTTTTTCTCTTATTAACTGAGTATTTAACATCCACCTTTTCTTGGGTTTTTCCCTACCCTTCCATATTATCTGAACTGGATTGTGATCCACCCATTCATTAGGTAAAATTTCAGTCCCTTTTATCTCATTTGCTATTTCCCTATTCATCCATGCCATATCAATTTGTGTCCATATTTGATGAGGATTTGAATAGAATGTAAATTGTTTTTTCTCGGGATGTGATCTTCTCCATATATCAATCAAATTTAACTCCTTCATCATTTCCATACATATCTTGGGAAGCTCCCTTTTTCCCCCCCTTTGTTCTTCCCCCCATTACTGTGGTCTTTTTGATAATCAGCAATAGAATTAAAGTCTCCTATGATACAAATATTTCTTTTTTCCAATCCTACTATTTTTTCATAAAGATGCTTAAAAAACTCTTTTTGATCTCCGTTCGGGGCGTAGATTACCACTAAGAGAATTGGGATGGCATTAATCCAGATCTGCAAAACCAGAGTTCTTCCCTCAGAACCTGACAATATTAAATCTGCTTTCAAATCCTCTTTTTTTTTAAGATGACGACAGCAGCTGCATGTGTTTGTAGACGGTGCTCCAAAATACTTTGCAGAGAGGTTTTTTTGATGAATTTGGATTGTAGAGATTGGTATATGGAAGTAGAAGAGTGTGTAAAGGAAAAGGCAAGAAAGAAACAATCTTGATAAACTAACTGTGAGGCTGGAATTGATTTGAAGAGACAGAGAGTTGAAGTGACTGATAGACCAAGAGCTGGTACAGTAGAATGGTCAGAAAGTGACAGTTGGGAGGTGAGACAGAGAGTCAGAGCAGAGAAAGTGGATGATTTTTAAGATTGTGTGACTTCCCTGATCTCCCCCTGGACTCACCTGACTGAAGCTAAACCCTGTCTGAGAACCCAAGAGTCAGCAGCTGCAGATCTGAATTGATGGTGTAGGTCATCTGATGGAGGCAGAGCTGACAGAAAAGACAAGCTTCTCTGGCTTTTGTTGACATTTGGGCCTACTCATGGTTAATAACACTGTGGAGAGTGGCAGGCTGCTGATGGGATTTCCTGAGGTTAAATGACGAGTTGGAACTGTAAACTTCATGAGACATTGTAGGACTACAAAGCTGCTAAATTTCCAGTGCAGCAGGGCAAGCCTTTCTGGCTATTTTTTCTAGCTACCATTTACAGTTTTACTTCTGCATTCTTGTGGGTGTTCTTCTGCTTTTAAATGTGAGATCAGCTTGCAATAAGGCTAGTCTTATTGCCGATTTGATCCTCAAAGAGAAGGCTAATCTGGCTTGTATAATTGAAACTTGGCTGAACCCAGAGGGAGGCGTTCCTCTTGCAGAAATGTGCCCAGTGGGCTATTGAGCATGGCACCAGTCTAGACCACAGGGCCAGGGAGGAGGTGTGGCTGTTGTTATCAGAGAATCTCTCGTAGCCTCCAGGGGCACTGTTCAACAAGTCCCTGACTGTGAGACCCTTTTTCTTAGATTCGGCTCAAGGGATCAGGTGGGATTGCTGCTGCTATACCAGCCTCCCTGCTGCATGGCAGCTTCCCTTCCTGGGCTCCTGGACCTCACTGCAGGACTGGCAGTGGGATTTCCCCAGGCTTATAGTTCTGGGGGATTTCAACATGCCTTCTCTGTGGTCGGGGTCGGAGGTAGCCCGAGATTTTATTGAAACCATGACTTCCATGGGCCTGTCCCAGATTATCCAGAGCCTGACTAGTAATAGTGGTCACACTCCCGATTTGGTGTTCTTGTCAGAGCAGTGTCTATGTGACCTGGAATTGGTAGATGTGACCATGACTATGTGACCATGACCTTGGTCCCCTTGTCATGGTCAGATCATAGTCTGGTGGCAATGAGTTTCTCAAAAGCTGTATCCCCCTGCAGGGAGGCAGGATCTATTAAATTAGTTCATCCCCATTAACTAATGGACTCAGATAGGTTCCAGAAGAAGCTGGGGGTTATAACTACAGATCTATTATGCAGTCCAGCTGAGTTCTTAGTCACTGTTTGGAATAGGAAGGTGACTGAGGCTCTGAATTGCACCCTTGTGACCTCTCCTCACCCATAGACCTCTCTGTGCCCCATGGTATACAGAGGAAATGAGAGGGATGAAACACATGAGGAGATGCCTAGAGTGCCGCTGGCAGAAGACAGGAGATGAACTCGATCGAACATGGGTAAGAGCTGCTACTAAGGCCTACCTTGTGGCGATTCGTGAGGTGAAGTGTCACACTAATTGCATCTGCAGATAATCTCCCAGCGACCCTCTTTAGAGTGAGCCATCTCCTCTTAGGGAAGGAAGAAATAGAGGTCCACCTGAAGGGGTGTGCTGAGGAATTTGCGGATTTTCTGGAAGACAAAATCACTCAACTTCATTCCCAGTTAGATGCCAGTATGGTTGCTGATCCAGTGGAAGCTTCAAAGGCAGGTTCTTGCCCTGTTATCTGGGAATGGTTTGACCCTGTTGCTCTTGAGGAAGTAGACAGGATCCTAGGGAGTATGCACACAAGCACCGGTATTTTAGACCCATGTCCCTCCTGGCTTGTGAAAGCTTCCCAGGAGGTGACAGGCGGGTGGACTCTGGCAGTGATTAATGCTTCTCTACAGGAGGGGACAGTGCCCCAACACTTTAAGGAGGCTGTGGTCTACCCTTTTCTTTAGAAGCCATCGCTGGACTCCACCTGGTTGGATAATTTCCGACCTGTCTCCAATCTTCCCTTTTTGTGGAAGGTTGTTGAGAAGGGTTGAGAACCCCCAAACCTTTAACCTTAGACTGTCTACTGTTGACCTCACCCCTTTTTAAGAGGTCTGTAGGGGGGGTGCATAGGTGCACCAACGTGCCTACCATCCCTGTCCTATTGTTTTGTTTATTTTTCTTATATGTACCCATTTCATGTATTCATAACTGTGTATATACTTATACCTGTTATCTTGTAAGTGATTGACAAATAAAAATAAATAAATAAAAAAGGTGGTTGCGCAGAAGCTCCAGAGGTTTCTGGATGAAACAGATTATCTCGACCCCTACCAGTCAGGATTCAGGCCTGGATATGGGACAGAAAAAGCATTGGTTGCACTTTTGGATGATCTCTGATGGGAGCGGAATGAGGGTAGTGCATCCATCCTTGCTCTACTTGACCTCTCGGCAGCTTTTGATACCATTGACCATGGGATTCTCCTGAGACAGCTTCAGGGGATGGGAGTGGGAGGTCTTGTGCTGTCTTGGTTCACTTCCTTCCTCTGCAGATGCTCTCAGTCAGTGTTGATAGGAGGGGAGAGATCCAACCCTCACCCACTGCTTTACAGGGTTCCGCAAGGCTCGGTACTCTCTCCGCTCCTGTTCAACATTTATATGAAACTGCTGGGTGAAATTATCTGTCACCATGGACTGAGATATCACCAATATGCTGATAATACTCAGCTGTATGTCTTGGCCCGTGTTGAGTTAAGTGTTGCTGTGTTCTCCCTCTCACAATGCCTGGAGGCTGTTAGGGGCTGGATGGGGAGCAACGGATTGAAACAGACCGAGTGGCTCTGGGTCTGGGGTTCATTGGTTCAGGGAGAATTACCAACTTTAGTCCTGGATGGGGTGGCACTAACCCAAACAGACTCTCATTGTAATTTGGGGGTTCTCCTGGACTTACAACTCCTGTTCAAAGAGCAGGTGGCAGTCATGGCCAGGAGGGCCTTTGCACAAGTGCGGGTTGTGTACCAGTTACGCCCTTTCCTGGATCATCAATCTCTACTCACAGTCACTCATGCCCTGGTCACTTCCCATCTTGGTTATTGCAATGCACTCTACATGGGGCTGCCCTTGAAGAGCATCTGGAAGCTCCAGTTGATGCAAAATGCAGTGGCCCACATGGTTTTATATAGAACCCGGTGTGCACATGTATCACCTCTCCTGCAAGAGCTGCATTGCTTCTAGGTGCAATTCAAGGTGGTGGTTGTCACCTTTAAAGCCCTTCATGGCTTGGGTCCAGGTTATCTGAGGAAACATCTCTTGCCAGTGACATCTACCTGACCCATTAGAGCGAGGAGGCAGGGAATGCTGTGGGTCCCACCCCTGAGTGAGATACACCTGGTGGGACCTAGAAAAAGGGCCTTCTCTGTGGTGGTTCCATCTCTCTGGAACATCATTCCCCCAGAGATTAGAATGGCCCCCTCATTAATACTATTCTGAAAGGCACTGAAGACCTGGTTTTGCCAGTGGGCCTGGGGAACCCAGAGAGGGATGGAACCATCAAATGCCTCTTTGACCCGCTGTTGTTGGGGTGGGGGGTGGGGTTCTTTTTGTTTTGTTTTTCCCAAATTTTGTTCTATTGTACTGTACTAATTTATTTGATTCTTTTTGTTAGTTCTTATTGTTTTTATTTTTATTTTTTGTTTTAAATATGATTTTATATTGTGGAAGCCACCTTGAGTTGCCATGGGCGAATAGGCAGCAATATAAATCAGATAAATAAATAAATAAATAAATAAATAAAACAAAAAACAAAAAAACAAATAAATAATATGGATCATTCATTTTCATCAAACTATCAAGTCCTTCTTATGTGATTCATTGTTTTATTTATTTATTTATATTTTATTTGTGAATCGCTTACAAGATAATAGGTATAAGTATAAACATGAGTAAGAATACAGGAATTAGGTATAAATAAATGGGGACAATAGGACAGGGACGGTAGTCACGATGGTGCACTTATGCATGCCCCTTACGGACTTCTTAGGAATGGGGTGAGGTCAATAGTTGATAGTTTGAGGTTAAAGGAGTGGGGGGTTAGAGGATGCAACAACAGTGTCAGGTAGTGCATTTCAGGCATTGACCACTCTGTTTCTAAAGTCGTACTTTCTGCAATCAAGTTTGAAGCAGTTTACATTGAATTTGTATCTGTTGTGTGTTCTTGTATTGTTGTGGTTGAAGCTGAAGTTGTAGCAGATAATTTTGTATGCTACGCTTAAGTCTAACTGTAGGCGGCATAGTTCAAGGTCATCCAAGCCCAAAATCTCAAGCCTGGTAATATAGGGTATTCTGTTGTGAGCAGAGGAGTGTAGTATTCTTCTAGTGAAATACTTCTGGACTTGCTCAATTGTATTAATGTCTGATATACAGTGCGGATTCCAGATTGAAGAGTTATATTCGAGTATTGGTCTAGCAAAAGTTTTGTATGCTCTAGTTAGCAATTCTATATTTCTGGAGGAGAAGTTTCATAAGATTAGATTTACAACTCTTAATGCCTTTTTGGCAATGCTATTATAGTGAGGTCTGATGCTTAGTTCATTTGATATGAAAACTCCAAGGTCCTTGACAGAGTGAGGGTCATCAATGAAGTCATATCCATCTTTATCAATGTGTAGGACAGAGCATTTGTTGATCAAGATTTGGAGTTGCCAATTGTTTGACCATTCAGGCACATAATCAAGGTCGCTTTGAAGGATAGTAGCATTGTCGGTGGTATTGAATAGTTTTACATCATCTGCAAAGAGGACATAGTTGCTTATAAGGTGATCACAAAGGTCATTTAGTATAATGAGTATGGGTCCTAGAATACTCCCTTGGGGAACACCGCTTTAACTGGGGCAGGGTAGTTAACTGTTAACTGATACAGCGCTCCCTATTTTTACTATTTGTTGCCTGTTTGACAGGAATGCAGTTCCAGTACAGGTTTGAAAAGTGGAGAGGAAGAATCTAATATTTTTGCAATAAGAACTGGAAAAAAATACTGTATCCAGGCACCATGAATCAGAAGGTTTCTATTTTGTTATAAACACCTGGGGTCTAAGTAGGTGACACAGCATGAAATATTCTTTTCTTTTGCTAGCTTCTAATCATGTGGTAAAATTTATAATTCTTATCCAGGCAGAAAAACTCAATCTGCTGTGCTTCTTTTTATGCTTCATCGCCCTTTAAGTTTTAGCTTTAAATGACATAGTCTATTTTATTCTGCTCTCTACACTTGCTATAAACAGACTAAGGATAGATAATGATGACAATAGGTAAAGATTACCACCACCACCACCCCAAAAAAATCACACTTGCAGAATCCTAGTCAGAAGTGTTAATGAATTATTCCCAAGGATCATCAATGGTACCAAAGAGGGAATAATTTTTTTCCAGGCAGAATCATACTAAAATTTAAAACCAATGGAAGCCCTTGCTTAAAACAGTAAGGCAACTGTATTGTACTGTATAAGTAATAAAAGCCATTCTGAAAATCTTTTGCTTACTCTTTATTTCTTGTCATGTATTATAATGACGCATTCACAACTTTAACTACTCAACGGAGTTCAAGAGTTTTCTCTGAGGTAAATCATGGGTTAGTAGCAAATTCATACTCCGAGGGCCTCCTTGCAGACTGAGCTATTGACAAGCGGAACAGGAAGGCACAATCGGAGTTCGCAGAAGTATTAAGAAGGTTAGAAAGTAACTGGTTACATCAGGGATGTCAAACTCAATTTCCTTGAGGGCCACCTCAGGGTTCTGTTTGACTGGGGGCGGGCATGACCAGCTCAACATCATTCATGTCAGGGGCACGCTGTGTTAGTGATTGGGGACAAACCCCCAAAAAGAATGTGCAGCAGCAGTCAAGCCAGGCAGCCAAATGAGAGAGGAAGGGCCCTAGAGTTTACACACACTGATGACAAACACTGTTTTGTAGTTTAAATAGTTGTTTAATCCAATTAGAGTTTAAACATTGTCAATCAGTCCATATGTCATTCACAAATATATCCATTCAGTAACTTAGTCCATTTACTAGTCAGTTCTATATCATTATCTGCTTGTAAAGATATCTTCTCCTCTGATACCTTTCCTTTTGAAGACAACGCTGAGTATTCACAGGATATCAGCACATCAATGAAATAGTCCTTTGGTTCAGGTATTCAAACAGTTGTAGCAAACAGTAGCAAACAAACAGTAGCAAGCAGAATACAAGCAGAGAGAGGTTACGTTTCTCTTACTGCCTTTTATTGCTGTTTGTAACCGCACCCTTAATTAGTTAATTACAAGCAGTTTGGTGCTTAAAGCTACAAGTTACAAACACCCAAACCTTGGTTTATATATTTATTAACCCAAACTTAGTTGGTGTATCAATGTTATACCCAACACGCTGCCAGCAAAAATGGGCTCCCAAGTTCTATTTCTGGGTATGATGGTCTCCTGCAACCCTCTGCCAGTGAAAATGGATCCCAGGAGGGCCGTGTGCAGCCCTTGTGAGCTCCATTTTTGACTGCAACAGTCCCCTACATCCCTCTGCCAGAGAAAATGGAAACCTGGAGAGTCGCTTGCAGCCCTCCCCAGCTTCATTTTCACTGGCAGAGGCACCACGGGCCAGTCCTTTGCCATTTCCAGGGCAGCCCCACAGGCCAGATCTAAGTACTCCATGGGCCGGATCCAGCCTGCGGACCTTGAGTTTGACACCCCTGGGCTAGATTATACCTTAAGGACTGCTGGGACTAATATAGTAAGTTTATTAAGAACATAGGAAACTGTATAGTGTAGAAAACTGTATAGTGGAGAAACTAATTGGAGACAAACCCCTTACGCTACAACACTTTCTTATATGTCCTATGTTTAGTATTTTTTGCAGCACATCCACTCTGCAAGAATATGAAGCACAAACATCTTTAGGATGAATGTTCCTTCTGAGGTTTCTGAAACCAAAGTGAAGGTGATACTGAAGCTGTATTCAAACTTGGGAGAATTTTAGAATGTGTGTTTTATTGCAACCTGTCTTTTGATGGAAAGACAGGGCACCAGTCCAATGTATTTGTTTGCTTGCTTGCTTGTCTTGTCTTACAAAGTTGCCCATATGGTAACTACAATACTAGTTGGCTCACAAAATAATAAAAGCAATAAAAAACCCATTACAACAAAAGCTCATCATGTCCTTTGACAACGCTCTCCCAAACATCAACATGCTATCTTGTTGGGCTCCAGTCATCTGTTATCTCAACATTTGGAGCCAGAGCTTCAAGGCTTTCCATAGGCAAGGAAGGTCGGGATCTGGCAGACTTCTCGAGAAGGGATTTTTACACTGGGTAGGGGCAGCTACAGAGAAGAATGTTTCCTATGTCCCTCTAGATCTTCTTTCTAGCGTGTTTCTGTAAGTGCAGGAACTATGTCCCTCTAGATGACAATATATTAATAATTAGTTTTTTGAACCTATCTTTACTTTCTGTTGTTATAGAGCAAAGACTTTTATATGCTGCTTCCTACTTCACTTCCCCTCCTCCCAACTTTACATATGTTGACAACAGGTTTTTAGAACTCTTTTGTCCATTTATGTGCACAGAAGATACACATACAATTACCTAATAATTTTCTTGCATGGAAAATTAAACTAGGAGATGCCAGGTGGTGTTTTGAGAGTCTGCAGATGTCCAAGAGTCATCCGCTTTAATGCATCCTCTAAGTATGCTGTTGATGTTGCTATTTGAGATCAGTCAAGAACTTCTCATCATTTCCTGAATCCCCTGAAAGGGAATCAAGACTGAACTATCAGTAGATCAATAAACTAAACATTTAAAAGAGGTGTAAAATAGATAAAAGCTGAGCCATATATTTAAACAAAATGTTTTAACAATATGTTTGCATTCAAAGTTGTATATGCTTTCAAAAGATTTAAATATTAGTGCTCTATATTAGAATACCCATAAGCTTTGGTTCAGGAAGTTGGAGAAGAAATAAATCTGATCCAAAATCTGTTAAAAATAAATAAAGAAGTCAATAAAGGAGTAAACCTCATAGGCCTGCTATTCAGTTTACATATTTATTTAGCTATTTATTGCTGGCTTGCATTTATATTGCACCCTGCATGATTTTCTAATATGCTACTGTAGTTACGCTATTTTTCTAATCTAAATTTATAAACATTCTAGACTTTCCAATGAGGAAGTTGTTTCACCCCCTGAGAATTTTAGTTGCCTCTTTTCCAATTCTTTTATATTCATTTTCAAATATAGCAAATAGAACTGTACACCAGATTCCATATGCAAATGTACCATATATTTGCATAAAAGTGTAATAATGTTTGCATTTTTTTCTTCAATGTTTCTTCTAATGGAATTTCATGGAATTTCCCCTTTTTCATAAATACTGCCTATGAGCTACAAGATTCAATCTGGGTCAGTCCAGAGGTTTAGTTTTCCCAGCTTTTAGATTTGTGCCCCAGCCCATCCTCATGGAATTTCTCTCTCACTAGAATGTGAGATTCTATTGAGAGAGAAATTCTGGTGATACACATTCTGATGGCAGAGAAGTTCTCTGACCATGGGCTCCAGCACAAATCTGAAAGTTTGGAAGATTAAACTTCTGGTCCTAGTGACTGACCCAGGTTGGATACTGCAACATTATCCTGAGACATATACTTTTGCCTTCATTCATTGAACTACCAGTGATGGGATTAATTTTTGTTTACTACCAGTTCTGTGGGCGTGGCTTGGTGGGTGTGGCAGGGGAAGGATACTGTAAAATCTCCAGTCAGAGGTGGTATTTGCTGGTTCTCTGAACTACTCAAAATTTCCACTACCAGTTCTCCAGAACTGGTCAGATCCTGCTTGTTAAGTTTGGGTAATGAGAGGCTGAACCAGAGCATGAGTGCAACAAATACTTTATTGTGATAATAAAGGACTGAACATGCTAGCCAAGCCTGGAACTGGCTCGCAGCGATCAGCAACTGGTTGGACCCCGCAGCCTGCTTTTATAGCTGGCTGCTGGGGAGAACCAACCAATGAGCGAGGGGGCAGCCGCCCCCGCAACGCGAACGGACCTGAGTGGGAACTCCTTAGAGTTCCAGGGACATAACACCCCTTTCCCCCAGATGCGAACACGCATAGTCTTTGAGGTAGGCAGGAGGTTTATGCTGGCGCCCAGAACGGCGCAACTCGGGTGGGTTGTCTGTCAGTTCAGAGTCTGAAGGGGAAGGCAGGATCAGTAGGGAGTCACGAACGCGTCCCTTGGTTCGGGTTGGTTCGGGACTCGTAGGGCTGGTCACTGGGGACGTGCTTCCGTTGACTGGTTCGGACTGGTCAGCCATCTGGACGTCGCTGTCCGTGTTCGGATTCCCTGGATCAGCTGCTGGTGTAATCAGGTCACCGGAATTGGTGCTGATGTGGGGTTGATGCTGTGGCCTTGCCCCGGTCTGTAATTCTGAGTCACTGCTGACGAGGGTGCTGTGACGCCTTCGCAGCTGGTCTAGGTGTCTTCTCCAGACTCGGCCATCCTCCAGTCTGACCCGATATGACCTGGGTCCGGTGATAGCCACGATCTCGCCCGGGATCCACAGTGGGTCTCCAGCGAAGTTCCTCGCGAATACGGGTTCCTGTAAGACAAAATGCCTAACCCCCGATGTGGAAGCGAGGGGAGAGTCAGGGCAGTAATGTGGGTGAAGCCTGTCCAATACAGTCTGCAGGCGTCTGCCCATCAGGAGCTCAGCTGGGGACTTATTAGTGACTGTGCACGGAGTTGAGTGCTGGCTCATCAGGAAACGGGAGAGTTTATGGTGCCAGTCATCCTTGCTGAACCTAGCTAGAGCTTCTTTAGTGGTCCTAACGGCTCTTTCAGCCAATCCGTTACTGGCAGGATGAAATGGGGCCGTGAAGATGTGGCGGATGCCCAGGTTGGCAGCGAAACGGCTGAACTCGGCTGATGCGAATTGGGGGCCATTGTCAGAAACAATGGAGTCTGGAAGCCCGTGTGTTACAAACAGGTGAGTTAATACCTTGGTAATCGCTAGTGTGGTGGTTGTGGATAGTTGCGCCACATCAATCCATTTAGAGTAAGAGTCTACGACCACCAGGAACATTTTTCCATGCAATGGGCCGGCTAGGTCGATGTGAATTCTGGACCACGGAGCGCTGGCGCTTTCCAACTTAGTAGGGGTGGCAATTGGAGGGGCTGGACGGGATTCCTGGCAGGGATGGCAGGAGCTTACCCATCTGATGATGTCCTCGTCGAGGCCCGGCCACCATACGTAGCTGCGTGCTAATGCCTTCATTCTGACGATGCCAGGGTGCCCCTCGTGCAACGCCTCCAGAACTCGGGTACGCAGTGAGGTCGGGATGACCACTCGAGTGCCCCACAGCAAACAGCCCTGCAAATTGGATAATTCCTGCAGGCGGGTCTTGAAAGGTGTAAATTTGTTTTCAACATCACTGCCCGGCCACCCCCTCCTCACCCAGTCCAGTACCTGGGCGATCATTGTGTCAGTCTTGGATTTGGCCGCAATGTCAAGGGCAGTGATGGGGAGGTCCAATTGGGTGACCTCAAAGATAGCATGGACCGGAGCAGGGTCTTCAGCTGGAGCCGGCAGGGGGCAGCGGCTGAGGGCGTCTGCGTGGGACAATGTTTTACCTGGGCGGTGTATGAGTCTATACGAGTATGCCGCTAGGAAAAGGGTCCATCTCGTCATTCTAGGAGAGAGGACTTGAGGGGTCTGTTTGTCCCCAGCTAGTAGACCCAGGAGAGGCTTATGATCCGTGACCAGCTCGAAAAAGTGGCCAAAGAGAAATTCGTGAAATTTCTTCACTGCTGCGACAGCTGCTAGAGCTTCCTTATCGATCTGGCTATAATTGCGCTCTGTTGCAGAGAGCGTCCTGGAAAAAAAAGCGATGGGAGCCTCGGAGCCATTGGGGAGCCTGTGGCTTAACACTGCCCCAATTCCAAAAGGGGATGCGTCTGCTGCTAGCACTAATGGAAGGTTGGGGTCGAACTGAATAAGGACCGCCTCTGACGTGAGTAGTGATTTGACGGCGCGAAAAGCAGAGTCTTCTTTGTGACCCCAGTGCCAAGGCGATTTTTTATCCAACAGTCTGTGCAGGGGTTCTGCCACTGATGCTTTATGGGGCAGGAAGGACGCGTAAAAGTTCAATAGCCCCAAGAAGGCCTGCAGTTCAGTTTTGGAGGTTGGAGTGGGTGCCTCGTGAATTGCCTTAACCTTGGACTCCAGGGGGTGAATGCCTGAGGCGTCAATTTTATAACCCAGAAAGTCCACCTGTCTAGTGGCAATGGCACATTTTTCTTTTTTTAATTTGAGGCCATGCTGTCTGAACCTCTCTAACACCACTCGAACTCTCTGGAAGAGTTGGGGTCTGTCCCTGGCCGAGACTAAGATGTCATCGAAGTAGGGTACTACACCAGGGAGGCCCTGCAAAATCCGCTCCGTGAGGGATTGAAAAATGCCTGGGGCAACACTTACGCCAAATTGGAGACGCTTGCACCGGAAAGCACCCCTGTGGGTGACAATGGTCTGGAGTTCCGCTGTTTGGTTGTCAACAGGGAACTGTTGATACGCTTGAGACATGTCCAATTTGGCAAAAATGCTGCCAGGTTCAAAAGTGTGTAATAAATGCTGAATGACGGGCACTGGGTAAGCGCTAACTTGTAAAAACTTATTAATTGTGGTCTTGTAGTCCGAGCAAATTCTCAGGCTACCATCTTTTTGAGGGTGTGACAATGGGCGTCTCCCATTTGGCGAAATCTGTTGGCTCAATGACCCCTTGTTTTAATAATTTATCCAATTCCGTATCTAATTTAGGCCGAATAGCGAATGGGACTCTACGCGGTTTTAGCCTGATTGGGACTGCCTGGGGGTCGACTGAGAATGAGATAGGGGTACCGTTATAACACCCCAGCTCATCGCTGAATACGTCTGAGTAATCAGTGAATAAGGAGTCAGTGTCAGAGGTTGAGACAGCATGGACTCCTGTTAGCCCTAGGCCGAGATGGGGAAACCAATCAAGCCCCAAGAGTGTGGGGAGATTGCCGTTAACTACCACTAGAGGTAGGTGACCTTTGAAAGCTTTAAAATTGACAAGGAACTTGCCTCTGCCGATTACAGGAATGTCCTTCCCCTGGTAGTCCTTCAGGCTAAACTGGCACTTCTGGAGCCGGCTTCTTGATAGACTGGGCTGTAGCCTCTTGAGGGTGCTCCACGAGATAATTGAGAGCGCTGACCCTGTGTCAACCTCCATGCGACAAGGTTTACCTTCTAACAAAACGGAGAGAGAGATTTTACTAATGGTATGGCAAGTGTGCTTGGCATGGTGGTGAGTGCGACAGTTCAATACTTGCCTCTGAGGTCCAGAATGTGAGAAGGAAGGGTGCCTTTGTGCCGAGTTTTGAGAGGCTTGACAGACTCTCGCAATGTGCCCCTTTTTGTGGCAGATGTTGCAGATGGCTCCTTTGAATTTGCAGGTGGCCCTCGGATGAGATCCACCACAGGATAGGCACAGGGTGATGTGCTTGGGTGGACTGATGCTTTCTTGCTTGGCTCCTACCTGCGGATGCCTGGCGTTGGTGAGGCGGTGGATGTCGGTTTCATCACTGGGGCCTTCCTCTATGACCACCTCCTCGGAGTGGACTGGAACTGTCATTAGCTTGGAACTTGGACCATGGATTTTGGTGGCTGAGTGTGCTGCCAGTTCTGCTGCCAGGGCCTCCTTGACGGCTTGTGCGAGGTTGAGGTCCTTCTTAGCGAGTAGGCGCCTTTGGAGGTGGAGATCCTTGACTCCGCAGACTAGCTGATCGAGGAGCATGTCCTCCAGGTAGGTTCCAAACCCACAATGGAGTGCTGCGGTCCTGAGGGCGGCCATGTACTGGTTGATGGTCTCTTTGTCTGATTGTTTCCTCATACGGAAGGTGAATCGCCTGGCAATCTTTGAAGGTCTGGGAGAATAGTGGTTAGTAAGGATTTCTAACAGTTCAGACCATGGAACGTTTTTTAACTCACGTGGAGCCACGAGTGCTGTGGCAGTGTCAAAGACGATGGCTCCACAGTAGATCAGGAAATATGATTTTTTCCGGTGCTCCCCTGCATCAGCCAGCCCAATTGTGTCGATGTAATGGTTAAAGCGGTTCTTGTATGACTCCCACTTCTCCTCATCCGGCTTGAACGCTGGGAAGACTGGATTGGAATTCATAGTGAGGAAATCGGTTGTACAATCTGTTGGGAAAAAATCTCTCTGGGGCAGCAGCAGAAGGTTTCTAGTGCCTGTGGCAGGCAAGTGATTTCAGCTCTGGAGAGGCTTTTTCACAATCCTCTCTCTCTCTCTGGGCTAAACACGAGGTTAGGCTGCCGGCCGTTGGCAGCGTTTTGAAATTCGCGCCTGCGTGGGCGTCAGTGACTTGACTTACAGCACCGCGCTGTACTTTTAGGGCAGAAATTCAAATGACAGCCGTTTGAATTTCGCGCCTAAAGAAACGAGCGGCTGCGGCTCGCAGCGCTTCACTTTTCCTGTAGCTAGGCTAACAAGCGGCTACAGATGCTTCTCACTTTGCTTTGCTGACCGCTTTCTGGCTGCGGATCAGCGTTGCTGCTTGCTGACCGCTTTCTCTGGCGGCGGATCAGCGTTCGCTCTCGTTGCTTGCTGACCGCTCTCTCTGGCTGCGGATCAGCGTTGCTCTTATCGCCGGCCGATCGTTCTCTCTGGCTACGGATCGGCGGCTAGTGATTCAGTGGTTGCATTGTGCTTCTGGTAGCCATCCCACCCTCGTCGCCAGTGTTAAGTTTGGGTAATGAGAGGCTGAACCAGAGCATGAGTGCAACAAATACTTTATTGTGATAATAAAGGACTGAACGTGCTAGCCAAGCCTGGAACTGGCTCGCAGCGATCAGCAACTGGTTGGACCCCGCAGCCTGCTTTTATAGCTGGCTGCTGGGGAGAACCAACCAATAAGCGAGGGGGCAGCCGCCCCCGCAACGCGAACAGACCTGAGTGGGAACTCCTTAGAGTTCCAGGGACATAACACTGCTGAATATCACCTCTGCTACATACTGTTATCCCAACTGTTTTTCAGGTTAATTAACACTGGTGAGAATGTATTTATGCACATGTGAAGTTAGGATGTCTTACCCTAATGCAGGGATGTCAAACTCAAGGCCCGTGAATCAGATCTGGTCTGCAGGGTGCTTAGATCTGGCCCACAGGGCTGGCCTGGAATCAGAAAAGGACTGGCCCTTGGTGCCTCTGCCAGTGAAAACGGAGTTCGGGGGGTTGCACATGGCTCCCCCAAGCTCCATTTTTTTTTCTGGCAGAGAGTTGCAGGAGGCCATTGCAATTGAAAACGGGGCATGGGAGGCATGTGTGTTCCCTCAGGCTCCATTTTTGCTAGGAGAGGTCTATCAAAACAAATTAAAAACAAAACAAAAGGAGAAATGTTTCCCCTTTTGCACTTGAAAGTAATCTTGGAGACTTTGGAACACTATGAGGCACACCCTGAAAAACAAATGGCTCTGATATTTCTAGATGCACAGAAGGCATTTGATAATGTGAATTGGTGATTCATGTTATTACTGCTAGAAGAGATGGGCTTTGCTAAAAAATTTATTCAAGCAATAGAAGCTATATATCATAAGCAAACGGCAAAGGTAATGATAGAGGGAGAATTGACGGACTCTATTGATATAAGAAAAGGAACAAGTCAAGGGTGCCCACTATCACCTCTGTTGTTTGTGTTAACTTTGGAAGTGCTAAATAGAAATATTAGAGATGAAAAGAATATAAAAGGGATGAAAATTAAAAAGGAAGAATTTAAGTTGCAAGCCTTTGCAGATGATCTGGTTTTCATTTTAGAAGACCCACTAGGAACAAAATTGATAGAAAAGTTAGAGGCATATGGAAAGGTGGCTGGTTTGAAAATAAATAAAGATAAGACAAAGATCTTGACAAAGAATATGATATTATGCGGCTTTCAATGAAATCGTATTTGACACTCCCTGCTCTAATGTACATGATTTTACACTTATTTAAACTGAAACTCATGTGCCATTTGGTTGACCATTCACCCAAGTATTTTAAAAAACTCCTTCTGGGTCTTTTCAAAATCCTACTTTGCTTTTTACCACCCTGAATACTTTTGCATCATCCACAAACCTGATCAGCTCACTGCTTATCCTATGTCAGGGACTCTTTCATATTTCCATTCACTGAAGAAATTATCCATTCATTCCTTCTCTTGCTTTCTGATTTCAACCAGTTAGCAATCTATAAAAGAACAGATCCTCTTATCCCATGATTGTTAAGTTTATTAAGGGGACTTTGATCCTATACATCATTGTCATAATTTGTTTAAAATTATTCTCATCCCCAGCTTAACAAAAAAAATCCTTTTAGCAGGCTTTGCTTGTAATAATTACAATGAAACCATATGGATGGAATAAACAAGTTTTTTTTATTGAGTTCCCCAGTGGGCTATTCACATCAGCTCTGTTTCTAAATGGTACAAAATAAAATTCAGATTCTTGGAATATATAGGGAAAGGAAGACAAGTAAAAAAAAGAGGTACTTGTAAAGTACACATAAATTAAAAATGCATATATATGCTGCCCATTGTTCACACTTTATTACAACTCTATGGGAAAATAGTAATTTGAATTTGGCTATTAATAATATTAAAATAAGTTATGTCCAGGTATCTTCAAAATTTTCATCATCATCATCATCATCATCATCATCATCATCATCATACAGTTATTCCGCAAAGGAACATAATTCAACTAGGAGGCATAGATTTCTCTCTCTCTCTCTCTTTCTCTCTATATCTATCTATCTATCTATCTATCTATCTATCTATCTATCTATCTATCTATCTATCTAATAGTATAGATTCATTGTAAATATGACTCTATGCAAGAAGTTATGAAAACGTAGCATTTGCTATAAATAATATTTCATCATTTCTCAGTATAAAATATCTCCCCTAAAACATCTATGATTAGTTCAGAATGGTTCAGAAATTGAGGTTACAACGATTAAACATAGTTCCATGTACCTCCACATAAAGTTTATACATGTTTTTTTCTTGGTCAGAGGTAGCCACAATCATCCTGTACAAGGTATCAAAACTTTCAGAGATTTGTCTATAGCCTTCACATGGCTGAATCTTCGTAATGTCAGCTGCATCTCAATCCATACAAAAAATCATGACTGTACAAGATGAAATCCAATTGCCTGGATTCGTCACTATGTAAGATATTAGATTGAAACATGAATAGTTTACATTACTCTTTGCAGTATAACACACATTGTATTTACCTAATCTGGATCTAACTCAGTGACAGGTTTCATATACGCTAAGAAGTACTTATGTGGTTTGCCTAGTTTTGCTTTAAGAATTGTGTAAATCAGCTAATTATGGTTTATTCAATAAATTATGGCACAGTTAGATATTAGGGGGTCGTAAAAAGGGAAGTGTGAGTTTCAACCTAATTAATTTCATATTTTGAATGGATGGAAGTAATGTCAGGAACTTTAAAAAAAGGTTGTTCAGTCACTAAGTCATATCTGACTCTTAGTGATCCCTGGACCATAGCATCCTGCCCTCCACTGTCTCCCAGAGTTTATCCAAATTATGTTCATTGCATTGGAACTAAAGTCATATCTAAACTTTCTACAATGATGCACAAGATGATGCAATTTAAATAGTATTTGAGAAGTTGGGAAGAATGTATAAGTAATAAATAGCAATTTATTTACATTCTTATGGAATCTCTAATGCTAATCCCTATTCTGCTACTAAAATATCAAAGGAAAGAAAAACAAATGAAACAAAAATATACATGCAGAGGCAGTGCAAAGGTCATTATTAAACAGGTTATGACCTTTTATAATGCCTTTCTGGCTTCTTGAACTCTGATGAAGTACTTTGACTTTTTTCTTTAAAAACATCTTTATTGTTAAACTAATGGAATTTTTTAAAAAAACATATCCTGACTGGAGATTGGACTTAGTTTGCTGATAAGGAGCAGTTAAGCATCTTTTAACATATGTTATGTTAATTAACATGAAAAGTACATAGACACATCACATTACAAGCATTATTAAGATTAGTCAGAGTTAGTAGTTAGTCTTTATTAGACTCCATAGCATAATTAATCCATAGTTTGGGAGTTTAAATAATACTAAACTTTATTACAATATTCAAGAACTTATTATTTCATTATTTCTTTAAATATAAGACTAAAACATAGGATTACGTTCCATTTAACAATGTACAGATATTATGCTGCAGCGGTTAATATCTTACTAATAATAGAGAATAATATACTAATAACTATTACCATTTAACGCTTATGTATTGCCATCATTGCACTATGATTGATAGGTGCCAATAGCTTAATCAAATATTGACACAGCTGCTCTTTGCAATTTTTCTTTCTTCCTTGCAGTTATCTGAGATGGCTGTTTCTAATCTATCCATGCAGTTGCAGACATTTGGCTAAGATATGACCTGCTTTGACCTCAGTCACCATTGTTATTTTCTTTTTATGGGATTCAGAAATGTATCAGAAATCTTAGTTGTGAATCACTGTTTAAAACAAGAGAGCAAGGAATGAGTCACATAGGTAAGGCTGATAAATATTATGTTATAATTAGAAATAAGAGAATTAGTATTTGAAAAAAGAAGTATAACTGTCAATTTTGTATAATCTCTGATCAAGTTTGTAAAATGTATGGGTCAGGAGAAATTTTTAAAAAAATCTGTAGATGACTTAAAACAAATATGCAATGTGGTTATTTCTCTCATTTGGCTGGGAATAATGGCTTTCCCCCACTAGCAAATTAAAGTGCTTTTTACCTATCCTCAAGGATCAAAAACCAGACTGGCAAAAAAGTTGCTTAATTCTATTGGTGAATCCCTATTCTGACTGGCTGGCTATTTTAAGATAAACAGAATTTTAAGAAAGAAATATTGGTGGGATATTAGAAGACTGTTGTATGATAACAGGTTTTAAGATTAATAATCAGAAGATGATGTTAACAAACTAGAAGATCAAATAGATGGGAAAAAACTGGTTTTGAGACTGAAAAAAATAAAAATAAAACACTTGGGTATTATCATGACAAATATGAATTGCATGTTATTTCAACATAATTATGTTACGACCTGGAACAAAAATAAGGACATGTTAAGATGGAAGAAATTAAAAGTATCTACTTTGGGGAAGAATTTCTGGGCTAAAAAGGAATGTTTTACCAAGAATGATGTTTTTGTTTCAAACAATACCAGTTTTGACATCTCAAGTTCCATTCTAGAAGTCTCAAAAAGATATAACTGTATAGCAAGGGGGGAAAAGTATAAATTAAATACAAAGTGTTATATGATGCAAAGGAAAAAAGAAGACTGGGTTTACCAGAATTGAAATTGTATTTTATTTTATTTCATTTATTTATTTATTTATCTATTTATCTATTTATTTATGTTTTTATTTGTTTATTTATTTATTTATTTTATTTTGATTTGTCAATTGCTTACAAGATAATAGGTATAAGTATATACATAGCTATGAATACATGAAATGGGTACATATAAGAAAAATAGAAGAAACAATAGGACAGGGACGGTAGGCATGTTGGTGCGCTTATGCACGCCCCCTACAGACCTCTTAGGAAAGGGATGAGGTCAATAGTAGACAGTCTAAGGTTAAAGTTTTGGGGGTTTGGGGAAGAAACCACAGAGTTAGGTAGAGTATTCCAGACATTGACCACTCTGTTGCTGAAGTTGTTTTTCCTGCAATCAAGTTTGGTGCGGTTAACCTTGAGTTTGTATCTATTGTGTGCTCTTGTGTTGTTATAGTTGAAGCTGAAGTATTCATTGATAGGTAAGTCATTGCAATGTATGATTTTATATACCATACTTAGATCAGACCTAAGACGGGGTAATTCAAGGTTTTCTGGGTCTAGAATTTCAAGTCTGGTGGCATAAGGTATTCTACGAGTAGAGGAGTGGAGAACTCTTCTTGTGAAATATTTCTGGACTTTCTCAACTGTGCTAATATCAGATACGTAATGTGGGTTCCAGACTGATGAGCTGTATTTGAGTATTGGTCTTGCAAATGTTTTGTATGCTCTAGTTAGTAGTGTGATATTACCAGAGAAAAAGCTACATAGGATTAGGTTAACAACTCTTAATGCCTTTTTGGCTATGTAGTTACACTGGGCTCTAGCACTTAGATCATTAGAGATGAGTACTCCAAGATCCTTGACAGAGTTTGCATCATCAACAAGGTCTTGACTATTCAGCTTGTATTTTATTTTCTGATTTTTTTTGCCAATATGTAAGACAGATCATTTATTTGTTCAGATTTGAAGCTGCAATTTGTTTGACTATTCTGATACATAGTCGAGGTCTTTTTGAAGTGTAGCAGTATTGTCTGTAGTATTGAACAGCTTTACATTATCAGCAAAGAGAACACAGTTGCTCTTAATGTGATCACAGATGTCATTTATGTAGAGTATGAAGAGAGTTGGTCCTAGAACATTGCCTTGGGGGACACCACTATTGACAGGTACAGAATTTGATAGGACACTCCCAATTTTGACCATTTGTTGTCTGTTTGACAGGAATGATTCTATCTAGTTTTGCAGATGTCCAGAGATACCCTAAGATTTTAGTTTTAGGAGTAGTTTGTCATGTACCACTGAATCAAAGGCTTTACAGAAGTCTATGTAGATTGCGTCTGTTGTTTGCCCTGATCGAGTTGTGTAGTCCATATGTTTTTGCAGTGTAAGAGTTGCAGATTACATGATAGTTTTGTTCTGAAACCAAATTGTTTATTAGAGAATAGGTTGTTTGTCTCTAAGTGGAGGATGATGGATTGGTTAATAATTGATTCCATGACTTTACAGGTGATGCAGCATAAAGAGGTTGGTCTGTAATTTTCAACTAGGCTGGGGTCTCCCTTTTTGAAAATGGGGATGACCAAGGCTTATGATCATAGGTTAGGCAAGGAGCTGGTCCTGAAAGATTTTTCAAAGATTATGCTTCGAGGTTCTGCTATGGCAGTGGATAGCTTTTTTAAGAAGTTGGCACATTCCATCCGGTCCAATAGATAAAGATGGTTTTAGATTCATAGTGCTTTTTCAACATTGTCTTCTGTAAAATCAATATGTATTAGATCATTGTAGTTTTTGGTGGTTCGGCTAGAAAATCTATTGCTGTTTACAAATACTGAGTCAAAGAATGTGTATAGCTTATTGTTTGTTTTGCATGAAAAATATATTGCTGGGAAATAAGAGTGTTAGTATAAGTGCGTATTTAGATCTATACTGTATAACTTCTATCTTGTAATACAAACTCTTACTATATGAATATCATCTTTAACAGTACAAAAAACAGTTTGTGACAGCATTCACACTGTCTTGAAAATGAATACTTGAACTATCTGATTTACATATACGATACATGAAACTCAAGAAGGAAATAGTTTTTACCCCCTTATAAAAATGTAATTGATTGGCATTCAGGCCACAATATTCTTTTGGAGCTCATTCTTTTTATGCATGTATACATATGTATGTATATGTATATCTTCAGTCTATTTATTCAATGTAATTAGCAAAATTTAAGCTTTTGTTGCTACACAAATTCTGATTGCAGCAATCTGCTTCAGTACAATAAGAAAACACAGTGTGAACTGATTTAATGCAAGATATACTTTTTTAGAACTAAAACAGTAGGACAATTTAATTTTCTTTTCTCATTTAACTGCAAACCATGTTTGTACAGGAGCTAGTTTATCTACATTGATAACACTGGTAATTGGTACTGGATTTGGGACAGATTATTGTCTTATCACTGCTGGTCTAATATTAGCAGAAGAATAGATATATTCATCAACCAATGAGTGACAAATAAAATTCTTCAAAGTTTCGGGTAGCAGCATCAGTTAAAGAACACAAATTTCCCTTCAAACTTCCAGCTGTGACTTATATCATAAAATAATGTGATGACTATGATCTCTTATTTCACTCATCCTTCTTACATGAGTGCGGAGATCAACTTTCATTAACATAGCACTAGGAAGAACATTTTCAAATATTCCACAGTGTTGGAAATCTCATTAAAGTGGCCCAGTGCCATATATATGCACAGCATATATCCCAAAAGAACAAAACTTCTTGAAGAAAAAAAAATCTCCCAAGTTTCTAAAAACAAGGAGCATTATGGTTTTGCATTTTCCCACACTGCTTCCTGTGCTGTAGATTATTAAACAACACCATAATCATCTGAATAAGATGTCCATTCTTAATGACAATGATGTCAACACATCAGTTCATGAGTCACAAAATTGCACACAAAAATATAAGCGTTGGAGTTTGTATCGTGACACACAACTCATCAGATATCACCCCTCGTTCAGATGAGACTATGTATCTGAAATTATAAAGATCAAAATACTGAATTCCCTACTTTTGTTTTTCAAGCCTAAGGGTGAGCAGAAATTTTGTTTGAATTCAATATTTTAATCAGAGCTTAAAAAGCAAAGAACTTTTTTTGAAAAATATTATCTCACCATTTTTGTATAAAAGATGATTGCAGCTATATAAAGATATACTGTATGTCAATACATATAGAAATTCCTAAAGGAAATCAACCCTGAAGGATAGATACTGATGATCAAATAATTTGGCCACTAATGAGAAGAGAGGATTCATTGGAAAAGATCTTGAGGTTGAGGAAGATTGACAGCAAAAGGAGAAGGGCAGATGACAGAGGATGAGTGGGTTAGATAGTCATCAATGCAATGAACATGAATTTGAGCAAAGTCCAGGAGAGAGTGGAAGATAAGGGGACTTGGTGTACTATGGTTCATGGGGTTGCAAGGAATTGGATACAACTTAGCAACTGATAACCGATAATCAGAGTTGGAAGGGACCTTGTAAGTCATCTAGTCCAACCCACTGCCCAAGTGGGAGACCCTACACTATTTCTGACAAATGGCAGTACAATCTCTTCTTGAAAGTCTCAAGTGATGGCGCTCCCACAACTGCCAAGGGCAAGCTGTTCCATTGGTTGATTGTTCTCACTGTCAGAAAGTTTCTCCTTATTTCCAGGTTCAGTCTCTCCTTGTTCAGTTTCCATCCATTATTTCTTGTCTGGCCTACAGATGGTTTAGAAAATAACTTGATTCCTTCCTCTCTGTGGCAGCCTCTCAAATATTGGAAGACTGCTATCATGTCTCCCCTGGTTCTTCTCTTTACTAGACTTGCCAAGCCCAGTTCCTGTAACTGTTCTTCGTATGTTTTAGTCTCCAGTCCCCTAATCATTCTGTTTGCTCTTCTCTGTACTTTTTCTAGAGTCTCAACATCTTTTTTATAATGTGGTGAACAAAACTGGATGCAGTACTCTAGGTGTGATCTTACTAAGGCTTTGTAGAGTGGTATTAGAACCTCCCTTGATCCTGATTGTATCCCTCTGTTAATACAATTTAGGATTGCATTAGCTTTTTTGGCTGCTGCTACACACTGTTGGCTCATATTTAGTTGGTTGTCCACTAAGACTCCAAGATCCCTCTCACAGTTACTGCTATTGAGCCTGGTTTCACTCAGTCTATATGTGTACTTTTGTTTTTTCTTGCCTAAGTGTAGGACTTTACTTTTCTCTACATTGAATTTCATTTTGTTAGATACGGCCCAGTGTTCTAGTCTGTCAAGATCCATCTGGATCTTGAGCCTATCTTCTTGGGCATTAGCTATTCCTGCCAGCTTAGTATCATCTGCAAATTTGGTAAGTTCCCCTTCTATTCCCTCATCTAAGTCATTAATGAAGATATTGAAGAGTACTGGGCCTAAAATGGAACCTTGTGGCAGCCCACTGCTTACTTCCCTCCATGAAGACTTAGACACATTAAGGACTACTCGTTGAGTATGGTTGTCAGCCATCTAGTGGCGGTGCTATCTATTCCACTTTTTTCTAGCTTACTAAGAAGTAGGTTGTGGTCTACTTTGTCAAATGCCTTGCTGAAATCTAAATATATTATGTTCACAGTATTTTGCTGATCTATTAATTTAGTCACTGTGTTGAAGAATGAAATAAGATTGGTTTGGCATGATCGGTTCTTAACAAACCCGTGCTGACTGCTAGTTATTACTTTAGTTGTTTCTAGATGTTGACAGATCTGTTTTTTATTATCTTTTCCAGTATCTTCCCAAGTATTGATGTTAGGCTGATTGGTCTATAGTTTCCTGGGTCTGTTTTTTTAATTCCTTTTTTTGAAGATGGGAACCACATCTGCTCTTTTCCAGTCCTCTGGTAGTTTCCCGGTGCTCCAGGATTTTTGAAAGATATGGTGCAGTGGATCTGAGATGACCTCTGCCAGCTCCTTTAAAACTCTGGGATGTAATCCATCAGGTCCCGGTGCTTTGTGTTCATCAAGATTAGACAGGTGTTCCCTTACTATTATTTTTTTGTGTGCTCATTTTAACTTTTATTTCTGGTCTGTCTTTTACAGTTAGGTTTTGGTGGGTTGAGCTATAGTTTCTTTTTGCATGAAGACCAATGCAAAGAATGAGTTAAGCAGTTCTGCTTTCTCTCTGTTGCCTGTTACTTCCTTGTGCTCTTCTCTCTTTAGTGGACCAACTGTTTCCTTGATTTTTTTTTCTTGTTATTTATATAAACAAACATGGGTGCTGACTGGCCCCTCCCTGACTGGGGAATAAATAGGAGAAAGGGGAGTGGTTGAGTTGTCGCAGACAGACATTTGCATTTCTATAAAGTTTGCTCCTTGTGTGTTTCACGGGACAAACACTGCCTTGCCAGAAATGAGGCTTGTCTTGTCTATTTCTTTGACTTAATTTTCAGACTTCTGTCTGGGAGCTCACGGCCTTGCATTTATCTTAATGAGCTGATGAGGACTATTGCTTCAGTTAACTCCTTGCAGGACTCTTGCCTGGATTTTCTGTTGGTGAATGCAGTTAATTCCCAAGGTGTAATTAAAGAGGGCTTTTTTTGTGAGGAGTCTGATCCTTGCTTCTGTGAAGGCTGGGTTCGAACAGATATATTCTTAGTGTACCCAGAGAGAGAAATATCTGTCTCTACCTAGGATTGAACTCACACTCTCCTGATTGTGAGAGCTCCACCTTTAGGCCACCACAGTACTCAAAGTGCTCACAGTACTCAACTGAAAAACATCATATAATGACAGGGAATGCCCTATTTCAGGGAATATTCAGGGAATGACATCCTTAAGCATCCAAATACACTTTTAGTAAAGTCTAGTGATCCTTTGAGCAACAGCCTTCCCTACAGCAGGGAAATCAACTGTAGCCTGAAACACATGCACACTTAATTTTGGAACTCAAGGGTCATGATTCAAATCTTTCTTTAAAATATGATAGGGAACTGGGGGGGGGGGGTGTATTTTATTCCATGGCTGTCATGTCAGCTTAAATGTACCCTTATAACTTCCTGTTGAGTCCATCATTTTTCAACCTTCTAAATACCATTTCTTAGTAAGCAGATTCTGAAACGGAAGAGATTGAAGGAAGCTGAGTCACATGGTTGTTTTCTTAACATCAAGCAGAATGTCAAGTGTGTCTCAGTCAGAATCACAACAAAGTTTGAAGAATTAAAACTGTCAAATCATGGCCTCTCTGCTTGAAGCCTAAGAAAGTAAAGGAGCATTTTGTCCAGAAAGATCATTTGATCCTAGAATTTGACAGCAGGCAGTGGATTTAGGGATAAAGTGAAAAGCACATATACAAAGTTATGAATATTTGCAGAGAAACAGATGGAATATATTGATTATATTTAGGATGCTTAGTATTTCTGTGACAGATTATTGAAGGCTCTCTGTACAATTATTTCTTCATACTTATCCTGAATGACAGAAAAAGAAGCTATGTCTTGTCATAAACACTAATTCATAAAAGCTTCTCCTCTTTCTTTAGAAGATTGCTACCTTACAGTCTCCCATTCTCCTTCCTCCTCCAGTTGCACTAAAAACAGATTCAGGCAAAGTTTGAATTTCCAAACGTCACTTTCTGAGAAGAAGCTAGGAAGGCATTAATGAATAAGTGTGTTTAAAGCAGCAAAGAATACTAAATAACAAGAAATATAATGACCCATACAGAATGTGTATGAAGAGGGCTGGTACCAAAGTAGGGGTAAAATAGGAATCACTACTACCCTGGGAATTAAGGGTATGCTGAAGGAGAAGAAAAAGATAAGATGACATGTTAAGATAATGGTTTTTCTTCACTGGGTGGGGCGGAGATAGATTACCACCCCAATGATTATATATTTAAGGTTATTCAACAGATAAGACAATGAATTGAGAAGCAAAGTGAAGTAAAATGAAAAAGCAGCCAAGAAAGATTACACTTTTTAAAACCAAGAACGCGCGATATGTCCTATTTAATGTAAGTGGGGGAAAATATGAGAAAAGAGGAAAAAAATCTGAAGCAGGAGTAATGCAAACTAGAAGCCAAGTGGCACTCTGGTTGGGGGAAAAGGTTAGTGGTTTGAAAAGATATGGAGGAGATCAAAGGCAGAAGGAAGGAAGAACTGGATAATGAGAGAGGAGTAACTTCTGACATGATGTTTAAATTCTTGTTCAATTATTCAATCCTATAGCTCATATGGAAACCTCAGAAAATACATCTGAAGATCTTTGTCTTGCTGTCATCCAAGTTGAAGAAATAAATGTTACAGTGAAGTCAGTATGAAGAAGCTTAACAATATTTCCTCCCCAAGGCTGCCATTTTCATAGCTTTTGAACAGGGATCCAGTTCTGTATTAATAACAGGTGTAGACAAATGCACATTAGCTATGCAACTAGAAAAGGCCTTTATCATTTCTCATCTTATGCTCAGTTATGCATATTTTCCTTAACATTAGAAGCTTTAAAATGCCTCTTAAAGCCAAAGTTTATTTTGGAATGAGGTGGGGAAAAGAAGAAAAGTGTGAAATCCAAATTCTTAAGAATTAGACTTTGAAACACATATACAACAATAACCCTGTGGGGTGGTTAACCTTGGTCTGAGAGAGTTGATCTGAGAGAGAGAGTGACTGACCTAAGGTCACCCAGCTGGCTTTTATGGCTAAGATGGGACTTGAACTCACAGTATCCAGTTTTCTAGCCTGGTATCTTAACCATCAGACCATGATGGTTGAGAGGCTGATGGTTCCCTCCATCTCCTGGTATTTAAATCTGTGGCAAACAGTGGGTCTTGTCATTTCCATCTGAAGTAGCCATCTGGAACACAAGTTATAGATCTCCTCTCCTTATCTGGAGAGGTTTTGTGGGACCAGTCTACTCAACAATGCTTTGGTCTTAGCCACAGTGATTATCTCTGTTCATTCAGAAATGTCTTATCTCACTATTTGTTACTTGGAAACTTATAAAGGAAAGGCATTTTAAGTGTTCTTAAGAATAGTTGCTTTTACACTAGCGGAATAAGGTATAAAGATGAATTGGTTTTCATATGCGCAAATACATTTAAGGTATGAGAAAGATTATAAAATGGAAGGTTTCAATGATAAATTGACTGATTTAGATAAAATTTTGACAGGTACTGATGAAAAGGTGATTAAAAAATTGTATGGATATTTATTAGAAATAAAATTAGAAGAAGAACAAGTTAAAGAAACTATGATTGCTTGGGGGAAGAATTTTGGATATGGGATTGATTTAGAGAAATGGAAAAAATTGTGGTCTCAAAATTTTAAAATGACAATGTCAACAGCATATAAAGAAAATTTGTATAAGATGTTTTACAGGTGGCATTTTCCCCTGACAAGAATAGCAAGAATGTTCAAGAATAAATCCGAAAAATGTTGGAAATGTCATCAGACACCTGGCTCATATTGCCATATGTGGTGGACTTGTGCGGATGCTAAAAAATACTGGACTAAAATCCACACGTGGTTGAAAAAAATGACAAAAAAACATATAGACTTGAAACCAGAGATATTTTTATTGGGAATTTTACCTGAAATATATAGTAAAGACTTGAAATATCTGATTGTAAATGTATTAACGGTGGCTAGGATTGTATTTGCCAAAAACTGGAAAAATGAGAAAACACCATCACAGGAGGAAATCATTAAGAAAATATTGGAATGTGCTGAAATGAGTAGATTGACATTTGAAATTAAATGGATAAACAATTTTATAAAATTTGGGATCTATTCTATCAATGGTTAGACAATAAAATACAGTAATGAAATATGTAGACTTTTAGAAAATAATAAATATATAAAGATGTACTTCTTTCTTATTATATCTATAAAATGATTTTAGAATAGATTTGGGATGATAATATGAACTGTTATAAAACAAACTAAGTAAATTATGATTATCTTGTAAAACATGAATGAATAAAAGTACAGTCAAATGATTGATTAATAATGATACTAAGGTATTTAATTTTTGATTGAAAATACGAGATTATATGAAATGTAATTGTAATTGAAGACTACGAAATGGAAGCACAAAACAATTTGTAAACCAACCGGCACACTGTATGATACATATGGAAGATGACTTGATGTTTTTATGTTTTGTTTGTTTATGTTTGTTTTTAAAAACCAATAAAAACTTTTTTAAAAAAAGGAATAATTGCTTTTACACTATTTCAGAATTTACATGTCAGAGTTATCATAGATCTGCAATTAAAAAATAATAGCAAGTTCATCTGCTATGAGTCCTCCCAGGTAAATCAGACAGGAAACACAACAAGATGAACCAATTCTACTTTTTTATAAGGCTACATTAAGGAAATCTTGCAAGTCTGAAGGCACAAACTTTCTACTTCCCCTTTAACTATTTGTCCCTCCCCCCCCCCCAAAAAAGACTTTTCTAAATCTTTTTTTCCTATGACAGTTAAGCAACTATGAGCTCCTTTCACTCTTGTCTGATTGTTTCCTGGGTAGCATCTTCTCTTCTCTTTCCCCAAGGTCATCCATACATTTCATTACATCTGCTGATGCATTGACATTGAGTTTCAAGACTTAATACATCAAGTTTCTAAATAATGGAAAAGCACTCTTATTTTAAAATGAAGAAAACTATTAATTTTTGCTACCCTGTGTGAACATGGAATGGAAAGAAAGTTTTGAAATAAATATCTCCCAATTGAGCATCTTCTCTTATTTTATAAATGAAAATTATTCATAATTATATATTTCTAGGAACACTCCCAAAACGCAGATACAAATTTCTAAAAGAAGACTGGGGACCATGAATGGGATCAAAATTCTGCTGCTTACTGCCTGAGTGACTGTGGCCACATCCCAGAGAGATATCTCTTCTGACATAGATTATATACTTTCTTCATTGGCATTTCTGATTTTAAGTTCTGTATCGACCATTTACAAACCTTTCTTCTATAGGTAAAGGTAAAGGTTTCCCTCACACATACATGCTATTCATTTCCGGTTCTAGGGGGTGGTGCTCATCTCCGTTACAAAGTCGAAGAGCCAGCACTGTCTAAAGATGTCTCCGTGGTCATGTGGCCAGCATGACTAAACACCAAAGGCGCACAGAATGTTGTTACCTTCCCTCCAAAGTGGTCCCTATTTTTCTACTTGCATTTTTACATGTTTTCGAATTGCTAGGTTGGCAGAAGCTGGGACAAGTAATGGGAGCTCACTCTGTTACAGGGTGCTAGGGATTCAAAACTGCCAACCTTTCTGATCGACAAGCTCAGCATCTTATCCACTGAGCCACCGCGTCCCTCTTTTTCTTCTATAGACATACTCTTTCAAACAAGCAGGGGAAGGAGGAGGGAAACAAGCAACTTTCTAGCTAATTTGTTACAGACTACTCTATCAGGACCTAATTACAATTTTAAAGTCAGGAAATAGATTCCATTCCCTGTACATTACTAATGCTCCTCAAATCCTCATTTATCATGTTGAAGGTTATGTAGAAATGATGTACAAGAAGCCCAAACACTTTTATTGTAATCATTCCCACAGTACATATCTGTAAGAGGCAAACTTCTTAAATCCCTGGGTAATGTCAAAATTAAAATACCATTCAGATGGGATTACACAGAAAGTACAAAGTCTGAAAGAAAGAAAAAACCCTAAAGATAAAAACAGAGTCCCAAATCATAAATTATAATTTAAAAATCTTCTTTAAGCAGATACAAACTGAAATACTGGAGCATGTATCCAACACTGACCTTTCTACAAAATTTATATAGTGCTACAGTGACACTTGGGATAGACAGTGTATTCAGGCTCCATAACAAGAGATCTTATCCATACCATCTCCTGCAACTCAAAGAGATGCCTTCAGATCTTTTCCATCAGCTTAGCTTGGAGGTGGTCCATTTGCGTGTCAGTTTTATGATAAAGTGCCTGAATGAAACAAAACTACTTTAGGAGAGACTATAGGCCAGCAGTGGATTTTGGCCTGCTATTCTTTTTTCTTCGGAGTGATCTCCTTTCTGTGTTCCCTGCTAACATTGTTCACTGAATAAGTTCAACTTGCTCCTACTCTTCCTTCAACCTGTTTCTCCCTTGCTCACAAACACATACACACTCCAAAAAGGGCTTGCAAAAGAAATGAGACAATAAAAATAAAACACAACACCTAAGCTTCTTCACAAAGTGAGTGTGCATATTTAAAAACTTAGTCCGATCCTCATATCTTCTGTCCAACACATGAAGAGAAATAAGGAGTTTCTCCTTATTAAGTAAGAAGTTTCTCTCCTTCCTTAGGCATATGGATGATATAATAAAGACACAAAGTCACAATTATCTCCATAACTAGAGATACCAACATTCCTTCAACATTCCTTCAACATTCCCCACTTGTTTGATGGACCATCTGAAGGTGGTGTCTGAGTCTCACATCAGACCAAGCCAAACTGAAAGACTCTTTCCAAGTATTTAAAATGGTCATTTTTTTCTCACCAAAAAAAGTATATGAAGAAGTTACTTGTAGCTGCTTTTTCTTCTTCCTATAACTTTAGCTCTACAAAACAGAGTCAATGTCTCTTCTCCCTTCCTCACTAGAGTGTAGCAGCATCAAAAAGCTTCTTGTAAACACTCATCAAAGTATAAGTAAAACAACAGCAACACTATGAATTGAAAACTAAGTAGTTATTATTTGCCCAGACCACACATCAGTAAAGTACCTCATAGGCCACTCAGTCAAAAGATCCTGTTGCCTTTATGCATCACTGTGTGCATTGCATGAGATCTATTGAGTAGAAGAAGTGAAGGAGGAGAAAGTAGAGAGAAAGAAGCTGTTTTTCCTATTACTCTTTATTGAATTCAAGCTGACAATTGATTGCAAAGTGAGAGGAAAGTAAGAAAACAGTAACTGAGAGACTACATAAGATTGGTGATGCAAAGCGATTTTAACCTAATCTAATTGGCAGGAGATTTCCAAGCCCAAGGTCTCTTCCAACTGCTATTTTATATTCTATAAGCTAGGGATCTCTCCAGTTGTCAGTGCTCCAAAAAGCTTCCAAGGAAACATGGAAAATTGAAGAGTAGAGTCTATAAAAGAAGCAGATAATAAATAAATTTGTCAGTCATAGAGTTGGAATTCAATACAATTTTTCTTTCTGATTTTGTGCCAAAATCTCCCCTTTCTCTTCCAGGATATCAACTCTCTCTGCACCAAAACATGAAGAAGAACTAAATGAAGGCAAAATAATGATGGGAAGATGTAAATTGGAATGTTTAATTCATGAATATTGGAAAGACAATTCCAGTTGGAAATTGCTAGATTTTTTTATGCTCATTACAAAGAATAACAAAGGGATTAATATGTTTTCCATTCTGTGATGACAAAATCTATGCCATCTTCATTACTGCTTGTAGCATTTGCCTAAGCTTATGAAATTATTATTATGTTCTCATGAATCTAAAGATTCCTTGGCTTTTTCATCACCAGCAAAAATTCTACATTCATGATCTATTGAAGAAGTTGAAGCAATTAGGTGGATACTCAACAATAGTATATTAAATGAATTGAATTTTTTTTTCCTATAAAAAGATCCAGAAAGATAATTAGGTACAAAAGGGCAGCAAATCAATATTGAAGACACATGGGTTGGGATGATGACAATATTTGAAGAAAAAGTTTTGTGTTTACTTGAAGATAATGAATTTCAATTTAGCTTTTAGCATTACCTCATTATAAAATCATAATTTAGAAGCTGGCTTGATACACCTACATAGCAGTTCTGGTGCTTCCAGGTTGATGACATAAAATACCAAAAATTAGTTTAACTATGGGCTGCAATTTGATTTCTTTAATATCTGTTTTACATTATAAATTAAAGATACAATTTCTCATTGTAGCATGGGCATACTGGTCACCAAAGTGAGGATAATAAAAACACATTCTCCATAACTACATTCCAGCATTCAGCAAATGAAACATAGTGTATTCAGTCATTGTTCTTTTCTGGCTTTTCTTTTATTCCATGGAGAAAGTTTATTTCTCATTGGATAAATTCCCAAAAATTAACTCACAACTTAGCTCAGAATAATAGTACAGAAGTTGGAAGTGGTAACACCATCTCTATTTAACTGAAAATACTGAAAAGTATTAAACAATCTTCTATGGTTTTTCTGCAGGCTGAATGCTGAGTAACAACTGATGTGAACATTTACTGAAATAAAATGAAACTGCTATTGTGACAAATGCCCATAAACCCCATACAGTAATTCTTAAATTCAAATATGGGCAATCCACATGCTGCATGCAATTGGCATTTCCTACTTTGGGGTCCACAGAGCACCCCAATATCATAAGATGCAATTAGGCAGCAAAGCTATTGATTTGAGGAGCATTTTTTTTTCTTTTTAATTGGTTCAAGCCAAGAATAGTCCTAAATATGTTTCCTCAATCACCGGAAGAAAGCACAAAGCCCCAAATCATCTTGAAAATTTCTTGGGGGGAAAATTATATTAATTTTCAAGAAAGAAAATTAATAGATAAAAAGACAAGAAAAGGGGGCTTGTGAAAGTAAAAATATCAAGAAAGAAAGGTTGAAATGGAAAAAGAAAAGAAAAAGTACATAAAATAGAGACAGAATGACACCCAATTTCCATTGGTACACTTATGAATTAAAAAAACCCATCAAAATATTGCTCTAAGGTTAACATTTGTCTACATTACTTCTATAATCCCACACAATTCTAATCATCAGATCCCAAAATTAACATTTAATTTCTTCCAATTTCTCTAAAAAAATCCAAAATTTGTTTCCAAGGAGAAACAAAAGTAGTCAATCTTTTATTCAAAGTCTCTGATTTATTAATCAAAGATGTCAATTTTACCAATTTCACCTTCAATTGTAGATATTTATAGATCCTTCCATCTTTGTGCATATAAAAGGCTCACTGCTGGTAGATAAAAGCAAAGCTTTGTAAGATTTTTCCATTTGTTTGTTCATTTAAGCCCTAAAGAAAAATATCTGATTTTCAATTGAACATTCACTTTTAAAATATTCTGTACTTTTGGACCTTTCCTAGTGATTCTCATATGTCATTGTATGATACTTCTGTGGCTCGCCAAGTCCATAATAATGCCAACTAGTATGGCTTCAAAGATAGAAGCATGATGACTCACGTAATTAGGATGCTGGGTTGGAAGTTAGCAAGCCCATGTTCAAACCTGTGTTACCATGGGAGAGGATGAGTTCCCATCCTTCACTTCCTGCTGGGAACATGAAAGGAGCCCCCAACTGGACATCCAATGGGCAGTGAAGATGTCACTGGCTAATCCTTTCAACCCAGGTGCTTCTGACACAAGTGTGATGCAATAGCTTGAAAGAATGGGGGAGAACATTCCCTAACCTGAAAAATCACCTAGTTCTATTTTAGGAACTATTTTCACATTAATACAACTTCAGAGAGATAGCTAGTGAAATTCTGCCTCTTTCACCATGTCCTCCAGTCCCAATTTCTATTTCCACACTTGGAAGATTCAGAGGCACAATCTTACTTTATGGCACATAACCCTCCTTTTTGGAAACTTGTTCAATCAACATTGTTAAAACCCCACAAAACCAACTTGCATAAAATATGCTCATCTCTTCACAGAGTGCTCATAGCCCATAATGGGTGAGGTGATAAGATTGTGATGATGGCATTAAAGAAACCAGAAAGTGAATATGGCCCTACTGTCACCTTGCATGTAATAATTATCGAATAGCAGAATGTTTCTCAAGTTGGGTGTTGAAATCTGAATTACTGCCGGCTTGAGGGTTTTAAAGACATTTGTTCCAGCAGCTCTTGATGGCACTTTAAATCAGTTTTCCACCAAGTTTCTCATAAGTCAATTAACAGACCAATCTTATTTATGTTTAATGTGAGGTAAATTTAATAGATCTAATCCCATATAAATGTGAACAGCACCCATCTGTCTCTAATGACAATTCCAAATTGTATCTTTTTCTTAATGCCTTAAAATCTTCTCTTTTTCCCTTGTTTGTTTGATGCTATGCATGTATCTGAAGAAAAGTTCTGAAAAAATGGAAATGCTTGTGTGATTTAGAACATCTTTATCAAATAAAAAGTATTGTGCTCCTCTGATGTCAGTTTAAGGATAAATTGCCCTAAGGGTAAATAGCTGAATAAAGGTCTCTTTATCTGCTGTCTTCTATCAGCCCAAACCTAAAACTATTTGTCTGTCATAGGGAAGCAATTGCACTACAATTTCTTGGAAAAGGTTTGGGCTAACAAATTCCAAGAAACTTGCAAATAATACTAGTCAGAGAAAACCAGTTGCAGAATGAGACAACTTGTCATGGCCAATTCATCATGGACAACTCACCACAGCCAACTCACTGCAGGACAACTCACCATGATCAACTCACACAGGACAACTCATAGTGGGACAATTCAGCAATTCAATTTAATAATTTAAAATAGTTAAAAAATATTTTAATTTTTGTCATCCATATTTCATTTTGTCCCTTCTTTGGCATCCTTTCTTTAATGGTTTCATTCCACAATTTCTTTGATATTAGTGTAACTCTTGTCCAGCAGTGAGTTGTCCAATGGCAAATTGGCCATGGTGAATTGTCCCATGGAAAGTTGGTTGTGCTGAGTTGGCCATGGAGAGTTGGCTATGGTTAGTTGTCATAGACTCCATCAGTTGTTTTTCCAATTTTTATTTAATGCATTAAATCTTCATCATGTTTTTAGATGCCTTTTTAGAAGTCCTTGCTATACTTTCATATATTCCAAACAGATAGTGTTAAGAATGTGTAGGTTTTGTTTCTAGTCATCATCCCTTCTTATTTCCTAATGTAGCCCATGCATGAGGCAGTTTGGAGGTATATTTAAATCAATTCTAGGCAACTCATGCCCCATTGTGCCATCATTTCAGAGATATTTCTTACCTGAACAGAGAAACAGAAGGACCAAGGACAGGGGGAAAAAAGCAGTGGGACCAGGAGTTACTTATGACTTCCTACCAGCTATCAGCTTCCCCATTAAGTTTCCTTAATCTGTCCAGGAACATTGGAAATCTTCCCTTCCCTCCTCCTCCCTCTCTCTCCCTTCCTAGTAAATGGCTGCTGCTATGTGGTGGAGGGAATGAAGAATTACCAGACTGCCTGGGAAATTGTCACAGAACAAGATAAAGTTCTCTTGACCACAGAAAAAAACAATAGCACTGAAGCAACAACAACATTCCCAAATTTCATTCAATCGGAAGTTATGGGTCCCAAATTTTAGACACATTATCTAAATTGTGTATGTTAGACCATTTGAGGTACCTTGGTTCAAAAATTGTTGCCCTGTTTCACCAAATAACAGATCATGGCAACAAGAATGTTAGTAGTAAATAGATGCTTAGGTGTTGTTGTTGTTTTGTCTGTATGTTACATTTGGCAAGAACTGTCCTTATTCCAAACTATCTTGTATATTATTGCTCTGCTTCTCTTAAAGACAAACAGAAAGGTAGAGAAATATCAATATTACTTGATTACTTATTGAAAAAAAGTGTATGCTTTGAAACAGTCAAGGTAAGCTTTTGTAAATCACTCTTAAAAGTAACTACAGAGATTTTGAAAATAAAACTGTCACCAAAACTATCTGGAATTAACAACATTTCTGCTTTATATAGGTCTGTTTGCTGCAGAAGAAATTAATTGCAAAAAAGTGTAGAGCAATTAAGCTTCTGATTCATGTGTTGGTGGTCCCTTACAATAGTTAAATTGACACTACTCCTTTGCACATTTATATTTTTTCACACTGAGCTATCATAAAGCCATTTTCAATATACCCTTAAAGCTGTAAGTTAATCACTTTTGAAGAGGGGTTGTTTTGCTCAGAATGGATAACAATTTTCTGGACTAAATTCACTCTTAAAATAATTTGGCTGAATGGATCAAATTATAGCAGAAATATACTCAAATCCAGGGCCTTAGACGTGTATTTCTAAGGAATCGAATATTTGAATGAGGAATAAAATGTGAGGTTTTAATTTGGTACTTCACCTTTTTTGCAGTTATTGGCAGCACTTGACACAAAGTAATATTTACTTCCCTTTCAAGATGTTCTCTTCTTTTTGTTATTCCAAAACAAATTGTTTGTCTTGTTACGGAATAAATTGGCTATAAATAAAACATTAGTACTAGCAATTGCACTTAGGGTTATATACTGCTTCATAGAGCTTTATAACACTTTCTAATCAGTTTACAGAGTCAGCATATTGTCCCCAACAATCTGGGCCCTCATTTTACCAACCTTGGAAGCATGGAAGTCTAAGTCAACCTTGAGCCAGTCAGGATTGAATTCCTAAAAGTGAGCAGTCAGCCTGCAATACTGCATTCTAACCACTGTGCCACCATGGCTCTTACAGAGTTAAAAAAATGAATGTTGTTATTTCAATAAAAACATGTTAAGAATTATTTAATATTATGATAATTGAAAAGGGTTGGGTGCTTGGGGGGATGGCCCAAAATTTCCTAGGGAATCTTGAATATTATCTATCTCGATAAGCCTTAAGTATACCAGTTAAATTACCAGTGTCACTATCATCATCCTCATTATCATCATCTCATTAATCTGCCACTTAAGATTTTGCTTGCTTGCATTAGATTTAAGTTTAATGTTCATTTTCTTATTTCTCTTAATGTTCATTTTATTATTTCAGTGTTCTTTCATTTATTTTTAAAATGCTAGCAACTGCTTTTGTTAGATGCATTGAACTATCTTAGATAAACATAATATTTTAAAAATGGATATATAAATAACTCTGCATTGTCTTAAAGATGAGAACTTTCCTTTACATCTGATCAGGATACTTGACAAAAACAGTAGCAATTACATAGCAAATACATTTAGGAAAGAAACATGGCAAATTTCAGAATAATTGGTTCAGAAGGGGTTGCTAAATATCTTTAAAGTTGATTTGGAGAAACCAAAAATAAAAAAGAGGTAAGATCAGGAACTATGAACTTTTTACAAACATAAACGGAAGTGTAAAGGGACTGAGAATCTCTTGTCTTAACAGCATTTTAAAGCTCTCAGTTTAATTATGTGTAATTATGAGTCATCTATTTATAATTTTTAAGGGTGAATTTTATGAGCTTGTCTGGTCGGTCGTGTTCTGTACTTTTCTGATATTGCTTTGTTCCATTAGAGTCCATATAACCTGGTGTTGCTTCCACTGTTACTAAGGACTAATCTTTAGGTACTATCTTTGACATTCCAATTATGTATGGTTACACAGAACAACTATACAGTTAATGTAACATAAAAGAATTGTTAGATGAGACTAGCATCTTAACATTGTAGGACCAAAATTCTATCTAACTTATTCCACGAGGGTTAAGGAGCTTGACACTACTGTATGACAGCAGTGAAATGTGGTTTTTTTTTTCCTGATAGAAAAGGGGTTAGTAACGAAAGAATATAAAATAAGCCATCAGACAGTTTTCAAGTGATGTTTACAATTCAGTGACAAATGAGAATTTAGTCAAACATTATCTTTAGATCCAAATAATATGAGGAAGAAAAAAAGTAAAATTGAGAAGGTGACATGAAAGTGTTGCAGTAATTTTTTTTTTCATCCCTTTGAACTATTTATTTTGCAATTTCATCTTAGTACATCATTAAAAAAATATTAGCACCATGCAAGTGTGCATAAAACATCATTTCCATATTAACATGGGTAATACAGGTTTGGCCAGGTCCAGGAAAACCCATAGTTAATGTCATGGCTGGTTCAGCGAACCACCAAATCCACCCATAGCTGGCCCCACCCATCCCACTTTGCCCCACCCCTCCTAAGAGTCTCCATGCAGCATGTTTTGGATGCGAGATAAGTACAGAGCCCACATGGAAGTGAAAAACGGGACCCCTGGAAGTTCTCAAAGGCTGGAAATAGGCCTCTGGAGCCCAGTGGAGGCAGTTTTCACCCTCCTAGAGGCTCGCAGAAAGCCTCCGGAGCCAGGGGAGGGCAAAAATGGCCCTTCCCCCACCATAGTGCAGGAGGCCGACTCGTCCATGCCCATTATGGCCACGTCCACTCAGCAACCAGGCAGAGAACCCATTGCTGAAAGTTTTGAAGCCCACTCCTGAATTAGCAGTATTAGTTGGTACCAGCCTTAACCATATTTCAATCTTAACATTAATCATCACCCATCCTTTTTAATACTTTATGTACTATGGAATATTTTTTAATTAGTTATGGTTTGTTTTGAAATTATTCCATTTCCTGTCAGCTACACATGCACCCTCTTTATGATGAATGCTCACAATAGGAATCAAATTTAATACTTTGAACTCCAAGATTGATTACTACACTTTTTATATCTCAGTGGAATGCAAAATTGTAATAATGATCTGAAGGACGGTGTAAGCAGTGCATTAATTACTTTTACAGATGATACTAAATTAAGAGCTGCTTGACTTACCAGTGAGAAATAAGAAAGAGAAAGGGATCTATGAAAGTGAGAAATAAAGTAAGAGCAGGAAATAATGCAAATCAGTTTGGAAAGCTGAAGGGAAAAAATTACATTGAAGAATTAGTCATCCAAAGTGCAGATATGTTCAGTAACTACACAATTTATGCAATGTAGGGACATAAAATCTGAAAATGCATTTATTCTTTTAAAGTGCTCTTCAGTACCAATCAGGTGATTCTGAATATGTTTCACATGTTCCTTGCTTGATTAAAGCTTTTTCTTCATATGGGTAGTATAAGACTGTGCCTAGACTACTCAGGCAGCTGTGGGTATGTCATTACCAAGAGGCCATCAAAAGTTGGAAAAGATTCAAAGGAGGTCAGTATAAGTGATTAAGCAGCTGGGAGAAATGATTTATGAGAGAGATTAAAAGGACATAAATGTTCCATATATACCATGTAGCAAAATTATGACTAAATTATGATCTGTAATGCAGGTACTCCTGAGACCTGCCTAAAGATCACAAATTATACATTCCAGGTTTTATGGCAAAATACTCCTGCTTCTTATGATTTTCCCACATTCAATCAAAACAAACTACATGATTACACAAATAGTATTTTTTTTCCTGTCAGTGGTATACAATAAGGTAAAACATCTAACCTGTGGGCAATCGGGAAAATATTTCTATAATGCACCGTTACAAATTTACCATTACATAGTGTCACTACCCCGAGATTGTACAATGCACAAACAAAACTAAAGAGCATATATAGCATGGATTATCACATACGTTTTCTTTGTATTTCAAGAAATTTCTGAAATAGTTCTTCACATCATATGTGAAGAACTTGTCAACATGCATAAGCAGCACATAATAGTATTATGTTATGTAAAACTCTCCCTTATGTTGTACTTAATTTCAGGTGATTATATGAATATGTCCATGTTACTTTCTTGGTAACAATATGGAAGTAGTCTCTCATTCCTCCTTTTTTTTCTGAATTCTCAATCTCTTCTACACCTCTGGGATCTCTTGGTTGTTTCCCATTCAATGACTAAATAGTCTGTCTCTGCTTAGCTTTGGGTTTTGTTTGTTTACAAGATCCAAATCACTTTTCCTTTAGCAGTTCAAAGTCTTGTTTAGATCATTCATGGCGAGATATTTCTATCTGTTGTGGGAAATAGCACTATCTTACAGATTTAAATATAAAATACGTGACTTGTTTAAAGTTTACTATTTAATGTTGATAGCTAAAACAAAGTTACCTTAAAAAAAGGTCTTCAACAAATTGGCAAAATGTAGGATTTTTCTCATTGCTGAGAATATTATACATTAAAGTAAAAAAAAAAATTAGCATGGGCAGAGCTAAATCAGAGACCATACTGGTATATCTGTGGAGTCCATTCATTTAATAATCAAAATATTGCAAGCTTGGGAGAAAAATGTTTCTATGTTCCAGTCCCTGGCTTAGCTTTGTCATTAATGTTTGCCATGCAAGGTGTTCACCAACTCATGTCTTATTTATCATTGTTCCATAATACACTTTATATAGCACACCCTGCTGATTTTATTGTATGAACCATAAATTTTGCTCTGTTTCTTTTATGCATTTGTTTTATTGTTTTTATTTTTGTTACTAGCTACATTTCTGGGTTTTTTTTATATGGTTTAGGATAAAATCTGAATTTTCTTCAATAACTAGAAAGATAGACAACAAATAGATAGTATGTGTCTAAGAAAAAAGTATGCTCCTTTTTAAAATGGTTGTTCATGCTGTAACTTGCACTCTATTTAAGAAAATAACTCAATGCCCATTTTGGTGCAAAGAAAGCCACCTTCTTCACAACCTTGTTGCAAAATATTACTGTCAACAAATTATACTCCAAAGCATCATTTCAGACAAGTGACTGTCTAGTCTCTTCTTAAAAACCTCCAGTGACGGAGCACGTACAGCTTCTGAAGGCAAGCTTGGTTAATTGTTCTCACTGTTAGGAAATTTGTCCTTAGTTCTAAGTTGCTTTTCTCCTTAATTAGTTTCCATCCTTTGTTTCTTGCCTTGCAAGAAACATACTTTGGAAAATAGGTTGACATCCTCTTCTTTGTGGGCTATATATAATTGGAAAATTTAGACTTAGCAATGTTTCCAGAATTCCCAACATTGTTGACTCCTAGTGACTGCCGTGGACAAGTCATTTCAGTTTTCTTGGCAATGCTTTCCAGAAGAGGTTTCCCATTGCCTCCTTCCTAGGTTTGAGAGAAAGTGACAGATCCAAAGTCAAGTGGCTGGCTTTGTGTCTAAGGACCAGAACTTCTAATCTCCCCATTTCTAACCTTATGCCTTAATCACAACACCAAACTAGTTCTCAACCTCAGCTACAGAGAGGTATTTTATTTTGCTAATCTGTCAGAACTAACTTATAAGTGCTTGTTTGACCATTTTAGAAGATATTAGAGTATTCTTAAAGCCATTCAATGTGATAACAATATGTCATGAAGAGTACTGTGGCATGACATAATTGCTTTCTATCTATTAATTGGACCTGAATCAATGCTACTTAATTTTAGTTGTGATTCTTCTCTGATGCCCTCTACCTATGGCATAGTCATACAGGGCATGCAATATGCTTATTGCCTTCAGGTAGCAGAACAGAAAAAAGAAGAATTGACAGCAATATAATAAATGGCAAAAAATAAATACATCGAATTTTACATCTTACCCAAAGTATTCATCAATTGTTACTGATTTGCAATATTGATTTGCAATATGCCATAAAACAAACAAAATAAGAAAAATCCATGTAACTCTTTTATATCAAATCTGCTTTCTGGATAGGTGTGTGTTATGACCAATGCCTGTTTAAGTACCTTATAAATATTCAAGACAATTAATTAATACAGCTTGCTTTCCTTAAAAAAATCAACATTTGTCCCAGACAAACACTTTTAATTGACTGGCTATAAAAAACAACAAGCAAAGAAATGTTTTTCAAATCACTACTGTTGAAAACATTGCTGCTTAAATCAACTAGGCTTTAAGTATATTGTATCCCAAGTCATTTGTGAAGGAAGCCTTAAGAATATATTTATTTTGTTATTTGGAAATTGACTAGTAATGATCACATTACAAAGTATATTTATTCCTTACCAAGCAAAAGATGGAGGTAAAGAGAATTTCATGCAAGTTTTTCTCTCTTCACTTATTATTCTCAATATTCAGAGAACATTCTTAAGATTCTATCTTATTCCCTTAGATCAAAACAGTAACCACTGTGATTTTTTTAAAATAATCAAATTTGTACCTAGATTTAGACCACACAGAAAAAAGAGTAATATGGACAATTTTAATGTATCACATCATAGTAAAGTTGCTACACTTGCAATTTTTTAGTAAATATGTTTTACTAGAAATAATACCATCATTACATCCTTCACTATTTACACAAATAAACATTATCAGTTGGAATTCACTGACTACATGTATCACCATTGGATGAATATAATGCAGCCTATAGTTAAACATACTCAATTATGTTCCTCCTTCCTTAATATAGGAAAAACATTGTAACTTATATTTGCATGTTTTGAATGGGGGTATCATTTTCCTGCTTTTAACTTTGCCTCTGGGCATCTATCAATAAAAATGCATGTTGGTATGGACAGATGGAGGTGAGAATTTTAATTCTTGCTCTAGGGATTCACTAGATACTAGCACTATAAGTTGGTAGCAGCCTATTGTTTCCATAAGCTTGGATAACTGCATTCAGATTATTGCCTACATATACAAAGTTATCATGGTCTTTCTCTTAACTGTCTACAAACTGTTTTGTGCCTATTACTTCAATTCTTTGCTTGTGACAGGAATTGCTTGTAACTTTTGCCTCAGACTCCAAGAAATCTTGAGGAAAAATATAACAAATTGTAGCATTCTCTTTGACAGTTTCCAGTTATCGTAATCTACTATAAATGAAATTGTTTAATGAATCAAGTTTTTATTATGGTCATAGACCCAACATAAGGTAGATGGGATACAAACAATGAACAATTTTTAAAAATATTTTGTAGCTTTTATACTTTAATATGCAACATCCCAGAGTCCTTCTGTGAGTCCTTCAGTTCTTAAAGAAACAAACAAAAGTCTAAAAAAGAATCTAAAATGAGCCATGGTGGTGCAGTGGTTAGAGTGCAGTACTATAGGCTACTTCTGCTGACTGCCAGCTGACTGCAATTTGGCAGTTCAAATCTCACCAGGCTCAAGGTTGACTGATCTTTCCAATGTGGGTAAAATAAAGACCCAGATTGTTGGGGGCAATATGCTGATTCTGTAAACTACTTAGAGAGGGCTGTAAAGGACTATAAAGCAGTATATAAGTATAAGTGCTATTGCTATTGCTAAAGGGAGAGGTGAAACATTAAATGAATACAGGAAGCATACAAATGGATATGTAGGTAATATATCAGAAGTAATTAACCAGATGGTCATTAAGACTAGTTTGAACCTGAATGATCATTAAGATTAGTTTGAACCTGGAAACTTTGTATGAGATAACAGGATTAGTGTCTGCAAACAGCTGGGTATTTATATAGTAATGGTGAAAGTTATTTACTGGTATTGTTGTTATGTTATTCAGAAGGGAACACAAGGTGACCAAAACAAGTATAATTGTTGTCTGATAAAAATTTGGTATTAATTGTAATTAAAATTAGTTATGTACCTGTTTCTGTTCGATTAGTAAACACATTAAAGACATGGAAACCAACCTCAACATTTTTATTGCATTTATTTTCAATGAAATGCAGATAACTCCATTTTTTTTTCTTTCATGAACTCTCTAGAAGACCTTAGGCAAAGTACTAACTTCAGCTTCAACTCATCTGACATCAGCAGTATGATAATAATGACCTATTTTACAGAAATGTAGCTGTGCTAATCCCAAAAAGCTAAGCAAGGCAGAACTAGGTTTAGTATTTAGATCTAAGACCTATTAAGGTTATAGATTATAAAGTGAAGTTGAAAAACAATTCATTAAAAGTGCTGTGGCTGTCCATTTGCCAAGAAAATGGCATGGAGACATTAATGAAATCACCAGAAGTGAAACCTAAAAAGAGATTTAGACAAATTAAAATGATTTATAAATATATTTGTTGGATTAGGGCAGGGGTGTTAAACTCGCAGCTTGTGGGCCAGGTGCGTCACTCTCTGGCCACACCCAACCCGGGTTTAGCAAAGGGGAAAAAAGCTATGATAGTCACATGATGACAATATGGGCTAGAGAATCCCTATTGGACATCTCCTTAGTAAGAATTTTAGACTCTCTTAACAACTTGCAGGAATGGTTTCCAAATTTAATAGTATGACCTATGCTACTATAAATGGAAGTTCTCATAAATAGGTTTTTTCAGGAAATAACCTCTAATATTATAAGTTGATCCTATTAATGCCTCTAACATGTTACTCTTCTTAAAGCATAGTTTCCCAGTCCTCAACCACAGCCAAAGGATAATGACTGCGAATGTATTGACATTAACAAGGCAATTTATAAATGTTTAAGATCTTTTTTTAAAAAAACAACAACAAAAAACACATGAATTGATCTGAAGTGATATTTCAATTTTGTTTTGGATAGACTTGCTGCTGCTTGATTTGATGCAAGACTTGATTGAGGCATTGTACAAGCAGAACACATGTGGTTGGACTTAGTATAACACATTTTTACAGCAGTCTTGAAAAGCCAGAATTCTGGAAAAAACTTAACACATTGGACTTCTCTGTGGGGTTCCTGTGTTCTACATCACAAAGAATTGATCAACTCTTATAATAAAATGAATGAAATCATAAGTCTGGAACCATACTTTAAAATCTGACTATGCTATATGGTATATGCAAGTATATGTAATGGAGAGGTGGTGATGGTAAATTGTGGTCTCGTCTGAAAATCAAGCACAAGTGTCAAGTCTAAAACCTCTGTTAAGACTTTCCTTCTCCAGAAGTCTGCTGTTTGCAAGAGATGTTACCAAAAATAAAGAGAATAAGAGAAAGAAAAATAGGTAGTTGACTGTATAGGGATATGTCAATGGAGAAACTGGTAGCTTTTTCACTGCTGGATACAGTATTACTACAGATGTATACAAAGCATTTTAACCTTGAAGCAGGCCATTCTGATGTTGGATGCTTTGTTCCAACATAAGAATGGGTTGTTTTGAAGGCTCTAAAAATTGCCTGACTTGAAAAAGGCTTATTTTGAATGTTCCACTGATAGAATATTTTGTGTAACCCTGCACTCCTAACCTGCAGATCCTCTCTGGAAAAAAAAAAATTCCACAACAATAATAGCAAGAATTGTCCTTAATCGTCAATATAAGGAAAGGTATTGAAAATCATATCTGCCTTACACTCCACAGGAAAATTGGGTTTCATTAATGAATTAACAAGTGGTTTCTTTTTTTAGAGAGAGAACTGCTTAAAATTTTAAATTTTATCATAATCAGAATTGGCTAAAAACTTTAATTGAAAACAATGAAAATGAGAGAACATAAATAGCTTTACCCAGCCAAGCAGAGAGCCTAGGATTTTTATAAATCTGCATCTGAATCTTTGTATTACCTAATTATATGTTGGTACTAAATTAGGGTTGCCATCTGTGCTTCTGAATAACAGGTAGATAAGCCTCTCCAAATTTTGAATAGCTATGGTTACCAAATTTGGCCAGTGCAGATGAATGAGAACATTATTAAAAAAAAAAAGTTATCAAAAACTGCATCTATTTTTTTGAAACAGGATGTAAACAATTTGAGTTTTTTTTTTAAATGTAGAATGTAGGAAGAGGTGAAACATATACCCAAACTTAATGCTGACAAGCCATTGCAAATTTGTCATTTCCCAATCCTATGTAATTTTATCAGAGGATGTGATAATTACATCATTTCCAGATTTGTGTCTCTGTGGGCATGCCTTTGAGTCAGTATTGTTTTCTGGGGACTGCCTGGACTGGTTACTCTGTTTCCTTGGCAGGATTTCAGAAGTGGTTTGCCCTTGCTAGCTTCCTAGGTTTGAGAAAAAGTGACTGGCCCAAGGTCACCCACAATCTCTCAGCTTCTAGCCTGATGCCTTTAACCACTACACCAAACTGGCTGGCTGTTATTCAAATAGGTTGTCCCAAAAGGCAACTTTTGCCTGGTTTCTATATCTAAATAACCACAAAAACAGCATCCTATTGCAGTTTCTATAATTCGGGCTACCAGAGGTGGATTGCAAAAGTCTAGATGATCTCTAATAGGAGTAAAGAGTTGAAGGTTTTTGCATCTAATGGTCATCCAGGTTTTTACAACCCAGATCTGGAAGTGCGTCACATAGAACATTGAAATAATACTAATTAATCCAAACGTGTTTGAAAGACCCCTCTTTGTGGATATTTGTAAAAGCTTCAGATTATTAATTTGCTTTACTTGTGTGACATTTTAATCTTTCCCAGAGGTAAACAATTAAATAACTATTGCATTTGTATCTCCTCAACAGTCACTGCTTGTGCTGCTCTGTTGCAGCTTTGTTCTATGTACTATATTAAGAATGTTATAAAATCTTCAATCAGAATAGAGTTGAAAGGGACCTTGGAGGTCTTCTACTCCAATCTCCTGATCAAGCAGGAGACCCTATACTATTTCAGACAAATAGCTGTCCACTCTTTTCTTAAAAACTTCAAGTGATGAAGCACCTATAACTTCTGAAGGCAAGCTGATCCACTGGTTAATTGTTCTCACTATTAGGAAGTTTCTCTTTAATTTCAGGTTGCTTCTCTCCTTGATTAGTTTCCATCCATTGTTTTTGCCTTGCCTCTGGTGCTTTGGAAAATAAGTTGATCTCCTCGTCTTTGTGGCAGCCTCTCAAATACTGGAATACTGCTATCATGTCATCCCTAGTTCTTCTTTTCTCTAGACTGGTCATACCCAATTCCTGCAACTATTCTTCATATATTTTTGTCTCTGGGCATTTAATCATCTTAGTTGCTCTTCTTTGCACTTTTTCTAAAGTCTCAACATCTTTTTTTGTAATGTGATAACAAAAACTGGATGCAACATTCCAGGTGTGGTCTTACTAACGTTTTATAAAGTGGTACTAATACTTCACGTGATTTTGATTTTTTGCCTCTGTTTATATAACCAAGGACTGTATTAGTTTTTTTGGCTGCTGCTGCACATTGCCGACTCATGTTTAAGTGATTGTCCACAGGACTTTAAGGACACGATTACTGTTTTTTAGCCAGGTTTCACCTAATTCACTTTTTGGTTTTTCCTGCCTATGTGTAGAACTTTGCTTTTCTCCACATTAAATTTCTTGTTGTTGGGTAGGGCTCATTGTTCAAGTCTGTCAAGATCTTGTTGGATCCTAAGGTTGTCTTCTGGGGTGTTGGCTATTCCTGACAGCTTAGTGTCATCTGAAAATTTGATGAGTTCTACTTTTACTCCCTCATCATGCTAGAGAAAAGTTCCCTGAAGATGGGTCCAAAAGCTCAGAATACAAAACCTGTGGTCCTGGTGACCAACCCAGACTGTATCCCTCATCTAATTTATTTATAGAAATAAAGTATTAAGAATACTGGGTCTGAGGTGGAACATTACCCCATTGCTTACTTCCCTTCATGAAGAAGACGTAGTACCATTACAGACTACTCCTTGAGTATGGTTTGTCAGCCAGTTACAAATCAATCTGGTGGTCATGTTGTCTATCCCACATTTTATTAGCTTACCAAGAAATAGGTTGTGGTCTCCTTTGTTGAATGCCTTATTGAAGTCTAAGTATAATATGTCTACAGCATTTCACTAGTCTACTAATTTAATTACTATATCAAAGAATGAAATGAGATTGGTTTGACATGATCTGTTTTTAACAAATCTTGGACAGGAGTAAGAAGATGGATATAGAGAATTGGAAGGTTGGGCCTGTTTGGTGGCTGAATATTGATGCTGCTGTGCAAGGAAGTAGATTCTAGAAGATCTGGTGTCTATAAAGCTTTTGGTGTAGCCAGGCCTCTGATCCTAACAGAAAAAAAAGCATGTTCTACAGATAGTTGAACAGACTGGAGAAGAGAGTGAATTGGGGATGAAATGAGCAGTGGTGATAGTAAACTTGTTGTAGGACTGAGAGTCATATTTCTGCTCTTAATGAGTGTTGGTTGGAACATCCCAGTAGTCAGATGGGATAACTGTTACAGCCAATAAATTATTTGCTGAACATCAACAAGGAGTGGAGCTCAAGGGTACTGACTGAAATGATGGCTCTGGTTTGTAGTGGAATCAGCAGAACAGCAGAATAATACCCAGAACTGGTGGTTGAAACTCAAATTTAAACACAGGTTAGGTGGTAATCTGATGGAGATGCTGTTACAGTGATTTCTTGTACTGGATGAGGATTAACTAGATGTTTCTCAATGTCCTCCAACCCTTAATTCTATGATTCTAAACTTGACCAAAAAGTCCATTTTATCTGAGAGGCCAGCATAAATGTATAAAGATGTGAATTGAATGTGTAGTACTACATTAATATAATTTATCTCTATTTCTGAGCTTGAAAAATTGTACACATACAAATGCATTTTTTTTCATTTTTGTGATTGTGCTAAAATAGAAAATGCTATATTTGTACCTATTGAAGTACCTATTGAAGTAGCAGAAGCTAGGTTTCCATAATGATATGGTACCATTCTGAATTGAGTGCTTATTTTACTTTCTCTTCCTTTACTGACATTTCAATTAAACCACACCTTTTAGGACTGCAGAACTGCTTTAAGTCAACAACAGATAGCATTCATTTATTCTCAAATGTCTCCTCAATCCATTTCAACTAACTATCGATGAATCATTACATTGAGATGGTGAAGTGTCTCCTACTGAAAATATATAACTCTTGATTTTGTATGTCTCTGTGTTTACTTATCTAAGCATTTTCTATCAGCGCTGAGAGAATATGTTACATGGCCATTTTTTTGCTTTATTTATATCTTCTTTTGTGATATATGTGTTATTTAGAATAATTATTTTTTATTCTATTATTTCAGACAATTGAAGATACGCACACCCTATGCATTAATAGCTCAAATGATATTATATAGCAATAATGCTTCAGAGCAGTTAGTGGCAGCTATTATCTTTAATGTCCAAACAGATTTATTCACTGGCTAGTGAAGAGTTACAATCATTAAGCTTGTTGTCTTTGGAATCAAGAGCTAATCTTGTTAGCGATTATATCTCCAGAATGAATTGCACTAACATAAATACTCAATAGGATGGACAGGTTTCTAGATTACGCTGACTTTGAAGAATGGAAGTACAATTCCTTGTTAATATCTTTGGAAAGAAAGCCTCACCTTTACTATGCAATAAAAATCAAGCTGGGTCAGTTTGAAAGGAAAAATGAGGATGGAAATATGGCTTTCCCAAAATAAACTTAAAAAAAAAGAAAATACAATTAAACATTGTGGAATTCAAAATGGCATAAATACTACTGAGGCTGAAATGAACAGAGATCTCATTGATTTTCTTTCCTAACTTCTAAACTTATTTAGTTTCATCAAACTTCATCTAGATTATTCCCATATGGTTTGAACACTGAGTTTCATGCAAAATAGATGGATTTATCCAGTCCATGTGATTTTTGTAAAAGTTCATTTCTCCTCAATCCATTTCAACTAACTATTTTGAAAAGGCATAAATAGGATCTTAAATTTGTGTGTGTGAGAGTGTGCGTGTGTGTGTGTGTGTGTGAGTGTGATATTTTTCACACTGCATGCACTTATAAATGTGTTTTATCTAAAAATACGTGTTTAAAAACATGTTTATACCATTTTTTAAAAAATAAAAGTGTATAGTACACTTTGGAGAACTCTTAAAAATGACAGGCCATAATATCCCAGATGATAGGTTCAAATCAGTATAGATCTTGGCTGCTAACTATTTCTTCAGCTGCTGTCCTCAGGCATTGTCTGCAGAAGAGAAATATTAAGAGAATTCACCAGAAGGATATTTACAGAAGCTTTTGAGCAGAATTTAAGAAAATCTTGTGTACATTTTAGTAATTGTGATGTTTCTCTTTTGCCTCTGGAAAAATAAAATGGAAACTGTCCTTTTAACAACAGGACCAGTGGTGGGATTCCAAATTTTTTTACTACTGGTTCTGTGGGCCTGACTGGGTGAGTGTGGCTTGGTGGGCATGGCGGGGAAAGGATACTGTAAAATCTCCATTCTTTCCCACCCACTAATCTGATTTCCAGCTCCGTTCTCCTATGCAGGGTTACAAAAGAAGACCCAGCTGATAAGCTGGGACTCAGGAGGCAGAGAATAGATGGGGGCAGGGCCAGTCAGAGGTGGTATTTGCTGATTCTCCAAACTACTCAAAATTTCCGCTATTGGTTCTTTAGAACTAGTCAGAACCTGCTGAATACCACCTCTGAACCTCTCCTTTGATGAAACAGCCTCCTTTAACAAAATGGGCATGGCTTTCCTAGGAATTTTCTCTGTTGGAAGGGTTGGAAAGTAGGCTTCACTCAATGATAATAATTCCCCAAAGGAGCTTCACCTCCTTCTATAATTGTTTGCTTTGTCAGTATTAGCGCAATGCAATTAAGTACAATAGAGAAAAATCAAGGGGCTTCAGTTTTTTTTTAATCAAAAGAGATCAGCTGCTATTGTCTCTGGCTAAAATATGATTGATTCTAGTTTAATTAGCTGTTGCTGTTAGAAAGGACTAAAAAAATAAGGGCAGAGAGAGCAAACACAGAGATATCAGATATGGTGCATGGAAAGGATAAGGAAAGGATGTCCTGTGCTGCATTGGCCAAAAACAAATAAATAAAATGATTGTACTCTATATTAAAACCAAATTTACAGGAAGAGAAAGAGCAGAAGGAAAGAAATGAGAGCCAGTTTGATATGATGGTTAAGACCACCAGTAGTGATGGTAAACCACCAGTTCTAGTTGTTCCTTAGGCAAGGAAACAAACTGAGTAATGTGGAAAAAATAGGAGATTATATACATCACATTGAAGTGTAAAAAATAAAGATAGGATATAAATCAAAGCAATCTACCATAACTAAAAGTGTATATCCTCTATTGATATATTGGAATTGGGCAGCTAGTAAATTCAAATAAATAAGTCTGCGGAGAGTCTGTCTTGGTTAATGGCATTCTTCCAATTATGAACAAAGGATTATCAACCTGTTGGAAGTGTCCTGGTTTACTTTATCTTCAAAAGGACCAACCAGATTTTTTTCTCATCCTCATCTAGAAACCAGCAATTAAAGTGGACAGAAAACATTTGCATGTTTTGCAGTCTTCTTTTAGAAGACCAGCACTGGGTCATTTTAATATGCTTTTATTCATTATTGATTCCAAAATGTGTTTTTACCCAGTTAACACTTTATTTAACAATAACACAGCATACTGTATGTATATGAAAATCTATATATTTATATCTCTATTTCCCTCTTTTAAGAAGAACATCATCAATAGTCTGCTTGTTTTATTTGTATGCTTTTAGTCTTATTATAATCCTTTTATTTTATTTAAAGCAAAGGAGTATTAAAAAAAATATTATCTATAAATGAACTGATAATTACTAAGAGTATTCACTTTTGGTCAATATAACATTAGCAAGATACCAAGCAACGTGTATTAAGTTATTTTTATGATATAAAAAAGAAGTGTAAATTTCTGGGGTTAATGCCAAAATCTCCACTACATTCTTTTTCTTTTCAAAAAAGAAAAAAGGAACAAAGAAAAAGAAGAAACATCCCTAAAAATAAAATAGGTAAATATTTAATTTCTGACTTCCCCCTTCTTCATATTGCAACTGATCTTGTATCTGTTAGCATAATCTTTCAAAGCTATACTTCAAATGTTTTAAGTTTTGCAATATATAATATATAGGAAAACTATTCTTGCCTAAATTTAATTAAACTTCTGTATGGAACAGCAAGTATCTGTTAGTTTAGCCTGCTAAATATTCTCCAAATTGAACTTTCCAATATGATAAGAGCAGTACATCTTTTTTCCAATATTGTGCAATAGTGTTAAGACACATGCTACTCATAGCCCTTAGCATATGTCTTAACAAATTATGGTACTTTTTGTTTGTATGTGTCCTGGAATTATATTTAATTTCAAAATTTGTGGAGATGTGTGTGTGCATGTGTATGTGTTAGTTTGCTTATTTTTATTGCATCTTCATTATTTTTTATAAATAAAGTAGTTAACATACCTAATTCTCCTCCCTATTTTTCCCACAAAAACAATCCTGTGAGGTGGATTGGACTGAGAGCCAGTGGCTGACCTCAAATTACGCAGGCAGTTTCTAGACTGATGCTTTCATCACTAGACAAAACTGCTCTTTAATGCAATAAAAACAGATTTAAACTGTTTTAAGCTAAAGTTTATAGTGTCATGGTTCTGAATAATGGGCCCAATCAATTCAGGATTCTAAGGCTGTGGTTTTCCTCAAAGATCCTATTTATTGGGTACATCATATCAGCACATTCAAATGTGAAACCTACTCTGAATAATATCCGTGCTTTAGTACAATTAAAAAATAGATATTGTCCCCCCACCTCCATTTATGTGTCACAGGTCATGTTAACCAATCAAGCAGATGATGAATTTCTCATCACTCCCTCCTGCCATTGCTGCCAGGGCACGTTGAGCTGACCTTGGTTCTCATGAGCCTTATCGCTGTTATGTCTGGTACTGTGGACAAAAACATTCTACATTCTTCAAATCCCCCTCCCCTATGCATGCCAACTTAGAAACGAAGCAAAGTATAGCATGGCTTCAGTTAGAGTCATTTTGTGAGTTAACATATAGTTTACAGATTGAAAGATTGTGGGATGGACAAGGCCTGTTATTAGAAGAAGCAGAGGATGTGGGGAGTAACAAGTATATTGGTAATGACAATGGTTTAGACAGTAACATTTCCCCTGCTTCTCCTTCTGATCTTCATGCTCCCACTTTTCCTCCATTATCTTGTCCATCCAGAATTCTGTCCTTCTCCACCAATCATTGCTGCTGTTTTGTACTGATAAAAATTTTCCTAATATCTTTGAAACTGGATGAAGAACATCATCAAAAGGCTATCACAGAGCTACCCAGAAAGAATAGCCATCTGTAGGAAGCAATGGGAACTATCAGAAGTGTAGGAGAATATGAGCACCTTCTCATGATTTCAATGAGTGAGATTAAGAAAGCTGAGCATGCTTCTTTCACTGGAAAGAAAAAGTTCATCAAAATGAGAAAAAAGTGGTGCGAGTTTATAATTAAAGTCAATGATGAATTCGGAAAGTAGCAGGAAATTAGGCAGCATGGACTGAATACCAATTTGAAACAGAACACTTTCGCAGTGGTCTTGCAGCAACAAGAAGATTAGAGAATTGATTCCACAAAGACCGTAACCAGGCATTTAACTCTAAATATGTAAGTCTATCTCTATTTAGCAAAGCACTTAGCCATGTGTAATGGATATTTAGGGGTTTAATACTAATTGTGAGCTTAAATATGCTGCTAAAGAATGATCTGGGGAGCTAAGAACTTGCAGAATTGATCTCATTGCCCAGGTCTTAGGAAGACTTTGGACATTACGTATAAGAGATTTCTGTTAACTGTGCAGCAGTTTTCAAACAAATAAGCAAACAAAGAAACAAGCAAACAAACCAGGTCTCAGTTTTTACGAAGTCTGGAAGATTGGGCTGAGCAAACCCAGACAAACAAAAATGGAGCAGAATTAGATTCCAACAGAAGAAAAACCTGTAACTCAAAGTTGAATTGTAGAATCATTGGTGCTCTTGGAGCTTGGTAGTTTTTTTGCAGACATTTCATTACCAGACTAGGTAGCATCTTCAGTTCGGAGTCCTCCAAGGACTCAGCAGAGTTATATTCCTTTATGTATCTTTGCTGCCGTTTAGTGGTTGTCAAAATGTATACATCCAAAATATGGCAGCCCTAATTTTGGTGACATTTATGCATCTGAGAAAGACTTTTGATGATGAAATAAATGAAATGAAGTAATATAGCAAGGAAAAGAGGTCAGTAGGTAAAGTTGCATTTTCTTAGATTTTGCTATGGAAGAATTTGGATTGAATTATTTTGGGGGGGAGGGGGTGTTAAATTCTTTCCTACCATAATCCTATTACTCAGTGTTTTTACTTAATCTATTTATTTATTAAATGTAAGTGTTGCCCGTCTCACTATGAAGCAACTCTAGGCAGTTTACAAGGTAAAAACAATAACACAAAACATTAAAATATTAAAAATATATCAACATTAAAATTAACAAAGGTTAAATTTGAAGGAGGTAAAATAACAAACAATAGAAGGTAGAATCTTCTCAGTCCACTAACCACCTCCAGAAAGTTGTAATATCCATCCAGATCAGGATCATTGGAGAAAAGGTGTAAGATAAGATTTGGACATAATTTCGGCCAAAGGATTTTCCTCTGGAAACAACTGGTGGGAAGTGAGATTGCCTCTTCTATTCTGCCATTTTTCACTGAGGTTAATTTACATTTGTATTAATAACTCTTATTAAATAAAATCAGAAGTCACTTGTTTATATTTTTCCTTCTCTTTTTAGCCTGCACTTTTTCCTCTCCTTTTTTTCTTTTTCTTTTAAATATTACACCTTGTTAATCTCTTTTTGATTCTTTAAAGCATTAATGTTTTAAATACATTAATGTATTAAAGCATATTTTACTTTAAATAAATTAAATGTTTTAATTATTAAATTAAAAAGGCTAGGGGTATGTTGATGTCAATGCTAAGTATTTGTGTCTTTCAGAAATGGTAGGCAAGCCATCCTTACATCGGTGCAAGCAAGGTATGCAGGTAAATCTTGGGTTATCCTTTTTGTTTCTAGAAAATGCTGCTTTCATTTCACCTTGTGTTTTTCTAAAGGAACAATGTTTTTAATAACATCTCAATCATGCTTGATTAGTTTTCTATGGTTCTATGATTTACAGAACCAAATCCTTGTTTTCCAATGCAAAAATCCTTGGCACTCTTTCCTCAAATATGCCTTAATAGCACATATTTGCAAGCCTATTAAAATGTTTACGGACCTTAAGCATAAAAACAGTTTCTTACAGATTATCCAACTGAATAAAAATCAGCCATTATAAGAAGGTCTCGTTCCTGATTTCTATGCCATTCACATGCATTTATGTAATACTCTTTTTTTCTCTGAATTGATCAGACTGACTTATAGCCCTGACTCACATTGCTCCCTTTGGCACTTCACTCATATTCAGCCTTCCTCTTGATTAAAAAACTGAAATAGAACTGTATTCAGTCTATTTTCCTCATTAACTTTATTTCCTGACCTTCCAACTTAATAATGACTTATACACATGCTATCACCAGTATTGTGACTATAAAATCATTATTTCATTTTTCTCATGATATAAATCACAGATTCTTATTAAAATGTATTTTATTCTCAATAACAAAATGCTAGATACTTTTACCCCCAAATGTATAATCATAAACACTGTGGAATGGTTCCCTTATCTTTTAGACCACTGGGTGGTTGAATGGAACTTTGGTCCTTCATGGCTAGACTGACAAAAATATGCTGTAATTATAATTAAATTGGGACTTTAAGTTTATTTTTAAATATGCTACTTCCAACCAGAGAGTTCTATGCTTCTCTGCTTCTCTTCAGATTTGACAAAGAAATATTTATCTGAAATTAACTTAATTTGGAAAGTTCAAGAAGGATAAATATATCTGGCTTCTTGTGAGCAGTGAAGCTCATGTCCCACAGCATAGAAAGAAACAGAAAATGGTTTTGCAGAAATAGGACATACACATTATGAGTAAAACTATTCATAAAACTAATGCTTAATTTCAAGCATCTGGAGAGACAGATTTGTACCTTGAAACAACTTGAAGCCAACATTTAAACAATGTTAACAAATTTAGACTGAATACTACATTCTTTAACTTAGGAGATTCAATAACTCTGGAATGCAACTTGTGCGTTTTGGCTTTCCTTCTATTTGAACCTAAAGTAAGTATCAGAGGCTTTGCAGAAGGATAAGAGATGCTGGTTAATAGTGATATCCCTACCTAGAAGAAGAGATCATTTTTTCCTCTTTAGGCAGGCAATAGCTATAGCATTAGCTATAGTATTGTTTCAGTGCATTTTTAAGTGGTTTAGATGTGTTTAATTATTACCTCTCATTTACTTTTGTACATATTAGCGACTGGTTTGTAATATACGTAATGCCTGGAGGCTTTCTAAATGTAAGAGATTTCATATTATTGTTATTGGAGCTTGTAATCCATTGTGGGATATTCTGAGTTCTAAAATGCTTATAAAGTTATCCAGGGGTGGGATTCAAATTTCTTAACAATTGGTTCTGTGGGCGTGGTCCAATTTGTGGGTGTGGCTTCATGGTCATGTGACTGTGTGGACATGGCTTGCTGACTGGGCATAGCTTGGTGGTCACATGACTGGCTGGGCATGGCTTGCATTTTTTATTTTAAAAAACAACTTTTAACCAAAATCAGGCAAAGCAGGCAGGCAGATTAAGTTGCTCACAGAATCACTCACAGATCTATGTTTCTGCAATCTGCTGCCTGAGTCTGTCACATAAAATTTACTTGCAAGCAAACTCACAAAATTAACTCACAACACACCATGTATGTAAATATTGAATTTTTTTTTAATAAAAAACAGCAACTTTTACCCAAAATCAGGCAAAACAGGCAGGCAAATTGAGTTGCTTGCAGAATCAAAGAGTCCCTTACAGATCTACCTTTCTGCAGTCTGCTACCTGAGTCTGCACTGAAAAATAGAAGCTTCAGTCCTAAGAAAGTTTCAGCTCTGCTCTCAGACCACTTTTCCCTCTCAATCCCCTGAATACCACTCCTGACTGAGCCTCAGGGAAGCCTCCTGGGCAAAGTAGTACAACAGTGATTTAGATTAGCTAGAAAGCAAGAAATCTGCCATTTTCTCCTTTCTAGCTAATCAAAATCACGCAGTACAGCTGATAGTTGGAACAGCTGATCATCGGGGGGAAAGGAAAAATAGCAACTTACCCCAAATTAGGCAAAGGCACAATGCAGGCAAGTTGGATGGTGCCCATGAGAGATAAGGAGTGACTGGGCAGGGTAGGATGGGGCAGGGCCAGCCAGTTGCACGATTTGCTGGTTCTCCGAACTGCGCAGAATCTTAACAACCGGTTCTATAGAACCGGTCTGACTGGGTAGAATCCCACCCCTGAAGTTATCAAATATCTTCTTTGACATTACACATTTTGACAGTTTACTTTGCATTACAGTTATCAGAAGAGATGGGTGCATTTGCCAATTTCTTTTTTAAAAAAATAATCCTAATTTTCCTGTCTTGGTTTAGGATTTTATATTTTAATTGTTTTTAGTTGCTTTATTCTTTTTTTCTTTTGCATAATTTTACATTGTTCACTTACATTTCAAGCACATTTATTTTTTTCATATATTCTTGGCTTGGAACACATGATAAATATTCATTTGGTTTTGATTTGAAACTGTGCAGGAAAATAACTGTACAAATGTTCATGTGTGCATTCTTTTTCTAATGTATATTCTCGCAGTATGTATATTTTCACGGACCATTTCCAACTGGCAAATCCCCCAAATCCAAAATGTCCTGATTTTTCAGATCCTTCTATGTATTTAAGATCCAAGAGGTTATTTTGACAGAAAAAAAATTAACGCCAACCATATCTGCAGCATCAGAAGATGTAATGCAAGCTTCCAACTCTTGGAAATTTGTGATAGGACGGGCAACACTGTAACATCATAGAAAAGGTTTAGGGCTTACATGGCAATGCTCGTATGCTGCTTTTATCAGCCTGACACCCCTTTGTCCCCCATAGAAGCCACTGCCCCATAAGCCAATTCTTCATCCCTTCCTAACAATTACTTATACATTATGAAACATGCTTAGTTGGAGTCCATCAGACCTTTCAGCTAGCTACTTCATCAAATGAATATATAATTATTTCATGGTTTGGCATTTTGGAGGCAACCTGGCTATTAGCATGTTTCTTTCTAAACATATTCAGGTCTCAAGAAAAGGGCACATACCAAGACACATTTTCTGACTTCAGACATATCCATCTAATTTGTCAGTAACTTTTTAGCTCTGTGATTTAAGACTGCCTTTGACTTCTTTTCCTGGTTGTTGCTTGAATATTGATTTCACCTCTCTCTTTTATTTGTTCAGAGCAATAATTTGTACTCAGTACCTTGGACGGGGAAAGAAGCTATATTTGCCTCTGGAATCAACTGCCATCATTTTAGGACTTTTCTGATTTAATCACTTTATACTATAAACTCGGGAAGTGAGAGTTAATTTATCATCACCTGTTACTGTCAGCTAATAGTATACTTGGCCTTTCATCTTTTTTTCTGTGATGACATTTAAGCTCCTGCTTTAGGCTGCCTGCAAGAGTTCTGTTGCTGCCCTGTATAGATCTAGCACACATTTTAGATGTGCATATCCACTGCTTTAATTATCTACATTATGCAATCCCGCCTTGCACTTTCAGGAGATATGCTTAGAAGCTTCTTCCTTTTCCTTCTGATCTATACTGCAAGTTGTTCTAAATATATCCTAGGGTTATAAATTGCACAACAATTGAACTAAAAAGTATTCTAGTTCTGTTTTTTCTATACCATTTAAATTAAATATTTCCCCTGGTTTTCTTTTTTGGGGTGTGGGGTGTGTGTGTGTGCGGGGGGAAGAGTATTTCATCATGCCAGGAATTCTACCAAAATAAAATATTTTCAAATAATATCAATTATTGATTCTTTCCCTGACATACCTGTTTTCTTTGCAGAATAGCAAAGAAATTGCTATTTAAAAGTCCAGAAGGCCATTTCCTTTGATGATGTGATCTCCTTGTTTGCTAGATGCCAGAGTTAGGATATATATTAGATCCTTATAGTCAGAACAGTAATCCATGATTTACTTGTTTGTAATTTTTATTAGAATCTTTGAGAGGATTTAAATAATCCTTTGATCATTATTATTTGGTGATGAAAATGGCTTTATTGCAGAAACTGGTTATTTCGATAACAGCAAGGGATAGTGGATTCCAAATCTCTATCCAATTTTTAGTTTATTTCAGTACAGTTTTAACTTTATACTGCAAATTTAAGAAAACTAAAATTAATACAGTAGAAAGTAGTTACAAAGTTACTGGATTTTATTTCAGACTTTTTGCTGATACATTTTTTTATGAGGACTGTTGACTGGATCAATTAATCACAGAATGGTTTTTTTCATGTTTTGATTTCTTTTATAATATGAAACTATATTATAACAATATGGCCACTTTGCATTCTTCAAGCTGATAGGAAAAAATCTCAGAGCTTTATAGAAGTGAAATTCTAAAATAACATAAAGTAAAATGTAAAACTTTTAAAAAAATCTTCAATGAGGAACTGTCAATATTATTTTCCCTTCTATTGTCCCTAGACATTAATCACCACTTAAGTATTTGTATTCTGCTTGAAATAGTGGAGATAGATGTATTTATGTATAAAAGTTGAACTAAATAAAGAAGGAATGATGATTCATTTCATCTGATATTTATACATGAATCTCTTAACTTTTTTTTAAAAAAAGTTCTAAACCTGATTTTCCATGTAAGTGTGATCCTTGAAATTAATTAATTTTTATCATGAATACATCCAGTTTTGCTATCACTGTATTTTATAAATTGGGCCTCCCACTCTTGACTTTTTTTCCCCAGGGTTTCAATTTTCCAATGTTTTGCCAATGTTTCCTTTCACTGCCAGCATGTATCTTAGTAGACTGTAATACTTTTCATTAATGCTGATATTGATTGATGGTTTGACTGGCACACATAATTTCTCCAAGATGATTTGTGTCCAATTTTAGGTCTTCCAACACTAGTAAAAGTATACATGTTCCATCAAATTTAATTTTTAAAATTTCCTGAAATATTTTAATATATCTATATCCAATACTTTTTCCATAACCATTACATGTTCCTACATAACCACTACATGTTCCTTCTTGTTTCCTAACCATATCAGATCTCAGGATTGTTATCAATATTTACATGCTGCTTAGATTTTGCAATATTTAAAAAGGAGTATTATATCTAGAATAAAGTTATTCATTGCTGTCAGGCTAAATTAATGATTTAGACTCATACTTTAAATAACTTCATTGTCACTTTGAATGTACACTAATCAGAATACATTAAAATGAATTTTCATTGCATACAGCTCTCAAAGGCTTTCCGTCTCTAATATACACTACATAAACACGACAAGATAAATAAATAAATAAATAATACAAAATTATGCATGTACCCATATATATTATATGACATGGAAGAACAACAGTCTAATGACTTCCTTCTAAATAAATGAAGGCTCTAAATTCTGGAAGTTGTAGTTTTAATACATCTGGAAATACCAAGCAGAAGAAAGCTAAGAAAACTACTGAAGTTCAGGCTAAAATTTCCTTTCTTGGTAATCTCAGTTTTTAACAACTGAGGTGACTCTCATTGACATTGGCATGAGCTTACCTCATTTCCATCATTAAATGTTGCTTATACTCAGTGGATAAGAAGTATGTTTCCTTTTTTTTCAAATAATTTCATTAAGATTACAAATAAAAGATAAAAGCTACTACCAAAATACAAAAAAGAAAAATACAGAAAAAAAGAAGCATAGAAAAGAAAAAAGGGGAAAAGAAGTAATTTCCCCCTCATCCCAGCAAATGAAAACCATTTTAGTATCTTATCACTAATAATTTTCTAATATAACATAGTTCCCTTCACTCTGTTACTCATGTCTTAACTAAAAAACCAAAATCCCAAAGCCTTATCAGTCATTCTTTATCAGCAAAAGTCCAGTAAGGGAAGCAGATATGGCTACTTCTCTATTTTAACCCTGACCGGGATATGCAATCCTGTGTTCTTTCTCTGGAGTTTAAACCATCTTAATTTCTAACCCCTTCAATTATAGTCCCAGAGTTTGATTTCTGTTCATCTCTTTGTATGTCTCAAGAATATTTCAGAACTTTGACAGACTTCTAGACAAAACTCAGACTTCTTTTATATATCCAGTAAGAAAAAATGTCTTTTTAAAAAAATGACATCTCATAAAGTATTTTAAGACTTTCGCAAACCTCATTTGTACATCCAATCAGATAAGGCTAATCAAATCAGTTTATAGGTAATTGTACATTTTCTTTAAGCAAAGAAACATTTACCAGTTTCATTTATACATCCAACACAGCCTTCTCCATATTTTTCTCATTGCCTGACCCATTTAAATCCACATACACATTAATTTCAAACTTATGTGGTGTAGCTTGTTCTTTTTCTGTAACTTTATTAATACCAAATCTATCTATAATATCAAGTAATTTCAATGGCCAATATTCAAAAATACTTATCAAAGCTTTTTTCTCCAGTCTTTATTAATGAGACAAATTTATTATCCTCTAGGTCTCTCTCTCTCTCTCTCTCTCTCGTCAAACTCAAAGTCTCATTACTGTGTTTCCTCTTTAAAAAAAAAAGCTAAACAATTGTCATATCACAGGGGAAGAATTCTAATTAATTCAAATTTATAATTCCAAATCCACCTGGATCCTTAATCCATTGTTAATTTCTCAAAATCATTTCCTAAGCACCTTTTGTTGTTTAATCCAAAAAATAATATTTTCCCAAAACTTTTAAAATCATATTTAAAAAAAAAAACTTTCTCCAGGGAGAAGGCAATCTACCCAGTGAATACAATAAAAATTTGCTGATCCAAACACTGTTTCCTAAACAATGAAAAATAAAACAATACAATTACAAGCATTAAGAAATTAGGCTTAGTTAATGTTTTTGTCCTTAGGAAGCTTCATTATAAATATGACATCTTAGATGATATTCCTCGACTCCCAGCCACTCAACTCATATAACAATTCATGTGGTCGACTCAGGAGAAGTTGCTGTTTGGTGCACACATGGGTTATTTCAACTATCCTTTCTCCAGAGAGATTTTGTTGGACCACATCTAGCATCCAGTCTTGCTTTTTTTCTCATAAACACAGTCCTACTATCAGCAGAATGTCAGCTTACTAGAGCACTCAATGAAACTTCCAAAGACAGTATATTTCCTACATGTTTCTAGTGAAACAGGAACAGAAATATGTCCCTGGAGTTGATACTATGGGGTCATATAATTATGCTTCAATATAATTTTGCAGAGTAAAAATAATCTTAAGAATTATGTACAATACTGTACATTTAACATAGCAGCTAAGGTGTCAAAAATCTAGACCCTCAGTTGAATGTAATTTCCCACATATCCAATTTTAGAATGGGGTTAGATACACCAAATGTTTAGTTCTGAGGGGGAAAAATTGTAGTAATTTTTTTAAAGAAATGGGCTAACTCCAACCCATACTTTTAAAAAGATGCCCCAGAAGAGTTTCTTGATAAATACATCAGCCATGAATCAGCGCTAACTATTATAATAATCATAAAAGGAAAACAGGCTGCCAAAAAACACAGTGGTTAGATGCCATCATAGCTAACACCAGCCAGAATACAGAATAACTCAAAGAAATAGTGCAAGAACACCTGACCCTTGGAATCACCAAGAGTCAGACATGACTGAATGGATAACATCAATAACATCCTTATAAGGATCACCTTTATCTTTTCAATAAAACACTGAAGATAATACCAGCAACCTCTTGGCTAGGTACACAAGATGGACAAAGCTAGACAAGACAGTGCGTTTTCCGCAAAGTAGTTTCCAATGAAGCTCTTATACCAACAACTGCAGCTTATGGTTTGAAAAAGCAGTACCATTTAAATACAACTTAAATATAACTGGTAAATAGAAGTAACTTTAGTCCTATCAAATGATTCTATTGAACACAATTGTGGTTGAATCTGCCAGGGACTTATCTAAAGGCCTCTCTTCAGAATAAGTAAATTAAAGCAAGTGGCCTTTAGATAAGTCCCTGGCAGATTCAAACTTCATGCATCTACATCATATTCCACAATATAGGCATATGTCTACTATCTACCGCACAGAGATATATTAAGACCATCACTCCCAGGAATCTCAACTTAGGAACCTATTGCGATAGTAAGAGAAAGTATCAGATAATAGTCCTTTGCATTTATATGGTCCATTACTTCCATTCTTTGATTCTTATGTTGATCAAAAATTTCTGAAGGATACCTTATTTGAACTCTAGAACGTATAATACAGTTATCATTCAGAAAGAAGACATGTGGTTGACAGGTTGTCAGTTTGGTGGAGTGAGCTCCCATTACTTGTCCCAGCTTCTGCCAACTTAGCAGTTTGAAAGCATGTAAAAATGCAAGTAGAAAAATAGGGACCACTTTTGTGGGAAGATAACTGTGTTCCATGTGCCTTTGGCATTTAGTCATGCCAGTCACATGACCATGGAGATGTCTTTGGACAGCACTGGCTCTTCAGCTTTGTAGCGGAGATGAGCACTATTCCCTAAAGTCAGAAAGGACTAGCACGTATGTGCGAGGGGAAACTTTACCGTTTCCTTTAGACAAGTAGCTATGCACTTTGAGATGAACATCCTTTGAGTGGTGGGAGTATGAATGGATCTCCAGAAAAATTGCACATTACATAAACCATTTGCACTTCAGTTTGAAATGCAGCCAACACAGACTCATCATCAACAACCTGCACCTGTGTTCAACAGTGAAGGGACACAGGCAGAAACATACCACTGAAGGAATATAAATCCTTCCATTCCCCACTGTCCAGGCAGAGCGAAGAAGCTTCTTGAATAAGAAATGAAACATCTTCAAAGAAAAACAAGGAAGTCCAGTTTTCTCTTGAAAAATCACTTTTGGAACAACCATGATCTGGATGACTGAGAATCTCCATAGACATTGTATTGTTGTGTATTTCTTGGAGGAGATGCAGGCTATAGAAATATATAAATTTGAATAATATTTCAACTATCTGCCTTCTAAGACATCAAACAGGTACATTTTTTTCAGTCATCCTACCTTTGAATACTTTTACTTAGCAATACCTGGGATTGAGCTTTGAATTTCTGGCATTCAAAGCATGTACAATGACCTCTCAGATTAATGGTAGCTGTTACAGATGTTTGGAAAGGTTGAATGCTATGCCTGTCAGACAGCATAGATACTGGTGCTTTTCTTAGATTTAAATTCAGATGGGACAGCTAACTCATGGACCTGTGTTCACAATAAGATGCAAGAGTAGAATTACCCTTATCCACAATATTTATGGATCCACCTTGGCTTGGCTTAATTACCTGAATTATTCAACATCGTATAAATATCTTTCACCCACCAAGTAAGGTTGCACTGATTACCGTAGTAAACAATCTTATTCATCAGGTGAAAGAGGGGAAAAAAGGAAAAACACAAAGAACAACCTACCCACCAAGCCAGCAACAACTATATTTAGCACTGTATGGGCCAGACTGTCAAAACCTCTGACAAGCAACTTCTCTCTCTCTCTCTCTCTCTCTCTCTCTCTCTCTCTCTCTCTCTCTCTCTCTCTCTCTTTCTCTCTTTTTCAGCAGCTGAATACAATTATTTTGAAGGAGTTTTCTGGATCTGTAGGGCTCTGTGCAGTCTTAGCTTGTGTCACAGGAAATTAAAAAGTTAACAACATGTGCAGAATGTAAAATGAAAGCCCTTACACAATCTGAGCAACTGATATGAATCTTTCTGAGCAGGGCAAGGATTCATTTCTCCTTGCCCCTTCCCCTGCCCTGTATTGAGAGCTTATTCATTATGCATGAAGAATGATGAAGGTAGATAAAGACTGAACTTGACTGTTTGCCATAGCCATGTACCTTCAAGTACAAAAGAGCTGTGGTCATTAATATTGGGAAGGATTACCAGAGCAATTTAATTTCCTAGTCCTGGGAACTGATATCTTACTACCCAATATTTGGAATGGACAAAAGTAGGTTGTCTTTGGCCATTAGGATATTATTAGGTATGCTTTTAAATTGTTGAGGACAATCATATCTAGACTATAAAAATTCTTAGGTGGCAGCAGAATGTTCAATGTTTCTATATCTCTAGTACTGTCTAGTGGTCATCTGTATTTGCAGATCAAATATACTCTAACTGGGTGTCATACTCTCTATACTCTATACTGGGTGTATACTCTCTATACTATAACTATAACTGGGTGTCATCTGTATATCTTGACTTCACTCACATCAGATCCCAAATCCAATATTTCATTTTCAGAAACAAAACGAATTTCCATGGTTCCTTTTTTAACTTCTTCAACAAATATTTACATCACTGTGTTTATTCTATGTCGACTTAAAGCTATTCTCAAACTCTATGGGCCTTTGGCTGCTTTAGAATGAGTCACTAAGGATGTTGTAGTAAAAAAGAAATCAGCAGATTGAAATTAAATAAAATGTTTCCCTTTCTCCAGGAATATTCAGGTGTTGTTGCAAGCCCACAAAGTTAAAGATAATTTTGTAACAGGATAAGACTGCCTATTGCATTATCTTTTACAAGACTTCCACCTCTACTTTCTCCTTGTCTCATTAAAAATATCTAATTATATTTAAAAATGTAAAATTTGCTGTTGCGTGACATGTCATATTTGTAGTAAGTAGTTATCTTTTGCCTCCCAGCTCTTCATGAAGTAAGATGGAATTTAAAATGACTTTATATCTTGGTTAATGCAGCCATCTTTCTTTCTTTCCTTGTGACACCTGCATTTTATTTTCTCAAAATCTTCTTAAATTACCGTGACATGCTTTTAATGCCATGGAAACACAAATGTGTTATACTGTCAAGCCTCTAAACAAAAGCAAATGCCAAAAGTTTCCAAATCTTAAGCTTGTCAAATAATATTTATTTATAACTCCCCCTTCCCCCAGTCTCAGAATTTTGCTGATTGAAGTAAGTGGCCTTGAAGCAAATTTACTTTTGAAGCAAATGTACTTTTTCTGAGGCAGAAAGAAGTTCAGTTAGCAAGAGTACAGGTAGTCCTCGACTTACAACAGTTCATTTAGTGACCATTTAAAGTTACAATATACTGAAAGAAGTGACTTGTGAGCATTTTTCATACTTATGACCATTGCAGCATCCCCATTGTCATGTGATCAAAATTCAGTCATGGGCATCAAGATCAATTCACTAATAAATGTGGTATTTTATTGTCACTTCTGAGGTTCAGCAGAATTCATAAATAATCAGTTATCCAGAATTCCTAATAATTCTTCTTCTTCTTCTTCTTCTTCTTCTTCTTCTTCTTCTTCTTCTTCTTCTTCTTCTTCTTCTTCTTCTTCTTCTTCTTCTTCTTCTTCTTCTTCTTCTTCTTCTTCTTCTTCTTCTTCTTCTTCTTCTTCTTCTTCTTCATATTCTGTATCAATCAGGGCACTTTGCTCTCTATTGAGGCAACTGGGGGAAACTTGAGAGGAAGGGATGCTGCAGAAATGTTGACCAAAACCTGATTTCCCAACTTCCTGCTTCCAGAAATTTGGAGCTAATTTATTATCTGATACCTCATTTCCCTAGACTTTTATTTACAAAGCAAAATTCACAGGTAATCTTTGACTTATAACCATTTGGTTAGTGACCATTTGAAGTTACAGCAAAAAGAAAAAAAAGTGACTTATGACCATTTTTTCACATGACCACTGCAGCACCCCCATGATCACATGATCAAAATTTGGATGCTTGACTACTGGTCCATATTTATGATGATTGCAGAGTCTCAAGGTCATGTGATCACTTTTTGTGGCCTTCTAACAAGCAGAATCAATCGGGAGGCCAGATTCACTTAATAACTGTGTTACTAAACAACTGCAGTGATTCATTTAATAACTGTGGCAAGAAAACTCACTTAACAACTGTCTCGCTTAACAACAGAAATTTTGGGCACAATTGTGATTCTGAGTCAAAACTACCAGTAGCAAACTGGAAAAATCTGTTTTCATCAGTCATAATCATGCCTTTGGATTATATTCCTGTGAATGTTCTCTCTTTATTTTAGTAGATTGTACTGATCATTAAATGGTGATGTTTGGTAACAGTAATAACACAGTATTTATATTTAGCTAGAGTACCATTTTATTAAAGAAACGTGTTATTAAAACCCTTGATACAGAGATAATTTTACTTCTGAATTTCATTGAGACGTATTCTAAAGGAGGGAGGGAAAAGAACAGCAAAAGCATTTAATTCAAAGCCAAAAATCTTTTATTTATGTAACATATTTGATGTAACAAGTTATCTTTTTGTTCTGAACAAACAAGGCATAGACTGGAGAAACTGAAACATCATTATTACAGTTTCCTTTTATGTGGCCTCCATTTTTATTGCTCTAAAGATGCTTGAGTCATAACCTAATTAGAGCAGGGCTGTCCAACCTTGATAACTTTAAGACTTGTTGGCTTCAGTTTCCAGCATCGTTAGCTGAGGAATTCTGGGAATTGATTCCTCAAAGAACAATGTATTGGATACATCATATTGGCACAACTGGTAAAAACCAACTCTGAAAGTTCCCGTGGTTTTCACCTAATTAAAAAGTGAAAGTTCATCTTTTTCCCCTCTCCCAGTCATCAGTCACATTGTTGAATAGAGATGCTGGTCTGTTGCTTGGTTACTCTATTCCTCCTCTTCCCAGCCATCTGTTGAAGTCTCCTTAGTTCCCACAGGAAATTTTTCTGTTTTGACTACAAACCCCCAGCTAACTATTTTCCCTCCCTGGCTTATGACAACACTGAAGTCATAAAGATGTCCTCAGTCAGGTTCGCTTCAGGGTTGACAGGTGAAACAACTTTTCTACCAACTAACTTTTTCAATTTTTAAATATTAGGAAGAAAGAGAAAGAGGTAGCCAGAATTTCACTTGATGCAAAGCAATTGGATAATTCAAACTGTGATTAATTCAAGAGGATTAAATTCTTAGAAATATGAAGGATGACACCATCCTGTGTAGGTATTATGTTTTTGAAAAACTTCATAATTGCATCCATCTATTTTCATATTTCCCCGTATTCATTGCAGTATGAACAGGAACAGGGGAAAGAGGACAAGGGAGGAGAGGAGAGGAGTGGAGAGGAAAGAATAAGGAAAGAATAAGGAAAGGATTAGGAAAGGAAAGGAAAGGAAAGGAAAGGAAAGGAAAGGAAAGGAAAGGAAAGGAAAGGAAAGGAGCAGGAAATATTTCATTTTTCCATTTAGGAATTCTAATCATATGGATGAATGATGTATTTCAATGAACCAATTATCAGGTAAGCACAGTTCTCCCTTCTCATAATGGTCTGGTCACTAGAAGCTAGTTAACAATTGTAAGAGACTTCACAGAGGGGTATTTTGAAAATCACACTAATAAAGGTAATTCAACTTGAAAAGAACACACTGTGACCTTATAACCAAGAACTTGGTTCTGTTCTCATTACAAAAACAACCTTGGAACTAATCATGTCAAAGCTTGCAAAGGCTCCCTGCTATGGTAGGTTATTTACATAAAATAATAACAATGTTTAATATCAAACTACTATCCAGGTAAAATAATATGAAATTCTCATTTTCTATTTTTTGTTGTATAAATAGTTCCAGATAAAGGCCATTCACAAGATTCTCAATTCATTTTCTATTTCAGTGCAGTAATGATATCAGCAGTCTGTTGACATCAGCCGTGCCAGACAATTATTGGCTATTTATTTAATAGAGTTATATAACCTGGCCAAATACAATAAAACAACTATAATAGGAAACAATAAGAACAATTCCATGATAGCATCATGCAGACTCAGGAGCCCTGTGTAGTCCTGGCTCGTTTATAGGCTAAAATAAACCAATTAGGATTCAATATCTACTTGACAACTTATTTGTTGGGCCTGGTACATGTCCATTACAAGCGACCAAAGCAGAGGACCCCGATCCCTATCTTTTAAGTTACCAGCCTTATTGCTTGAACTGATAGAGATTCAGTGTTAATTCCATTCCTCTGGTGCTACATATGTGTAACCATGGCCATTCAAGTAATTAATTCCCCAGTTGTTAAAGGCTTTAACTGGACCCAGAAGAGTGCTAAGACTAAGTTAAGCTGGTCAGAAAAGGTTGTCAGATCAGTATTCCAGTGGGATTTTTGTACAACTTTTCAATGATGTGACCCACTGTCTAAGAGGTCTCCAAACCTGGCAAAGTTGGCTGAGGAATTCTTTCTTTCTTTATTCATTTATTTGATTTGTCAATCACTTACAAGATAATAAGTATAAGGATAAACATAGTTATGAATACATGAAATGAATACATGTAAGAAAAATAAAAGAAATAATAGGACAGGGACTGTAGGCACATTGGTGCGCTTATGCATGCCCCCTACAGAACTCTTAGGAAAGGGGTGAGATCTAAGGTTCTAGGAGTTGAAATCCACAAGTCTTAAAGTTTTTGGGGACCCCTGCACTATCCCATGAAGATGCTACGGACCTCAAAACATAGTGCAGATAGGCCTTGACTTTCAACCATTCATTTAGTGACCATTTGAAAAAAAAATGATTTACCTCAAGGGTTTTAATGATTTGCTATGTTAACAAAATTTATGAGCATTGACGCATTCTCATGCTCATGTGATCAGAATTTTGGCATTTGGCAACTGGCATGTCTTTATGATATTTGTTTAGTGACCACTCAAAGGTATGATGGCACTGAAAAATGGGACCTATGACCATTTTTCACCCTTATGACTGTTGCAGATCATCATGGTCACGTGATTAAAATTTGCATGCTTGTCAACTGGCTCATATTTATGATGGTTGCAGTGACTTGGGGTCATGCAATTACCTTTTGCAAACTTCTGATAAACAAACTCAATGAGGAAGCCAGATTCACTCAACAAACGTGTTTCTAACTTAGCAACTACATTTGATTCACTTAACAATTGTGGCAAGGAAGATCATAAAATGAGACAAAACTCATTTAGCAATGGTCTAACTTAGCAACAGAAATGTTGATTGTAAGTTGTGCACAATATGTGAACAGTCTACTTATGGTTCTTGTTTCAAGCACTGAATTCTTCTTGCAAAATTTCCCTTTTCATTTTATTGCTACCATAGTTGAGAAGCAATACATCTGCAGCTGTGAATGAGGAGAAAAGAGCACTTTCTATTACAAATCCTGAGTACAAGGCCCTTGTAATTTACCAGTTCTGAAAACATAGCAAAATATATTTATCATGAATACATTTTCTTTCCAGCAGTCTCTGCATTGAGATCAGTCTGTGTTCAGAAGTCATACTGAGAATTTGCAATCAGTTTTGAAAACATAATGAACAAAATGATACAATCTTCCTCTAAAGGCTATATCTGCTCATAACCTTCAATTCCAAACATCATAATTAATGGTCAGTGTTGATAGGAGCTGGAGTCCAACAATATTGCAGTACTACAAGGCTAAAGATGTACAGAAATTATGTCTCATATTTTTTTACTGTAAAATATCATGATATGCCAATGTGGACTCTATGGTTAAGAATTTTGGCAATGAAATGGATGCTTCTGCCTCATATTATTCACCTTAAAGAACATCTGCAGAAGCTTTTATTTCTTTTACAAGCTAAGTAAAAAGAAAAAAAAACATTATTTAGGCTACTTTGTATTTAAATGAAGAACATTTAAAAGCAATTGCAAAAGAAAGAAAACATGTTTGTCAGAATTATGTCAAGAATTATTAAAGGAAGTCGAGGAAATTTTTAAAGTTACTGTTTTTGAAACTACTGATGTTGAGAAACCTCACTTTCAAATTTCTGCAGATTTCAGTTCTAAAGACTGAGTATATTCAATCACAGAACTGAGTAGGATCATTGTGCAGTTCCTTATGGGGAGGCTGATTTTGATAACGATTAACACCATACCCTGGGTGTATCTAACTATGCATATAGGATACGAAACACCAATAAACCATTAATAATTATGATGCTGTCTCCATGTGCAGAAATCTTTGATCAAGGGGGAGCATATCCATGGAAGGAAAAGAATGGACATTCATTCACATTCTCCCTTTTTCAGTTCCTTCCTTCCCATTGAGGTCATTTTCCAAAAAATATAGAGGAGGATGAGGATGAGGATGAGGATGAGGAGGAGGAGGAGAAGGAGGAGGAGGAGGAGAAAGGAAGGAATCATTGAAGATAATTCTTCCTTTGTGTATGGAAAAAAATTGATTTGATTAAATAACATTGGGTGAAAGGAAGACTTCACCAAGGCCCAGTCAATGTTCCTGTGTGCTCCACGAAAGCATCTAATTTGATTTCACATTAAGTATGCATTTCTTGTGTACAGATTTCATTTAATGATGCAATTAGCCTCTATAACAGAATTGGAAGTGCAATCAGCCCAACAAGACCTTGTTCCTTGTCATCATAGGAAGACAGGAGATGAACCATCCCTAACCTCCCACTATCTGTTTGTTTTTAAGAATAGTAATAATAATTACTGCCATGAAGAGTGATAATGATTTGTTCTTCAACGTGAATTGGAAAAAAATTCATTTCAAGGCACTTCATCACAGCCTCACCAGACACAGTTTGATGATTAGCTTCCTTAGATATTGAATTATAACAGCTGTCCCATTGCAATTCTATGGCTGCATATTATCATGGTTTTATCTTAATTTAATATTTTATTTTGTGTGTGTGTGTGAGTGTGTGTGTATAGCATGTATGTGCATATGTTTCATTTAAATTATATTGTGTTTGTACATATAATGTGTTCTGTTAGTGTTGTATATTAGGGATTGCATGACTTCTGTAGATGCCATATGCTAAATAAATGGGGGGAAATGGATTCCATGCATATTATGCATTATTCCAGATGCCAGAGAAGGCACTTGAAAGCCTCTGCATATGTGAAACCTGCAGCCTTTTATATCTACAACCAGATATGGATCAAGTATTCTTGATATTTGGCGATCCCAAAATCACCAGGAAACTGTATGATGATTGCAGGGGTGGGATTCTACCGGTTCTGCCCAGAACTGGTAGCTCTGAAGAGCAGCAAACATAGAACCAGTTCTATGTCCACTGCTGTTTTGGCCCACCCGCCCACCTGTGCTCTTACCTGACCTTTATTTTCTGCTGTTTCAACCTCAGCTGCTTTGTACGGCACAGCTGAGGTGGAAAAGGCAGGAAAATAGTGCTTTTTTCAATCGCTGCATACCTGCACGCAGCGCTGCTCAGCTGTTTGGGCAGCATAGCTGATGATGTTCCACATGTGCACTCAGTGCACATCTAGCCCACATGCACAAAAAGCATGTATGTGCATGCAAATCACAAATCACAAAAACACTGAACCGGTAGTTACACCAGTCGGATCCCACTGGATGATTGGAATTTCTGCATATGTAGAATTTTCATGAATCTGGTTAATTGTCTGTGTAGTAAATTGTTGTTAGCCTAACTAATATTTCTAAACTGATGTAAATTATTCGTATTAATCACCACAAAAAAGCAAAGAAAACACTATAGAACATAGAAAAATGTAGATTACCAATCAGCAATAATGTAATCAAACTATCTATTTACTTGATGTGAGATGGGGTAACACAGGCAGGAAATATTGAGAGAGAGATTCTGAGTGTTGAAATCTCAACAGAACAGTACTAGAGCTGTGTTTGTGCAATACGTAAAACTGTAAAGTTGCCAAACATATTTCAGCTCAGCATGTTGCACAAAGCCAGCCTAGGTAGTTAGTTCACACTCAGTGTGTCATCATACTCAGAAAATTAGAGTAAATCGTGTTGCTGTTTATTTTATTTATTTACTGTTTATTACAAAACTACATTTATTTGTCCATGTGTTATTATGAGAACACAGTCAATAAGGAAATGATTTATTGATGCATCATTACATGCATACACCATATTTCCCCTTTTACAGTTTAAAAAGTATAAAAGCTGCAGAAGTTGGATAGTTCTGGATCTATTATAGGGTCAGATTGACAATTTGTAAGAACTCCTACTGAACCTAGAATGTGAGCCCATTTGGTCAAGTGGTTAGAAACTGGGAGACTGAAAGTTCAACTCCTGCCTTGGCCAGAAAAGCGACCTCTTTTTTTTGTAAATTTTATTTGAGTTTTCATAAAGAGAAAAAAAAATACAAATAAGACATCTTTTTTGAAAGTAGCGTAATCCCGGGTTACATTTCTTCGTACAGACAAAAATTCAGGTTCATGCTCATTTTTATATTCTATTCCATATCTTATTACTATTTTACATTTTTTACATAGCTTCTCCCCTCTTTTAATTTTCTCAATTTTATTTTAATTATCTCATCTCAATTCAAATCATTGTATTTATATTTTTTGTCTGTCCTGTTTCAATTATCTATTATCTTTTCTCATTAAACAAAATTTCTCCTGTAGTTACTGATTGGAGTATGACGTCTTTATATCTTTTCCCTAAAGTTGTAACATTCAATATAATACATAACTTCCATTTGGATTGTGCTTGGTACATTCTTAAAATACACACTGTATTCTTAAAAAAAGAAAAAAAAGTATAAATATATATAATTAAAACAACATTCCATTCCAATTGAATTCTATCATTAATATTAATATTCATTAAAGTCTTTAACATCTTTAACATTACTTTTCAATTAAATATCATACTTCTATGGGAACAATTATAAGCTTTCCATAGTTAATTCCACCCCCTCTTCACTTATATTTTATAAAACATTAACTAATTAAAATGTTCTGCCCTTATTCTTTTTCTCTCCCTTCCTGCTTATGAAAAAGAAAGTTTTTAATGTCCAGAAATCTTTATTATCCCATTGGCATTTTGTTTTATTTTCAGCTTAATTGCCTATTGAGGTCAAAGCGGATTTTTCTGATTTCTTATTTAAGTCTCTTAGTTGTCAGTATAGGGAAGGAGAGAGAAGAAAAAAAAAGCCAAACCTTTCCCTTTTAACTTTCCTTCACTGCTTCCGACTCTTCTTTGGGAGCGATGTTATTTTTTGTAAGTTTAAATTCCAGGGTACCTTGGTTGTTGCTTTTACAATTTAACCCGGTTAGCCAAAACTTTCAGTTATCTTCCTCCTGCACATTCTTTTCCAGTCGAGTTCTTCTTTGTGGTGGCCATTTCTGACCACCGCTACAACCGCCTTCGGGAAAGGGAGTAATGGTCAGCTGAGGAGGAGAGATGTGGCTCTCCTTGACCCTGCTGGCAGTCTCCCCCCTCTTCACCACCTCTATGGGGTGGCTTAGCCCCAAAACCAGCCAGCTCAGGGCACTCCAGCAGTGAGCCCAGACAGAAACCATGCACGATCGCAGATTTCTGTCTGTTGCCAAAGCTTTTTAAACCAGAAGTCTGCCAGAAAAGCGACCTTGAGCCAGTCATTCTCTCTCAGCCCAACTCATTTCACAGGGTTGTTGTTTTGGGGAGAATAGGAGGAAGAAGTTATGTTGGATACGTTCACTGCCTAGAATTGTTTGTAAAAATAATAAAGGTGGGATACCAGATAAATAGATAAATAAATGCATTTGTGATTCCAGATGAGACTTCTATTCACAGGTCAGGGACTAGCTTTTAGTTACCTATTCTTTTTTTTTTTTTTTTCAGGGTAGAAGGGACATATGCATATTTGTATAGGAAAAACATCCTTTTCCAGCTTCTGTTTAAGACTGTTCATCATTGCTTATTTGGATATGTACTGTCTATGTATATCTCTATTTGTGTGTGTGTGTGTGTGTGTGTGTGTGTGTGTGTGTGTGTGCGTGCGTGGTAGTCAGCAGGTTCTGACCAGTTCTGGAGAACCGGTAGTGGATTTTTTGAGTAGTTCGGAGAACTGGCAAATACCAACTCTGACTGGAGATTTTGCAGTATCCTTCCCCTGCCACATCCACCAAGCCATGCCCATAGAACCAGTAGTAAAAAAAAATATGACTCCTTCACTCACACACACACTTTTTACCTCCCTGTTATCCCTTAATTTATGTCTCACTGTGTGTAATATAAACACACACATATATTCTGTGTATACACACACAGACACACACACAAGTATGTTGAAGATAATCCCAACAAATAATAAAGAGCTTGGTAATGGTATGCCCTAATCCATGGAAGAGCTGTTCTAGTTCCACACTTTTATGCACTTTATTCTTGAAATAGCTGCTCACTGATTCACCTTTCCACAGACAAATCTGAAATTTCTTAAATAACTTCAAAGGCAGTTTGCTATAGCACAAGAGGGATGGATATTTCCTATCAACTGTATTCATTTGGCCTCAAGGAACTATTCTGATTTCCTGGATGTCAGGAGAAGATTTTAATACTGTGTTAATAGTCTTGTGATGTGCATAAACTTTTTTTCAGCATATAAACAGGTAGGGATTTTAAAATACTGACCCCCAGAAAACCTCTTTAATTGAATAGATTTAAAATAATTATTTTTGTAAAGGGAGTATCTATATTGCATTAGTAGTAATTACTATGAGTGCCAGCTATAGAATATAAGGAGATTTATAAAAACACAGCCCAGTTAAATGGATGTCGTTTGATTTTGTTGTGAAAATAGCACAGGGATTCTTCCTGTTTATTTCTTTTTAAGAGATAAATTATTTCCAGAATAATGTTTTTGCTTGTTGAAGTGTGGTACATTTAATATAATTAATTAATCATGGCAAACTTCATCTGGAGCTGGTTTATTCAGAAGGGAATCTTACATTTGGTGGGATTTATTTCCAAGGACATGGGATAGCAACTTAAACACAATTAAAACTATTTTGTATAGCAGTCTGCACAACAGGAACTCTGGGATTTTGTAATGGGGTGGGGGAAGTAGTGGGGATAACTATCTTGTGTGAGAATCCACCACAGAAGTGTTCTATTTTGAAATGATCACACAAAGTTATACTTTCATGTCAAGGGCATGAAACTAACCAGCTTATTGATGAGAGAGGTGGTGTATAAATTTAATAAATAAAATAAAACTCTAAGAGTGTGAAGTGTTTTCACATGGTCACAGTTTCTATAGCAATGAACAAAAGGAGTGTATCTCTATGTGTTTGTGTGTGTGTGTTTGTATGTGGATAAATAAATAAAATATCACAAGATACAATGAGAAAAAAAGAGGGGGTTCAAATTAAGGCCTCTGGAACTTTTCAAAAGCCCTGGAGTACATTTATGTAAATCTCCTTAATTTGATCATCTCATTTCTTTCTTGATCCTCAGAGGTATTTGATATCCATTTATCATTATTAATGCAGTATAACCAACAGTCAAATTAGACATGACTTTTTTTCCTTTCTAATAACTCCACCCATTAATATAATTTTCCAAATATGTTCAGTGTAATACTATCATGTATTTTAACTGCTACAGATTTCTCCAGATCTCTTACAATGTTAAATTGACTTGCTTAAAAATAAATGCCACTGCCAGAGCCAGAAAAGGCATCCCACCATCCAGAATTTGTTTTCTCTTACCCAGATCAAGACAGTTGTATTGCAGATTATTAGCTGAAAAGCTTCTCCTGCTGGTTCTACATAATTTCTCAAAAGCAAATTTGTGTTTTCAGTCATATACAAATGATGTGTTTCTCAAATCACCTCTTCTTATTAGGTGGGTTTGACAGGACACTGTTCACCTTTAATTCGCTGACTGTAAAATGAAACTCATAATTACTTTTCTAACTGGAGTTGTGAGAATGAATTAGATTTAAATTGCAAAGCACTTTATATGCAAATAGCTGCATGATAAGCCATCTTGTATCACTGCATAAGCACTTTGTATGGGATATAACAATTGTTATACCACTGGCCTTGTGCCAGTTATGAAGAGTTGACAACCAGTGTGGGATGAACCTGGGTCACAATTTTGTTAACTTTTTACATAAGGATCTGCAATTAGATGTTCTACCAACTTGGATATCAGTTGCAGCACAATCATCTCTTTGCCCAATTATACTGGAAAACCACTACTGTCCCAGGTGCAATTGTTGGATTTATTGTTCATCTATACTAAATTACACAAGGTTAGTAGTAGATACAAAAAGGGCTAATTATCATTAAAAGAGAATATTTGTAGTTCTGGGTTGAAATGAGGGGTCCTTCATATTCTCTGAACTTGGTTGTTTTTTTGCAGATATTTCATTACCCAAACTAGGTAACATCACTAACACTGATGATGTTACCTAGTTTGGGCAATGAAATGTCTGCAAGAAAAGAGTCAAGGTCAGAGAGTATCAAGGACCTTCAGGACTAATTATGAATAAATAATACTTTTATAACTGCATAAGAATGGTCTTTATAGCCCAGAATCTGAATCATTTCAGGTTTCCTCTTGACTACTCATTAGTTAAGTCACCTTTCCCCTCTGAAGCATGCAAAAATACTGAATTGCCCAAAATGGGCTCCACTACAGCAGAACCCATAAAACAATTCATGACAAATAAGCATTTAGAAATCATTTAATGGTGAAATTAGAACCAAGTGCAAATGTCTTGAGACCACTCTGGCTTTCCAAGATTTTCTTAAAATTATTGATATTCATATTGACCCTTTCATATACACTAAAATTTTATTTAAGTATGTCATATCTAAAATGATATGCTATCACCAGATCTGAAATACAGTACTTGATAAATGATGTGCAATTTCACTTAGCCCAGCCTATATAATCTGAGGAGTTCCAGATGGGGGCTTAGATAAATTCACTGAGCAAACTGATTCCCCTTACTCACTCCATCAGAGCCATTGGGGCTCTAATGGTTTTCTCCTGTAGCAATAATGGGAATTCGACAAATAGGAACCCACATTTGTAAGCAGCAATGGTCATGAAGAAACAGCTGGAGTTTGTTTTGAACCAACTCAGATATCTCTGCTTACCTTTTACTCAGAAAAGGGACCTGCGGTTGTCAGCACATTGCAGAGATGTCTTTTAGTATCTTCATACATAGTCACAACAGTCCATACCACCTCAGTTTCAAATATGAAATTAAAAGACCAGGATGATATAAAATCTCATTGAGATGCACTGAGTTCAGTGGTTTTCATTTCATACTACAGTATTTCTCGATTGGTATGGAATTTCATATTTTAATTCTCTAAAAAAAATCTTATTGAGGTAAAAATTCTGAATGTCCCTTTTTAAGACATCAAATTTAAATTTTAAATGACACCTTTCTAACTTTGAATTATGAAAGTAACAGTTTAAGAAGCCACCATTTGAACAGGGAGGATATTTAGTAATGCACCAAAGAAATATAAATACCTTGCCAAGTTATATTGCAAAAGAAAGTTTTGTTTTGAAGTTTATTCTATTCATTTTATTTGTTTGTCAAACATGTACAAGATAACAAGTATAGGTATGAACATAAACATGAACAAAGGAAGTAAATACAGAAATAGTTAGATTTTTAGTGTTACATTTCCTATTAAGACTTCTAGGAAAATCACATAAAGTGAACAGAGATCTACATCAACTTTGAAATGTTCTGTTCAATTAATTTGAATCTGGAATTTAATAAAAATGTTTGTTGTTTCCTCCTGATAATAAAACAGATCAATCTGCAATTCACTCACTAGGTGGTGCTATACCTTGCTACTGGAGTTTAGACTAAAACACTGGTTTTCTTGTTCAGTAATTGATGCCTTATTGGCATTCTTCTGTGGTCATATAGTTCAGACATAGCCCCCCCTCCCCCCCAGTATATACATAAAGGGAACATGGAGAAGGAAGGAATTATAAGGTCAAGTGTAGAATTATTTAGATGTGTTCCAGCCTGTATGAATTTCATGCATTATCTAAAGACAAACTTTTTTTCTCCCAATTTATCCTTCAGTCTGTTTTGAGATAATGATTACATAGGTTTTAAAACTGATATCTTTAAAAAAAAAAGAATTCTACCAAATACCTTAAACAACTAATGAAAAGTTAAGTGACAATTTTATGATATAGATTAACTAGGGATCATATTTATCTTCTTAGCTTTAGTCATTTATGCTACAGCTTGGACTTGAGCCATTAAAACAGCAGGAGAAAAATAATAGTCCTGCATCAAGAAAACATGGATTCCATACATGATATTTTGAAGGATGACAGAAATAATGAATATAATTAAAGCAGCATGAAGCCAAGAAATAGATAATTAATATATCATATAAAATGCTCTATAAAGACTTTGCCATAGCAAAACTTTTGCTTAAAAAGTTTAGTATACTCCGGGATAATTATTTTCATTTCCCATCAATGAAAACATAGCTTTAAGGGTACAATTTTCCAATAAAATCTAAACTTAAAGGACAAAATTAAAAGCTAGGAATATTTCTAAAAAATCTTTACTCCTGTTAGATAAGGGCAATGTGATTTCTTTGTATGGATGTTGGAATTTCAAAAGAATAAAGATTTTGTAAAAACAATTAGGAAGAGACTTCAGTTGTGATAAATTTGATCATCACCAGGTGCTATGATAGTGCAAAAATGGAAGTCTTTGTCCACAAATTGAAGTAGTACCTGTTTTTTTGCTTTAATTAATTTATCATGCTATTTAGTTGTTTTTCTTCTCATTCAATTTTCACAGTTTAAAACTCTGATTGCACTCCAAACAAGTATTTTTGTTCTATGGATACTTTTTATTATAAAGATTATTTATATTCAGGGTGCCTAGAAGCACTTGAAGTACAATTTAATTCCCATGAAATTCTAAATATAAAGTTCCACAGTGTCCATTATGAAAAATGTCTTCAACTTAATCCCCTTAAGTTAACTTGTGTTCTCTCTTTTAAAAACTTATTTAGTGTTAATGGATTTTGAAACTCAGTCAATTTGCAGCAGGTCTCCTTGCTAACTGAATATTTTCACCAAAGAATGGACACTAAGCTAGCTAAGCCAGTGCTCTAATCAATATATATTCATGTCTCTTTCCTGTAGATGTGTAGCTTTGATTGCTGTGAAAATAAACAATAGGACATTCCAAAGAAAGATTATTGTTTAAAGAAAAAAATTGCAGATTCTCCTTTTATGTAATAATTATGATTTCCTGAACATGTGCATCTAGTACAATAAAGACCATTTTAATTAGCTATTTGAAGTAATTTCAAATCCTCAAATTTAGTATTCTTGTTATTTGTAGTTAAGAAAAGTAAATCCCATTGTCTTTTAAAGTATTTTCTTTCTTTTACAATGAAGCAGAAAGCATTTTATAGCATGTTTTTTCAAATATTATTTAATATGCCCTCTTAAAATATTATTTAACATGTGAAACATTCCTGACACTGATCAATCAGCTTTAAATTGACCAAGTCTTATTGTTTTGTTAGAGAATCTATTGCCAATCTAATTAAAATTATTTATCTTATATCAAATTTATTTCAATATTGGAATCAACTTCCAGAAGTTATAGTTGCAGTGACAAATTGGAATAATTAAAGAAAGTGATTAGGAAAGTGAATTTTCAAATTCAGAAAATTTATCATACTCATTAACTTCATTGACATTTGCCCTTTTATAGCAACCTTTAAAATTAGCTATTGAAATACAGATCTGAAAGTTTGGTGGTATATTATTATTACAGATTCCCTTCCAGATAAAAGAACTGTGTAATGTTGCATACCTGATAGCTCTGTTTTATGGATTTCTCAACCACCTTTACAGTTCTCCAAAGGTAGTTTAGAGATATGATATGTCAATATTATGACTCAGATTTATATAATATAAATAATTTTTAACAGATATAAGATACTTATGGAAATAAACTAAATATAGAATTTGAAGAAAAGCTGTGATGTATGTAATGTATAGATTATAGGTATAGTTATTATAGAGAGAGAAACAGAAGTTTAAATAGATAAAGCATATATTAGATATAAGCAATTGAATAGCAAGGAAGAAAAGAGCAGTATGTTTTCAATAAGCATTATGTAAAAGAACACACTAATCTCTAAGATTCCTTTCAATTATCTTCAGGGCAGGCTGCCAGACAGCCAGACAGAAAATTAATCTTAGACCACACAATAAAATAAAATAAGATGAAATGAAATGAAATGTAAAATAAAATATCTATTCACCCCTTGCCTCTATTTTAATTTAGAATAGACTAGAATATAATTCTTTATTGGCCAAGTGTGATTGGACAAACAAGGAATTTGTCTTGGTGCAAATGCTCTCAGTGTACATAAAAGAAAAGATACATTTGTCAAGAGTCAAGAATCATCAGGTACAACACTCAATAATAGTCATAGCAATCAAATCATAAGCAATCAAATCATACTAGGAAACAATCAATATAAGGATATATAAGGATACAAGTGACAAATTTACAGTCATACAGTCACAAGTGGGAGGGAATGGGTGATAAGAAGTGATGAGAAGATTAAATGTAATAGTAGTGCAGACTTTGTAAATAGTTGGACAGTGTTGAGGGAATTATTTGTTTAGCAGAGTGATGGCATTTGAGAAAAAACTGTTCTTGTGTCTAGTTGTTCCAGTGTGCAGTGCTCTATAGCATTGTTTTGAGGGAAGGAGTTGAAACAGTTTATGTCCAGGATGTGAGGGGTCTGTAATTATTTTCACAGCCCTCTTTTTAACTCGTGCAGTATACAGGAAGGCAGGTTGGTTGCAATTGTTTTTTCTGAAGTCTAATTTTTATCTGCCCTGAAATGATATGAAGCAATGTGGAGTGCCTGACTGAAATAGTTTGCAAGTTTAATCAGCATATTTTGGCCTTGATGGTGGTTATCTTGTCAGCCTAACAATAGCTGACTGTTCCCCACACCTACAAAAAAACAAGAGAACAAAGGTTACACCTTCTGCATGCTATAATATTCTCAACAACAAAAGAAATAACATAAATGCCTTTAAGTTTGATTGCTACCTATCCATCCTTGAGGTGGCAGAAAACCACACCAGAAAAAAATTTAAAAATGCAGTCTCATAGCCAATCACGATCCTGCTTCTATTTCTGACTCACTGCTAAAAGATGCAGCCCTGCTTTTGAATGAATAGAACATAAGAGGTAGAACAACTGGCTGATCCTTTGGCTTTTCTGTCCTCCCTGGGAACATATCTGCCAATCACTGCAGTAAGAACAAGGTGTGGGTTGTCTGTCACAGATATATTTTCGTATTTTCCAGTGTTCATTACAGTCCCCCCCACCCCGAAAAACAATGTCATTTCTCTGTTTTGATATTTCAATTTAGCATTTAAAGTTTCCAATATGGGATATCTCACATATTCCAACAGAACAGGATGATTTAATGTGCCCACGTAGCCTCATTGTCATGAGAATGCCTGAAAGAACATGTGAAAATAGACTTTGTTATTTTATGAATAATGAATAATGTTAGTTCTGTTTATGACCTTATGTGCTTTGAATAACCCCCAAATAAACAAACTTTTTTTTTAAAAAAAGAAGGATGAGACCTATCAAAACTGGCCTATTTACAGTAGTGCAAATTGAACCTTGTAAATTGTGAAAGACATAAAGGAAAGGGGGGAAAGTATGGATTTAACTTGGCTGACCTGTGTTATCTGAGGTGAACAATAAAATAGATTGTTTCTTTATTTGTGAGCGAACATTGCCAAACAACATTCTGCTTTAAGATTCAAATCCATACTGCATAGCAGAAGATTTGTAATGAGCTTTAATAAGCCTTCTCCTTCTGAAGAAGAAAAAAATTATTACGCAAATTATCCAAAATAGCCAAAACAGTATTTTTCTTCCTTCTCAAAACTAATAATGTGGATACAAATGAATGTGTTTAAGTTTCATCTCCCTTTAATTGGAAATTTGGACACCACAAGCTCTATTTTTGTTGCAAATAAGAGGTTAAAATTCAGTGCTTTTATTTGAAGGAATTCAAAGAAGTTTACAGTCTATGCTGGGCAGGGAGCTCCTATTCAAATGGTTTAAGTGTCAGTTCAGAAGAGGAATTAGATCATGAAGCAGTTCTAACATGCCAGTCTTCTGTTTTACAACTTCCCTGGTCCAGCTTTTACATGAGAATTCAGTAAATATGTCTTGTGCCCTTTTCATTGTGACACCATCTGGCATAAGGCCAATGAACACACAAAATTTCAATAGGTAATCAAACCTTTTGGAAAACATCTAAAATATTTTCCATCTTCTGTTGTCTATTCTAAGTCTGGATGCTTTTGTGGATAAAGTTTTTTGGAGGATGACAAGGGGGCATGACAATGACACAATATTGAAATAGGTAACCCTAAAATATTCAGCACTGATCCTTGGGGATGGCATGAGAGGTAAAAATAGGAAGGACTACAAGAAAATACCAAAAACTGAAGATTGTAACACTTATTTTTGAAAACATAATCTTAAAAGCTCTGGAGAAGAAGAAAAGTAAGACAATGATCTGTTTTGCTCCTTTAAATATTGAAAATCTCTCTCTCTCTCTCTCTCTCTCTCTCTCTCTCTCTCTCCATGGCCAAGAACAATGGGAAGTAAAATTCAAAACAGATATATAACATACTGGGCTTGTTCTGATCTATGTGTAATTAATGTCATTCATGATAATGAAGATGGTCAGGGAAGATGATTTATTAATTATTTTTTTTAATGACGGCTCTTATTTTTCTTCCTTGTGTAACTAAGAAAATATACTAATAGGGAAAAAATGCCATCTTCCTCCTTTAGCAATCACAACTGGGAGCAGCAACTTGCTCACTAAGCAAAGCTATTGCTAACTGAAACCATTACTATGCTTACAATCTTATGTAAGTTTTCCTTTGCTTCATAGTCCTGCAAAGTTGTCAATGTGAGAATTGGTCTCAAGTCATTTTTTCATCACAGTCATAACAGTTGATAAATGAGGCTGTTACTAAGTGAGAACTACCAGTGTGTGGAGGGGTGGAGGCTGAAAGGATTACAAAGTATTTTATACCTCAGCATGCTTATTTCTTATATTTTGAAAAGGAAGAAAAGGACTACAATATGTTTAAGCTCTAAAGCTTATTGTCTTATATTTTGAATATCTGGGTAGAAGGAAAGAAAAATATGTTTCACTCCATGTTATCCAGTATTTGATTAATATCTCAGAGTTTACATAGGTGATAAATGAGGTGGAAAAGGAAGCCCACATAGTGTTCACCCAATGAGATAGAAACCTACTGAGAACAGCAAGAAAATTAATCAAACTTTTTTATCAAGCCACAAGAATGCAAAGTATTCAAAGAATGCACAACTAATGACAAACCACAAACCAACAAAGTAATTGCAGTAAAAAACCCAAGTGTTGGATGCTAATGCTGATAAGATGTGGAATGTAAGGCCATCATAGCACAATAATACAGCTTTTCATTTTTTTGCACAAATCTAATCCAGCAAGCTGGACTTAAAGTACTGTTACTGTTTTTAATTTTTAGCTTCATAAAAGGTTCCATTATTATTTGTATTGTAAAACTTTCAATTACTCTGAATAGGAAGCAATGTTGGGATGAGGGGTGCAGTGTTCTTAATTTAAAAATATGAAAATAATACATTCAACATTTTTTTAAAATAAACAACTTAGATTGCCTTCTTGTGTCATGTGAACAAACAGAAAAAAACAAAGCAAATTATTATCAGTAACCAAATACTTCATTACTCAGCTTTGATAAGTTTCACATGAACACCTTTCTGAGCTACTTTGCAGATGACTAAAACCTATGTCCTATGAGCATTTTCATCGTCTATGGCAAACAGTGCCATCTCAAATTTCTTGCTTTTGCTACAACCAACATTTTTGTTCCACCACACTTGTGATGCTATAAAAGTTATTCCTCTAGTTCTTCTGACTACATTTTGTGATATGTCTCATTAAACATGAGGTTCCATTTCTGCAACATCATAATCTGTTGCAAATGTGTGTGCACATGCATGCTTCCAATGGTGTAAATATAGACAGGGAACTGGAAGTATTTCAAGTTGTTGTAAAGGATGTCAGGAATGTGTGTTTTTTTTTAAAAAAAGCTATGTTGTAACTATACAGTGCATTCAGAAAGTATTCAGACCCCCTTCACTTTGTCAATTCTGTTATGTTTCAGTCTGATTCTATAGTTGTTGAAATTTATTTTTTTCTCATTCATCTACACTCAGTACCCCATAATGACAAAGTGAAAATAGAATTTTAGAAATGTCTGTAAATTTATGAAAAAGAAAAAAATCTGAAATATCACATTAGCATAAGTATTCAGACCCTTCACTCAAACTTTGTTGTCTTGGCTGTGTGCTTAGGATCACTGTCATGTTAGAAAATGACATTCACAAAGTTGACCCTAAGCCATTCCTGTATAACAATAATATATCACCAAACCACAGTGCTCAGGACCTCAGACTATGCCGAAGGTTCAATTTCTAACATGATAATTATCCTAAGCACACAGCAAAGACAACACAGGAGTGGCTTAGGGACAACTCTGTGAATGTCCTAGAGTGGCCCAGCAAGAGCCCTGACTTGAATCCTACTGAACATTTCTGGAGGGACCAGAAAATGGCTGTCTGCCAATGATCGCCATCCAACCTGACTGAACTTGAGAGGATTTGCAAGAAAGAATGGCAAAAAATCCCCAAATCCAATTGCACAAAGCTTGCTGCATCATACCCAAGAGACTGTAATTGCTGCCAAAGGTGCTTCAACCAAGTATTAAGTGAAGTTTTTTTTTCTTTTTAATAAATTTAATTTTTTAATAAATTTATATTTCTAAAATTCTGTTTTCGCTTTGTCATTATGGGGTACTGAATGTCGATAAATGAGAAAAAAATGAATGTCAACAACTGTAGAATCAGGCTGCAGCACAACAAAATTGACAAAAGTGAAGGGGGTCTGAATACTTTCTGAATGCACTGTAGAGGACTTTTAGCCTGCTTAACTAAAGGAAAGAGGTAGTACAATTGCTGACAGTGAAATAAGAAGATGCTGATAACTGGAACACTCTTAACAAGAAACAGACATTACGTTTTACATGGTCCGATTCTTTAGCTCTACAAGTCAAATGGACTCACTGACAGATCTCAGCTACCTATACTCTGCTCAGGGTTAGGAGAAATTCTGTAAGCTCTGATGTTAGGAAAGCAAGGAGCGTAGTCAATTCTGATTTCCCCTTAACAGTGTCCTAGTTTTAGTACCCATGTTTCATGTTGGAATGAAGGGCCCTCTAAGAGGCTTGTCTTAGGATCAGGGAAATCTGTTACCCACCCCTCTATGTTCCATACACTGGAGTGAGATGTAAACTCACTCAAAACTTTGGAGTGAGATTTAAATGAATAAAGCTGCTAAAGCTGCTTTAGTACATACCTAGTCAGGCATCATCTATTGGTCAAATTTACTTGGTACACAATTCCTTCAGATATTTCTATGCTGAAAATGCCTGAAGGTTATGTTTGATAGTGTGCTTTGATAGAATGACAATGTTGCAGGCCTCAAATTAATTGTTAAGTTAATGTTGCAAACATTGCGATAATCATTTGAAGATCACTTTAATGAAAAGTTAACTATTACTCATATTGGACCTATTTTGGGATCACTGTGTAAACATATCAAGGAATGAGAATTGAATTTGGCCAAGAACTAAACAGACTGCAAACTTATATAAAATCCTACTGTGAAAGCAAACCGATTTATTTCTGTCTGTGATATACTATAGTCTATAATCTTAACAATATGGCATAGCAACCAAAGATAAATGAGGTTCGGTGTAAGTTTGTCGTTATAATATCTCCAAGTAATAGGGATGGAGGTTGAGGAAACTCTGAGAAACTCTGGCATTAGAAAAGAAATGTGTATTACTTTCATAAATCATACGTGCCACAAAACAACTTCCATGGTAGTCTATTACCTCCTTATGGATTCTCTTCACCATACAATATTTGTGTGATTCAAGATCTGAAGAGGCAACTTTTATGCTTACCACAAAGAACACACCCTGTAGTCTCCTGCATACACACCCTCATTTTCAGTTGCTTTTTGCAAAGATTTTTATAGGTATCTCATCTGAATTCTCCAATTCAGTTATTTTGGATCCCACTGTGCAATGCTGTATGAATGGAGCTTTTTCAATAGTAGTTTCAAGCTAGGGAAATTTCATTACCCAAAGCTTTTAAAGTTACCCTTTCTCAAAACAGCCCTGAAAATGGCTTTTAAAATTTTATTTAAGAAATACCTGGATATCCTGCTCTTTCATTGCCACGGTTTTGGATTGTGACTCAATTGTAATATAATGATAACTAGAAGTAGAATATATATATATATATATATATATATATATATATATATATATATATATATATATATATATATATATATTCATATATATTCAATATATATATATTCATAGATTTTCATGGGTACAGGTATGCAGGTCTTGGGAAAAGACCCAAACACACCATATATATATACATATACATATACATATATGTATGTATGTATGTATGTATGTATATGTATATGTATATGTATATGTATATATATATCTTAAGTTTTCGCGGGTACTTACATGTATAGCATTCAGCTTTGTTCAGGTATTTTCCCATGTCATTGTAGTTGTGCTTTTAAAGTTGTAGCAACATTTCGGCAGAATCTCATCTGCCATCATCAGGCTTCTGTGTGTATGTATGTATGTATGTATGTATGTATGTGTGTGTGTGTGTGTGTGTGTGTGTATATATATATATATATATATATATTTGTTTTCTGAGGTTCTCGCGGGTATTTGTATGTGGATCTTTGGTTGTTCGGGTTTTCTCCCGCGTAAGATTCAAAGTATCTAGACAACGTTTCGATGAAGTCTCATTCATCATCATCAGGCCTCTGTCTTCGGCTCTTGCTTTTCAGAGTGATGTGAGATTGCAGCTGCTTCTTCCTTCCAACTGCCAGTGGGGGTGGGACTTGATTGGGTGGGGGCTTGGCTGTGTTCTGATTGGGTGGGGGTGTCTTCTCATTGGTAGGGGGCCTGGTTGTATTTTGATTGGTTGGGGGGTTGGCCGTGTTCTGATTGGCTGGATTTCCTGCTGCCCAGCTTCGAGTTCGTGGTTGCGCTGCATCTCCATAGTGGGTGTCGGCCTGCTTCATGTATGGCTCGGAGGGGTTTGAAGTGGGCAGTGATGCAGCTGCAGTGTAGCTTCTGGTCCATGGTCGTGTCTCATCTTCTGAGTGGGTGTGAGTCTGTTTTCTACATGGAAGTGTGGTGGTGGCATATTGTGTGGCTCTCATGGGTGTGGGTCTGGTGTCATTCTTTATGTTAGGTACTCGTCTGTTCATGAGGGCGGGTTTCCAAATGGCTGGAACACTTTGAAACACAAGCTCTAGAAAAATATGACCACAAACCCAAACTCTGGCTCAGATACGTAGATGACACCTTCATAATCTGGCCACACGGGAAAGAAAAACTGAACAACTTCCTCACACACCTCAACAGCCTACACCCCAAAATACAATTCACCATGGAAACAGAAGCCAACAATCAACTTCCCTTCCTAGATGTCTTGGTATACAAAAGATCCAATGGCTCCCTAGGACACACCATCTACCAGAAGAAAACACATCTAAACCACTATCTACATGCACTCTCACACCACCACCCAGCACAGATCAATTCCGTAGCCATGGACCAGAAGCTACACTGTATCTAGGCAACGTTTCGATGAAGTCTCATTCATCATCTTCAGGCTTCTGTCTCCGGCTCTGTGCTTCTCAGAGTGATGAGAATCACTCTGAGAGTGATGAGAATCACTCTGAGAAGCACAGAGCCGGAGACAGAAGCCTGAAGATGATGAATGAGACTTCATCAAACGTTGCCTAGATACTCAATCTTACGCGGAGAAAACCTGAACAACCAAAGATCCATATATATATATATATATATATATATATATATATATATATATATATATATATATATATATATATATATATATATATATATATATTAATATATTATCATTATATTATTTGGTAGTTTTATGCTTATATTGTGATTTCACACAGAAGGACTTCTTCCAGAAATATGAATACTTATATATGTGTATTTATGTTTTTTCCAAGGCTAAGCTCCCCACCTCCTAGAAGACAGCTTTCTGATTTAATAACTATCTTATGCATGCCTGTAATTATTTGATTGCTCTGTACTTGCTATATATATGTGAGAAATTTATGTTAGTAGAAGGCATTGCTTTGTGATAATGAGAACATGAAATTTCTGACAATAATGTGATCTTGATGGTGCCTATTGTAGCACTCTGCTGACCCAGCAGACATTGGCACCATTTGTCTTCGCTGTTTAATTTAGGAAGAGGGGATCAGAAAACAAACTAAAATGGAACCTGGTATAGCATTTTTCTTCTAGTTTATTTAATAAAGGAAGTCAGTGACAAGGCATCAGCATACAAGTGGTTTTCCAGTGTACAACCACAAAATGGCCCCAGTGGAAATGATTCTGAAACACAACACAACTTCTCCAGGAAACAGATGATGATGATGATGATGATGATGATGACGATCCCTCTTTTTATTGTTATTGAAGGAAATAAAATAATATGAAACACCTTCGATCATGGTGACAATTTTATAATCTAGAAATCTTTAACTTTTTCCCTCTAATCTTCCAGAGAGCATTCCAAATTTCTCCATAACTTTTCACCCCATCCATCACTTTCTAAGTTCTGAACACAGTATTTTGGTTTACCAGTAGTCCTTCCCCACATACAAATTAACATTATAGATGAATATGATAGAAGCATCTAAGGCAACTTTGTTATTTACAAGTAGAACAAACTATGTATGAAATATCCAGGTTCCAAAGAAAAGCTGTTGTGTTTAGAATAACAAAAATGGAAGCCCTCCTTTTTCTAGCCGCTTATTTGATATAATGTAGTTATTGACAGTTATTGGTATCAGGAAAATCAACATTTATTGGCATTCAAGAAAAAGTCAGGAGGAATCTTATAACTATTTTATAACTATTTTACAACTAACGTATTTTATTAAAAAGCAGAATCTTTTCTGATGCACTTGATGAAGTGAGCTGCAGCTCATGTCTTTTTATAAAATGTGTTAGTTGAAAATGTTGTTACTAGATTTTATGCTGCCATAAACAACCACAGCTCTTCTGTAATCTTCAAAAGAAAAATATAAGTTTTAAAGCTTTATGATTCCAGAATGATTAGTGGAAAAATAGTCTATTGATCTTGGTAGTTTGTGCTGTGATTTAATTGCATACATACACACATACATGCACACACACACCATGAAGAACTGACTCCAGCAGGGTAAGAATATGCAAAAGATGAGAGGTAAGGCTCTTCATTTTTCCATTGTGGATGCCTCTGCTATTTTTTCTATATTTTTGCTTCTGCTTTGTTTGTTTGGGGTTTTTTTTTGAGGGGGGGCATTCAGTTTACTTTTTCTAATTCAATTATTGAAATTATGTTTGCACTCATTGACTAATTTACAGATTTGGTTTGAATAAAAAGTGAAATGCAAATGGCTTGAACAAACAAAACCTGATTGATTATTATCAAAGTTCCCTCGATTAGAGCCTCTTGTCTCCCAATTTGCATTGAGTGCTGGCACACATATACTTTGCTATCATTTTTAATAGCTATTTATAGGTGCATCCTCCACAAATTTAACTAATCCTTCTTGGGCTGAACAAGCCAACATTATAGTCTTCCAATAAGCTCTGTAGTCTCCCTTTATATCTTCTATCAGTTCCCCCCCCCCTTTTTTCTCTCTCTACTTTTGGATTTGGTATCAAAAAAGCCATATATTTCTTTTGTTCTACTTCCTTACTCTTGGTTAATCCTTGCTACTCTTTCTTCTTCTTCTTCTCCCTGCTCCTCATTGTGCTTTCCTACCCAATCTAAGTTGCTTTGGCTTTCTTATTTCTCAGTTTCTCCCATCCTGGAGGGCATTAATTATTTCTTTAACATCTGCATTACAATCAGTAGGGAGATTTAAGTTGAGTTTTGGGTCAATTTTTGGCTCACATTACCCAGAAGGTGGCCCTGTCATGGTTGATACCAAGGCTTAGCTGCACTACATGGATAATTCTTGGACTGACTAACACAGATACGCAAATCTGGAGGTTCCCATCTGGTCCAAATTTCTAAGTTATTTGTTATTGAGTGATATGAATTCAGAGGTCTACCGAAACATACACACTTGGGTTAAGTATGGTGGCAACTTGTGATGTGAATTTTGGGTGAGTTCAACCATGACTGACCAGGAAGAAAAAGATACAGCAACCAAAGCTAAAAGGAGGAAAGTGAGGTTCAAAGAAGCAGATGAGAAAAAAAAATGGAGCTAAACAAAACCCAGTTCCTTCTCATTCTTACTGCAGAAAGCCATGGGGTCTTCCCCCTTGCTCTGACTGATAGCTAAACAAGTTAGTTTCCTCTCTGTGTTGAACTTTTGATTGCTTCTTGTGCATTCCTATAAAAGTTTGGAAGGATGAAGCAAAATTCAATTGCATTTATCTTATCAGATCCTGTTTGGTAGAAATGTCCTTTAATATGTCTGTCCTCCTGTGGCAGTCAGGGAGATGCACAGAACAAACCACTTACATTTGCAATTCTGTATTCACTACTTTAAAAGCAAATCTGGCAATTTTTTCTCTCTGATAGAATTTATCTGTGGGGTGTGAAAAGTGCACAGTTATTCATTACATTTTCTTTCCTTTTTGTCCATATTAATGATCGCACATACCCTCCAGCTTGATTGCATCCTATTCCTGTCAACGGAAACGTGGGAATAATGTGCCTCCCGCACTGAACCTCTTGAAGGAAATATATTTGCAAGCATGCAAACATTTTTTTTTCTTTTGTACAATGGAATGTATTTTATAACAATGAAGAACTATTCATTGCTTTTTACCGGAATTCAGTACCAGTATATTTTATCAAAGTGTAGCATCTGCCTTGCAATGAAGCGTGTTCTGTTTTGGTGACAAAATGGCAATGCACCAGTGACACCAAATGGAATGACAGATGGATTGATAAAAATATTGCCTTTAGGGAAGCAAGAATCTCTCTCTCACCTTTTGCCTGCTGCCAGGATTAATGTATTATAGTAATTACATTTCCAAATTTTCATAGGTCTGAACCTTCTCAGGTAGCTCCTACAGCCTGCTGCTGAAATATAGAACATGGTTTTTTTTAAGTATGTCTAGCAGTTTCTTTGTACTTTGTTTAGGTAATCTGACTAATTCTGCCTCTCTTTCAGGTTGGCGATTTCCTGTAATTTTTGTTTTAATATTTTAATTTTTTTATTATTTGTATTCCACCTTAATTTTGCTGACTAGGGCTGACTAGTCTGGATCCCTTCTTTTCTCTCCTTTTTATATCCCCAAACTTCACCATGGAGGGCCAGTCACCCAGATTTAATTTAATTTAATTATTTATTTATTTTAAGTTTATCTTCTGCAATCTTTCTCATTTTAATGCACTGACAATATACATGCACTCATCATGTGCACTAGGAAAGGAAGAGAAAGGACTTATGTGTGTGGAAAAAGTCTATATAAAGTAGCCAATATTGTGTACATGTGCAAAAAAAAAAGTAACATCCATGAGGTAAAGAATGGTATTTACCCGATATATCTTTCAGCCTACTACCTAGGAGGAGACACAGGGACCGAGGCTCAGAAACAGGCCAAGGAGCAGCCTCTTTGTTCCTTAGCCAGGCTGGGTAAGAAGTGGCAAAATGGTGGCCTTTCAAGGATTCTATTACTTCTTGTGCTTTATGGAGAAGCTGAGGTAAAATAAGAGAGGGAAGATACATCTAGAGCATCACTGGAACTTAACAAAGGATGATTTCAGCCAAACACAGGTTAGTGTCACTGTTAAGCTCTACCTTGTGATGATAAGGGTGGTGAAGCAGGAACATTTCTCTCTTCAGATGGCCATCCCCAGCCTCATTTTGGGTAACACTCAATAGAATAGAGAGGACCTAAAGAACCTCTTGCAGGTATATTCAGAGTCTTCTCAATAGTTGAATGCCAGCCTTGTTCCAGGTTCAGAGGAGATTTCTGGAAACACCTTGAACCTTTTGAACATGAAAAAGATTTTCTTTGAATCTGAGAAATATTTTTTTCTCCATTTTTCTTTGAGTGAGAGAGTTGTTCCTCTACCTCTTAAGGAGACTTTGATTCACCCTACCTCAAGAAGCCATTGCTAAATAACTCTAATGGACAATTTTAATCCAATATCTAACTTCCCCTTTTGGGGGAATGTGATAATGTAACAAGTTCAAAAGACCTTGGAAGAAGTGGATTATCTGGATTCCTTTCAGTAGGGATTCAGGTGCAGGTACAAGATGGAAACAGCATTGGAAATGCTTTTGGATGACCTCTGGAAAAAGTGTTTCAGTTAAACCTTTATTATGTCATAGTCCAGCATAATTAAGGTGGGATACAAACAATTAATAATAAATAAATAAATATATTAAAACAAAAATTACACAAAATTTTAAAAGTTACATGTCTTCACTCAAGGAACACATACTCTGGAATATTACCAACCCCTACTAAGAAAAAATTAACTGCTGAGTCAAGTGAACCCCACCACCAAATCAGAAGATGACTGAGCTACTGGTCTCAGATTGCCTACACTTTTCCTTGGTATCAGACATGTCTCCTGATGCACTCTGGGAGAACTATAACAACTTTATCTAAGAGCTCAATTAGCAACTAAGTCATAATAATACTGTATCCACAAAACAACAGCAGCACCACTCCAAATAATGATTTTGACAAGGATAATGCCAAAAAAGCTCTCACTACTACTTACTAGATCTACATATACAACACAACAAAAGTTGTACAGAACATTCTTCAACAGAAGAGATACTACAAGGTATCACACAGAAAAAAAAAATGAAGCCATGAAAAACAACTGAATAAACTCAATCAGGCAGTCAGATATAAGGACTCAATCCTATAATTGCATATCATATCAAGCTTTTAAAGCAATGGTCCATGATGGACTGCCATATCCCCCAGCAATCCAGGAGGCATACATGGCAAACTCTGTGGGAAAGTAGATGCCCTAACCAAACTATAGAAAAGCTACTAATGTGGGCACCAATGAAAGTGAAAGAGATCAAAATATTGTTGTTCAACTAAGACTAGGAAAGAGCCCAAAGAGAAGAACTGATCCCTCCAGAGATCATTAAAAATAACTTATGGGGCCCCACTTTGGCCCCACTCTTCACCTGCATAGACCCACCCAGAACTTAGCCCTCAAAGAATGAAATTTGCAATCATTTCCCCCATATACAGTATATGTAAAGGATGATCTTGCCAGTTATACACCTATCAGCCTCTTTCACACAATTAACAACTTTATGCAAAACAGGGGTAGATAGTGGTTGTGCATCCATTTTTCCTCTATTTGACATATCTGTGGCTTTCAATACCATCAACCATGATAATCTTTGAGATTGGCTTGGAGGATTGGGGATGGTCAATATAGGTACTGTAGTGGTGCACCTCTTTTCCCCAGAGTTAATTCTACTTGGTGGTGATTGGGGAGGGGTGGTCTTGTCCTTGGTCTCTTCTGTGTGGTGTGCCACATGGTTTATTTCTCTTCCCTCTTCTATTTGACATCTATACAATGAGTTCATCCATCACTATGGGATGAGGTATAATCAGTATGGTACCTAGCTATATATCTCTGCACCTAGCAAATTAAGCAATGCCATGAATGTCTTATTGTGTTGCCTGGAGACTATGAGGGTCTGCATGAGGAGCAACAGGCTTTAACTGAACTCTGTCAAGATTCAGTGGCTTTGAGTTCTGAAGCTTACCCGTTTTAGGCTATGCTATATGGGTACTGAATGTCTGCCCAGACACATCCAGTGTGCAATTTGAGAGTCTTCCTGGATTCATAATTCCTGTTTAAAGAGAAAATGGTAGAAGTGGCTAGGAAGATCTTTACATTCTTTGTCTTGTATGCCAGTTGTGCCTATTCCTAGATCATGGAGTTCTGCCAATGGTCATTTATGCCCTAGTCACCTCTAGATTGGACTACTGTAATGGGCTCTACATGGGACTGCCCTTGAAGAATATCTGGATGCTTCAAATGGTACAGAATGCAGTGGCACAGAATATTACATGACCTTTGAGAACAGCAGATGTTACAGCTCTACACTACAAGCTACATTAGCTGCCAGTTTGTTTCTGGGTCCAATTCATGGGTGCTGTTTTTAACTTTTAAAAATCCATCATGGCATAGGGTTCGTTCATCTGAGGGACTGTTTCTACCCAATTACATCTGCCTTTTCCATTAGAGCTGGCAAAGGGATCATGCTGCAAGTCCCATCTGTTAGGATTTTACACTTGATGTGTCCCAAGGGGTAAGCCTTCTCTGCCATGGTGCCTGCTTTCTGAACCATTAACAGGGATGAAAATAACTCCATTCCTGTTAATATTTCAAACATCCCCAAAGATTTGACAATGTCATGAGGCCCTGGGAGCCCTAGTGATCTTTTCAGATCCCTCTATCATTGCATTTAATACTAACTCTCTCCTGTGTCTTTGGATTTATGTACATATTAATAATGATTGATTTATGTTTTAATAATGACTGTTTTAAAAAATATATTTATTGTTTTATTTAACGATTGCACACCATCCAGAGTAACTTTTTGTGAGATGGGTGACCGTATAACTTGACAACTAAATGAATGTGACAATGGCTGGAGCTTAGCCACCATTCCAGAGTGTATAATGAGCTAGATGTATTTGGACCTTACTGGGATGTTCATGTGATTGTAGTATTGAATCTCATGGGTTTATGGTAAAATTCCATTTTAAAAATAAATTGTAAGACATTATTATGGAAAGTATGGGCAGAGTCCGGAACAGTTTCTTCAAATCAATTACTTTCTAATGAAATTTCAAAAAGTGCAGATCAAATAGTGTAATTTGACCATTTTTGAGAAGCATGAGTTACATTGGACATGGGGAATAGTAACAGAATTATATAGAGAGAGTAGAAAATTAATTCTACTCCAACATCAAGGACTGAATTTAAGAAATGTATATCTTATCAATATTTGACAAAATCATTTCTTCTATTAATCAAAAAGTCATGTAATGTTTCCTTTTGGCATAGATTTTGAAATATTGCAAAAGAACAGACAAATCTATATTGGAGTTTGATAATGTGATGGAGTCTGGAGTTGAGGTGAGGAGTGGAGTAAAAAGACTGGCTAGACTGAGTGGGAGGAAAAAGTGGAAAGCAGATGCTCTTGCATTACTTATCTAATAGAATAGAGTAACAGAGTTGGAAGGGACTTTGGAGGTCTTCTATCCAACCTTCTGCTCAAGTAGGAGACCCTATATCATTTCAGACAAACGGCTGTCCAATTTCTTCTTAAAAACCTCCAGTGATGGAGCACCCACAACTTCTTAAAGCAAGCCATTCCACTGATCAATTGTTTTCACTATCAGGAAATTTCTCTAGGTAGTTGCTGCACTGAATGCATTGGTCTGATGAGTTTCCTGTAAATAGGCAAGTTGTAATAAACATACCACCTTGATCAACTCCCAGTGTGGTTCTGGTTTCTTGTCCCTAACAGATATATTGTTATTAAATATATATATGATATATTAATTTATATCAATTCAACATGTTAATTCCTATGGGATTGTTATGATTATATTGCTTATAATATAACTTAAAATTAACTAGCTTATCCATTGCATATGTTTATATTGCCATTTTAAAATGTCTTTTTATTCCTTATTTTCTGCTTGCTGTTATTATTATTACAGTTAAACAAATTCTGCAGCATAGGGCTGTTCTGAGCCTCTGTGTATATTCTTTGGACATGCTCCTTTAGTCTACAGGATTGCCCATTCTGCAAGATAATTTACAAAGTGTATTGAAATTCTAAAATTATGAATATTATTTATTTAATAACATTAAATCATTTGGGGAATCTTAGTTTTGTTCAGTGGCATTTTTTATGCTGCTTTCTATTGAAAGGATGATAAAAGTGAAGAGACAACAAAATAATTTCTTTTACTAGTTGAATGATGGCGAATTGGACACAAATAAATAAAAGGGCTGCAGAATAAGATGACTGATAGAAATTAAAAATATGAAAAACTACTGGGCCACTGAGATCCTCATGTGAATTTATAATCCCTTAGCTTCAAGGCAATATATTCATAGTTCTGGACCAAAAACATAATTATTATTTACTGCTTTCCTTAGCACCTGCCTGCTATGAATGGTTTGTGAATAATCTGCACTAATAGTCCAAAACTAGAAATGATATTCAGTTGTCAACAGTTATGCAATCTTCTCATTCTCATTAATAGGAATAGGTGCAAAGAATAGATCTTTCATACGTCAAAGTGGTTTCACATGAAGAATGAGCCTCAATGGAAAGCTCAACCAATCCATGCCTCTGAATGAGTTCCATCATGGCTACTTAAAATATAGTTAATACCTGAACTTAAAATAATCAGTACAACAGCAAGAGTTGAACTAGTTCCATGCATGCATTTGCAAATGTTGGCATAGTCTTCGAGTTTTTAGCTGAAGAGTTTAGATTGCCAAATGTTCCTAATTAATTTGATGCTCTCATGTGCTTATGAAGTTACAGCAATCAAAATGCTAAAGAAATATAAATACCATTTCAATAATTCTACCCAGGTAGGAGTTGCTTAGGTCAGGTAAGGAACATCTTAGCCAGCAGGTGGAGTATCATTAAAGGGATGCAGTATGTTATTTACAGGGAAGTCCTATTGATTACTCTATCCCAAGCAACCAATAGCTTCAGAATTATCCTGAGAAAATTACTATAGAAATCTTTCTGTAATTATGGCTCCAAACCAAACTGTTACCTTAAAGTTAGGAGAAGAAGAAAGGTAATAATGAAATGGTTAAAATGAAATGACAAGAAAAACTGTTTGCTCCCCATTCCGCTTTTCTGTGAATCTGAATTTCTATGCCCTGCTCCTGTAAACTAAGCCTAATCATACTGCTTCATTTACTATGCTAAAGCCTTTGATTGTGTGGATCACAACAAATTGGGGCAAGGTCTTTAAGAGATGAGAGTACAGACCATCTTATTTGCCTCTTGAGAAACCTAAATGAGGGTCAAGAAGCAACAGTGAGAACCGGACCACTGATTGGTTCAAAATTGGGAAAGGAATCTGGCAAGGCTGTATACGGTCACCTTGCCTACTTAACTTATATGCATAGCACATCATGAAGAAGCAGGGCTTGATGAATCAAAAGTGGAAATTAAGATCACCAGGAGAAATATCAACAACCTCAGATATGCCAATGATATGACTCTAATGGTAGAAAGTGAAGAGGAACTCAAGAGCCTCTTGATGCTGGTGAAGAAGGAGAGTGCAAAAGTTGGCTCAAAACTCAACATTAAGAAAACTAAGATCATGGTATCCTGCCCTCTCAATTCCTGGCAAATAGATGGGAAAGAAATGGCGGTAGTGACAGATTTTATTTCCCAGGGCTCCAAGATCACCGGAGATGGGAACTGCAGCCAAAAAATTAAAAGATACTTGCTCCTGGAGAGGAAAGCTATGGCAAATCTACACAGCATACTAAAAAGCAGACATATCAGCTTGCCAACAAAAGTATGTATAGTCAAGGCTATGGTTTTCCCAGTGGGCAATGTATGGCTGTAAAAGTTGGACCATAAGAAAGGCTGAGTGCCGAGTCTCAAGTGAGAGGACAGGAGATCGGAGGTGAAGAAGTCTGGTGCAGGCTTCGAACACCTTTTCTGGCGTCAGGAGCGATCCCCCAGGGATACACGAACCCCGGAGAGGTTCGTGTCAACGTGAGATCCTCGAGCTGCAGAGGGGGGAAGGCAACTCCCCAACAGCGAAGAGGGAAGCTCCCGAGCTCGGCGCTAAAGAGTAAGCTGTCATTTTATGGCGGCTTCCAATCCGGTCTGCCACTTGAGTGAATAAGCAAAGCAGTGACAGCCTGCGAGATCCAGTAACAGAACAGAGAAACGGTTTATATCTTGGATTCTTTGAAGTCTGAAGGGAGTAGAATGACAGAAGAATGATAGCATAAATTCTTCTCTCCTGGTTGTGATAAGCACCTCTTGGAAGTCGGGCGGAGAGCGGCCAGAAAAGCAATTGGGGAAGCTTTGGGAAAGAGAGAGATTGCTAAAACCTGGAGATTGGAGATCCGGAACTGGTCTGAGCACAACATGACTATTACATCTACTTAATATTGGGGAGAAGATAAATTGAGCATTATATTGGACTTTGGAAGATTTGTATGTGGATTTAAAAGTTGGAAAGCAAAGAAAGAAGCAGCAGCAAGAGGAAGAAGCCAGAGGCGAACAGAACGCTGGGAAAGACGGTTTTGGGACTGCAGATTAGTCAGCACTTTTCACCATTTGCTGATTGGAAGGCTGAAAAGAAACCTCTAGCTGGAAGATGGAACATTAGCTCACCCAATTTGCTCTCTTTATTACGTGGTACTACTTAAGTTTACTAAGTTGGCACTATTTTCTCTTTAAGATGACTTCCTTGTGGTTGTTTGTTTGTTGATTTTCTGAAGCTGTGGTAATCTCTCTTCTACCCCTTCTCTTATTATCTTGCCCTTGCCTCCCTATTGTATCTCCTAAACACTTTACATAATTATACTTACTGGGGGAGCGGGGGGAGGATACACTATTATCAAAGAGTTAAGAGTTTACTGTTGTAAGTATTAATAGTAAAAAGGGATAAACTTTGTTGATATAATCTATTTATAAATTATTTAGACTACTTACGACATTTAAGATTAATTCCTTAAAGAGTTAATTGATGTACTATTGTTGACCAATTTTCTTATTACATTGACTAGAATATTGTTGCAGATCTCTATTTATGATATAGGGAAAAGACTGTGGAGTGAGATATAAAATTGAAATACGTGAATAGTCTTTCAAGTACAGAACCCAAATACTGAATGGTGATTTGGGATAATATATTTAATATTGTGCATCAACAAAAACAAATACTTAGAGAGATGACATCCACAACAACTATGGCCTTAAAACAGGAAAGAAGGCTATCCCGACCCTATCGACTACGTTGACAGCCACCCCACCAACATCTCAAAAACTATCGAGGAGTCTTTAATAGGGGAAAAGCAGCCCAATGTCCCCAATATTAATATACAAACTTCCATATTAGCCTTGCAGGAAGCTATATCTAAAATGCAAGAAATGATGATTAATAATCACAAGGAAACTAGAGCAGATATAAGCGAATTGAAAGATGAGATGGGAAAATGAAGGCTGAAATGAAAGCGGATATAGCGAAGGTGGAGGGTAAGATAGGGTCTTTACAGCAGGCCATGGAGAGAAACGAAGTGAAAATAAAAGATATAGAGAGTAGAACAACACGCATGGAGTCTAACTTTGAAAGGATGGATGAGGAATTTAAAAATGTACTTAGAGAACGGAAGACTCTCTGATCCACCTCGAGATGGACAAAGCAATGGCGTATTTAAGATTCCAGAATGTGGCGGAAGCCAAAAATGAAGAATTGGAACATTTGATGGCAGAAATATTGGCTGAATGGCTAGGAAAGGAAAAAGATGATCTAATTAAAGAGTTTGATGAGGTATATAGGGTTAGCACAAGCTACGCCAGGCGAACAACTGTCCAAGAGAAATTCATATCCGCTTCTCTAGGAGATGTCTGAGGGATTTAATTTTGAAAATGTCTAGGGAGGAAACAATATCATATAAGGGCAGAGAAATTAGGATTTTAAAACAAATTCCAAAGAGAGTGAGGATGATAAGACAAGATTATAAATTTTTAGCTAATGATTTAAATAAAGAAGGAATCCATTTTAAATGGTTAATCCCGGAAGGGATGTTAATTACATGGAAAGAGAGGAAAATCAAAATAGAATCGATAGAACAGGCCCAAGTTTTTCATCAACAGCTCACAGATAAGAATAGTCAACCCACCAAAGAAGAACCTAAAACAAGACCACAGGAGGTCCGATATTATCACAGAACCCAAAAGGAACGACTTTCTCCAATTTCAAGAAGTGATAATCCACAACATGGGAGAGAAGAGCAAATCCCACAACAACAACAACAAGAGAACCGAATCATTACTAGGCAAAAATCTAAGCAGAAGTAGATAAATGGTGGAGGGGAAGAAGTTGCTCTCCATCAATATAAACGGATTAAATTCATTATTAAAAAGAAAAAGGATATTCTCAAAACTTATTCAACATAACGCAGATATAATATGTCTTCAAGAGACACATATTTCGAAGAATGACGAAAGACATCTAATTTGTCCAAAATTAGGTAAACTTTTTACAGCACCGGCCGACCAACACAAGAAAAAAGGAATTGCAATTTATGTAAAACAAGATGTAAAGGCAGAACTAATCTGGTCGGATCCCGAAGGAAGAACTCTGGTTATACAAGTTTGGATAAACCACATCACATTTTTACTTGTAGCAATCTATGCCCCAAATGATGACCAGGGAAATTTTTAAACACCTTCACCAAAAAATAGTAGGCTTTGAAAAAGAAACATTTGCTTGATTGGCGATTTTAACTCCATTGCAGACTACCAGAAAGACCATAGTAATATGGGGAAAACAAGAAGGGAAAAGGAACTCTCTGCAGCATGTAAGGAAATGTTGAGAGAGTTAAATTTAAAAGATCTATGGAGGAACGGAATCTTGAAGGAAAACAATTTACATATTATTCTAACCCACATAAGACTTGGACCAGAATAGATATGGCTTGGATGGATTTGGACTTGGCTAATGAAATAAAAGAAATCAAAATTCTACCGAATGAATGGGCTGATCATAACCCAATACAGCTAATTTGGAGGGATAGGAGACTAATAAAAAAAAAGATGGACACTAAATAACCAAATTGTAAACGAAGAAGAGTATATTAATAAACTGAAAGAGGAGCTAAATTATTTTCTAAAAGATAATAATAATGAAACAACTTCAAAACAGAACATTTGGGATACTATGAAAGCAATTATAAGAGGCACAACAATTTCCTATAATGCTATGAGAAACAAGAGAATTTATGCCCAACAAAACGCTGCTTACAACAACAAATCCAAGACTTAGAAACACAATTACAAAAACCCCTAAGACCCAAGGACTACAAAATCAGTTAATACTAGCCAAACATAAGCTGAATTTAATTGAACAAGATAAAATAGAAGTTAGCTTGAGAAGGTCCAAACAAAATTATTTTGAACACGCCAATAAACCAGGAAGATGGCTATCTTATAAACTTAAAAAGAAAAAGAAAAGAGATTGATACACCAATTAATAGATGAGAAAGGCATCCCACAACATGAGATTGAGAAGAAAAAGGATATTATATTAAACTATTTCCAAAGATTATATAAAAAAGAAGAAATCAATGAGGATAAAATAAGAACTTATCTGGAGAATACGAATGATAAAACAATAGGGGAAGGAGACAAAGAATTACTAAATAAGGATATTACATGGTCTGAGTTAAAATCTGCAATGGAAAATCAATGTAATAATAAATCCCTGGTCCAGATGGGATTCCAGTAGAATTATATAAAGCCACATTAGATTTAGTAGGGCCTCTGATGCTGGAAGTGTTTAACGAAGTACTTTCGGCTGCCAAAATGCCAGACTCATGGAGGGAGGCGTTGATTGCGTTAATTCGAAGGAGGATGTGGATGCCAGATATATCAACAATTATAGACCAATCTCACTTTTAAATGCCGATTATAAATTATTTACCTCAATTATTGCGAATAGAGTAAAACAAGTTTTAAATTTATACATTCATGAAGACCAAAATGGTTTCCTTCCATTCCGCCAAATTAAAAACAATTTAAGAACCGTTATTGACGTCTTAGAATATTATGAAGCTCATCCAGAGAAACAATTTACACTCTTGTTTCTAGATGCGGAGAAAGCATTCGATAACCTACATTGGCACTTCTTAATACAAAAATCTATAACATGAATCTGGGCACTAAATTCGAGAATATTATCACAACAATTTACAATACCCAACAAGCCAATATACTAATTAATGGTGAACAAACAGGCCCACTAAGCATTGAAAAGGGCGTTAGACAGGGTTGCCCTCTCTCACCCCTCTTATTTATATTTGCTTTAGAATCATTGTTAACGCGGATAAGACAAAATCCTGAAATTCAAGGGGTTAGGGTCAAGGCAGAGGAATATAAATTACAGGCGTTTGCAGACGATATGGTTTTCTTCCTAGAGGATCCCATGGAGAAAGGACATAATCTAATAAAAGAACTAGAACAATATGGTTCAGTAGCAGGACTAAAGATCAACAGAAATAAGATGAAATTACTGACTAAAAATCTAACAGAGAACCAGAGGAAAGAATTAGAAAAACCATGGGGATACAGGCAACAAAAAGGTCAAATATTTAGGCATATGGTTAACACCACATAGTAAATCACTCAAAGAGAATAATTATGATAAACTGTTACAGCAAATTAAGAAAGATCTAGAATCCTGGAATAAGTTGCAGCTTTCTTTACTGGGCAGGATTGCCACAATCAAAATGAACATTTTACCAAAACTCCTTTACTTATTCCAGACAATCCCAATAAAATTACCAAAAATTTTTTTGATGATATAAATAAGGTAACTCTTAAATTTATTTGGCAAGGGAAAAAAGCTAGAATCAGTATTAAGGCCTTACAAGATGCAAAAAGTAGAGGTGGGCTAGCGCTTCCAAACTGGGAATTATATTATTGGGCAGCCAACTTACTATGGTTAAAAGACTGGGTCAATTTACGGAATAAAAGAACTCTAGCCTTGGAAGGGCACGACCTTCAGAGAGGATGGCACGCATTTCTATGGGATGTGGGGAAAACTAAACAGGCGTACTTTCATAGACATCTTATTAGAGATTCACTATTAACTAATTGGAAAAAATATGTAAAAACATTATTTAAAAATTCGATTTGGCTTTCAACAATGGAGGCAATGGTTCATCCCAACAATTTGGATATAACAAAAATGACTAAATATAAAGATTTATTAGATCCTTTAGGAAACTAAGAACTCGACAGGACTTACAGGAACAGGGATTTAAAATTGATCAGTGGTTATATATACAAATCCATAGTAGATACAAACAAGATATCAAAGAGTTTGGAATTTATAGCAAATTACAACACTTAGATAAAATCTTATTAGGATCAAATAAAAAGAATATTTCTAAATTTTATAAATATTTATTGGAGGTAGAATTAGAGCAAGAGATAGTGAAAGGAACATGATAATGTGGAGTAGGAATATTGGAAGAAGCATTACATTAACAGAATGGGAAAAGATCTGGAATAGAATCATTAAGATTACGAAATCTGCGGCGTACAAAGAAAATATGTATAAAATGTTATATAGATGGCACTTACCCCCTTCGAGGTTAGCGAAAATGAACCCAAACTCTAGTCCAAAATGTTGGAAATGTAAAAACATAGAGGGAACCTACTTTCATATGTGGTGGACCTGTAAAGAAGCCCAGAAATACTGGCAAAAATTAGAAAATGGCTGGAGGAGATAACCAAAGATCAAATTGAATACAAACCAGAGTTCTTCCTACTAGGGATCTCTGATAAACATTTTCCTAAAAAGACGAAATACATAATAATTCATATTCTAACTGCGGCCAGATTAGCATTTGCCCAGTGCTGGAAATCATCCCGTTTACCTACAGATCAATTGGTCATTCAGAAAATATGTGACTGCGCAGAAATGGACAATTTAACCATAGTTCTTAAAAATAAAGAGTCTTCAGCATTTGATAATAATTGGAATGCATGGTATAATTGGTTATATCAGAGATAAACTGTTCAATGAGCATAAATAAGCATAAATATCCATAAATAGCGATAAGATGTGTATATTTAAAGTAAGGTAGGAGAATTGGATCTTGTAGACTGTCAAAAAGAATATTTGTCTGGTTTTAACGTATTTTCTTTTTCTTCCGTCTCTTTGTTTTTTTTTTTTGTTTTTTTTCTCTTTTATACTTCTTCTTCTCCTTTTTTCGGTCGCAAGACCGAGCGTTTCTTTTTCCTCTCTCTTTCTCTTCTTTCTTTCTTCTTTTTCTCTCTCTGTTTCTTATGTAATGTTGTTATGTTATTTTTTTAATTGTAAATTCAATAAAATTTATATGAAAAAAAAAAAAAAAGAAAGGCTGAGTGCCAAAGAATTAAGGCCTTGGAACTATGGTCTGGAAAAGACTCCTGCAAGTCCCTTGGACTGCAAGGCAATCAAACCAGTCACTCCTAGAGATCAACCCTGACTGATCTTTAGAAGGCCAGATCCTTAAGATGAAACTCAAATACTTTGGCCACCTAATAAGAAGGAAGGACTCAATGGAGAAGAGCCTAATGCTGGGAAAGATTGAGGGCAATAGAAGAAGGGGATGACAGAGAATGAGGTCGCTGGATGGACTAACTGAAACAGTAGACATGAGCTTATATGGACTCCAGAAGATGGTAGAAGACAGGAAAGCCTGGAGGAACATTGTCCAAACAACAACAACAGCAAGGCCTGGAGGAATGACTTCACAGCTAACAACAACAACCCTTGTTCTAGAGGAGAACAATATTTCATTCACTCCACCTTTTTATTCTTGTTTCCACATCTCTTCCATTCCTCTGAAATTTTCTCTGGGTCAGATTTCAGATTATATACCATCATACACATTGACTGAAGGAATTATGCCATGGATCCTAGTTAAAGCAAGGATCTTGCAGAATAAATACTAGTGGGTAGGATTTGTTTTTCCTCCAAAAGAACTCACTGAAGAAAAAGATGCAAGTTGCATCTACGTAATTTTCAAACTTTCTAGGTTGGCCAGAAAGTAGAATTATTTTTTTTAAAGATATCTAGTTATCAGATCCAAGTAGTATGGGACCTTTTAAAAAGTGCTCATATAAGTACATCAGCCACTGTGATGAAATGCAATGAGGAGGTGGATACCCAGAAGGGAGGGGATACAGTCCAGAGAGGTAAGAGGCAAGTCAGCTCAGAAATTTTGTGTGAGAGAAAAAGGGTGAAGACAGCTCCTCCTTAACAAGTCACATAATATATTGTGAAGATATTTGTCTCCCACTCAGAGAGTTCAATCCTAAGCAGTGACATGTTTCTCTATCAGAGCACAAAGAGAAAATGTCTATGTCAACTCTCAAGTGAACCTGGATAAAGCCATCTTGTGCTGCCTCATAGTTGCTGCAAAGCCTGAAAGGGGGAAGGGAGGAGGGAAGTAGATAGCCTGGCTACAGTCAAAACAAAAAGTTTTCCTGTGGGAACCAAGGTCATTGAAACAGGTGGCTGTTAAAAGAGGAGAGAAGCCTGCCTTCCATCTTCATTGGACAATGTGACTGGTGACACCTGGGGGGAGGGGGGGGGGGCTTTTACTCTTTTAATTTAATTAAGTGAAAATCGTAGGGACTATTATAGCTGTGCTGATATGATGTATCCAATAAACATGTCCTTTGAGGAATCTACCTGCCTTGGAGTTCTGCTTTCAATGGGTTCATTACTCGGAATGCTGATAGGCTTCTGCAAATTCCACATAGGCATCGGGAATGGTATCCAGCCAGTAAATACTTTGCTTCAATCAGTCACCCCAACTCCATCCCAATAACAAGGGATTATGTTAAAAAAAAAAGAAAAGAAAAAAACCTAGCTATCAGGTCCAAACCAAGAGTGACACATGGTAATTTTTCTAGATGGACCTCTTTATTGTTTCACATATAAAGACAAAATCTAGCCAGAATGAGCACTCTACATTCTGAACCCATAAATATATTCTGTGAATTGTTAGGGAGAAGCTGTCTTCACTCTTTTTCTCTCACACATAACATTCTGGGCTGAATTGCCTCTTACCTCTGTGGACTGTAACCGCTATTGTAACCACTACTCCTGCCTGGAGATCCACCATAGTAGCTGATGTAGTTATATGAACTTTTTTTTAAAAGGACAGATTTTCTAGGATTGGCCATAGGAATATTTAATGTGAAATGGTCATGGGTTCATTTTAAGAAGTATCTGAAACTAATTATTTCCTCTACATCATGGATTTCAAACTGGCAGCCCATGGGCTGGATGCATCACATACAGGTCATGCTCACCCCAGTTCTGCAAAGGCAAAAAAGTCATGATATGCAATCGAGTTTGTGCTCTGTATAAGTGTTTTCCACGTTTTAATGGCTAAAACCTAGAAACATAGAAAACTGACAGCAGAAAATGACCCAGTGATCCATCAAGTGTGCTCTTTTGAGTTTTTGTTTCTTTTTGTTTTCTTTTTATTTATTTATTTTATTTTTTGTCAAATGATAGATATATGTTTATCCCAAGCCTGTTTAAACTCGGTTGCTGATGATTGACCACTAGTTCAGCTGTAAGTTTATTCCAACTTCTACTACTCTTTCTGTGAAGTAATATTTTCTAACCTTACTTTCGAACTTCTCTCCTGTCAGTTTTAGGTTATGCCCTCAAAATACTCCCTTGTAGAACTTTATTCACACCGTAAAGGTTTCAATCATGTTTACCTTCTGTCCTCCAACCAGGACATATTCAATTTCCCATATTTCTCCTGCTATGTCTTATCTCTTGCACCATTTTTGTTGTTTATCTATGGACTTGTTCAATTACATCAATATTTTTAAGTAAGGTCTCAGAACTGGATACAATATTCTAAATAGGGCCTGATTAAAGCCCTGTATGGCAGGATTAGGTCCTTCTTTTTGCTGTTGCTGGTCCTTCTAGTAGTGCATCCCAGAATTTTGTTTGGTTAAATAAAAAGGTAAAAGAAGCTGGCAGCCATCTCATAGAGTTTTAAAAAAAATACTCTCATTCTGACCTTTGGATTTTCCTTCTAGATTTAATATACAATTGGAATGAAAAATATATATATTTGAATTTTGTCTGAAAAGCAAATAAATGGAATGAATCTTCTTTCATCTGCTAATCTCTAAAATTGACTGTGCTACATAAATATTTATAGTAGTAGTGGTAGCAATAACAACTAAAACAATTTGTTTCCTCTTACAAAAGCGATTTATGGAGCAATAAATCATTTATCAGATGACCATAATGGTAAAAGAAAGGTTATCTTTTTAGAAGTGGATATAGAAATGTGGTTTGGGTTTTTTTTTTGTTTTTTTTTTCTTTTCTACAGCCTCTCCCATTTTCCATAAATTTCAGAAGATAGGGAGATATTAGAGGCTGCATGGAGTATCTGGGAAAGTTACTTTCTGTTCATTACAATGTCAGATAGATTCAAGGAAAACTTATATAGCCTCTTGTTCATTTGATAACCCAACAATTATATTTATGTTTTTCTTAATAAATTTTATTTTGCTACATAGAAATTTCACCCAATTTTCAGAACTGTGTTTTAAAATGAATCATGGAATACATGAATTAAACAGAGCTTCATAACTCATCTAGTCCAATCCATTCTTTGTGTAGGAATCTATAAAATCAACCCCAAAAGTGGCCATCAAGTCCCACTTAAAAACATGCAGCAGGAGACAACTTATCATTATTATAGACAAACTATTTTATTACGTAATATCTCTTTTAATCAAGAAATTCTTCCCAATATCTAGTCCAAATCTGTGTTCTTTTTATTTCAACCCTTTGATCTTTGCCCTACTTCTTAGCTTCAAGGGATAATGGGACTACCACCTGTGATGGCCTTTCTAGCTGCCAACCCCATAAAATTACTCTGAAGATGATTCATGATCTTCACTCTCACTAATCTAAAACGATTAAGAGTTAAGGAGTAAGAATCACTGCTTCACTCAGACCTGCTGTTGTAAAACTCCGTCACTCTTCTTTCAAGTGAAATAAAGTAAAATAGATTTCTTTCTTCAACCATGCCTTACTTCAGGTTATGTTCATTTTTTGTCATCCTTTCAAGGTAAACCAGGTCAAGAAATAAGAATGGCAGAGACTTCAAGATTGTTCTTTATTATGGTAAGGTAGAATCTTGAAAGCCTATCCAGGTTTCTCTATATCCCATAGAATATTTTAGAAATCAAGCCAGGATTATTTCTCTCTCATGCCTCTTTCTATCACAGGCCTGGGCAATCTCTCTCCAAGTCTCTCTCATACTCTTCCCAAAGCTACCTTTAAATTCCTTTACGCCTGTCTAGCTTTCTGCAAAAAGACTAACCAACCCTACAGCACTTTCTAGGAGAAAGAAGCTTAAAAGCTATCAGACCAATATCTCACCATTCCTCTTGAAAGACCTGGAACACAGTTATAGCCCTGGAGTCTGGAAAGAAAAGGCTTTCCTGAGATGGAGAAATAAGTTACCCATAAGGGTCACAGAATTGCAAGAAATTAATTTTGTGTGGTTTCACATGGTAGCAGAACCAGAAATATATTAGTTAAGAGGCTGAACAGGGCTGAAGTCATAACATCACAGAAGTGAAAAACCAATCCTGGAGCAATGCAAATAAAGCACAGGGGATGTCATGCGAAAGAGTAAACCTGCCATCTGGAGAGGGTTGGTACTTTTGCTTCCTGAGATCCAGAGTTTTGGTGCTACAAGGAAAGGTTAAAATAGCCCCACCTTCCCCTTAATTGGAAAGTTTTATAAAAAGGGAATTGGAAACAAGCATGGATGTGCCAAGAAAAGAGTTAAGCCAGGAAGACAACAGAGAGTCAGGAAAGAGAAACCTCCAACCAAAAGATAAGCAAAAAGTCTGTAGAGATTCTCAGTCATCCAGGTCATGGTTGTCTCAAAGATACTTGTTTCAGGAGGCAACTGCACTTTCTTGTTTTTTCTTTGAAGATGTTTCGGTTCTTATCCAAGAAGCTTCAGAAAAAAATATCATCCTCCTCCACTTCCACCTCCACTCTTTTTTTTTTTTTTTTGCAATGGATTTCTGCAATGGATTGCAGAGAAAAAAATTGCAGACTACAGGAACCAGGAGCACTATTCAGGTGATCATGAGAACACAGATAAACCTCCAAGTGCTTCAATGACCCTCTAAAAGGATGCAAATGACCAGCCCTCTGCAAGGAGTATAAATCCCTCCATTCCCCACTATCCTATCAGAACTGAAGAAGCTTCTTGGATGAGAAGCAAAACATCTTCAAAGAAAAAAAAAAAGAGCAACCCAAACCAAGCCCAGGTGCAAGGCTCTACAAGCCATCTCCAGAAACAGAGGGCTGTGAATACTGACGGGAATGAGAAAAGACCATTTGCAAGTCTATGAAGAAGGAGTGAAAAGGGTTTTCACATGCAAATGGCCTGAGACTGTCTACAAGAGTTGAAGGCTTGGAAGAAAAGAAAAGATTTTAAAAAGAAATAGTTAAGACAGGAAAACATAATGCTAACATAGGAATAGGACCATGGAAATAGAAATGTATAGGTTAGATAAGAACAGACATTAAATAATTGCAAAGTTATAGCGTTAGGAAGAAAGTTTAAGATAGTTGAATAAGCTTGGAATTAATTTTGTACAATAAAACAATTTTGCGTGGGGAAAGATCAATGTAGTCTAGGTTTCTAAGTTCTGTATCACATTTTTTTAAAAAAAGCTTTGTTCACTCTTTTAAAAAAGCAGAATTACTGGAGATCTTAATTAGAAACATACAAATTATTGGTCATAACTTGAGGACGGAACGGAATAGAGAACCCTGTCTTATACTAAGCTAAACTGTCCATCAACATTCTGATAGTTTATTCCAAGAGAGAAAGGTTCTGAGATCTCAGACAGATATAGTATATACTCTGACATGAAGCACAATCCCAGACTCTCCTGCTCCTTTCATGTAAATTGACACCTTTTATTTTATTTTTTTGAAAAAGAGAGTCTCTAAATCATGTTTCTTGGAAACACAGTGCAGAATAAATGAATGCCAATGAGAACTCAAACATCTTTATTAATGCCATACCAAAATCTGTTCTGCAATGTCCTAAATGTTTTATTTCTAGCAAAAGACCTGTTTTTCTAACCCAATTTCAGGGTATTTTTTTAAAAAAAATACTGGTATTTTTGGAGCTTACCTCACGGCTGTATCTACATTTTATCTCCATTATTCTGTAGATTTAATGGTTGCCGAAGTTTTCCTTATTTAAAAGACCCTTCAGAGGGAGGCTTTATAGTCTCTTTCCTTGAGTTTTAATAGAAAAGTGGGAAGACAAGGAGGTTGCAAACTCTCGAAAGGCCATTATAGAATGAAAAAAACAAAAAAGACTTTTTAGCCCCTCCCTCCTGTACTCTATAATTAACATAAGTGGAAGAATACTTGCTCCACCCATGAGAATTTCAGTACACTCTTTGAGGGGAAAAAGAAATCAAAAGCAATCTTATTTTTCTATAAAAATAAAAAAGGCTGAAAAATGCAAATGTATAAAACAGCAGTGTTTTTTAAAGAATAGATATAAAGGATATTGCATGCAAATATATTTTTTTCAGTGGTTACTTCTACTGCCACAACTATTCTCTTGCCTGTTTTTCTACTACAGGCATTTCCTAATTGGTTTATTTACCATTTCTTTCTATTAGCAACCAGTTCACTGATTTACCTTGCATTAATGAAAGAAGTGATACAGACATATTCTGGCACACACTGCTTCTTATCAGCGAAACAGGGGATGCAAGGAAAAATCGTCCAGGTATTTTAGTTGATATTCCCATCTTACCCATGTTAATCAAAAAAATAAAAAAAAAGTTTCAGAATAAAAACAGCAGCAGATCTATCTCCCTCTCTCCCAAATAATCCATGTCAGTGTATTTTGAATCCTTGCACAGATTTTCAATAAAATCTAACTGCACAGTGAGTAGGGGATATAAATTAATGTAGAGTACACAAATAACCTTATAAAAAATTAGACTATTTCAGTGTTTATTTTAAAAGACACCTTGGTTTTTCCTCGAATTATGGAGAAAATTCCTATCTGTCATGTCAAATATTGGAGAATAGAAATCTAGTACTTTGATATAACTGATATCATTACAGGGAGCCCTCAACCAGGATTGTAACTCATGATGATCATAAGTTGAGGCACTTATGAGACTGGATCTGATTTTACAGCTGTTTTTATGATGATAGTGAATCATACAGTCCTAAGTTCAGATCAAACAGTCTCTCAGCAAATCACACAGTTGTAAGTCTGCATCCATTCTCCCAAATGGTTATATTTTTTTCTTGTCAACTAGCAAAACATTCCAGAAACCAGCAAAAAAGTCACAAATTTGTGGTTATGTAAATGTGAGCCATTTTCTAAGTGCCTAGAATATGGTTATGTGACCATGGGGAGAGAGGGAGGGGGTGGAACAATATTTTACATCATGGCAGGAAGTACTTTATGGGGTGAAAGACATTTGTTGCAAGGCCATTATAACTAGTCATTAAACAACCAGTCAAGGACTATGTGTAACACTATCATTGCCATTACTGTTACCTAGACACCGTCTACTTGATAGTTCTAACTGAGTTTGGTACTTTTGACTATCAAATCTTTTCAAAGGATCTAAGATATCATGTTTTGTTCCAAGTGATGCAACCTCTGTAATTAATAAACTTTTTTTTCATTTCTCTTCTTTTCCAGTTCTTTTGGTATGGCACCAAGTCTATGTATGGCACTATTAGAGCTACTAAGGGTTACTTTTACTGTATTTGCTCAATTTATATTTGAAGGTGGTGACAACACACAAAGAATTTGTCCCCGGTGCCAAAACTGTCAGTGTACATGCAAAGCAACAGAATAATCATAATACCAATCGGGGGAGGGGGGAGTTACAGATGATAATAAGTAATATAAATAATACTACATGAGTAAATGCACATAGACATTAGACAGCACTGTGAGAATTAGGTGTTCAGCAGATTAATGGCATAAGGTAAAAAAAAACCTGTCCCCATATCTAGATATCCTCCCAAGGTAAAAAGGTGAAAAGTTGAAAAAGTTTATGTCTCAGATGAGAGGTGTCTATAGATACTTTTTTTAACCCTCCTTCTGACTTGCCAAACATACAGGTCTTCTAAGAAAGGCAGGCTGGTTGCAATTATTCTAACTATCATTTGAAGTCTGTACCTGTCCCGTTTGGTTGCTAGAGCAAACCAAACAGTTATAGAGGTGTAAATGATAGACTCAATAATTCCTCTGTAAAATTGTGTCAACAGCTTCTGGGGCAATCTGAACTTCCTGAGCTGATGCAGGAAAAACATTTTTTGTTGTGCCTTTTTAGTGATGGTTTTAATATTAAGCATCAAATTTCAAGTCCTGGGAGATTATAAAACCCAAAAACTTGAAGGACTCTACTGCTGATACTGTGTTTTCGAATGTAATAAGAGGTGGTAGAATAGTCTCCACTCTCTTTCTGTACATGTGAGCGTAATCTAAAATGGGCAAGAACTATTGAGAAGCTCAATTTGCTTTTCAAGCTAGCTAATTTTGTATTCCCAAATAAATTTGGCAATAGAAATGTTCCTGATATGAGGATGACTATGAAGTGATATGATTGCTTCTGAAATATGATGTTCACCTTTCTACAGTATTTTCATATAAGCAGTTGATGCTGAAAGACGTAAAAGCTTTTGCTAGCGTTTGCAGTAGGAAAGTGCCAAATTTTCCTATTAGGAATCCAATGGGTACAAAATTTCTATTAATTAAGTAGATATTGATATTGGCAATTATATATGCATTTTTATATATGAGCATGTTTATATATGTCTATGTGCACATATATTTTTCACTCCTGGAAATGGCATGATCTTTCTATTTTTCTTCCTATCTTTCTATCTTTCTTCCTCTAGAAAAGTTATCACTGCTCAAATTGGTTTTCTTTATAGAGTTTTGGCTTCTCTGTGTATGTCAGACGCCCATTCAAAGGCGAGGGAGTATTGTCCTAAGGGTGAATTCCAACATATGATCCAATTTGTGTACAATAGAAATAAACCACCAACTTTCCACCATCTAGGCCTCAGCTTTATAAAGATGCCATAGAAACCTCTATGAATTATGTGAAAAAAAATATTTTAAGATAGGCTTGTAGCTAAACAGAGCTGTTACAAAGTACTATGTGAAAAGAAGAATTCACTCCTTCCAATATAAGAAACAATGCACTGAGCAAAAGGAAGACCCTTAGCTTAAAAACATGCATGCACAGAACAGTCACAAACACTGCTCTAAAGGGTGTATCTAGTCTAATGGTCACAATCTGAGAGCAGAGAGAAAGAGGTTGTAGTTGGAAGCATCCCCTAATTATTTTTCTAACAGGAAATATTTCTCTGTTGGAAAGCGGAAATTGGATTTCTCCTTTTGATTCCTCTGATAAAGATGATTCTGATCAAACCATATACATTTAGCAGCATTAGCAGGGAAGAGGATCAATATTGCCAAAAGTTAAACACAGGCTGTCCAACTCATACAATATTTCCAGGGAAGAACAATACAAATATAAATAATTATATACTTAATTAGTTGTTCTTGGAAAGGTTTGCACAAATACAACTCAATGTTAGGGAACAGATTGTTTTTTTTTTTTTAAGTAAGAATTCTTAAAGTAAGAATAAAAGTAGAAAGAGGATAGGTACTGGAATTGGGCAAAGACTAAACAAAAATAGAGTAATTCAGAGAGATTTGGGAAATATTTAAACTGAAGCAATTTGTTTGTGTGTTTTGTTTGAAGCAGCTGAAATTCAAATCTAGTTAAAACTAAGTCATCACAGAGGTTAAATTATATTTCAGTTCTTTCCCAGAGACAGGAAATATTTTAAAAATCAGTAAGAATTAGAAGGATGTTACCCTTTTAATGCTTACATGGTGATTACCATTTTCAAATTTTAAATTTTATTCCCTTTGCCACATCTATATATTATTTTTTATTACCCATGCTGCTAATTGAGCATGCTAGATTTTTTAATGTATGAATTATTATGTACTCTTGTCTTCTAGTACATGGAATTTTAATATAATTGCCAAAATCAAACAAAAGGCAACTAACAAGTAAAATAAGGCAGAAGGGTACTGTCAAATAAATCAATTACCCGTGGGGAAAAATATATAATCAGAAAAGCTAAGTTAGACTGAAAATTGTATCTAATACTTCCCATTTTTTGAAATTATGGATATGTAATACAGTTGGAAAGAAATTTGCTTATTTTATCCTACTCTGAAACTAATATTTAAATAACTGATGTAAATGTGTGGGTGCCTTGAGTCCCCTTTATGTAGAATAAACTCATAATTTTAGCTTTAATTAAATGTAGAATATTTGCCCAGTGTTTTCACATGAAACATTAATGACAAGTGTGTGACATAGCAGCATGCATATTTATTTTTAATAAATGTAATCCACAGATTTGGAGCTTGTGTTGACATCACATTTCTCTCTCCTGCTGCCTCCCCCTTCACAGTTTTTTTTTTAAAAAACTGTTTCTTATTTCACTATTTCTTCTCATTTTCCCCAAGAAAGCTTACAGGTCAGGATAAAAATTAAATGAACAATTGGCCTAAGATAGAATGCCAAATAAGAAGATGGCGGACAAGGTATCAGATACAAAACCAGCATTGCTGCAGTTTTTAAGAATGACACAGGGAAGACATATTTTTATTTTTGTACTTTTAGAACATATTAATCATCATTGTGATCTTTGGAAATGTAGAAGATAAATTTGACCCCTAAATATAATGGATATGATACACATGCATCCCTACTGCATGTGTATCAATTACTGATTTCATTTTAATGACATATCAGCACAGAGGCAATATTTCTGTTTTATTATTTCAGAATTACAGGCATAGAAAAAATAGGCAGTAACTTGTGCCCTTTATGTGCCTTTATTTTTTTATTTGAGTGATATTAGCATTTTATTTTAGCCCATTAGATTATTTGTACAAATACAGTTTAGGAACTATGTTCACACATACACTAAGCTATGTTTTGCTGTAAAGCTCATGTTTTATTAAATAAATAAAATAAATATTAATAATGCTACTTTTATTACAAAAATAAAATCTTATTTTTTGATAGGAAAAAAATCCACCTCTCACATAAGCAAACTGGCTACCTGCCTACCTATGTGCATTTTTAAACACAAAATGGTAAATTATTAGCTGAGTGAATACAAGTGCTGTACCAAATGACTTTTTAAAGTATTTTGATAGCATTTCCTTTTTTCCTTCCTTTTTTCTAGTTACTGATTAAATGAAATTCCAGCTGCCTCTGTGCAATATTTTGTACTTGTTTGTAACAGAAACAGGGAAATATGTTTTGAAGAATTTCACTATCTGTTTATGATAATGAGAAGAAGCTTTCTAATAGGTCATAATTTCACACAAAACCCCAAACAATGCATGAAATAAGAAAACTAACATGAACAACTTTCCCCAAAACAGCAAAACAGATTTTGGTCATGTTTATTAGCCCTTATTCAAATCCAAATTGAATAAAAGTCAGTTGTGCACATATCTTAATGTTGTATCTTCCTCTTTTTAAAAACATTCTATTGTCAATTTCCGCAAGAAAATGGTGTTTGCAAAGCCTTTCTTTAAAAAAAAACACATAACGCTTATTGTATTCTCACATAATCAAATGGCTCTCTGAATAATCTAACACAGAGAAATTACTTGCCTGTACAACTTCACAACAACTGCTTGTTCATTTTCCTCTAATTTAAAGGTTTGCTATAAAACTTGGTAATAAAAATGGATTGTTAAACTCTTTAAAAAAAACAAATGAGAAGGTCAGCACAATTCCAAACGAAATATCCTTTTTTTAAAATGTAGTCTTTAGGTCTGTTCTCAGATCTACCAGATAAATTCTGCATTTTTTTAAAAAAGTGTTCACAGAATTTATAAAGACAGAGCTGAACTTAATGATTGAGAAGGAGCGATGGCTGAAGCAGAATGAGACAGCACAAATCCTTCCCAGTTCTTCAATAATGTTCTATGTATTTCATTTCTTTTTACGATCGCATAACATAACCACATCATTTTTTTTTCACACTAATGTGTGGAGAACTTACGAGCGGAAATAATGAATATCTCAGCATGGAAATAGTCTGCCTAAATATTGGGAGAGAAGGGGTGGCAGGGGGTCTAATGACAACAAACCTTAGGACTGATGTTCCCAGCGTAATCCTCTAATTTTCAGGGATCTCCCTTTTCCTTCATCGGTCCCCTAAGGCCATACTTCATATTCTTGTACTGTATAACAGTCATAGGCTCCAGAGGACTGCCCATTGCAGGAGGAAGTATCAGTTAAGCAGATATTTTCAACTTGCCCCTTCACAAAGTCATGGGCAAGCAGATGGGAAGGAAAATCTGAGAATTAGAGGTGGGAATTACAGGCGCTAAGACTCCATATATTTTTCCAGGCAGTAGCACCTACTTTACATTTTCAACAAAAGATTCACTGACCACTAGTCACAAAGATTGAATCTCTCTATTAGAGCCTCCTGGGGTTTCTTATACTCTTGTAAAGAAGCATCCATCCCTTATCCAAAAACTGGCTTGGTATTCTAAGTCAATCAAGCTTAAGTATTGGACAAGGCTCAAAATGGGAGAATATCAATTCATTTCTCATAGACCAATGAGCCACCACGGGCTTTCAAGAGCCCTTGCAATTGATTTATTCAGTGGCAATATTTTATACTGGGAATAAATATGGTGTTTAGTTATAGACACTTAAATTCAGACTTAGAAGTAATGTCCCCAATGAAAGAAAGGGAATTATATTTCTAATGCCTCTAATATTTTGTTCTTACAATGCTAATCCATGCTCCTTAAAAATGAAAGCTTTCTCTTCCTTCGTTTTTTGAATGCTATCTGGCAATGTCACTTCCCTTAGATTTTTGTTTCTACATAAGTAGTCTCATCCAGTTTGGGAGACTTTCACTCTTCATTAATCTGATGCATGAAATAAATGATGCCCTTAGAAATAATAAATCATTTTTACCTTTGTATGACTTTCAGAATGTACATATTGCATGAAGCTCACCACTTCTTGGTTGCTAGATATTTATTAGCAAACAAAACAGTGAAAATGATTTTGTGTGTGAGTGTGTATGCATGCATGTGCGTGTGTTCAACATGACACCAGAGATGGAATCCTTTACTGAATTCATGGCTAAAGTGAATCAAGATTTTTGTTTTCACTATATCACTTTAAAGCTTAATATCCTGCCATTCCTTATAAATTCATTATTTTCAGCATATTTTCCTCTCCACAAATGTTTCATTTTAATGAGGCTGAAAATGATTTAGTTATGCTGTAGCCCCAACAAGCTGAGAGAATGCATACAAATGGGCTGTGGTCTTTTTTTTTTTTTTAAGATTTCCAATGTCGATGTCAGCTCATATTCTTAGTCGCTGACAGGCATTCAGCAAAATGCTGCTAGACAGACACCCTTTCAGGTACCACTCAGCCTATTTCATTAAGCAGTCTTCAAAAGAAACCCTACAAAAAAAGGAAACTAATAAAAATGTACAATATTTATATTTCATGTATTACCTAGGTTTTGGTTTCTTTGACATCTTAATAGTATTTGCAACTCCAAATAGAAATCATTTTTGACAGTCTTCAGCTAAATGGGAGATAGGTTAATTATTCATATCCTTTTTTATTGTTTTGCAGATTTTATGAGCAAAACTATGCCATGCAATACATGCAGGAGGAGAGATGGAAATAGGCAGGATCATTTAAAATCTGACCAGGATCTTCTTTCTTCCAATTAATGAACATTACTATAAAAACAGTGGAGAACTGTGGTACTGCAAAGCCTTATTGTTGTTTGCCTGTTTCAAGCAGACGCCCCTTTGAAAAGCTGAAAAGACATGTTCATGTCTTGAAGTACGAAGCATTTGGACCAATTTCCATAAATCACAGAGACATAGAATAGCGCCTTATCAGGAATTGTTCCATTTCAAACACAGGTGATGGGATTATATGTAAAATATTTTGAAACCTTTTCCACTAAAAAGAAACCCAACAGAGACAGATGGCAAGTCCAGAAAAAGCATCAATCTAGAGATATTTTATTTTTCCTGGGGTTACTTCAATCCTCCCTCCCCTTGCAGGCTGAATCACACAAATGAGGCAAATGTAACTGTGATTAGAGACTTTCTGAGATGAAATTTGTTCCCCAGTTTTGAGGTTGCCAAATTCTTTATCGCAGGACCAATGGAATGTTAGAATTTTGTTGGTCAAACGTTCATCCCTTCAGAAATTTGTCTCAAATATATAAAAATAAAAAGTATTTTCATTTTTAAAAAATCTGTTCAGTGCATTAGTCTTTTTATCGATGATAGTCACAATTCCTAGTCAAACAGACAATAGTTTAATTATGAATGATGGAAACATATGTAGACATGATTTTGATTCTTACTGTAAAAAAAATATAAATAGAGGTTATGTTTAATCATATATTTATTTATCATTCAATTGAATATGATTTATGTTCCAAGAAAGTGAAGGCTTTTCTTCCTTGATGGCACAAAATTATCATTTCAAAATAAATCCTTGTTTTTGATAAAGTGAACACAGAACATGGCCCAATTAGGTAATAGAATAGAAATTGAGAAATCTGGTATCCTTATGGGAGAGTCAACACTATTTGTTTTCCCCTTCTGAATCATCAAACATTGTATGCCATTTTCAGTCCTATCTCACTGGATTTTTTTTCCACACAAACTTGCCTTGTAAGGAAGATTTGATTAGTACTCACATACCTTTCTTTATAAACATAAAAACCCTGATTTTTATAGCAGTTATCACCCCAGAACATACTCTCCAATTTACCATGATATTAAGGTGAAATTTAAAACAATATATAATGAGTTGCAACTTTCTGACACTGATTATGAAACCCTTGTTACATTGTGGCCCTGGACATATTTAATAAAAACGTAAAACAAAGGATGGTAATGTAAATAGAGCTGAGGGGATCATTTTGGTGAATCCTTCCAGTATGTGACTGGAAATGCAAAGCTGTAGGTACCAGTGCAGACAGCATTGTGAATTAGATAGAAATACTTATTATTATTTTTTAAAATTGACAATGTAAATTTAGTTTGTTGGGTCCAAATCCATTAACTTAAGAGTTTCATAAAACAGAAAGAAACATTTTCTGTGTTTTACTTTGCATTTAAGGGCAAATGACAATGCCATCTCCATTTCTCATTTTGCATCACTTTGGCATTTGTTATCCATAAAGACTACATTATAAAATTGAATGCTTTTTTCTCTTTGCCTTCGGTTAACATTAAATAAAGTTTCATAGAATCTATTGAATACATTTGGATGACATAAAGCTTAAGGAAATTAATCTATAGTGAAGACATCAAACTTAAGGAAATTAAAAAGCTTCCTTTGTAATAGTACTATGTTTATATATATTTTCCCTGCCCCCACCTCCCTTCCTCATGCGAGCCATATTTTATTAGGAACAGTAGTTGAAATCTGATTTATTGAAATTATATTATTTTTCATTTATGTCAAACATGTGGGGAGACCTTCTTTGCATTTGAGAAATATATTTATATAGTTATTTAAAGCAAATCCTAAAAGGATCATGGAAAAAGGATATCAAAAAGGCAAGTGTACCTCACCTTACAGGGAATTTTCCAACATTGCTATGCTCTATAGATGTGGAGGCAGCAAATTACACCACTCAGGTTTTTGAAGTGTTTGCAGATAATCAAAAGTTATCAGCCTCCTGCATGTTGGCACAAAGTTACAGTTGGATAGCAGTTTTTCTAATGGTTTCAAAACTGCATGGGGGAGGGAAAGATAAAATATTCTTTCTGATGCAGAAAATGTGTTGGAAATCCGGAGTGAAGACTGGCGACGCTGTTCATCTAGCATGCTTGCCTCTAAATATATATAGCGTTTTCAGCCTGATTTTCATTTGCTGGCCTTTCATCTGTATTTTCTCCCATCTTTTCCTTGCCTTAATATCCTTCCTTTCAGGTCTGGGATACTTCCCTCCCCCAATCCCCCATCCTCAACATTTGAGCTAATAAGATTTGGCATTATATAGAAAGATAAATCTAACATCAAAATTCTTGCTCCAGGAAAAAAAAGTAGCAAAAAAAATTCAGATCTTCTGTTACACCCATATATAGTATTAGTATGCAGTTCTGACAGCAATGTCCACAACAACACTGGAAATAAGTGGTCTGCAGACTGTATTTTCAGAATTTTTTTTTTCAATGAATTTAAGAAATTTCCTAATCATTGCTTTTTCACTAATTGTCCACCTGCTAACATGCTGTAAAATAGAATTTGCAGCATGAACCACAGAATTCAGGTGCTGAGCTTCTCTGTGCATAGTTCATATTGATGATAGGAACCATCTGGAATGGGGAAATTATTGAGGGATATCCTGAAAATTGGCTCTCCTTCGATGTGCACTTAGTGGCAAGAACTGTGGAGGATGAAGTCAAATGTTCAATCAAGCAACCAAACAATGTTGTCAAATACAGTAAAAAATAATGGAACATAAAGACTTGTTCCATTTTAGGCTTGGCTATATTTAATCATAGGAATCAATTAAACAAGGGGATAAGCATTTGATCATCATGAGAGAAGATCTTATTGCACCTGTGAAAAAAGTTGCCACACAAAGGCCAAATGTGTGCTACTTGCAAACATTATTCCTCTTTTGTGGTATATTTCCAGTTATGGCCAGGTTGACAATGAATGTTGAGAATTGATTCAGGAAATGATTAACAGAGGCATAATTGTGATAGGGTTGTAAAAGAACAAGATATTGATACAGTATAGTCACTAAGTCCCAAAGTGCTTTTCCAAAAGGCAACTGAACTTTCTTGGTTTTATTTTTCTTTGAAAATGTTTCACTTGTCATCCAAGGAATGGATTTAAAGGAAAAAAAACCCCAAAAGGTCCACTTGTCTTTTAGAAAAGCACCTTTGGGACAATCATGACATGGATGATTGAAAATCTTCATAGACACTTGAATTAAAGGTTTAATATATTTGGGGGTATTTCTACTGAAAATGTTTTCAACATTGGCAAGCCTTTAGAAAAATGAAGTGGAAAAGAACTTAAAAAAGGAAGAAGAGCTGATATTGATAGCAAGGCATTATAGTTAAGGGTAATTTATATTTAAGAAGCTGGAAAAGAAGTAGGTTGTAAGCAGGAACAGCTCAGTATGTATATTCCTTCTCTCCAATCTCTGATATGTAAGTGATTTATGAATGTGCTTAATTCCCATTTAGGAAGTCAACTAAACTGTGATACATGAGGTTAGCCTCCGTTGGAACTTGTAGAAACTTCAACAATAAACTACTTTACTCAAAGTTTTTTTTTAATTTTATTGGTTTTTAAAAACAAACATAAACAAACAAAACATAAAAACATCAAGCTATCTTCCATAGGTGTACATACAGTGTGCCGGTTGGTTTACAAATTGTTTTGTGCTTCCATTTCATAGTCTTCAATTACAATTACATTACATATAATCCCATATTGTCAATCAAAAATTAAATACCTTAGTATCATTATTAATCAATCATTTGACTATACTTTTATTCATTCATGTTTTACACGATAGCCATAATTTACTTAGTTTGTTTTATAAAAGTTCATATTATCATCCCAAATCTATCCTAAAATCATTTTGTAGATATAATAAGAAAGAAGTACATCTTTATATATTTATTATTTTTAAAAGTCTACATATTTCATTACTGTATTGTCTAACCATTGATAGAAAAGATCCCAAATTTTATAAAATTGTTTATCCTCTTGTTCTCTAATTTCAAATATTAATCTACTCATTTCAGCACATTCCAATATTTTCTTAATGATTTCCTCCTGTGATAGTGTTTTCTCATTTTTCCAGTTTTTAGCAAACACAATCCTAGCCGCTGTTAACACATTTACAATCAGGTATTTCAAGTCTTTACTATGTATTTCAGGTAAAATTCCCAATAAAAATATCTCTGGTTTCAAGTCTATATGTTTTTTTGTCATTTTTTCCAACCACATGTGGATTTTAGTCCAGTATTTTTTAGCATCTGCGCAAGTCCACCACATATGGTAATATGAGCCAGGTGTCTGATGATATTTCCAACATTTTTCGGATTTATTCTTGAACATTCTTGCTATTCTTGTCAGGGGAAAATGCCACCTGTAAAACATCTTATACAAATTTTCTTTATATGCTGTTGACATTGTCATTTTATAATTTTGAGACCACAATTTTTTCCATTTCTCTAAATCAATCCCATATCCAAAATTCTTCCCCCAAGCAATCATAATTTCTTTAACTTGTTCTTCTTCTAGTTTAATTTCTAATAAATATCCATACAATTTTTTAATCACCTTTTCATCAGTACCTGTCAAAATCTTATCTAAGTCAGTCAGTTTATCATAGAAACCTTCTGTTTTAGAATCTTTATCATACCTTGAATGTATTTGCGCATATGAAAACCAATTCATCTTTATACCTTGTTCCTCTAGTTTGTGCATAGATTTAAGTTCACCCTTTTCATTCAATATTTCACCATATCTAACTGTTTGTTCCTTTTTGTATGTTATAGGATACAAAAATGCTTCAATAGTCAATAACCAGACTGGAATTTTCAAATAACATTGTCTTTTAATCTTCTCGCAGTTTAACCACAGAGACTCCCGTATATAATGTCTTATAAAATACCCCTGTGTTTTAGTTCCTTTGTACCATAAAAAAGCATGCCACCCCAACAACAGGTCATGTCCTTCTAATGCCAACAATCTAGTATTTCTTAATGTTATCCATTCCTTAACTCACATCAGTTTTGTAGCTTGGTAGTACAACTCCCAATTAGGCAAACCAAATCCTCCTCTAATTCTAGCATTTTGCAAAATTTTTAACTTTATTCTCGCTTTCTTACCTTGCCATATATATTTCAACACAAATTTATTTAAATTTTCAAAGTAGTCTTTTCCAAGCCTAATTAGAATTGTTTGAAAAAAATTCTGGGTAATATATTCATCTTGATTGTTGAAATTCTCCCTATTAGTGACAGTTGTAACTTTTCCCATTTCGCCAAATCTAGTGCTATCTGCTGTTTAAGTTTAATATAATTATTCTCTTTTAATGTACTACATCTTGCTGTCAAATATTTCCCCAAGTACTTGATCTTATTCATGACCTGAATTTTCAATAGATCTGCCAGTTCTTCCTTTTGTCTTAATAGCATATTCTTTGTCAAAATCTTTGTCTTATCTTTATTTATTTTCAAACCAGCCACCTTTCCATATGTCTCTATCTTTCCTATCAATTTTGATGCTGTTTCTAAAGGGTCTTCTAAGATGAAAACCGGATCATCTGCAAATGCTTGCAGCTTAAATTCTTCCTTTTTGATTTTCATTCCTTTTATATTTTTTCATGTCTAGTATTTCTGTTTAACACTTCCAAAGTTAACACAAACAACAGAGGTGATAGTGGGCACCTTTGTCTTGTTCCTTTTCTTATATTAATAGAGTCTGTCAGTTCTCCCTCTATCATTACCTTTGCCATTTGCTTATAATATATAGCTTCTATTGCTTGAATAAATTTTCTAGCAAAACCCATCTGTTTCAACAGTAATAACATGAATCGCCAATTCACAATATCAAATGCCTTCTGTGCATCTAGAAATATCAGAGCCATTTGTTTTTCAGGATGTGCCTCATAGTATTCCAAAGTATCCAAGATTACTCTCATATTGTCTTTAATTTGTCTCTTTGGCAGAAATCCATTTTGATCAGGATGGATAAAATTATTTAAATATTTTTTAAGTCTTTCTGCCAATATTGAAGCAAAGATTTTATAATCTGCATTTAGTAGAGAAATGGGTCTATAGTTCTTAATTTGTAATGGATCGGCCTCCTCTTTTGGAATAAGTGTAATGTAGGCTTCTGACCATGATTTAGGTATCTTCTTCTTTAACATAACTTCATTCATAACTTCTAGCAATGGAAGATTCAACGATTCTTGTAATGTTTTATAAAATTCTGCCGGAAGTCCATCTGTGCCTGGTGCCTTTCCATTATTTTGCTTCTTGAGTGGTTCAGTTAACTCCATCATTATATTGCTTTCTAACATTTTTTCAGTCTCTTTAGGTATCTGAGGTAAATTAGCATTCTGTAAGTACTGCTTAACCCTTTCCTCATCAATATTCTCTTGCATATATAATTTTCCATAGAAGTCTCAAATGATTTCCTTCTTCTCTTTGCTACCATGGCAAACTTGGCCTTGGTTATCTATTAATTGCAATATTTTCCTTGATTCTTTCTCCTTTCTTAGTTTGTATGCTAACCATCTACCTGGTTTGTTTACATCTTCAAAGTAGTTCTGTTTAGCACCTCTAATTTTCTGTGCTAATTCTTCTTTTTCTATTTGACCCATTTTGTGTTTAATTATATCCATTTTTAGCTTGATGTCCTTTTTCTGTGGCATTTTCTGTAGCTCTTTTTCAAGTCTTTTATGCTCATCCTCTAGGGCCTTAGAAGCTAGGCTTTTCATAGTATTCCTTTTCCTTGTATAGTCTATTATCAAGCCTCTAACATATGCCTTCATTGTATCCCATACATTCTGAATTGATGTGTCTTCTTTTTTGTTTTCTCTAAAGAAAAATGCCAATTCTTTCTCCATCCACTGTGTGAAGTCTTTTTCCTTTAAAATAGTATTATTTAACATCCATCTAGATCTTCTTTTTTGTCCTTTCCATTTAATTGTCATTGGATTGTGATCTGCCCAAGTACTTGTTTCAATATTTATTTCTTGAATGTTAGATATTAATTCTGCTGACATCCATATCATATCTATTCTGGACCATGATAAGTGTCTATTTGAATAGAAGGTGTATTGTTTAGTTTTAGCATTTCTTTCTCTCCATGTATCTTTTAAGTTTATTTCATCTACCATTTTAAAAAAAAGATTTAGGGAGAGTCTTTCTGTTTTGCTTTATTGTTTTCTGTGCTGTATAGTCCAATTTATTGTCTGCAATTCCATTAAAATATCCCATCATAACTATATTAGCATAGTCCAGTTCAATTATTTTCATATGTAATTTTTTGTAGAATTCTTCTTGTTTGTCATTCAGAGCATAAATTGCAATCAGGAGTGTTTTCATATTATTGTCCATTATTTCCACCATTAGTATTCTTCCATCATCATCGGTATAGATCAATTTTGCTGGGGTGGTCTCTTTAATATATAAAACCACTCCTCTTTTCTTACATTGGGTCAAGGAAGTAAATATTTTCCCTAATTTTGGCTGTACCAACAATTGTTCATATTGTTTTTTTATATGTACTTCTTATAGACAAATTATATCAAATTTTAATTTCTCTAATTTATGAAAGGTTTTCCTTCTTTTAATGGCTGAGTTATGTCCATTTATATTAATTGTAATCAATTTTTTCTCTTCCATGGTTATATTTTATAGTTAGGTTTAGCTAACTAGATCTTAGTTCACATTGTTCTTTGGCTTCCACCTTTCCATCTACTGCGCCTTCTTCTTTTTCAGTCGCCATGTGGCAGTTCTCTTGGAATTCAATTAGTGAGATCTCTTTTTCTGCCTCTTCCTCTTTCCTTCCAAAAAATTCTGTATAAAATAATTCCGCTTTCTCAATTGAGTCAATTCTATGTCTCTGTTCTTGCCATGTGAACATTAAACCTTCTGGAATCAGCCATCTATAATTCACCTCTTTTTTAAGTAGCATTTTAGTCAAGAATCGGTATTCTCTTCTCATCTCTCTCACTCTTCTGGGTATTTGTTTCAAGACCACAATCTCCTTGTCTTTGTATTTAAGTGTTTTCTCTTTTGCCACTTGCAATATTTGTGTTTTAATGGCTTTCTTTGTAAATCTAATGTGAACTTCTCTTGGTAAGCTATTTCTCATCACATATCTTGTGAAAACTCGATAAACCTCATCTATTCCATCCATCATCTTCTCTTGAGTTATTTCAAAAGCTTCAGCCAGTATTTCTATCATTATCTCAGCTAAGTTTTGTCCTTTTTCTTCCTCTATGTTTTGGAATCTAAGATAGAATTCTGATCTATCCATCTCCCATCTCAACATACCACTTTTATCTTGTTCAACCACCATTAATCTATTATCAATATCTCCAATACTTTACTCAAAGTTTGTTGAGAAAGAATGTATTTATTATAATCAGTTTCTTCCAACCCAGCAACAATCAGTGAACCCGAATTAAGCCAGCACTGAGAGCATCTGCCTCTCAGTGCTTTTTATTACCCAGTCCCACACCATTCTACTAACATCCACCCTCCCCGTTAATCCCACTCACCTCCACCCCACAATGCTAAACGCAGCTAACCTTCTGATGCTAATCACGCCCACCACATTCCATCCCATATATTCAATTACTCCCCCCCTCAGTCCGTTCCATATACTTCTATTGCGCAAACACACAGCAAAACTAAGACAAAGCTCTGATCAACTTAAGCCATCTTTCATCAGCTGTTCTGTTCCATTGAGCTACTGTGCCTAGCCGCACTGGAGAGGAGTGGCAACCCCTCCCCCACCAGTTCCTGTCAGGTGGTTGTGCCCATAATGAGATGTCAGTTCCATGGACATCTAGCAGGTTTGGCAACAACAGGAGTGGTGGACCCCATCTTTTCCAGGTTACCATGTCAGGCTTTCCATCATAGAACTGGTCGGCGGGACCTTTGAAGCCCGATACATGATTGCTAGTATCTCAAAAGATCCATGTGCTCCAAAATGTAGTCCTTAAAGTAGTATTTTCATTTATGTATTCCTCCCAAACTATAATGGCAGTATTGTCATTAGTATTAGCAACAGCCATCTCTTATCCTGAATCTTTGGCCACATTTGATTGGATCATTCACCACATTTCAAAATGAGTATTCTTGAAGACACTAATCGAACAGAGAAATATTGTGTACCACAATCAATTTGGAAGGATGTCCTTCAAATCAGAAAACATAATATGCTGCATTTTTTTGTTTCTGAAAAAAACAACTAGAAGTATGTCACCTTACATTGCGTGTTTTAAAAGTATTTGAAATATTTGAAACAATAGTATACTTCCAGAAATGTTTTTAATGCATAAGCATTTTTGCCTGTAAAAATATATGATTGTATTGCCACTTTAAAAAATATTCTCTAGCTGCATAGTGGAAAGATTAATTCCTTGTACCATATTTTTGGACATGCTACAAAAATCTCCCTTCCCTGTTACAGAACTATTTTTGAAACTAACTTAAAAAAAAAAAAAATCAAGGCTTCGGATAGCAGCTCTGCTGCTACATCACCAACTGAAAAAAAAGAAAAGAAAAAAAAAGTCCAATTTACTTTCCCTTTCAGATCAGCCTGGAGAATGAGCCTACATCAAATTGGTACGATCAAGGAAGATATTGCTTGCAGCATACTCTCACAACTTTCAAAATGACTCACAAGGGTTGAAAAGCTGTATGTGCATTGGTAATGAAGAAGAAAACAGCAGGGATAGTAGAGATCAGCAATCCCAGCTTTCCCTTATAACTCATAATATTAAATTTCCAAACAAAAAGAGGTAAGCAGTAAAACGTGAACCACAATAGATCGTTCAAGCATAATGGCAAATATAGTTTGAAAATATAACCATCACTTATAGAAATGCATCTTGAATTTATGGGATAATCAAGATTTTTTGCTTAAAGCTCAAGTTGGCTAGCTATAATGTAACAGTGTTTATGTATTTCTGCAATATCCTACATGAGTCTCGCTGCTATGAAATCTCAGAAAAAATCAGTAGGCTGTTTTGGAATGAACAAAAGCTATCAGATTTAATATATATTTTAATAGATGACTGTATGTTAAGCAGAAAATGTTTATTTGGTTTGGAAAAGCATGCAATATAGCAAAAGAAGCTGTTCAAATATATTTGCTTATCAAATATTTTGTACAATATATCTTTGCAGTAAAAATTCTGGACTCCATATTATTAAAATGAATCTTTAGCGTTAGAGGTTTTGGAACTTAATAAGAGGACTCCAAAGAACAGGGCTGCAAATCCATGATGCAAAAAATTCAGACTACAATTAAAAGATAACCAAGAGTTATCTGTTTGCTGCCATCTAATGGCTTTTTGGAATTCTGCAGCCAGCTGTAGTATTCTAAAAGGAGAAACACTCCTAATCTGGATTATTTATGGTTTGCCCCAGAGTTTAATTACTTTATAATTATTTGGCTTTAAAATCTACTCCACTGGTGTTATTTCATCCTTGTATTTCTAGTGATTCAATCACAAAGAAGCCCCAGTGATGTTTTCTAATGGAGATAAAACATTTACATGTGATTGATTAAATGGGGTCCGAATTTTAGGCCTCACTGTCTGGATGTATTTTAATTGGCAATACTGAAAAAATCTGGAATAACCAGTTTCAAAACTGATGCAGCAGATGATTGAAGAAATCTCTGCATTGACATAAATTATACTGAATCAAAATAAGTATTACTGAGCTAAAATGTACAAATAGCATCACCTGATAGAGCAGTGGTCAGGGAACAGGGGTAAATTACCCCAAATGGGGTAAAAGTGAAAATCTGGGGGTAATGAGGAGGTTGCGCTGGCCAATGGCGGAACTATCGGCATAGCAGCAGTTATTAAAACACCCTTGAGGCAAATTTATCCCCTCCACCCCACCCTTGTTTCCTGGGTCAGAAATGACTCCAGGCTAGATTCTGCAAGAGCCGCGCCGCCCGTTTTTTAGGGAAGGCGAGCTTCTGGCATAGGGCAGAGCATTTTGGGAAAAGGGACGCTTTCCCCGCTGCGATGACCGCACGCTTCGCGCAGTTTGTGTCACCGTGGCTCCCAAATATCATCCTCCCTTCCCGCTTCCTCGCCCCCAGGCCCTGCCTGCCTGCCAACTAGCCAGCCAGCCCGGTTCCCTCCCCGAAGCCTCTCATCACTGCCAGGCACACAGGAAGCGAAGAGGCACCTGCAACTGCCGCCTTGGCCCCGAGAAAATTCCCAGAAGCCCTCGGGAAGCCTGGTGACATTTCATTCCCTGGAGCGAGCTATCCCGCCTTCTTCCCAGCCGCGGGGGGAGGGCACCTCCTCCCGCCTCGACCTCCAAATTATGTGTCAGCAGCCTGAGGTGGCCGGGAGGGGGAGAGGCCGGGAGGGGTAACGTCTGCGTTTATAAATTTTTTGGGGGGTAAGAGGTAAAAAAGTTCCCTGACCCCTGTGATAGAGGGTGGGTGTGCTTGGGGTTTTTTGTCCACATATTGCTTGTAAAAAGCCATTTCCCATTTGGAACAGTAGAAGGAAACACATAGAGCTCTTCTGTATTTTGTTCTCTCTTTTCTAGGAGAGAGAGAACAGGGAAATTTTAAGGGTTTTTGGATTTTCAGTTCTTTCACTGTTTGACTAATCCCTGGCTATTTTTAAGGATTTTCCAAACTGGAAAAAAGCAAAGTCCAGAGGTTGGTAGAAAGGTGACAGTAGAGAGGATAGAAATCTGCAGCTGAATATCCATCTTTTGAGAACAGAAATTACTTGATGAACTCATAAGAAAACATCTAACAATTCAATGGCTTCCAAGATTACAGCCTCTGTCAATCTACCCGCTGATTGTTCACAGCACTGCTTTGGCTCTCTCCACTACAGCTGTTAAACCGGCAACTTGCTTTTAACTTTAGAATATATATGATTTAAAATGAATTCAAATAGATGAAAAACAATTATTAACATTCATGAGTGGGAGCCTTTAACTATCTGAAAATAGTTAGTGTGTTTTTGTAATGGTTTGCTTTGCCTTTCTTTGAGCTTATTAAGTTCAGTGAATTATCCATCTCTTCCGTGAGCTGTTTACAGCTATTTGTTCCCAACATTAAATTAAATGTAAGTTGTTCCTCTTTGGTGCTGCAATTTTCTCTGTCATTCTCTATTTCTCCAATCACCCTTCTACATTGCTCAGTTTCTACCTAAGAAGTCTGTTGCTACCTTTATTACCTTTGAAAGGAGGCTGTGTATTAAAGATGTGTTCTATTAACTAAGAAGATATTCTGTTACTCTTCTAAATAAAAATGAATTAAGTTGAAGAGTTTTATTAATTCCAAATGCCTTCAAATATGCATTAGCACAAGAACAAAATATTCTTTGTTTTTATTTTTAGATTGCTCACAAATCGCCTCTCTACTCTCTTGATTTTGGTAAGCAAGCTTAGGCTTTATTTGAATTTTTTAACAGGAAATCAGTGTAGTACATAAATAAATAATTCACCAGAATTTATTAGCAGACTTGAAACAAAAATGTAAAAAACCTATCATGGCCAAAAATATTTTCTAATAAATGCAACACATGAAATTTTGATGGTAAGCATATTTCCTATTTTATCATTAAAACAATCCACGTTTGTCATTAAAATATCAATATTAAAGTCTGTTTCCCTTGAAGTGCAACCTATTTCCGTGCATCGCTAAAAAGGCTGCTGGTCTCACTGGAATCAGTGAAATTTTCTTGTAAATCAACCAAGACAGGATTAGACTGAATGGCTCCTACAGCTATTAGTTATCAGTTGGGGGAAATGCACAAACTGCTTTCCTTTCCATCAGTAGCTGCAGATTGAAACTAAAGGAGAAAATCGTTTAGAAGGACTCCCTTCACATCCCTCACTCTCAGCAATGTTTGATGCTTGAAAGTGATATAAAGCAAAAAAAAAAAAAAAGCTAGCTGTCAGCTATTATCACCAAAGAAAGCTAAAATCCCCCCACATCAGTTCATGGAAAAGTTCAAAAACAATATATTGAGTGAGCTATAGAGGTATTAACTCTTTAGTAATTCTGAAGACTGATTGCAAAAATAAAAGGCAGCATCTCCCCCTTCCCCCCACCCCCGCCTCTTAGTCAGAACATTTAAGGTAGAAGGATAGAGATCTCAGGAGAACATTTGCTATTCTTAATTGTGCTGAAGTCCAGACTGCACATCGTTTGCTAATCCTGCATGAATGAATTGATAGTGAAATAAAATCAAAAGCTCATGAAATTGCACAGGCTTTTGGAAGAGATGATGGCTTAAGAAAAGAAAGAAAAAGGAACCTTTGTGCATTTTTTGCATTGATTACTCTTTTCTTAACAGTATTGCTGAAAGATAAAAACACAACAAAATCGGTACCGTAAATGTTTTACTAAAGCTCTTTAATTTTCACTTTGAGTCTTCATTTACTGTTAAGTCATGGTGGGCAGTGTTTTAAGGGTCAGCAAAATTTCCTGGCTTTCCAAGGCATTATAGATCACCTGGTGACATAATATTACTGGGGGGTGGGGGGGCGGGGGGGGCGGAAAGAGCATCATTATTGAGCTCCTTTTTTTCATGGGGTGGGAGGAGAGGCTTGAAGATGACAATGAGAGCAGTTTGCTTTATAAAGCCATCACGTTCCCATTGCCATCCTTAAGGTCGTCCTCCCAAGAAACCAATGGAAAAAAATGGTTCAAATTCTTAAAACCTCAGCTCTTACATTTTAAAGAAAACAAAATTTACCCACACATAGTTCACTGAAATCCAGGCATTTTGTTACCAAATGTCGGCACTGCAAATTCAGGCTAACAGAGTGTTCCAGATGGGGTTCTCTATTATGTAACTTTAAAAAAGGTTCATTGTTAAACATTCTAGGTCATCGCAATCCATTGAGTACCACTAACTAGTTTAAACTAAAGTAATTGATGTTTCTCTCTCTTTTCAGCACTTGTTTCTTTTTTAATATGGAAGTTGACAAGAAACTAAAAGAAGTATCTCCAGATATACTAGGACTACAGTTCCTAGAATTCCCAACTTATAAATTTGAAAGGTATCTAAAATTAATGAAAATATTTTAGTTACAGATTATCCCAGAATACTTATATTTAAGAAATTTTTAAAATCTTAAATTTAAGAGTATTTAAGAACCCCAAGATTATTTTTCAAACACATTTTTATGTTCTTATCTATTTCTTTATTAGAAATTAGCATAGCACTCAGCACACTATTTCATTCTACCATTTCTATGTTTTTACCACCTCCCAAAAAATAAAATAAAAAATAAAAAATAGACAAATACTACACAAACACATTCACATGTGCCAAATTGAGACAAATGGCAGAAACATTGGCCGATGAGAGAAAACGTCTAAGATTCACAATCAGACAAAAAGTATGTAGCATATTTAGGATGCCATTGGTTTAATCAGTGTTCATTTTAACCTATTTCTAACATTTATATGCATGCTTTTTTTTTCTTCCAAAGGAAATGAGAGTGGCATAAAATAAGGCAAAAATGTATTTTGTAATAACAATTCTCTCTGTGGCCAAAATAGCTGGGAGGACGGCAAAGCCATAGTAAATCGTTTTGTCTTCCAGAATGGAAAAAGTGAAAGTGAATCTCAGGGATGCAGCCTGTCACAAGAGCAGCATTTATGCACACTGACAGTTAGTGAATACCTGGAGCGCCGGACAGCAAAAAGGCCCCTGTGAAAGATCTCCTTTCTCAGGCAAAATTATACTGAAAAATGCAGCTATTCAGGTGACCCGATCTCAAGCTGTTTAGGGTTGGTAAAAGCCCACATTTTAAACCGTTCCTGGAAATGAATAGGCAGTCACTTTGTACAAAGGGGCAGGGAAGAGCCATATAGGTCATGCCTGTAAAGATCCCACTGTTGATGAATTATCCAAATTATTTTTTATGAGATAGGTTTTAGAATTAAAGGCGTATAGCTTTATTATTTGAGATTACTCAGTTCAGCTTGGCTAGTGTATTAGAGAAAGAAAGACAAAAACTGCATAAAAATAAAACTGCCATTTTCCATTTGAAAAGACTGGCATCTTTGACTGCATACCTAAAATTATAACATTTCCTCACAGTGACTGAAAGGAACAAGCACCGAGTTTGCTTGTTCATTTTGTTTATTTGCTTAATTATGTCACACATTTATTTGAACAGAAGGGATTAAAAAAATAAAAGTAAAAAAAAAAGATTGCTGACTTTTGCCACTTAGGTACAAGAACAAACATTTCTTCCAGAAATATTACTTAGTGACTACTTATATTTCTCAAGTTCAGGAAATTCGCCTCACAAATAGAATTGAACATTTAGCACCACTCCACACAGATACAACCAGTGGTGGGATTCATCCAGTTCACACCACTTCAGGAGAACCGGTTGTTAACTTTCTGAGCAGTTTGGTGAACTGGTTGTTGGAAGAAATCATTAGGGCAGAGAACCAGTTGTTAAATTATTTGAATCCCACCACTGGATACAACGTTGGCTATTTTGAAATACAGGAATCATAAATCAAGCATGGGTTATATGACTAGGAGACAGCGTCTTCTTTTTTTTAAGGGAGTGGGTGGATTTGATATGAAATTACGAAAATAAACATATATTCTAGTACTGTCATACGTACACTCACTCTCTCTCTCTCTCTCACACACACACAGCATGCACAGTTGTACCTAGTTTAATTGAAGGAATTTGACTTAATTTTCTATCTTTACATCAGTTTTTTTTTTCTTTCAAAAAAGGAATTAGGTATCCTACAATACACAATAAAATTTTGTCTTTTTTCCTTTTTAAATTTTAATTTGTTTATTTTTCAAATCTTCCTCTTTTTCTTTTTTCCTCCCTACCATTTGTTTTTCCTCCCTGCCATACATTTGTTCATTAATTGATATAATCTGAATTAGGCAGATTGGCACACTATCTTTGAAAGCCTCCCCCACAATTGAAAATTATTGAAGTGAGGCTGTGGTCAAAAAGAGGCTTTTCCAAACTAGGCCCTCCAGCTACATTGCGCTATACATTCTGTCATCCCCTGGATGCCAAATTGCTAAGCAGGGGGAGACTGAGCTAGCATAGCATATTAATATATATCCTTTGATGTGCCTTGAGGTTCAGATAGCTTCTAAACTGTTCAGTGAAGTCTTTGGTTATTCCGTTTATCAAACATGCTGGAAAATGTAATAATCTCCATTGATATTAAGGAAGGAACTGAAAATGAATGCCAGCTACTGATTAGAATTTTTGGCCTATACACTATTGTTATGCCTGTAATGCTTTAACTAACGTTTAAACTGCACCTTTCTTCTCTCTTACTAAAGCTGGATGTGGGAGGCATTACCTTAATGAAAAAAGGCAAATGGAAACAAGCTGCATATTCTTTTCCTTATATAAGTTGCTTGTTCATTTCTATTTCTATTTATTATTCATCAAAGTGCTTAGATACTTAAAGCTGATTACAGAAGATGTAGCTAATGGTAAATGCATCAAGATTGGGAATTGGCTCCTATTTGTCTCAGGAGAACAGCTTTATCTTTCTCTCTGCCTGTATTCTCTTTGGAAATATTATTCTACCTTGCTTCTGTTATGCAAAAATCTTACCATTTTGCCTCTTCACTTTTATCACTCAAAGCAAGACATAGTTTGTGTATGAAAGATCCCCTAATAAAGTGCATTACACATTTTAGCTTGTCTTTTTAAAACCCCTCCCTTTTCAAATCTTAATTTTACAAATATCTAATTTTTCATCAGTCAGATTTTTGCTAAACTCTCCTTCCTTAATAGCTTCTCATAACCTATTGTTAACCTAGAATTGTTAATCAAGAATATCTATAGCTGTAAACAGTGCAGATAAATCCATCAGCCATCAGTTTTAATGGATAAAAACAGGAATTAAAGAAGAAAGACCAAACATGATCATGACAAGCATGGAAAAACACAGTAAAACAGAAAAATAACAGAAAGGGAAGAGAAGGAAAAAGTGAATATAAGCAGTTCTACAATGTGTACCATGACAGGAAATACCTCTGTCTTCAATCTTCTAAATAAAGCAATCTCAGTTAGTAGGCAGAATCTGACAAAACCAGACAGGAGTTCAAACTGATCCAAGAAACTAGAACATATGGCAGATTTCTATAAATGATTCCAGTTCAGTAAAGCTATAATTTCAACTGCAATTTTGTAGACTAAACAATCTATCTCATTAAAAAGGAAAAGGAAAACAACAAAAACATCCTTTGAGGACACAGGATGAAATTATTAATATAATATCAAAAACACAAATTTACAAAAATAAATAGTACAAATTTATTTCTCCAACTGACTCTTGTTAATCTATTTTAAAACTGCTTTACTTAGCCCATGATTTAGCAAATTTTATTCCCCTCCCCCAAATATATTAGAAATCCCTTGACTCACTTTACCATTAAAAAATTTACACAAAGGCAAATATTACAGTGGTTTTAGGATATGGCAGAATTAGTTATGTTCCTTTCTACCCATCACCTCACTAAAAATGGAGTACTCCAGTAGTAATTTTCTCATTCTTTGCTTGCCTTCAGCTTAGTCATAGACCATCATTATAATCAGAATATCAATGAATAACATTACAATTCTTCTAAAAATACAAGGAAATATCATAATAAAATAAAACTGAAGATTACTAGTGTGGAATTATAAAATAAAACACCAAATAAAATTGCAATTTATAGTCTAAGTTAAAAGTTAAGCTAGGTATCTACTGCATAAGAAATAAGAGGACCTATATAAAAAAATTAAAGCTATCCTAAATTGTAATGAGCCTAATATTTGCTTAGACCTTCTGGAAGTTGATTTGGATAAATCAAATAAAGAAATAAGGTAATTGCCAAAAATCATTGTGGCTATCAAAGCTGACACTAGTCAGGGCATAAAATAACCAAAGGAAGCTGTACAAGACCAGAAAATGTGGACACAGCTAGTCCATAGAATTGCCAAGAATCAGACACAATTGAATGGATAACATCATCATCATTGCAAGAATAATCCAAACAACTAGAAGTGAGATGTTAACAAGTTCAAACACAGTGAAAGGAGGGGGGAAGGAACAGGAAGGGAGGGAGGGAGGAAGGAAGGAAGGAAGGAAGGAAGGAAGGAAGGAAAGTTATGGATATAGTAAATCATGCTCACTTAAGATACTGCCCACCAATCATTTGCGTTAGCTCAAACACAGAATTGGGCTATACTGTTTGAAATCCCTATTTCCTAGTCAGCTAGCAAGAGGCTAAGCTATATCAGCCTCTGTTCTGCCTGGCTATTCTGTTATGAATGGAAAAGTATCCATCTTTTGAGTTTTCTGGAAAAGAGCGGTGCACAGTACCCAAAGTTTAAATTTCCCCCTCCTACAAGGGGAGAATTGCTGCTCTTTAATTATGCTATAAAATCTTTTCTCCAAAAGGGTGAAAGGAAGGCATTACAGGGGGTTAAGTGTAAAAATCTTCCAGTGTTTTTAGGGGCAATATTCTGCAGCTAATGAACAGGTAGACATTTCTGAGTTCACTTAATATAAGGTGGCCCCTGGCTGAGATCCTTTTGCTGGGCAGTATCTCTGCCCATTAGCTCATTTTCCCATTATAGTAAAATGCATGTCTTCATCACATTTGGAAATAGTATGTGAAGAGCTAATGTAGTGCATATAGTGTATATCCATACTAAGTAGCTCAGAAAACCTGCTGGCATTCCTAACAATGCTGGGCTAAATTAATGAATAATCTCAACTACATATCTTTTGGTTCAGTGTATGCTATACTGACTGTGCAAAATGCAGTTTAATTACATTTCTCATAGCTTTGTCTATGTGTAGGCTTATTTTCTGTTTATACTATAATGTATTATCTAAGCTTTTCATACTCCAAATGAAGCCAACAAAAGCCACCCCTGCTGCAATGAGATATTTATCCACTGTATTATAGAAATGTACATTTAGGGCTTTTTCGTTTGTTAAATATGTGAGTATACAGGACTATATGTAATACAAAGACTGACATTTTCAGACCAAATCACATACTTAGAAAAGGATATATGGTGGGTTGAGTTTTGTGTTTTTAGAGTTAGGGAACAATTTCTTTTCTCACTACACTTGAGTGTTTACCTAATACCAATAGCAGCTATTTTACATTTACTTAGTCCATCCTGAGAATAATTTGAAATTACAAACTTCATGGTTTTTAAATGCCAAGACCATTTATTTTCCTTTAGATATTTTTCCTTTCACTTTATTTCCCTATTTTTATAGCATGGTCTACAATGAAGAAATTTGGAAAACGGAAACTCTACATATGCTTTTGTGTTAATTTAATTGATCTTAGTATATATATATATATATAAGATCTTAGTATGTGTGTGTGTGTATATATATATATATATGTGTGTGTGTGTGTGTGTGTGTGTGTGTGTATCTATCTATCTATCTATCTATCTATCTATCTATCTATCTATCTATCTATCTATCTATCTTAAAGTTTTCTCCATCTGAAGATACTGATTTATTTTTCTTCTTTCCTTCATCCCACGCTGTGCTCAAAATTAGGGATCTGGCTATCAAATAATTTTCTCATAATATCATTTCATAACATAAACATGTTAAATTTAAGGACTTCTTTTCTTTCTCACTGAAAGAACATTTATGAATGTTATAATTCTTTCTACCAAATACTGAGGCCTACTGTAACCTGAACTAATCTTTTAAGTGTAATAGACTTAAAAATATATTGCTTTCTTGTGATGTTGCAGTGATTGGTGGATCTCAGCAAAAAACAAAACAAAACAGCAAATCTTGCAAAGATTGCTGAAAAAAACCAGGACTAGAAATAGGTGTCAAAATAAATAACTTTTAGCAGTCCTTATTTACACTGGAAATGTTGGCAATTCACTTACTAACAAACCACCTCCCAATTAGTTCATGTTAAGGGCTCTTACTCTCCACCTCTGACTTCAGTTCATTGGTCATTCATTAAAAAAATGCAGGGGCCTATAATCACTTACTTTCTTTTGGTTCTACTGTTTTCGATGACATAAATCTCTTTACAGTGGAACATTACATGCGTGACAGTAGTGTCAATTGTGAATTCCCCCTTTCTCATTTTCTCTTTTCAGTTGAAAGCATGGGATTTTCATGCAAATGCTGGAGCTCCCCAATCCCATCCCTTTCCTGAAGGCAACAGAATGACATCTCTATATCTGAGAATGAAATGCAACTCCACAGAAAGCAGTGAAAAATTCTCCCCACGTACATGAAAGGCCTCCACGTATTGTAAGTTTCAACTGTTTTCCTTCAGTTTTTGTTTCATTTATGTGTCCCCGTATGTTCCCCTACTCGAGTGATTTGCCATTTGATTCAGCCGGGTTAATCTTTATGGGTCTAATCAGTGTCCTTTTGCATGGAAACATGATCTGTGCCTTTCTGAGCATTTGTATGGCAGGCAGCTACACAGCGGCACCAATCATAATCCCTTCTCCCACAGTTAGAGCTACTAGAAAGGCTTAATCATATCCCAGAGGCAAAGATGAAACCGTATCTGCACAGCTACTGTTTGCTGTAGAGAGCTTTTGAAGTTACGCTTAAGATGTCTTTATTTCCCCCCCAGAAAGATCCTTCTCTCTTTCTTGAGATTCTTCATTCCGCTGTTGTTATGATGGTGGTTTCTCTCTCTTTTCTCTCTCTCTCCCCTCCCTCTCCCTCCCTCCCTCCCTCTCTCTATTTCATTCCAACTCTCTTCCATAAAGAATCAGGGAATGAGGAAGGGTTTCATTCTTCAAACTTTAGATCTTGGTAAGTGCATATTGTCACTGCTGTGATTGCTTGCATGTTTTCTTTTTTTCTTTTTCTTTCTATTTAGCTCCTTCTGGACAAAAGATATTTCTTCCTATGCTGATGTTGGAAACAACGTCGCAATTCATCTCCCCAGTTGTCCCCAGGGTAGGAATTAGTACATATTATATTTTGTTTCTTCAGCTAATCCTGTTTCTCTATCACAGTGATTTTTCTTCAATACCTGCTACTGGCTGCCAACACTTTCAATAATATAAAGTTAAATTCTCATTGACCCCATTTTTATATAATTTTATATAATTTTGAACTGTCGGACACAAAATGCAGGTTATTTCCATAACATCACTAGTATCATTCACAAAATGATCTAAGCCTGACATTTTACATTCAGGTCCTTCTCTGCTGAAAAGACTTGTCATTTTTTTTGTTCCTGTAATAGCAGGTGGAAGTGACCTTCAGACGCAGGAAGAAAAAGCCAGGCTAGACAACTGTTACATAAAAGACAGTCTCAGTCCAGAGAAGGAGGAAGGAGGATGGGAAACATTTCAGAAGAGACATCCTCTTTAGTTTTCCAGAGAGAAAAAAGAAAGAAGAAGATTCTGTTAGCGTTTATCTTACAATAAAAATAGTGTTAGTATTTATTATGCTTCTTGTCTGCACTACCTTGAAGTGCTAACTGCTCATGTTGCCAGAGTTTATTTTATTTTTTATCTGAAAGCTGCTCATATTGTAACCTTATCCCTGAACAATGCACAAGATGATAAAAACATAAAAATAAATAAATCAAATTACTGAAGGAGGAGTTTCAAAGCCTCCAGGCTAGTATTCCTCTTATAGGACCTGAAGCTGAAAACCAGGGAAGGATGAAAGCAAGAATTCCCTCCAATGGAAAATGGAGCCACAGTTGAACAGAACAAGCAAATGGAAACCTAGCTTGATAGTGACTTCAGCTGCTCAACAGCTGATACAGAAATTAATCAGCTCAGTTTTCTAGTCCTGCAAGTACTACGCAATGGAGGCAGTGGTGGGATTCAATTTTTTTTTTTTTTTTTACTATGGGAATGGCTTGATGGGTGTGGCAGGGGAAGGATACTGTAAAATCTCCAGTCAGAGGTGGTATTTGCCAGTTCTCTGAACTACTCAAAATTTCTGCTACCGGTTCTCCAGAACTGGTCAAAACCTACTGAATACCACCTCTGAATGGAGGGCTAGAACTATCTTCAAACTGGCATAGAATCCCTATATAGAAGAATCCTTAATTATTCTTTCATCTTAACACCAGCTGCATCCCAATTGCAATCTAAATATAAATGGAAAGAACATTTCTCTATTAATAATACAACATATATAACAAGCATTATTTGTAACAAACTTAAAAGCCCCTTTTCAACAACCCCAAAGATTCTGCCTTCCCTCTAATCAGTTGGAGATCCTCCATCCTGGGCCATCAACTTTCCACCTTTACCTACTTTTACTATCCTTAGCGTTTCCATCTTGACACCTCCCATTCTTCCTTAGTTGAATGGAAGGGCACAGTAATAATGATGAAGCAGAAAAGTCATATTTTCTTCCATCTAATTCTGCTTTTATTTCTTCTGTTATCCGCAATTAACCCACAATATTATAGAAGAGAGAAAGAGTTCTTGAAAGAAATGTACTTCCCATAATTCATTAAGATGGATCATGATGTCATTCAAGTCATAATGACAAAGAAAGGGAAAGAAAAGGGAGAAATGTTTTATATTTTCCCATTAGCAGTTTTTTCAGCTGTCCACTAAAGAGGGAAGAATATAGAGATAGGGAGTGGAGTTAAGGCCTCTCCAGGCCTCATAAGACCTATACTGTGTTGCCATGTGGTTTTTTAATTGTAATATAATCATGGATGAATAGACAGAGGATGCTGATGTATTTCAGATTTCCAATCCAAATCTCCATTTGCTCATAATTAATATTCTTTCCTCTGTAGTACCCATTCTATGGTATGTGTATTTTTGTTCTTGCTCTCTCAAAGAAATGAAAGCTTCCAATGTCAAGAATAATTACACAAGCTGAATCAGGAGAACTCCATGGGGCCTACTCGGATTCTGTATGGATTCCCAAAGGCTGAATGGAAGGTCTTCGAAGGAAAAACACAACGGGAACGTTATCCATCTGTTTTAAGGGTCTGGCAAATAGAGTGCTTAATGTCACTCTCCAAAATTGCGTTATCTGTCATGACCAGCTGGATACTGCAAATGATGCAAGTACAAAATAGCACTGCAATGGCTTTGCCCTGCTGCTGCTACTATCAATTTCAGCTTGTAGGCCCTGGCAGCAAAGCAAGCTGCATGGCTTCAGGTTTTAGAATGACCTGACAAGTTTTGTGGTGCATAGTGTATATGAATTATAGCTACCCAAAATCCACACACACACACACATGCACACACACCAGATGGATGAGAGCCATTGAAACTCGTTAAGAATCATTTCAACAAAAAGTTTGGGTTGTTCTTCCCTGCCAAAGGAAAATGTCAAATTTCTTCAAGGGAGATACAGAAAACTGCAGTTGGGAACTAAGGAAAATTGTGCTTACCGTATTTACTGGACTATAGAGCACATCGGAATATACGCCGCACCCACTAAATTTTAAAAGAAAAAAATATTTTTACATATATTAGCTGCACCAGACTATAAGCCACAGATATATACGTTGTGAAATGAGATATTTACACAGAAAGAGAAGAATGCTCTTCGCATGCGGCCAGTTTTTGTGAATGATTTCTCACCGCTGGTCATCCAAGCCTCCCACTCACCTCAGAGTGCTGCTTTTTTCTTAACGCTGCCATCTCCAACGTCTCACCATTGATTCATTAACGCCGAGCTTACATGCAGCAGGTCTATTTCCTTCCTGGATAGACAGGTCGATTGTTTTCAACTTAAAAGCTGCATCATATGCTTTTCTTCATGTACTTTCCATAATAAGGGTATGAAAAATATTTTGTGTTTGTGTGTGTCGTGCTGCTTGTGTTGAGTTCACCAAAAACTACCGGTAGTGACTTCTTCTTTGCATTGACCTCTTGTGTCTGTCACATTTTTGCACCCCCTGATGGCAGTTGGCAAAGAAAAATCTATAGATAAGCTGCATTGTTGTACAAGCCGCAGGGTTCAAAGTGTGGGAAAAAAGTAGCAGCTTATAGTCTGATAAATATGGTCTTACACAGAGTTTAACTAGGAATTAAACTTCTGACATCTACATCTCTTACCACCAAATTACCTCCATATCCCATACACTTCAGGGGGATTCTGTTAGAACTCTGTGGCTGATTTAACACTTTGATTCAACATTCAAGTTCACTTTCCAAATCTTTTTAAAAATGCCAAACTGTATTGCATGCCTCTGAATGAATTAGCAAACAGATAGAACTAAAAATTAGTTTATATATAAAAGTCAGTTTTCTAAATCAGTTTAAGAATCTGAAATGGTTTGATTCAGTTTCTAAGTCAGTCTGAAGATCAAACTGGATCTAATCAGTCTCCCACTGTAAACTGGAAACTTGAGTCAAAGCAAGCTAGACTTTCAAATTGATTCCCAAATTCAGTTCTGATTTTGAGCAATTTTTCACACCTCTAGTCTATTCCATTTCATAGTTCAGTTGTAAAGGTTTTTTTTTTCATGAAAGCCCCTTGCAGATGACAATAATTTTTTAAAACAAGTTCTAACATTAAGAAATAATTAGAAAATATGAAAAAGGAAATGCACACATATAAAAATAGAGATTTTACAATTGGAGGGGATGTATTTTTCATCAGTTGCTTGTCAATCAGATTGGCCTAATACAATTTTGAAATATGACATAACAATAATATTCTAATAATGGTATGCTTTTTAAGCAAATATTCACTTCTAAAATAAAATTGTCACCTTGGGATAGCCCATTTCACAGGCTATAAAAGAAGCATGTTCCCTTCTCCATCCTGCCCAGCTTTTGTTTATTTGTGCTTAAGTCAGTGTTAACTCCTGGCAACTCTCTGCAGTTTTCTTGACAAGTTCTTAAGAAGTAGTTTTTATTTTTCTGTAAGCAACATGGCAAACTGACCCTTGTTGGTTTTTATGCAACTTCTCATGCATCTTTTGTAAGAGGAATCATCACTGGATGCTGGATCTGAATCATCATAATCTTTCAGGAACAAAGAAAGGATTGTTAAGATCATCTGCTCAACTCTGGACAGTGAGTAGACTGCAGAAACTGCTGTTTGTATGAACAGTTTATGAGTGGAGGAATTGAGAATCAAGATTACATCCATGCTCATAAAGAATTTTATAGACATTAAACCTGACTGGGGTTATCTTAATCATTTTTTTTTTTTGGTATATTGAACATTCATGAGGTGAGTTTCTGCCTTCTTAAAACACAATGATATAAATTTGAGAAGTTCAAAATATATGCTTTTTTTTTTTTGAAAATTTTATTTGGGTTTTCACAAAAACAAAATACAAATAAAACATATTTTTTGAAAATAGCATGGTCCCAGGTTATCACTTCTTCATGCAGACACAAAATTCAATTTCATGCTCATTTTTATATTCTATTCCACATCTTATTACCGTTTTATATTTTCTACATAGTTTTCCCCTCTTCTAATTTTCTCAACTTTGTTTTGATTATCTCAGTTCAAATCATTATATTTATACTTTTGTCTGTCCTGTTACAATTTCACATTATCTTTTCTTATTAAAAGAAAATTTCCCTGTAGTTACCAATTAGAGTATGACACCTTTATATCCTTTAATTTTATCCATTCAAGCTCTTATTTAAGCTTCAATGTATAGCTTTAAGATTATAGCATTCAATATAATACATAACTTCCAATCGAATTCTGCTTGGTACATTCTTAAAATAGACACTATATTCTTAAAAAGAAAAAATTATATATATGTGTAAATAAAACACATTCCATTCCAATTCAATTCTATCATTAATATGCATTAAAATCTTAACATCTTTAACATTTCTTTTCAACTGAATATCATACTTCCTTGGGAACACTTATAAACTTTCCATAGTTAATTCTTTTTTTTCCATATTTCTCACTTTTATTTTTATAAATCATTACTAATAATTAAAAATGTTCCCATTTAATTTTCTCAATCATTTTAATTCATTTATTTATTACCAAACATTCAACTACATTACAGTAAATATTTTATCCATCATTTTAATCATATTTTCTAAAATTATTTCTGTTTATAATATAACAATGCTATCTTATGTACCTTTGCAGAATCCCTTTTGCAATTAAATTTTCACCCATTATCTCTAAACAAGCTTATGGTTACAATCCTTATATCTTTTCCTGTTTCTCCATTTCTTGTTTCTATCTTTTGCAACTTCTTTTCCTTGCCTTCTTCCCCCTCTTCTTCTCCCTCCCCTTTTTACCCCCTCGTCTCTCTACTTCTAACTCTCTCATCTGTAATCCCCTCTTCTGTTGCTTTCTAATATTATACTTATCTTTCAAATTGTTCTTCTTCTTTTTGGTTGTTTTTTCTAATCTTATACCTTTCACTCTCTTTCCCCCCTTTTCTTTCCCCCCCCCACTTAAAATTATTTTATCATTAAAGATGGCTTCTTCTTTGTCCCAATCTTCTTGTTCTGCAAGCGTTTCTTGTTGCTTCTCATAGTTCCAGATCTCCATTTCTAAGAATTGAAACACGAAGCCAAAAGAACTTCTCCCTTCTTGTGCATCTTCTTTCCATTTTTTAAGTTCCATTTTCAGTTCTTCTAAGAGTGATACCATTTTAAAAACTTTTAAACAACCACCCAGTTAATTTTAGTCATCTAGATGCAAAAACCAAAAATCACCAAGTAATCCAAATAATCCAAGGCTGTTTCTACTTGCTTCTTTTTTTCCACTTTCTCTTCCTGGGGTTCTATTATTTTGTTACCAGGTTTATATATAAATTTAAATATATGCTTTTTTGTTTATGCAACAAAAGGATGCTTAAAATTTTAGAAAGTTAATAAAAGATTAAGGAGCTAGAGAGATTTGGAATTATTGTTTTAAATTATCAAAAATATTTGTTCTCATGGGAAAATGAAAATTGCTTTCATTTTGTTTTAATAAGAAGGCCTTGAAGCCTGGACACTAAAGCCAAAGGATAAAGAAAATGGAAAAGAAATCTTTGGTGAAAACTTCTGAATACCTTTCAGCCAAGTGTTTGGATAGAATGGATCAAATGCTCGATAAAACTGACAGAGCACGTTCTAATGAAGTTGTAAAGTAAGAAAGAGCTGCAACAGATGCCTATGAAATTAATTTGAAGGGGGATTTAAATGTAATACAAATGGAGCAGGTGGATGACTCATTCCATAAAGGAGATGAACATATATTAAACCAAGAAAGTAATTTGATTATTTTTTTTCCTTTGGATATACAAAATAATTCTACTAAAATAATTCTACTGGAAAGACTGTTTTTAGAAGTGACAAATAAAAAGATAAATATTACTTATTAAAAAAAGAGAAATCTGTTAAAGTTCTGAAGGATTCTTCTTTGAAACATAGACGAGTAACAAAATACCTCTTTGTCTTTTTCTTTCCTTTTTTTGAAGGAGTTAAATAATAATTTTAAAAAAATCAGGGAAGATTTATAACAGCTTGTTTGACTAAGGTTAAAAAAAGAAAATAGTTATATCTGTTGCCCTTACTGGACTTTTGCTGACAAAAACTGATTGACATTTGGACTTTGTTTTCCTTATCTAAAAGATGAGCTGGAGAGATTATGTTTAATTTAGAGATGGTGGATCACCTATTAAAATGTTTTTACCTGCTGGAATAAAAGGGGAAGTTTGGGGGGGGGGGATTCCTTCCCTTTTTTCTTTTTTCCTTTTTTCCTTATTTCACATCCCTTTTTAAATTTTTCTTCATTTGTTTGTTTCTTATATTTTTTGTAATTTCTATTCACTTTTATTCTATTTATCAATCTTAATAAAAATCTTTTAAATAAAATTGTTTGCCATTGCTTTTAAGACTGATAACTGAGTTGGCTTTGTGCCTAGGTTCTATTTCTAGTCTGATGTCTTAACCACAGTGGTGGTATGCTACTGGTTTGGACTGGTCTGCAGAACCACTAGTAAAAAAAGCTGACATCAGCTGAGAGGAGGGGGAAAAAGTCCTCTGACAATCAGCTGAGAGGAAAAAAGAAATAAAAGCGCAGGATCAGCCCTCCCACCCACCCCTGCACTTTTTTCTTCTTTATCCTCTCAGCTGATTGGCACTGCAGGTATCAGCTTGTGTGGGAAAAGCTGCGTGCCAATGTTAGGCAAAGCATGCCCACCAAGCCACGCCCACCAAACCAGTGGTGAAACAATTTGAATCCCACCACTGCTTAACCACTACACCAAACTAGTTCTCTTTTTATTTAGTTGCATACGTTTCCTTAGGCCATTTTGATTGAATTTCAAAGCTGCTTATTTTAAGAATTGTATCATTAAGACTGATAACTGAGTTTGCTTCTTTGCTTCAACCTTCCCCAACCACTGTGTTGTATTTTTACTTTATAAGATCATTGTTTTTACCCTTGGTAAGTCAATCATGAGCTCTTTTGTCTCAAAGGTAGACAAAAAATATTTTGAACAAGCAAATGGCAGTAATCTTGCTGACAAAATATGCTTGTGTTTGGTTAGAAAAGAATTTTACAAAAAAAGCATATTGCTAGGAATGGATAAATTATTTCATTTCTTTCTACATTTTCCCAACTTTTTCAGTAGCATTTAAGAATTGGTTTGTAAATATTAATAACTTCTAATTGAAAAAACAAACAAACATAAATCCCAACCAAATTCAATAATTATAGCTGTTTCCAATGGAGATTCAATTGTATTGCATATCTTTACCATGCTGAACAGGAATAATCCCTCAACAAAAAGAAATAGCTAACTTCATTCACTATTGATAGAGCCATGGTGGCACAGTGCAGGATGACTCTGCCTACTGCCAGGAATTCAATCCTGACAGGGTTCAAGGTTGACTCAGTCTTCTATCCTTCTGAGGTCAGTAAAATGAGGACCCAGGTTGTTGAGGGAAATATGTTGACCCTGTAAATTGCTCAGAGGGGGCTTTAAAGCACTGTGAAGTGTTTATATAAGTGCTATTACTATTGTGAATGTGACTGAAAATACAGGCTTTTTAAAATCATACTGTAAGTTTTCTTTTCTCATATAGTTGGCAATGATAATCACACATTCCTTCTACTTTCTATAGAAAGGGGTGAGTTTGCCAAGTCCCTGCCATCAAAATTCTTGTTTATATTTCTAAATTACAATTCAGTTCTTAATAAGCTCAGTGTTTGGAGCAGCATTCTGCCTATGAGTTTCTTATCCCAAAATTTAATTGCTAATTCTTTCTAAATTCTTGCTAAAAGTAAATAAATCAGAACCAACTCTACTTATCTTTGAAGATCAGCCAACATCACCTAATTGATGTTGCCTTCTAAGGCTTCTTTCTTTACATTGGCAGATAAATCTAGATCCATATCTACTTTGGAACATATATATTCATCTTCTTTCATCATTTGTTTATTTGTCTTAGAACTAGAACTGAAATCAATATAATTTCCTTAATAAAATGGCAAGTTGAAGCAAAAAGGTATAAAATAACTCACCATGCTGCCAACTTCAGCCCTTATTTTAACAACAGTTGCAGAAGGATGACTCCAACATATAACATGTGAATCAGTTAGGTGAACCAGGGTTTCAGTTTATACTTTGAAAGATACTACAGGGCTGTTTCCAATCATCTAATTCTCTTGGTCTTGCTTAAAAATTCTCACTGATTGAGTTGTTACATACCAGTGCTATTAATTATATCTTATCTGTAAAGGATTTAAACATGCCAGTCTGCTGACATCAATTATTAAATAAAAGAAGAAAATGATATGTTTATTGGGAGATACTCAATTTTGACATTGTTTTTTTTCTTTTAAGTTCATTCCTTATTTTAGACATACCCATTTTTCAGAGATTAAAAAGAAGAAATTATTTACTGCATCTCTCTTCTCTACATAAACATAATATACTCTCTATATTTTCATTCATGAAGACCATGAGCATGATTAACTGAAGTCTTGACAGCAGTTGACATTCCTCTCTGACCAAATATCCAAGATAGAAATGTTAAACAAATGGGGGCCTTGTAACAAAATATTTAGTAGTTTAGTAGTAGTAAACAGGAAAGTTTAAACATAGGTTCAGATTCTCCTTTCCCCTAAAATCTAAAGTTCAGATGCAGTGGCAAGAGAAAGAAAAAGCAGATTCATTATTCCAACCATTTGTAAAATACTCTTTTTTTTCTGAGAAAGTAAGGACATTCTAAAAGACAATTTGAGACCAGGTGTTGAAGCCATTCGATAGGAACAGAAGGTATTTTCTTGGGATTATGGATTTCCTCATTTTCAGTCCCAAATTCCCTAGTCTGTGCTATAGAACTTGTTGCTGGCTATTTATGCTGTGTGTCATGCCATTAAACCTCTGAGCAGATGTTCAGTTGCCCAGGCATAGTGACCACAAGGGAAGAATGATGACTAGCTATATCTATAAGTAGATAATAGAGTCTTACAAGAGGAGAACAACTGATCATTCTATGTAGCCATCAATGATATAATGAAATGTCAGTAGTTGAAGTTTCATCATAGGTTTCAAGGAAAGGAAAAGAAAACCTTTCAGTCCTTGAAATGAAATGTATGAAATGAAATTTCCAGAGTTGCCTTCAATAGTATCTCGTAGCAAATAAAAAATAAACACTTCAAACAACAATGTATGGATGAAAAAAAACAACTGATGCTCTTTTTATAAGTATCTCTGGCCATCCTACAACTTCCACTAACATGTCTCCATTAGTTCTACCTGCTTTAATGAAAATGGAATTCATAAGAAGATAAAAATAAAAGTCTTGATTCCAGGTAATTTCATGGACATGTTCATGGAGCTTTCTCAGCAATAATATGGAAGTGATTTTCTTTCACATAGAGGGTTTTTTTTCCCGACCACTATACCTTCCATTCAACTTTATTTAGCTTGAAAGGCCAGGCCAGGCATGTACAAACCCCTGTTGAGTCAATTCAGCCGAATCCACACAGATTTATGAGAAAAGCTGCTCTTAAGAGATTTATATTTTACATAATTTATACCCAAACATAAGTCAAATAATTTTGGATACCTCACAAAATCATAATAGCTTAAGAGCAATATATTTAAAAAAGCAATTAAACCACCAGTTACCTCACCCCTACGCAGGCCTGATTCCTCAAACAATTGATGAAAAAAGCACAATCTTTACCACCTTATGGGCTGTAAAAAGTGTGGGAGCCATCTAGACCATGGGGAAGAACTGTTTCAAAGAGTGAGGGCTACCATATAAAAAACTTTCTTCTTCACTTCTGCCTGCCTAATACCCTGAGGAAAGAACATCTACAAAATCCCCTCTAGGCTTGATTTTACAAAATGGACAGACTATAGTTGAAGAAAACATCTCAGTAAGTATGGACCAGCTACCATGCATTATCTTTCAAAACCAGCATTTTGAATGATATGTGGAGACATATTAGCACTATTTCAATGCTTTCAATATAGGTATAATATTCTAGTAAGCAGGCTGCTGCATATGCCACTCAGGTAAATTCCAAATAATCTTCAAGGGCACTCCAAAATTGAATGCATTCTGATAATTCAATATTGTGATAATAAATGCATAAGGCCTCTCCCATTGTCAATACCATTTGCAGTTGCCAAGATCTGCAACTGGGCCACCAATTGAAATTGGAAGACAGTAATGGCCATGGACGCCATCTACTGATCATACAAAAGTTGTATATCCAAGAGAATGCTACAGTTCCAGGCCTGGTCCTTAAGGTGACTACAACTTTACTCTAAAACAACTTAGCAGTTATCAAAGACACAGATCATTTCTGAAGAAATTGTAACTCTGTCATACCAGGATTCAAGTGCATCCTTTTAATTCCTATCCAATTCTTTACAAGCTCTAGAAACCAAGTGAACTAATCCATTGCATCTTCTGATGAATCTCATAGCAAATCAACAACCCATGCTACTGAGAAGTTTCTTCCTGCAGTAGTTTCACACAGATCTTAAACAGCAAGGGGGAATAGAACTAAGTCCTATAATACTCCATACAGCAGGGCTGTCAAGCTCCCATGGGCTGGATGCATCATGTGCTAGCCACGCCCATGCCCAGTTTAGCAAAGGGGAAAAAAGTTCCAATATGCCATGTGATGCCAGCGTGACAACATGAGTTTGACACCCCTGCCATACAGGGTTGACTAAAATCTTAATTGCACATTCTCCATCACTGCTAAATGAGATCACCAGCTCTCAAACTCCAGCTTTCATAGGCATTTCAGAAGGATTGGTGCACTTCTCCACTTCTTTTTCCTGGTTTTATGAAGTTATAATTTTATGGCTTTAATCCACATTGGATGTATTTTTTATTTGGGTTTATAATAATACTAGACATAAAATAAGGGCTGGTAGTTACTAGTGGTTAGCATTCTTAATATAATTACTACTCCAAAAATTCCTTTACTGAACTGATGTTCTTCATCCACTGTATATAGAAATAAAACTTTCCAGAACATCTAGCTGGCTAAGAATCCTGGAACTCAAGAATTCCAACACTGGGAGAGAGTCAGATTGGGTTAGGGTTAGTCCCTTCTAAATTAACCATACACTTGGTTTAATGCCATTCCATCTCCCTTCCCCACAAAATGTGGTACTTCCTTTGAATCCAACTTATTTCTTAAGCAGTACTTTCTTACAGAGATGGTCTCCATTTAAGAGTAGCAGAAAGCAAACTAGAGACTTGCTGAGATTTTTAAAGATTTTTTTTTAGTTTATTTTGAAATAATTTTTCCAACTAGAACTCAATATATTCAATATTTATTTAGTATTATTTCCTTATAGTAGTGCTTTTTTTTTTGGTAAAGGTAGATAACTGTAACATTTAATTCAAATTCCAAGAAGCAGTCTTCATTTTGATGTTATAGAGAATCAATATGAAAAGAAGTGGAAGAAAAAGGAAATATGATTTAGACATCTGCTACTTAAATCCTTTAGTAAACTGCCAAACAGAATGCTTCAAGTTGTTTTTAGCAATAAGGAAACTGCACAGTAAGTTTGATAATACATTGATAATATTTAAATGAAACAGCTCTTCAGCAATTTTATGAGATGAGTTACTGTACAGATGGTTTCTATCACACAAGACTTTTCTTTTATAGTGCTACAGGTGGTAGGATAAAAAGGGAACAGTGTATGTGAAAGAAAGGTTAAGACTAGGAAATTATCATAAAGCTTAACAGAGCAAAATCTGTCTCCATGAAATAACTTATTAATTTTAGATAATTCTTGAAGGCAGTTATAAAAGTTATAAATTACAAAAAAATCTGTGCTTGCATGAATCATAATTGTTTTTCCAATCAAAAAAGCTGTGTAGACATGCACACAAAAGAACAATTTTGTGGTTATTTAATATTCTGCAGTAATAAATGTATTTTCTTTACTTAGATCTAGGTTCTTGGGGGGAAAGGAAGGCAAATGTCAATAGTAAACTACAGTTCTTGAAATTATGCTTTTCCAAATTTAAATCCTACTATGGTATCTCTTGGTTACAAGTATCCATGATACAATAAGTTTGAATTCTATGCATGCTTATGTTAGAAAATAGAAAGCAATTATAACAGTTAATAGAATTGAGATTTCTGTTATTTGCTGAGTCTTTTATCTCCTTCAAGAGTTGCTTTTTCTCTTTACAACTTCTTCTTGCAATGGAATTTTCTCATTTTTCCAATTTTTTGCAAATACAATCCTAGCAGCAGTCAATACATTTACAATCAAATATTTCAACTCTTTACTATAAGTATCTGGTAGTATTCCCAATAGAAAAACTCCGGTTTCAAGTCTATATGCTTCTTTGTCATTTTTCCAGCCACATGTGGATTTTAGTCCAATATTTTCTAGCATCCTCACAAGTCCACCACATGTGATAGTATGAACCAGGTTTCTGATGACATTTCCAGCATTTTTCGGATTTGTTCTTAAACATTCTTGCTATCCTTGTCGGGGAAATGCCACCTGTAAAACATCTTATACAAGTTTTCTTTATAGGCTGTAGACATTGTCATTTTATAATTTTAGACCATAATTTCTGCCATTTCTCTAAATCAATCCCATATCCAAAATTCCTCCCCCACGCAATCATAGTTTCTTTAACTTGTTCTTCCTCAAGCTTAATTTGCAATAAATAACCATACAATTTTTAATCACCTTTTCATCAGTACCCATCAAAATCTTATCCAAGTCAGTTTGCTTATCATAAAATCCCTCTGCTTTGGAATCCTCATAGTACTTTGAATATATTTGCAAATATGAAAACCAATTCATCCGTATACCTTGTTCTTCCAATTTTTGCATCGATTTAAGTTCACCCTTTTCATCTAATAATTCCCCATAGTTAACTGTTTGTTCCTTTTTATAGATTATAGGATAAGAAAACGCTTCTATCGTCGATAACCAAACTGGAATTTTCAAATAACACTGTTTTTTTATCTTCTCCCAATTCAACCACAGAGACTCCCGTATATAATGCCTTCTAAAATACCCCTGTGTTTTAGTTCCCTTGTACCATAAAAAAAGCATGCCAGCCCAACAACAAATCATGACCTTCTAATGTCAACAATCTGGTTTTCCTTAATGTTATCCATTCTTTAACCCACGTCAAGTTTGCAGCTTGGTAGTACAACTCCCAATTAGGCAGTCCAAACCCTCCTCTAAATCTAGCATCCTGTAAAAGCTTTAACTTTATTCTTGCTTTCTTACCTTGCCATATATACTTCAAAACAATTTTATTTAAATCCTCAAAATATTCTTTTCCAAGCCTAATTGGTATTGTTTGAAACAAAAATAAGACTCTGGGTAAAATGTTCATCTTAATTGTTGAAATCCTTCCTATTAATGACAATTGTAAGTTCTCCCATTTTTCAAGTCTTGAGCTATCTGTTGTTTAAGTTTAATATAATTATTCTCCTTCAATGTACTACATCTTGATGTCAAATATATCCCCAGATACTTAACCTTGTTTGTAACTTGAATTTTTAACAGTTCTGCCAACTCTTCCCTTTGTTTCAGCAACATATTCTTTGACAAAATCTTTGTTTTATCTCTATTTATTTTCAAACCAGCCACCTCCCCATAGACCTCTATCTTTTCCAACAGTTTCGAGGCTGTTTCTATAGGGTCTTCCAAGATAAAGACTAGGTCATCTGCAAAGGCTTGTAGTTTAAATTCTTCCTTTTTAATTTTCATTCCTTTTATAGTTTTATCTTCTCTGATATTTCTATTCAACACTTCCAAAGTCAATACAAATATCAAGGGAGAAAGAGGACAACCTTGTCTTGTGCCTTTTCTTATATTAATAGGATCTGTAAATTCTCCCTCCATCATTACCTTAGCTGTTTGTTCATTATAAATTGCTTCTATTGCCTGAATAAATCTTCTAGCAAAGCCCATCTGTTCCATTAAAAGTAACATAAATCTCCAATTCACGTTATCAAATGCCTTTTGAGCATCTAAAAATATCAAAGCCATTTGCTTTTCAGGATGTGCCTCATAGTATTCCAGGGTGTCCAGAATTACTCTCATATTGTCTCTGATTTGTCGCTTTGGCAAAAACCCATTTTGGTCTGGGTGGATAAAGTTATTCAAGTACTTTTTAAGTCTTTCTGCTAATATTGAAGCAAAAATTTTATAATCTGCATTTAGTAAAGAAATCGGTCTATAATTCTTGATTTGCAGTAGGTCCGCCTCCTCTTTTGGAATAAGTGTAATGTAAGCCTCTGACCATGTTTTAGGTATCATCTTTTTTAACATAACTTCATTCATAACTTCTAACAGTGGAATACACAGTGATTCTTGAAAGATTTTATAAAATTCTACAGGAAACCCGTCTGGACCTGGTGCCTTTCCATTATTTTGTTTCTTAAGTGCTTGACTTAACTCCATCATTGTTATATTACTTTCTAGCATTTCTTCAATCTCTTTAGGTATCTTAGGTAGATTTGCATTCTGTAGGTATTGTTTAACTTTCTCCTCATCAATGTCTTCTTTCTTATACAAATGCTTATAAAAATCATAAATAATCTCTTTTTTTTCTTTGCTGCCATAACAAATTTTACCTTGGTCGTCTATTAACTGCGGTATTTTCCTCGACTCTTTCTCCTTTCTCAATTTGTATGCTAGCCATCTACCTGGCTTATTTGCATCCTCAAAATAATTCTGTTTAGCATTCCTAATTTTCTGTGCCAGTTCTTCTTTCTCTATTAAATCCATTTTATGTTTAGTTATATCCAGTTTCATTTTAACATCTTTTCTGTGTGGCATTTTCTGTAATTCTTTTCAAGTCCCTTATATTCATCATCCAAGGCTTTAAGAGTTCGCCTTTTCCTGTTGTTCTTTTTCTTGTATAGTCTATTATCAAGCCTCTAACATAGGCCTTCATTGTGTCCCAAACATTCTGTATTGAGGTGTCTTCTTTTCTGTTCTCTTTAAAGAAGAAGGCCAATTCTTTCTCCATCCATTGTATAAATTCCTTATCCTTTAAAATAGAATTATTTAATGTCCATCTCGATCTTTTCCTTTGTCCCTTCCATTCAATTGTCAATGGGTTATGGTCAGCCCAAGTACTTGTTTCAATATTTACTTCTTGAATACTAGACATTAAATCTGTTGAGATCCAAATCATATCCAGTCTGGACCATGATAGATGCCTATTTGAATAGAACGTAAATTGCTTAGATTTATCATTTCTTTCTCTCCATATGTCTTTTAAAGTTAATTCATCTATCATTTTAAAAAAGGATTTAGGAAGAATTTTCCTGTTATGCTTTACTGTTGTTGCAATATAGTCAAGTCTATTATCCACAATTCCATTAAAGTCTCCCATCATAATTACATTAGCATAGTCAAGTTCGGCAGTCTTAGTATGTAATTTTCTATAGAATTCTTGGAATGTGCTGAGATGAGTAGATTGACTTTTGAAATTAGAGAGCAAGAAGATAAACAATTTTATTTAGTTTGGGATCTTTTCTATCAATGGTTGAATGATGAAATATTAAAATATAAAAGTTAGATAATAAGGAATAATAATGACTTTATTTTCCCTTTCCTTTTATTGGTTTTTGATACTATATTTATATAATAGTTTTCTTTGTTTCTTTCTTTTTCATATTTGGGATAGAATTGGTATGATTATAAGATTTGTTTTAGAATAAAATATTTAAAATATAGTTATCTCATAAAGGCATGACCGAATAAAAGTTTAGTCAATTTTTTTTTTTTTTTCTTTAATAGAGATACTAGGATTTATAAATTTGTATTGATAAGAGTATTATATAAAGTAACTGTAATTGTGACTATGAGGTGAATGCACAAAACTGATGGACCAACCGACTTACGGTGTGTACAAAAATATGGGGAGCTGATACTTTTATGTTTTGTTGTTGTGTTTTTTATGTTAAAAAAATAATAAAAATTTATATATATAAAAAAAAAAGAGTTGCTTTTTCTCAATCATATAGAACAGGGGTGTCAGACTCATGTCATCATGTCAACATCACATGATGTATCAGGACTTCTTTCCCCCTTCATTAAACCAGGCGTGGGCATAGCCAGTGTGTGACACATCCAGACTGCTGGCTGGAGTTTGACAGCCCTGGTCTAGAAGGAAGCTTAAATTGTTTCTCCATAAATCATACATATATAGCTTTAGGTTAGCAGTGACTATTATTTTGATCAAAATATTCCAGAAAGTTTTGTTCACAGCTCTTCCTTTTTAAATATTCTATCTTTATTGTTGTCTCCAGTTCAAAAGTTTAGTTTAGTTTACTTTATTGTCATCGCACATCATACAACGAAAATAAATACCATCTTCAGTGTACTATACAGAAGAATTCAATAGAGTTACTGCCCTGGGATAGAAGCTGTTTTTCAGCCTATTTGTCCTTGTTTTTATTATCCTGTATTGTCTGACAGATGGTAATAGTTCAAAAAAATGGTGCCCAGGATGGATGGATCTTTGAGAATATTTTGAACTTTCTTAAGGCAGTGGGAAATATAAACTCTTCCAAAGAGGGGAGCGGGCAACCAATGATCTTCTGCAATGATGTAAACTCTCTGAAGTGCTTTCCTATCTGCCACTGTGCAATTGGCAAATCATACAGGAGTGCAATAAGTTAAAATACTCTCTATGGTGCAGCAGTAGAAGGTCACCAGCAGTTTTTCATTCAGTTGTTGTTTTCTGAGAAGTCTTTGGTAGCATAATCTCTGCTGGGCCCTTTTGACCAGTGCTACAATGTGAGCACCCCAGGTCAGGTCCTCTTTTATGGTAACACCCAGAAACTTAAAACTGGCCACTTGCTTTATTCAGTCTCCAGTGATAAGCAAGGGATGGATGTCTGATCTGTTCCTTCTATAGTCCACTATAAGCTCCTTGGTCTTATTGTTGTTGAGGACCAAGTTATTGTCTCCACACCACAAAAGCTACCGGTCCACCTCATTTCAATAGGCAGACTCATCCTCCCTGGAGATGAGTCCCACCACTGTTGTATCATCTGCAAATTTAGTAATAGCATTACAAGTGTGAGTGGGAATGCAGTCGTGCATGTGAAGAGTATAGAGTAAGGGACTCAACACGCAACCCTGTGGTGTATTAGTGTTAAGAATAAGGGCTGAAGAGATATGATGACCTAATCTGACCCTCCATGAGTGGCCAGACAGGAAATCCATAATCCAAAGGCAGATTGAATAAGAAAGACCAAAGTCCAGAAGTTTAGACACTAGTCTACATGGAAGAATTGTGTTAAATGCAGAACTAAAATATACAAAAAGCATCCTCACATAGCACCCCCTTCCCGCTGTTCTAGATGAGTCAGAGCAGTGTGAAGAGTGATGGCTATAGCATCCTCTGTAAATCTATTTTTTTTTTCTGTATGCAAACTGGTGTTTATCAAATGTATGCAGAAGACCAGAAATGATGTGCTGGCAGACCAATTTCTCAAAGCACTTCATGATGATAGGAGTGAGTGCCACTGGTCTGTAATCATTGAGGTTATTGATAAGGAACTTCTTTGGCAGCGGAACAATGGTGGTTGCCTTCAAACAAGATGGAATTGTGGACTGGGATAAAGACCGATTGAAGATCTTGACAAAGACTAAAAAGGAAATGGGATCTTAATGTTTTTCCCTCGGTTAGTTGTGATTCAGCATGCTTCTGAGAAAAGACTTAAACTAGCTATTGTGATTTTTAATATACCTTTAATGTACCATGATCCTTAAGCCACTTAAGATTTTAAAGATCAGACCCAATGCTCTAAATTGTATTCTCAAATGGATTCTAATGCAGCTAACAAAATATAAATGTAATATGGTCAGATAGTCTGGCGTTATTCCGATCTGATTCAGAGTAATGCATTATCTTCTTTCTAATTGTAAGCTGTTTTTCTTTATAAAATGAGCTAAATATGTGACCATGTGAAACAGTAATTGATTAATTAGAGAACAGCTAGTTTTGCTTGCTGCAGCAAAGTTCACAGAACAGAAGGAATGCCTCAGAAGACAGCAGTGTGGAGGGTTCTCAAACCTGGAGTTAGTTTTGAAAAGCAGAAGGTTTCTGTTTAAAGCTTGAAGGAACTTCAAAAACTTTCTGTAAAAATCTCTTAATCAGTGGATTGTCCCAAATCTGACTTTTGAAGTTAATGGAAGTAAAATCATTCTTTTAAGATTCAACAATATAGTTTGCTTTATGAAAATAGATGCTGAATAGATGCTCAACATTTATTTAATGTTGCTGTGTAGTTCTCATACTGTCAGAGAAAAACCAGCTGATATCAGATCTGCCCATGACCCAAGAAAAATACAGCTGGTTTCCTGCTCCAAATAGAAAGTTGTACATTCCTTGTCTAGTTGTGTGGGAGAAAGAATATATGTGTATAACTTTCTATAATAAAACTACATATCAAAAATTCCTAGATTCCTCTATATTTTTTTAGTTGGTTTTAGTCCAGTTTGTCCTAAGAAACCTGCCAAGTGCAATTAATTGTGTAATTTAGTTATCCAGATGTGTGGTCTTTAACTCATAGGATAGTCATTAATGCAGTGGTGGCATTCAAAAACTTTTACTACCAGTTCTGTGGCGTGGCTTATTTTGTTGGTGTGGCTTGGTGGTCATGTGACTGTGTGGGTGTGCTTGGTGGTCATGTGACGGGGTGGGCATGCTTGGTGGTCATGTGACTGGGTAAGCATGGCCAACTCAACATCACTCATGTCAAGGGGCATTTCACCCAGTCCCTCCCCTCCCAGCCACTCCTTGTTAGCCCCAGCCTCAATGTATCTATAGTTCTGTAAAAAAAAAAAATCACCTTTTTAAAACTTTATTATCTGCATCCACATACTATAGATGTACTTTTATGGACAACTGAAAGTAGGAAACGGCTCACATGCTTTACCCAAGAGTGTGATAGGCAGGTCACAAAACAGGGTTTTGAGGAATTGCCACAAAGAAGGGTGGCAATGTATTTTCCAAAGCAGCAGAAGGCAAAACAAGAAGCAATGGATCAAAACTGTACAAAGAAGAAGCAACCTAAAACTAAGGAGAAATTTCCTGACCGTGAGAACAATTAATCAGTGGAACTGCTTGTCTCCAGAAGTTCTGGATGCTCCAACACTGAAGGTTTTCAAGAAGAGACTGGACAGCCATTTCTCTGAAATGGTATAGGGCAAGGGTCTCCAACCTTGGCAACTTTAAGACTTGTGGACTTCAACTCTCAAAATTCTGGGAGGAATTCTAGGAGTTGAAGTCCAGAAGTCTTCAAGTTGCTAAGGTTGGAGACACCTGGTATTGGGTCCCCTCCAAGGATTGTTCTGACACCTTTGCTTGGCACTCCACTCAGACTTGGCATCCTCAGTTTTCCTGCCTGAGCAGAGGGTTGGACTAGAAGACCTCCAAAGTCCCTTTCAACTCTGTTATTCTGTTGTTCCTAAGTTAAATAGCTAAGACCCTCATTGTGACCCTATGTCTTTTGCTCCCTCTAGTCTAATGGGCTAATAAGATTTTTAGAAACCTACAGTTGAAAGTTCCTTATGTCTCCTTACCATGAAGACCCAATTTCGTTTGCAATTTAATACCAAGCTGATTGCCCTTTTAGCATTTCTCTTGACACTTCTTCAAAATGCACCCCCAAGAAGCCACACCTCTTCCCCCCCCACACACACATACCAGAGGTTGGATTGGATATCTCTCTCCTCCCTCTCTGCTTTAGCCTTAAAAAGTCTGCCAGTGCTGCTCCTCATTTAGCAATGCTTAAGGAGAATTAGGGGCTAGAGACAGTTAACATTCTCATCTCTGCTACAGGTGAGACTGTCAGAAAAACTTTTTGGCAGGCACGCAATGCCTTCTCCTCAGGCTCTCAGCACTAATGAGAGATGCAGCTCTACTGGCCAGGGTAGGCAAAGCCTTTCATTTTGTACAAACCATCTGCTCCCGGCAGATACACACTTATGGGTGGCATGGGTGGGTCCATTCAGTGCACGGAAGTTCAACTGCTAGCCCAGCCGTCTGGTTCGAGCCACGGGGTTTTTTTAAAAAAAATATTTTCTGTTGAGGTAATTCCGTTAGGAGCACATACAGGGAGAGAAGTGTTTGAGAGAAGTGTTTGAATAATACACACACAGCACACAGATACACTGTACAGTAAATGTAGGTTTTTATTTCCAGAAAGGTTTAAGCAAAGTTCAAAACAAGCAGTCCAAAATCATTCACAGGTAAGATCAGTCAGTTTTCAGTCCAGGGATAATCCAGTAACAAAGTCCAGTGTCAAAAACAGTTCAGTATTAGACTTACATCAAATCAAAGAATATCAGTCAATTAGAAGAACAGCAAAACTCTCCAACAGAAGGAAACAGAGACTCACTAAGACACACTCTCTTCTGAGACTCAGACTAAAACTAAAACAACCCAGGTTTCTGGCTCCATCTTATGGCCACTTGAGAAACCACACCCAATTACAGATTTAGTATTCTCTTAAAGATACAATATTAAAATGTCTATCCTGGTTTATATATTTCCAACCCAAATACCTGTTAGGTGACTTATATTCATAACATTCTCCCTTTTTGGGTAGGACAATATATACAACCTTACATTCTAAGTCCATAATCCTCACAGCAAGCCTTATGCTTTATAGATCCTTGGGCCTTTGTAAAATGATCTGCTATATTGTTTTCTAACATACAGTATTCCATCTTAATCATTTTACATTGCACACATTGTCTCACATTTAAATATCTTAAATCTGTGTGTTTCGTTCTTGTTTTAACAGCAATATTTGAAGCCATCTGTATTGCTGATTGATTATCTTCATAAATAACAATAGAATCTGTTACATCAATTCCCATGACAATTAGTAGTTGTTTATACAAAACTAAATCTGTACATAGTAAAGATAAACATTAGAATTCAGCCTCCATTCTTGACAAACTTAGATGTTTCTGTCTAATAGATCTCCATCCAATCAATGTTTTTCCCAATAATACTACAGTATCCAATGTAGATTTTCATGTATTCATGTCTGTAGCAAAACTTGCATCAGCATATGCAGTTAAACTCAGTTCATCTTTAGGTTCCAAATACAATGCATAATGCATTGTTTGTTTCAGATATCTTAACACACATTTAGCAGCTTGCCAGTGCCTTTCAGTTGGCTAGGCTTTAAATCTAGCTAATTGATTAACACTGTATATGATATCTGGCCTTGATCAATTACTGAGATAAGATAAACTACCAATCAAGGACTGATAAATGTTCTTATCAAAAAGAGGACTTTGTACACCACTATGGCTAAACTCCTGGCTCATTGGTGTTTTAGCTGGCTTACAAAGTTCCATTTTAAATTTTCTTAGTAATTGGTTAATTTTATCTGCCTGTGAGATTTTGTATCCTCCCCTAGTTCTATCTATCTTTAAACCAAGATATTGTTTGATTTCTCCTAACTGTTTTATCTTAAATTTCTTTTCCAATAGTGAAATTATCTCAGTAGCTTCTTGTTCAGTTTTGGTGATTAATGCTATGTCATCAGTAAATAATAGCAACAATGAAATTATACCATTACTTTCTCTTTTAAACAAACATGGATCAGCCATGCCAGCTACAAAGCCTCTCTTAGTTAATTCTTTAACTATACATTGCTTCCACTCATATCCTGATTGCTTCAAACCATAAAGACTCTTTTTCAATCTCTAGCAATCATTATTATCAGTATTATCATTTTTGAGACCTAAAGGTTTCTTTAAATATATAGTGTGTTGCAATGATGCATGAAGATATGCCGTCTCTACATCCAAATGATTTATAACGTATTCCTCCTTAGCTGCCCACTAAAGCTGCCCTTAATGTAGTAGCCTCCAGACTAGATGCAAACACCGCATCATAGTCATTTGCTGTCTGATTAAACCCTTGTGCTTGTAACCTAGCTTTATGGGTAACAGTTCCATCTACACCTGTCTTAAGTTTATGTGTCCATTTACATCCTATGGCATGTTTACCTGGTGGCAACCTAACATTTTCATATACCTCAAGTCTTTTTTAATGATTCTAGTTCCTTATCCATTGCTTTCTGCCAAGCAGCCTGATCCTTAGCAGGATACAGTTTTAGTTCACTATAATTACTTGGAACTGTATTCACTTGGCATACAACATTAGCCTGATATCTATCAGGTGGTTGTGTTACACGGGTTGAACGTCTTGGTAATACAGGGCTTACTGATGGACTTTCCTGTGCCACCTGCTCCTGTTCCTGTGCCTGTTCTCCTACTTCCTCCTGTTCTTCCTCTTTAATGGCTATTTGTTGTTTACTGATATCATCTTCAGGGACTATTTGGGTGTCAATAATAGTATCATTGCTGGATTCCTGTTCCAGCTTATCCCATCCAACGTGCTCAAGAAATTTTGCACTAGCACTACAGTAAACATGAGCTATGCCTTCATCCCAGAATCTAAATGATCTATGGTTGGCCTCATAACCCACAAAAAATAACTTCTTAGCTCTATGTTGCCCTTTCAGTCTTACTTGAGAGGAAATATGCACCCATGCTGGAGCTCCAAATGTGTGTAGGTAACTTAAATTTGGTTTTCTGCCATTGCAATGAATGAATGGCAATTCTCCAGTTGTTGTATTCACTACATTGTTTAAAACATGGTTACTACACATTACGGCTTCACCCCACAGTGTTTCAGGCAAACCTGAATCAGATAACATAGTGCGAGCCATGGCTTGTAATGTTTGCCCTCTTCGTTGTACAAATGAGTTATGTTGTGGTCTGTAAGGTGCAGAACGTTTATGCTCAACACTAGCCAATTTCAACATAGTTTGGAATCTTTTGTTAACAAACTCAGTCCCATTATCAGTAACTAAAATAATTACTTTACTTTTCATTTTTCTCTCAGCAAACCTTAGCCAGTTAAGGAAATGTTGGAATGTTTCTGTTTTGTTTTTCAGAAGATAGCAGAAACCGTATCATGAGTAATGGTCCATAATACTCAAAATATAACAGGCACCTCCTAAACTTGGTTTCTTAGGACCAATTATGTCAGCAAAAACAACTTCTAAAGGTTCTTTGGTCTTAAACCCATTAAGTCTGTTTGCAGGAGTAACCTTACTTTTCTCCTGGCTACAAGCATTACAGTTTAAATACTTGCTACAGGGTTTTAATTTTACTCCCTCTGACAATTCAACAGTTTGTTTGAGTATTTTGAAATTAATGTGCCCCAGACATCTATGCAGTAAATGTATACATTCATCATGTGGCTTAACATTGTTATAAACTGTGTTAGCCATCTTCAATTGGTCATCATGTATTATATTTAATCATTCTCTAAATTAGCAGTAACACTTTTACCCTCTTCCTCTATTGTACAGTTATCTCCTCTAAAGGTTACTACATAACCAATATTAACTAAAGCCCTTACTGTTAATAAATTAAATTTCAGTTTAGGTACATATAACATAGTTAAATGTTCATTTATACAAGAACAATATGCAGTACCTTCATCTGAAGCTTTGATCTTCCATCCATTTGCCAATGATATATGTTGTTTACTTGTAGACATCTTTACAAACCTTTTTCTATCTTTAGTAATGCACTGTGATGTTCCACTATCAACAACCCACAAATCATGGTTTACAGTTGAATTGCTAGACATAGCAAAACTAACATTCTTCTTGACCTTCTGGTGATTACCAGTATTCTGTTGTTTTCCCTTCTTACAGAATCTAACTGTATCTCCTCTAGCCCCACAAGAAAAATATTTCCTAACAGTTTAGGCAGTTGAAGACAAATCCTCTTCTTGTGGTTGTTCCTTCCTCAGTTGGTCCCTATCCAGCCATCTTCTTGCCTCTTCTAACAATCTTCCAGTTATGTCAGTCAATGTCAGTTTATCTCTGGGCAGGACTTCTAGTGAAGATACATAATCATCATAATTTTCATCCAATGAGGAAAGAATGATGTAAACTTGATGCAGCTCTGAAAATATCAGTTCTTTTTCATGTAGCTCTTGAAAAGTTCTTTTCATGAAGTTTAAATTAGCTAACATATCTCCACCTTTCAGAAGACATGCTCTAAACAGTTTACGTGTAAGATGTATGTGTGCACCTACACTGTCACGAACATAAATCTTCTTCAAATTCTCCCAACACTTAGCAGACTCTTAGACTCTTCTCCACGAATATGGACTAGCTGCTGGTCACTCAGTGTTAGTCCAATTATACAAAGAGCTCATTCGTTGTTCTGTTTAAAGTCAGCAAGCTTCTTGGCATCTTACTCATTATTTGGATCCCAAGCATTTACATCTGGTGGGTCTTGTACTACATTCCATAAACCTTCTCTACGCAGAAGTAGACTGCACTACATAGACCAGGAAACATAGTTTGTTCCATCCAACTGGGTTATCAGTGATAGACTTTTTGAAGTGATTTGTGCCATCTTTATCAGGATAGTAACCCACAATTAAACAGTAAACAGCTGCCTGTATACAGTACTGTGTATTCACACCAACTCTCAGTTATCTGAGCCTGGTATGGTCTGGGCCCATAACCAGTGTTGAGGTAATTCCCCGTTAGGAGAATGAGCACGTGCAGGGAGACGTATTTGAGAGAAGTATTTGAATAATACACACACAGCACACAGATACACTGTACAGTAAATGTAGGTTTTTATTTCCAGAAAGGTTTAAGCAAAGTTCAAAACAAGCAGTCCAAAATCATTCACAGGTAAGATCAGTCAGTTTTCAATCCAGGGATAATCCAATAACAAAGTCCAGTGTCAAAAACAGTTCAGTATTAGACTTACATCAAATCAAAGAATATCAGTCAATTAGAAGAACAGCAAAACTCTCCAACAGAAGGAAACAGAGACTCACTGAGACACACTCTCTTCTGAGACTCAGACTAAAACTAAAACAACCCAGGTTTCTGGCTCCATCTTATGGCCATTTGAGAAACCACGCCCAATTACAGATTTAGTATTCCCTTAAAGATGCAGTATTAAAAAGTCTATCCTGTTTTATATATTTCCAACCCAAATACCTGTTAGGTGACTTATATTCGTAACATTCTCCCTACAGGAAGCTACAGAAATGGGAAGCATACCTCTGCCTGCATAACTAGAGGGAGACTCTCCACCCCACAAAAGCCAATGGCTTGAAAGCAGCTCCTGTGCTACCCCCACCCAATTCCCCTGCTGCCTTCCCCATGGGGAGAAATTGCAAATGTGGCATGCCATTCAGGTGGGAAATGCCTGGAATGCAATAAAAGCCCACCCACTCACCTCCTGATGGCAAGCTGGCTAATGGGGTGAGAGGAGAGGCGGAGAAGGGGAGCTGATTGGAGCATTCCAAAAGAAGTGGGTGAAGGAAAGTACATGTGCTACAGCATGCTGTGATGCCCTCACTCACCCCTTTGCCTGGCTTCCCTCCTCCCGCGGTCTCCTCAGTGCTCACTCATGCTCTCCCTCCCCAGTCTATTTTGATTGCAGGCAGAGCCACATTGCCTTTTGCAAGCCTACTGTTGGTGAAGCTGGGTGCTGGTGAGGGCTTCTTTTGCATAGGTTTGTCTCGCTGTTGGGGGGAAGAATGGGTTCCTCCCCAGGCCCCCATCCATTTTCCCCCCAACCAGGACAAGTAAGCAACTGGGCAACTGGGTCAGGGGCATGGTCAGCCAGAGGCCACCACCGGTTCAGTGACCCACACCAAATCACCGCTACCGGTTCACTTGAACTGGTGTGAACTGGTTGAATACCACCTCTGCATTAGTGCCAATGTTGACTGGAAATTTGAGGGATTGAAATCTACATTTCTGAAGAGTATTCAGATTACAGAAACTTTGGTAGAAGTGCCTGTATTAATTTTTATAACCCTGATTCAAAAAAAGTAAGAGAAAGTGAAGAGATTTAGTTTGGTTTAAAGAATGGCTACCTTTTCTGGAACATTGAAAAGTAATTCAGTGAAAATGGAATAGAAAGCTTCCTTTTTATAACAAGACAGTTTGCTAATTATTTCTAGTCTAGGAGCATCTCCATAAAATCTGAAATATGTTTTAATAAGATGTCCCAATCATAATGTGTTTTTAAATAATACACTCCTAAACTAACAACTACAATCTATTCCATTGTCTCTGTCATTAAGCAAAATGGTTGCTAAGTGAACAGGTGACAGAGAGAGGAGAGCCAGAGAGATGCTGCAAAGAGCATTGATTGTTGCCATCTCATTCAGACAATGTTCTTTAGTAGAGTTTCATATGTCGGGCCTGGTTTTTCCCTTTATCTTTCCCCTCACAGAAGGATGGTTTAAACAAGCTATCTTTTCCTGAGCTGCTTTCTTCCACAGTGCAGCGATTCCATAAAACAGGTGTCTTCAAACTTGACAGCTTTAAGACTTATGGACTTCAACTCCCAGAATTCCTCCTCCAGTCACTGTGACTTTAATTAGTTAAGAAGAATCTTCAGCTGGCTGGTATTGCTGACTGAAACTGACCAAATCTTAGTCAATTTCACACTGAAAACTCACAAAATTTGGTTGTAAATGCACATATGATTTTTGTATTACTGTTTATTAGCATTATGTTTGAAAATAGCCATTATTGAGTAGTCACTAAATGAGGAGTGGCTGTAAATTGACTTTCCATATATAAATCATGTTATACCTATGACTCAAAAATCTTTTCTGTCCTTTATGAAAATATTACAGGAAGCTTTTCCCACCTTAATCATATTCACATTGGAGGCACTGGCTCTGGAGTGTTACTACAGTCAGTGGGTGAACCTGCAGGGCCGGCACCTCGAACGCCTCCCTGCCCCCTCTTAGCACCCTCAAGGGGGCCAGCAGAGGGGCACTAAGAGGCAGCAGGGGGGCAACATATTGAATGCGGCCGCGGCGGCATGTAAAGTGCCACCGCTTCCACATTGGAGGCACCAGCTCCAGAGCGGTGCTAGTCAATGTGTGAACCTGCAGGGCTGGTGCTCGAATGTCCCCCTGCCACCTCTTAGATCCCCCCTGCTGGCCCCCTTGCCTCTTAGTGCCCCCCTAAGGCATCCCACCCCCCCTCAAGGGGTGGTACCGCCCACTTTGGGAAGATCAACCAAATCTGGGTTGCAAACCCAGATCAACCAAATCTAGATCAACCAAATCTGGGTTGCAAAAAAACTGGATAACCACTAGATGGCAGGAAACAAATATGTCAAACATTAATGCTTTGCTGCCTCTAGTGATGGGCTAGATTTTGCCAGTTTAATATGGTAACCCAACCAATCTCAAGCAGCCTAGTAATAAAGTAAAATAAACTCAGGTTTAAACTGTAAAAATCTTTCCTTTCTTAAATAGATGGAACAATGGCCTGTGTTATGCAAACATCTAAAGCTTTGGAGGGATTGAACCTTAAAAGGGTATTATTCATTACACTTCTCTTTTGCCCAACCTAGCATTTAATACTTACTTTTTAAAGTTGCCACTAGTAATCCACCTGTTTTTTGCACCTGCATGTGAGCCTTCTTAAAAAGCCAGGATTGGTGAAATCAAAAGACCCAAGGCCAAATTAACTTCTTTGATCTGAATGGCAGATGTCATCTCCAGTGTTTTCTTCTTTGTATGCTGAACTTTCATTGATGTCAAGAACCGAGATGAATTGATAAGGTGAAAGGAATATTAAGTCATTCTGTCCGGGCTTAGCAGCCTATCATGCAAAGCTGCTGAGAGCTCATGTTGTTTTGTTGTGTTTAGTTTTGAGACTTAGAGGAAATTGGATTTTTTTAAAAAAGAAAAAATAAAGTCATATTTCACGGTAGCCCTTTTAATACTCTTTTTCACTTGCTACAATCTGGCATTACAACATATTGTCAAAGTATATAGAAAATTATTGCCCTGACAACTGATATTCAAAAACAAAGCACAATGTAAACTCCAGTAATTGTTACTCTATTGACTTCTGTCAGGTTTGGATTGTAGGTGATTCCTCAGCACCAGAAGAAAAAGAAGGAAAAAGATACCAAGAAAATAAATAAGGGCACTTTACTTATACAATAACTTTGGACACATTTAAGAAGAAACAAATAAATATTTACAGTTTACAGAGACGACAAGGCTATAGCTTAAATCTATCACAAGATCTAATCTGGTTCAGCATTGGGATCAGAGGTTTACCTTTCCGAGCTTTGGACTCGTACTAGAGACCATCTTCAGAGAACTTCTCTCTACTGGAATATGTGCTTTGGTCTATTCTACGAGTCTATTCTATTTATGTGGTACCTTCCTATTGGTTGATTGGTGGGTTGATGGCTGGGCTATTGTCTGTTGTTTCTTGTGCTGCCAAGTCCCCAGCTCCTAAGCACCTGATAAGCTGGTGGTAAATCAACACTCCTGTTAACTGACAAGCGGGGCCTGTTTCCCAGGTTTCAATCATTTCCCTGACTATCTTTGTACTTGCACTACTAACAATCTCAGTAGCAGCAAAAATTGAATGCATGTCCTTTTTCACTGTAACATGAGGCTACCAATGAGTTCACGTTTGACCAGTCTGAGTGACCGACCCAATTGGATCTTGCAACATTACCCTGGGATACATATATTTGTCTTCATTTGTGTAAAATATTATTGTATTAAACATAACATTTCCATATTTGGTAATATAGTAGATCTGTACAAAGTGATTCCAATTGTTTTGATGAAGAAAATTTTAAAAATAAATTGCTGGCCAAAATTCACCATAGGTGCACAAAACTTTATTCAGATGGGAATTCTGATGCAGGAACAGCTCATATGTGACATCCATTTGTAAATATTCTCACTTGCCCTGGAAAGATGGGATCTGTGTGCAGAGGCTGATATTATCCATTTTGATTTCGCTTCCATGTATGGAGATGAAGAAGAAAACAATTCCTAGTTTCTGCTGACTGTCACTGACTAATAAAAGGCAAAGAAAAGTTCATTATGATTGAACATATGAACCTTTGTGTGCTTTGGGACAGAGGGTTCTACAAAAAGTTAATGGATTACTTTATCAAATTAAAAAAATACAAAGAAAAAAGAGGGAAGGGAATCAAAAAGGGAAAAAGTCAAAAGAAAAAAGGTACGGAGAGATAAAGAAATTTAGGAAGAGTTGTGATTTTTTTCAGTGAAGATACAAGTATATAATTAGGTTATCTCTTAGATTATCTAAGGTTACCTATCACAACTAATATCTAACTCTAAGTTTATCAACATATACAAGATTTCTACAATCTTAAATCTAATTTCTCACCATCACTATTTTTATGCCATCTTTTTTATATGTAACTCAAGGCAATGAATGTACCCCATCCTCCTATTTTCCCCACAGCAACTTTGTGAGGTGAATTGGACCAAGAGAGAGTGACTGGCCTAAAATCACCTGGCTGGCTTTCATGTTTAAAGTGAGATAGAACTACAATCTGCTGGGTGCTAGGCCAGCACCTTAAGCACTCCAAACTGGCTCTGATTTGCATTAAATCTTAAATTCTATATTTGCATTAAATCCTAAATTTAAGGACCCAAAGCATGTGGATCTTCATTAGCTGTTCTAGATAGTATAAAAACATAACAATCACAAGAATTATGAACAAATTATTTGGCTTTTTCATTGTACTATGAAATGAATGCATCTCATTCTGTTGTGTCACTATTGGCTAGCAATAGTATTTTTAAGCATTATATCAAGCTAATGTACTTAAAAACAAACTATATTTCTACTTACAGGAAAAAAAAGTCTAGAACACAGGACACAGGTCACCAGTAAAGCACTTAACTCCCAATCTTAATGTCTAGCCTTTTCATTGAAAGAGACATTTTCCATTTTTATTTAGTACCAGAATCCTCATATCAATTCTTATACTCAATTTAGGCAATCTCGTCTGATACAGAATTGATCATGAACATGAACCTGCATGGTATCCTGGAGTCACTGAAAACAGTTATGAAGCTATACTACTTAAATCCACTTATTTAAGAATTAGCTTTATTGCATCTTGCCTTTGAATTCACATGCATGAGGTTGGACTACCCTGCTGTTAATATAATGATTTCTAAATAGGAAAGATCCAGCTACCACAGATGGACAACATCTTTATTACATTTCATGGCCATGAGAGTAATGTGGGGCAAAGGCATTAAAGAAACAGTTCATCTTTTCTACTGTTTTTACAACTCACCTAACAAAATAATTGTGATAAAGTGCTAAAAGATCTGTAGCTGGGATGGGAACTAACAATAGCTGGAATTCAAAGCTACATGAGTGCCTTTCTCTGAGTATACTGTATGCAGGTCTATATCTGATTTAAATTCAGAACACAGGATCTCGGAAATCTTACAAGGTTTGCAAAAACCACTGTCCCACCAAATTATTGTCATGTTCTGGTCCTGTGCTTTATTGAAAATTGTGTGTATGTATTCGCGGATGTTCCTTTAAAACTTTCAGTAAAATATGGAAGAAAAAAGATGTACAGAGAAGATTATTTGAAGAATAAATGGACAAAGAAAAAGTTGAAGGGTGTTTGTTTGTTCCTTTGAGAAGTTCTAAATAAAAGGAAGGTAAATAATTATAAAATTGCTAAATCCAAATATTTTAAAACTATGGTCAAGATAAATTATTTTTACCTATTGTTTTAGGCTAATATCAAAATATAGAAAATGGAAACTAGGGTTACTTTAAAGAAAGCACTTCAGGTATTTCTTTTACATCAAAATACAATAGTCGAAGGGAAATTCAGTGGAATATTATCCATGCATGGAAGTGAAATTGCAACACCTGAGAAATGGGAGAAAAGCCATTAAATGAAGAGCTTCAAAAGCTTCCAATCATTTGGTTAAATTCACAGCTTTCAAGTCAGACAGTCCAATGATGTGTAAAACTGCCTCAATGGGATAGTTCAACCAGGCGTGGGCTTCAAAAATGTTAGTAAAGGGTTAGCTGCCTGGTTGCTGGGTGGGTGTGGCCATTGTGGGCATGGCCTAGTCGGCCTCCTGGACCATGGCTGTGGGAGATGTTTTTGCCCTCCCTGGTCTCCAGAGGCTTTCCTCAAGCCTCCAGGAGGGCGAAAATGGCCTCCCCAAGCTCTGGAGGCTCTCTGGAAGCCAGAAACAGGCCCATTTCTGACCTTCCCAAACTTCTAGGAGACCCATTTTTCATCTTCCTCAAACCTCCATGCACACCGTGCACTTAGCTGCATCCAAAACGGGTCATGTGGGGACTCCTGGGAAGGGTGGGGGGAGAGGGGTGGGACCAGCCAGAAGTGGGATTTGGGGGTTCTCCAAACTGCACAGAATCTTAGCTAGGGGCTTTCCCAAATCCTTCCAAACCCCCAGCAGCCCAGCCCTGAGTTCAACCACAGTTTTTTTAAATCAAAGCACATTTTCAAAACTTTGCATCATTCGGAAGCATCTCCGTTAGTCCTTCCTCCTGGTTGGGAAAAAGATGGTGTCATCTAAGTTTAATTAACAAGGGGAGAGAGGAGAGAGAGAGAGAGAGAGAGAGAGAGAGAGAGAGAGAGAGAGAGAGAATAACATGTTGGGCTAGACATATGTGATAGTGACTCAGCAAAGACATGGCAGTAGACATTTTTGAATATACAGTTCTATGTAGCTATATGACTATATAAAGAATAATTTCATATTGTATTGCAGTTGGCTGAACTATTCAGAAGGGACATTCTACCAGAATAGCAATGAAAATATTTTAAAAAGTTAAGATAGTATGGAAATGTTATTGTCAGGTTAAATATTATGTTTTCAGAGCCATTTAGAGAGCACAAATATCACTTTCATTTTCAGTCCTTCTACTGGGTTTATTCTTCAGCCCTGAACTTTTTGGGGTGGGAGGTGGGGGGATTATACATTTCCTTGGTTATATCCCTGAATGAAATTAATCACCATTTCCTTAGGAGAGAAGAGATTTTCTCCATGTCTTACTATAAAATCTGAACATGAATAAGTTAACAAAGAAGTAGTTTATTCCTGGATGTAAGTGATAGAGAACTCCAGTTGCTTGGAAGTAATGTGATTACTGTATACCCAACTATATCATAGCAAAAGCAACCATAACTATCTAGCTCTTGGAAACTGTCAAATAGGACAGTTCAAATTTTAAGAAATTGGGGAAAATTGTAAGCTTAGAAGCCATTGCTTTCATCCCTGCTCCCATTATTATCAAGGAGAAATGTGCTACTTTTAGAGAAGTCAAAATTATTTGAAGTTTCCATACTATCAGCTCTGTTATCACAAATATACCTGGTCCATCTATGCAATGAAAAAGAAGTTTGTATCAATGGAATACATTGATTAGGTTTAAAGGAGTTGGACTTTCACTAGTTTCTGTTTGGGAGTATCAGGTATTATTCAAGTTGTGGGCAGTATATAAAAAGTATTTTGGATTTCAGTGCATGGTTGATTAGATAGATAGATAGATAGATAGATAGATAGATAGATAGATAGATAGATAGATAGATAGATAGAAAAATAAAGATGTGACAATTTATTTAATAACAAAAGGAAGCATATTTCTAAGAAATATATTTCCCTACTTCCCTTACTTGGAAATGCTACTAGAAAGTTATGCTTTTGGCCCCAATCAGCTCGATGTACAAAAACATAGAGCCAAAACTTCAGTGATTATCATTAAAGCATGGAAAAATATGATCCCACCTTGGACACTTTGGGGCTCCATAAGTCATCTTCAAGAATTTAAATTGTACCCAGAACTAAATTGGAAGACATGGTGACATATATTAGCTTTATGCACTGTGGAGCAGTGCCAAGATCCTCATCTTGGCTGGTTTAAAAAAGAAACCTTTTCTGATGAAACAATATATCACTACTTTTCTAGTAGAAATTGAAGTTGGCATGTTCATAAGAGGTCTACAGAAGCCAACTGAGCAACTTCATGGAACTCTTATCGAGAATAGCATCCTGATTTCACAAGAGAAATATAAAAGCACTCAGTTGCAATTTCATTTCTAGTTTCAAAAGCATTTTCTTTATCATAATATCTTGTTTCCATTAAAATTATATATAATGAAACAGCCAATTTATCCAGATCTGGTCAACTACTATGTTCAAAGAGCAGTTCACAACCCCCTGACTTGTAATATGAGACAAAAGGAAATTACTAAAACATGCAAGGATTGGTTATTTTAAATATGCTGAATCAATTCATAACAAATAACCAAATAAAATATATTTTTGGTCCAAGACCTACCCAGTTATTTGACCTAGGCTTGCTCCAGAGTTATCAAACTCCTCACCTAGACTGAATAAAGTCTCATATCCCTGATCTACACAACTAGATTAAAAAAAGCGTCAGGGTTGAATATCTTCCAAATATTAATAACATCCAAGTAGAAATCCATGTGGAACCTCCAGAGGTTTTATGATATCTGTTAAATAGTAGAGAAGATAAGGAAGGAGAACTCTTAGAATCAATAAAACAGAATTTCAAAGCCCCATCCTATTGTGACAATCCAGAGAGACACTGAGAATAATGCCATAAATTCTAGCATGAAATTCAAAAGAACCCACAGCCAATGGTATGCCTGAAAATTTAAATGTGGCTAGTTAAATACTAGCTATTTGGTTAGCTGTTGACTCATCATGTCTTGTTTCATAACTTCAGTTATTTATGTTATATAAACCTTTGATGACAGAATCAGAAATGAGACATTTTTTTAACCAAGCCATCTGTTTAGGCAGATAGAGAAGCAAAACAAAAGGCAGACAAAGATGTTGCTTTTATAGTCAGAGTCATTGCCTGAACTTTTTAATGAAAATGCTCTTTCAGAAAGTGCTGCTAGTTCGACCTTGCTATGATTAGCTAAATGCTTCAGAATAGCATGACACAAAATAAAATAAATAAATGGCAGTAATCTTTGTTTAAATTAAAAGAGGCTCCTGTGACTGCTGCACAGAATGACAAAGAGCTGGGTGTTTTATGAGCAGCTATTAGTTATAATTTATAATTTCAATACAAGCACTTTGTCATCAGAGTTTCTATTCCTAAGTAGAAAAAAGTGTTATTTCTGAGCAAACTGGCCCACTAGCCATGCTTTGTATTTTATTAACTGCTTAATAATAACATTTTTCCAGTCCTGAGTGGACAACAAAATTTAGAAGGTTCCTGCATCTTTTGTGAAGACTTTAAAGCTGCCAAAACTGTGCAAGCTTGTATTAACTTATTCCCACCATAGTTTATGGAAGGAGGGTTGCATAGGAAAATGCCGTTTTCCAACAACTTTCTCATTCTACATCACGGGTGTCAAACTCATGGCCCCACAGTGCCATCACATGATGTTTTGTGACATTTTTCCTATTGCAGAGTTGGGTGGGTGTGGCCTATGTGTGGTGCATCAGGCTTGTGGGCTTCCAGTTTGACACCCCTGTTCTACATGGTCAAGAAAAGTATATGAGAAATTAATCAGTATATTACAGAAATACTTAATTCTGTTCAATTAATGCAGATGGAAAAGTTAAAGGCAGATGGAGGGAGCAAAGGAAGGAAGGAAAGAAGGGTTGGTGGATGCTGGAAAACACTCCTTTAAAGGAACGTCAAAAACAATTGTAGAAAAAAAACATGTTTCCTTTAGTAAACTTGGAAAAGAAAAAAAAATGTTCACCAGGCTCTCAACAAGCAAAGTTAAGAGTCCCACAGATCTTATAAACTTAGGTTTTACCATGTATATGATATTCTGTTGGCATCATTTGTTTCTAGTCATCTAGATAAAATAGTAAATAATGTCATCTTGAAAGCAGTAACTTATCTGAGGAAAAGAGATCCTAACACAGAGACGTTAACTTATCAAAGACACAGATGCCCTGTAAATTATCCCTTCATGATATTGTCTATCCATAGGAAAGCCTGAATTGCTTTATTGAATTTATCTTTGATGAAATCAAACATATAGAGCACAACTGACATACATTTCAAAGCTTCTTTGGATGCATGGAAAATGTTTCATAGTACAATACTGTCAGAAAGTTTGCTGTTTTTAGAATGATCATTGCAAAGCTAGTGCTTCTATAGAGATTTGCCAATTCGACACAGTTAACAAAGCTTCTGGAGCAGAGGAAGGAAGGAAGGAAGGAAGGAAGGAAGGAAGGAAGGAAGGAAGGGAGGGAGGGAGGGAGGGAGGGAGGGAGGGAGGGAGGGAGGGAGGGAAGGATCTCTCATATAATACTACTTTTTTTACTCCCCATTTTCCTATAACAATGTGCCCAGCACAGCTAACAGTTAATGTGAAATACTAATCATTTTCCTCCTCCTCCCCCGCTTTATTTTATATTACTTAAGATGATAATACTAAGTGGTATAACATAAATGCTCTCCTTCCTGTTTTGCCTACAAAAACAACTCTATGCCAGTGGACAAAAATTCATTGAGATGAAGCTGCATAAAAATGTCTAAAGATCTGATCTAAATTCCCTGAGAAGAGTTTAAAAGAAAGAATGTGCTTTTATTAAGGGGAAAATATGTGCTTTATAAGGCTGCACACCTTTCATATGTGATGTGGAAAATGGATTGCCTCTTTTGTGAATGTGAGCAGACCACCTCTATGCTATCCATTAAAGCAGCCTGATTCCCACGTGAGGTGGAAAAAAAAATGGTGCAGCTGTTCCAGGAGTCAGTTCAGTTTAAAGCCACCATCAGAGAAACTATTTCTTTCCTGGAGGTTCACACAACAGCCTGAGAAAAGAGAAGCTGCTTTAGTGAATAGCAAAGTATCCACAGTTCCAAGGTTTGGCAGAATGATTCTTCAACCTTTAGCTACACAGGAGGACCCCATTAATGTGTATTCAGAAGAGTGTCAGGGACAAATTCCTCTGCTGTAGAGTCAACTGTATATCTATTCTGCACTGGAATTATTCTTGAGTGCAAAGGTTGCAGCTGAGCTTGCCAAGATTGAGCAAAAGTTCCACTTGCTTTCCTAAATGTACCATTCTGAAAGATGTAAAGCAAACATGTTATAATATAGACACACTTTTGGGTACGTATGTGCCACTTGGCTCAGGAGCAATGGAAATTTTTCTGCACTCCACACCAATCTCTGAGAGCAGAATAAAAAGGTGAAAAGGCTTTCTTTAGTTCTCTTCTTTCAGTCAGTAAATGTGTCACTGTCATGATCCTGCCTTCCATTTATATAGGAACAATTACACTGCTAATATTTTCTCCTCCCTCCTCTTCTTCTTCTCCTCCTCCTCCATAGAGAAATATGTTGATAAATAATCTCCCATTAGTATCATGGTATTGTCTGTGGATTTTTTTGTTGTTTTGGCAATATATAGTACAAGATACTAAGAACAATGCTCTAAACCACAAGGTATTCTGACACTGACAGGGATGAACACAATGCTTGTTTTTAGAATCAAAATAAAGTTTTGCATTGTCTGGTCCCCTAGTCACCTTTTTTATGAATGCATTTGCATCTGTACACTACCTTACAGATTCTTACAAAAATGCAAGAGTCAAAATGTAATATGACTTTTTAAAGTGTTCACTTTACATTTAACGTCTAACTTTCATTTTCACATGTAAAATCTAACTTTCTCTTGAATCAGTGTGTAAATGTTTAATATTTCAGTAACCTGTGATCCTTTGTTACCAAAGAATTAACTAGTATTCTTTAATTGTTGAACTCTACCCAAACTTCATTTTGAAACTAATTTGCCTTTTGAGAAAGTAACATTTTCTGGGGGAGCAAGCAATATTACAGAAAAGCAGTGGAAGAAAAACCTGATGGTGACATTTGCTGAGGGAAAAGCAATATTTACAATGGGAAAGCAACATGATAAAAAGCTGGGGGATGCTCTTTTCTAGGAGAAAGCAGCAGCTGGCACAGTAGTAGTAAAAACCTTTGAGAAGTCTCTGTTTGCATTATATGGGAAGTTTCCCACACATAGAGATTGTGTATTTGATCACCTCCTACAGGTGAAGCAGATAGGGGATCTTTGTCATTTTATATAGTCCATGGGTGTCAAACTCATGGTGTCACGTTGCTGTCATGTGATGTTTTGTGACGTTTTCTCCCTTCACAGAGCTGAGGTGGATGTGATCTACACATAACAGATAACAGATAATCAGAGTTGGAAGGGAGGTCATCTAATCCAACCCCCCGCCCAAGTGGGAGACCCTACATCATTTCTGACAGATGGCAGTCCAGTCTCTTCTTGAAAGTCTCAAGTGATAGAGCTCCCACAACTTCTGAGGGCAAGGTGTTCCATATACATGCTGCATCCAGCCCATGGGCTGCCAATTTGACACCCCTGAATTATAGCTCTTTTGGAGTGGAACTGAAAGATCCTCTCACGTTCCACTGAACATGTATTCACAATAAAATAATGCTTAATGTAGCCAAATAAGGAAAAGTAATCAAGTAATAAACAGCAATGTTGCCTTATTTATTCTGCCTGTGATAAAATTTGGACTCTCACCCTGAAATATCCACACATTGTAAAATATTCAGTATTTTCCCCAGGAAAACAATATGTTCTGTTTTAATTTAATTAAAATGTTATTTATTTTTGCTTTGTGCTATGATAAATGACATAGGGCCTAGTAGTTACTTGAGTATCCACCTGTCTCTGATAATATCTTCCCAACCCATTCAAATCTGCAGGGTTAGTGCACTCTGGTTTCCTTTTATTAAACACTGCCATCTCTCAGGATCCTGGAAGAACACCAGATGATAGCCTAGATTTAGCATTTTTAAAGAATCTACCAAGCCCTTCCCAAGGATCTGGGATACGCAGGTGTTGTTTGCCATTATTAAAGGTATCCTTACAGGATGTAAATTGTTTCAAATAAACCTGTCTTTTGCAATTGAGAGATGATGATGAATATTACCAGATATCAAGGAAGTTGTTTACGTATCACCCCCAAGAGCTGCAATCACATTTTGTATAACAACAGAATTATTATTACCTGTTAGTTTCCCCCATTAGACATCCATATATATGGTAGCCTATATTCGACTCATATTCTAACGTGTACTATAAGGGAGTCTTTTGTCTAGGGCAAAGATACATTCAGGCTGATTTACATAGCAAATGATACATACAACAACTTTTTTTAAAAGTGGGTAAATATATTCCAAACTCATCGAGATAGGAAGTATATGCAATTTCTGGTGAATCCAATTCAAAGAGATGCTTTCATTCCAAAAAGGATGCTTGGTCTTCTTTGGTGCTTCAAATCAAAGCACTGCAGCGGGCAATTCGCTTTGATTGGCTCCACTGAGTCAGAGAAAAGGTTTCTTTGCGCATGTGTGCACATGCACAAAAGACCCTTTTATTATCCGGGATGAAGCAATGTGGCTTCTCTAATCTGATACTTTAATCCAAGGTGTTGCTTTAATTTTGTGCTTTTGCTCCAGGGGCAGCTTTGATTGACCTTCATCAAACTGAATTTTCTCTCTGTAGATATATACAGCCGCTTATAGCAAATACTTTCAGAGAACCCAAGCAGCAAGGCTATAAATATTATAAAGTTATACTGTTTAACGTAACAGAATTGTTTTTTATTATTTTCAAAAATTAAAAACTATTGTACAGATTGTTAGTCAAATAACTGAATGAATTACTTTATATGACTGGAAGCTTCATGTTGGCTTCATATGAATTGAAAAATTGGAAAGTTGGACTGGAGATGAAATTAAGTTTGTGTGGAGAGTGATTTGGGCTAAATATGGACAGGTTTTAATGCAAATGAACTTAGTCTCTGTATACCTACACATCACATTATTCTCTTTCAGAATAAACAACCATATGTAGAGCACACAAGGAATAAGAAATGCTAGGCCAAAACAATTAAAAGCATTTGATAAGAAAATAAGATACAGCTAAAATTTGTTTTATACCAACAAAATTCATTCTCCTTCTCCATACCTTTCCACCTTTGCAACTATTCTGGGTTTCAACACTTCTGTATATTGATTAAAATATTTCCTGTTGTTTTTTGTTAAAAACTTTCACTTGACTTTTTTTTGAGGAAAAGTTACCAAGTCCTCACAGCCATGACTTTCTTCAGTCTTTCCCTTCTCTTCAGACCAGATAACACTTTTTATATAAAAAATTTCCACTACTTGACATGTATATGCATGTCTAAAATATTATTCCCAGCATCCCAACAATTTACCTTCACCCTATTATTTTTCATTCCATTTGCTTTATAGAAGGCTTCTTCTTTAGCCCTCTGCATTTCTTTCCAAATCTTCCAATCTTTACTTCCATCAAAATTATGTTGCATTTTCTCTATCCATTGTATTACTATGTATTAAATAGACAATTGAATACATCTTAATTAGTTTAGCTATCATTAGATAAGTATTCGTTTGTTATGCATTTTAGTTATATGAAATACCTAAATAAAAATTCTTCACTGTGTCATTCTCTCTTTGACTACATTATTTGCAATCATTTTTCCCCTCAATATGTACATTTGAAAAAAACTGTCACCTTCATTTTTTGCAACAATTGTTCTCTTAAGTGCATTTTTCTCAACCACAACCTCTTTACTATCTCCATTCCACCAGGCATCCTTTTTAATACTTCTCATTAGCATAACTCCGCACACCTCAGTGGTGCTCTATAATATAATTCTTTTTACTCTGTTTCAATCAGCTTTTATATCCTCTTTCCTTAAGTCCATTTCCCATTAATTCTGTTTGGAAATAAATCCATCTTCTAATACATATACATATACATACACACACACTATATATATGTGTGTGTGTGTGTGTGTGTGTGTGTGTGTGTGTGTGTGTTTGTGTGTGTATGTATATGTATATGTAGGTCTAGGTGTGTTCGGGTCTTTTCCCATGTAAGATTCAGAGTATCTTGGCAACGTTTCGGCGAGGTCCCACTCACCATCCTCAGGCTGGTGCTTTCTGCTTCATTCCAGTGCAAGCAGTGTGTGATCGGAGCTGCCATCTGTCTATAAATACTGGTGCGGGGGGCTGGTGTGCTGGGCTGGTTGGTTGCGCTGATGCCTCTTGATTGGTTGATGGAGTTGATGTTGGTATAATGGGCTGTGTGATGGCCTTGTGAGTTTTGTTGTGGAGATATCCTGGATCTTGTGCTGTAATCTCCTGGGTCGTTTGTGTTTTGATCTCTTTTCCATTAGTCTCCTGTGTTGTAACAGCTTGGGTAGTGGGTTGTGTGATGACTTTGTGAGATTTATTGCTGTGGTATCCTTGGTCTTGTGCTGTGATATCCTGGGTCATTTGCTGTGTTGCAACTTCTTGAGTTCTTGTGGTATAATTTCCTGAGTTTTTTTATGTGATATCCTGAGTGGGTTGCTGTGATGTAGCATTCTGGGTCTGTGTTCTTGGCGTGTGTCAGCTTGTTTGACTTAATCAATGTCTATCTCTGTATCCTTTTGTTCTTGTTTTCACCCATCGGTTTGTGCCACCTTGCATAATATTTCTTCCCTGTCTGGAGCAATTCCATTCAGAATGTTGCATATTTTTCCTTCAAAGTTTTTATCACCATTGACAGAAACATTATATACAAGTATTGTTAATCTATGGGTTCTACTAATCTACAACAATCTAGGTGACAATTTGTACTTTCTGTCATCCATTTTAGCTCTTTTGTTCCTAATTAGACTGAAACCTTCACTTCTCTCGATAGTTTCATCAAATCCATTCTACAAGTTTAGACTATCTTCTCTCATAGCTATTATATATTTCTCTTTTGTCTTTGTTTCCCAAATCACAGCATACCTATTTTTTCTTATGCTTGTTAATTGTTTCTCTTTACCATTTACTCCTCTAGATTTACTAGTCTTAGTCATACCCTTACCACATGTGACTTTCTCTGCTCTCCTTGGGTAATAGGATAGCAGAGAAAGTGAGTTTTAGCACATTTCAACCAATATTTCTCCAGTGCAACCAAACCAGTTTTTCTCCAAGCATGCTCATGCTATTTTATGCAAGCCAGGCTTTCTAATTTAAAAACTACTGTTATCCGTATGTCAACTGCTAGAAGATAAATGCAGGATTTTAATGCACTGCCAGGGTACAGATTTAGAATATTATTTAGATCAATACAGATGCTATTAACTGGAAATTTATAGCAAAGTACAGAAGTGAATCTTTAATCTTTCCAAAGGTTTTTCTTTTGTTTTTAATGAAACCCCTGAAAATAACAATAAAACTCATATCTTATGGTAAATATGTTTGGATATTATTTAAAAGAATCACATACATCATATATTTTTTCTGGGAATCACATGCTTTGCACACATAATTCTGTCTTCAGTGGAAGCAAATCCCAATGACATAAGACATTCTGCTCGATCACTAAAGGGCATCAAAGCTAAAGCTGAATCCAGAAATAATAAAAACATGAGATTGATTGAAATAAGGAAATCTGTATATATAAATAAGTTGTTAGTGTTGTATGCTAAGTATATAGCGAACTGTGTCCTTAAATGCCTCCACAAACCAATACACACACATCCATTGGTTTGATTTCTCTATCTTATCAGATGAGAAAAAGACTTCCCACTTTTCTGAAGCCAGAATTTGTGTTAGTCTGAAGACCTGTAGAACAGAAATGCCAATAACAGCTTGCTTTGTAATCTGTGATGCATGTACAAATGGCTTTCACGCCTTTTGGTCAACATCTATTTAAGAAACAGAAGTCTCTAGCACACAATGGAATAGCAGTAGAATTCTCTCCCCCTCTCTCTCTCTCTCTCTTTCTCTGAAAAGAAAGGAGCACACATTTTTGCTTTTTTAACACTATTCTATTGTGTTCAAGCTTGCCTGGCAAGAGTATTTGTGCCCAGAAAAAGCAAAGATTATATGATGCTAATAAAGTTCTTGTAAACATATCTCTGTTCAAGATCTAAACCTAGGCTAGGCTTCCTTTGCCTAGTTGTTAATGCACACATAGTTTAGTAAAAAGTTATCAAAACAATGCTCAAGTTGTTAATGTTAAACAAGGGATAGTGCTCGCTATGTCATTGTTTAGATTGCATCAGCATTTTTGATATCGTATTTTAATTACCAAGAATAAGATTCTCTTGGGATGGAAAGTTAAAACATAAAATCTTGCTTTTACCAATTTGACTACACACATACACACACACACACACACAGAGAGAGAGAGAGAGAGAGAGAGAGTCAAACAGAACAAATAGAAATTAAAATTCAATTAAAAATTAAATATGCAGAAATTTTGTTATTTTTCATTTTATTAATGCAATCTGAACTTCATGTTAAAATGTACAGAAAGCTTGCTATTACTTTGTGAGTAGTGCCACCACTCATCCATTTTTTTCTGTCAGTTCTAAATCAAGACATTTGCTTTTCACATTGAATTCAAAAGAGAAATTCTCATGCTGGGTTGTGGCATTCTTGAAATGATTTAGATAAAGGTCATTGGACTTTTGTTAATGTCCTGTCTGCTATTGTTAAATTATCTGTCCAGTAGCCTGTAGCCTGTTTGATTTCCTAGGCTTCAATTAAATCTCACAGGAAGGTTTTGTGATGGGATCTTCCTTTGGATCTTCTCAGATCAAGAAGACAGCAAAAAGTCTTCAGAATGATGGCAAGAAGTATAAAAAAACAACCATACTACAGCATCTATTCCATTCCACCAAGAGAAATTCAGAATGAATTCTCAAGCACCTGAGATTAAAATAGCAAAGCAGAAATTCCTTTCCAAGAGGCGATTTTTTTTTTTTAGTAACTCTGTGGTAAATTTCAGTGTAATATTCTTTCTCAGTTTCAAGAGAACAGTAGTTTCACAACTAGTGAACATGGCATGACAATTTAATGGTATTGGAGCTCAGTAAGGTTTGAATATTTATGCAGTAGCAATACCTGGCCAGAGAATTGCTGATTTCTCTCTCACCTTCCTTAATCTTTCACATGGCAGGTATCTTTGCCTATAAAATTCCTGACAGTTTCATAGATTGTTATGGTCACAGTAATGGTTATTCATCTATCTTTCTTGCACATGGATTCATTTATAAATTTCTGTTGTCTTATTCCTATGTTAATCTCAGTATTTTAAAGACAAAATCTTCATAAAGCTTTGCATTTGAATGCATATTTAAATGTTTTTTTAAATGGTTTTTCTCTCAGGATGTGTTTTTCTAAATGCTGCCTTACACTCTTTTATAGTCGAGAACTATATTACAGGTTTGAGGAAAAACAGGTGGATTCGTAGCTATATTTCACCAGGCATATTCATCTGGAAATGTAGGTCAGTTTATACTGGTATATACCAAGACTCTCAACAAACTATAGTTGTTCCAATAATCCATGTATTATTAAACAACTATTGTTACATCTGAACTGAGCCATCTCCTTTTTCATTTTGAAGAGTTTGTACATTGCAAACCTAATACATGCAGAATCCTAGCTGATACGAATAATGTTTGAAAAAGCAATTTCTACTGAGCAAACATGAATGTTGAATACAAAGAAATCAAATCAGATCATTGACACTAGTTTTATAGATCTAAGGAACAATGATATCTAAGGTAGTTATATTTGAATCAATTACTCCTGTAATAAACCATTAGTTACCATTCATGTAAAGATGAACAATAAACAGACTATATTAAATAATGATTAGCCTTTCCATCCATTATGTGCTCCTGGGATTCAGAACAATATTTCAGAAACAATGCAATATTTATTGGAAAGCAAGCAAGGTATGATGTCCAGCATATCAAATTTACAGTAGCTCCAGTTTTCGACAGATGCCATCTGAAAGCGATCAATAGCGAAGTGCATAGTTTCATATATAAAGATTTCCAAAAATTGTCCATGTTGACAGGTATCCGAATGAAGAACATGGTTTCATATTCAGGTTATTGACTGATGTCCTCAAAAGAGAAAAATGTAGCTCTGAAAATTTAAAAGCAATATAACTGCAAATATAACTTTTGATAAACAGCCATATACAGAAAGAAGAATGTTGGAAGCTACATGTGAGAAACACAAAGTTACCAAAGTGTATTGTGAAAAATATCCAAATCTGGCAGGACAAAATATTATAACTTTTGTGCAAATATGGATAAAGTACTGAAATTAGTGGGGTTTTGCCAGTCATAACTAAGCAATTGATTGTGTTGAAATAGCAATAAAATACGATGAAATATAGATCCAATTTTATGTTCCATGTCAAAGAGGAGGAAATCTTCAGAGTGATTTGTTGTTTGCTATCAATCTTGTCTAGACATGCAACTATACCCAGCTAATAGAGTATTTATTGGCATACTATGTCTCCAATTTAGTGGATACACATTTCAGTAACACTATACTACTTTCAATTTTTGTTGTTGCTGTAAATAGTTTCAGATAACTGATCTGAACTGAGTTACAAAATTCGGCTAATGCAATGCACATTGTAGGTTATAAGCACATATATCTGACTTATAAACTCAAAATATTAGAGAAACTAGTTTTAGAGATGAACTTATTTTATATATTTTTCATACACACAACACTCCTGCTTAGCTTTTTCACACAACAATTCTATTGAATTAGTTTCCATAATCCTAAATGTAGTGACCTTTAATTATTCCAATTCTAGTCCTTTTATGTACATAAAAGCTACTGAATAGAAATGGGAAAGTAGGGCATCAGGTGATCCCTCCCACATTCTGCAGCATGAAAGAAATCTTTTAGTGGAAAGGGGTGATGTATCCAACATAATTTAGCTTGGAATGAACACAAAAATTCTATCTGACATGATTGATTTGAGGCCATTCAAAAAAGTGAATTTCCGTCAGCTACAGAAGGAAGTAGACACTTGGAAAAGCATATGGATTGGGCTTTTGAACATACTCGATTTTATGAAGTTTTGTTAATCTCTTATAGCTTGACATACACATTTTGAGGACTGTGAATTTGTTTATGTAAATACTACCTAGTGTTGTATATTATCAAAATAAAAATGATTCTTTTCGCTAGGAGCTTCTTATTCCACAAACAAGTTTTAAGAGAATCAACTGCTTTCTCAACACAATTTTAACAACTTTGAAGGAAAAGTCTAAAAATATTTTCTGTAACCAATACTTCATATTTTATGTCCTAATTAATCTATGTCATGGTTTTCCAAGTGGGCATCTTCTCTTGATCAATGTATTGATAAACATGCTATAGAGAAAGAACCCCAAAAGCTCTGTGAAATATATTAATATTATTTTGGAGTCTTTCGTTCACTTGATAGCACAAATACTAGAATGTCAGTAATCCCAGATGGGGAAACATTAAACCACCATTGATTTTACATACAGTGCAACCTTTTGTAACAGTACCCAAAAGAACAGCTAAAACCACTTTTTCTGTAAAATATATCTTTAACTAAATGCTGAACAGGCTGTAATGCATTGGGTGGCAATCTCGGTTTATATTTCCTTGTACAGCGTTTTTATTTTACATTCTGCTGTTACAAAAGCAAAGGGAATACTGTTTCAGGCTCAGTACCCAAATAAGCAAACTGATAGATCAGATTAATCTATTTTTTCCATGAAATAGCCCCAAATTAGGCACTCTGGATCATAACCCTTCAATTACTAGGTCCTAAGGCTAAAAAATCCATATGAATTTTCAAAGCAAGGTGAGAAAAGCAAAATAATAATTAATTTCCTTAAAATAGATAAAGTTCCACTTGTGTTAACAGATGAGTCAGTAGTTTTGACATGAATAATTAACTGTGTCCTCCAAAGACACCCTCCAATTTCCTGCCAATTGGATGGAATTAAAAGAAAAATGAAAAATCACCTTTTTCTATATGAGCGGGGTACGTCAAAAGAAGAGCTATGTAAATGAATTGGAGGCCACTGCCAGCATCAGAGCAAATGGCAAATAATTAATTGGCCAAAAAATAAAAAGAAAGTGGCATCTTGCATTTGTTTCAGCTGAGTGAACATCTTGATAGAATGCAGAGTGACTCTCTTCTTATAATAGAAAGTGAGGATTCTGAGTGAAGGGCACTTTGAAGGCACAGCCCCATCTCCTTGTCTGTCAGGAGCAGCAATGCTCAATAGTCCAGAATTACACGCACACATGCATACATAACAGATAGAACAACAGAGATGGAGAAGGAGCGAACAAATTCTGATGCCAAAGGCAACCTGTACGGTTGATGTGAGCAGCATCAAACAAGATTTCTGGCTGTGTTTCCTCCTTGCAAGTTATTTGCTTTGTTTTGTGTATGCGTGAAGGTAGGACAGGTCACTTAAATCTTGCAGCAGTTAATGCAAACTAAATGGAGACTGTGCTGCGACTGCTCAAAATGATCAATCATCATTAAAATTGACCTGGCTGTTTTGAAAACAGCCCTGATTTGAGCAGCCTATGATAGATTTCTGATATACTGAGAGAAATTAGTATTTGTCAGTATATGATTGCATGCTCTCTAACCTCTTAGTCTGCATATAAATCCCTACTTTTTTTTGTTGTTGTTCGTCTGGCAGCAATGATATATTTTTTTGCCATTTTTTTCCAAGTTGTGCTTTCCTTCTACTTTTTTGAATATGTGTATTTAAAACTATACATTGGGTTACTCTGAATATTCTGAAGTACATTTTTAATTTTTCAAAAGTATATACATTTTTTAAAATAACCTAATTACTATATATTGGTTTAACCAGAATGGTAAATAACAGATCTTGTTTTGTAGAAGTTCTGCATTGGGTTTTAAAATACTAAAGCATTCTCATGTCTTCCAGGGTCTTTGTTGAAAAGATTGTTCTAAACAGCTTTCACAAACCCAAAGCTCGGTTAGAGCCATATAATGTGGCAAGGATCTTGTTAAGTGGGGATGGACAAACAAGGCTTTCCCTACATTTTTTACCTTCTCTCAGACCCATCTAGCAGATATTGTCAAATATCAGGCTGTTTTTCTTCAATTTTGAGGTAGGATATATATATATATAAAACCAATAGTATAAAGCCTACAAAAGTTCACTACCCACCCCAAAAAATATGAAGAAAACCTCTAGTGTATTGGTTTTGTGCGTGTGTGAGAGACACAACCACTGCCCTCTCAAAGCTACCTTTATTGTGGTTTTAAAGCAGCCCAAGAAAACTATTCTCTTGTGATACCATCCTGCCTATTGTGGATCTTCCCTTTTCCCACCCCACCCACAATATTAAGTGCTATCCTTGCCAACAAAGTTGTCCACTCTGTTGTCCAGACAGGGAGGGAGCCTTTCATATAATGCTGAGTTTGAGATCAATAATCTTTCTCTTGCTTGTGTCAAGTCAGTGTCCACAAATTAGTACATTCAATAAAGGAACCACATGGAATTTCCCAAATACCCCTTTTTCTCAATGATATGGCTGAGAACATTGGGTGCTAATTAGAAGTATTTACTACAAAACCATATACTCAGATTTTTTTTAGAGAAAAAAAACCACTAAGGATTTTAAAGATAAAAATGGTACCTTAGGTTGCCTTGAAGGGAAAGAATTATCTGAGACAAAAAAACCCAGGTTCTGAATAGGAAGAATAGTTTTTAAGCATACACTCAACCCTCCGTGTATTATCCACCTAAAGGTCAACCGTTCATGTATAAAGATAATAAAAAGTCTCTGAAATATAAAGAATATACACATGCATATACACAGAGACAGAATTTAATGATCCAAGAAATGGTATAATACAATCCACTGGTCTGGTTTTCAAAGAGCACAAGGATCATTAAGGTTGCTTATACCAAGAGCAGAACAAGCTATTTTAGAGCAGATTTCCAATTCACTCATGGAGGATATTGTCACACTAAAAGGTGAGTAGGAGGTTCGTAGGTTTGAAAGCAATAAACACAAGTAAAGTAAAAGCTGAAAGGGTTTATCAAGAAAACCTAGCAGAAGAATAACTTCAAATGCAGAGCATAAAATAGATAGGAAATATCCATAAACAAAACAGTTGTGATAAGACAACAATGATGTGGCAGTTTTTCAGGAACAAAGAGACATATTCCAAGGAGGGAAGTGGGACAAGTCCAGAGTTGGATATAGAAGAGGTACAGATGTAGGATAGCTACTCTCTAGAATCTCTCAAGTCATATGTATTATAGCAAGATTCTGTCTGATTGATGTGAGCAAATAAAGAACTTTGGCTGGATTATCCTATGTCCTTCTTGAGAAGTTCTAATATCAATGTATACTGAGAGCATTTGCACCAAGACAAATTCCTTGTGCGTCCAATCATACTTGGCCAATAAATGAAATTATTCTATTCTATTCTATTCTATTCTATTCTATTCTATTCTATTCTATTCTATTCCTATTCTATTCCCAGACTTCTATTCCCGAGAAGAGGGAGGAAAATTCAAACATGGTCAAAGATCCATAAGAAATACTGATAACTCTACAGCATCTAGCAGCAGCCTTCTTAATGCATCACTAGCAGCAAGTGGATGCATAGGTCAATAATTTACAACATGCAATGATACAGTTGTTGTAGCAGGTGAGGCAAAATGCCCATCACCTGCAATAGCAATGGCAGCAGCGTTCACATAGCAGTTTACTGGAGACGCATAGAGGGAACTTGGAACAATTAAGAATTTTCCTTATTCCATGCAAGATGTTTGTGTACAGCAGACTCAGAGAGTTCTCAACTAACTGCACCAGGGTGACTTTTTTTTTATTAAGGTTATTGAAAGGATCAGCCACAAAATGGACAATGCTATTGATAGAAGGTGATAACTATCAGAACTTCTTCAGGAGACTTGTAGGTGATTTCAGGAATCCCATTCAGAAAGTAACAGTCAGTTGGGAGATTTATAAACCCCAATATGGCAACAGAAGAATGGGGTTCTTCATCACATATTTTAAGTTGTTAAATAGTCAATGGAAAATGATATTTAAATCTTCTTCTTCTTCTTCCTCATCCTCCCCCCCTCCTCCTTTTTCTCCACCTCCTCCTCTCTTTCCTTCCTCCCTTCCTCCCATCAGAAAGACTTAAGGTTAGTCTTTTTAAATACCCCAAATCAGAGTTTTTCAACCTTGGCAATTTGGAGATTAGTGGGCAACTCCCATTTATCTTAAACTTGCTAAGGTCAAAGATACGCTACAGCTATTTTAGAGTTGTAAAACATTCTGGCTTCATTTCTTCATGCTTCTACTGATGCTGTCATTGAAGTGAATGCAAACTAGACCTACTTGAGGCTTGGATTTGACTCCCTGAAGAACTTTCCATTGCAAAAGTGCTACAGTTCTCTTCACTGAAGGGAAGACATAGCATGATTTCCTCAGCAAGCAGAAAGAGCAAAGGATGGTTTAAAATGCAAATGCAGAGGTTGTATTCAGCAGGTTCTGACCTGTTCTGAAGAACAGGTAACAGAAATTTTGAGTAGTTCGGAGAACTGGCAAATACCACCTGTGGCTGGAGATTGTACAGTATCTTTCCCCTGCTATGCCCACCAAGCCACACCTACAGAACTGATAGTAGAAAATTTTGAATCCCACCACTGAGCAAATGGGTTGTATTGGAAGTGTTTCTTCACCCCCTGGATATATGGTCAGTTCATGTTTTAACATCTAAATCTCCTTAAAAAGAAACCCAAAGGATTTTCAATTTCACTTTATAATCTCCCATCACTACCTCCTCCAAGAAGTGGTCAACAGAACTCCATCAGTCTAGAAGCTTTGTTAAAGCCACTGATACAGTTTACTAAGAAATACTCACTTAACGGCTTAATTTGTTGAATTTATTGAGCTAAGGTCAGGAGAATTTACATGAACTCAGTTATAGCTTCCCAAATTAAAGATGCTCAATAGAAGCCTCAAGAGTGCTTTTCTTGTTCCCAATTTTACAGAGAACTTTTGATGTCAATTGCTGATATACTTCAGGTAAGTGGACAAACTGAACCCTTTTGGTTGTCACAGTTCCAATCTTTTAGAATTTTCCATTCAAACATGACCATTGTCAAAGAGACATTTGAGAACATAACAAGTTTTATTTTTAACTATTATAGGTGTTTGGAAAGATCCCATTGGGACCGCAGGAGACAAATGCTATTTTTCTTTCTACATGTTAATCAAATGCTTTTTACCATATGGCAGCACAGCAAGGAGCCTTGGGAAGAAAATGTTCTCATTGCTGTCAGTGATAGCTCTTTTTCTAGTTTATTAGCTGAAGAGAAGATTTTTGTTCCAATTAATCTGGGGGAAGGAAAACATAAACCTTCCCTCCTATGTGCTAAATTTCTGGTGTAACGGAATGTGTGGATGAGTTTGTGGGACTAAGGAAAGGGATGCTGCCTACAGAATGATCTGCTAGGAGATGGGGGAGTTTCCAATGACAGGGAAAGTGAAAGAAACTTAGGAACAATCTCCCATCCCTTGGTCAGATAGTTAAAAGTAGCAGCAAGAAGTTTGTGCCTTTAGATTTGCAAGATTCTTGCAAATGTAACTTTACTAATGTAACCTTACATTTAGCTCATCTAATTGTATTTCCTCTCTTGTTTATCCAGGAGGGATGACATCTAGTCAGAATCACAAATAGACATGAACATCTATGAGCTGGAAAACAGTTATTATACCTATATAAAACTGAAAATAAAAACATAGATGTAGGACATGGTGCACATTCAATTTCTCTTCTTGAGTGCCAAGATGGTATAGCCAATCAAGTAAGACACCTCACAATCTTACAGGATCATATCATCAGCCCTCTCGTACTCTTAGATGCCTATAGATCATGTGGGTGGTTAGGATTATGACTTAATTTAAAGGAACCGTCAATTCAGAATATACCTTCTTTTGTGTGTTGTTTTTGCTTTCCTAAGGATCTTAAAAAAAGCTCTTTGAGGTTAGTAACTCAAAGTGCACATCAGAACTCAGAGCTGAGTAGAATTGTAAAGCAACTCTATATGTAAAGCAACTCTATAGCAAAGGACCTTGGACAATTCTGATTTCTGTGTTAAATATGAATACTAAATAAATAAATACTAAAACTTTGGCAAAAGAGGCTCCAGGGCTATACTATTTTTCATATTTCTGCAAAATCAACTTTTATAAGAGGGAAACAAATATCAGATATTAAATTATTAATGGATATTATTACACACAAATCAACCCCGATTTGTTGTTGGCTGATTTGTTGCTCGCACAGAAAGCTTTGACATGGTTCAGATCAAATTTTAGAACATGTTCTGCTTAAATCTGCATTGTTCTAAATATATATTAAAATATTTTTGGAGGAGTTATATTTGTTTGTTTGTTTATCTCACCATTATTATCTGTACCTCCCCTTATGCTGAGTTATATTGTCTGGCATTATTTTACTTACTGACCTAGATCAGATGCTGACAAGAATCTAAATTGAGCTAGGTTTGATTGATAAATAGTTGTTTTGACCCACAGTCATTTATACAAACTAAGGAAAGTAAACCATTTTAAACAACACAAATTAAAAGTGTAAATGAGGGAATCAAAAGTGTAGCAGTTGTTTTTGTGCCTAAAGTGAGACTAGCAGTTATGAAATAATCTCTCTCTCTCTCTCTCTCTCTCTCTCTCTTCATTTTTTTTCAAGGGGAAAAGGGTGTCTTCATATCAATCTATGACTCTCAATGGTTGTCTCGACTAGTCCCTGCAGTTGTCTTTCCAAGAAAAGATGTTTATTTGGAAGCTGCCTTCTCCCTAGGGCTGACAGGCACCGGTTAACTCAAGATCACCCAGCTTGTTTCGTACCAAAAGTGAAACTAGAATACATCACTTCCTATTTGTAGCCCAGTGCCTTAACCTCTGTACCAAACTGGTTCCCATATTGAGAATATAGATAGTAAATACATGGAAGAATAGCAAGAATATCTCTAAAGAATCCCAGCCCAAATTCAACAAATCCTAAAAGGTAAAACAAAAGAGGAACATATGAATGGAATCATTCAAATGAAAACTATTGATAACACAGGCAGGAGTAAAATCGAAAACAAACCAAAAAAATCCTTGGAACCAGCTGGCTTGACAGTAGATTGCTATAAATCTATATAAATGTATTTAGTGTCTGTCTGAGATGCATGATATTCTTTGGGGGTTTTTTTGTTCTTCTATCTCTGAATATCTTTTTTTCCTTCTGAGATAAGTGAACAAGATTTATAGGCAAAATAATTCATCTGTCACGAAAAAAAGAAATTATTTTAATGCTTAAATACGCAAGGCCAAGTATGTTCAAAAACCTGCTTCTTTTCTTTAAGTGTGCTTTATGGTAATAAATAATAATTACTACTCCTCAATGGTGGTGCATGTGAATTAAGCCTTATGGCTTGCACTTATAAGATTGTGCTCTTTTTCAGAACTTTCTTTTCCTTCAAAACCCTGAGAAATATGCAGATTTCCTTTCAGGTAAGATTAAAGGACTAAATCAACTTTCATTTTTAATTGGACAAATTTCCTGAAGATGTAAGCAGTAGGGAGTACAAAGGTGACTTTGAAATAAAAGGAAACAATGACTATTAAAGTTACCAGCAAATAGAATGTTTGAAAAATATTACCAACTCATCTCTTTAGGAGCAAATATAGTTTTGATATATTGGGGGTCCTTCTAGACTCATAGTTCCTGTTTGAGTAGCAGGTGGAGGTCGTGGTTGCAGGGAGTCAGACAGCATATAAATTTAAATTTGTACTAGGTATGTAGTTCAAATATCCTCTAAATATTTTAGCTTTCGATGCACAATCATATTTGTATGATCCACTTCTTTCTCTCAAATCTTTGTGAATATAGATCATTGTAGAAGCACATTTTAAGGAAGCATTATCCTTACTACATCTCCAACAAAATGCTGTTTTTGACAGTTCTGTTCTGTACAAACATAATTAAAAAACAATTAATTGTTTTTTGTTGTGTAAATTATAATTTGAGATCCATTGACATTCTTGTTTTGGAAATTAAGGCATTCTCCCATTATCTAGACACTAGCACATCTTATATATTATTTTCCACCTTCTTTTTGTTAATGTATCACTATCATTATGCTTTTGTTATTAATTTAAAAAACAATAAAAATAAAAAGGTGGGAAGATGGAGGGAAAAGGGATTTTATCTGAATGCAGATAAAGTGTTATCCTATTTGAGTTATTTATTCTTTTAATATCTCCTTCAATGACTCAGAGTGTATGAGACATCCAACCAAATAAATTTACTATAGGTAGAAGACTAGTGATAATTCAGGAGAACCTTTGTTTTTCTCTGATTTTGGAGTTGAGTCATCCTCTTCTCAGACAGCCTAGATCATCTGCCAGCAAAGCACTTTCAACAAATAAGTCTGAAACATCAGCCAAAGAATGGTTGGAGTCAGCCAATATAATGCTTTATTCCCTTATAAATTGAAACGGATGGCCAGTGAATGTGCTCAGTTTTAAGTGATTCATTCTTATGTACTAATTCCATATTCTCAGCAAGACAAAAGTTGCTATTTACTCTTAGGGCATAGATGTTCTCTCATTAATATTATCAGAGTTGTCATTGAATATGAAGTTGCTCTCTTATTCAGCACTGACCTGTAGTTAAAGTTTGTCAGAGAAGTGTGGATGAGATTTATGAAGCCATAAAACAATGTCTAGTCACGGTTTCCTTTTGTCTACTCCTAAAAGAGCTAAACTCAACATTACTTTTAATATCAGTTTATAAAACCATACACAGAGCAATGCTCTTATAAAAAGAATCTCAAATAAGGATTTAATGTTAATTTTTAGAATTATTAACAAGTAATGACAATTTGTTGTTGAATGTTATGGTGGTTTGCTCCCTCCACAAAACATTTGGAGCCCTACATTTTGGGATAACTTCCACCCAGTCTTCAACTTTCCAGCTGTGGCTTGCAGCTACAGAGGACCATGGTTAACCAGATTGTCTGGACACTTTTCAAACAGGATATACATCAGATTATAGTACCTAGGTAGCATGGGCTGTACTTGTGGATGATGTTTGGAGATTTTGGGATGGGGATGATGTCTTTATATTGGCTCTTCTGGATCTCTCAGCAGCTTTTTATAGCATCAACCATGGTTTCTTGCTGGAACCTTTCTGGAATTGGAAGTAGTAGGTACAGTTTACAATAGTCTGTTTCTTTCCTCAAGATGTTCGATAGGTAGGGGAAATAGTAAAGAAGGCTAGACAAAAAGTATTCTGCATGGTGCTAGAACCACCACCCCCCACCCACCCCCGGCAAGGATGAATTAACCATTACCATGACTCAAATACATGTCATCTCCTAGGCAGACTTGACAGTCAGGAGGGACATAGATCTAATTCAAATGTTGTTGTATTATAGTCCCAAGGACATTGTCCAATGTCCTTATTGGGTCCAACATGATCAGACTATGACCAAATAACCAGATATGTCCACTCCTAAGGCATATCCAAAGGACTTCCAAAGACCTCCAACTGGGAATGGATTCAAGTGATTTTATCTGTCAAATGATCAGAAAATTCACTGGGGGAGTTCAAAAGATGAACCTCCAGCCCCCACTTACCCAGGAGGGTCCAAGTAATCTTCAACATGGATGACATTTTGCAAATATAATAATAACAGAGAAACATTGATGGTTTAGTGTTCTTAACATCATGAGACAAATCTAAATAGTGGCTCCAGCTCACACTTAGTCAGATTCATCCCTTGCTTTCTTGCAGCTGTGCTCTAGATGCCTCTTGATCATTTTCAACAACCCTATGAATCAGGTGTGTCAAACTCGATTTCATTGAGGGATGCATCAGGGTTGTGTTTGATCTTGAGGGGCCTGGGCGGGCATGGCCAGCTCAACGTCATTCATGTCAGGGTTGCCTGTAGTGGCTTGAATGCTCTGCCAGCCAAAACAGGCTCCTGAGCTCCTGCAACTCTGTGCCAGTGAAAACAGAGCTCAGGAGGGCTCCCTGCTGTCCTCATGAACTCCATTTTTGCTGGCACAGGAATCAAAGGTCGATCCTTCACTGCTTCCAGGAAAGCTCCATGCTCCAGATCTAAGCATGTCACAGCCAGATCTGGCCCTTGAGTTTGACACCCCTGCTATAAATCATGAGGAATACCAGGAAGAATGAGCCAAGAGATGGACATGGACATGGGCAGGCACCATCCTATTCAAGGCCTTAGTTGCCTTCCTATTCTGGACAATGGCCAGGACAGGGAGAGCCCCTGGAAACCTGTCAGTTACTGTGAATAGGTCAATCTAATAGGTCCAGTATCTTTGGAGAGGGGCAGCACAAAGCAATGTCAAAGTCACCAGGGTATGTGATCTAACCATATTTTTAATGTATTGCTGTGTTCTACTTAGAGTCATCTGGTGGCCATATAAGTCAAAGAAAGAGAAAAAGAGGGGAGGGAGGGAGGGAGGGAGGGAGAGAGAGAGAGAGAGAGAGAGAGAGAAAGAAAGAAAGAAAGAAAGAAAGAAAGAAAGAAAGAAAGAAAGAAAGAAAGAAAGAAAGAAAGAAAGAAAGAAAGAAAGAAAGAAAATAAATTTCAGGCTTATTTTTTCCATAATCTTTTATTTAGTATCACCTCCCTCCCTCCCTCTTTCTTTCTATGCCATCAAAAAACACATAAACATAAACAATATCTATAGATTATAAAAAGAGTCAATCAATGAACCAAAAAGGAAACAAAAAAAAAGACTCAAGCACCTCTTCACCAGCAATCAGCATCCAGATCAGCATAGGTTAACATCAACCCAACAAACAATATCCCAATCAAGAAACTGCCAGATAGCCAACAATAAACAGTCCAACCAAAGAATCTCTAAGACCAGCACCACCAACACTGACAGGGCAAACCACCAGAGTATAAACTGACTAGCACTGGTGATATTATACCTAGTTTGGGAAATGAAATGTCTGCAAGAAAAGAAGGAAGCTCAGGGGCATAAAGGGCACATCTTTTCCCCTGCAATTCTATGAATCTCACTGAACTGACAGAAAATGATTCACCCAAATTCACTTAGTGAATTTTCTTGTTGAGGACAGACTTGAATAAGGTCTTCTCAGCTCTAGTCTAACAGTGTAATTAGCTCACACTGGCTCTAATTTTCAGATTATAGAATATGTACAAAGATAGTCATACAACTAGAGATTGACTTGTTGAACTTGTTCATAAAAGCATTCATTGCTGCTTGGCTAGGTCACTTAGCTAATGCAGCTCTTGATAAGAGACTGGCAATAGTGAGATGATGACACATTGTGTAAATTCTATAACTAATGATTTCTCCCCTCTTCTGTTAATCTTGCAACCTGACCAAGACGTTGGGATGATATCAGTCAATTATTAGATGATCCTGAGCTGATTGCATGAGTCTTTATGACCTGAGGGCAGACTGTCAATGGCTGAACCCAACAGTTCCTCTCTTTCTTCTCTGCCTTCTTGTTTCTCTTTGTGGAATGGTTACTATACAACTGCAATTGTATACAATTCGCTATCTGTTGGAGTTCCAAAAAAGCAGATTGGAAGGCCCAGATTTGGAACAGAACAAATTCAGATGCATCTGCTTTTCCCTAGATAGTTTAAAACCTGTTTCTAATTACCAAACCCTTTCTCTGGAATTTGGAGTTTTGCCAGATTCAGTACAACATCATGATTTTATATGCCCGTTGTTCATACTTTATGACATTTTATGGCAGAAATAGCCTGCTCTCAAGAGTATTTGGAAATTGGTGCATATGGTACCTTTTCCTATCAATCTCCAACAAACCAACATATGTATTTCTGAGTGCAAAATAACACTGGCAGACAGAGGTTTATATATTTTAAAATATGCATGCATCAGACCAACAGGTGATATGTAGTTGTGAAATTGCTACACAACTAGCTTTTGTTTTGCAAATGTTTTATTCTCCGTGGCAAAAAAACCAAAAACCAGTAAGAAGAGTTAATTTGGTCTAGTTGTGACAGCACTAGGCTAGAAACCAGGAGACTGTGAGTTTTAGTGTTATCTTAAGGATAAAAAATAGCTGGGTGATCTTGGTCCCATCAATCTTTCTCAACTCAATCCAACCCAACCTAACTTACAGGATTGTTTGTGGGGAAAAAGTATGAGGAAAGAAGGAATATTAGGAGTGTTTGCTTGACTTATTCATAAAAACAAGAAAGGAAGAATATAAGTAAACAAATAAAAATAAAGATGCATAGAAGAATTTAAAAAATGAGAATGCAAAAATTCAATAAGATTTCTGGTGGTATCTTCAGGCTTTTTTTTTTCTTCATAGTACATTATAAAATATACATTTGTTCTACATATACTTTCCCCATTTTCTGCTTTTGTTTATTTTCCATCTATGTACTTTTTTAAAAAAAATATAAATGGTTATGACACACACACACACACACACACACACACACACACACATTACACTTTATTGTATTTTATACTTTATTCATTTTACTTTAATTTACTGTATTATATTATGAAGTACCTGAAGAATTATTGCTATGATGCTTGAGTGATATACTCTCACTCCTTAATTGTCTTTGATTGCCACAAGTACAATTGCTGGGGATTTGGACTGTTTGTATGTATTCATCCATAAATCCATTTAAACTGATTTTGTATTAATCAAAGATATGGATATTTCTACTTAAATATGCATACTTATACATTCAAAAAAACCCCAACTCAAGTTAGGCTCTGGGTGAGTAGTTTGCACAAATCTGTCTTGTGCACCAACAGTGTCTGTTTCTGGATCACCATCACTTATAGCTCAGTAACCTCTTGACAGTATTACTACATTGTGATCAACTTGGCAGTCCTAAAGGTGCTTTTCAAAAGGCAACTGCACTTTCTTGGCTTTTCCTTGAAAGCATTTTGTTTCTCATCCACGGAGCTTCTACGGTTCTCTGAAAAACTGAATTCGGGGGTGGGGGGGAGAAAGTCCAGTTGCCTTTTGAAAAACACTTTGGGAGCACCATAACTGGATGATTGAGAATCTGCAAAGAAGTCTACTTGACACTTCCCTTGAAGAGTACTCAAAAGCTTCAGATGGTCCAGAATGACCAGTGTAGTAGTCATATTAGTATTATTATCAGTAGTTATTTGCTATAATGTCCTACCTGTCAATGACTACTTCAGCTTCAACCACAATACACGAGCACACAATAGTTACAAACTTAAGGTATACCGTTTGAAACTAGATTGCAGAAAATACAAGTTGTCAATACTGGAATGCACTACCTGATTCTGTGGTTTCTTCCCCAAACCCCAAAAACTTTAACCTTAGACTTTAACCTCTACTGTTGATCTCACCCCATTACTAAGAGGTCTGTAAGGGGCATGCATAAGCGCACCAATGTGCCTATCATCCCTGTCCTAATGTCCCTTTTTATTTGTACCCATTTCATTCATATCCATTTCAATCATAATCATGTTCTAATTCTAATTATATATCATTTTGGGCACACCAAGTTTTACCCAGTCTATACTGTTGTTGCATAATTTGTATTACCTCCCAGAATGTCCCCTGATAGTTCACATTATCAACTTAAAATCTCTGCATGACACAACATGTGAGACCCTGTTCCCCAAGGGTTTCTACTTGTCCCATCTAAGAATAAGTGTATTCCTGGTCTTCTTTATCAAGCAGTGTCATCTGGTGGGATCTTGGAGATATGCCTTCACAGTTATGGTGCCTGCCTTAGAGAACAGACTCTCCCCATATATCCAGTGGGTCTGATCTTCTTTGCCTCCAAGAAGATCTGATTCTTCTCCAGTTCCATTTGCCAGGATGTTTGTTTAGTCCAACATAGGTGCGGTTAAATCTTTAGTTTGCTATGGTGTCTTGGTTAATGTATTATGATTATTCTCTAATTTTGTTTTTGTGCTTGTGTTTTGAGGGTTCTTGTAATACATTTTTGTGGTTTGTTATAAGCCACCCAGGATTTTGTATTTAAGATGGGTGGCCATATAAAATTTTGAAATAAAGGAAATGATCATGAAGATGAAGATAATGGTGACAATGTTGATGATGTCAGAAAATTAGAGAACACATCCCAAGTTTTGAGACAACAATTAAATCACATTGTTCTTTAATTTGTGTTCATGTTGTTGTTAGTTGTGAAGTCATGTCCGATCCATCGCAACCCCATGGACGATGTTCCTCCAGGCCTTCCAGTCCTCTACCATCCTTCAGAGTCCATTTAACCTTTGTGTTCATTGTTATGGCCAAAGACCAACATACTTTACAAAATTCCAAAGAAAACCCAGTGTTTAAAACCACATTTTTTAAAAAACCACATGCTTATAACCTGGATCAGAGAACAAAAGTTAAAGGGGAACACAGAGGTTTACTTTATGTTTACTTTAGCTTTGCCTTTTAGCTTTCTGTGTGTTCCTCTATTTAAAACAGCAACAAAATGCCTTTTCTTATCCTTTTACTAACTGAAGTGTGTCTCCTTCCATTATCAGAGAAGAGATAATTCATAGCAGAGGAAAGTTCTTTTATTAAAATCACAAAGTATCCTTTTATTGCACAGTAAATAGTTTCATTCACACAACTAAACTCATGGCACAATGATCTTAAAAAATTCTAGCCATTGCTTATTATTATAATGGAAATCAAATACATTTTGCACTTTCAAGACCTCCACCCTGCACGGTTTGCATTAATCACAAACTACAACCACCAGTTTAAAAAGAACATGATGATTCCTTCCAAAATCTCAGTTTCTTTTACTAGACTAAACTAAATTTGTTTTTTTCTGGAGATAATATATAGGGATTCTAAAATATAGGAAGAAAATACAGATTTCCACTTTGCCTGAAGCTTGAGAACATCCAATGGATTTTTTTCCCCTGACTTTGTCAACCTCTTTTCTCCCAAAAGCCAGGAACCTGCCCCTTTCTTGTCTAGATGAATTATCTTCTTTCCCAGCTGACATCCAAAGGGAATTTTGTTTGGATGATATCATTCCTTTGACTTCTGTGTTTCTTCCTATGTCTCCCTAGGCTAAGCTCTAGATAATGACATGTGTGGTGTGTGATTAGAAAACAGTATTTCTCCATCTCCCAGTATAGATTCTGGAGCCTTGAGGGCTTTACACTTCATAATAGATTGCAAGGTATGCTTTAGATTAAAAGCTTTTAATTCAGGCAATGACTCCTTCATAGAATCCCTTAAATAATTCTTCTCCTTTTAGCCCTGTTGCTATTTTAAAGAAGATAGGAAGAAATCAAAGTCTATTTGTTTGCTTCCCCTGTCCATCTGGAATCATCTCTTCTGGCTCATATTAAGCAGAAGAACTGCTGGTGGAAAGCCAGCCTCTGATAACTCCTATTTTAAAAAGCAACATCACTATGACTCAATGAGCAGATAGGACATATTCTTCTTGTTGAAGAAAAGCAAAATAACAACAATAGTGGAAAAAATTCCATGCACCGGCCAAGAGGCTTTGTCAACCAATGGTCTCCCCTGCCCTGGCACATACTTTTTGTCCTCTTTTTTAAAATGACTGCTTGTGCCCTTCAGATGTATTGGGATTGCAATTCCAGCTGAACAATTTGGTAACTGTAGTCCCAATATATCTGAACAATGATAGTTTGAGAAAGACTGCATTCAGGTGTGAATCAACTCAAAGATATGGTGAGAAAGTCTAAAGCACTATAAAGCAGTAACAGCCTTGTGAAAGTCTGAGCCAAAACTGGTTGGAACAGAGGTGGTTTATTCCTCCTGTGTTCAATTCCTTTGTTATTTCACAGCATGCTGCAGTTAGTTACAAAAAAGAAAAGTGACAGATTTCTGTTATTCAGGTTCAAAAAACAGTCTCACAAGAGTTTTGCGCAAGGCAAAATTAATCTTAGTAGAATATAGTCTGAAGTATAACTGAAGTTTTGTCAGAGTTCTTGATACATAACTTTTCCTGTCACTGTATTCCAAAACTTCGCACTTTCTCAAAAATGTTGCTTTTCTTAAGGTTGCTCAAGGTTCTTATATACTGTATGTATGTCTTTCTGCATTCTAATATTTTATTATGGACTGGAAAATGTTGCACTCATCTCTAACCCATCCAGTCTTTCACACTTGTTTTGCTATACCATGACAGTTTTATTGGAAGAGAAAAAGAAAAGAACAACACCACAGCCCACAAACTGTTGGATGTCTTTTCTTTTTACATTGATGTTTTATTCATTCATTCATTCATTCATTCATTCATTTATTTATTTATTTATTTATTTATCAATTGTTTACAAGCTAATAAGTATAAGTGTATACATAGTTATGAATACATGAAATGGGTACATATAAGAAAAATAAAAGAAACAATAGGACAGGGATGGTAGGCACGTTGGTGCGCTTATGCACGCCCCCTAGAGACCTCTTAGGAATGGGGTGAGGTCAATAGTAAACGGTCTAAGGTTAAAGTTTTTGGGGTTTGGGGAAGAAACTACGGAGTCAGGTAGAGTATTCCAGACATTGACCACTCTGTTGCTGAAGTCGTATTTCCTGCAATCAAGCTTGGTGCGGTTAACCTTGAGTTTGTATCTATTGAGTGCTCTTGTGTTGTTATGGTTGAAGCTGAAGTATTCATTGCCAGGTAGGACATTGCAATGTAGGATTTTATATACCATGCTTAAATCAGACCGAAGACGGCATAATTCAAGGTTTTCTAGTTCTAGAATTTCAAGTCTGGTGGCATAAGGTATTCTACAATGAGTAGAGGAATGGAGAACTCTTCTTGTGAAATATTTCTGGACTTTCTCAATTGTGCTAATATCAGATACGTAATGTGGGTTCCAGACTGATGAGCTGTATTCAAGTATTGGTCTAGCAAATGTTTTGTATGCTCTGGTTAGTAGTGTGATATTACCAGAAAAAAAGCTATGTAGGATTAGGTTAACAACTCTTAATGTCTTTTTGGCTATGTAGTTGCAGTGGGCTCTAGCACTTAGATCATTAGAGGTGAGTATTCCAAGGTCCTTTACAGAGCTTGGATCATCAACAAGATCTTGACTATTCAGCTTGTATTTTATTTTCTGATTTTTTTTGCCAATATGTAAGACAGAGCAAAAAAAAATGTTATTTGAAAGCAATAGGCACAATTTGTTGCTGAATTCTACTAACTGGAACAATGATATTTTTTTCTCTGTATGTATGGGTAGGTGTGTATGTGCCTACTTTTCAATCAGAATGGAATGCAGTTGCCTGGAAAAGTCCCTGCAGATTTTTTGGGCAAGTTTTTTTTTTTGAAAGGAGTTTGTTCTTACCTTCTTCCTTGGGCTGAGGAAATTCACTGGCTCAGGGTTACCCAGCTGGCTTTACTATATATCTAATACAGGACTAGCACTTACAGTCTCCCAGTTTTTTTTAATACCAGTGCCTTCAACACCAAAGTAATTTTAATAAGCATTAACTGGATGCAAAATGGCTCCTGTATATTGCTTCCTAGATTGAAGAATGAAGCTGAAACAGTAGAGAATAATTTCATCTGAAAAATAAGAGCAGGGAATATGCCAATTTGAAAGCAGTTTAGAGTCTTTGGTTCTATGGTGATAGCTGTCCTGGAAAGCTGAACTGATTTCTATATTCATATTTCTATATTCTTACTTCTAGTGATAATACCATCAAGAGTTCTGTTTTGTTTCATTTTTTGAGATGCTGAACTCCCACTATTTGGAGGGAATTCTTGCCTCACTTTTCTTCCAGATTCCTGAGCTATCCTAGCTTGATGGCCTTGCAGTTCCCTAGTGGACCAGGCACCAACATCAATGGAGAAACATCAAGAATTTCATCTACTGTAAGGCCACCATTTCAGCTAGGTTAAGTTATAATGTGCATAGCATCACACTACTAATTTACACTCATTTTTTGTGCAGGATAGGGAAGAGGATGACTTGTCATGCAGTATCTACACTGTTCTCTGCACCTTTGGTGTTTAGTCATGCCAGCCACATGACCACAGAGACATCTTTGGACAGTGTTGGCTCTTCAGCTTTGTAGGGAGATGAGCACTGCCTCCTAGAGCCAGAAATAAATCTAGCACGTATGTATGAGGGAATCTTTACTTTTACCTTATCTACAGCAGCAACTTGAGTGAAGCTTTATTTCTCCGCATTTCAAGTTAGGAGGACAAGTAAAGAGAATAATGGATTGTCTTCAAACTACCATTAAGGAGTTGAGAAAACACTGTGGTGTGGAAAGGTGTAAAAATTCTGTCACTGTCACACCCCTGCCTAAAGACTATTTTGATTTTAAGAGAGCAAAATTCCAACATGCTACTGTAGCAATTTGATATTAAGATTGATGATTTCTCTACAAATTATGAAATAAAATTAATATACTGGGAAAACAATTTTGTGAAAAAATGATTTTAAGGTTCTGATTTTCATTCATGTATAGTTAATCAGGAATTATTTTGCCAAACAACAAACAAACCATGTATTTTAGTGTGAGCCTGTATTAACATAATCAAGATCTGATCTCTTTTGTGGAGTGAGGGATTTCCAGAATTAAAATTTAGAAGGGTTTGGTTGATGCTATAACCATTCTCTTGGATTTTCTTCTAGATGTTTATTTATCTTTGGTTTATTGGTGATTTGATGCATTTCCCTTCCCATATTCAGACATTTCCCATTGTTCTTAATGGGTGTTTTTGTCATTTATTGTATGAAATCCTAATAAATACTCATTAAGAAGTAGCAACATATCAATTCATTGTACCGCTGAGCTAGAAGGTTTTTTTCTTGTTTCTTAATTGAAATAATTACCTACACCAACCTCAAACATGGTGAGCACACATCATGATTTGGGAATATATTGAGTTGAAGAAGCTTACCTCAGGACATTTTGGTAAGAGATGAGCGGACTGTGCCTGAGGGTGGGGTAAAACGCATCATCAATTTGGAATCGCTGCACATCACAAGGCACACAAGTCCATTTCTCCATGAACTGTGTTGTCTAGCACCAATTTGGCTTGACCATTAGTAGATCAGATTCTTTAGTATAGGTAGCATGTAATAAACTTTTGGTGCTTCGAACTCAACTCCTGTCCCTGGTTACTAGTGCCTGACAACTTGCATGCAAGCGGTATGTCTCTTCACCATCAATTGTTACCAGCAACGGGGATGCTTGTGTTCGATAATTTTTCCAAGTAGGCACTAGCCCAATGCCAGGAGTGTAAGCATTTTCTTGCCAGATAAGAAAATATGGGTAAGCCATAGTGCAAAGCCTTCATTGCCAACAGAACTAATTTGTACCATGTTTTTAACAATTTTATCTGAGTAGATTTGATCCTTAGATTTTTAAAGTGCTTTTTCCTTTAAAATTTCTCTTCCTAAAACTTTTTATTAATTAGAAAAATGTAAATACATAATCAAATATATAGGTAGCACTTTGCTATTTCTAGTTTGATTTACTGCAACAAAGGGTATTGCCAATTTTATATTATTGGCTAGATTTACAATTCTGAAATCTCTGGATGTTATTATTTAACTCATTTTATTGATTGATTAACTGATTGATTTTGTCCCATCAAATCAAATTCAATTCCTACCCACCACATAGATAGATCATCTCTATCATTATGTATCCTGAATTTGTTATTTCAAATCTTCCAACAGTGCACTCAATGGCATTATAATTTAATCTATTCACCTTGCTGCAGATCCTCCTCCTCCTCCCTCCCTCCCTTCCTTTCATCTTTCTCAGCACTACAGCCATTTGTAGAGAGCTTCACATAATGTATTATGTCTAATATTTTGAACCTATTTTTGTGTCTCATATGAGAAATCTGAGTTGATTGTTTGATGATCCCTCAGTTTGTTTTCTACTAGATATTTAATTTTCTAGAATTCTCCTCTATCAAAAGTGTTGTTCCAATTTTTAATGGATGTCACCTGTTTTCCTCTTAATTTAATTCTGTTGTAATTCAATTTATGGTGCAAAACTACTCTACAAATGGATGTTTAGAACATTTTAATTATAGTAAGCACCTTCCCCCATTTCCCTCAGTATCTCTAATGACTTCACAATGCCTCTATTGCTTGACATTTCCTCATACTTGCATAATATAATTCTAAACTGTTTAAATTTTACTTGATATATATTACCACTGCAATAAAATTTCCCCCAAAATATTCTTTAATGGACCCATCAAATGAACATATTGTGCTTGCTTTATAAATATTAACTTCATTACTTTTCTGAGCAACCTATAAATTGCTTTCTCACTATGTTCCCTTTTTTCATCAGACAAAAATGTTTCTATTAGAATCCTAAAAGACCATAATTAATACCCATCAGTCAAATCCAAGAGCTTTTTTTTATTTCAGCATTCAAATGCAAGAAAAAAGGAGATATTACCGAATTCTATCTTCTTTATATGGTCAGACTTATCTCCTCAATTGTTTACTTCAAAGTGGCCAAATTTATCCAATCTGAAATAGCTCTGATTCCCATGTCAAAAAATTATCTGTGTTGGTCATGCTGAAATAGCCATTGAGGGTTAAAGTCTGAAACATCTGGGAAGCACCATTTTACATTTAGCCAAACTCATTGTACACATGTTGTACTCTGACAATAAAGGTAATAATGAGTGTTTATTAACTGGATCTTTAAAAGAATTCATACAGAAATCATTTCTGTGGAATGTCTTGTACTAGTTTCTTAATTCATAAATTATGTTCTGGATGCACATAACTTGCAACTCTAGAGTTAGATGGAATAGTTAGATATTAACTTACTTTTTGTGTACCTAAAAAGAGTATTCTATATTGTTTTCAATCCCACAAGTAAAATTCCTTGGACTAGCCCTATATGCATCATCCAACATCTACTGAAACTGTTATCAACCTAAGGACCTGTAATTAGTTTGAAATACTGCTTTGAATTACAAGGTAGAAAAATGTGGGGTACATATGCATAACAAATAATTCTAGAATTATTTGTTTTCTTTTTCCTTCTTTCCTTCCTTCCTTCCTTCCTTCCTTCCTTCCTTCCTTCCTTCCTTCCTTCCTTCCTTCCTTCCTTCCTTCCTTCCTCTCTCCCTCCCTCCCTCTATCTCCCTCCTCCTTCCCCCTTTCTCCCTCCCTTTTCTTTCTTTCTTTCTTTCTTTCTTTCTTTCTTTCTTTCTTTCTTTCTTTCTTTCTTTCTTTCTTTCTTTCTTTCTTTCTTTCTGGGATCCTTCCCCTGCCATGCCCACCAAGCCATGCCTACAGAACCTGTAGCAATTTTTTTTGAATCCCACCACTGACATACATATACATATCTTCTATCTATCTATCTATCTATCTATCTATCTATCTATCTATCTATCTATCTATCATCTACCTACCTACCTACCTATCATGTACACACAAACAGGGAAAGAAAGGCAAAAAGAGATGAAGGTTGAATATAAAGTAATGGCTCCAATGTTATAAGTGACAGGTGTCAAACTCATGGCGTCACATTGCCGTCACATACATATTGTGGTTTTGTTCCCCTCTGTGGTGCTGGGGTGGGCGTGGCCTGTGTGTGACGCATGCAGCCTGTGGGCTGCCAGTTTGAAACCCCTGTTATAAGTTAATAACAGATGGAAACATACTAACTTCTGTTCTTTCCCTCCAGTTAGCATGAAGTTGCTGTGAGAAAAAGTTTGCTTATGAAATTTATGAAATGGAATCCTACAATAAGTACTATAGGAGTCAATTTTGTACTAGTAAGTACTAAATTAATCCTTATCTGATCTAAAAGGTTTGTATGGCTGTCCCTTTTATATAACATAACCCTGGATGGCTAACAATAAACAGACAAATAACCAAGATCTAAACTATCAGAAACATTTAAAACCACAAGCACTATAACAATGCTATCACAAAAAGAGCAAATGCTGTCTTCTCCTCCTCTCTTGTCCAGCAACTGAGAGAGTAAGTCAGGTGTTAACTACCTTCTGAAGATAAGGAAGAAAGGGAGAGTTCCAGATCTGGGGAAAAAAAGATGTTCCACAAGGTAAGGATAATTACAGAAAATGTTCTCTTCTGAGACAATACCATGACCATATATTTTTTTTTTTTGCAAAAATTTGATTAGAGTTTACAAATACAAAGATAAAAATATAATTGAAACTGAGAAAGATATAAAAAGTAAAAAAAAAGGAGGGGTATGGAACAGGGAGAAAACAGAAAAGAAAAAAGATTCAAACCACTTGATTTCTTATTGATTAAAGGGGACATACAAGTAATATATCAGAAGAGTGGTTTGGAAACCCTTCTTCTCTTAGCTTTAGAAAAGGAATGTGTGGAACCAAGAAAACTCTTTCTGAGAAGACACAAAGAGGAATGGCTCAAGCAGTTCCTGGAATGAAATAAAAAGAAAATGATAAGAAATCAACTATTTGCTGGAACTAAAGATCAAACTTTTAAAAAAATGAAAACACAATTTATAAAGTGAATCTGTTTGATCAGGGTTAAAATATCTATGTTGTCATTTCTGGTAGTTGTTCATTGGATTTCTTTTTGACCAGGACTGAATGATGAGACTTTTAAGATCTGTTTATAAGCATGGAGACATGTCTTTTGCTTTATATTTCAGAGGAAATAATAGTTTGGATCATAAAATTGATTTTTTTAAATAAAACTACACAATATGTTTTAATATTTCTGTTAACTCTTAACAGACTTTAGTTGATTAGTTTGAATAATGTGCTTTTGTAATTTGACTATTGGTGAGGGATGGGATATAGGAAGAAGATGATTTTTTTTTAAATGAAAGTACTATAGAAGTGCTCAATTAACAAATTGTTTATTCTTATATGTAACAAAGGAGGGAATCACCATGATTGCATTTTTGGTGGCCCAAGGAGTCCCATCATTGAAAAACCCACCAACCCCAATGTGGTTTGGTGATGACTGTGTATCTCTGGGCCAAAGATAGTGAACCAGGAAGAGCTGTTTTGTATGATTAAGAATGAAATGGATGATCTTTGACAGCAACTGATAAGTTTCACATGAGAAAGGTTGATGAACTGATTCCTTCTCAAAGGGGAATTCTTGTCAGACTTAGCATTTCACAGGAATGTGTGGACTCTACTATTAACTCAGAGTGCAACATTGCAATAGTCAAAACCTTGAAACAAAGATTAAGCAGAAGCACAAGAATGAAACTAACTCAATGGGGTCCATACTCTTTAGCAAAAAAGCCTACATTCCACAATGAATTGATTTGGTATTATGATGATAATTCAATTATATACACCAAAATAGTATTAGGGGTGCAAAGATTTATTCCAGAGCCACAATGGCATTTCCTTGTCTTCTGAAGAATGGGTAGAATTTGGGGTGCAGATAAAATTATGCATTATGCACAAGGAGTATATTCTATAATATATGAGAGTATGAAAATAAGAAAATCAAATTTATGGAGGATCCTGGCACAAGATAAGTGTCTAGTTTCAAGACATTTATTTGTGATATTTAATTTAATCTGTCCCCCCCCTTTTTTTAAAAAAGTAATGTGTTGTTACTTCTGGAGCAGTGAACCTAGAATAACAATGTGAAAGGAAACAAAAATTGGGCTAATTCTTTGATCTGTGAATAAAAAATCTGATTCCATAGTGTCATTTGCTACCATTTTGTAAGAACAAACAACAGTTTGGAAGCATTATTAATTCTTACTAATTTTAGAATCTGAAAAATTAACACATAAATGAAAGGCAATAGAGTCAATTACTAGGTCAGCCAGTATAAAATTTGAAAGCCAAAGCTTCATCTCAACTGAACCTCTGAAATCCTAAGGATCAGTGATGATGGATAGCTGATCTGTCCCATCCTGAAAAAAAATCATTGAGGTGGGAGACAATATTTGTTATACTTTTCCCAAAGATCTAAAAAGATGATGCATCAAGAACACTACAGAAATGTAAATTGTGGACATTTGGTACAGATTAGCTAAATTATATACCATCACACCACAAAGTGTCCGAAAAAAATCCCTACTTGTATACAAGAAATGGGTAGAGGCCAAATATTTTCTTTTGCTTAACCACTCATTCAGCACTCAAGGAGGCATGCACCAGCAATTAACAACAATGAATTCTTAACATGTCTTTTTATATTCATTTCAAGTCTTAACATAATTGTTTGGGAACAACATACAATTCACATTTATCATTTTAAGGCAACAAGTTCCAAAAAAGCACACAATAGACAAATAAACAAACTGGAAATACATAACCACATAAAGGGCCGGATAAAATCACCTCCAACAGGTCATAACTCTCTCAGGTGTCAGTAAAGAGATCTTCATTGCCTTCCCAAAGTCAGGTAGTCAAGCCAGCCAGATCTTGGGCAGAAAGCTATACCAAGAGAGAAGTTGGGGAAGAGAAAATAGATTTCTGTTTCCTTGCCTCATGATTTTTATCCCACCAAAACCTCCTTGGCTGTCTACACTTACAGAGAAAATGTAATGAAGAATTCCCTCATAATGTCTTTTTTGGTATTAGGTTGAAGTCTGCCTGCAAAGCTCTGGGGGAGATGATTGTACAATGAAAGATGAGAATTCACATGTATGTCTAAGCCATTTTATACTAAAAGAATACAAGAACAATTCCTTCGTCCTTCAACAGCCCCTCCCTTCAGTAGGAATTCCACTGAAATTCTCTTAGTAAGAAATGCCCAAGCAAATAGTCTCTTATAGGTTTAAATGAAAACTAGTAGGGAAAAATACATAAGTCTTTTCTGCCTGACACTTAGTGCCACCCAGTGCTGACTGAAGTAGCAAAAGAGAAACAAAAGCCTAGAGGGACAGGAAAGAGATATCTAAGAGCTATAACTATAGGAGGGAATCACTGAACCAGAAGAGGAACAACTTGAGAACTTCACTAGGGGACCATTGCAATCTGAAGATAAACCTGAAGATAATGGCCAGTTCATACAATTCCCTTGTGGTTCAGCATCTTATTTTCATTTATGATCATTTGGCTCCCAAGAAAGAAATCAATGGTTCTGAATATCATTAAAACATTTCTGAAAAATGTTACTAATAAGTGGTAATCTGAAATGAACTCAGGTGTTCACACCAATAACTGGAAACAACCCCAGACACGTTAATAAAGCCCAATAGTGATGATGTAAGAGCACAATGTCTGTGGGAGATGAGTGGACTACAGGCAAGGCACACCTTCTTGTCTCATTCGGAAATGCAATTATCCCCCTTCTTAAAGATCAGTGCAATATTGATTTGAACCATTTGACCTATTGATCAAATATATTCAAAATCTGGCATTCAACATCTGAATACTTTCACTGCAATCTTAAGAATGCTGGTCAGTTGAACCTTCAATTAAAAACAGTGGCATGCTTTTGCCATAGGGCAGTCATTAATTGGTTTTTTTTTTAACTTCTACTATTTTGCCACAGTAATGTCTACCTAATGTAACTGCTTATCCTCTCTTGTACCACATATGGACATAATTCTCCTCAGTTGGTCCTATTAATAAAGGGATCCAGCATCATTAAATATAGCAAACAAGGGGTTTTAAAATTTGGAAAAAGTAATGTGTGCACTAGCCATGGCAACTAGCAATTCAGAATTCAAAAGCTCTAATTTAAACTTTTTAAAGTCAAGCATAAATGTCAGTGAATACTAAATGGATAATTTTAAACACAAGGTTTCAAATGCCTTGATGGATAGCTAATCATAAATTCTGCTGGAACCATATGCAGGCATCATTAAGATGTCTGGGCCGCCATCTTCTACCAGTGCTTAGAATAAAAAGAAGGCAAGCAATATTTTATAAAAGAAGAGGCAAATCAACTTGACATCTACGTGCCTCTTATTATAAATATTGCTAATTGGAATGGAACTGTTTGAGAGGATTTCTCCAAAATATTGCTACTATTGATCAGACACAGGCTAATTATGTTTGATAGATAGATAGATAGATAGATAGATAGATAGATAGATAGATAGATAGATAGATGATAGATGATAGATAGATAGATAGATAGATAGATAGATAGATAGATAGATAGATAGATAGATAGATGATGATAAATAGACGATAGATAGATAGATAGATAGATAGATAGATAGAAGATAGAAAGATAGATAGATAGATAGATAGATAGATAGTTAGATAGATAGATGATAGATAGGCAGGCAGGCAGATTCTAACTACACCCCCCAATTTACCTTTACAGGTAGTCCTCAACTTACAACAATTATTTAGTGGCTATTCAAAATTACAATGGCACTGACTTATGACCATTTTTCACAGTTACAACCTTTGCCGCATCCCCATGTTCACGTGATTAAAATTCAGGTGCTTGTCAACTGGTTCATATTTATGACACTTGCAGAATCCCAACATCATGTGATCCCCTTTTGCAACCTTCTGACAAGTCAACGGGAAAGCCAGATTCACTTAACAATTGGGCTACTAACATATTGATTGCAGTGATTCACTTAACTGAGTCAAGAAATGTCATAAAATGAGGCCAAAATCACTTAACAAATGTCTCACTTAAAACAGAAATGTTGAGCTCAGTTGTGGTCATAAGACAAGGGCTTCTTGTATTCCTTATTGCAATAAGCACACTTTTAATTTCTTAAGAGTTATAGTTTCTATATGCAATATAATATAATTCTGAAAGCCATACATGTAATTAGAAGAGGTTTGCTAATGGACTGTGTGAAAAGGGGACCTAGTGACATCAGAACCGAGTGGATTCTCCAAGGCTATTTTAGAGGAAAAAAATGTAATGTACAATGTAATTGTAAAGCACTTGATAACCTACAAATGGTAGGCAAGCAATTCTCTATGCAGTTCCCTTTGACAGCATCCAGTCCTATCCATTTTGAGTGGGGGATTCTGGGAGTTAAAGTCCACAACTCTTAAAGCTGTCAAGGCTGAGAAACACTGCATTAAGAGACTCTCCATATTCGATGATAACCATCGCCATTGGAAATATTGAAGCTATAAGGTATCTACTGAATATTCATTATGCAAACTACAACCATACAGAACATTTCAAGTAGTTATATTGGCACTGCTCTTAGGCAGTACTGAGATGGGTAGCAATCTTTTCTATAGACAAAGCAGGTCATAGATATGGAAGAGCAGTTTGAAAAGAAAGAGCGATTGAGGAAGAAAACAACTTTGCCATCAAATGGCAACAATCCCAGCAAGGGTTGAACAATACTTTACAAGTGTCCAGCTGTATTGAGCTGCATCCTGAGCTAATAATAATTTCTGCATATCTTTTTACTATTATGTGCACAATTTTTATTTATTACTAGACATAACCTAATTTCTTGGGGAACTGAAGAACACACATAATAGTTTTCTCCTCATTTTATCTTTCCTAGCTAGGATATAAGCTGGGTTGAGAGATAGTGATTATCTCAAAGTCACCAATAAACTACAGGGATGAATGGTGACCCCCAGCCTATATCTTCTCATTTCTAATCTAATATCTTATCCTATAGTGACTCTCGAGTGTATCTTCAAAGGTGACATAAAAATAGTCACATTATAGCAAGGTTCTTCTACATTGCTGCTGGTGTTGAAACAAACCTCTTCACTATAACAATCCTTTTCTGCACAGCAAATGCCTCTACCTTCATTTCCCATAATAACAGGGACATGCTCCTGCAAGCCAGTGTATGATTGTCATACTATGACAATAACATCTTGTGTCCATCCTTATGCATCCACATTAGGCCTTTTTTTCCCCAATGATAGAGAGAAAATAAACCACCTTGTCCCAAATATGTTTTTTCCAAAAGGTAACTGGACTTTCTTGGGTTTTTCTTTGAAAATGGTTCATTTCTCATCCAAGAACTGAAAAGGCTTCTTGGATGAAAAGAATTAAACAATGCTGTTCTTCTATGAGAAGAACTGAAGAAGCTTCACTGGATGAGAAGCTAAATGTTTTCAAAGTAAAAAAAAATCAAGTAAGTCCAGTTGCCTTTTGGAAAAAGCATCTTTGGAACAGCCATGACCTGGATGATTGAAAATCTCCATAGTCACCCAGCTATTGCTAAGGGGAACAATGGAATTGATGGAATCCTTCCATCAACAGAGAAAGAGACAGGAAGACAAGTGTCATGGTGTTTTGGTGAAAGGGGAGGAAAAAAAACCTCCCACAAGAAGGAAGAGAGAGGTTAGGATTCTATCAAATAGATAACTGTCAGCACAGCATGTCCTTCAAACAGAAACTGAATTGATTGATTTTCAGAAAGCTCAGCTTTTCAATAAGATCAGAAGCCCCATGGCCTTGTGAGGGCAATGCACAGAAAATCCCACTCTGAGACCTGAAAATCCTTGCTGGGAAAAGGACCTGAGAGCACTAAAATGAATCGATCCATTCTATCTATGCATTTACCTTTAGAACTACCATAGATAGCATGTCTGAACTTTTAAAAGCTATGAAATAATACAAAGGATCAAGAGATTAAACCTACCGTTCTTCATAACTATGGAGGTTTTGTGACAATGCCAGCCCATTAAAAATTGTCCTTACTTCCTTTGAATATCCTGTAACTTGGAAAAAGTTATGCTCTTTCCTATTCATGTTTCCAGATTTCATCCAGGTATCTATTTTGATGCAGACTGTGAAGGGATGGGATAATGGAGTATGAACATGCTCTCAAGCAGATAGCCTATATGCAATAGTTTGAAAACTCCTGCACTGTGCAGGTCCCTAAGAGGCTACTCCATCAGAAAGCTCCATGCCTCAAATACTTTGTGCATCCTGTGGAATCAGATTTACTGTACAATGCTTTCTGCCTCCTGATAGTTACTGTAACAACCCATTTCACCTTGCCAAAAGGCCAACCTTGTCAACCCTACAGTAGTCAATATCCTATAGTGTCTCTGTTTAGCAAAGGAACGTGGCTCTAACCCAGACGCTGCAGTTCTGGGACTCAGTTACTTGAGTGTGACAGAGATAAATAGCCTTGGGCTGCAGAAACAGAGCAAGGACAAAAGGACAGTCTGCCTATACCATGGGAGAAATAGGTTCACCTGCATATGCTTAATAGACATAAGAAAAGAATTTTAGCTTGGAAGCCTTTGATTTCAGACATGGTAGGGGGACAGGGAGAAACAAAGGAAACCTTTTGACTGGTGGTTCATTTTTTTTTCCTCCAAAAAGAAAATAAAATAAAATACACATTTTGTTTTTTAGAAAAGTTACGTGTATTAATTTTTCATGCATGCAATTATATTTACATTATCATCTCACCCTCTCTGTTTTATGTTACTTTAAGATGTGTCAGTCTCTGATTTACAATTTTAATTATTCATTTAACCCAGACCTATTTCCTGTTGAGAAGTTCTGCTTTTAATTTTCAACTGGCATAAAACTGTGCTTGGGTTCACACATAATGAACTATTTTGTCACACACGGTGCAATGTTGTTTATCCAGAATAATTAGGTGATTTACAAAACTAGTCAGATGTTTAGGAATTCAGATTAGCAGGATTTTTCAAATCAGAATTTAGGAAGCTGCTGTATTTCATTTCCTTCCAATTTCAATTTTGGCAAGAGAAGTTCCACTGTTGTGATGGCTAAATGGCACTGTTTTCTTTTGCCATTTTTAAAGTACTGATATCCAGAAATTATGGTGGACATCTGTACTTTAAAACATCTGTACATCTTGTGGACAACAGTGGACATCTGTACAATTATAATGTAGTGAGTCACAAGGTAGCTGACACTGACAGGTTTTAGTTTGTACATTGTGCAGTAAACAAATCATGAGTACCGGGACAAAATGTTAGTGTCAAAATGCATTAAATACCAAATTTGATGAGTTTCAAACAGTTGCATAGTACCAATGTATATGAAAAACTATGGAAGTACAATTGGGCTTTGCCATGTCATTTATATATTCATTAGTCAGTTTTCCTTTTGGCTAAGCCACTGCATGCATGCAACCATGAATATTACAGTTATTATTGTTTTTTTATTTCATTTTAGATACAGTTACACAAGATTCAGATTCCAGCAAGTTTGACTGTACCTGATTTTTCTTCTCACTTTATTGGCCAGCACACACCTATTTCCCATGCCAAGCACAAGCAAATATGAAAATCCACCAATGGTCTAACTTTCTGGAAATGCAAGAAGTGATAATCTCATCAAATTTGGAGGGCATTAGGTTGAGGAACATATTTAGCTTCTGAACATATGCGTATGGATGCAACTGTTGCATTAGCATTCTTTAGTAGCTTCTATTTTATCTAAGATTTCCATTGCCAAGTCTTCTTTTATGATTTTCTGGCACTTAGAGTCAAAATGAAATGATGCTATAGATAGCTATGCAATTTTCCCCCTTTGCAACTTTTCCCCTCCTCAGGCTATAACTGCAGCACTGTGGTTTAAATCATTGCCTTCCAAAACAGAGGTCAGGGGTTATAATACAAGTATGTTGCTATATATATTTTTCCCTTCTTAGTTACCCTTCCAGAATTCTTAATGTAATTTGTGGTATTATTCAAGGTAATGAAGTGGAATCTTAATAGCAGCTAGAAGTGTATGTAACAAGTTGTGTGGGCAACTGACTCCTTATTCTGTTGCCTACACATCTTTTTCTCAAAATATTTCTCATTGAAAAAGAAGCACATGGAAATGGGGATGGAAGGAAAGGAAGAGTGCTGGTAAATCAAGGAAGATATTGGACAATCCTATTGTGTCAATGAAGTTGGCTACACCTACAGTATATGGAGCCTGGAGTTTCATATATATGATGTTAGAAACAATCACGACTATTTTGCTTCGCAAACAGTAGTATCTTGAAGCTTTCCATGCCAGGAGGTAGTAAGGCAAATTAAGCTTCTTTGCAACAATTTGGTCGGTTGAAAGAGCTAGCAAAACAGCATTTATCCAAGAATGGTGCTGAGTGGTCTGCTTAAAGGCAAAACCAGGATCGTGGGACAACATTGAAATCTCACCAAGATTTGAGTCAATATTGACTCAGCCTTCCATGCTTCCAAAGTGGGTAAAATGAGGACCCAAATTGTTGGGGGCAATATGCTGTCTCTGTAAAACCGCTTAGAGAGGGCTGTAAAGCACTGTAAAGTAGTATATAAGTCTAAGTTCTATCACTATTTGTGCACATGTGTCAGCTGACAAGGGAAAATGATTTACAAAGAAAGATACAAATAGCAACTTAGAAATTAATTGGAGAAAACTCCAGTGGCACAATGAGCAAAGCAAGAAGATGATGAGACTTTCCCCTCCCTCCCTTTCTCCTTCCTTCCTTCCTTCCTTCCTTCCTTCCTTCCTTCCTTCCTTCCTTCCTTCCTTCCTTCCTTCCTTCCTTCCTTCCTTCCCTCCTTCCTTTTTCCATTTATTCCATAGCTCTCTACTCCAGCTATGACTCAAAATATGCTGGTGGAGTATTAGAAGGAAATGCCAATAAGATCACGGAATAAAATGAACCTGGAGAATCAAGTACTAGTACCCTTGTTTCCAGGAAGGATTAGCCATGGGTAATGGAAGAGGCTTCCGAGGTGAGCAAATTTGTAGACCCGTGCAAAGGCAGGGCATAAATTACAATGGATGAAACCTGCCATTCTACAGCATTTTGGACTTCATGTAATGGAAAAATCAATCTGAAGATCAGAGAGGGAGAAATGAAAGCAGAGAATGATTTTTCCCCTATGCCCTGTGGCTCACAGCAACCAGCAAGTATATACGAGAGAAGAGCTTGTTTTCCTTTTTTTCTTTTTTTCTTTGGTATTTTACAGCCATTTATTCCTTTCATTGAATCTCTGGGAAGGAAATAAACTATCCCACTTACAAAGCTGGCATATTTTATCTCACATAAAAAATAAAAATAAAATAAAAATGTTTTTGGATCCTATGAATCTGAAGTCATGGTACATTTTGAAAGATCCCTAGCTGTATTATTGGAAACAAGGCTATCTTTCTTTTAGGACACTTGTAAAATTAAATTACCATCGCAAAATGGGGTGTGTGTGTGAGTGTTTGTGCATGTGCGAGCATGCACATGTGTCACCATGCCTCCATGTTGTGAAGGGTAAAGCAAGCACATTAAGGATAGATTTAATAATCAGATTTGGTGTTTTTGACTAATTAGCTAAATGGATAGCCTAAATGTGTATTTCATTAGGGCAAGATGTATCAATTTCCTCCTGTGCCATTTCAGGGTTGATATATTGTACTGCTGTGGTCTATTTCCAGCACGATTTAGGCTGTGTTGATTCATGTGGTTATCTCTGGCAATCTGACAAAATGTAATTCATTTTCTACTACCAAATACTGATTGGAACCCTAATTTTTATTGTTCACCCGTACTAAATTTAATAAGCAAACAATTTTAAGTGAGCTTGGTTTTTAATGTAAAATAAACTCATTGTTATACTGTTATTATTAATAATAATGATAATAATTATATTTGCTTGAAACCCCAAATGTACTAGATAAGGAACAATATTAAAATATACTGCCTAAGTCATTCTTAAAGTTAATGCCTGTTGCATAGTCCTGGTCTAATATCAAACCAGCAAGCTTTAATATATACAACAGTTAACATATACAACAATTTTTAACAAATCACACACAGAGACACACAGAGATACACACATTACATAGAAGCCAAAACCAATCAAGTAGTGAGGAAGGCAATAGCCAATTCTTATATATTAAAGTTTCAAATTTTTAAAAAATGCCACTACCCCAATACATTTTTAAGGAGTCAATGTTAAACACTTCTTGAAATGATTCTACACATCAGGTATAACTTGGTCTGTAGATGATCACTTGCATATTTTATTTTTATTTGACAACCCTACTTTTCAAACATTTCTATGCATTGGGTTATAGTACTAATATTACTAGAATACTAAAACTAGCCATCATTCTCTTGTTTATAAAACTAGTAACTTCATATTCATACTGCCTGTTTCCAGACATTAGGACATATACCATTATATTTGTGGGTGCATGTGGCAAATTAAAATTGTGATTTTATTACTATTGCATACTAATTCATAAAACACCACATGCATATCCATTGTTTTTAACATGCAACCTTAAAGGGGGAAAAAAGAGATAGTGAGATTTGAGAAATTAACTGAAAAAAGAAATGAACAAAACAGATGTAATTACTGTAGTTGGGCAAAGAATGAAAACAAGTATTGCCTCTAAGCATAAAAGTGCTGTTTCTCTCTCTCTCTCTCTCTCTCTCTCTCTCTCTCTCTCTCATTTTAAATCTTTATTTTATTTTTTAAATTTTTTTATTGTTTTTTAACATACAAACACAACAACAAAACATAAAAGCATCAGCTCCCCATATTTTTATACAAACAGTAAGTCGGTTGGTCCATCAGTTTTGTGCATTCATCTCATAGTCACAATTACAATTACCTTATATAATACTCTTATTATCAATACAAATTTATAAATCATAGTATCACTATTAAAAAAAAAAAGAAATTTGACTAAACTTTTATTCGATCATGCCTTTATGAGATAACTAATATTTTAAATAATTTATTCTAAAACAAGTCTTATAATCATGCCAATTCTCTCCTAAATAGGAAAGAAAAAAAAAGAAACAGAAAACTATTATATAAATATAGTATCAAACACCAATAAGAAGAAAAGAAAAATAAAATCAATATTATTTCTTATTGTCTAACCTTTATATTTTAGTATTTCATCATTCAACCATTGATAGAAGAGATCCCAAACTATATAAAATTGTTTATCTTCTTGCTCTCTAATTTCAAAAGTCAATCTACTCATCTCAGCACATTCCAATATTTTCTTTACAACTTCTTCTTGCAATGGAATTTTCTCATTTTTCCAATTTTTGCAAATACAATCCTAGCAGCAGTCAATACATTTACAATCAAATATTTCAACTCTTTACTATAGGTATCTGGTAGGATTCCCAATAAAAAACTCCGGTTTCAAGTCTATATGCTTCTTTGTCATTTTTTCCAACCACATGTGGATTTTAGTCCAATATTTTCTAGCATCCTCACAAGTCCACCACATATGGTAGTATGAACCAGGTTTCTGATGACACTTCCAGCATTTTTCAGATTTGTTCTTGAACATTCTTGCTATCCTTGTCGGGGGGAAATGCCACCTGTAAAACATCTTATACAAATTTTCTTTATAGGCTGTAGACATTGTCATTTTATAATTTTGCAACCATAAATTCCGCCATTTCTCTAAATCAATCCCATATCCAAAATTCCTCCCCCACGCAATCATAGTTTCTTTAACTTGTTCTTCCTCCAGCTTAATTTCCAATAAATAACCATACAGCTTTTTAATCACCTTTTCATCAGTACCCATCAAAATCTTATCTAAATCAGTTTGCTTATCATAAAATCCCTCTGCTTTGGAATCCTCATATTTTTAAAATGAAAACTTGGTAATAAATAACCATAGGTTCACAGGAACTTAAAACTACAAGTTGAGGGAAATAGCTTTGTACCATCAGCCATCCCTACATATAAAGGCAACACTTGTACAAAAAGATTTGGACTTGCTTTGCAGTGACACCAGTGGTGGGATTCAATGTTTTTTTACTACCAGCTCTGTGGGTGTGGCTTGGTGGATGTGGCAGGGGAAGGATACTATAAAATCTCCATTCCCATCCCACTCCTGGGGAAGGATACTGTAAAATCACCATTCCATCCCTATTCCTGGGGGAAGTTTACTGCAAAATCCTATTCCCTTCCCACCCCACTAACCTGCTTTCCAGCTCTGTTCTCCTGTGCAGGGCAACAAAAGAAGAGCCAACTGATCAGCTGGGACTTGGGAGGCAGAGAATAGATGGGGGAAGGGCCAGGCAGAGGTGGTATTTGCTGGTTCTACAAACTACTCAAAATTTCCACTACTGTTCTCCAGAACTGGTCAGAACCTGCTGAATACGACCTCTGAGTGATACCCATTGTCATTGGGGCACTTGGCATAATGTCCAAGAATTTTACAAAATGCATCAAGAAATTATAGCTTCCAGCAATAACAACAGCAGAACTGCAAAAAACTGTGTTACTTGGAACATTGTACATTTTAAGAAGATACTTGGTCGATACCTAGGATGCTGGCAGCAACCTGTAGCAACCATCAGTGCCAGACAAAAATATTTGTGATACATTTTAAATGTTCAGTTGACTGAGTTCCATGTTAATGAATAATAATAATAAAATTGGAGCACCACTTGAATACCATTGGCATTGACAAATTTGCCAATAGTCAATTGCAGAAGGTGTTTTTACTTGGAACTGCTTCCATCCTGCAATGATATCTACGTATAACACCATCAAACATCCAGATCTGCCTATCCCAGGTCTTTAGTCAGGACTTGATAGGTAAACAAAAATGCCAAACTCAGTCTCAACATCTGGCTGACTGTGCAATGATCAAAAATAACAATAACAAAACCATAGTAATAATAATATGATCTATGCTTAACAATGGCATTAGGAAGTGCCAGGTTTGCCATGGATAAACTATGTGGTCACATGATGTTGTGCTTTACAACCACATCATGAAAGGAGCCTTCCCGAAGAATGTATGTTGTTAACATTTTTGGGCATCCTATGGGTAATATCTTATAGCTGGCTAATCAATCCAGAAGCAACCGAAGCAGAGTGAGGTGCTCATTTCCATCTCATAACTTAGTGGTAGAAATCTGAGTCTCAACTACTCTTGTTAATCAAGAACTACTTCTACTGAGAACAATTTAAGTTGCTGATATTGACCTTTAATCCCTAAATACTTGGTATCTAACTTTCAGATGGACCACCTCTCCTGGTATGAACTATTTGGTTACTGATATTAGCGGAAGAGAAAGTTGATTCTCTCCACTTCCAGAAGCTTGTCTTTTTAGTATGTGGGAGAGAACGTCTTCCTGTGAAGTAACCCAGACTATGAAATGCCCAACCCAAGGAGATGCATTTGTTTCCCATTTCCCCAGTACAGGCAGTCCTTGACTTACAACAGTTCATTTAATGACTGTTCAAAGTTACAACAAAACTGAAAAAAAGTGATTTATGACCATTTTTCACAATTACAATCTTTACAGCATCCCCATGATCACATGATCAAAATCCATATGCTTAGTAACTAGTTCTTACTTATGACCGTGGCAGCATCCCGGGGTCGTGTGATTACTTTTTTCCACCTTCTAACCAGCAAAGTCAATGGGGAAGCCAGATTCACTCCACAGCCAGGTTACTAACTTATCAACTACAGTAATTCACTAAACATCTGGGGCAGGAAATGTCATAAAATGAGCCAAAACTTAACAACATAAATTTTGGGCTCAATTGTGGTTGTACATTGGGGACTACCTGTACTGTAGTAAGCACCCTTGTGTCTTCCTCACCAGGATTATAATTATCGGTGAAACTGATTTTGATTTCAGTGTTTCCGATTTTCATTTTCTCTTGATTGTAATTGTATTTTTTTAATTATTATTATTGTATTTTTAATTGCTGAAAGCTGCCTATCGTGTTGAATTGACAGAAAGGTGGGATACAGCCAGGGGTGGACTTCAAAAATTTGAGCAATGAGTTCTCTGTCCAGGTGCTGGGAAGGTGTGGCCATGGTGAGTGTGGCCGAGTCGGCCTCCTGCACCAAGGCAGGGGGAGGGGCATTTGAGCCCTCCCCAGACTTCAGAGGCTTTTCTCGAACCTCTAGGAGGGCAAAAATGGCCTCCCTGAGGCTCTCTGGAAGCCAGAAACAGGCCCATTTCCAGCCTTCCTGAATTTCCAGGATGTTGTGGAGCGGCGGAGGAACGAGGCTGAGCCAGAGTGAACGTTAAAGGCTTTATTCCAAGAATAAAGGGTTGCCGCGTCTGCCTTCTAACTTGGCAGGTTAGCCGGCGGCAACAGGGCTGATACCGCTTGACAGCCGCCTTTTATAGCCGGCTGTCAAACGGTGTCAGCCAATGGGAGCAGCTGGTGCTCCCGCTCAAACAGCGGACCTGGTTGGGGACTCCAACCAGTCCCAAAGACATAACACTCCTTTCCCCCAGCCAGGAGCATGCATAGTCCTTCAAGTAGGTCAGTCGTCTGCGCTGGCGGCAGGATCGTCGAAGTATGGGCAAGCCGCTGGCTGGAGCCAAGTCCTCACCCCCAGGAAGCGTCTCGGAGGCTGTTGATGAGCGGGCTCGGTCGGTGGGGGCACTCTGTGAATTAGGTACGTCTCCCTGTTCGGGTTGACCATGGTGAGAGACTCGGTCCGGACGGCAGACTGGTTTGCTTGGTTGTTGGTTTGGGGTCCCTTGTTGGTAGACCGGGTCCTCCAGTAAACTCTCTTGGTCGACGGGGTAGATTGGGTCCTGCAGGGAGCTTTCGTCGTTGGCGCGATGGATTGGGTCCCGCAGGGATCTCTCGGCTGGGTAGACTGGTTCCTTGGTGGTTGCTGGGTAGGCATCAGCTGTGCTTCTCCATCGCCATCTGAGTTGGTCCACGTGTCTGCGCCGCAGGCGTCCGTCTTCCAGGAGTACTCTGTAGGATCTTGGACCTGTGACTGACACAACTTGACCAGGTACCCACAGAGGGTCCCCTGCATAATTTCTGGCATATACCAGGTCATGCAGGGCAAAGTCCCTGACCAAACTGTCAGATCCTATAGGGGTGTCTGGGCAGTAGTGGGGGTGCAACCTGTCCAGGGTGGTCCTAAGGCGTCTCCCCATCAAGAGCTCTGCTGGGGATTTATTTGTAGTGGTGCATGGAGTCGTATGTTGGCTCAGGAGGTAACGGGACAGTTTGGAGTGCCAGTTTTCCTGGCCAAACCTGGCAAGTGCCTCTTTTTGCTGACCTGACTGCCCTCTCAGCCATCCCGTTGCTAGCTGGGTGAAAAGGGGCTGTAAGGATGTGTCTGATGCCCAAGTTGGCAACGTACATACTAAACTCACAAGACGTGAACTGGGGGCCATTGTCAGACACCAGCGTATCAGGGAGCCCATGGGTAACGAAGAAACGGGTCAGAGCCTTAACAATTGCTTGAGTGGTTGTTGAAGGTAGTAGGGCCAGGTCTATCCATTTGGAATAAGAGTCTACTACAACCAAGAAGGTCCTTCCATGTACTGGTCCAGCTAGGTCGATGTGCAAGCGAGACCAAGGACCACCAGCACTTTCCCACTTGGTAGGCGTGGCTGCTGGTGGGGCAGCCCTGGTTTCCTGGCAAGGCTGGCATGAGCTTACCCAGCTGGAGATTTGGGCATCCATGCCAGGCCACCAAACATAGCTGCGGGCCAGAGCCTTCATCCTTACGATGCCCGGGTGGCCCTTGTGAAGTACCTTTAGGATGGGTACACGAAGAGTGGCTGGGATGACTACCCTTGTCCCCCACAACAGACATCCCTGTAGTTTTGACAATTCCTGCTTGCAGATTTTGAAAGGAGCAAAGTCAGAAGTGTATTGTGTTTCAGGCCACCCCCTTCCCACCCAGTCCATAACTTGGGCAATTATCCTGTCTTTTTTTGAGTGCGCAGCAATGTCTTCGGCTGTAACCGGCAATTTAAGTTCATTTACTTCAAAGATGGCATGAACAGGTGCTGGGTCTTCGACTGGGACTGGCAGGGGGCAGTGACTGAGGGCATCAGCGTGACTCAAGTTATTTCCAGGGCGATGCACCAATTTGAATGAGTAAGCAGCCAGGAACAAGGTCCACCTGGTCATTCTAGGTGATAGTACCTGTGGGGTTTGCTTATCCCCTGATAAAAGCCCCAGGAGTGGTTTATGGTCAGTTATGAGTTCAAAATGGTGCCCAAACAAAAATTCATGAAACTTTTTTACTGCAGCTACTGCAGCCAAGGCCTCCTTATCTATTTGGCTGTAGTTTCTTTCTGCAGTAGAGAAGGTCCTAGAGAAGAAGGCAATTGGTGCCTCAGAAACATTTGAAAGTCTGTGGCTCAGGACAGCCCCAATCCCAAAGGGGGATGCATCAGCAGCTAGGACCAGGGGGAGTCGTTGATTAAATTGGATTAAAACTGCATCAGATGTGAGTAAGGATTTGGCTGACTTGAAAGCATGGGCTTCTTTGGGTCCCCAATGCCAGGAGGATTCTCTGTCTAACAGTCTGTGTAAGGGTTCAGCAATAGATGCTTTGTGAGGAAGGAATGAAGCGTAAAAGTTCAGCAGCCCCAGAAAGCCTTGAAGCTCCGTTTTGTTAGTTGGTGTGGGTGCCTCGTGGATAGCCCTTACTTTGGATTCGACTGGGTGAATGCCAGAGGCATCTATCCTATACCCCAGAAAGTCCACTTGCCTAGTGGTGATGGCGCACTTCTCCCTTTTAAGTTTGAGGCCATGCTGCCTAAACTTCTCTAGGACTGCTCTGACCCTTTGTATGAGCTGAGGTCTGTCAATTGCTGAGACTAAAATGTCATCGAAGTAAGGGACAACCCCTGGGAGACCTTGGAGAATCCTTTCCATGAGGGATTGGAAAATACCCGGGGCTACACTCACGCTGAATTGGAGGCATTTGCACTTGAATGCCCCTCTATGTGTGACTATGGTTTGTAGTTCAGCTGTCTGTTCATCAACAGGGAACTGTTGGTATGCCTGGGACATATCTAATTTGGCAAAGATGGTGCCGGGTTCGAAGGTGTGTAACAGATGTTGGATAACGGGGACAGGGTAGGCGCTGACCTGCAGATAACGATTGATGGTGGTTTTATAGTCTGCGCAGATTCTTATGCTGCCATCTTTCTTGAGTGGGGTGACTATGGGGGTCTCCCATTTGGCAAAGTCAGTTGGCTCTAACACCCCTTGCTTCAGTAACTTATCAAATTCTAAATCTAACTTTGGACGGATGGCAAAGGGCACTCTGCGTGGCTTGAGGCAAAGGGGAATTGCCTGGGGGTCCACAGTGAAGGAGATGGGGGTGCCAGAATAGCAGCCCAGCTCGCTGCTAAAAACATCAGAATAGTCTGAGAATAGGGTGTCTACGTCAGAGGTTGAGACAGCATGGATCCCAGTTACGCTAAGGCCAAGAGAAGGGAACCAATCTAGTCCCAACAGACTGGGGAGGGCACCATTAACAACCACCAAAGGCAAATGGCCTTTGAAACCTTGGAACTGAACTAAAAACTTGCCTTTCCCGAGGACAGGGATGCTCTTGCCTTGGTAGTCCCGCAGTGTCAGGTGGCATTTCTGCAGCTTCTTCTTTGAGAATCTGGGATGAATCTTCTTTAGGGTTTCCCAGGAGATGATCGAAAGTGCAGATCCCGTGTCTACCTCCATTCTGCAAGGCTTACCTTCTAAAGAAACAAAAATACTGATTTTATTAGGTGTCCTGGAAGTATGGTTCGCGTGGTAGCAAGTATAGCAGTCCTCCATTTGCCTTTGGAAATTAGAAGGCGGTGGAGGTCTCTGAGGAAAGGTTCGCCCTGCTTGGCAGATTTTGGCTAGGTGGCCTTTCTTCTGACAATTTAGACAGATGGCATTCCTAAACCTGCAGGATGCCCTAGAGTGGGAACCCCCGCAGGCTAGGCAAATGGGAGGTTGCTTGGGGGTGAAGTTGTTTCTCTGCCCGGCTCCTTCCTGTGAGGGCTTTTGTTGCCTAAGGCGGTTAATGTCTGTTGAGTCTATGGGGTCTTCTTCAAGGGAAACTTCCTCTGAATGAATAGTGGAGCTGCTAGGTCTTAAAGGAGTTCCTTGAATCTCAGCTGCTGATTGGGCAGAGAGCTCAGCAGCTTGGGCTTCTTCTACGGCTAAAGCTAGGGTTAAATCCTTTTTGGCTAGCAAGCGTCTTTGAAGCCTAAGGTCTCTAACCCCACAGACAATCTGGTCTAATAACATGTCCTCTAGGTAGTCTCTGAACCCACACTGTAAGGCAGCTGACCTCAGAGCTGCAATATACTCATTAATTGACTCCCCCTCAGCCTGCCTTCTAGTTCTGAAGGCATATCTCCTGGCTATCTGGGATGGTTTAGGTGAGTAGTGGTTGGAAAGGATTTCTTGGAGTTAATCCCAAGGTATGCTCCTGATAGCGCGAGGGGCAACTAGTGCTGTAGCGGTGTCAAAAACCGCAGCCCCACAGTAGCTGAGGAAGAAGGATTTTTTTCTGTGTTCAGCAGCATCTGTTAGACCAATAGCGCCGAGGAAGTAGATGAACCGGTTTTATATGAATCCCACGTTTCCTCGGCTGGCTTGAAGGGTGGGAATGTCGGATTGGTATTCATTTTGAGGCGGCAGTGCCTGTCACTTCAGTAGTTGTGATTCAAAATTCGCGCTCTTAGAAGAGCGTTTTGCAGCTGCGCCTGTCAGGCGGTGTCTGTCTCCTCGGCTGAGGAGGCTTTTTGAATTTCGCGCTCTTTGTGAGCGCTGGCGGCTGCGGCTTCAGCGCCCGTGGCTTCGCTCTTAGTGGCTACAGCTCTACTGAATCGAACGTCTGGCAGCCTCCTATCGGATCCCGCCCTCGTCACCAGTGTTGTGGAGCGGCGGAGGAACGAGGCTGAGCCAGAGTAAACGTTAAAGGCTTTATTCCAAGAATAAAGGGTTGCCGCGTCTGCCTTCTAACTTGGCAGGTTAGCCGGCGGCAACAGGGCTGATACCGCTTGACAGCCGCCTTTTATAGCCGGCTGTCAAACGGTGTCAGCCAATGGGAGCGGCTGGTGCTCCCGCTCAAACAGCGGACCTGGTTGGGGACTCCAACCAGTCCCAAAGACATAACACAGGAGGCCCGTTTTTTACCCTCCTCAAGCCTCCACGCATGCCCTGCACTTCCCCACATCCAAAACGAGCTGCGTGGGGACTCCTGGGAGGGGCGGGGGGGGGCAGGGCCTCCCAGGAGTCGGATTTGGGGGGGTTCTCTGAACTGCACAGAATCTTAGCTGGGAGCTCTCCCAAACCCCTGAGAACCCGCAGCAGCCCACCACTGGATGTAACTTTAAAAAATCAATATAATTATTTCTTCCCATAGAAAGGAAGCTTATGCCCCTCTTTGCTCTTGGCCCTTTTGTCCACTTGGTGCTTTCTCTTCCCTTGCTTTTTAGTACGGATTTCTTCATTATGAGCAGTTAACTAGATGATAGTTCCTTTATCAGTTGCTAAATTATATTTTCCAACCACAATTGGTTTAGATTAAGAAAATGAATTCATTTGTCCTGGCCTAATTAAGCAGTGTGTAGCAACTAAACCTATATTCATTTAGAAAGAAGATGGTTAAGAGAAACTTCGTTGTCCAGATGCCATAGCTAGCCATTATGAGCTGACGTGCCTATTTATCTGCAGTTCTTCAGAGACCATTTTATATTGGCAGAAAGCAATAGTTAATAGACTGCTGGTTTGACTGCAAAAACTCAACTGAATGTGATATTTTCATCGACCCAAGGTGGAGGAATATTATCTTTGTTATCATTATAATTATTCAAAAGTTATTCAAGGGAAAAAAAGGATTTTAATTTTAAAAAAGCTCACAGGGAGTCTCTCTTTGGAGGCATCATTAGTGAGAACCATGTGGACTTCATAGGTAATAGTTGTTCAGGAATTCATTATGTCAGCTTCAAACACCTCAATCCTTGGCCTCTCATATGGGGGAAATTTTCAGAGAAATTCAAGAGTTTCACGCTGAAGTACTTTTACAATGATGAAAAGATATTTTCAAGCATTTGTGCACCCAAGTTGTAAGAAAATGGTTGAATTTTCATTTTCATGTCAACTGAATCAAATTTTATCAAAGGCTAAATTGGAATGCTCCTATATATCAAATTTCAGAATTTTGCGATATGGCCTAATTCTTAAACAACACACATACAAAGTTGATAATAAAGAAAGGATTAAAATGCTTATATCTGATATCAATATGCAGAAGTGGCGGTGGTGGGGGAATTCTTTTGGTTAAAATTCAATGATAGGAAAGTGTATACTAAAGAATTATGGGATAAATCGCAAAAAGGAATGCTTATCCTATGCTCCACAGCAGATAATAAATCTAATCACTGTATATAAAATGAGAAAAATGTGCATATGTATGCACACATACACATAGACCCAAAGAAGGAGATTTATTTATTTATTTATTGTATTAATATAGCTGTGCATTTCACTTGCAGGAGACTCTGAGGTATATATACAATGAAAGCAAAAACTAAACCATCAATGTAAAGGTAGTTCTTGACTTAGGATCATGGCGGGCCCTGACCATTATGGTCATAAGTTGTGGTGGTTGCTAAGTGAGGTGCCTATGTGATCCACTCACCTACCTATCACAACCCCTACTCTTCCCATTGTGATTGTTAAGTAGAGCATGGGATACCTCAGGAGTAGTGGAGGCTCTGGGAGGTCTTTATTGCAACGCTCCCCAGTTCATATGTAGCCAGGCCTATGAGGGCCATGCCCCATCCAAAGGCACCCCATATTCTGGTTCCTGCTCCACTGCATCCCACACCCTCCCCCTATCCCATCCTCATCGTGGCTCAGTCCATATATATGTGTGTGTGTGTGTGTGTGTTGTATATATGTATATATGTATAAATAGTGTGAATTTGTCCATTTAATTATTTATTTAGTCGATTTAGAGAGAGACAACAACATAAAGAAACATTTAAAACCATTAACGGGAGGCATACTGGTAATTAGTGCAGCTCAAAAAGAGGGGTATTACATTGACGTATTGAGTTATATCCATATCATCTATATTTTGGACCAGCTGCAGTTTCCAGGGACAATCCCATTAGAATATGTGCAATTAATCCAGACAAATGGTCTTAGATTTGTCAATTAAGCAAATATGTCTGAATGATAAAAACACTTGTAGAAAGCGTCTTATATATGTTCCTAACAGAATTTTTCTTAAACATGCACATATTCATGAGCATCTAAACAAAAAAAAAAGCCTACAATATGTTAAATTTTTAAAACATGGGATTTCATGGCTCCTGGGCTTCAGGAAAAGTGACTGCAGGGAAGACTGCTGCTCAGACTAATGATGTTTGCAAAGCTAATACCATTGACGGCCTATGGCATTTAATCTGAGCAATTGTAGATTGCCAAACTCCACCAATGCTTTAAAACATCCTAATAACATGTAGCAGTTCTCATTTGATTCATTTACTATATTCATTTAGAAACTGAGTTTGGGCATTCAAATGGGCCAAAGCCTTTCAAAGCCTGAAATGAACAAAATCCCTCTGCCCGATAAATTAAAACAGGTTAGATATTGTAAATTTGCCAATATGTTAACAAAATACCAGGGTTTTTGGATTAACATTTGTTGTCAGGTCACTGTGCTTGGAGCAGTCCGAAAATATAATATTAAAGTATTCCATCCCTTCTGTGCCTGAAAGTATGTCCTTCCCTCCTCCCCACCACAAAAAAATCCTATCCAATATGCAAGATGCATAATTCATAATATTTCATAATTCTAGGCATGAAAATCTACCATATAAGTTTATTGGACAATTTGGGATCTCAGTCCACCTCCCAGGGCTGTTCTTATGGAGAATAGGAAGTGGGAACACTGCTGCTTTGAGCTCTTGAATGTAAGAGTCAGTTTACAAATGAAACAAGTAAATTGAAATTATGGTTACATCCAGGGGTCAGATTCAAAAATCCCAGCAACCAGTTCGCTGCCCAGTTGCTGGGTGGGCATGGCAATGGCATGGCAATGGTGGGTGTGGCCTACCAGAATTTCTTGTTTCTGGCTTCCGGTGGGCCTCCAGACCCCGGGGAGGTGTTTTCCCCTCCCAAGGGTCCAGAAGCCTCCCCTGGGCCTCTGGGAGGACAAAAACAGTCTCCCCCAGGCTCCGGAGACACAGCGGAAGCTGGAAACAGGCCCAGTTTTTCCAGGAGGCTGTTTTTCACCTTCCCAAGGGTCCAGAGGCCTCCCCCGGACCTCTGGGAGGGTGAAAATGGCCTCCCCTGAGCTCTGGAGGACTCTGGAAGCCAGAAACAAGCCAGTTTCCAGACTTCTGGAAGGCCTGTTTTTCCCCCTCCCAGAGACTCTGCATGGACCCTGCACTTATCTCTATCGAAAATGGGCCACTTGGAGACTCCTCGGAGGGGAGGGGTGAGATGGGCGGGACTAGCCAGTCAATTGCAATACTGGTTCAGCGAACCAGATGTAACTTTAATATCCGGTTTTAACATCCTGAACCGGTCCAAACCAGTAGAATCCCACCCTGGTTACATAATATCCCCAATTGATTTTCCCACTAGGCACAAGTCTATTGGAAACCAACAGGCTGTAAATTCTTTTCTTCCTTTAGGCATGAAAGCCAGCTAGATGACCTTAGACCAGCTATTCTAGAAAGAGTGCAGAGAAAAGTAACAAAGATGATTAGGGGACTAAAGGTTAAAACATACGAAGAACGATTGCTGGAATTTGGTATGTCTAGTCTGATGAAAAGAAGGACTAAGGGTGACGCGATATAATGTTTCAATATCTCAGAGACTGCCACAAAGAAGAGGGAGTCAAAGCACCTGAGGGCAGGACAAGAAGCAATGGGTGGAAACTAATCAACTGATCAATTTAGAACTAAAGAGAAATTTCCTGACAGTTAGAACAATTAATCAATTGGCAACTTGACTCCAGAAGTTGTGAATGCTCCAACACCGGAAGTTTTTAAGAAGAGATTGGATAACCATTTGTCTGAAATGGTATAGGGTTTCTTGCCTAAGCAGGGGTTTGGACTAGAAGAACTCTAAGGTCCCTTCCAACTCTTCTCTTCTCTTCTCTTCTCTTCTCTTCTCTTCTCTTCTCTTCTCTTCTCTTCTCTTCTCTTCTATTCTATTCTATTCTATTCTATTCTATTCTAATTTTATTCTGTCTCAGATCAATTCACTTTGTAAGGTTGCTTTTTGGAGGGGTGAATAGGAGGCAGAAATATTGTGTATACCACCTTAAATTGTACAAGATAATGGCCACATAGAAATCTAATAATAAATACATGGGAGAAGAGAGGAAATTAGTCAAAATCATTATCTACCTAGTCCTGAAGCTGCTATACTCTGTGATTTTCTTAAGCTTCTTGCTATTTTCAATCCATCCTCCCATCTTTTATTAAAAAAAAATACTCTGTCATTTTTGGCCTAGTTATACAGGTAGTCCTCAACTTACGATCACAATTGAGCCCAACATTTCTGTTGCTAAGTGAAACATTTGTTAAATGAGTTTTGGCCCATTTTATGAACTTTCTGATCACAGTTATTAAGTGAATCACCACAGTTGATAAGTTAGTAACATGGTTGTTAAATGAATCTGGCTTCCCCATTAATTTTGCTTGTCAAAAGGTTCCAAAAGGTAGTCACATGACCTTGGAACACAGCAACCATCATAGGTATGAATCAGTTGCCAATAATCTGAATGTTGATCACACAATCATAGAGATGTTATAAAGGTCATAAGTGTAAAAATTGGTCATAAGTCACTTTTTTCAGTGCCATTGTAACTTTGAGTGGTCATTAAATTAACTCTTGTAAATTGAGGACTATCTGTATTCTATTGCTACATTCTTTGAACGGCATAGATTCAGGCCTGTTGCTTATAATTTCCCTAAGCCATGGAACGTACTGTGCAATAATACAGTACCTTCTCTCTGTTACAATATGATTGTGGTATTAAAAATGACTATTTGAATCCTAGATAGTGAAATAGCCATAGACATTCTGAACCCTGACCATAATTCTCTTTATCAGTTTTTAAATGAATTTATTTGCAGGAATCCATTGATTCCTATGAGAACATTAAGCATGTGTGGTGAATCTTCTATAGCTTGGGTTGAATCAAAGTAATGGATACTAAGGAGTTCTGCTTATACTGTTCTAAGTTTGATATGGGCCATTTTGCACCTAATATACTTCTAGGACTAAAGAAAAACTGTAATTTACTTGATGGAGAAAAGAAAGCCAAACATGAAAAGTCATATATAATCTCCTAGGAGAAGAGGATTACTCAATTCAGTGTGTATATAATTTAGAGATACAATTCCAGGGGGAATAACTTCCAGTTATCTTTTTAATTTATAGAGACAGTTCTTTGCCTTCTGCAGTCATTGTCTGCTGATAATATCATAAATGTGTTTCTCACAAACAACCCATTTGTCAGCTCTATTGTCAGATCCCCATTATAGCAGTTTAGGAGTGGTAAAGTGCAGGACTACTAAATAGTAGGTCAACATTCAAGTATGAGCAACATAAGACTTTTAAATCCATGTTCAATCTTTTGTTATTTATTCTGGGACTTAACCTTTATTTACCCACCAATAAACTTGAAATCCTGTAGGTCAAAGTACTTTGGGCAAAACTATATTAATCTGATTTTGAAGAGTCCCTAGAAAATACAGGAAAGTGAAGGATGAAATATACAGAGCTTTGTGCTAGTGGGAATTGTAAAATCCTACAACATAAAAGAATTCTGTCTCTCTCCCCCTCCCAACTCCTTCCCTCCCTCTCCCCCCCCCTCTCTCACAAGCACACTTTTCTCATTGAATAACCTAATCATAAACTAAGGTATTGCCATTATCATTAAAGGACAAAAGCTGTCCTTTCTCTTAAATGATTAGAGCATCACCTTAGGAATAGATGAAACAATACTGGCGAATGTACATTCCAATGCATACTGTGTAGCATAGATGCAGACACCACATTTTACTCAGTCACTCACACTCTGGTCATCTCTCATTTGGATTATTGCAATGACTGTACATGTGACTGCTTTTAAAGTATTTGGAAGCTACAACTGGTCCAGAACGTGGTGGTGCAAACAGTTCTGGAGGCCTCTAGTGTGGCATATGTAATTGCCACATGTACACAAACTTCACTGGCTGCCAATTTGCTTCTAGGTTCAATTCAAGGTGTTGATCATGACCTTTAAAACTCTTTATGGCATGGGTCCAGAATAGTTGAGAAACCATTTTACCTCAATGTCCTGTCCCATTCATTCTAGCAGAAGGGGTTTACTGCGAACCCCATTAGTCAAGGAATTTTTAATGGCAGGGCTTAGAAAAAGCCTTTTTTGGCCCTGGCACCCAACCTTTGGAACATCTTGTCACTGGAACTGAGATGTAAACCCACCTTTCTGGCTTTCAGGAAGAGCATTAAAGCCTAACTCTACTGGTTGGTAAAGTGCCCTGATGGAGAAGCTGTAGGCTATACATGGTTGATGCAGTGACATAGAAGGTCCCACTTTGCTCCACACCAAATATTTTAGTCTGTATTTACTATTTTGTAAGTTTAATTTCAGGGACATGGTGGCTCAGTAGCTAAGACACTGAGCTTGTTGATCAGAAGGTCGGCAGTTCAGCAGTTCGAATCCCTAGCACTGAGTAATGGAGTGAGCTACTGTTACTTGTCCCAGCTTCTGTCAACCTAGCAGTTCAAAATCATGTAAAAAATGCTAGGAGAAAAATAGGGATCACTTTGGTGGGAAGGTAACAGCATTCTGTGTGCCTTCGGTGTTTAGTCATGCCGGCCACATGACCATGGAGACATCTTCGGACAGCACTGACTCTTTGGCTTTGTAAAAGAAATGAGCACCGCCCCCTAGAGCTAGAAAAGATAGCACGTATGTGCAAGGGGAACCTTTACCTTTACCCTTTTAAGTTTAATCTGTTTCTATATTTAGCATTTTTATATCTCTATTATTTTATTACATTGTAAGCCACTCCGAATTGCTTTGCACCATGAGATGATGGGTGGCATATCAATTTAATAAATAAATAAATAAAGAATATGTGCGTCAAGTTAGGAAAAGATGAAATGATACTGGAGAACTTACATGCTGCAAATATCACATTTCAAACTGCCCATCCCCATCTTATTTTAAACAAAGAATATACATTGCCAACTTCCTTTTATTTGGAAAAAATGATAAAACCTAAACTTTATTCAACCTCAGCTCTCATGCATGAAGGACAAGCTGCAATCTGGCCTAAAGCAAACAAGATGAATGATTCCTATCATCCTTCCATGTGACAGTGATCAACTATGGGGAGGAGCAATTATGAGGAAAAGTAGATTTACCATCACCATCACTTATACAATCTAGCCAAGACAGCAAAGAATGATGTCATCTAATAAGATTCAGAAGGCTTTCTATTGTGACAAGAAGCAAAGCATTTTCTTGTGAAGCTCAGAATTCCTACTTAACATTCATGCCCTTAATAGTGTAGTTCTATCCAGGATTCACCAGAAGGATTCACTGATGCTTGCAGTTAAGTGTGCCTGGGATTTTGGTCTATTAATATAGTGCAAATCATACTCAGAAGGCATCGGATTCATTAAACTCACTAACACTTAAAATGAAAGAAACAAGTGCACAAAGGTGAAGTTTTATTGATTAGACGTCACTGGATTTCAAAGATACAGAGCCAGAAGCTCTGTATATTAGTCAAGGTCATAATATTGAATATTCCTTTAACACCTTCACTTGTATGTCCTTCTCCAAACTGCAGCAAGGAGAACTGGTCTGAAGGTGGAATTAACTGGAATCTAAACCGCCCCCATTCAAATCCAAACATCAAAGGGCAGAACTAAAGACTTGTCCAACAAAAAACATCATTTAGGAAACATCAATCTTTTGCACACACACACAAAAAGACTCTGTTTCAATATACTGAAATGCAGACATCCCACAGTTCCTTTCATAGCTAACTACCTTCTCCAAGTTGCAGGACTTTCCCAGAAATGATCATCAGACTTCAGAATGAATATCATTCTCCAAATAAGCCAATTTACTCACTCAAACTAGCAGGCAAGAAAAGGCAGTCATGAATAAATTAAAATCAGATTCTAGCATTATAATTATTTCAGCAGATAAAGGAATAACTGCAGTCACCATGAACAGAGAAATACTATGTTCACATATTGTAGCAGAAACTTTGCTTGGAGGTATCAGCTCATACCAAGAAAACTAGATTAACCTCATCCCCAAACTATATAGAAAAATTAATCAATGCCTCTTGAACTTAGAAAACAACATAAACCTCCCAGGAACTACAAATAACAAAATCCAGAAGCATCAATAGTGCTGATTGGTGGATTTCCCCAAATTAATAATATTTTTTTTTTAAATGTCCAATCATTGCACTTTTTCAACATCCTAGTTTAGGGGTTTTTCAAAACACATCCAGAATGTTTTAACTAGAATGAATGGGATGAAACTTAAAGGATGTAAATAGAGAATACATATTTGGAATAACTTTTTGACAGTAACATTAGCTGCATAGGAACCTTTGTCAACTGGAGCAGCTCATCAACACCAAAGAAAGCTACAGAATTTGACTACCTCTAAATACATTCCAAAAGAAATCCCCTCCCCTTTCATTTCACAAAAAATACTCTATGAAACAATACAAAAACCAGAAAGACATAACAAGAAGCACTACAATAACACTTTCAAGCAAAATAAATCCATGTGAACCCACCGGAAGATTATTCCAACCACTCGGCATCACAATGGCCCACAATCCTATAGAAACCTACAAAGAATTTCTGGGTAAATCAAAATACTGCATACCTTGCCAAAAGAGCTGATATTGTAAATAAATAGGTTCTTGGATTTGTCCTGTCTCAGGTAAATGGCACCAGCCTCATCAGTGAACTGCAGAATACATCACTGCAGTAGAAAACCAAGATCACCATATCCTACAGCTAACCACAGATTCAAAATGAATAACAGCCAGCTTGGGGGGGAGGATTACAATACTGGTAGATTGCATCAACCCCAAGAAAGCTAGAGAATACCTGAAAGCTTGGCACATTAGCAGATCAATGGGGCTAGATATGACCTACCACACACTCAAGGGCTTGATCCACACCATGACCAACAAACCAACAAACCATTCAATCAAAGTTGAATGGACACCATCCCCTGCCAGAAACTAACCACTAACCAATCCACTGCAAGGGAATTCTCAATTCTAAATTATTGCACTGCGGAAGCATCATAAGATGATGGGAGGAAAGGCCTGCAGAAAACCTTACTTGGTACGTAAGCATTGATCTCCCAAAGCTTCAAGGCCTTTTAATATCATATTTATTGTAGCAAATGTCAGAAGAAAGCAATTTCTTCTCCTTGGAGTTGTTCATTCTCTTCTATCACATTGAATGAGAACTAATAAAAAAAGAAATGTAACATTTTTTTGTTTTACAAATGTCTTTAACGGCCACATACTGGCCCAGTTCCGTACCTTGAAAGGTACAGAAAGTGAGATGAGTAAAATATTCATTTCCTGGCATGAAGATCAAATGAAGCTTAAACCAAAGGACATTTGTGTGGGTTCAGGGACGTGTGTGTGTGTGTGTGTGTGTGTGTGTGTGTGTGTGTGTAAAAAGTCAAGATAGCACTTATGACATTCAAGAAAGCATGGCTTGCCATGTAATAAGAGCCCTGCCTCATCATGCATGCAATGCACATACAAAATAGTGAGATCACCTGGTTGCAGCCACTGTTTTGACTTGACACCCTACTTTAACTTGTATACCAGATTTATACTCCATTGAAAGGAGGGAAAGGAGTCCCTGCTAACAATAAATCTGCAAGTTATTGTTGACTCTAGGGGGTGGCACTCATCACTCTTTTGAGGCCATGAACGACACTGCCCAAAGACGTTTCCATGGCCATGTGGTCAGCATGACATCACAAGCAATGTTTCCTCCACCCTATTTATTTACCTGCATTTGCATGCTTTCAACTGCTAGGTGGGCAAGAGTTACTGGAAGACAGGTGCTCACCCCATGCATGCAGCTCGAATCTGATCTGTTTTCCAGCCAACAAACCAGCACCTTAACCACTGAATCATTGTGCTGCCCATCCTCCATTGAAAGGACATAATAAAGACTTACAACCCTATAAGAAAAATATTCCATAGGATTCAGTATATTTGGAACAAGGAGCCTTCAAAATATTGCACTACATTGCCAAAATGGAGTTCAGTATCTCTATTTTTTTTAAGATTGCAGAGCATTCATACCAAATAGTTCAAAAGATTCTATTTATCACCCAGAAAGGCTAAAAGAATTAATTTGAACCTGGCTAACACAGCAAAACCAATAACAAACACTGAAATAATTTTCAAGTCCAACTTTATGGTTCATTTAAATAACTACTGGTATTGACTAACCTTTCCCATTGCATCACGTGGATAGAGATGGAAAAAGTTCTTAAACACAGAAAGTTAGGGAAATATAGCTAATTAACTGTCCTCCCTATAATTTCCTTTGGAGCATGTTTGACATGTTAAAACATATGCAAATTCAAACTATGGAGCAGTTCTTAATCAACCATTAATTATCAGTAAGGTTGAATGGAAATCAATGTTATGCGGAAGCAAAAAAAACCATAAATTAGTTCTTCACTTGATGTCATTATCAGGTTCTTTTATCAACCAGCAGTTTTAAAAGTTATTTTGTTTGTAAGATAGATAAAAATAAGACTGAGCAGAAAATCTGCCAGAGGCGCTTAAATCCAATTCATTCATTTCTCCTTCCCCTTCTTTTTCCTATTTCTCAATAAGTGGTTTCACTCACCACACTATATCTTGTTTTGCTGTAAAAACTAAACTTTCCTTCCTTCCTTCCTTCCTTCCTTCCTTCCTTCCTTCCTTCCTTCCTTCCTTCCTTCCTTCCTTCCTTCTTTCCTTTCCTTTCCTTTCCTTTCCTTTCCTTTCCTTTCCTTTCCTTTCCTTTCCTTCTTTCCCTTCCTCCCTTTCTAAAAATCTCAAATTCTTTTCTTTATTTAGGAGGGGGGAATATGAAATTGATTTTTAAAAACAAATAAACAAACATTCACCCCTTGATGAATCCAATCAAATTGTCTCCGATCTGCCTTGGACACTTTTGAGAGAATTCCCTGGAGATGGTGCACCATGTTCTATGTGCTTGTCACAGAGCAATTCCGAATGATAGCTTGTCAATAACAGAGGTGCCAGTCTTATGCATCTTTAAAACATTAGAGAATACAAAAGCTTTCAAGCTCTCTTTTTAAAAGTTAGCATTCAGAACTCAGTGAAGAATCCTTTCCAGTGTTCAACTTTAATTTTGTTTTAAGATTTATACTGAATTTCTTAATTAAATATTTTATCTTTTTAAAATAAAAAACTGAAAGATTCATTGTATTAAAAATATTTTCTGTTTATGGAGAACTGAATTTAGCCAAGTTCTTAGTAAAAAGAACCAAATAAATGTCTTCATTAACCAAAGCATAGTTATCCTGTGACAATAGACATCCATCAATGAATAAAAACAGACATATAATTTCATATTGAAAAGTTTGTTCCTTTGAACCTTCATGACAATTGGTACAATGCTAGACGTTTATGGTTATACAACATTTGCAAAATTATAAGCTGCCATCATTATGTCAAAAGGTGAAGAATTTTCAATTTTAATGCAAAATCTAATATCGCCATATACTGTATAATTAAAGCTGCCAAATAGGTATTAATTGGTCGTCCCTCTTTTAAAAAAATAAATAACTAAAATTTCCATATTAGTTTCCATATGTTCATTTGCATTGTTAATATGAAATAAAATTGGGTATATAAGTAGTATGCTTACATTATCATGTGATGTGGATTTTAAGTTGCGTTATCCAATTGAAAGCTATGGAGATATGGGATGCTCCGACTCCATTAGGGTTAGGGGTAACACAGAATTTATGACACTGGATGACCTTGCCTGAGGAATGCTATTCACCAAAGAAGAGGAGATCCATAGCCAATTGGTTTCTGTATCCATGAATCTGATGAGTGATTTATCCAGAAAAGCTGGGTATGGATTCGTTTTCTGTACTCCCACTGACCAGTGTGTTTTCTTCCTATATGCATTGGTAGAATTCTGTCTACGCAAGAAACAAAATCTTTCTTATGCCATTGGACCTTCTTAATAGCACACTTGAATGGGGCAAACAAACTTAGCATGACATGTGACCATACTAGTAATTTTGCATTCTCTCTACTGAGCACTCCAACAGCAGTGGCCAAGGTAGTCATTCTGGATGAAATGATAATCACCCCTAAAGAAGCTGGTTTGTGACTTGGGTTTTCTCTTAACTCTTGGCTCCTGCTCAAACAGCAGATGAAATGAAGCAGCATATCTGTGTGACTTGTCTTTTACATGATCTGCTCTAGATCATTACAGAACTGTACTTTATTAACACTAACTGACTCAGGAGAGAAAGTAAAAATTGTTCTAATTGTGTGTCCCATACACCGTGGTCCCCAACCTTTGCAGCTTGGCAGCTTTGCTGGAGGGGGACAGGGGAACCAGGCCACATAAATGAGTTGAGCTGCATGTGACCCAGTTGTGAATAGGCATGGCCCAGTAGTGGGCTGCAGCCCAGGGGTTGGTGACCCCTGCTATGCACAATTATAGTGTTTGGATAATGCAAACAATGCAGTCATCATCCACTCTCCAGGCAAAGCATCTATTCTTGGGTGTTGACAGCATACAATAACAGAGCATATGGTTTCAAGAAGTAAGTAAAATAAAGACTAGTTGGCTTTATTTTATGATTATGGCATCTTCTGTCAGATTCCATATGAACTTAACTGGAGGAAGGCTTAACCTCCCACACTCTTTTTGCTGATTTTTCACATACATTCACATACCTATGGGGCTATAAGGGATTATGTACAACAGTGACATAAACAGAGTGACTAGAAGAACTTCATTTTATAGGATCATTTTAGAATTTTGTTTGAAAAGTGAAAAGGAATAGTTAATCCATCAATAAGTCATTTACCTTAGGGCAATTTGGGCTAATGTAAATCAGTCTAGGCTAGTTGTTGGAATTAATAGTTTGTACAATGTACTCGCAACTGACCCACTTAAGTGCACAGTGTGACAAGACCTTTTGAGTACCATAACAAAAAAGTTTTATATATAAGTTTTAAGTTTAGCCATTAAAAATAATGGAGGAGAGAAATGTGGTCTTAATTTTATTTAGGCACACAATAAAAATATTGAGTCTTCAATATTCTTAGCTACATGTGCAAGCCATATGGGAAAAATCTGACTGGTCATATTGATATTTGGATGCTTTCCTCACATGTTTTTGGATTCTGAAGGGAAATGTCTTTTAATTATACTTTAGACTAAATTAAAAACAAGCCTCTCTAATATTCTCTACATCTGTAAGACTGCAGTAAAACTGCATCCTAGTCAATGTCAGCTTGCTTCTCTGTTTGAGATGGAACTGCCAAGTGTGGGAAATCAGGAAATCCAGGCAGCTCAAATGAATATAAAGGTTTATTTAAAGCTTAAACTCTCTACAAGAATCTGAACTATTTGATGATAGATAAGAATCAATGGAATTCAAGGTGGACAGGACTTAGATCTTTTCTGAACATGAAGGGACTCAAGATTGATGGTGCATTTGACCTCTTCCTCAAGTTCAACCTGGTCATCTTCTAGAGGAGCCTTTGAACAAGACTGAGGCCATTAGTTTTTACTGATTTGTGGAGAAACGAAACATATCCATGTATATATTTTAAGAAATTAGCAGATTTTTCAACATTGGTATGTGTTTATGAATGCATATTCTGCTTAATGTCTCTATGAACTAGGTAAAGCCAGTTAAAAACTTGGCTTACATTAACCCACTTTTAAATTACAATGATTGCACTGTAAGTATATAATATTGCTAGCCAGGGTAAATAACTCGTGCTTATGGTATTGAATAGTTTATTATTTTAAGCCCACTTCAGTGTAATGTAGCACTTCTAACTCAATATTATTGAGTGGATCAACACACCAGTCTATCTAACTCAGAATTATTTATACAGATGGCTGTTGCCTCTTTACAATTTCAGGAATTTTCTAATCCTACCTGAAGTTACCAAAAACTCAATCTGGGACTCTTTCTATGCAAGATATTTACTCTAAGCTATACATTTGTATGCATGTGATTGTCCTGCTGTATTCCACTAGATGCATTTATGAATAAACTGGTTCCAGAATTAGATTCTGGAATGCCTTTATTCTTTGTATTGGCCAAGAAGGTAAAAAATAAGGAGCAAGATTGTAGCCTTTGCTGGAACCTGGACAACCTTCTACTCACCCATAGAAAGCAGACTGTGAAAACAGGAACAAGGGAGGTGAGGAACCACCAGACTGTTATTATTCAAAGCATATGTGGGCCTTTTTTGCAAGTTTTCTTTGTGCAGCACCTCCTTCAGACGTCATGCTCAATAAAACACTTGTTCTCCAAAACTCAAAATGAATTAAAGTGGGGGGGAAAGGTGAAACAAAAGCCACACTTTTAATATGACCTGTATTTTATTGGAATTTAAACACCCAAGTGAAAGGGATTTACCTCAAAGAATCTGATCTAGATGATATATTCTATATGACTGAAAATTGCTTTCTGGCTCTTCATAAAGTTTTGATTTGACTGGCAGGTTCTATGTGAAAAAGAATAATATGTGAGCCCTGCTTTCATTTAGATGTGCACTCCCATGTGTCACATTGCATTATGTATTTTCATTTAGTATTTTACAATGGCAATAATCACTTCAGGTGCATTATTACTGGACCACTATATGAAATAGACCAGTATGTGTCAAACTGAATGGCAGTTGTTTAACCCTTAGTTTGATCTTGCTTATAGAAGTCTTCAAGAAAGTTTTCAGTAGAAGCATAGTACTGATAGCTTTCTCACTGATTCATACAAGCAGGAATCTTCAGTGGAATATTAGACCCACACAAGTCACAAAGAACATGAGCCATAGTTCATTAAAAATTTCTGTGTCCCCTTACATTAATTCATATTCATTAGGGACCAAATTTAAATATTTACTGGTATATGTTTAGTTTTACTTTCCATATAGAAGGATCTGTAAAGGCCTAATAGTGCCTTCTTCAGTGTTCTATCCTTCAGTTTTTTTGCCTTCTAAATTTTGTAGTCTGGGACTAGAAAACCAGAGTGGTCAGTCACCACAGTCTTGTTAACAAGGAGAATAAAAACCAGCTAAGCTATTGCATCACCAGAGGATAAACCCAATAGTAGGAAATCAGCCATAACAATAACAACAACAAAATGGATAAGCATGAATTTAGTTTACTAATATTCACCATGATTAAAGTTTCTAAAAAGCAAGTGTCTCTGCCTAGCACCTGAAGCCAATTGCCAATAAATAGAGTCATGCTTCACTTTAATACCTCTGGTTACTTACAAAAACAGCCAAAAATAGCTAAGATGATTAAGTCTTCCACCAAAAGGATCCATGTCAAAGAAAAGTCTGCATAAGAAATAAACAAACATGTCTTTTCTAAAGCCACTCAAGGGCCCACCAAAATTCCTACTGTGTTTGGTAGTTGTCAATCCCACTAGATAGATCAGATCAGGAAATCAAGTCCATAGGAAGGCTAAAACTATTTTTGTTGGCTATAACAGGAGAATATTGCAAGTTTGATTGTGCCATACTCTCTCTTCCTTCTAAAGTGAATTGTTGTGGACTTAACACATGTTTCAGGCCCTTTTGCCTGGGCCTGAATACATATCTCCATCAGGGTCATCTTCTTATTCCCCATAATAGTATGCAGTTGGCAAATAGTAGCTTGACCCTTTACAGCTGGAAATAGCCATGCTCCTGCTATGTTAATGGGAGCCTTGCAAGAAAACAGCTGTCCTCCCTGAACAGGAAAAATGATTCTACTTAATGTTGAGAACACTGCACTATATATGTTATCTGACAATTTTCCTGGTATTTCCCCCCTCCCTTGCCCCTGAATTAATTAAATGACTTCAGGTCTGTAGAGCCTCTCCCCCACCCAAGTGTCTTAGTAATGACAAAACTGAAAAACCCACAAACATTCTACTATCCACTTTCTTTGCAGAATGTATAATAGTTTATGGCTCCCACATGTCTCCTAAAATAATTTCCCTGATACAGAAATGGATTCAATTGGTAAATTGTCTGGAATATAGATGTAAAATGAAGAAGGATGTTACACACCTATATCAGAGGTGCAATCTTCTTTTTAAGCAGCAGATAAAAGAACATTACATACTGTTTCAAGTGTGCAGTGGAATCTGTGGAGAGACAATGCTGCAAAGGGTCAACATTAGCAAGTTGGTGAGCATAGCATGACAATGAGTAGAGATGCACATACAAAAATGACCGGGCTTGAATCATAATGTTTTCTCTGCTATTTTGATCACCCACTTCTGAATACCACTGTGTCTAGAGTCATGCCATAGAATGAGTCCAAATGTCACAATATTTCTAGTGCTACTGAATTTGCTTTTTTATTTGTTCTTTATTTAAACAAGTGAAATTGAATTTTCTTTTGTCACATTACTTTCACTCATTGCTAAAACTGAAACAGAAGATAATGGAAGGGTAAAACTATTTTTCCAATACTAATTTAATTTATAAAATTCATTACCCATTTTTATATATGAGGTTATGTCACCTTAAGCAACTGTGGAAGATTTACTGTTTTTGCCCTGTTGCCAATGTTTGAAGCTAGAGAGAGACAAGAAACATGGGGAAAGCCTTTAAACCAGGCTTGATAGCATGATCTTTTCATTGAGCTTTCAACCACTACTCATATATCCCAGTCAATCATAGCATTTCAAACTCCATCAATAAATCTGAGTACTTAAGATGTGGTATCCCAATATGCATCATTTCAGCGGACTTCTTCCTTTCCTTCTATTTTTTTTACAAATAAAGTCACAGCCATTTTTAAACAAAATAAAATGTTAAACAAAATGCCACACATTGTATTTTGAAATGCTGCTAAAGGCTATAATTTAATGAAACAAAGCCCTTTAAAAAAGAAAAAAGAAACCTTCAGGAAATGAATATATTATATATTTGAATCAGAATTCATCACAAGCTTTGAATCCATAGAAGGTACCAGCCTGACATTGATATAAAACCTCTGAGAATGTTTTTTGTGCACTAAGCACAAATTTACATCAAAGCAACAGCTTTCTCCATTACGCTGAGTATTAAGCGACTATATCCATCTACTTGACAATTTTGTTGGTTTTCACCTTCGTGCCTCCCCCCCCACCTTTTCCTCACAGTTCTCTGGAATTTTGTGGAGTGATGAAGTCATTCTGCTGTCACTTAGAATGGATGATTTAGTTTGACATGAAAACCTCACTGGCAGGCTCAAAAAGTCTTTGTGATATAAAATAATACAAAATACAAAAATTAACCTAAGTCAGGATATGGGCCCATTCTAATGTCTTCAAGCAGCCATATTATTTTTTCTCTTCTGGAAAAACAAAATATCAATACCAATCATATGTTTTAAATAATATTACATATATTTTAATGAAGTTCCAGTCAAGTTAGAACATTTCAGAAGAACAAGTCTGACTTTCTTATGTTAGCTTTTTCTTTTAGAGTATATAAGTTTGAACAGATGACAGGAGAGACAAAGGGCAATGCTTCTGTCAAAATGCTAAATCATATACATTCTTAGAAATTTTTTTACTAAAATGAATCATTGTCCATAACCTTTACCAACATAAATGGGGAAAAATTATGAGTAGACATGTTGATACAGAGACGAATAATTTAATAATCCAGAATAGGTTTAGTAACTTCTTATTTATTTGAGTATCCCAACCCCTGGCAATAGTAACGGTTAGGTTCTTTTTCGATGCTTTATCAGAACAAAGAATTCAACATTTATATTCAATTTTTATTAGTGCAACATATAGTACAGCTAGATTCTCCATCCCTACTTCACCTATTTAGATTCAGAGTCTGTACTCCTCCCTCCGCAGAAGCATATTTCAAACTCAGTAGTATTGTTGTGATAGTGTTCCACCTATCACCTTGTGTTTGTTATTCGCTCTACTAATTTCCAAGTGGAGGGCTGTTTGACATTTTGCAGCTTGTTTGGCTATTGAGCATAATTTTCATTTGCCCTTCATCACATTTTGAACATGAGACTGGCAGCAATGTTCACAGCCTCAAACTCATGCTCCGGGAGGACATGGTTCAATGCAATGCAAATCTTTCTCGAACAAGCTTCCCCCCTGCTAAGGAAAGAAGAAGAAAAAAACAACACTTGTACTCTTTGAAAGCCAGAAGTTGCAGTTAGAATGATCAACAATCTGGCTTTGTGTGAGGCCTTTATGTTTACATAATATAAAGAGAAGAATACTCTTGTTTAATGCAGTGGGGGAAGTAGTTAGTTACATACATACAAGTCAGGAGTGAAATTCAAAAAATTTCCCTACTGGCTCTGTGGGTGTTGCTGTGGGCGTGGCTTGGTATACTTGATATAATAGTAATAGCAACCAGGGATGATTTTTTTACCAATTCAAATAATCCCTACCACCTCTCCCAAAGTGGTTGAATGGCTGGCTTAGGAATTCTGGGAGTTGAAATCCTCCAGTCATAAAAGGATCGTGTTTCCCCACCCCTGGTCTAATTTGAATATTATTGTCTGTGATTGATAGCAAATGTCAGATAGAGGTGTTAGCACCAGTCCCTATCCTTCACATAGTGTCTCTGTGTTAGTGTGTGTGTATTCAGTTCTTCTCTGAGCAGTCTGGACAAGTTATTTTAGTTTTCTTGGCAGGGTTTTTCAGAAGTGTTTTGCTATTGCTTCTCGCTTGGGCCAAGAAAGAGAGACTGGCCCAAGGTAACCCAGCTGGTTTTGTGCCTAAGGCAGGGCTAGAATGCACAGCATTCTGGTTTCTAGTCTGATAGAACTGTACCAAACTGGCTCCCATAGCCTTAATATACATTGAGCCTTGTTGGTGCAGTGGTTAGAGTGTATTACTGCAAGCTACTTCTGCTGCAGCCAGCTGCCTGCAATTTGTCAGATCAAATCTCATCAGGCTAAAGGTTGACGCAGCCTTCCATGATGACCCAAACTGTTGAAGGCAATATGCTGACTCTGCAAACCAGGGGTCTCCAACTCTGGGAGTTGAAGTCCCCAAGTCTTAAAGTGGCCAAGGTTGGAGACCCTACTGTAAACCATTTAGAGAGGGCTGTAAAGCACTATAAAACAGTGTATAATTCAAAGTGCTATTGCTATTGCTATATCAGCCCTTAAAGCTACCAAGGATTGCACTAATGAATGTCCATATGTTAGCATGTACCTGGCAGGTATAGTTGTATCATAGAAATATGGCCTCTCCCCCACTCTTAAAGGCACTAGTTCAGGGAGTTAACAGACTAGTACTGCTCTACTATCATCACATATATTCTATGCACAGTAAGTAGGGAAAATCCAAAAAGTACCACTTATGTAAAAAGGGCTGAAACTTTTGGTAACTGCTCAGGCAGACACCTGCCTAATTTGTTGAACTACAAGGAAGAGGAGGAGGTATGTCAGCCCTTCGCGGCAGATCAGACTAGGAAACCAAAGTTATGAATGCTTTCCATTACCATTTTTATGATAGAGTTGTAGTACAGAATCTTGCAAGTCTGAGCGTTTCCCTCTTCCTTCCTTTTATCTTTAAGAAAACTAGGGAGGGATAAACTCTGAGACTTTTTCTCAAATTACATTTCTGCTTTTGACTCAGATTTGTTTTGTCTTGCCATGTCTTGGTTTAGCCTCTTCCTCCAGGGTCCTCAAGGTTATACTTACAGCCCTTTACAAGGTACAACTCAAGAAGGCTTGCAAGAGTCTGTTGTTATAGCCAATTTCATTAGAAGTCATTTTAGGCTTGTTGTAGAGTTGATTTTCTCATCTGTGGGTGTAAATGCTGGATGACATTCTGGGGCAATTTTATATGAAATGAAATGCCAATTACACTAATACATCCTTTTTGTGTGTGTTGTCATTCCTAGTCTGGTTAGAAATGTTTAAAATTGATCATCCTCAGAAACATAATAAAAATATTCTCTACATTCACCCTAGATTTGGGGGAAAGTAATTGTTCCTTACAAATATTAATTATCAGGGGCCATGTGCCTGAAGTAGAAAGATGCATTATAAATCAGAACAAACAAATGGACATTGAAAACTAAATGTCACGGTAAATGATCCAGTCCCAACTTCTAAGAATGACTAGAATGATTTCCTAATACTGGATGATACATCTCTGCCAGCAATGTGGTCCAAAAAGATACTAAAGTTAACAGTTGACCCATTTGGATGAACGTTATTCAATCTTTTTACTAGCATTTGTGAATGCAAGGAAAGGATACCCTAGTATGTTTTTGTTCCCTAGGATCTATGCCACATGTGTTGGTCCTACTGTTCTGGCCACTACAATGCACTGCTAGTCTTTGTATGTATACCTAGACAGGATGGCCTGAGTGTATCCCTACCTGCACAAAGAAGACTACTGAAGTTGCCAAGGCACTACTTCACATCATAATCCCTAGATATGTCCTATCTTCTAGAATGTCATCAGATAATGGTCCTGAGTTTATCCCCAAGGCCACTCAGCAATTAGCTAAGATATTGGGTATCACTTGGAAACTCCATTGTAGCTTCCATGCCCCCTCTGGAGGCAGGGCTGAGAGAGTCAATAGAACTATTAAGGAAAAATTGGCGAAAATATGTCAGGAAACCCACCTTAAATAGCCAGATGCTTTGAGTTTGGCTCTGGTTGCTGTCAGATGTGCTCCTCAGAGAGGTGTCTCACGTTCACCATTTGAATTATTATATGGCCGGGTCCCCAATCTACTTCATCTAAATATTCAAAATACTGTACAGATTTCTGATACAGTTAGAATGAAACAACTAGAAGCTCTTAATAATACGATAGTCCAAAGATTACAACAATATGTATTAACCTGCAAACCCCGTGTCTTAGTGACCTCCCCACATAACATACATCCACAGTTGTGAGGATTTTAAAAGATGAAACTGGTATTATGGATAAATCAATCAAAAACAGTTTGGGGCACTATTTCTTTATATGACGACTGTTGTGAGGATTGTACTTGCTAAGCAAAGGAAAGGAAAAAAGATGCTGATTGTTGAACAGTGGATTTTTAAAATTGATCAAATAACAGAGATGGCAAAATTAACTGCCTTGATTAGAAACAAAGCTTTATAAGAGACTGGAAGCCATTTGTGGACTTTCTGAGTCTTAAATATAATAACAGATGGTTAACAGAGGGATTCAAAGATTTATTTAATGAAGTATATACATTAATTAAGGATGGGAAAGCTTATAACTATTTGTAAACCAAGGGGAGGAGAAGCAACAAGGTTTTTTTATATATTTTTCAGCATCCAGCCTCAGTGGATTCTTTATGTTTAACATGAGATCTATTTGACTTTGGGGGTGTTATTTTTTTCTTTTCCCTTTTTTTGTACACAATATTTTTTTCCATCATTATTGTCGGATATTTGGTTTTTTGTTTTGTATTTTATTCTTGTTGATAAACGCAATTATACAAAAAAATAAGTATAGCCTAAATTTAACTAAATCATTTTCTATACAGGTAGTCCTTGACTTATGACCACAAGTGAGCATTTGAAATGACAATGTCACACAAAAAAGTGACATACCACTGGTCTTACGACTATCGCACCATCCCCACTGATCAAAATTTTGGTCCTTGACAGTTCCAAGATTGTGTGTGTGTGTGTGTAGTGTCCAGACAGTTTAGAGTTAATGGGATTTGGGATAGTTAGTTAGGAATTGTGAGCTGTTCTCTTAAGAGAATGCAACATGGTAAATGTAGTTAAGGTATCCTGGGAAGTGTAGTACATGTCATGTGGCCACATCTATAACCCTGATTGGTCACTGAATTGACCCTTGGTGGGTTGGGGGAGGTTTCTTCACTCTTGCCTGAACACACAGCCTTGTCGTAGCAGTTACCCCCTGTCTCTATGATATGGGAAGAAAGAGATAACCATCTTTTTACCCATAAAGACAGATATGCAAAGGATTGGACATTAAGAAGAACCTCATCATAACTGTGAGTTGATGGGGATGCCTGATGAACCAATAAAAGAGATTTTGTATGGATGCTTTGTGGAGATTATCTATCTGCCTTTGTACAGCATTTGTATGGTATTTGTACAGGACAGGCAGAATGGTAAAAAGATGGTTAAAAAAATCTGAAATCCTGAAGCCTTGAGTGTGCTAATAATCATGTCTGTGTCAGCAAGAATGACTTCTGAAAATTTGCCTTCATTTGTGACACTCAACTCTGGATACATACAGAAAAAAGATGCACTATAAAGTGAATTGAAATAAGCAAAAGATACAGGTTAAATAAAATAAAATAAGTAAAAATAAATAAATAAAAATCGTATGGTTAAATGCATTTATTATGAAGACACCTTCACCTCCCTAAATCAAGGATCATGGTGAGTCATACAGATCTAGGTGTGAATATCACCGTTAGGTGCCAGGACCAGAGGAAAAATCTGTCAAGAAAAATCTGTGCAAGTCAGGGAAACTAACACATTCACAAATAACAAAACAATATGGAGGCACTACACTACTATAGGGTGTAATCTGAGAAGGAGGGGGTACATCAGTCATGTCAGGATGGCTGGCATATGTTTCCTCTATTGTTTGGATACAGTCGTGAGTAGCTTCTGAGTTTGATTCAGGCAATAATGTAGCAGGATTTAATGCAGTGGATTGTATAATATTAATCATAGGATTATGAGTGATTAAGCCTTGGTACTTCAACATTCGGGGGTTGGTTAGCCACAAATGGCCCTTCATTTCCAGAACTGCTTTAAGAGCATGGGGAGTATAAATGTCAAGCTGTTGTCCAAAAGTCAGTTTACTTGCTTCCTGAGTTAAGATATCCATCCCAGCTACAGCTTTAAGGCACGCAGGCCATCCTTTTGCAACGTTATCCAGCTGTTTAGAGAGATATGCTACAGGGTGATACTATGTTCCTATGGTCTGGGTGAGGACACCTACTGCTACATTCTGTTTAGTATCTACAAATAATTGAAATGGCTTATCCAAATCCGGGAGGCCTAGACTGGGGGCTTGCAACAGCACTTGCTTGAGCAACCGGAAACTAGTGGCTTCCTGTGTTGCCCAATGTAACGGCTCCTTATCCTGCCCTTTGGTAGCTTCATAAAGGGGTTTTGCAATGAGGCTGAAATTAGGGATCCAGATACGACAAAAACCTGCAGCTCCCCAAAACCCTCCCAAGTCTCTCCTGTTGTTAGGTGTCGGGAGCTGACATATAGCCTCTTTACGTTCATGACTTAAGGTATGTTTCCCCTGTTCTATATCATAACCCATATATCGGACCTTTTCTAAAACCAACTGTGCTTTTTTCTTAGAGGCCTTATATCCCAGGTCTTGCAGTAGGAGTAACAACTTGTGTGTGTTTTTCCAGCAAGTATCTTTTGTGTGTCCAATAATCAACAGATCATCCACATACTGCAACACCACATCAGGAGGGGGTATAGTCAAAGCTTCTAGGTCTTTAGCTAAGGCAGCCCCAAAAAGGATAGGAGAGTTTTTAAACCCTTGGGGCAATCTGGTCCATGTATACTGTTGCTTCCGGCCAGTTAAAGGGCTTTCCCACTCAAATGCAAATAAGTGCTGACTGCTCTCATGTATAGGTATTGTAAAGAAAGCATCCTTTAAATCTATGACTGAGAACCACCTAGCAGTCTGGGGGAATCAAGCCTAAAATGACATATGGATTTGGAACCACTGGATGGATGGTTACAGTGGCCAAATTAATGACTCTGAGGTCTTGAACTGGCCTAAACCTACCTCCCCACTTTGGCATGGGTAATACTGGGGTATTCCATTTGGACTCGGTGGGCACCAGAATATGGTATCTCAAGTATAGATCAATTATTTCTTTAAAAAAAAACAAATTTTATTAATTTTCAAAGACAATACACAAACAAACAAAACATAAAAACATAAAAACATAAAACATCTTTTCTGAAAGCTGCTTGATCCCGGGTTACATCTCTTCATACAGACACAAATTCAAATTCATGTTCATTTTATATACCATTTCATATCTTATTACCATTTTCCATTTTCTATATAGTTTCTCCCCTCTTTTAACTTTCTTAATTTTATTTTATTTATCTCATCTCAATTCAGATCATTATACTTATTATTCTTTGTCTGTTCTGTTTCCAGCCATCTATTTATCTTTTCTCTTTAAACAAAATTTCTCCTGTACATCTAACTGGAGTGTGACGCCTTTAACTCTTTCCCCTAAATTTATAACACTTAGTATAGTACATAACTTCCATTGGGATTCTGTTTAGTACATTCTAAAGTTACACATTATATTTTTAAAAAAGAAAAATTTATAAGTATGTAATATAATTAAAACAATTATACATACCAATTCAAATCTATCATTAATATTAATATTCATTTAAATCTTAAACATTTTACACATTACTTTTCAATTGAGTATCATACTTTTATGGGAACACTTAACTTTCCATAGTTATTCCCCCCCCCCCACTTCACATCACTTATATTTTAAATCATTGTGTCATTAAAATGTTCCCATTTCTTCCTACTTCAATTCTCTCATTTATTTCATTATCTTCCTTTTATTCACAAAAATTTCACTAAATTACACTGAATATTTTATCCCATTTTTTGATCACATGTTGTTTCCAATTTTCTAACGTTGTTTCTAAGTACAAATATAACAATACAATCTTATGTACCTTTGCAGAATCCCTTTTTAAATTAAATTTTTACCCATTATCTCTAAATGAATCTTGTTTCTTTACATCTTGCTCCACACCATTAAAGCTTCTCATCCCTTCCTTCCTCCCTTGCTTCTTCTTCTCCCTGCCCTTTTTATCCCCTTGCCTCTCCACCTCCCTTTTCCCCTACTGTATTCCCCCTTTCTGTTTTTTTCTAACGTTTTGTCCACTTTTCACCTTATTTTTCTCTTTTTGGTTGTTTTTTTAAATCTTAAAGTCCCCCTTTTCTTTTCCTCCTTCTCCCTTTGATCCCCAAATAAAGTTACTTGTTCATCAAAGATGGCTTCTTCTTTGTCCCAATCATCTTGTTGCACAGTCAGTTTCTCATAGGTGCAAATCGCCATTTCTAAGAATTGAAAAAGAGTGCCAAAAGAGTCTTTCCCTTCTTGTTCCTCTTCTTTGTATTTTTTGAATTTAATTTTCAATTCATCCACAAGTGATGCCATTGTAGAGAGATTTTTTTTTTTCAAAACAACCACCCAAGTGTTTTTAGTCCTTCAAAGATAATTTCCAAAAGTCCCAAAGTCACCAAACAGTCCAAATAAGCTGTTTCTTTTAGCACTTTCTTCACTTTCTCTTTCTGGGGTCACTGTTTAGTTGCAAAGTTCCAGTTAAAATATATCTTTTAGAAGTCTTGTTAGTATTTAATGATTCTTTAAAATTCTAGGCAATTTCCTCCTTACCTCCAAGTCCTGCTCCAATTCGTTTCCTCTCCCTTCCCACTTACAGCAAAAAAAATTTTTTTTTAAATATTCAGAAATCCTTATTACCCCTTTAGCATTTAATTATCAAGTTTACCTATTAATGCCAAAGCGGGTTTTTCCAATTTCTCGAGTATTTCTGTTCGCTGTCAACATTAGGAAGGAGAGTGAAAAAAAAGAACTTTTCCTTTTAACTTCCATTTGCCGCTTGTAAATCTCTGGGAATGATGTATCTCTCACAAATTTTAAGTTCCAGGATACCTTCATTGTTGCTTTGTCCCAGTCAGCAAAAAAACTTTCACTTCTTCTTAACTCCTCCTGCACTTTCTTTTCCAACTGAGCGCTTCTTTGTGGCACCATTTCTGACTACCTCTCTACCGCCTTCGGAAAAGGGGGTTTAGCCGGCTAGGGAAGAGAGGTGCGATTTCTCTCGACCTTGCCAGATTCCCCCCTATCTTCAACACCTTCTATGGAGGTGGCTAGACCTAAAGCCGGGTGGCTTAGGGCACCCCAGTGGCGAGCGCAGGCAGAAACCGTGCACGATCACGGATTCCTGCCTGCCCCGAAGCGCTACAAACCGGAACTCAAGTATAGATCAATAATTTCTTGAATTGCCTGGATAATATGTCTGGGGTATGCCCGTTGTCAGATTCTGACAGGCGCTTTCATTGGTAGCTCTTCCACTACGATGGCAGGGTGGTGACTGGCAAAGCCGGGGGGTTATCTTCAGCTCACAAATGTGGAACATTGAATTGCTTCCATTCATCCTCATCTCCCCATCCCCTGTCCCTGGCCACCATGAACCTCCACTCTTCTTCTCTGGGTATCGTTACATTTATCTTCCCATATCCCAGTGTCATTGTTCCATCCTCTTCAAATGAGATCTGAGCTCGAAGTTTGCACAACAAATCCCTCCCCTGGAGTGGGATAGGGCAGCCTCGCATATACACAAATTGATGTGTTATGGTTTGTCCTTTAGTTGTGCACATGAGGGGCTCCAAAAAGGGGTGCTGTAGAATACTTCCTGTTGCCCCCTGGATATTAATAGTGTGGGGGGAGGCCTGGGTTAGGGGCTGGGTTAGGACTGACCGTGTGGCTACTAGGAAGGTAATAAGTTTGCCTCCTACATTTAGCCAGACCATAGGTTCTGGGAGGCAATCTGAACCCGGTCGGTTTCAGTCCCATTCTTCCTCCTCTGCCAAGCCTATGAGAGGGGTTCTTTCAAATCCTTTCCTGTAACCTTGCCCTCCTCGGCTTCCTCTCGGGGGTCCTCGGAGACCTCCTTGGAAATTCCCCCTGGCCTCTCTTCTTTGTTCCTTTCTGGACACTCACCCTTCCAGTGTCCCTCCTTCTTACAAATAGCACACTGGTTATGTCCTAGCCCTGATCTGTTGCCCCTTGCTTGGCTGCCTCCTCTATCCTTTGGGGTCCACATCATAGCTGCCGCCATTAATTCAGCTTTTCTTTGCAATTTTTGATCTTTCTTCCACTCTTCCTCTTTTTCCCTGTTTACAAAAACCTTCCATGCCACCTCCATTAGCTCACTCATGGGCTTACCTAGTGCTCCCTCAAGTCTTTGTAATTTATGGTGTATGTCTGTGGCACTTTGTGAGATAAATGCCATTGTCAACATTTAAGCATTTGCTGGATCAGTGGGATCTATGGGAGTATACATGCGGTAAGCATCAATAAGACGGGCATAAAATGTTTCAGGGCTTTCGGTTGCCTCCTGAAACACCAAGGAAGGTTTCGACATATTCACTGTAGGCTTTCCTGCCAAATGGATGGCTCACACAACTATTGACTGGTAGTCTCATAAATGGTCCATATGGTTGTAAGGATTCCATTTAGGATCTTGGGATGGGAAGTGAGCCTCAACATGTGCTGCTAGATTCCCAACTGCTCTGACATCAAGCTTTAATATCTCAGTTACTGCATTCTTAATCTTTTCCCTTTCTTCCGGATTAAACAGAGTCCCCATTAATTGTTGGAGATCCATCCAAGTGGGATTGTGTGTGTCCACTATAGTTTTCACTAAATTTGCTACTTCTGTAGGTTTTTCACTAAAGGGGCCATAGCATAGTTTCCAGTTAAGCAAATCTGATGTAGTGAATGGTACATGTTGGAACAATAGTAAGGTGACCAATGCTGTGGGGTCCTCATGATCTGTTACCAGCTGGTCAACCTGCCTAAGCAGTGCTGTCAGGGACATTTGTTCTGTTTTGGCTCTTGTCCTTGCTGCCACTGGTTCAGCCTCTTGTTTAGGGTCTACTTGGGGGCCTACCTGGGGGTCTCCCTGGGCAGAGGTCCCTGGGGGTGAAAGATCGGCTTGGGCCAATTGATCTATCATATCTGGTGGATCCCCGGGGCTTTTCATGAAGGGGGATATCCGGTCTAGTTGGGCTATTAATCCTGATGCCCCAGAGGATTCTCCCTCATCTGACATGCTTCTTAAGCCAAGAGGGGGTACATATGGGGGTGGATGTGGTAGTTCTTCTGGGCAGCTAGGCATGACTGGGGTGGACTTCTTTAGTTTGGTCAATGGTAAAGTTTGTGACACTAGGAGCCTGCACCATTGTATTTTGAATTTTTTAAGCCATGGTGGAGGGTGGTTTAATAGGACGAGCCAGACATCTATGTAAGGCGCTTGGTCTGGGTGTCCTAGTGCAGGATGGAATACTAACTGATGAACCTACACTGCTATAGAGGTGTCTAAAGTACCTATGGCTGGCCACCCCACTCCAAATGTTGGCCATTCTCCCTCACAAAACACCTGCAGTTTATGTCTACTCCACTTAAGACCATAGTCCTGAGATTCATATTCTTCCTTAAAATGTTTTAGCATACACCCCAATGGGATTAGGGGCACACTTTCTCCACCTCCCATGAGCCACTCAGGTCACCAGACAAGACAATTTGGAAGAGGGGTTAGAAGAAGGTATGGGGTCCTTCCTCCCTTGGTAACACCAGGAATTTCCACACACTCACATCCAACCCAGGGAGCCAGGTGCACACGGTCTCTGATGGGAACTTTGGATGCCACTCACTTTCTACTGGCCCATGGATACTCACAGTCACCAATGGGAACAGCAGTAGCCGCTTACCTCAATCATTCCTGACAAGTCCTCCCACCTTAGTTTAAGAGAGGGTGATCAGTCCTCTCCTCCATCCCTGCCTACAGGGAGGGATTGCTTCCCAAGTCCAATACTTGCCTGCAGCCGTGTTCCTTCTCCACCAGCCGGCTGGAAGTTGTCCTGGTCTCCTCACCTTTCACTAGTGGTTCTTGGAGGTGTCAACCACCACAATCGCCAGAACACAGCAGTATTGGGATGTCCCTCGGATTCAAAGGACCGATGGCACCTGGGATGTTCCCTTCAAATAACTGAAGCACTGGCACCTGGGGTGGACCCTCCAGTGGGCCTCAGGGCCCCTTGTGTCCCATCTGGGTCGCCATAAATGTTGCAGCAGATCCTGTGTCCAAATCAGGACACAAGACCACGAAGGGTAGAATACAGGTTTATTTGTGCAAAAGGTTCAGAGCATTAGCATGGCAAATTCTGAACCCCCGGCTCTTCCTGAGGTGTTACTTTTATACATCTCACAGCCTCAGCCTAGCCCAGGGCATTTCTCTTATCAAGCTATACCATAACCTATGTACTACAGAAAAGAGAAGTAAGTCTAATTAGTCATTTGTTCTTATCTTACACCATCTGTTATTTTCCATACCCACCCTTGTTTATTGGAACATGTCTAGTTCTTTGGTTCAGTAATTTCGTGGTTTACACAACATTGTATTAAGCAAAGCTAAGAACTTCTGCTAATTATAAGAATACTTTTCTGGTAATTTTCCATTCTGCTTCACTACTTTTGGAAAGGTAGGCAGATGCAATATTAATTAAATTTAATTGGTCCAACTTATTGTTAATGTGCACTTCCTTCCCTGGTTTTGCTTGCTTGATTGATTGATTATGTGCCACCAAATCAGCACTGGCTCTAAGCAAAAGCTCCCACCCTTTGTACTAACATTCAAATTATCTGCCATTTAGCAAAGCACATGGAGGAGGAGAAGACAAGTAAACAGGGGCTCACAGAGTCTATTGCTCTTGATTAATAAAATATTCAGTGAATACAAACATACATTCACTTAAAGACCAAACAAATAATCTCAGAAGCATTTGAAGTTCTGTCTAACAGCATGATTAATACAAATATTTCCTAAGAAACATCACATTTACAATAATATTTTGGAATTATTACATTACAGAATTAATGAAGCCAATTAGTGGCACCAACCTATAAGTTTAACAAACAATGCAATAAAGTGTTTTATCAATAAAAGGTCTTAAATTTAAATACTTAAAAATTAAAATTTTGGTAGTGCATTAAAATCGCAGTATATTAAAATAATATTTACTGTTTAAATATAATATTCATTAAGGCAGGGGTGTCAAACTCATGTCGTCATGGTAGCATCACATGACATATCGAGACTTTTTTCACCTTTGCTAAAACAGGGGTGGGTGTGGCCAGCATGGGCCAGAAGTTTGAGAGTCCGGAATTAAGGCATATTATAAGCAAAATACTTTATCAAATTAGTTGATCATCCCAAGGAATTCTTAACCTCATACCAAGTACATTCCTATTCTATTCTGTTTTTCGGATGATTATGTTGCTTACAAAGAAATGGGGAAAAATGGGTTGGAAAGAATAAAAAAGGCTGACTATTTTTTTTATGATGTGGAAATCTCATGGATTGCCAGTGCCCCATAATTACTTTAAATCTCATTGTGTATGTTTTATTAGCTTAGCTCAGATGGATTCCAAAGGATTGAAAGGGCTATAAAAAGAGACACACACAAAAAGAATTGCTTCAGCTGCCTAGAACATCTTCCTATATTAGCTAAAAAAATTCCCTGGAGCCATCTTATACCTTTTGGATCAATCCATTTTCTGGAGAGAAACATTGCTATGGTCAATGCTGATTAAATATGGCATATACCATAGAAGGAAACAACTGTACTCACAGTTCTGTTGGTGAATATTAAGGGTTTTTTTTAAAGCTTAATACATTAAAAAAAGGTTTGTATTAATGCATTAAATTTCAATCAGTTGCTGATATTGCTACAACTTGCAGTATTCATGTAGGGCACAGTTATAGGAACTATGCTGGTGCAGTGATCAAAATACAGCATTGCACACTAATTCTGCTGACTGTCAGTAGCTTGATCTTTACCAGCTCAAGTTTGACCCAGCCTTCGTCCCTTCCAAGGTGGGTAAAATGAGGACCCAGATTGCTGGGGGAAATATGCTGACTCTGTAAACCCCTAGAGAGGGCTGTGAAGCAGTATATAAGTCTAAGTGCTATTGCTAATGCTATAGAAGCTTATATACACTGCCCCCCCCAAATAAAGGGAACACAAAAATAAGACATCCTAGATCTGAATGAATAAAATATTCTTATTAAATACTTTGTTCATTACATAGTTGAATGTGCTGACAACAAAAACACACAAAAATTATCAATGGAAATCAAATTTAGCAACCCATGGAGATCTGGATTTGGAGTTACACTCAAAATTAAAGTGGAAAAAAACACTACAGGCTGATCCAACTTTGATGTAATGTCCTTAAAACAAGTCAAAATGAGGCTCAGTAGTGTGTCTGGCCTGCATGTGCCTCTATGACCGCCCTACAATGCCTGGGCATGCTCCTGATGAGGTGGCAGATAGTCTCCTGAGGGATCTCCTCCCATACCTGGATCCCCCAACTCCTGGACAGTCTGTGGTGCAATGTGGCATTGGTGGATGGAGCGAGACATGATGTCCCAGATGTGCTCAATTGGATTCAGGTCTGGGGAACGGGTGGGCCAGTCCATAGCATCAATGCCTTCATCTTGCAGGAACTGCTGACACACTCCAGCCACATGAGGTCTAGCATTGTCATGCATTAAGAGGAACCCAGGGCCAATTGCATCAGCATAGGATCTCACAAGGGCTCTGACGATCTCATTTCAGTACCTAATGGTAGTCAGGCTACCTCTGGCAAGCACATGGAGGGCTGTGCGGCCCCCTAAAGAAATGCAACCCCACATCATTACTGACCCACTGCCAAACCAGTTATGCTGGAGGATGTTACAGGCAGCAGAACATTCTCCATGGCGTCTCCAGACCCTGTCACGTCTGTCACATGTGCTTAGTGTGAACCTGCTTTCATCTGTGAAAAGCACAGGGCGCCAGTGGTGAATTTGCCAATCTTGGTGTTCTCTGGCAAATGCCAAATGTCCTGCACAGTGTTGGGCGGTAAGCACAACTGCCACCTGTGGACGTCGGGCCCTCATACCACCCTCGTGGAGTCTGTTTCTGACCGTTTGAGCAGCCACATGCACATTTGTGGCCCGCTGGAGGTCATTTTGCAGGGCTCTGGCAGTGCTCTTCCTGTCCCTCCTTGCACAAAGGTGGAGGTAGCGGTCCTGATGCTGGGTTGTTGCCCTCCTACAGCCTCCTCCATGTCTCCTGATGGCACCTCCATGCTCTGGACACTATGCTGACAGACACAGCAAACCTTCTTGCCACAGCTCGCATTGATGTGGCATCCTGGATGAGCTGCACTACCTGAGCCACTTGTGTGGGTTGTAGACTCCCTCTCATGCTATCACTAGAGTGAAAGCACCACCAGCATTCAAAAATGACCAAACCATCAGCCAGAAAGCACAGGAACTGAGAAGTGGTCTATGTTCACCACCTGCAGAACCACTCCTTTATTGGGGATGTCTTGCTAACTGCCTATGCTTTCCACCTGTTGTCTATTCTATTTGCACAACAGCATGTGAAATTGATTGTCAATCAGTGTTGCGACCTAAGTGGACAGTTTGATTTTACAGAAGTGTGATTGACTTGAAGTTACATTGTGTTGTTTAAGTGTTCCCTTTATTTTTTTGAGCAGAAAATATATATATATAAATGTTCTGTCTCACCTTTCTTCTTTCTCAAAAGATGAAAGAGTACAAACACGCACAAACACAGGCAGGCAGGCTGGCTCAGACTTCACAGAGTTAATTCTTTGGAACTGATAATGACATGCTCTGCCTGCCAAGTCCGACCTGATAACAAGTAAAAAGCTACTTACAGAAAATTACAAGGCAGACCACAAAACTCATTCACAAAGAAAACCTGAAATAAGATCAAACTTTGTCCCGTACAAAGTTCCAGCCGACAACACACCCACTTTTATCCCCCGTGGGGTGTGTCTCAAGGACTCAGCTCATTTTCTGACCCTCCAATGCCTCCTACGTTGCTGCTCACATTTCTCCCTACGACTTAGGATCAAGCCAACATTCATCCTCTTGTCTCCCTGTCAGGGGCTGCTCCGATATACCTTCCTCCTGATTAATCTCAGGCTGTTCCTGAGGTTGTCTGATGAAACCTGAGGCATTATCAGGGAGGAAGGCATTGCCAGAGAGGAAGGTCCTGGGGAGGAAGGCATTCCCAGTTCCTCCTCCTCATCTTCCAAGTCCTCGTCCTCTAACAACACAGGCTCGGGAATCGGAGCCACAACATATATATTTTCTTAAGTTTTTGCAGGTACTTACATGTATGGTATTCAGCTTTGTTTGGGTATTTTCCCACGTCATTATAATTGTGCTTTTAAGGTTGTAGCAACGTTTCAACAGAATCTAATCTGCCATCATCAGATTTCTGTATTGTGTTCATCTGTGAGGCAGACTTTCACAGCCGTTTCAGTTTTATATATATATTATTATATATATATATATATATATATATATATATATATATATATATATATATATATATATATATGTGGATCTTTGGTTGTTCGGGTTTTCTCCCGCGTAAGAACCCGAACAACCAAAGATCCACATACAAATACTCTGAGAACCTCAGAAAACAAATATATATATATATATATATATATATATATATATATATATATATATATATATATTTGTTTTCTTAATGCTGCTACAACTTTAAAAGCACAACTATAATGACATGGGAAAATACCACACACACACACACACACACACACACACACACACACACACATATTCTAACATATTTCTGAATCTATTAACTTTCCATTGAAATTTATTAACTATTCAACAAAACATTTTCCTGAATCCAAACCATTTCTCTTTGTATAAAATTTGGGTTTCTCCCACCCTCCTCCACATATGATTATTTTCATAATGAAATACACTTGTCTAGCTCAATGCGCATTTAGAATAACTGCCAAGTTGTCACTCAAAATCATGAATATTAATGGCTGCCTTTCTTTGAACTAATGTATATTAATTGAGAATGGCACTTTGCAACTATAGAAGGTATCGAAACCCACAACAATTATTGTCTGTTTTCTAACTGGTGTTTGCTGTCATAGATTTGCAGTAAAAGAAGAGAAGATCTGTAATATGATTGTAAGAAAATATATTTCAGGTGATATGCTAATATCTTATGTATATGCCATTATTATGTGTGAAAGCTACTGAAAACAACTTTAAACCTCATTATGTTTGCTATGTATTGAACTGCAATTATTCCTTAAAAGTAGAGATCAGAGGTTTATACATAGATCAAACCACTTTTAAAATAACACAGATAAGAACACAGTCACAGAGAAATACATCACTGTCTCTTTGAGTTAAATGTGAGAATAATGTTTAATTTGGTCCTCTTCTATTGAAATTAATTTGGGCTATAAAATGCTTTCATCTACCCAGATTATATCCTACAACACAGTGAGATACAGGTAGTCCTTGACTTATGACTACAACTGAGCCCAAAATTTCCACTGCAAAGCAAGATGGTTGTTGAGTGAGTTTTGCTCCATTTATTACCTTTTTTGCCACCACAGTTAAGTGAATCACTGCAGTTAAGTTAGTAACATGGTTATTAGGTGAATCTTCCCCACTGACTTTGCTTATCAGAAGGGTCACAAAAGATGATCACATGAACACTAGAGACACTGCATGCATGTTAAATATGAATCACTTGCCAAGTGACTGAATTTGATCACATGTTCATGCTGCAACGGTCATGTAAAAAATGGTCAGAATCACTTTTTTTCATGCCATTGTAACTTCTAATGGTCACTAAACAAACAGCTGTAAGTCGAGGGTGATCTGTAATGCTCAGCAGTTGGAACTGAAAATAAGTTTTAACAAACTTAGAAGGTAAAACAACTTTACAAGAATGCATGGCTGCTTACACATTAACATTTTTCTTTCACACAGTGAGACCTTGGATAGACTGAGAGCTGCAGACATCCAACCTTGAGGGTCCACTTGCCTGACAGACAAATGTACAGTAAGTAAGGAGAATCCAAGCATACTGACTGGCCTTCCTGCTCTTTCATTTTCGTACATTTTCCTGAAGCCCGGAGAATTTCCTCAATCGACCAAGTCTGGCTATGATTCCTAATAACTCTTATGATTTTCAGACTGCATTAGGATTTATGTAGATTTTACTTGTTACATGTAAGATTATATGCCTTTACACAGCATCTGTTACTTTTGATAATAACATATATATTCTTAAGTTTTTGTGGGTACTTACATATATGGCATTCAGCTTTGTTCGGGTATTTTCCCACATCATTGTAGTTGTGCTTTTAAAGTTGTAGCAACGTTTTGGCAGAATCTCATCTGCCATCATCAGGCTTCTGTATAGTGTTCAATCTGTATATATATGTGTGTGTGTGTGTGTGTGTGTGTGTGTGTGTGTGTATATATATATATATATATATATATATATATATATATATATATATATATAATATATACATACATACACATACATACATACATATGTATACATATACATACACATTCTCAGTTGTCACTAAAGACACAGAATCAGATTGTTGGAGTGTCAGAATAGCTTTTATAAGAAAGAAAGAAAGAAAGAAAGAAAGAAAGAAAGAAAGAAAGAAAGAAAGAAAGAAAGAAAGAAAGAAAGAAAGAAAGAAAGAAAGAAAGAAAGAAAGAAAGAAGAAAGGAGCATCTCTTCCATATTCAAATCATCTCTGATCTGAATAGTTCTCTACTTTTTGTGATGTGTCTGAGGTTTGGTTTTCAGAATTTTGTCAAGAATCTGATACCCAATGGACATATCCACTGCCTACAAGAGGATGTGGGCTGGGATGAGAGAGGCTTAACCAACCATTTAAAATGGGACTCTTAGGTGAAATATTAGATGAGTTAATTTATAAGACATGCCAGAAGCTTCAGTTGCTTTAATCCAGATTGCTTTGGGCTTTGAGGGAAGAATTTAAAGAATTGTAGGAAAGTATAACAGGAAAGAAAGATGCTATTACTCACTTTAATTTCCTTTTCTCTCCCTGTCAACCCACACTTGATGACATGAGCAAATGCAGACATCTGCTGATTGCCAAAATAAATTACACTATTGCATGCAAGACTGGTGTTGATATTGTAGAGAACCTGGCCACCATACACCCCACCAACACACACACATATACACACATCCATGCACACTTTCAAAAGTATCAATAAAGTGTTGCATTTGTGAGAAGGAAAAAAAAATGCCTTATACAGTTCAAGGAGGTTCCATTCCCAAAGGCTTCCAAACTGGGATAATCAGAAAGTACGTGTATTTTCAATATATAGAACTACATATTGGCATTCTTGTCATCTCACAAAGATAGGCTGGTAGCAGAATGTGGCTACATGTCTTAATACATTCTGCAACAAATGACGCTGTGCAACCTTTGCAGATATGTTATCCCTACAAACTTGTCCTCCCTTCTCTTATGGTTGAGGCCACTGATGGCTGACTTTTATAGTAAGGGCCAATGACAAGGTATAAGGTAAAGGTAAAGGTTCCCCTGAACATGCACGCTAGCCATTTTTGGCTCTAGGGGCTGGTGCTCATCTCCATATGTAAGCCAAAGGGCCAGCACTGTCTGAAGACGTCACTATGGTCATCTGGCTAGCATGACTAAATGCCAAAAGCGCATGGAGCACTGTTACCTTCCCACCAAAGTGGTCCCTATTTTTCTACTTGCATTTTTTATGTGCTTTCGAACTGGCAGAAGCTGAGACAAGTAACAGGACCTCACTCCATTATGCAGCACTAGGGATTCAAACCGCTGAACTGCTGACCTTCTGACTGACAAGCTCAGCGTCTTAGCCACTGAGCCACCGCATCCCTCTATGACAAAGTATACTGGAGCTTGTCTGTGTATTTAGATGGACAGCATTCAGGAAGTCCCTTTGGCTTCTCCTTATTCCCTTCCCTGGAAATGGGAAGAATTGAAGCTGGTCTCATTCAGCTACATAACAGCATATCTGCCCATGCTTCTAGCTGGTGGGCAATCCCTCAAGATGTCAGTTCTGGAGGATTTCAACCCTCTGGGAGAGATGTCAGAGCTGACTATAGTGAGAACCATGGGCTTATCCCTGGTCATCATGGACAATAATGTAACAGCATGTGGGGATGACCTTGGGAGACAGGGAGAAGACACCATCTCAGAAAGAACCCCCATTAGTTTCTTGGACAATAAAAGAGTTGTGGGGGAGAGTGAACAATGTACTTTCAGACTTGCAAGATTCTGTTAATGTACCCTTAAGTAGAATTAGCTCATCTGGCAATCCTTCCTAACTTACCTTTCATTCATATAGAGGGTCACACTCTTGATTTGGTATTTACCTTGGAACAGTTGAGATATAATCTGATAATGGGGAACCTCATCATCTATTTTTGGCAAGGATAAATTTTATGTATGCTGAGAGTATTTGCACCAAGACAAATTCCTTGAGTGTCCAACCACACTGTTCCGTCTTGCCTTTCCTCTTTCCCAAAATATGAAAGAGTACAAACTCACACAAACACAGGCAGATAAGCTGCCTCGGATTTCACAGAGTTAATTCTTTGGAACTGATAATATTCTTGGTATTCTAACACGTCCTGTTTGCCAAGTCTGAAGTGATAGTAAATAAAATTTTAATCACAGAAAATCACAAGGCAGTCCACAAAGAAAATCTGAAGTAAGGTTAAATTTTGTTCCGTACAAAGTTTCAGGAGAAAACACACCCACTTTTATCCCCTATGGGGTGTGGCTCAATGACTCAGCTCACTCTCTGACCCTCCCACACCTCCTACATTGCTACTCATGTTTCTCCCTATGATGATGCTTAGGATCGAGCCAACATTCTTCCTCTTTACTCCCTGTCAGGGGCTGCTCCAATATATCTTCCTCCTAATTAATCTCAGGTTGTTCCTCTCAATTATCTGATGGAACCTGAGGCATTATCAGGGAGGAAGGTCCTGGGGAGGAAGGCATTGCCAGAGAGGAAGGTCCTGGGGAGGAAGGCATTCCCAGTTCCTCCTCCTCATCTTCCAGGTCCTCTTCCTCTGACAGCATAGGCTCAGGAATTGGGGCCACAACACACACTTTGACAATAAAGAATTCTATTCTATTCTAAATCTCTCTTTTCACACCATGGGCCTATCAGAATCACCACCACCCCAGAGAAGAAAGAACTACATGGCAAGCTCAGGTAAAAAGAAGCACTTTTTCTTATTTTATTTTTATTACTTTATTGGTCAAACATGTACAAGATAACAAGTATAAGTATGAACATAAACAAGAACAAAGGAAATAGATACAGATAAATGGGGACAGTAAGACAGGGATGGTAGGCAAGCTTGTGTGCTTATGCATGCCCCCATTTATTCATAATGGTCTGATTCCCTCCCCACCACCCCAAAAAATATCACTGATAGAGCCACTTCTTTTCATCAGTGCGATGATTCTGCTAGGAAGCATGAATTTAACGCAGTCACCGAGAATAGTAAAGATCTGGTTTCTCTATGCTCCTATGATTATAATAACATAATGGTTAACATCATTGCCCAGAGGATCATTGGTTGCCTTCTCCCCTCTTTTGAAGAGTTTTATTGCTCTTGCTGCCTTAAGAAAGTTCAAAACATTCTCAAAGATCCATCTCATCTTGGGCACCCTTTTTTTGAACTATTACCATCTGGCAGACAATACAGGATAATAAAAACAAGGGCAAATAGGCTGAAAAATAACTTCTATCACAGAGCTGTAGCTCTTTTGAATTTTACTGTATAGTGCAGTGTTGGTGTGGTCTTGGGGGTTTTCAGTTGGTGTGGAGTGTGGAGTATATGTGTTTGTTTATTTTCATGGTCATGATGTGCACTGAAGATGGTGTTTGATTTCGTTGTACGAGGTGCAATGACTTTAAAGTAAACTAAACTAAACTAAACTTCAAATTGGCCAAATATGTGACTTGCATAATTTCTGTCAATTGTCCACTGAATATTGAAAAAGTTGGGACTCTCATATAGTAAACACACAGCAAAATGTGTTCTTTTTCTCAGGACAAAGTACAAATGTATTGATTGAAATTCATTCCCAGGGTGATGTTGCATTGCTTTATGAGATGCACTCCCCAAAACTGTGGGGAAATCAACCAACCATAAACTATTCTTTAGATGAACATCTTTTGGGTTGATTATTCTTTTACATAGAGAGCCTGGTCTTTTAGGCATGCCTTGATTATTAAACTTTCAGGAAATGAAAATGTGTCATTAAATGAAACTAGCCATCTGAAATCCCCATCTTGTGTTTAGAAACTTTATGGAAGTGTTTTAGAAGATGTTTACAGTGTTCAAATTGTTTTTTTGGCAATTCTGAGCTGTGATATATTTAATACAAATGTAATTCATATAAACCTCAGTCACATCTAGTCTCGTGAAATCTAAAAATATCCATTCAAGCCGTGTTTTGGAGATGGCTTTTGATTCCCTAATGTTTTGGTTCACGCGGTTAGAGATGGCTTTAAATTGACATCTGTGAAATGCCCATTTTCAGCTGTGCTCTGTCTCAGATTGAATGATTCAACAATTATACAGTCAGATCAAATAAACATCATGCAGATTTTTTCCCTTAAAGGTTGCTTGAAAATGTCTAATGTCAGATGTTTGTTGAAGAATGGAACACACTTCTTGTAATTTCCTAATAAGGGTAGTCCTTGACTTATAACAGTTTACTTAGTGTCCAATACAATGTTACAATGGCACTGAAAAAGGTGACTTATTACTGTTTTTCATACTTATGACCATTACAGCATCCCCATGGTCATGTGATCAAAATCCAGATATTTAACAATTGATTCATATTTATGATGGTTGCAGTGTCCCAGGGTCATGTGATTACGTTTCACCACCTTCTGACAAGCAAAGTCAATGGGCAATCTTGGGAGACAGGGAGAAGACAGCATCTTAGAAAGGACCCCCATTAGTTTCTTGGACTATAAATGAGTTATGGGGGTGAGTGAACAATGTACTTTCAGACTTGCACAATTCTGTTAATGTAGCCTTAAGTAGAATTAGCTCATCTGGCTATCCTTCCTAACCTAACTTTTATTCATATAGAGGGTCACACTCTTGATCTGGTATTCACCTTGGAACAATTGATATGTGATCTGTTAACGGGGAACCTCTTCATCTATTTTCGGCAAGGGTAAATCTCTCTTTTTACACCATAGGCCTGTCAGAATCACCAACCTTCAGAGAAGAAAGAACCAAAGTCAATGTGCAAGCCAGATTCACTTAACAACTGGGTTACTAATCTAACAATTGCAGTGATTCACTTATCAACTGTGGCAAGAAAGTGTGTTAAGTGGGTAAAATTCACTTAACTGTCTTGCTTGGCAACAGAAATTTTGGGCTCAATCGCAGTCACAAGTTGAGGACTATCTGTATGCAGGAAAGAATCATACAACTTCTAAAACATTTAAAGTCTTTTGAATGCCACGTTAATGCAATCCTGTGACTTCTATACTAATTCTGAAGAAAGAATTAGGGAAGCAATGGTAGAATTGCAATGGCTTACTTTTCAATTGAAGCCAATGTTCTGGTTTTGCTAATTTAAAAAGAAAGATTAATTATCATTAGGAAAAACAAAACTCCTGGAAAAAATGTAGAAGAGTTTCTTCTATACGTACTCATGCAAATATATAAATAATGATGGTAAAATATTAGATATAAACTTCTTCAAAAAGGTGCTTTGCATCATTATATACTTTAGCAAAGTAGCTTTTATATTCCTTTTTGAAGCATTGGCAAAATGGCATTTCTGTTCTATCCAATTTCTAGCATTTACAACAATCTGCACTTCCACACATGCGCAAAGGCATCTGCAGATCATGATTTTGAGGTGATGTCATTTTTGGAATATAAAACACGTCATTGAGTCTGTAATGATGGGAAGGAACTGAGAAATTATTACTGAATATTGAAGGAGCCTAGCCAACTTCAATCAATTGTAATGTAGATATTTGCATCTGTTTGGATCCTTTTTATTGGTCTGGAGGTTTCCATAACTATGACAGGCTATCAACAACTCTTATCCAGGGGTGAGCTTCAAAAATATCAGCAACCAGTTCTCTGCCTGGTTGCTGGGTGGGCATGGCCATTGTGGGCATGGCCTAGTCAGCCTCCTGCAATATGGTGGGGGGGGGGTGTTTTCATCCTCCCTGGGCTCTGGAGGCTTTTCTCGAGCCTCTGGGAGGGCAAAAATGACCTCATTTCTGGCCTTCCAGAGCCTCTGGGAGGCTCATTTTTTTGTCCTCCCCAAATCTCTATGTGGGCCCTGCAGTTACCTGGCATCCAAATGGGCAGCATGGGCACTCCTGGGAGGGGCATGGTGGGGTGGGTGGGGCTAGCCAAAGGTGGGATTTGCTGGTTCACCGAACCAGCCATAAAACTAGCTACGGCGTTCACCCAAGCCAGGGTGAACCAGTAGCAGCCCACCCCTGCTCTTATCCCTGTTTTCTTATCCCCAAATCAAGGGAGAGAAAAGGAGGGTCTTTGTTGTTGTTGTTGTTGTTTAATTCCTAAAGTTTTCTTGGCAAATTTTTTCTGAAGTGTTTTGCTATTGCCTCCTTCCTAAGGCTAAGAAAATGTGATTGGCCTGAGATCACCTGACTGCCTTGCCTAAGGCAGGAGTAGAACGTACAGATGCTGTTGCACATGCCATAAGAAAGTCAGAGGTCCTGGAAACTATGATTATGCCAAAATTAAAAATAAAAGATATTGTTCATTGGTGGTTCATTGGTCTTTGAATCAAATGATCTGACTAAAATGTTGAATCAGCTGTTTGATCAAATCAAATTGGATTTCTTTGACTAGAATTGAAAAGGTTCAGCCCCAACTAACTTTTACAACTGACTTTTTTTTTTCCCCCTGCAGATCGGGTTACAACTGACAGGACAGTTTCTCCCATTTGCTACTTAGTTTAATCCCAAAGAAACATTTCCAGTTTGGAAGATATTTTTCATTCAATACAGTTCTGCAATTCTACATTTCTCATCTCCGTGTTCCTATCACCACCCACATGCACAACCTAGCTAATCCTAACTTTAAATATATACAACACTTCCTACCATCTACAATATTGCCAGTTTTAGATTCAGCTGATTGGCAGTAGCCCCAATTACTATTATATACAAAGTCAGGGAAAAGTTTCAATATTTGTGGGAGGAGTTTTTAAATTACTAAAAAGAAATCTTCACATCATTCAACTTTATACAGTGTTTAAAAATATTTACTCTCTGAAGAAATATTTTTTTTCCCTCGGAGCTGTCAAAACAAGCTGTCAATTCAATAGTCTGGAATGGCTGTTACTTTTTTTAAAATAATAATCTCAACTACTTTTCATTGCTATGAATGTATATATGTATATATATATATATATGAATGAATGACTCTTGCGTTTCTTTTAGATATGCATTTTTGAGTTTCTGTGAAATTATGCAATTGTACCATAATCCTTTGATTTCCTTATAAAAAGCTTTTTTTAAAAAAATATACTATATATTATCATGAACATTTTCCAGTCAAAAGATTATTTTCCCCTTTCTGCAGTTAAAAACCACTCTAAGCCTTCAGAGTTGCATCCTGATTGCTATAAGTAGTTAGATATCTTTAAGCAACATGCAATTATTAGTGGACATCAAAACTTGCCTCACCTTGTCCAATTTAGTAGCAGATCATTCGGAGCATTTTTAAAATCTGACAGAAGAGGATATTTTTATTCCACTTGTATCACGTCATGATAAGATCTCTAAATTTAACCACTTTCACTGAATATTTGCAATCAGGTATTTTAAATACAAATCCCATTTATAGTAGATGACACGCTAACAGTAGAAGCCAATGCTTCTCTACTCAAATGTCACCATTGTTGATTATAGTAAGTCCCAGGTAAACAGCCATTTGTTTACCAACTGTTCAAAGTTACAACCAATCTTTGCACTTCTGACCTTTGTTGTATCCCCACAGTCGTGTGATAAAAATTCAGGTGCTTGGCAACCAGCATATCTTTACAATTGTTGCAGAATTCCATGGTTGTGCAATCATCCTTCCAGTGTCAGGATTCCAGCAGTTACCCTTATTTAAATCATGAGTCTTGAGCCAAACTTCCAAAACTTAAAAAGGATTTATTGGTAGTTAAAATGCCGGCACTGCCTGGGTGTAGCTGACTCTGAGATACATAATTCATTGTCACCCTTGACCCTGGTTTTCCCTTCAACCCCTAGGTGTATCGTAATTCATATTCTCCAATAGGACACATCCATAGCCAAGAGTAATCAATCATGCTCTCCAGTTAGAATTTTGCCTTGGCAGAAACTTCAGTCACCTAGTTACTATCTTTGAAAACATTTATGGAATGCAGTTTCGGTTTCACAAACTGCTGCACTACTCCCCCCTCACTTTCTGTTGGCAACTCTAAAAAGACCATAGAAATATTTTATAAGTTGACACCCATCCAGTTTGCAACAAATAAAGATAATGGAGGGATCCAGGTTGACTTAACAACTGCAGTGATTTACTTGGCAACCATGGCAAAAAAAAGTCAGGAGTGACTCACTTAACAACTGCCATGCTTAGCAATGGAAATTCTAGTGGCAATACAGGTAGTCCTTGATTTACAACAGTTCATTTAGCGACCACTCAAAGTTACAAGGGCACTTAACAAAGTGAGTTATGACCATTTTTTACACTTACAACCATAGCCGCATCTTTGTGATCAAAATTTGGATGCCTGGCAACTGATTTGTACTTATGATGATTACAGTGTCCTGAATTTATGTGATGCCCTTGTGCAACTTTCTGGGAAGCAAAGTCAACGGGGAAGCCATTAACAGCCATGTTACTTACTTAACAACTACGGTGATGCGCTTAACAGCTATGGCACAAATGGGGCAAAGCTCACTTAACAAATGTTTTGCTTAGCAACAAAAAAATTGGGCTAAATTGTGGTTGTAAGTCGAGGACAACCTGTATGGACATAAGTTGAGGACTACCTATAATAGTAAGTAGCAATTAGCCTGGTAACCTACCATCTTCCAGGTGTTCGGAATTTTGAGTCTATCTTCCCACAGACAGCCTGGCAGTGTCAAAGAAACATGAAAGTTTTAGTGCAAGATGTATGAAGAAAACCACGTAAATATGTTACGTCTAGAGAATACGCTAGATATGGCCATTTCTCACCCTAACTAACCACAATGTTGCCATGAGAATTAAATAATGGAATGAAAATCCTGAATGTCACTCTGATCTCCTGGAAGAATGATTGAATCAGAGGTGGTTTTCAACAGATTCTGACGAGTTCTGGAGAACCAGTTGCAGAAAGTTTGAGTAGTTCAGAGAACTGGCAAATATCACCTCTGACTGGCCCTGCCCCCATCTATTCATTGCCTCCCAAGTACCAGCTGATCAGCTGGGTCTTCTTATTATTTGCCTGCTCAGGAGAATGGAACTGGAAAGCAGGTTAGTGGGGTGGGGAGGGAATGGGATTTTGCAGTAACTTTCCCCTGGAGTGGGTGGGAATGGAGATTTTACAGTATCCTTCCCCTGCCATGCCCACCAAGCCAGATCATGCCCACCAAGCCCCGCCCTCAGAACTGGTAGTAAAAAAAAATTGAATCCCACCACTGGATTGAATGTAAGGGAAGAGGTAGAAATCTAACCTAGGGTAACAACTGAACTGTGTATTTCAGTAGCCTGACCAGATATACTGGGAGCTATTATGTCCTGCCCCTCCCCCCAAAAAATTGGTCTCATAAAAAAAAATCAGTAAAGGAAGACCCACCATGATAATGGAGATATAATTAACAGTAAAATAAGACATAGGGAGCCATTTGGTGTAGTTATTAAGTTCTCAGGAGTCCAAACTGACTCAAAGGTCCCCGTCCCCCCCTGCAAAAAAAGTGGGATAAGATTGGAATAGAAAATAGGGCTATCACACCTGGGATGCAAAAATCAAAATGGCCATTAAATAGAAGCAAATTTAAAGTCATATTTATTTGCATTCTTTGACACTGTTGCGTAGTCATCCAGACTGTTGCAGCTGTTTATTTATTTACGTACTTGCTTAGTTATTTGTTGTTTTAATAACTCCATTTTTATTATATTTATAAATAACTCAACATGGTAGATAGACTAATATTCCTTCCTCCTCCTATTTTCCCAAAACAACATGAGGGGATTGAGAGAGAGAGTGATTGGTCCAAGCCACCCAGATGGTTTTTTCATGTCTAAGGCAGGACTACAACACAGGTCTTCTCGGTTCTAGGTCAGCACCTTAACTGCTATTCCAAACTGGCAAATGATAGCAATACCTAAGTTTCCCAACATACCTCAAAAGTAATAGGTTGTACAAGGGTAGTTACAGTCCTTAAATGAATTAGCATTAATTTTCTCCCTTTTCTCCTTTTTTGTTCTCCCAAAATATTTGTGACTGCTATGAAATAAATGCAATAGTTGGCTTTTCCAAGTGCATCCTGACTCAAGTGACACATTGTTAATGCCACATTCCAACAAACAGACTTCATATTTCACTGATATTTGAATATATGATTAATGTATGCTAACCAGAAAAAAAACAGATGTAATGCAAATGTTTAAAACAGTATATGAGCTCACATATCTTTATACAAAGCATTTTCTTTTCCCTTGGTGTTCAGATATTATTATTATGCTCTTCTTCTTCCATCTCCCTCAGTGATTTAAGTAGGAGGTATTATTATCACATTTACAGATGGGGAACAGACAGGGGGAGATTAAGTGACTCCTCCAAGGTTACAAAGGAAGGGTGTAACACAGCAGGAAATTGCATCCCAATTTGGATCCCAGTGCTTAACCACAAACCCATCCTTCCTGACTTACAAACTATATGAGGTCATGTAATTAAAATGAAAATTGTAAAGCATATATGCACCAAGAGTATTGCTTTGTCAGCCACCTGAATTCAGAAATTCTGAGCCAGATGAATGTCTTTGGAATAACTGCAAGGTTTTGAAAAAGTACTTTATATTTAACAATAAATGTTACCTGAGACCTATTTTTTTAATTGAAAAATAAAACAATTTATGGAACTTTATAATCAATTGTTTACTGATAACCTCTGGAGGTGTTTGCTGTCTACTCATTAAGCAATGGATAGAAATAGCTGATCCTGAAAGAAGTTTAAATTTGAATATTTCAGTCACTACTGAAGTCTTTGTGTGAAGAAAATGAAGGCACCTGAGACAAATTGTCTTACCATAAGGCCCTTGTTGATGACATAGACATCAATACATATGGCAAAGAGGGTTCAAGAAGGTTGAAGAAGTCCAAAAAGATCAAGGTTGTAGGCATAGGTTAAAGGATTCCCTTAAATACTCCCCACTTTGAAGATTGAGTCTCTATATCTTGGTTTTTATTGAAACAATAGCTCCTAGGGCCAAACATAATGGGAACATGGTAATATGCAGCAGGTAGAAAGCAACAGATAGCAAGCAACAATTTAAACCCATCTGGGTAAGATTTTTCTAGGCTGTCTATGACTAGACTAGACTAGACTAGATTAGAACAGAACAGAACACTTTTTAGGCCTCCTGTGCATAACCTCTCAATGTACATGCAAAACAACAGAATCGTCATTATCATCATGATTACCATCATCATTATCCCAGTGGGGGAGGGGTGTAAAAAGATAAGAATAAGTGTTAATACTACAGCCATACTACATGGGTAAAATATGCATAGAGATTAGCTGTGGGGTAAGATTTATGTTGTACTACTATAGTTCATAATGCAGTACATGGCATGCAGTACAATATTTGTGCAGAAACAATGAAGAGGAGGAGGAATTTATGGCTCAGATTTAGAGATGTTGATGGACTCCCAGGCAGAAAAAGGCTTCCTTGCTCAGAGGTAGGACAAGATCCCTCTCTTCTTTTAACTCTTCACCAGTCCTGCATCTTAGTAGCTACAAACATTGCCTCAGTCTTTAATTTTATTTAGTTTTTTTCTGGAACAAAAGACATGCCAATAATGGAAACACAGACAGGTATAAAGGTTTCTGCACCATATTCTTGCAAGTGTTCTTTTGCAATTAGGGAGTCTCCAAATATCGCCAAAGTTTTCAGCCCCACTTTGGTGACACATAATTACAGTGAAAGCTATGTAGATTCTGACTTCTTGAAAGCATCTGCTAGTGTTGGGCAGGGCCTGTGCTATTTAAAACTGAATTTTTGCAGATGCTCTTCTGTTGTTGTCAAATCAAGGCTTGTCCCAGAAAGAGGAAATTTAGACACAAAGTACTATCAAAATAGTTTTCTCCTCTCTCCCACCCCCCTCACTAAATTTGCACTACAAAGTAACTGAAGAGCTGTTTTGGGGGGAGGGAGTAGAGATGTTAGGTAGGAGATTATGGACAGCTGAAACAAACATGGCACCTGCTGTTCTGCAAAGTAAGGAAATCAGTTGCTTTTTTGCAAATTTGCTTGTATAAGCAGATGGCCAGAACCCCAAATTTATTCTTTGCCTGCAGTTTATCTCCCTTTGCCTGAGAAAACCTGACATTACAAGTCCCTTGTTAACATTTTGTTGTATAAGAGGATGCTACATATGCATAAGAGCTGTAAATATATATATATTTTTAAAAAAACCTTCTCTTTCTTTCATTCTCTATCTCTTATTAATGCAAAATTAGGTATAGGGGTAATTTCAGCAGGTGGCAGCAGCTGGCTATCCTCCTTTGAGCTCAGACATTTTGTAGACTTGGCTAGGTTAGTACTTGGATGCAGAAGCTGAAAATAATCCCAAAAGAAGGTTATGGCAAACCCTTCCCATGCATGAAGTTGTCAGGAGTTAGATTTGAGGAGAGAAGCTCAAGAATAGATCATATGTTGTATATGAAACAGCTCCCAGGTTCATTATGTGGGAGAGATCCCTTTTGAAAATCCTCAAGTATCACTGATAGTCAAGAATAGGCAACTTGGTGTTTACCATCTGTTTTGGACCACAACTCCCATAATTCCTTATCAATGGTGAATCTAGTCAAAATTTCTGGAGCATACCAAGCTGCCAAGTCTGGATTATGCTGGGGTAGATGAAGCAATGGTCCTTCAAGGCAGCTAGCATTTATCCTTGGTGTGCCTTAAGAATTATTCACTTTGGCCAAGAAGGCTGCTGATTAAAGAAGCACTCAAAAGATTTCCTGGAAGCTTGGCTGAAGGGCCCTGAAGTTGTGATGTAATCAGAAACAGCCTATAGGAAATGTAAAAAAAGCATGAGCAACTATATTTTTATCTTGTTCTTTAGAATTAAAAAGATTGAGTTAATATTCAATGTTATTTTTCTTCACCCACTGAGGAATGTTTTCTTTAGGCAATTTACAAGCCTTATTCCTTCCTAACTATCAGAGGAAAGAGAATCTAGCATCAATGTACATGTGGAATTCATGAATATATGTAAAATTAACCACATGTGTAAGAGAGAAGATATAGTGGAAATACTGGGCATGTGGAGAGGAGCCCTTTAATCTATAATATACAATTTCTAAGGAAGATATCCTGAAAAAATGTGACTCTATGCTCTAAACTAACCTTCCTTCAACATTGTTTCTCTCAATTATACTACCTGAATTCCTATACAACAAGGGATTGTGATAAAGAAAATCTGAAGGACACCAGGTTTACAGGTGATGGAAAGACAAAGCCATAAAACATTTCATTATTAAATAACATATTTAATACATTATGAGACTAGTATAAAAGAGAAATATGTTTCCTACTAAATTACTGCATATATCTCTGTTATGCATAGAACAGACAAATCCAACTGATTTGCTTTCTGGAACTTTCACATTTTTGAAATCCAAGTTCATACTGTCATATTTTCTATTTTTGCAAATCACAAGTCCACATTCTTGAACAGAATGGAGCACTATTGAAATTTTCAGGACAGAATGAAACTTGAAGACCAGTTGAATTAAACTTTATCAATTTGGCACATGTTAGGGAGGGCTATCAGATATGATCTGCAAAAATACAGAAAATCATCAGAAGGCAGCAAAGAAATATTGAAAATTAACACTTTGCTGCTATTTAATGGTCATCTGGTTGTTTCTGAAGACTGGATTTGACAATCTGAAGATGTGACAGGAACTATAATACAAGGGTGCTCCAAGACAGTGGATTGAGAAGTCAACTCAAAGTAGCACATAGAATTGCATAAAGAAGGAACAACTCATCAATTGCAAAATATTACTGAAGACATCGTCAGAAATTGACCTTTTTTAAAATTACTAAACTGGAGCCTAGACAACAACCCAAAAACAAATGTCTAGTTGTCAGTTACAATTGCTTATATGATACATGGTCCAGTATCTGATGATGACCAAACTACAGACTGTTAACATGTATTTCTGACTCCAAACTACATTTAGCTGGTGGGATGAACAGCACCATATGCTCACCAGATGATAAAAGAAATGAGTTGATAGAATCAAAGTTCAAGTTACAAGAAAATCTAATTTATTTCTTCATAGCAATTATTGATATGTATGATACTTAACAAAGGAATTTCTTTGAAAAGCTAATATTTTTCATGGAACTAGGGAGGAACTTTTTTCAAGCTTTTAATGGTTTGTTATAATTTACTGCAGTGTATTAAAGCTTTTTAAAGAACAATAATTCTACAGATAAGCATTAATTAGAAGCAAAAATTCTAAAACTTTTTCTTAATATTTTTTTCAGATATTCTCTCATGGCAGGCAATCTATGTTATCACTGTATATTGGAAATTAATAAAAACAAATTATTCCTCATATAGTGACAAAAAACCTCTGTTTTCTATCCCAATGGGTTATTTTGCTTGGACAAAAGTACACCACAGCATTCATACATGTTCATAGCACTTCATGGAAGCAAAAACAACTAAATGGAATCTTCTAAATAAGGGAATGACAATCTACCCCAGCATTCTCTCAAGAAAGCCAAACAAAACTGTCTGTCTAGAGCAGAGGCAACATAATGCTGGAATATGACCACATCTGGGTTAGAAAGTATGCAATAAACTGTGGGGAAGAGCAAAAAGTAGGACAAGAATGGGTAGCTCTGGGGGACTTCCAGTTTGAAGGGCTTTGGCGACAGACAGAAATCCGCAATCGTGCACAGTTTCTGTCTGGACTCACCGCTGGAGAGCGCCAAGCAGGCTGGTTTGGGGGCTAAGCCACCCCGTAGAGGTGGTGAAGAGGGGGGAGACTGCCAGCAGTGTTGAGGAGAGCCGTATCTCTACTCTTCAGCTGGCCATTACTCCCTTTCTCGAAGGCGGTTGCAGCGGTGGTCAGAAATGGCCACCACAAAGAAGAACTCAACTGGAAAAGAATGTGCAGGAGGAAGATAAGAAGTGAAAGTTTTGGCTGACTGGATTAAATTGTAAAAGCAACAACTAAGGTACCCTGGAATTTAAACTTACAAAAAATAACATCACTCCCAAAGAAGAGTTGGAAGCAGCGAAAGAAAGTGAAAAGGGAAAGGTTTGGCTTTTCTTTTCTTCTCTCTCCTTCCCTATACTGACAACTAAGAGACTTAAATAAGAAATTGGAAAAATCCACTTTGACATCAATAATCAATTAAGCTGAAAATAAAACAAAATGCCAAAGGAATAATAAAGATTTCTGGACATTAAAATTTTTCTTTTTCATAAGCAGGAGGGAGAGAAAAAGAATAAGGTCAGGATCTGGAAGAGGGAGGAGACTGCCTGGAATTAAAAAGAATCTACAGTAAAACTTCTAAAAGATACATTTTAACTGAAACTTTGCAACTAAATAGTAACCCCAGGAAGAGAAAGTGAAAAAAAAGAGCAAAAAAGAAACAGCTTGCGTGTATTTGGATTATTTGGTGATCTTTGGATTCTTGGTTATTATATTTGAATGACTAAAATCAATCGGGTAGTTGTTTAAAAAATTATACAATGGCACCACTTCTGGATGAATTGAAAATGGAACTTAAAAAGTACAAAGAAGATGCACAAGAAGGGAAGGGTTCTTTTGGCTTCATTTTTCAATTCTTAGAAATGAAGATTTGGAACTATGAGAAACAACAAGAAATGACTGCAAAACAAGAAGACTGGGACAAAGAAGGAGCCATCTTTAAGGAACAAGCAATTTTATGTGGGGAAGAAAAAGGAAAGGGGGAAAGAGAATGGAGAATTTAAGACTTAAAAAAACAACCAAAGAAAAGAAAAATAATTCAAAAAATAAGTATAATACTGGAAAGCAACAAAAAGGGGAATGCAGAAGAGAGAAATAGAGGTAGAGAGACAAGAGGATAAAAAGGGGAGAGAGAAGAAGAGAGGGAAGAAGGAAAGGAAAAGAAGTTACAAAGACCGGAACAAGATATAGAGACACAGGACCTATTTAGAGATAATGGGTGAAAATCTAACTGAAAAAGGTACATAAATTTGTATTGCTATATTAGTAATAGAAATAACTTTAGAAAATTGGAAACAACGTATGATTAAAATGAGGGATAAAATAGTTAGCGTAATTTAGTGAAATGTTTATGAATAAAATAAGTGAAATAAAATAAATGAGAAAATTGAATTAGGAAGGAATGGGAACATTTTAATTAGTTAATGTTTTATAAAATATAAGTGAAGAAGGGGGGGATTAACTATGGAAAGCTTATAATTGTTCCCATAGAGGTATGATATTTAATTGAAAAGTAATGTTAAAGATGTTAAGACTTTAATGAATGTTAATATTAATGATAGAATTGAATTGGAATGGAATGGTGTTTTAATTATATATATTTATAATTTTTTCTCTTTTTAAGAATACAGTGTGTATTTTAAGAATGTACCAAGCAGAATCCGAATGGAAGTTATGTATTATATTGAATGTTACAACTTTAGGGAAAAGATATAAAAAGATGTCATACTCCAATCAGTAACTACAGGAGAAATTTTGTTTAATGAGAAAAGATAATAGATAATTGAAATAGGACAGACAAAAAATATAAATACAATGATCTGAATTGAGATGAGATAATTAAAATAAAATTGAGAAAATTAAAAGAGGGGAGAAGCTATGCAGAAAATGTAAAATAGTAATAAGATATGGAATAGAATATAAAAATGAGCATGAACCTGAATTTGTGTCTGTATGAAGAAATGTAACCCGGGATTACGCTACTTTCAAAACAGATGTTTTATTTGTATTTTTTTTCTCTTTGTGAAAACTCAAATAAAATTTACAAAAAAAAAAAAACAAGAATGGGTAGCTCTGGTGCTTATGATGTGGCTGGATTAGAGGTAAAAGCATGTCCCGCTGCTGACTTAATAAGACTCAAAAAGAAAGTTTGATACTGCAAAGACATATGTTTGTGTGTGTGCATGCACATACATGGATGTTCATGTGTGTGATGTATAACATTGATATGTGTAATGTCAGAACCATGATTTAAGAAAAAAATGATTTTGTCAGAACAGAAATATCAAGCTTCAACAATGACACTCTGGGAATCAGATAAATGAACTGGATGGGAATGGGTCACTTCACTTCAGAAGAGTACATTAAAATCATGGGGTGGGGGGCAGATTGCAAAAGGATGTCAAATTCTGCCTGGCTACTTGCCAAAAATGTTAGAATGATTTCAATTTGAATCCAAGCCAGTTAATATTATTGTGATCCAAATCTATGGTTCAACCACAGATGGAGAGGAAATAGAAGTAGAACAGTTCTGTGGTGAATTGCAACAGTTTGTTGACACAAGATCAAAAAAAGACATCAAACTGGAAGACTTGAATGATACAGCTGGAAGTAAAATAACATCTGGAATAATGAGAAAATTTGCCTTGGTGTAAATAAAACAGTTGATAGTAAGATGTTTATAGCAACTCTTTCTAACAAATGTTATTTCCCCAAACAGACATCACTAGATGGACAACACCAAAAATAATATGATGATATACTCTGCAGCAAAATAGAGAAGCTTTATTCAATTAGCCACACAAAACATAACAAAACCTGAGATCAACTATAGCTCATTCACAAACTTCTTGAAAAATTACAGATTTATAGATCAGCAATGTACAGTCTCCACAATATTCAATTTGATTGTTCAATGAAGTTATAAATAATAATTTAATGGTTTTGATTTCATCAACAGAAGTCCTAAAGAACTTTGGATTGAAATCTGTGCTAGTTTACAGATGAAGCAAACAAATGTCTGCCTGATGCTATGAAGAGGAAAAGTTGATGTGGGAACAGACTTTATTTTCTTAGATAAAAAAGTTCATAGGCATGTGGCTGTAGCTATGAAATAAGTTTAGAAGAGTCACTTTTGAAAGTTTCAGGTAGAAAGCAATGAAATAGGCATCCAAAATAATTCTTTCAAGGGATCAAATATATTACATCTCAATTGAATTCTTATCCTCTCCCTTCTTAATTATAGATCATTACAGCAGATTGCCTTGTGGAAAAATTTCTGATGAGAAAAGGAATATGTTAAGTGACAATTTCTCTGCAAAGCCAATCTGTCCCTCCTAAAGGGTCATGATCAGCAATTGACCAATGGAAAGGGTCTGACTTATTTCTTTGTTTTAAAATAATACTTTATTAAAATAATACTTTCTACTTCTGTGTGTATGTCTACAAATATTTGATTTATAATTGTGAGCACTGGAATAGAAATATTGACACATAAAGACATCCGTTTTCAAGTGTCATTTGAGTAAATTAACATTCTTTTTGCTAGAAGAACAATTTGTTTGCTTGTTTTTAATATGTTCATCTCAGTTTTAAATTTTTTTTATTGAAAATTAAGTTTTAAAAACATTGAACGTGGTGATCTTTTTGACACATATCTCAGTCTTTACATTGTTATATAACCTCAGGGCTGGAACTGGAGAGTTGTAATAAGTAGTCTCAGTTATTTGGAATTCCACCCAATTGGCATCAGTGTTGCAGAAATACAATAGGAGAGTGGAAAATTATTTCAGTTGAAAACAAAATATGGACAGAGAAAGAGGGATGTTCACACCCGACAATGTCAAGCATCTTTCATATATTGTACCAAAAATGTGTTTAATCTTTCTTATAACAGCAAAGAACGTCAGAAATGGGAATCAGTTTGTAAACTTTAGGAGAAACCCTCCCATACTACCACCTCTTACAATACTAGACAACACAGTATCAACAATAGAGACCTTCAAATTTTTAGGTTCTGTCATATCACAAGACCTAAAATGGACACCTAACATCAAAAACATCATCAAAAAAGCAAAACAAAAAATGTTCTTCCTGTGCCAACTCAGAAAGATCAAATTGCCCAAGGAGCTGCTAATACAGTTTTATGGAGGAGATATTGAGTCTATCATCTGCACCTCTATAATTGTCTGGTTTGGTTCTGCAACCCAACAGGACAGACACAGACTTCAGAGAGTACTTAGGATTGCAGAAAAAACAATTGCTACAAACTTGCCTTCAGTCGAGGACCTGTATACTGCTCAAGTCAAAAAGAGGGCTGTGAAAGTATTTACAGACCTCTCACATCCCAGACATAAACTGTTTCAACTCCTACCCTCAAAACGATGCTATAGACCACTGCACACCAGAACAACTACACACAAGGACATTTTTTTCCCAAAATGCCATCACTTTGCTAAACAAATAATTCCCTCAACACTGTCCAACTATTTACAAAGTCTGCACTACTATTACTGTTAATCTTCTCTTCACTCCTTATCACCCATTCCCTCCCACTTGTGACTGTATGATTGTAACTTTGTCGCTTGTATCCTTACGATTTATATTGACTGTTTCCTAGTATGATTTGATTGCTTATTGTACCCTATGACTATCATTAAGTGTTGTACCTTATGATTCTTGACTGTTGACAAATGTGTCTTTTCTTTTATGTACACTGAGAGAATTTGCATCTAGACAAATTCCTTGTGTGTCCAATTACACTTGGTCAATAAAGAATTGGTCAATAAAGAATTCTATTCTGTTCTATTCTGTTCTGTTCTGTTCTGTTCTGTTCTGTTCTATTCTATTCTACTGAAGTGTCAATATTTTAGGATCCAATCTCAGTCAGTCACTGAGACTAGATATTTGGTCTTCTGAGGTTTTGGACTCATGCTGGATTCTATCCTTTGGGAACTTTTCTCTAGCAGACTCTGCAACATTATCCTGGGACATGTATATTCGCCTTAATTTGGTGTTAATATTATTTTCTGAAAGGAGACTTTTTGTAAAATCATTGGCTGTGATTGAAAGCTAGAACTTTCGCTGTAAATCTTCATTCCTTCATCCTTCTCCTTTCTCTTCCCTGTAATATTCATTTTATATGATATGAAGTGTAGAATTTCTAAAAAATTCACAGTTTAATTGCCTATATGGATTTCCAATTCACTAGCAAAACTTGAAGTATAGAGATGTTCCACTCTGATCACAGAGAGTAGGTTTCACACACACACACATACACACACACACACAAACCACTTTGATTCAGACATCTCTGAGATCTTTCCAAGTAAGCACAATTTATTTTGTCACTTAGCTGAATTATATCAATTGAGATCTAGTGAAATCAAGGAGGACTAAATGGGCTACTTTTTGAAAGCAAAGTCTACAATTAGATTTTTTTTTGGAATATATTTTAATTACCAGTAAGTAGCTTTTGATGGAGTAAAATTTAAACAGTGTGATGGAATGTGTAGCATGTATGGAAGGAGCAGGATTCAGGGTCATACAGAAAAAGATATTCTAATCCAGGGGAGGTAGGGAACATGACAAAGTGGCTCATAGTAACTCAACTTTAATTAATCTAGGTATAAATTAATCTGTAGAATTGTCCTGGTAGAATTTCAAGATTGATGTCAAACTCTTTCAGACTGGCAAAATCAGGAAACAAGAACTACTTGGAGTTCTATAACATTTTTATTAGGATAATGTAATCTTATAGGTTTCCATTTAGAAGGGAATACTTAAGGTTGATTCAGATATAATTTAAAGTTTAAACCAATGTAACAGTGAGCTTCATATACTCTCCTCTCCTCCTTTCTTCTTTGTGTTCAAATAACAGAAAGGAATTAGCCCCTGTCCCCTTTCTCATTTTAACTAGTGTTTCAATATATCTGTCTGGAAAACTCAGGTTGATTAAATTATCAATTGTCTAAACCACCCATTATTTAAGTGGGGAAAATGGGATAATGAAATTTTGTTCTGCTTACTCCTTAAGCACTTCTGGCACTGTGTTAAAAGCCTACATAACCATTCATCTTGAATGAATAGATGAAAAAAAAAGGAACCCCAGTCAAGCAGAAGCTGTGAGCTTCTAAGATGCTTCCAAAACTTTCCTGCTAGTCTGCTATAGTCTGGCACCATAACATCCATTCAAAAAGAAGTTTTAAGTCTTCCAGATATAAAAATATGTGAGATAGATAGATGATAGATAGATAGATAGATAGATAGATAGATAGATAGATAGATAGATAGATAGATAGATAGATAGATAGTGTGTGTGTGTGTGTGTGAGAGAGAGAGAGAGAGAGAGAGAGAGAGAGAGAGAGAGAGAGAGAATTTTTTCTTACATTCACAACTGGCTTATAGCAATGTCCAGTGATTCACTGGGTATATAAACTAGGGTATAGGTAGCATATTAACAATATACTATATTTTTTATTATCAGATATATATCTGTACAAATGTATGTTTGGACTTGTGTAGCTTTACCCTATAAATATAACGTCAGGATAGCAAATTGAAGACCAAACTATGCATAAACTGCAGAAAACATTATTCTTGGAACATTCGGTTTGTTTCCTTCACTTAAAATCTGCTTCACATACTGAAAATTTCTCTGGAAAAATTTGAAATGCTCCTAAAATAAATTAAAATGTAAAATAATATATTTTATAATATATTATTATAAAAGTTATAGCGATATATTGTAAACAACCAGACATAGGAATGAAATCTGAATAATGCCTGATATATAATAACCATATTTATGTCATTAGCTAATTCAATCACTGCAATTCAATTCTTTGTTGTCATTGAATAAAAATGTTCTAATTTTGTGGCAGTGCTGATTATTGTGCAAATGAAAAATGAAATCCTATAGTCAACAGAGAGGCCTGCTTGATGCTTGGTGCAGCTGTCTGCAAATGCAATGGGAAATGTTCAGAGAGTAGACCATTAAAAAAGAATAATAAGCTTGCCTAAAATGCTGACACTTGTAGAATGAATAAATCCTTTTTCTAGGTCACAGTAAATTGCACAGTAGGAACCTTTTGTCTATCCAGATATGTCCTTGTCATTGCCATTAATATATTGGGAATAGAAGCCTATTACATACTTAAGTTCTGTTATTATTGATATGTATCACACAATGATGTGCATTGTTTCAAAACAGTACCTTGAACTATATGTAAGATAATAGACAGAAGTTAGTACAAGATGAGAATTCCAAGTTCTTCCAGAAATTGTGAAACTCCAAAGAAAATCAGAATGGCATGGAATTATTGTCCTCTAGTACAGAATTAAAATGGATTTAGGACTGATTTTTGAAGTTTTAAAGAACATCTTTTTAACTTCTTCAATGTGCCTTTTTAACTTTACTCTTGCTTGTAATAAAGTTTTTGTTTTGTTCAAATTTTTGCTGACAAAAGTTTTAAAAATGAAAGTAATATAGAAAACAAAGCATTTTTCTTGAAGAATTTGATCTAGAGAACAACATTAAATGAACTGCAAAAATAGTTTTACCAGATATTTGGGGGCAATTGTTTATTTATTTATTTATTTATTTATTTATTTTTAGGTTCACCATTCTTATGATTTAACAAGTGAAATCATCGTGACATGCTTCTGACTATCTTGACATTGGGATCTTCGGGCGATTGTGGATTTGAATGATGCCTTCAGAAGATAAGACAATTAGTTCCACCTCCCTTCATGGATATTATCTTTAGAGAAGGAATGGTTCTATTGTGGAACCCTAGAAAAATGATAATGTTGGCAATGGTATCCAAAATAAGTGGTGATAGCATCAAAATGACACAACATTTAGTATATTATCCCAGAAAGAAATAATTTTTTATTTGTGTCATGAGGTCTCACACATGTTCATAAGTCCCCCTCTTTCCCAATGGACACTTATACATATCAGGAAAAGATTTTTGCCTCGTCATGTTCAATGACAGCACCACGTGGAAACTAGCTTCCCTTTATAATTATGGTTTCTATCCCTAACATTTGGTCTACATCAATTAATTGGAACAAATTAAGTACCAACTTTTCTTCCTAGATAGCATCTCATTATTTTAGGCAATTAGTTGCAATTCCTGGTAACAGCTGTTTTATCTCAGCAGGATGGAAGTTGGGGGAAGTGGTGGACAAGATTTCATATTTAGTTCATACAACTGAACAAGACTGTTAATGGTTACTCATAGAGTGAAAATGAAATGATGATACATTATGAAGTAACAAATATATAATGAGATGCCTATTTCTAGAATGTAGGTGTCAAAGATGCTTCACTCTTACCATCCTTGAGGCAAAACAGTGACTTCATGCATAAATCAAATAGAAATGTAACTTAGAAATAAAAGAAAATTAAGTGCCCTTAACTTTCTTCAATACTGTCAATGATAAGAAATGGAAACTCACCTCACTGTTAATACTTGTTTATCCTCCAGATTTCTGGTATGTAGAAGTAAAGTGGGGGGGACATGCCTGTGGTTCCTCAGCTACATTTTGTTTTGTTTTGTTTTTCTTCCCTTGGGAAGTATTATTTCTCCCTGCCACTTTCTTCCCCTCAATATCCTTCTTTATTTGTCTCCGTCTGAAATAAAAAGTTGGATGCTGGAACAAGGGATAAAATGGTAACCATGAACCTTCTCATGGCTAAAATTTCATCGGAATTTTGGGAAAAGGTCAGTCATATTTAATAGCAGTTATTCTAAGATTGGACACACTCACATTTCTGTTAAATGTGGCTTAGCTTTAAACATGGATAGGGCACTGTCCTTTGAATTTGTTCTTGGACCGATTGGGGTCAGAATTATCAAATGCAGGATGGAGATGAAAAATAATTCTAAGAAGTGTCCAATTTGTGTCCAAAATTCTGAAAAAAAAAGTTAATCATGGATTGATGTTCAAATGAATGGGGTCATTCAATTTGTATTTTAGAGTCATTTGAAAAAATATATAACATTTAAGCATGCCCAGCAGCACCTAAATTGTGGGCATTGATTTGGAGGCATTTAATTTAATTAGATAGTTTAAACCAACTTTCTAGTTTTGATTCAGAAAGTTTGGAGAAACATTTTAACCAATAGGTATAAAGTCTTCCTATTCTTCACAGACTACTACCTGATTCAAACAAATGCAAATTAATCTATATTTAAAGTGATATTTTTGAAGTATTTGAAAAATGGATTCTAATTAATTAAAAGTTTCAGCTCTGACTTGGAAAGAAATGATAGCTTTTTCTCATATAAGCTGTGTTAAACTGGTTGCCCCTAAAATGTTATAGGCATGATGTGATTTTGCTTACCTAATGACCCCCAAATGATTATCATTACCAATATTTAATCTTTCATAGTGTTCCTTGTTTTTAATATTATTCAAATAACTATAGACATTTTGTTCATGCATATGTTCAAATGGACAATAAAACCCAACACATATAACATAAAATATTTGTTATTTTTTAAAAAATCCACTAGAGTTTTGTGGTTTTTGAGGTACCAGACTAATATAGCTCTCTGAAACAGAAACCCTAAGCCCCAGCCTGATTGCTGAGTTACATCATGCAAATTAGTCTCGGGAGAATTCTAAAAGAGATTAAAGTAATCATACATTTGCTTGGTACCATTACTTGATGATGGAGAAAGAAGTTGCACTATTTTTCTCTGTAACCAACCTCAACAATAATGTTTGAATTTTTGTATTGTTGGCAGCTTTGTTTCATCATAATCATGTCTTTCAAAGAATACAGTAATGTAATTGCCCTTGGTCCACCAGATTTCACCTGCAAAAATACAGATGACAAAAAGAAATATAGAAAAGTATAATTTTGTTGTTGTTGTTTAATGATAATGTGGATTCATGTTCTAGGTCTGGTAATTCTATATTACTTAACGTGTTGTTGAAATGATGCAATGAAGAAAGCAGTTCCACAATCATAATTATGGATTATGTAAAATATCTTGGTAATACAGTATGCATCTATTATGTCACATTTTACAATTATTCTATGTGTTACATTTAAGATGTGTTGGGACCCAGAAGTCCTAGCCAGATTGTAAAAGAGAGGGAGAGGGAGGGGGAGAGTGAGGGAGGGAGAGAGAGAGAGAGAGATCATTAGTGTCTATTGCATCAAATCAAATTGATTTGAATATAAATATAGTTTCATTTAAAAGGATGGTACCCATAGCATTATTATGTTGTAATACATCTTCTTTCTAATAAATTCTATTAATCAGAGAGCTTAAATTTGGGGTTTCTGTATTAACACTTTTGAGCCTACAGATCCTAAACATATATAGAGGTAAATCTGAAATGGATTATCAATTTAGATAATAGTTATAATGAATACTGTTAAGAAGACCATTTTTTTGAAATGAATCAAAAAATTGAACTGAATCATCCTGATCTGACACTCTAGTTTGACTTCTTTAATTGATTAAGAACAAACAAATCAAACTAAAGCCATACATCAAATTGAATCAATATAGTTTCTGCATAATTGAAGGTAAAGAATTCCATAAAATCCAAATAGCATAATGTAATCTACCATTACGTGTGCATGTACTAAAGAAGTAAGCATAAAGTGACCAAAGGCTACACATTTACTGTTCTTGACTCAACTATATGCACTATGTAAATTCAGTATATTTTGACAATGTAACTCCTATCTGCATCCATTTTAGATTATTATAACAGTAATACTGATGTTTTGTTACAAAAAAAATGCAAAGCATAAGCTTTCAATATGTTTAAAATTAATATTCTTGCGTAACAGTAAGTAGGTGAAAGTAGTGGCTTTTAGTTATTCAGTTGAATTGAAATTCTTTACCAACTTTAAGGGAAAAATAATACAATTTTATTTAAAAAGAGATAAAAATTTAGTCCAGATGATAAGTGTTGGACCAAGTTACATCTGTATCTTTGGATCACATTCTAGTATATCCATTGCAGTTCTTTCTACTCTTGCCGTAGCATTTGACAATCATCAAATCAAAACATGTATTTTACTGAGAAGGTCAGTAGAACTTTTTAATCTTATGACATTGTTTCTTTCTCTTGGGCCAGTCCAAAACTGTCAGGATGTTTCAAAAATACCCAAATAAGTCTAGAACTTCATTTATTGAGTGTGCTTCATGACTAGGAGGCAGAGGGAAACTACTTCAGTCCAAAACATTGCTTTTAGGTAAGGTTTTAAGTACTTAATGTAGCATGATTATGTACACAGATGGTCTTTCTGTACTATGTTGAGTGCAATCAACTGTACAAATTAGGAAAATCTGTATAGATAGAATGAAATTCAAAGGAAGCTGAATTTAGGAGGCTACTAGAAGTGTTCAGCTTCAGAATGGGGAGAGGACCCCATCTGTCACCTGAGGAGTTAAAAATAAAAAAGCATAACAAAGCAATTTAGCAAAAATCATCTCAGACTGATAGCCTGTGAAAGCCTGTATCATATATGGTATATCTTGAATACGAGTGTTCCAAAGTCAATAATTCATTTGAAGTATAATGTAGCTTAGCATTTATCTTACAGATTGCAGTCACTTCTTTCCTTATATATCTGCTTAGGAAGAGAGATCTGTATCTTCACCATATCACAGATAGCTTCCATAAACTTTAAAATAATGCTTGTTTCCTCTGCAATCTGTTTTCTCTCCTGCCTCCTCCTTTTCTGCACAATTCAAATTAATATGGATGGCATCCATTTTCCATTTCATCAGGTGAGATGTTAATAATATGAATTTTCAGTTCATTGCATTGCAAGTCTCCACATCTATTTACGTTGCTAAGAACAGAAACTAATTTTGATGTCTCTGTTATTATTGTTGTCATACTTAAAATGGATATGAGTTATGATTAATGGAATAGAATGCTGAGCAATAATTCTATCAATCTGATTAGCTAAAAAAAAACAGCAAACGGAATACATATTCTCCCCATCAGGTGGGAAGAATACACACACACACACACACACACACACACACACACACACCCAGAAACAGTTCGAATCTCACTGGCTCAAGGTTGACTCAGAGCTCCATCCTTCCGAGGTTGGTAAAATTAGAATTAGAAGTCTTTATTGACCAAGTGTGATTGGGCATACAAGGAATTTATGTTGGTGCAAATGCTCCATTCGTCAAGAGTCAAGAATCATAAGGTACAACACTTAATAATAGTCATAAGGTACAATAAGCAATCAAATCATACTAGGAAGTAATCAATATCAATTGTAAGGATACAAGCGACAAAGTTACAGTCATACAGTCACAAATGGGAGGGGATGGGTGATAAGGAGTGATGAGAAAATTAACAGTAATAGTAGTGCAGTCTTTGTAAATAGTTGGACAGTGTTGAGGGAATTATTTGTTTAGCAAAGTGATGGCATTTGGGGGAAAAAAATGTTCTTGTGTGTAGTTGTTCTGGTGTGCAGTGGTCTATAGCATCGCTTTGAGGGTAGGAGTTGAAACAGTTTATTCCCGGGATATCAGGGGTCTGTAAATATTTTCACAGCCCTCTTTTTGACTCGTGTAGTATACAGGTCCTCAATGGAAGGGAGGTTGATATAATTATTTTTTCTGCAGTCCTAATTATCCTCTGAAGTCTGTGTCTGTCCTGTTGGGTTGCAGAACCAAACCAGACAGTTATAGAAGTGCAGATAATAGACTCAATAATTCCTCTGTAGAACTGTAGAGCAGCTCCTTGAGTAGTTTGAGCTTTCTGAGTTGGCACAGGAAGAACATTCTTTGTTGTGCTTTTTTGATGATGTTTTTGATGTTAGGTGTCCATTTTAGGTCATATGATATAATAGAACCTAGAAATTTGAAGGTATGTACTGTTGATACTGTGTTGTCTGGTATTGTAAGGGTGCAGAGAACCCAGATTGTTGAGGGCAATATGCTGACTCTGTAAACTGCTTAGAAAAGTCTGAAAAGCACTGTGCAGTGGTATATAAGCCTAAGGGCTATTGCTATTGCTATGATATCCACCTTTCTATTGAAAACAAATAAGGATCTTGAAGATGGTATTCAGTGCACAGAAGTCAAAATGTTAATGTGAGATTACAGAGCTGTTATCTTTCAGGGTTTTTTCCCCTTCTGTCCTGTTTCAGAATGGATTTGTCCTTCAGCAATCAGGCATCAATGTCTGCCTTAGCAAGACTCTTTGCATTTCAATGGAAACTGTAAATAGGAACATTAGCATATCCCATTGCAATGCAGGTAAACCATATAAGGTTAACAGAATATGGACATTCTTTTTTTCACTTAACATCTTTTCATATTCTGACAAGGTGAAGCAATCATACACACTCAGAGAAACATGTGTGTGCACATGGGCACAATTTCCTTTTGCCTAATTTTCCAGTTATCCTCTTCCCTGCTTTCTTTATTATTCTGAAATGGTTCATCTTCCCTCTTCCAGCACTGATCCTATTTCCTTCAATTTCATTTCTCATCTTCTTTAGCATACATTTCAAGTAGAAATCAGGCTGTTCCTTTCATTTCTTCCTCCTATCATACTAGATTTATTTTCAACTACCAAAGCTTAATTCTTTACTTACAACTTTTCCTTTAATCTATATGATATGTCAGGGGAATGGCAGAGAGTGGTATGTAAGTCCTTAAGTAAAGAATATTAAAAATCACACACTCCAGTAGGGGTGGAAACCTCAGGAAGAAACCTCAAGATTCACAGAAAGAGTTTGAATTTTCTTCAGTAACAACTCAATAAAAGCAAATCAAACTTTTGTGAACTAGTTACTAGATGATGTAGCATTCAATGGAAAATAACCATAAAGTAATGGAAGTAACATTTAATTTAAAACTAAAGTATAGTTTAAAACAATATATGCATAGAAAAATATGCAAAATAATGCAAAATGGAGAAAAAGTTTAAAAGTGAAATACCAATGGAGAATAGAAATGTAGACATTATTGTAGACTTGGCATTTAAACAATGAAGAGCACTGATAAAATAACAGTGTAATCTGGGATCTAACAATAGAACAACATACATAGTATGATTTTTATGGTAGAAAGTAGGTCAGATAAAGGCATTACATAAAATATTTCACCACAAAGAGAGAGAGGAAGATTGTGTATGCTTGAGAATTTTCAGAAAAGCAGAGAAGAGAAAACTTCCCATTTATTTTATCAGTGAAGTTAGGAATTTTAACAAAAAAGAAACAGGAGAGGATTAGTTGGATAGGAAGGAAGGAGGAAGGAAGGAAGGAAGGAAAGGAAGGAAGGAAGGAAGGAAGGAAGGAAGGAAGGAAGGAGAAGGAGTGGTGCACTTTTCTATCACCAGAACAAGTTCTTACAGATTCTTCAGACAGAGCTTTCAGAAGTTCAAAGAAGGGAAAAGGGAAAGAAAGAAGGAAAGAATCTTACTGTAGTTGACTTTTACATGTATAAAGAAATGGAGATTCTGTATGTATTACTTTCTGTCAACAATCAAGCAATGTGTCTGCGTTACTAAAATAATGGGCACAAAATGCTTTCAAAGGTATATTACAGAGAATGTGACAGCATAACATATTGATTTGACTCCAGGGAATCTCAAGAAGACCAGTATGGTATTACTTATAAATATATTTCCCATCCTGCAATCAATATGTCAGGAAAATTAAAAGTGTCTGAAACCTGGCACTTTCCTCTAAAATGTTTCCAGGAGTCCAGGCAACACCAAATATGTATTTAATGATACAGCACTGGAAACAGAAGAAGCTACATGTTACCATATCAGATACATACTATATTTTATCCATCTAGCTCAGTCTTGTCAAGGCTAACCAGTAACCACTTTCTCAAATTTTTAGAAATTCAAATAATTGAATCTTAAAACTGTTCAATACAAAACATGCTTTTAACCACCGAGTTTTAGCCTTTTTCCTTTATCTTACATACAGAATTAGAGATACAGCAATGCTTCAAATTATTTCATGTACTTCATGTTTACCTTTACCTGATGAAGCTTCTGTCAATGTGCAACTTACGTAGATAGGATCCCAATTATACATACATATATCTAAATGAAATTCAAAGCAATTGTTTCGATTTTTTAAAAGATGAGCAAAGAGATGATAGAATGAATCCAGTGAATCCAAAATTTTCAATAATTCATGATATTCAAATACTCCATTATTATCTTGAGCTTCCTTTGTTGACTTTAATTAAACTTTTAATTTGCAATCTTGATGAGCTTCAAGGGTGTGTGTGTATTATATGTTTAATAAATCTTTGAGTTTTGCAGTGTTCATGTTTTCATAAATATTTGACAAAGTGAAATATGATTTTGCTTAAAAGCAGTTATTACAAAGATAGAATGCTTGGAGCTGTATACCTTTTCTCTCCCATGCAAAGAAAAATGTACTTAATAATCTAAACAAACTCAATAAAAGGAAAAAAAATATATGAATCTCACACAGGTATTTGGAGCTCATCAGGCTCTAAGTTTGCTTCACATCTCATGAAACACTTGTGTGCAATTGTGCAATTGTGCAATTGTGACTGTTCTGGACTAGCAGGCTTGAAAGCCTGCAATTTGGATTGGTCCGCTAGCAGCGGATCGTGATTGGTCGCCTCAGACTGATCCGATTGGCTAGTTAGCAGGCTACCGCGATTGGTCTAACCAAGCGCGGCAAACTCAGATCACTGTCATTGGCTGCCTAGCCGCAGCCAGCCCTATATAAGGGGCTGCTGCAGCTGGGTTCGCTCAGATCTGAAGTCACTAATAAAGAGCTGTTGTTGTTATCTGAGTCTTGTCTCCATTTTTGGACCCATCCTCCCAGATCTAACAGTGACAGTATTAAAAAAACATACAGGACCAAAACTACATATTAAAAATGTGTGAGGGCAGCAAAATTAGTAACAGAAGAACAAGCAACGGTATTATGAAATGCATCAACTGACCTAATATAAGGATGAGGGAAGATTTTTGGAATATCTTTTAAACACGAGGTCATGTCGTACACATTTCAGGGGCTGGTTGACAGAAAGCTAAATGGAAGGCATCTGTTCTCCATTCAAGGGAGGGACAATTGTCGTTCCCTCTCTATAAAGCTGCACTATCACCCTACAGCAGTGGTGGTATTCAAATAAAGTTGCCACCTGTTTGGTGGGCATGGCTTGGTGGCCGCGCTTTGCGCGCATGCACACTTTGCATGCACGCGCGCACCAAACACGCACTTTGTGTAGGCGCAGAAGCATTTTAACTTGCCTCCTGCAAGCCTGCACGATGCTGGTCGCTGCAGCAGCTGCCACATGGCGCTATTGTGTGCCACACAAAGCAGCTGCGCTTTGAATTCTGGCCATAAAAGTGAGTATGGGAGCCCGGGCAGGTGGGTGGGCCAAACACAGAGCAGTGAAAAACTGGTTCCATCTCCACTGCTCATTGCCACTACTGGCTCTCCAGAACTGGCCAGAACCGGTCGAATACCACCACTGCCCTACAGCCTTCAGTCTAATTTCATATGCCCTTTTGGTATAATTCTATCTGCAAGGTATCAGTTCAGAAATAAAATTAGTTGAATTCAATGATGTTAAATTCCATGTAGTTGTGGAAACAGAGGTATTTGTTCTTTTATTTCTCCTCTAGCCTCTTCTTTCCTTGAAGTTTAAAAACAGCAATTGTGACATTTTTTCCTCTTCAGTAGTTAATTAATGGAAGTGCAATTTTCAGCCATACGTAGCAAGCCTAGCATTATGTCATACTTGTCTGAATCACCTGAACAAAACAACAGATGTCCATCAACTTTATGTTCCTGAGCATATTAGTTTATGTTAAATGTTCTCACCTGTGTGTATCTGTGGGAAATAAAAATTTGGAACAGAACATTTTTTTCAAGAGATTATGATTAGAGGTAGTGGCTTAAGTGATGATAGGCTGAATATCATAGAATCAAACAGAATTTGACCAAAAAGACATAAACTGAAGAAATGTGGTAATTTGGCGACTTGCATGACTTTCTTTTGGAGCTGTATCTAAAAAGACATTCCTTTCTTTGATCAATAGAGTCAAAAAAGAAAAAAGCACCACAATGAAGCTAAAGAATGCTTTGTTTAAAAAGGATAATATATTTCAATATGTCCCTCAAGGTCCTGCAGCCAACATTACTCACAATGTGGAATGGCTTGAGACCAAGAACAAACAGTTACATTATTTATCGTTTGTAGAAAAAATGGTATTGGAGTGTCTATGAATATTTTTTTAATGGCATCCCTAAAAGGGTTGGTTGGTTGGTAGCTTGGTTGGTTTGCTTGTTTGTTTTTACCATAATTACTCTAAAAATGTTTTTGTGGAGTTTCTCATGTGGGTTATAATTACTTCAGTGCTAAATATTTAAATCCAACACCTTCCATTGGCTATTTTCATGCTTTTGCTAGACTCTAAATTTCAAGGTTTTAAATGTACTGTATATAAACAGTATATGCTATCTTCAGGGATGAAACTCCATGATGGCAGGAAGAGTACATTAAAAAAAATATCTTTATGGGAACTTCCACCTTCATTTTATCACCTTCTCAATAGTTTTGCATGCAGGAAACTGTAGGATGAAACTTTCCCCGCCACTGCATGCATATTACATGAAGCTGGGAATTATAAGGCTTGATTCAAAAATGTTATTTAAGTAAAATATGTTGGTTGATTGACCGATTGCTTATATGCTATCAAATCGGTGTCAGCTCTTAGTGACTGCTTAGGTTGATATTCTTCCTAATCTAGTTTTTGAGGTCTTTCAATGGTTCACAGATCACCAAAGTAACTGAATCAGTTCACCTTACTGCTGATCATCCATTTCTCCGGTTCACTCCCCCCCCTTTTTTTTAACATTATAGACTTCTCAAGAGAGTTAGGCATAATTTGTCCAATATACAGTATGACAATTTGTGCCCCCAGTGAGAATACTGGATTGATTTGTTCTATGATCCATAGAGCATCACAGGAAAAACCATTGGCTGCACAATTCTAAATTTTCTGGGTAAAGGCACTGAATGATGTATTAGACTTTTACAATCTACACCAAAAATGTATTTTGTAGAAACAAATTATATAAGCTGCCTGTGGTTTTTGTAATCTTTACAAAAAAAATACACTAATTAAGAACATGGTTGATAATTAGAGTACAGTTCTACATTATTTATATCAAAAAGACTGCATTGACAGGAAATGTATGGCAGAAAATTATTGACTGTATCATTATTAGCAGCACTCTTGAATTGATTACAAATTCCACCTTTAACAGCTGGTCTGTAAGCAGGTGGCATGAGTGACAAACTGACTATTATTATTTATACTATTTGCAAATATTGAGGGCCTGCGTACCCTCATTAAAACGTTGCAAAGAAGGGTAGGCTAGTAGTGGAAGGTGATATATGAAAAAGATCAGATACCACAATTTTCTTCCCTTTTATGCACTGACAGATGTATTTCTAATTCCTTTTTCATTCTTCCTCCTTTCTGTTTCCATGGCTTTTTGATTCTGAACCAGAATGCTAGTACAGTTCTGGAGGGAGATGTATTGATTCCAAAATCTACTATGAGGCCACTATACTTCAATATCTACAAAAAGCTCAATATGGTTTATTAGTGATGATGATTGCATTTATAGAGTTTATCATGGAGTTCCTGGTAATATAGAACCTTTGTTACTTGACAATGTACTGTAGATGCAGTCCATTTATGATTCTTGTTTAAAGCACATGCCTTTAATATTATATACACTACAGTGGACCTAGTTTATTGAATAAATTAAAACTCTTGGTCATAGAAAAGAAATTTCAAAGAAGAAAATGTATCAGAATCTATGGTATGATACCAAAGACATTCTGAAATTTAAGCTGAACCAGATTCAGGCATAAGGTAAGTAAACTACATAGTCTAAAGATTTTCTTTAAAAAATAGTGTTATAGTTTATTATAATATAATGAATAATTTTATTCAAATTTATTAGCTACCCAAATCCATTTGATTCTGGTCTGTGTACAAGACTGATATAAAAACAGACAAAACATTCAACCACATAGCAGCCTAAGACTAAAATGATCTTGTAAACAACACAAATCAAAGAGGGCCGGCAGAAATAAAATAATATATTGGTCTATCAATCTCAGGTCTGGGACCAAAGCCAGGTTTTAAGAACTTTCCAGGACAGTCCTTATCTCTGGCAGAGGAAACATAAATTAACTTTTCCTGTATGGCTGATATTACCAACATTATGATCAAGATATATCTTGTTTCTGTAGTCATTCACATTTTTTGTTCAAAAAGGTTCCTTTCCCATCCCACCGTAGGTTTGTTATATGCATTGATGGCAATCTTATCAAGTTCACTTGTTACAATTGTTATTTTTTGTTGGCATCTGTCAAAGAGAGCCTCTACAATTTGCCATTGCTCAGGGCAATGATTAAACAGGGTTAAAGCACTTGGGGCAAGGTTTTTTAAATGAGAGCTTTGAGGGTTTAAATGAGGATTTTTTAAACAAGGACTTTTATTAAAGAAGCACATATATTACTGTAGTGGTAAAAGATACCTCCTCATATATATGTCTGCTGCATTCACTACCAAACCTAGAAGATGCTCCCATACTTTTGAAATGCTGAAAGGGCTCTTTTAACAAAATGTTCACAGCAAGCTGAATGGATCCTAAGTGGCAACAGTGAGAAGATTCAGTCAGCAATCTGAGGCCCAGTATTCCAAACTATTCTACTGACCATATCTCAAAGAGAACATGGTTAGCATGTTGAACTAGTAGGAAGGAATTGATGATGAGGATGAGGATGTCACACAATGGATTTATCTAAAACATTCCAACATCACACTATGTTTTCTATTCTGTCTGCCTTTTACTGTGTCTTGCCTTTGCAATGTAGTACACCAAAAGTATATAGGGACCAATTCTGCTTTTGCTCAGGACTGCTCAATTTAATGTTTTGTTATATTCTCGCGGGTATTAGTATGTGGATCTTTGGTTGTTTGGGTTTTCTCCCATGTAAGTTTCAAAGTATCTAGGCAATGTTTCGATGAAGTCTCATTCATCATCTTCAGGCTTCTGTCTTCGGCTCTGTATGTATGTGTGTATATATTTATATTTATATTTCTGAGGAAGGGTTCATGTCATAAAGGGTTAAGAATCCCTTGGTTTTTAGAGCCTTACAATGTGTAAATCCAGCTTTGAATGTCAGTAAACTATCTGCAAAGATTAGGCTGATTCAGTCATTCTTTTACATCTACTGTATCAAGGGTTATAATAGCATTCTCCAGAATAAAATTATGATTGTACTTTGGAAACAAAAGCAACCACAGGATCAGTTGCTTTATGAGGAAGAAGTGTGGTTAAAAAGATGATAGATGGATAGATAGATAGATAGATAGATAGATAGATAGATAGATAGATAGATAGATAGATAGAAGAGAGAGAGAGAGAGAGAGAGAACAAGAGAGAGAGGTGGGTGCAAACATAACATATTATTATGAACAAAGTTAAAATTTAGTCAGTTATCATTTTGCTGTAATATTACAAATGTATTTTTCTTAAAAATAGCTATGAACTGGATTGTAGTCAGACTCGAAAATTGCCCTTTTCCAAATTTTAACATCTAATTCAGAATAAATTAAAATATGCATTATGAAAAACTTCCATGAAAATGCACATGTGGTTTTGTGTGGACGTTTGTTAAGCAGGCAAAGAAAAAAACCCCCGATAAATTCTCATCACACTATTCTCCTTTAGACAAGCAACATTATACCAAGCCTAGAAAGGAATAGGAAGTAGGAGCAGAAGAAATTAAAGACAAGAGGTAAGAGAAAAGGAAATCTAAATCTAATTCACACCCAAAAACTTTTATTGTATCTCTTCACCCCTTTCCATCCTTTTAAGCCATCCTTACTGTCATTACATTCATACATTAATTCATATATTGCCATTATACTTTAAAATAAAGAATAAATTAGATGATATTAATGTAGCATAAGACCAAGGGTGGGATTCAAATTTTTAACAACTGGTTCAGTGGGCCTGGCTTAGGTGGTGGTCATGGCTTGGTGGTCATGTGACTGGGTAGACATGGCTTGGTGGTCATGTTATTGGCTGGGTGTGACCAACTCAATATCACTCACATCAAGGCACGCATCTCCTCATCTGGCCTCTCATGACTGTGGGGATGCTGCAACAGTTGTAAGTGTGAAAAATGGTCATAAGTCACTTTTTTCAGTGCCATTGTAACTTTGAATGGTCACTCCACACAAGCAAAGTACCAGCAAAGCAGGGGAAAAAAACTCCAGAGAAGTTCCTGAGACAGGAAGTCTAGCCCTGCCAAGAATGTAATAAGGGTTAACGGAGAGGCAGTTTCTGTAAGCAACACCAGAATGTTTCCTTCCTGCCTTGCTTACAGGACTAGGCCAGTAATTTCTTCTAACAACCAGTTCTCCGAACTGCTTAGAATGTTAACAATCGGTACTAGCGAATAGGTGCGAACTGGTAGAATCCCACCCCTGCATAAGACTGAAGAAAAACTGAGTGGCTGAAAGAAATTGCATATGCAAGGGTTTTTGCTTTTGATAGTTGAAAAAAAGTTCAGCAAGCATGTCTTTCCTCATCACCAAGTTCTCTTACTGTGTTAAGCTGTGCTTGCTAAACTGACATCTATGGCAAGGTCCTCAAGAGCTCTGAAGGCGAGACGGGTCAAGCTGAGTTAAATCATCCTACATCCTATTTCACTGAATTATTTTTTTTCTCCTTGAAAGTATGTAAAGACAATGAAATCCTAAAGGTTTAAAATGTGTTTAGCAAGAGATGGGATTTTTCATTGTTTCTTTCCTTAGGGTTTAATGGAAATATGATAAGATTATTCTGTATGAAAGAAAAGAAATCAGACTTCTTAGCCCTTTCTGAACTAAGTCAAGTCATAAATGCATGATCACATTTCCACAAATTCCTCTTTCCATTTTAACATATTGGGCTTGTATTTTAAGGTAAAATAGGTAATTGTATCCTTTCCTTTCTTTCCTTTTCTTTTAGGGAAAAAAGGAATATTTTAGGGGGGGAAAGGAATATTGCCATCTAGAAAAATAGGCTGAATATGCAGCCCTATCTAGCAATATTCATGTTAAAAGTGAGGACAAAATGCCTTACAGAAATGATTTGTTGTTGTTGTTGTTGTTGTTGTTATTATTATTATTATTATTATTATTATTATTATCAAAAAACAACAGAGTACAAAGCAAATGAGATGACTATGCTGGGCTTCATATCACAAATCACTAGTCAAACACTTCCCAAGCGTTTGGGATTCTGTGATGTATTGATAGATTATGTGAGCAGATCCCAGCAAGGTGGCCTTCTGCAGCTGACCAATGGTGATTTTGTCAGTGCCAATTGTTTTTAAGTGCTTGCCTAGGTCTTTAGGCACAACACCCAGTGTGCCGAGTACCACTGGAACCACCTGCACTGATTTATGCCACAGTCTCTGCAGTTCGATTCTCAAGTCCTGGTATCTGGTGATTTTTGAAAGTTGTTTCTCATTGATTCTGCTGTCACCAGATATGGCAATGTCGATGATCCACACTTTTTTCTTCTCCACAATCGTGGAGTGTTGTGTTACAAAACTTTATCAGTCTGTATTTGGAAGTCCCACAGTAGTTTTGAATGCTCATTTTCAACCACTTTTTCAGGCTTATGATTCCATCAGTTCTTTGCTACAGGCAGAGGGTAGTTGAGACACAAATTCCAGTGGACCATCTGAATGACTGTGTTATGACATTGTTTGTAGTCAGTCTAAGCAATTGTCTTACAACAACTCAGTATATGATCGATGGTTTCACCCGCTTCTTTGCAGAGTCTGCATTTGGGGTCATCAGCAGATTTTTCTATTCTGGCTTTGATTGCATTTGTTCTGATGGCTTGTTCTTTGACTGCAAGAATCAGGCCTTCTGTCTCTTTCTTCACTGTTCTGTTGGTCAGCCATAACCAGGTCTTTTCCTTATCTACTTTTCCTTGGATCTTTTCAAGGAACTGTCTATGCAGTGCTTTGTTACAGCAGCTGTCAGCCTGAGTTTGCATTGCTGTTTTCCTATATTGATCCTTGGTTTGCTGCACTTTGAGCAACTTCCTATTGTTGACCTCCATCAAAACTGGATCAACACTGTCTTTCACATAATTTGCCAGAGCATGCTTCTCTTCTTCAACTGTCTGCTTCACTTTCACAAGTCCTCTGCCGCCTGCTTTTCTGGGCAAATATTATAGCCTGTCAATATCACTACACGGGTACAGTGCAGCATTATTATTATTATTATTATTATTATTGTTGTTGTTGTTGTTATTGTTATACTATTTAAAGGGTATTTTTCCTCCAATACACTCAAAGTGAATATATATATATATATATATATATATATATATATATATATATATATATATATATATATATATATATATACATATATATATATATATATATATATATATATATATATATATATATATATATATATATATATATATATATATATATATATTCTGTCTCGCCTTTCCCCTTTCCCAAAAGATGAAAGAGTACAAACTGACACAAACACAGGCAGGCAAGCTGGCTTGGACTTCACAGAGTTAATTCTTTGGAACTGGTAATATTCTTGGCATTCAAATATCTCCTGCCTGCCAAGTCCGAACTGATAGCAAATAAAATTTTACTCACAGAAAATCACAAGGCAGTCCACAAAAATAATCATTCATGAAGGAAAACTGAAGTAAGGTTAAACTTTGTCCCGTACAAAGTTTCAGGAGAAAACACACCCACTTTTATCCCCTGTGGGGCGTGGCTCAATGACTCAGCTCACTCTCTGACCCTCCCACACCTCCTACATTGCTGCTCACATTTCTCCCTACGATGCTGCTTAGGATCGAGCTAACACTCTTCCTCTTTACTCCCTGTCAGGGGCTGCTCCAATATGCCTTCCTCCTGATTAATCTCAGGCTGTTCCTCTCGGTTGTCTGATGGAACCTGAGGCATTACCATGGAGGAAGGTCCTGGGAAGGAAGGCATTGCCAGAGAGGAAGGTCCTGGGGAGGAAGGCATTCCCAGTTCCTCCTCCTCATCTTCCAGGTCCTCTTCCTCTGACAGCATAGGCTCGGGAATCAGGGCTACAACATACATACACACACATATATATATATATATATATATATATATATATATAGTATAGTATATGTATGTATATATGTATATATATATATATATATGTCTTGGCCTGTTTGGGTCTTTTCCCATGTAAGATTGAGAGTATCTTAGTGACATTTCAACGAGGTCCCACTCGCCATCTTCAGGTTAGTGCTTTCAGCTTCGTGCTTGTGCGAGCAAAGCGTGATCGGAGCTGCCGTCTCTCTATAAATACTGGTGGGGAAGTTGGCTGTGTTGTCATTTCTTGATTGGTTGATGGAGTTGATATTTCATAAACTTCTTGGTTTTCTAGAGGGATCTTGTCTTTGGGGTTTCTTAGGATATTGGCTATTTTTTGGTCAGTGTCGAAGGCTGTTCTGATATTGTATTTATGGAGAATTTTGCTGATTTTATCTGTGGCATCACAGATAAAGTTTATGAAATACCATGCAACAATTGCCCAGCCATATACATTGGACAAACCAACAGGAGAATAAATGCACGTATCGCAGAACACAAGAACGCAGTCAGAAAAGAAGAAAATACTTCCTCCCTTTTCCAGCACCTTAAAGCCACAGGTCATGAAATTAATTTTGAGGGAACCAAATTAATCTCCAATACTGAACACTTCAACAAGAGAATAATCAGGGAAGCCATCGAAATAGAGAAACACCCCCATAACATGAATAAACAGGACAATACCTCCCGCCTACCAGACATCTGGAAACTAGCCCTTATCAACAAATGAGTCCAAGCCACAAAAACCAACATTGGACCCAAAACAACACATGATGCCACCACCAATCTCGCTTACCAGACTCAAACCCAAACCCACCCCATAGACAAAAGGCAGCCATCATCCAGAAACCAAACCATGGCTGCATCACCAGCTGCCACACACCCCGACCCCCAAACCAAGCAAACGGACACATGCGATGAACACATAGCCAGGCCTCAAACTCAGAGCCAAACCAAAACCTGGATATCACATCACAGTACTCAGGAAGTTACACCATAAAACCTCAGGACACAGCCAATGACCCAGGAGATTACAGCACAAGACCCAGGATGTCAAAACAATAGAACTCAGAAAGTCATCACACAGTCCATTACCCAGGTCGTTACAACACAGGAGGCTGATAGACACACAGCCTCAACCACACATGTTCTTACAAAAAAGCCAGCCAATCTGCAAACATCAACTCCATCAACCAATTAAGAAATGACAACATAGTCAACCTCCCCACAAGTATTTATAGTGAGACGGCATCTCCAATCATGCTTTGCTTGCACAAGCATGAAGGCGAAAGCACCAGCCTGAAGATGGCGACTGGGAAATCGTCGAAAAGTCACCAAGATACTCTCAATCTTCAATCTGAAACCACTATAAAAGCCTGACTCACAGATGAACACTATACAGAAGCCTGATGATGGCAGATGAGATTCTGCCGAAACGTTGCTGCAACTTTAAAAGCACAACTACAATGACGTGGTAAAATACCCGAACAAAGCTGAATGCCATACATGTAAGTACCCGCGAAAACTTAAGAATATATGTATGTATGTATGTATGTATGTATGAATGAATGTATAAAAATATGGTATTCAGCTTTGTTCGGATATTTTCCCATGTCATTATAGTTGTGCTTTTAAAGTTGTAGCAACGTTTCATCTGCCATCATCAGGCTTCTGTATTGTGATGATGATGGCAGATGAGATTCTGCCGAAATGTTGCTACAACTTTAAAAGCACAACTATAATGACGTGGGAAAATACCCGAACAAAGCTGAATACCATACATGTAAGTACCCGTGAAAACTGAAGAAAACATATAGCTAGCTAGCTAGCTAGATATAGATATAGATATAGATATAGATATAGATATTCAGCATATATATAGCTAAATATGGCCGGTGAAACCTGAGGATGCATACATAGGTGGAGTGAAACCTGTAACATAATTGCTTGAGGAACTGAAATTTTCAAGAAAGTGGTTGAGAAAGAAAAGCACAAAAAGAATACTTGACAAAGCAATTTAAGAAAACAACCTTTTCAGCAAAATGGTACAGAAAAAGCTGACTACATAAATTGAAGCTAATGAAGAGAAGCACAAAGCACAAGAGAATGTTAAATGCGAGATGCTGAAAGGGGCAGAGAGGGAAGAGAAGGAAGGACCAAGGCAAAACCATTTGGCTTTGCAAATATTTCAAAATAAATACAAAACAGATTTGGTTCCATTAATTAGATTTGGTGGATTACTTGAACACAAAGCACCTTATGTGACACGGTTGCTGGGGGAAAATATTAATTCTTTATGGTTGGAATGGCTTTTATTGTCACCCAGAGTCACCTCAAAGCAAGATGGGCAGCAAGCAAATCTAATAAACAAATAAATCAGGGAATAATTTTATAATTTGGGGTAGTCTTCTCCATAGGATCTATGTTATGAAAAAGAGATCCAAGGGAATGGTAATTCTTAAAGAAAAAAAATCATATATTTGTTCATGTTTATTATAAATAAATGTTCTTTATTAAAAGATAAATAAATGCCCATCATTCATTTATAAGTAATACAGCTAATGTACTCAATTACGATTTTTAATTGTATTATTATTTCTCAAAAAAAATGTGTCTGAATGAGAGCATAATAGTTGGAGCTTTTAATTGAAAATGTAAACTTGGACAGTAATCCTTTCAATTTCAGATCTATAGTCATTCAAACTCAATAGCATTCATCATATCATACCATTATGGAAAAGCAGAGTGAAAAGAATGTTAAAATGTCAGCAGATGACTCTGAATACATGCAAAATATGCAAAAATAGCTTTTGTTTTAAATCTGAAAAGAGGAAGATAACTTCTTTCATGTTCTTTGTAAATTAAAACTTAATGAAGTCAACAACATGGTTGGAAGAAAATGAAATGCAGATATCCCCCCCCCCCCAAAAAAAAAACACCCAAAGAAAGAAATGACATTACCAGAATACAGAGCATATTTCAGGTAGTTCTTGTTTACAGGTAATCCTTGATTTACAACTATTTGTTAAATGACCATTTAAAATTACAATGTTACTGAAAAAAAGTGTCTAATGACCAGTTCTCTCACTTTTAACTGTTGCAGAATTCCTCTGCAGCATCAGTCGCATGAATACACTTCAGTTGCTTGGCAACCGGCATGTATTTACCATAGCAGAAGATTGTAGCAATCTTCCTAGGGAATGTGTGACAAGCAAAGTCTCTTAATTACATGATTCACTTAACAACTGTAGTGCTTAACAACAGTGGCAAGAAAGTTGTGAAAAGGGGAACTTAACAACTGCCTTTCTTAGTGATAGAAATTTGGGGCTCAAATATAATCATAAGTCAAGGACTACCTATAGCTACCATAAGCAAAAACCATAAGCTACTTGTTAAGCAAAATTGTTAAGTGAAACCAAAACTCTGCTTATACTCTTTCTGCAGCTTTCCTTTGCTTTACAGACCTGTGAAGGTTGTAAATGTGACAATAGATTGTAAATTTACTTTTTAAATCCACATTATCATTGGGAACAATCGCTACCTGAGGCAGTCGCTAAATCAGCTCTGTTTTTATTCTTTGAGATGTTCTCATCTCCTTATATCCTAACTTGTTCTCATCTCCTTATATCTTAACTTATAAATAGGTGGGAGGCAATTATTTTCAGAGAATAATCAATAGATAAAGGTTTTAGAAAGTTCATAGTATAGAGTCCTATAGTTGGTACTCAACTCTTCTGCCAAAATTTCCATCTCTCTCTCTCTCCCTCTCCCTCTCCCCGCCTCTCTCTTTCTCCCTCTCCCTCCTCTCTCTTCTATCCCTGCTCCCCAAATTTCCTTCTCCTTCTGCTTCTTTCCTTCTCCTTCTCTAACTTTTAAGTTCTTTGGGGAGAATGAGCACATAAATAGGAGCTTCCAACACTATCAATCAAAACAGATTGCGATGGACATTTCAACTTTCTATCCTTTATTTGCTATGGAAAATATGAGAAAGCAGTATGGAAAAAGTAGAGAGCTACAGAAGGAAGATGAAATAGTCTACATGTTCTAAAATTCCATGAATAAGGAGGGGTGATTGCATAGTGCAAGGAAAAATCAATAAAATATTTTTAGATTCAACTCTTCACATGCAAACAGGGACAATGTAATTGAAACTACTTTACCATTAAATTCAGCATTTAAAGATACATTTTACTTTACTTGAAGCCTAGTCCATGTCCAAGATATTTTATAGCTGGCAGCATTTAACAAAATAACAGTGTTTGAAGACAACTCTAGATCTATATATTTATTTAAAAGAAGCCTTTACCACATTTTTTTCTTTATTCTCCTGTACTGTTTTACCTTTCACAGTTCTTCAGATTCAGCTGAGTGTAGATGAATTGTAGGAAAGGATGGAATAATCAAATCTGGAGATAAATATTGCTTAATTGCAAAACACAATAGATTTAATGGATTTCGAAACATTATCTCACATATGTGAAATTGAATATTGCATCACAATGATTGCTATAGCTAGTGACAGTTTTTAATTTCTGGAGCTTACTCAGAGTCAGTGGAAGTAATACCTTTCAAATGGCAAAGTACAGCAAAATATTTCAGAGGTGTGCCCAAATATCCACTATTTCTTGGTTGTGAAGCATGTGGGAACTGTCAACCAATTCCTTATAGTACTAAGGAGAAGAAAACTGGCAATAGATTTTTAGAGGACAAACCAGACTTAAAATTAAAACTCATTAAAACATTGGACAGAAAGGAAAAACTTTCACTGAAAATAACACTGAAAATTTTTCAAAACAGGTATTGTGAAATGTTGATATATAAGCTTCTTGGTTCTGGAAACGCAATCTCTAGACTTTTTTTGGACAGAACTGGCTGAATGACATATTTTTGCTGAAGTATCTTGTGGTTGCCCTTTGGTAGATTAGATTTTATGCATAGTCACAACTTGGTGATCAACGGCTCAGATCTCACATGAAAGTTGCTTGGTTTTTCTGGGCAGAACTGGCTGAATGACACATTTTTGCTGAAGTATTTTGTGGTTGCCCTTTGGTAGATTAGATTTTATGCATAGTCACAACTTGGTGATCAACAGCTCAGATCTCACTTGAAAGTTACTTGAAAGTTTGGTAAAAAAATTTGATTCTGGGGTTCTCTTTACACATAGCAATAGCACTCAAACTTATATACCACTTCAAAGTCCTTTATAGCCCTCTCTAAGTGGTTTACAGAGTCAGCATATTGTCCCTAACAATCTGGGTCCTCATTTTACCCACCTCAGAAGGATGGAAGGTTGAGTCAACCTTGAGCCTGATGAGATATGAAATGCCAAAATGCAGTCAGCTGGCAGTCAGCAGAAGTAGCCTGCAGTACTGCACTCTAACCACTGAGCCACCATGGCTCTTATATGTCATATAAACATATATCATATAATTAATTAAGTAATTAATTAATATAATTAAAGATGACTTTGTTAACCAGGCATTGATAAGTAGACTTGTACACTAAGTAGCAATATAAATTAGCCATCTAAAATGTTTGGATTTTCAGCAGAGAGCTACATGAGTCCCTTATATAGCAGACAATCTACATTGCAGCTGCCATACATAAATTAGCATAGACCATACACCATTTCACAGAGTCTCATGCATCTCTTTTAAATGGTCTCTCTTCCAGGAAGACTCTGGCAATGTGACAATCTTCCGATAGCCAAAACAGACATCTTAGATCCCAATAATCCTTGGTGCATTTTAAATATTTTAACAAGTGGCCTTCCAAGAAAATTTAAGTAGATATTGCTAGCATATCCGAATATATTAGAGTGAGGATATATCTTGTTTCATTTCTTGAACAGCTACTGAACTATTGACTGTGAATATATTGTGGTCTTTGAAACGAACTCATTCTGATTTATTGTAATCCAATACTAGGATATATATGGTATTGGCTAATCACATGACATAATGCCTCTGTTTTGATAGCCCAGGGCAAATTGAAGTAGTAGCCATTAAGTAGTCAAAGGGAGAGATTGAATCCAATTATGAGTAAGATGAGGGTTTTTTTTTTGCTCAGGGGAATTATTCTTAAATGGTGGCAGCGCAAAAAGGAAAAGTGTCAAAAGAATGTCCAAGTATTAAACGTAAGTGACAACCAATGACGGATTTGTCTATTGTTTGTCCTAAATTTTGTGCATGTGTTTGTCTGGGTATCCATATGGATCTATGTGTGTTATACATATGGTAGAATCTTGTTCGGTCTCCTTGTTCTAAGCTACAAACCTGTCAAAATTTAGCAAATGAAACAGAACCCAAATCAGTAATCTTGTACTACATAACAATGCCAAATTGTTAAACTAGAAAAGCAGTCATATTTATTTATTCTTTCTGGGTAGCTAATAATAATTAAAAAGAAAAAAAAGATGAAGAATAAAAACATAAATAGACAATTGGCAGTCAAAATAAATTGATTTAAAAAGTAATACAGTTATGGTAAAAAATATTTCAACAAAACTATTTAATAGCCTGTAACAGATAATCTGAACCACCACCCCCCAAAGCCTCAGTGATTTATTTAGAGCTTTATGACAGGTCAACCAAATCAGGGCCAGTGAATGTCTTTTAATAATAGCTAGATCCCATCGCAGGGTAAATACAGATAGAACGAAAAAGACACAGGCTTCAGAAACTTCCAGAAGTTTCCTATTTAATGAGAAAATGGAGAAAAGTAAGCATGTTTCCTTATTTCAGAAATGGCAGGGCTTATGTAATTAAGATTGTACTAAATCTGTCAATTTTATCTCACAGTTGTAAATTCAATTCACCTCAGCAGTTTGTAGTATTCTGAATGAAACCAAGTTGAGTTAAGAAAGAAATTGGCACCCAGTGTATTCCCATAAGTTTCTCTCTAAAGGTTGAGACATCATGGAAGTCCCAAAGGTGCTTTTTCCAGAGGCAATTGGACTTTCTTGTTTTTTCTTTGAAGACATTTTGCTCAGTGGTGGGATTCAAACTTTTTAGTACCAGTTCTGTGGGCATGTGCTTCAAAAATATAGAACATGCTTATGTGTTCTGCTGCCCTACTAAAAATGTATAAGTATGGTGTGCTTGAACGTATGAGGTTCAAAATATTGTCTGTAGTGCTGGATTTATTTGATCAAAAGCCACTTGGTTGCTGCCATTTTTATACACAAAATATAAATTTTCCAGGTTTTATGGTCATGAATGTTTTATGTAGGGAAGATTTTTTAAAAATTGATTTCTGTGCAAATAGAGTGATTAACAATTCAAAACTGAGTTATTTGAACTCAACTTTCTTAAAATGGTAATGCTCAAAGACTCATCTAACACTGAATAACCAAGCAGAACATTACTCCAACATTTTACGGTATTAATGACAAAACTAATTTTTTAAGGTTCCAATGCAATTGCTTCTTTTGTCTCACAATTTTCTATTCCTGCTTTTTTTTTTTTGCAGAAAGCTAGGTGTGATAATAAAATGATAAGAATCTAATAATGAAAAGTCTGAGTTAGATATCTGGCCCATTTCACTGCACAGTTCTTCTTCCAATTACATATCCTTGAAATAAATATAATAAATTGTGAAAGAATGTTACTTGTCAAAGCTTGTCAAAGTGCATTTAGCCTGGTCATGGTTTTGTTTTAGTACTGAGATCTGTCAACAAATCTATGAGAGAGGACTGTTTGCTTTGGCTAATATAACAAAAGTATTGTGTCTTTAAAAGCTGGATGGCGATGGAGGAGGAGGGGCCTGTAAGATGCTGATCAATGACATTTATTACAAACTCTGAATGACTGTAATTCATTTTTAATTTCAGATGAAATGAAAGTGCAGAATTCAATGCTTATATAAATCTTCTTCCCTACACTGCAAATGGCCCTGACAGATGGAAAATCATTTGTAAAGCCCTTGCTTAATAATTGCAATTACTTGCATATTATTTTGTTTGCAAGTACCTCCTTGCTGCAGTTTCTTGTAATTTTGCCTTATGATTATCAACAAATCCCACACAGCAGCATCTAATAGGACTCAGCATGGACAATTTTCCATGCAGATTAAATCTCAGCCCATATTCTCCTAATCCTTTGATTGCTCTCCGGGGAAATATTCCTTTATCTGCTGTCTCCCACTACTTTGACTATTCGTGAAGATAATAACTATCAGAGAGCAAGTAGGAATATAGATCTTACACCTGGCCTAGTTAAAAGGATCCACACACTGAGTCCAGATTGCCAATTTCAAGGCCATCTGCAGTGGTTGATTGTTTTTCTTTATCTTGCTGCTTCCACTGGCAATAAAATCAAAATATTGCTGTAACAAACAAACAAACAAACAAACAACAAGCCAACCCGGAAAGTTGCTGCCAGGAGAGACTGAAATTCCATCTTCCTTCTTCTGCAACTTCCAGACATAATGGGAATCTTGGAACTTTTCTTTCTTGGTTGTCATACTATCTAACACATTTAAGATGTATTATACAATTAATTGCTTAGTCTATTGGCTTCTGTTCATATGGTTACTCTCTCCTGCTGTTGCTACAACTTCCCATTCTTCAACCATTTCTTCACTGTTAGTAAATTTTAAGTCAGTTTAGTCCTTACTTTCCTCTTTTACCTTTGGAAGATTAATTTGTTTGCAAGAACTTGTAAATCTCCCATTTGATGTTGTTTCCCTATCCTCCATTAGCATAGTGATGAATTTCCTGGACATCTTAGCCATTTGATTTGTGAAGATTTCTTTTGTATCCTCTGCTTGGTTGGGTGACCCATTAGGCCTTATTGTTTCTCTTCTCCTTAATATTAATAATAATAATGTCATATTTGCTCTCCCTCACCCTCTGTACAAGGACTTCAAGTTTTTCTTATTTGTACTCCATACTCTGAACATAAATGCACAGACATCTGAAACTTTGGTATTGCTGTTTTTAGGTTTGCTGCTGCCTGCTGCATTTCCTTCTATATTCTTGAGCACCCCTTTCTTGTTACCACTTGCATTCTTATTGTAAGATGTATACTGCCTTCAAACTTAAGCTTTCAAAATGCTTCTGGATATTGTTCTCCCTCTCTCTCCACATCTCATCATTGAGTAAGTTGAGTGAGCTGAGTATTCTTCAAAAAACTTTCTTCCCAGTCCTGTGAATTACAGCACATTACTCACTAGATGTTGTCTCTACAGAAAAACATCATGGTGTTATGTTGCTGTCATGTAATGTTTCACAACATTTTTCCCTTCGTGGAGCTGGGCTGGGCATGGCATGCACATGATGCATCCAGCCCATGGGCTGCCAGTTTGACACCCCTGCTCCAGGAGTATGTAAAGTGTCCTAATGTAAAGAGTATGTAAAGTATCCTAATCAGCACTTTGATTATCTGGAAACCTATTGGTAAACATTGAGGCAACCACCCATTGCTGAACTTGCCTCCTCCAGTCAGGTTGCTAACTCTTGGATCAATTGGCTCAACTTCAAGGACAATCCTGTGTATTTCAGTAATCTAACCATGAAGTGAGAAAGACATGAGTAGTGTATCAACCAGAGCTATAAAAATCCTTCCTGCCCATGGTTTCCATCTGTCACTTGAGTACTAGGGTAGCAATATATAATTTAGCATTATCAGTTTACAAATGATTCTATCACCCAGACAGTATTACCTCTCTCCCTGCAATTTAAAGCCAATATTAAAAGAGAGAGAGAGAGAGAGAGAGAGAGAGAGAGAGAGAGAGAGAGAGAGAGAGAGAGAGAGAGAGAGAGAGACCTGTAGATTTCCATACTAGAAGAACCCCAAAATTGACCATTATTCACTATGGACCCCAGCTGCTACTGCCTATTCAGGTGGGAAATATACCACTGTAAAACATTGTTCTCCTACTCTGGGCTCAGATGCTGCAGGAGGATATCATGGCCACCTCTCAGCAGTTGGTTCAGTTTCCCCATCTGGGTCTGAACACAGAAAACTGCAGGGTGTCCAATGCTATTTCCATTTCATGCACACATCTGTATCCACAATGAAAAGAGTTCAGATTTCATTAAATTTCCTTAAGGAACCTCTGTATCTGAAGCTTCATCATCCTCCAAATCTTTCCCAAATTGGGTCCAATTGATCATGAGTTAGTTTCTTCAGCAGGGAGAATTTTGTTGTATTCCTTCATTAAGGCTTCCTGCCTTTGTAGAGCTGCTGGTGCTCAAGACGGGAGCCAGGAAGTAGGAGTAGATTTTATGCAACCGCTTATGATCCTCATTGTATCATTTAGTGTAGCATCGATCTTGCTAGTGTGGCAACTATGAAGTCAAACAGGGACGTACCTTGTCCAGATGCCCTGTGATGGAATGTTGTCTAGGTTCCTAGGAGGGAGGAATTGTGTTTTAGAGTAGCAAGAGTAGCATAGTATATGGCAGTGGTGGCTAACCTTTTTCAGCTCCCATGCTGATAATTGCATGCATGCTCACTTGCGCGCCACCCAGAAGGCAATGTGTGCTGCCCCCCCATGCCTCCTGCGCATGTGCACACAACCACCCCTTGCATGCCACTTCTCTGTGCATGTACATGCGATTACCCCCTCGTATGCCTGCATCTTTGCGCATGTGTGCATGATTCCCCCTTGTGTGCACCGTGTCTGCACATGCACGTGCAATCCCCTCGTGTGCAGTGTATCCCTGCACATGCATCCCCCCTCCGCCCCCTGCGTGTGCGCACCAGATAACTGACAATCAGCTGTAGGGTGGTGGCATTCACACATGTGCAGTGGGGCTCTTCCAATCAACCTCTCACATGCCAGGGGAAATGGCTCTGCGTGCCACTTCTGACAAGCGTGGCATAGGTTTGCCAACATGGGTATATGGTGTATATGAGAAATTAATTAAAATTAATTTGTATATGAGAAAAGGGGTAAAAAAGGCCCTAATAGGTCCCAGAGAATATGTTTTATAGTGCAAATAGTCTCATTTAGCTTGGCAAGATTTCTGGCTATCATGAGGAACAGTAAAGGAAACTTCTTAGAAGAGTTACACTGTGGTTTGTTTGTTTTTTTGTTTTTGGAGCATGACATGCCCAAAGTTGTATGGGCATGGGTCCAACCAAAGGATCCAAAGGCAATGTTCTTGACAAAGAGCACCCATCTACTCAATCTCTGCAAAGACAAAAGAACATTAGCAGATCTTGCACATGAGCCCAAGTCATCTTGTCAGATTCTAACTAAGTGGTGTCTAATACAAGCAAATGTGAGCAATTTAACTGCAAAGAACCTTGCACAAATGTCACTGTGGCCTTTGGGGAGGAAGGGAAGAAAATAGATAAAACATGCCTTGTAGGTTATAGAAAAAAGAACACCTGAATGCTCTGTAAAATTACTCTATTAATCATTTGCATTTCCAATTAAGAGGTCCTGGACAGAGCCTGAAAAATGTTCCTGAGAAATCAGTTAAATCATGAGCTGCATCTTGCAGAGGGAAAAGGCTCCAAGAAAATTTCAGTTTTGGAATGTTCTGAGAGGAAGGATTTCTTTGGTGCAAAATCAGTGCGTGTAAATCAAAGTAATGTTTTGTGACAGTGGAGTAAGTTAGAATATCTACAGTGATAGCAATTATATTTTATTGAAACATACATATATACATATGCATACAAATACACATATATACATATATTGTACATATACAAATATACATACATATATGTAAATAGATCAAGGGTTTTGAAATTTGGCAACTTTAAGACTTGTGGGTTTCAATTCCCAGAATTTTTTTAGCCAGCTATGCTGGCTAGGGAATTCCAGGAGTTGAAGTCCACAAATCTTAAAGTTGCCAAGTTTGAAGACTCCTTGAATAGATATACATAAAGGCAGTCCCCAACTTACAACTAATTGTTCAAAGTAAGGAGGGACTCAAAAAAGGTTATGACTGCTGCCGCACTCCTAATGTCAGTGATTGGATTTTGGGTGCTTGGCAACCAGCCTGCATTTAAAATTAGTTGCACCGTCCTGTGGTTGTATGACTTGGATAAAACAGGTTGGCACATATCACATGAAACCATGCGGTTCACTTAACAACTACTCATTTCACTTAATGATCAGACTCACTCATTTAGTGACCATTGTAAAAACTGTCATAAAACTGAGTTTGGTCATGTGGTGGCTCCACTTATAACCACAACAACATATAACCAAAATTTAAATACACAGAAGTGGAGAAAATTTGAACTTACATATTATTGAATAGTTGCACACATTTGGTTGTTTCTAGGTGAATCCCATTAATTTTATTTATTTTACAAATTACCTCTCACTTTTCACTGATTGGAATGCAATGTCACACCAGTACCAACTTTTAATTGAATACTATTTTCTCTCATCTTCTGCATTATCAAAATCTTCTCTTCAGGCTCAGTCTATCTCTACCAAATATTTGGAATGGGGTAGCTGGGTACAGCAAATTAGCAGTTAGCATCTTTTTCATTCTATAATGTGTTTTCTCATTCTGTGCTATTGTATGGTATTTCAAGGACAGAGTCTATATGATTACTATCCCTTGCTAAACTTCAGTATTTGTCAAGGTTCCCTAAGAACTCTGTTCTTGCTTGGAAGAATAGGTTAAGAAGAACAATTTGAAAACAATCCCTTTGTCTTTGTTTTTAACAATCTCTCATAAGAGCCAACTCTGTTCCTGAAGTTTGAACATCTTAATGGGTTTTCTTAATCCAAATTCAGAAATAAGCATGTTGTGTGAGCCAGGCTGATGGTATCCAGACTCATTTATGTTTAGAACTGAGTCAGTGAAATCACTGCAATTTCAATAAATATAACACATTTCTGTGCCAACCTATTTTTTTCCTCCTGAAATTTCTCTGGTGCCTTTGCTTTCTTGGTTAAATGTTTGATACTGTGTTTAAAAAAGGGAATGAAGAAATAAATATATGTTATGGTGCTTTTTCATGATATTTGGACACAATTAGTTACAATAATAAATAAGAACACTTTTATATTAGAAGACAGAAGAAAATCATTTTTTATTGTCCACTCTGGGCTTTTGGTAAATGTAAACAATAATCCTTTTAGAAAGTATTACTAATAACTATGACAGATTACAGATAACTGGAAACCATAAATATATATATGAGAAAAAGCAATTAGAAACAGATAGTTGAGCATGCTAGTCTAAAATCATATTGAAAATCATTAAAAAATAATAAATTGTAACTTCACTACATAATGATAAATACTCCCATAAAAAGCATAAAATTATAAATAAATAATAACACATTTATTTTAATCTCTATTAGTGCATTTAAGAACGTCAGGGAAAAAAAGAAGGAAATAATTATATGTACAAATGATCCTACAGGATGAAAAGAGACATGTTTACTGGCAACACGTTTTAATGTTTGGATATTAAATCAAGTCAGTTCCTTGACCCTCCCATGTCCTTAATCTTCTTTTTGTAATCTTGATGGAAGATATTAAATCATGAAATGTTGCAGTTTTATTTTGATGAACTTTGAATTAGTGAATACAATTATAATAAAAACACTGTAATCTACAAGGGCTTAGGAATGTCAGTGTAGAACAAGAGTTTCCTCCTTTTTGTTTTAAGCCAAAGACCTAATTTTGAATGTTGGTACTATGTTATGGGCATTGTCTGAAAATATTTGCCATGTTGAGCATGGCTAATGAATCAATAGTAGTGTGATTAAAGATTATGGTAATGTTATTCTCTATTCAGCTAAGTCTTCCAAGGTGCTTCCTGCTATTTCAGTTTATTTCTTTCATCTAGACTCCTGAAGAACTAGGCTATTGCCATTCACAATTCTTTTCTTGGAGAGCTTTATTATCTGATTGTTTGTCTGGTTGTTTTCATGAATGGATGCACTGCCCAGCTCTCAAAGAGGCATGTTTTATCATTTTAATTTTAAAAAAAATCAGAGAGAAAACTTTGTAACAGAAAGAAATATGTCTTTTGACATATTGGCATGAGCTAAGGACCTTTGGAAGACATGTCCAGCTGGGCTCAGTTCCAAGTGAGGAAAAAGACAACAGAAACATGAAAGCTGTTTGGAAAGATGGTTTAATGGTGGACAGGACCACATGGTTTGAAGTCCTGGGTAGCTGATCACATGGAATGGAGAGTGAGATATACTTATACCATCTCTTGGTTTTTGACTTGCTTCCTGTTCCTGTGAAATAAATATATTCTGTTTGGTTGTCAGACTCCCTTGGGGCCATGTAGGTTGTCTTGAGTCCCAGGCTTGGTTGAATCTTGCTGGGTGTTGTAATCTTCCCAGGTGCCATATGGATAGAGGGCTAATCCTAATGTACTGAGGGTGAAGGTCTTTCATGTTGTAGATAAGCTGGCCCAGCCTTTTGTCTTCTAGAAAGGATGGCCCAGTCTTTCTGGGGCTATTAACAAAGGTGGGGCTGCTTTCCAAGAGCATGTATCTCTTTTTCTTATCCAGGGATGTATAATATTCTGCCTTTTTAATATTTCCTAGAATATTTCATCCTTCTAGGAGAAGGGTGGGTTCTAACTTTCTACAGAACCAAGTAACATTGAGACATCAACATTCTGCGAGTTTACTAAGCCATTCCTTATTGACATTCTTCTATTTGTGAATTTTATCCATTTTATTTTATGCATTTATTTTTAAGATTTATGGGCTGCCTAACTCAGACAAAGACTCTCCATGGCATACAGGGTTAAAACAAACAATAAATTAAAAAGAATCTCACCATATACAAAATACAATATAAATGCAAAATATAAAATGGTGACCAGCACCTACAAAACAACACAAAGGGGACTTTCATTCAATTGGTCCAGTGGTAGGATTCAAATTTGTTTTACTACCAGTTCTGTGGGTGTGGCTTGGTGGGCAGGGCAGGGGAAGGATACTGTGAAACCTCTAGTCAGAGGTGATATTTGCTGGTTCTCTGAACTATTCAAAATTTCCGCTACCAGTTCTCCAGAACTGGTCTGAACCTGCTGAATACCACTTCTGAATGGGTCCCTAATGCCTGGTGGAAAATATGTTTCCTAAAAGTGAGAAGACTGTTGTATGTAGGGGTGGGGGTAGTTCCAGAGGATAGAGTAGCCATTCTTGCAAAGTTTTGAATCCTACTATCCTTCACACACACACACACACACACACTACATCTGTGGACTGCTTTTTGTCAATCTTACATGGTTTTGTCTGCAAATGTAAGAAATACCATTTAAATAGTGTTGCTATTAAGTAATTTTTACAGTTGCAAAGAGCTCTGGACAAGCAAGTTTAAAGTTTTTCCAATTTCTAGGACTTTTTCATTTCTTTTCATAATTTATTACAGTTGTCCTGCAAAATGTCTTTGTTGTACCCTCTCAGATAATGTCCTAATGAATTAAAACTGATCTGTGATGTGAACAAAGCTTTGATCAAATCCTGTTTGATCTGGAACAGCATGTGCAGAACACCAGTCAGAAGAATGAAAATGTGGAATAGTACATTTTACAGATACCCAATAATCCTAATCTGACCATTCAAGGTCTTGTTTGAGGTTGTTCAAGGCAGAACTTTTTACCTTAGAGATGCTTGAATTTGATTATTTGTCTGAGTACATTTCATTATACAACTAGATAACATTATCAGTACTCTGAGCTGTGTGTGTGTGTGTGTGTGTGTGTGTGTGTGTGTACCTACTTCCCCTCTGGTTCCCCTCTAGTGTGGCCTTGTACTTTTTCTATATATTTAAATTAGGGAGATAATGTAGCATTTCCACCTTGATCAAATTACTGTTATGGTACATTTACTTAAGAGGCCATGAAGGTAGAAGATGTTTTTAACTGAAGTTAATGGAAATGAAGGAACAGTGATGGGGATATATAATGAATCCACTCATAAAATAATACTGTGAATTTTATTGACACAACTAAATGGTTAGATGTTACTACTATGTATGGTTTTGTTGCTGAGAATAAAGCATCCACTGTCTACTTATACAAAAAAAGGTAATGCTGAAGAAAAAGAAAGCAGATGAAGAAGATGTTTGGAAATAAGCTGAACCTCTGGTCTGCAGTTCCTTCTCTGCAGAATACAGAATAATAGAGTTAGAAGAGTCCAACCTCCTGGTCAAGCAGGAGACCCTATACATTCCATACAAATGGCTGTCCAATCTCTTCTTTAAACTTCCAGTGATGGAGTAAAACCACAAGTTCTGGAGACAAGCCATTCCACTGATTTTCTCATTGTCAGGAAATTTCTCCTTAGTCCTGGTTGGATCTCTTCTTGATAAATTCCATCCATTGCTTCTTTTCCTACCCTCAGGTACCGTGATGGTCTCTCAGATAGTGGAAGACTATTACATGTCACCCAAAGTTCTGCTCTTCATTAGACTAGACATACCCAGTACCTTAAACTGTTTATCTTATGTTTTAGCAGCCAGGCTTCTAATCACCTTTGTTGCTCTTCTCTGCACTCTTTCTAGAGTCTCAACATTTTTTTTTGTATTGTGGTGACCAACAGTGGACACAGTATTTAAAATGTGGTCTTACCAAAGAAGTATAAAGTGGTAATAACACTTCATATGACTGTGATACTAGTCTAGGATTATATTGACTTTTTTGGCAGCTACAGCACACTGCTGGCTCATATTTGGGGGGTTGTGCAGTGTGGGACTCCTGGATCCCTTCACAGTTACTGCTCTTGAGCCAGGCACCATCTATTCCATATCTGTGTATTTGGTTTGTCTTAGCTAAGTGTAAAAACTTACTTTTCTCACCATTGAATTGCATATTATTGAATAGGGCCCAGTATTCAAGTCCTTCTGGGTCTTGATTCTATCTTCTTAAGTGTTGGCTATCTCTCTCTCTCCCCCCACCCCCAGTCATTTGCAAATTTGATGAAATTCTCCTTCTATCCCCATATCTAAATCATTTATGAAGATGTTGAAGATTACTGGGTCTAAAATAGAATGTTGGGGTATCCCAATATGTTTCTCTCCATATAGATGTAGTTCCATTGAGGACTACACATTAAATGACTATGGCCAGCCAGTTTTGAATCCGTCTATCTCACATTTTTCTATCTTACCAAAAAGTAGGTTGTGGTCTACTTCACCTACAGATGAAGAAAAGTCTGAAGAAGGGATTTAAATATTCAGGATGAACTCCTTGATGATCTTTGATCTTCACAATCTTTCCTCATAACCCTGCTTTCCATCTCCATTCTTATCTTGCTCTTTCTATCCCTCTGTTGTTCTTTCATCTCTTTCAATAGCACCCACCCACCCCCAACTTCTACTGCATCTTCTCTTCCCTCTGTAGCACAGATCAATACTTATAAGATTTGGTCCTGTCTGCCAAGGCCTCCTTCAATCAACCTAACATTCCCACAACCTGACCACATTGCAAACTACAGCAAAGTAAAATATCATTGTAAACATTCATTCCCCACCCCCAATTTTCTCTCATCTCTTCCAATCTTGTGTTGCTTTTTAAAAATGTTTATGTTCTCGTTTGAGTTGATGAAGTTCTGTTCATGCTTGTTATGTCTGGGCGGTGGGTCCCAAGGAGAGACGAGACTCGAAATAGTGACAACAGCTCTTTATTAGGAAACCAGATACTGAGACAAGACTCCCAGCCGAGGCAGCTCCTTTTATAGAGCTGGCTGCGGCTAGGCAGCCTATGACATGCATTTGAGCTTGCCGTGCTTGATTTTACCCAATCGCGGCAGCCGAATAAGAACCAATCAGAATGCTTAGTTCTGTCCAATCACGGCCCGGCTTTCCCGGACCAATAGGAATGCAGGCCTACAAGCCTGCTAGTATGGAACAATGCTTATTTCTGGGTTTCACTCTACAAACCAAACCAAACCTAGTTCCAGTTCCTATTTCCTGTTTTTAGTTTCACAAACAGGGATATTCATGGAGGGGGGGAGGTGGAAGTGGGATGAGGAGCAAACTTTCAAGAAAGTGCCTGCACTGTCACAGCCATAGCCCCATCCTTTTCTATGGGCCGCAGAAGAGAACACAATGGTTTATTATCATAACTATATGATTATGCAGTAATATTTATAGAGCTCAGATGGAATGTCTAATTAAATTAGGAATGAAATGAAAGTACAAGTAAAAATTAAAAAGGAGCCATAAGGTACATTTTTAAAGTGTCAAAGATTAAATACAGTACTTTAATCGTTGCATTATAAAACTACTCTGCAACAGTCTAATAGGAAAACATATTAAGTTATAAAATAGAGTAATATGAAATGTTCATAAAAAGTAGACTTGCCAAATTACATCCTTTTTTTTCTAATCAGGTGGAACAATAATTCCCCTTTTCACTCTCTGTTTCCAGTTGATACCAGCTCTAAAATAGAACTTGCAACTTTAAGAATGACGTCATTGTTACAGTTGGTGGGAAGAAATGAGATATAGAATTTCCATGGTCTACCAGAGAATTTATTTAAAAGTGGGATTAAATAGAAGAGGCACATTTCTACAGTACAACATATAACCCACAGTTTCAGCTATTCCCCAAAGGGAGGTCAGAAAACCTCTCTGGAAAGAGGATATGTTGGTATCTCCAGTTTTTCATTGTAGGAAGAGAGAACACTGTTCCTATGGATCTTCTTTTCAAAGCTTGGCTAATAAATTAGACACGAAAGATGTAAACTCAAAATTTCTGCTACTGGTTCTCCAGAGCTGGTCAGAACCTGCTAAATACAACTTTCTAGCCATACTTATTGAATCCTCCAGCTATCCAAAATGCAAAACTGACTGCACTCAGAATGACTTTATCCTTTGCCCCTGTAGTAAAGGATTTCCTAACACATTAACTGACATTTTGCCATATCTCCCTTATTACAAAGAGGCCTGGTTGCAGCTAGCTCATAACTTTCTATCTTATCAGATTTTGAGGCCACCCAGTACATTTTATTTATAGTTATTACTCTTCCATCACTGTAGTTTTTTTATCTCTATGAACAGTACAAAGTTTTGTTTTGCTATTTGTAAAATATACTCTACCTTCATCGCATTGGTTTTATGATGCTGTAGTGTTCATTTGTTCTTTCAGAATTTGTTTTAGAATTAGTCAATGTCTGTAATAAAGTTCATACTACTTCTTCAGATCTTTTGTGCTATGAAATCTGTGATAAATGGCAACTCAATACTGAAGGATTACATACTGAATAGATGTTTATTATTACTATTTTGTGCAGGTCTAACAAAGCTATCCCAATCCAATTTTGATTTTAATATAATTAGTTTATTTGCTTTGGAAAAACTTTCAACAACACACTAAATCTATTTAATGTGTTCCATCTGTTATATGTTTGTCAATGGAACCCTTGTTCATTTAAAAGTAATCAATTGATTAGCCAAATCAGATTGCAGACACCTATCACTTCAAGTGTTATATTGGTATATTTCCATATACATGTAGATCTTGCCTTACAACTGTTTGTTTAGCAACCATTCAAAATTATAACAGCATTGAAAAAGTAACTTATGACCATTATTTTACACTTATAACTTTTGCAACATCCCTAAGATCAGGTCATCAAAATTTGGATACTTGGAAACTGACTCATATTTATGATGATTGCAGTGAATGATCACCTTCTGCAACCTTCTGACAAGCAAAATCAATGGGGAAGCCAGATTCACTTAACAACGATGTTACTAACTTAATAACTGCAGAGATTCACTTAACAACCGTGGCAAGAAAGGGTCATAAAATGGAACAATACTCATTTAGCAATTGTCTTGCTTAGCAACAAAAATTTTGGGCTTGATTATAGTTGTAAGTTGAGGACTACCTTATAATATTAAAGAAAAAATGAGTCTGACATACTGTGCTTATCAATGGTGGGATTTTAATAACAACAATCAGTTCTCTAGCTGGGTAGGCGTGGCTGGTTGGTCATATGACTGGGTGGATGATGTCACTAATTACATCCAGCCCTGCCTCCCAGCCACGTGCCTCAAAGGCAGAGGTTGTGACTAATCCCACCACTGGCTGGTCACACCCTTGCCCATTTTTGGCCTGTTTTTTTTGCCATTTGGGGGGCCATGTTCAGGCCATTTTTGGCCCCAAAACAGCCTGAAAATGGCCCAGAAAATAGGCTGAAAAACAAATGGGGGCAGGGCAAGCCAATGGTGGGATTTGCTGATTGACCAAACCGCACAGAATCTTAACTACCAGTTTGCTGGAACCAGTGTGAACCAGTGGCAGCCCACCTCTGATGTTTATGCTATGCAATGCTCAAAGGTTTAAAAGTAGAGTTGCCAACAAGATACTGTAAATATGATGAATCAATGCCAGATCTACAATTTCTTATGTTAAGAATTTTTCTCTGCCTTTCTACCAATCTGGACCCAAAAGTCAATTTTGTGACACATAATCCCATGTCTTCATATATATGTCCAGGAGATTGAAGGGAAGTTAATTTCTGCTGCTGCTATCATACTGAGCCAAACTATATGTCTTGGGGTTATTTTCTTGAAGCTGCCACAATCCTGAGCCTTCTGGGGCTGGGATGGCTAGCAACTTGGGGATACTTCCAAAAGCTAGAAATCTGAATGTGATTCAAAGTGCTAGCAACTGGCCCTTTAGCCATGCTCTGGGCAATTTTGTAATGACTCTGCCACTGCCTTCTGTGGCACTCTGCTCTTGCTGATACCATTCATTGATTATGCCAGTGAGTCCTCATCATCACTACTTTTTCTCTTCTGCTTTTTTTGGTCTTTCCTCTGGTGTCAGTTGCAATACCCCTGACTGGCTTCTGATACTCCTTGTCTGCCATGTCTTCAGTCTTTTATGTTCTTGGTTCTTTCTTCTCAAAATGCTATTGTGTGGCCTCCTGTAGCCAAGTCCTTTCATTAGGGCCAGATAATCTCATCCAGAAAGACGGGGCCTTAAAATTACACAGGGTGGGTGGCACACATGTGTTTCTATCACCATGCATCCCTTTTTTCTGCACCCTGGTTGGTATTTGATGCATACACACACTTCCTTGCATCATACAACAACATGGTATTGAGCACACATTCATAATCTCAACATCTGTAACATAACCACAAGCATTCCTGATACTTTTCTCCATAAATATGTTAAACAATTATGTCCATAAAATATATTAAACAATGAAGAGAGAATCCCACATACTTTTCTTATTTTCTTCTGTGTTGAAATATTTACTGAGCATCCTATCTATGGTCATGCATGTTTTACTTCCATAATATATGCCTTTGTTTGTACTTCTATCTGTGTAGTCTCGGGAGCAAAGACCTATTTTTCTTGCATCCCATTCCTCTTGACCCTTATTCATGCCAAATAAATTATTTCCTCAATATTATCTGAGGCAAAGCATGAAGGTTAATGCGGTGGAAGCAACATCTCAAAGTATGTCCTGGCAGAATACTAGGAAGACTTATTTTGCGGTCAATACTCTGAACAAAAATTAAATCAGGGCATGGTTTTCAGCTGTATCCAGAAGGTTTTATGTGATGGTGGTTAGTGAAAGAGGCTTTAATAAGGAGGGTGTGGTGATTAATTTTGTGGAGACATGGAGTGCTGACTGCAGTTCTAGTGGCTTTCATGGTTTTGCTCAGGGCAAAAATCTGGCAAGAAAACCCAACAATCAGGCAATCAGTAGACTTCACAGAAGGATCCAGAGCAGCTGCAATCTTGGATCATGGTAGGTGTACTTGGGTAGAAGTTGCAATGAGTCTGAAACAGAACACTGGGAAATGTTATAACATTAAACGTGACTTCTATTCACTGTAAAATTGCTCTTGGTTTCAGAGAGCATATATGATTTCTCTCTGCTTCTTTTCTTACCCAAGGCTTCTTCTTCCGTCTTTGGTTCCCATGAATGTAAACAGGCTATTAAGGGGAATCACTGCCAAGCTTGAAAATGCAGCAGGCTATCAAAGTGTGGAGAAAGTGATTACTCATCTGGCTTTGATTTCTATCATCTGTTCTGACAAGCAAGAAAGAACTGCTCTGTCCACCTATAAAAATATTCATTTTCATGTTTTAGTTTTTGTACATAAAAGTAAATCTTGAGTCACACATTCACTCTCTTTCTAAATGTGGTTGGAAAATTAAGCAGCCTCACAGAAGAAATGCATAAATACACATACCATAAGCATCCACTTCCTTAAACATATTGGCTCTTATTTTTTACATTATTATCTTATATTTCCCTCCAAGGATCTGAAGGACAAGATACACTAATTGTATTTGGATTGAGCAACTTTGGGCCAGTTGTTTTCTCTCAGCCTAATCTGCTCCATGGTTGAGTAGAAACCAACCCAGTGCAACATTCTAACCATGACATCATGCTAGCTCTCTAGCAAAGGATCCTTGGAAATAGTCCATATTCTTACTTTATTTCTAGCTGTTTATTTAATCTGGGATGCCTCCAGGATTTGGCACTGAAACATTTGATATTCTTTTATGAACACCTGACCCACAAATACAGGTGCACCCAACATACACAATGTGTTTCTGCATTCAAGGATTTTCGTCTTTTATTGTTGAAAGAATGATACAAAGAGATACAAAGCTTTTATCTTTGAAATAAAGATATAAAATTTCCAGATATGTGAACTGACATACCTCTGCCAGGAATTTATATATGAATTGGGACCATTACAAAAGGTGTTTCAGACAATAAATGGACAACCTACATGTTATAGATTACTTTATGAAATATTTTTGAAATGTATTTCAAATCATTTGAAAATTTTCTCTTTAGTCATTTCCTCCCCCCCACCTGATTATTCTTAAAGGGCTGCAAAAATATGAAAGGTCTGGTTTATTCAGTGTTTATTTCACTGCCGTAGATGTTATTTTATTTTTATGAATCACAATAAACTGTTTTAAGACCATCAAAGGAACAAATATTCCAGAAATTTTAGGATAGAGCAGAAGTTTCAAAAGAGGTACCCATATTTTTCCATTAAACTCTATAAGAATTCACCTAAATCATTTTTATTTGTGTTAATTATATAATTAAAGATATTAGTGGAAGTCCAGTTTCCCTGTTTTATGCCATTTCTCTTATCATTTACATATAACTTCACAGAATATTGCTTAATTGGATGTTTACCTTTCAAGGGCAGGAGAAGCTGCTTCCACTAGATTTCTCAATAATCATAAATAGTGATATTCACTAAGATCCAGAAGTGTTGGGGGAAAATGCTGTGCTCAATCTCTACTGCATTTGGCAAACTCAATCCTTGGCAAAAGGAAAAATAAAAACTTTCAAGGAAAAAACACATCAAGCCACACTTGTAGTTCATGCAAAGTACATTGCTATCTACCAACCAGCCCTTCTTTCTCGTGTACTTAACTTTTTTTAAAAAAAAAATATCCCATCTAGCTAGCTTCTTGGATGAGAAGCGAAACGTCTTCGGAGAAAAACCAGAAAGTCCAGTTACCTCTTGAAAAAGCACTTTGGGGACAATCATGAACTGGATAACTGAAAATCTCCATAGTCAAGGTGGCAAACATTCCTAATTCCTAATACACCTTCCTTCTCCTATTTTCTCTACAACAGACCTATGAGGTGAGTTACACTGAGAGAGACTGGCTGTCCAGGAGTCACCCAGATGGCTTTCATGTCTAAAAGGTGACTAGAACTCACAATCTCCTGGTTTCTAGCTTAATGCCTTAATAACTAGACCAAACTGACTCTCAACCCACAAAAAAGTGTTTGAACAAACAAAGGATTTCGGAAACTACCCAAAGCCAAAAATATATTATATTCCAGTAATATATTCTAGGAAATTAACCAGCATTTCTAAACCCCACAGCTTTGGCTTTCATCATCAACAACTGCAAGAACTATTTTTCCCCCTTAATCTTCAACTTTCTAAATGAAAGTCAATGGCCAAATGTTTGGCAGTCTATTGTATCCTCATTAGTGGAAGATGGGGAATCAAGACAGTTCTTCACTTCAGCCATGGAAAGAAAAAGCAGAATTGAATTCTACTTCATTTAACTGAGCAATATGGGAATAAAAAACTAGCCTCTAGCCAATGTCCCACTTCGTCCTTGCCTTGTATTCATTATTCACATTGAGTAAGAAAAGGAAAACGTACTATGATGGAATGTAGTGAGAAGATGGATCACTGGGAAGGATAGGGTACAATCCAGAGGAGGCAAGTCAGCTCAGATATTATGTGTAAGAGAAACAAGATAAAGACAGCTCATCCCTAAGAGTTTCCAGGAGATATTGTATTTGCATATAATAGAGTCTTCAGTCTGGCAAGATTTTTTCTGTAGATGTGAAACAATGAAGAACTCAATCCATGTGTCATTGTTTTGATAGGTGTCTGGTTTTGGGCCAGACACCTACAAAGCCTACTGCAAGGACGGTGACATGTGACATGCAAATTAAATAAAGAAGAAAGGAAACAAATCACTTATTGAAATAGGCAGCAAAAGAAATTAGTGAAGAATTTTCTTCTCACCCACAAGCATCAACTTTTAGCTATCTGACCCACCATTTTCATCAGCTCTTCTCCATTTGATCTCATCAAAAAAGGAATTAAAGGTGGCCACAAGAAAAAAGATCCTGTTGGGGAATGACTTCCCAAAGGAAGCTACCCGGTATCTGCATTGTGGACTTTTTGCCATCTCCGTTTCAACAGTTTAGAAAATAATTTTAGAGTTACTTAATATAGGCTTGTCACTGGCAAGCCCTTGTAATCTTCGTGGACTGTCTAGTTGGTTTTTAAATCTGCATTTTCTGTTTTCTTTGTATTATATTGTTCTTTTTTATAGCATATATTTGTCATGGGATTGTCAAGGGAATTCTGGTCGTTGGATAGTTTAGAATGTAAATAAGCAAGTAAATAATATGCACTTGGCTCCAGTACTGTGTCTTGTTACTTAGACAAATGGGAGATGTGTGACTATGAGGCCAAAGAGAAAAGAAGAAGTGTCACTTTTATTGCTTTGTTTATTGCTTTGTAATAAGTAACTCAGTTACTTATTAACAATATTGCTATCCACTTTTAACCAAACAGTTTGCATAAAATATTATAGTAAATACTACAGAGTAGCAAATGCAATAAACATTAAAACATTAAAGGTTCAAAACAGTACAGCTCATGTAAAATCTCTTTCTGTATCATAAAATCTGTTCCAGGAGCCAATACCATTCTAATTAAAAAGGATCTTTATCTGGCTATTTTAGATTATTTAGATTTCAAGAATGTTTATGAGACTATATACAGAGATATTTTGGGCTACATTTTTTTCCAGAGAGATTGTATGGCTAACAAGGGACCATTCTTTGCAAGAAGGTTGGGCCTTAAAAAGCAAGACAGAAAGAAAATCAACTTATTTGAACTATGGTGCTGGAGAAGGCTTCTGTGTATTCCTTGGACAACAACCAACAAGCAAGTAATGAAGCACACAACATCAGGCATGTAACTGAAAGGAAAAAAAAAATCACAAAACTGGATCTCACTTATTTTGGCCATGTCATGCAGAGAAATTCACTGGAGAAAGCAATTATTGGAAGAGTTAGTGGTAAAAGGAAATCAGGCAACCAAAGAACACGGTGGCTAGACATCATCAAAGCTGACACCGGCCAGAGTATAGAAAAACTTTAAAAAGCAGTGGAAGATTGGAAAATGTGGAGAGGCTTGGCCCACAGAATCACTAAGAGTTGGACATGACTGAATGGATACCATCATCATCATCATCATCATCATCATCATCAAGATTCAAAAAAAAATTTATACCAGTTCTGTGGGCACGGCTTGGTGTGCCTGGCAGGGGAAGGATATTTTGAAATCTCCATTCCCACCCCACCCCACTAACTTGCTTTGTAGCTTTGTTCTCCTGTGCAGGGCAACCAAAGAAGACCCAGCTGATCAGCTGGGACTTGGGAGGCAGAAAATAGATGGGAGTGGGACCAGTCAGAGATGGTATTTGCTGGTTCTCGAAACTACTCAAAATTTCCCCTACTATTTCCCCTCCAGAACTGGTCAGAACCTGCTGAATACCACATTCTGAGAAGAAGAAGAAGAAGAAGAAGAAGAAGAAGAAGAAGAAGAAGAAGAAGAAGAAGAAGAAGAAGAAGAAGAAGAAGAAGAAGAAGAAGAAGAAGAAGAAGAAGAAGAAGAAGAAGAAGAAGAAGAAGAAGAAGAAGAAGAAGAAGAAGAAGAAGAAGAAGAAGAAGAAGAAGAAGAAGAAGAAGAAGAAGTAGTATTATTATTCCAATGGCTTGTCCACACCACACTAATTTAAAAGGGGGCACAGGGAAAGGCAGAAGAAGAAGAACAAAGTTTTTTTTCTTTAAAAGAATGTGTTTCAAACCTGCAAACTGCTATTTACAGAGCAAGTATCATAACCATTGTTTTATTACAGGATCTCTGGCCAATGGGATGGTAAGAAAGGAAATTTTATTTTAAAGCTGGTGTAAGAGTATGTGGGAATGACCTTGGGAAAGAGACCAGGCAGACCAGATAAGATAAAACTGGGTGTTTCTTGTCTAGACTACCTCGCAAGGCTGACAGCTAGTTTTTGTCTCTGTATTTTTTATATTTTGATGAGTTCACTTATGTACATGTGTACATATGTATATCATGTATATATGGTGGCAGGCCACAAGAAACACAATTGGCAACTGCTGAACAGAAAGATAGGAAGAGCAGAAATATATGCAAGCTGTATCCAGCTACATGCTAAATCACTTTATAAGAACCAATGGACTACTCACATGTATTAGATTGAATTTTATCAAGTCCCATTTATTTATATGCTCTTCTTTCAGAATTATACATTCAGAATGGGTTCCAAACAGTACCTTATATGTCCTAAGAATTCAGTTCAATAACAAATCATTAACGGAGTCCTGCAATACATGTCAGCCAATGGTGCAGCATTATGCAATATCTAACAGCTCATTACCTTAGAACAACCAATAACTTTATAATTACAACATTAAATAGAAAGTCACAATTCCTCTGTTAAGATTCCGGTGAAGAAAAGTATTCGTCTGCAATGAGCTGCTTTTCAGAAAACTGGGGAAAGAAAATTGTTTAAGCTTATTCGGTAGTTAGTGATCATTTCACATAGAACACCCAATTCTATGTGTGTGTGTGGGGGGAATGCAAAAAATAGTTTTGTTGAAGCTTGCATTACTGTTTCAAAGTGAACTTAAATGATTTGAATGCAAGACAGTGGGGCATGAGGATATTAGTATGGCAGAGAATATTATAGGGTCTCTTAGGTCATATCGCCATGTAGCAGGCAAGATTCCCTACTCTCTGAACAACTGATAATTGGCAAAGCTTGGTCAGCTAATGCTTTGAATGAAATCCATGTGGAATTTTGAGATATGGGAATATATGATGGCTTTGAAGGGATGCATTACTAAAGGAGACAATTTTCTGCAAGGAGCATTTTTCTAATGCAAGAGCACCAATTACAACTTTCTAATTTGAGTGGCCTTTTCAACAGATGGTGTTCAGCCAAAGATGGATCATAGAAGGGATTCCTTGCCCTAATTCTTGATTTCAGTCTGTTGGCACTATGCCATTTCAACATACATCAAGGGAGTTTGTAACACAGACTTCATATATGAAAGCTATACTGATTTTAACTCTTAACTTTATCAAGAGTAGAAATTTGTACAATCTCCTGCTTTGAAATTATTTTTACATCCATCCATCCATCCATCCATCCATCCATCCATCCATCCATCCATACATACATACATACTGTTCCGAATCGTATTGGCTGACAAAATATGTGAAATGTAGCCATAAACGGCTCTGTGATCTGGAATTACTTACTACTAATCAGAACCAACTTTGCAATCACAAAAATCCAAGACTTAGTACTTTGGCTCACATACAACCAAGAGAGGCTGGACAACAGTAACTTGAAGTATTTCCCAACAAGGTAAAGTTAATAGCAGAATACGGCCAAGAATTTCAACATTTATGGAGGAGTCTTAAAGACTTAAAGTCTTAGAGAACTGAATGTTTCAGACATTTCAAACCTGACAACAGTTGAAGAACAGTGGTATAATTCTTTGGAAATATATTTTATAATTTTAAAGAATGAACACTTTGGAAATTGGAAAACCAGTTGCAACTATCAACATCTTTCAATCCAGGCAGTAAAACACTCTAAGATAGTCGTGGCTAACCTTTTTGGGCTCCTGTGCCGAAAATTGCATGCACGCTTGCGTGCCAGCACCCAGAAGGCAATGTGCATGCCCCACCAACACGCCCCTTGCACATGCATATGCGATATCCCCCACCGTCCCCTTACCTGCACTGCACATGTGCATGCCTCCCAGCTGATTTTCAGCCTGTTTTAGGCCTTTTTCAGTCTCCTACAGGCTTAAGGGAAGCCTCTGCAGCTTTTGGATGCCAAAAAATGGGCCCATTTCGTCACTTCTGGTATTTCTGGAAATACCAGAAATGATGAAATGGGCCTGTTTTTCAGCCTCCAAAGGCTACACTGAGCTTCTCTCAAGCTTCTGGGAGGCCGAAAAAGGCATAGAATGGGCCGAACATCAGCTGGGAGGTGCATGCATGTGCAGTGCAGGCAAGTTTGGCTGGGGTTCATGTGCCCGCACAAATGGTTCTGCCTGCCACCTGTGGCATGCATGCCATAGGTTCGCCATCACAGCTCTAGGAAAATGAAGCATGCACATTACATCAAGAAATAAAAAGGTAACACCATTAAGGGTGGCTCTTTTCCTATAACATTATATCAAATTAAGTTCAATCATCAGTATTTCTTTATGTAACTAGCTATCAAGTTTAGAAAACTTGTTTGGATCTTCACTTTTCAATCTGTTCCCTTCTCCATCAACCTATAACCTCTGACAACTTACTCCGGACCAAATGTGGGTCCCACTAACTGAGAAAGATTTGTCCAGTCTAATATTCTAGAAGAGAAGAAGAGAAGGCAGGGCTGAAAAGTAAGCATATAGTGTAGCCATCACATCACATGAATTTCACAGACATCTCCCAGACTATTCTACATTGTCTGAGTCCTTCCCGACTGAAACTGAGAACAAATAATAAAAGGAAAAAAGTTCTGCCTTGCTTTCTTAAAATATACACACAAACTTACTGTGTACTGCTTTTTTTTTAGATAGTAGCTTCCAGCCAATTAATCTAAGTCTAGATGTCCCTTTTTGTGAAAAGATGACAACTTCAAAAAAGGCGACTTTAGACAAATACCAGTGTTTGTGTGCTGTGGAGCATTAACTATGTGAGCTATATCACACATATCAGCAGATTCTAAGAACAATGTAAAAAGTAACAATTTCACAGAGGTTGCAAAAATAGTTTTACATGATGGATTTATTATCCAACAATGTAGTTAATAGTTTGAATGAAGCATGATAGATTTTTACAAGTGTAAGAGACATATAACACATGATGCGCTCTGATAAACTGAGAACTGAGAGAATTGTGTATACTATTGCCTTGAGGGGGGATTTATTTTCAGCGTATCACTCGAATCTATTATGTATTCCACATGCACAATGTATAAAGTAGATCAATTGGCTCTTTCTGAAAGCTTTTTTATTTCTTTTCAAATAGATATATCTGCCAGATCCACAGGTATAAAATCTTGGCTCACATATCATAATGGGAAAATTCATCAAAATAGAGTATTTCTGAACTACAATTCCTCAAGTACAAGTCAAGTGATGCACAAGCACCATCATACTTTTTATTTTCTGAGTTACTATGAATATTTTTAAAACAATTTATCTATCTCAAAGGAGTGGGAGGAAAAAGCCATGCCTTGTGAGATAGGTTGGTTTTGGTTAAAAGATTAGAGCTTCCACTTGGTTCCCTAATTTTCTGTTTTTTAGAAAATAAGTCAAGTCTTTTCACTGTCAGCTACTTCATGGGATTTTTAACTGGTTTTATATTTACAGAGTATAGACATCAAATCTAATCTTTATGATTACAAGTAAAACCATGGAAAGAGTGCAGAGAAAAGCAACAAAATGACTAAGGACTGAAGGCTAAAACATGTGAAGAATGTTGCAGGATTTGGGTTTGTCTAGTCTGATGGAAAGAAGGACTGGGGTGACACGATAGCAGTGTTCCTATATTTGAGGGACTGCCACAAAGAAGGGAGGGTCAAACTTTTCCAAAGCACCAGATGGCAAGACAAGAAACAATGGATGGAAATTAATCAAGGAGAGAAACAACCTGGAATTATGGAGAAGCTTCTTAACAGTCAGGACAATTAACCAGAGGAACAGCTTTCCTTCAGAAGTTGTGTGTGCTTCAGCACAGGAAACTTTTAAGAAGAGATTGGATATTCACTTGTCTGGAGTGATACAGGATTTCCTGCTTAAGCAGGGTGTTGGACTAGAAGAGCTACAAAGTCCCTTCCAACTCTTGTTATCCTGTTATTTTATTTTAAATTAAAACCACCCCAAGGCATGACCAGTGCCCAGTGCACTAAAAGCACAAACACTAAAACTGAACAATGTAAAATTATACAAAATGAAAAGTCAAAAAGAACTACAAAAATAAGTACAAGAATATAAAATCTGAGCCACATAATAATTTTAAAGTAGAAATTGACATGTATACAAGACATTTTACTTTAATTAGTCTGTAGGGAATTTTTAGTCTGTAGGGAATCATATATATATGATATATATATATATATGTGTGTATATGTTTGTGTGTGTTTTCTTAAGTTTTCTTAAGTTTTCGTGGGTATCTTTGTTTGGGTATTTTCCCATGTCATTATAGTTGGTGCTTTTAAAGTTGTAGCAACGCTTCAGCAGAATCTCATCTGCCATCATCAGGCTACTGTATTGTGTTCGTCTGTGAGTCAGACTTCAGCCGTTTCTATTTTAAATTTGGTGTTAGCCTACTGCTGTGCCAGAATGGTTTTTTTCTTGCACAGCAGTTGGCTAGCACCAAATTTAAAACAGAAATGGCTCTGAAAGTCTGACTCACAAACGAACACTATACAGAAGCCTAATGATGGCAGATGAGATTCTGCCAAAACGTTGCTACAACTTTAAAAGCACAACTATAATGACGTGGGAAAATACCCGAACAAAGCTGAATACCATATATATCTACCCCAAATTATATATTGATTTTATCACTTATTCAGGTTTCAATAGTTTCATCTCTAATGGAGGATAGGATATATGATTCCGAAATTAAAAGGATGCAAGTTTTTGGCAAGGACAGTGAGGCAGGCAAAGCAATGAAGTGGATTCTAAGCACATCTCATTTCAGGCTAGCTCTGCATGTTGTAATAATAAATGAACAACCCTAATAAGGCAAAAAATGTCAGATACAATAATGAAGCCATAATAGCAGAGCACACTGAATAACATATCATGTTCAGTCTTTCAAAACTGTACTTTTCATTCATATAAATTGAGAGGAGAAATCTAGCTGCCAGACTGTTATTTTTATTTACTTACTTACATGTTTGGGGTAAAAAAATAAAATAAAAAACAAGCCTCCTCTAATTATCTCTTTTGTATGAGCAATCATTACTGGTAATATAGATTGTTGTGATTTACAGTTTCAGCACTTTCTTGGATCATTCAGGTGTATCCAGCACAACATTACTTCCTCTGGATTTTACAATCTACTGAACCGAGTCCATGCAATCTTCACTGAAAGCTGAAAGAAAGTAAGGATGTGAATACAGTTTGAAAAATGTGTTTGGGGGTTTGTGTATTTTACTGCTGTTACATTTACAACATTTAAAATTTATTCAGGCAGGGGAAAGAAGTTCTGCAAGCGGTTGGTCTGTGTTCACTCAATAGAAACTTTCAGTTATTTTAAATCTTTCAATGATATCTGACATTTCATCATGGTTAAACACAGCTAAAGTATGACTCTCTAAGATAGCTGATTTCTGATTGGTTCTTTCTTAACTTTCTTATCCTAAAAAAATGATGATAAAGACAAAGTGATTTGTATTCCTTTATCCATCCTTCCATCCATCCATCCTTCCTTCCTTCCTTTTTTCTAATGTTGGAAGTTAAAACCCACCCCTCTCCTAGAAAAATGAAATATTTTAGGATATACTAAAAAAGCAGAATATTTACCCTAAAAGAAAAGTAAAAACTCAGAGAGGCAGAAACTCAGCCCCGCCTCTTGTTAATGGGCCAGTCTATTCTACATAACAAAGAACTACCTCCTTCAGGCAGAGCCATTCAATTGTCCTTCATTGCACCACCCACCAAGTTTCAACCAACCAAACTTAGCACACAGACAATCTATAGAGCTAGCTATGACCTCTAACAGCCACCAATCAGGATATTCTTCCTATGCCCCAGGAAGTTCAAAGCTCAGAGAGGGCATAAAACCCAGAGACTCTCAGCATCTCCTCCCTTTGTTTGCCCAGGATCTCCAAGCCATGTGATCCTATTAATCAATAAACCATCTTTCCAAATGGCTTCCATGTTTCCAGTGTCTTTTTCCCTATTTGGAACTGAACCCAGAAAGATATTTCTTTCAACACTAATGTGAATAATTTATGTATTTAAAAGTGGAAAATTTGGAAAGGATCTAATCATATCCTATGTTTGCATTTGATGACATTGTATCAACACCTTTAAGTGACAAGTAATTTACAATAGAAGCATTGCCACTTCTAAATGTCGCTTTTAAATAACTTCTTCCAGAACATAAGGGAGGCACAACAAAGGAAAAGTTTCATGAAGTGCTAGCATCTCACTGAAAGCAGTTTTCAAAAAGTTTTTTTCCCAAACTTCTGGATTCAAGTACAATGTTTCAAATACTTTTGTGTGGTGAATATTGAACATAGCCCTTGGGATATGCTTCATTGTCAGGCAAGAGTTAAAAAATGGAAAGAGCTTTTATTTTTCTAATTCTCAATGTTTTCAAACAGAAAATTATTCAGAGGTGCAATCTTACTGATATGTTATATTGTGTTACAAAGCCAGAGAGACAAACAAAGAAAGGGAAATTATTTGAAGTAATAAGTGAAAATTCATTAGCAAAAGTATTTTATTCTTATTAGTGGCATACTTTCGATTCTAGCAAAATAGTAGTCTAATGCCGCATTGATAAAATGAGGCCTCACTGAATACTTTCTTATATCAATCTCTGTATACATGATCATGGTGTTTGTAGTAGTGGTGATGGTGATGATTATTCCATTTTAATACCTATAAATCAGTTGCAGTTGTCCCTTGATGACTGTGGCATTTTATCAAGACACTGCTGTATGAATTAATGACATTTCAGAACAATTGACTGTTACCTCAGGCTTAGAAGATTAAGGCAAAAGATATCCCCTAGCTTCCTGACTCAGAGCAGACCCTTTATACCCTCTCATCCCATGCAATATAAAGAATCAGAGTCAACTGTGGTGTAGTGTGAAGGAGAAGATTCACTAAATTTGAACTTTACTGAACTATGTTCCATTCTTAAATTAATGTCCATTAAGTTTTCAGACATCCATTCTTTCCTCTCCAACTTCTTACTCCTCGGAATATCCCATCCAACAGGTTTCCCCAACCCATTGTGTCATATTTGATCTTTGGAAGATCTATAAAGGGAAAGAAGGCTGAGTAGATATATTTCCTCCAGTTCTATTCTGCATGTCTAAATCTAAATCACATTAATTAATGTTCTTCATTTGTCAGAATTCATACATTCAAATTTATGTTTCACATTGATTGAATTGAGATTTAGTTGCACTTAAGGTAGGTTTGTTGAAACAAAGGACCAAATTAATGTAAAAAATTCCAGGCTTTTTCTAATTTAATGTTTGAAAGAACCAATCCATCACTGAACAGTTTATCAGTGGATCAGTTTAGATCTTAAAATGCTTGTGAAAAGGATTAAAATGTCACTGTGACCCTCTCTATAGAATTTCAATCAAATTATTAGCTTCCTAATACTTGTAATTTAAATAAAATTTCAATATCTCCTCACAAAGTAAGGTAATATAGATTTATAATTTTTTTATAGTTTTTGTATATCATTTCAAACAATAAACAAGAGTGTAAAATATTGAATCAATGCTACTGTCAGGTTGAAAGCTACTGAATATGAGACCACAGATAAAAAATAATTCATGGATATCCAGAATTAGTTAAGTGCTCTCAGGTAAGTTAAAAGCTAAGTTTAAAATAACATGGGTTTTTTTCCCATAAAAGGAGATAGTATGAATAATTACTGTTCCAAAGTCCATCCCTCTGTTTAGAGGCAACATAGTGGAAAATTGTATTCAAATTCTAACCTTTATAAAGTGATCTTAACCTCACAAAGTTTTCTCAAATGCAAAATTAAGCCCTAACTACTCCAAATTTGAATTTCTTCTTGGGAATTCAGTCTCAAAAACAAAATGCTCTATGTATAACATTTTCAAGATTAACCTGATGGATGATATTGTGTGACATCTTTCAGCAACTCGACAGTTGCCCTGTGAAGAATACATTACAATAATCTAAGCAGATTGAGTAGTAAACGGTTACTGAGCCTGTGACAGTGTGATCACATCATGAAATAGAAATGAAGTTATGTTTGTCAATGCACACATTTTCTGTCTTTCTCCACCTAGAATTTTTCCAAAATGAGTGAGCCTCAGCTTGCAGAATTGTCCATTAATGGCCATGGCTCCCAGGAATTCTGAGAATTTACATTCACATCACTCAGGGTGCCCAGGCTGGAGAAGGTTGCAGTAGATTTTTAGAAAGACCACCCAAGGTTTCAATTTGACTCTTTATCTTAAAGGCATATTGTTGAAATAGATTTTAATACCACTGCATTGTTCCACTTTCAAATCATTTTTCAACACATTTATTCATGGCCAATCTACTTTAATAACCTTTTTCATGACAAATATTTTGGGTTTTTTATTCATATTCATCTTCCAGATATTAACCTGTTCAAATAACTTTCAGATTACGCGGGTACTATTAATATTTTTAAAATAGATACATTTGTGCATCTTGGGTGAGAAATATATATTATAAATTGTCAGAATAATGTTCATAGTCAGCCTGGTTTTGTAGTTAGTTTTGTCATCTTATAGCCCCAAAACAATGCATAAGAATAATTTGAGAGACTGCTTTACAAACATATTCCGGATATTTTAAAATAAAATAAATTATGTATCTTTTAAAATAAAATGAACTGTCTTTTTTATGACAGATATATGACCCAGCTTTGTTCAGGTATTTTCCCACGTCATTATAATTGTGCTTTTAAAGTTGTAGCAACGTTACGGCGGAATCTCATCTGCCATCATCAGGCTTCTGTATTGTGTTCGTCTGTGAGTCAGACTTTCACAGCTGTTTCAGTTTTAAATTTGGGGCTAGCTTACTGCTGTGCCAGAATGGTTTTTCAGGTCAATTTTATCTTTGGGGTTTCTTAGGATGGCTGCTATTTTCCTGTCTGTTTTGAAGGCAGTCTTGATGTGATATCTGTGTAGTATCTTACTGATTTTGTCCGTAGTACCTCTTATGTAGGGCAGGACAGCTGTTCCATAGGTCTGTCCATCTTCTAAGTCTCCATCAGTGTATTTTTATGGATCAAGCCGGTAATTTTGCTTTTGTGGAAGCCGTTAGCTGTCAGTACTTTAGTCAGGGTGCATAGTTCAGTCTTTATGTGTGTCTTGTCTGCCAGGCATTTGGTTCTGGCGATTAGTGTTTTGGCCACAGAGTTTATCTGTGCTGGGTGGTGGTGGGACTGGGCATTGAGGTAGCTGTTAGTGTGTGTTTTCTTCTGGTATATGGTGTGTCCTAGTGTGCCATCTGTTTTTTTTTTTGTAGATTAGTACATCTAGGAATGGTAGTTGTTTGTTTGTTTCCATTTCCATGGTGACTTTGATTTTGGGGTGTGTACTGTTTAGCTGTGTTAGGAAATTGTTTAGGTTTTCTTTTCCATGGGGCCAAATCACAAATGTGTCATCGATGTATCTTAACCATAGTTTGGGTTTGTGGGTGGCATTAGCTAGGGCTCTGGATTCGAATTCTTCCATGAACAGGTTTGCAATGGCGGGTGACAGTAGTGATCCCATAGGGGCTCCTTCAATTTGCTTGTATCTTTGTCCTTTGTATATGAAATATGTGTTGGTTAAGCAGTGTTCTGTTAGTTCCATGAGGTGTTTAGCTGGTTGGTATTTATTTTTGATGATTTCAAGAGTTTCTTTTATCAGGACTTGAGTGAATAGTGAAACCACGTCAAAACTTACAAGCAGATTTTCTTGTTCCACGTGTATAGATCTTTGATCATTTCCAAGAGGTAGTATGAGTTTTGTACATGTAAAGCTGCTGCTTCAGCATGGGGCTGTAGCTGCTTTGCTAAGTGTTTAGTTAGGTTTTGTGGTGCTCCTCTGGAGCTGACTATGGGTCTGAGAGGTATGCCTTCTTTGTATATTTTTGGGAGGCCATATAGTTTGGGGCATCTGGAAGATTTTTCTCTTGGGATGATTGTCTGTTGGATCTCTTTGCTCATGTGGCTGGTTAGAATTTTCTTCTTGGTTATTTTTTCCAGATATGTGGTTGGATCCATGTTTATGGGTTTGTATGTGGAGTCTTGGAGTAGGTCTGTCAAATTTGTTTCATAGTCTTTTCTATCCATTACTACTGTGGCATTACCTTTATTTGCTGGAAGTATGATTATGCTGCTGTCATTCCTTAGGTCTTGCAGGCCTTTTAGTTCCTCTTTGTGCAAGTTGCTTTTGGGTGGTTTGCTTGTGCATAGGATGTTAGTAACTTGGTGTCTTATTCTATCAGCTTCTTCTGTATTTAATTTAGTTAGACAATTCCACATATGATGGATTCTGTGAGGATTTTTTTGGATGCTATAGCATAATTGAATCCTTTGGTTAAGACATCTGTTTCTGTTTTGGTGAGTTCTCTGTTGGAAACATTATATACTAATTGTTTCAGATGTTGTTGTGAGCTGTTGGGGGCTTTCTTGTCATGTTCTAATTTCTTTAGTTTCTTCAAAAGTTTGTCATTTTTGCAAGTGGTTTCAGTTTCAGCCCTCCAAGTTGTAAGTTGTTTTAACTTGTCCCAAAGTAGAGGGTGGATTTTGCTGCTCAATTCCAGGTGTAGTGTTAGCAGATCTTTGTTTAACTGATCCAATTGGAATCTCTTTCTGTGGAGCTCGTTCCTGAGTAGAGCCATTTCAGTTCTTTTCAGGATACATTTAGTAGCTGCTGTGCTGTGATAAAATGTTAATTTGAAGCAGGTTGGTGTTGCATTGTTGTCTCTGCAGCTGCATAGGAATTTGAGGTCACATAGTATTCCTGCTCTTTTAACTTCCAGCTTCTCATAGGTTTTGGTCTGGCTGTTTATTTTCTCCCCGTAGAGGTCTGATATTTGTTTTCTTAAGTTTTTGCGGGTACTTACATATATGGTATTCAGCTTTGTTCGGGTATTTTCCCACATCATTATAGTTGTGCTTTTAAAGTTGTAGCAACGTTTCAGCAGAATCTCATCTGCCATCATCAGGCTTCTGTATAAAACGTTGCTACAACTTTAAAAGCACAACCATAATGGCGTGGGAAAATACCCGAACAAAGCTGAATACCATACATATAAATACCCGCAAAACTCCTTTAGTTGTGTGTGGCAATGTTCATTGGGCAGTTTACATGCAATAAAAAGAATAAAAGTTAATAAAATCAATATTAAAAATTAAAAGATGCCAATCAAAATGAAAAGCTCAATTCATTCATAAGAAAGCTTCAGTGTGTTCATGGATCAAAGATTTCAGATGAATCAATAGGAAAAGTTCACAACCTTGAAACAATATTACTGAAATCAATATTCTGTCAACATTGAATTGAATTGAGTTGTATTTTTCTCAGACTTGTTTACAAAACAATGTTTTAAAAGTAACATGGGTTGGAAAATGTCACCAGTATGATAATATTTAATATACACATACTGCATATATGTATTACTTTGGCTTTTCTCCACATACCATAGTGTTCTAGATCCATCCCTTTGTCTTATTGATATTTTTATTTATTTTTATCAAATGCAACAGATTTTAATTTTACAAAATTGGTTGCTTTATATGCACATTTTATGACCAATTGGAACTCTGTAAAGCATTTTGTATTTTTAATTTGGACATAAAAGCACTGTGCCCGCTATTTATACAATTAAAGAATTCACTCATATTCTAGTATTAGAGAGATAGAAAATTCCAGAATGTGTTCTGTTATGTCTCACCTTTACAAAGGAGGTGAGAAGTCCAAATTCCCACTGAATACAAACAAGCAAGCAAAACCAGTAATTATAGAGTTAATTCCTTGAGCCGATAAAGTTCTGGGCAGTCTCACACAGGCTGTCTGCCAAGTCTGACAAGAAAGCAGGAATATAAATCACACAAGCTGTCACAACACAGAATACTCTGGGGCTCCTCTGAATAAGTCACATGTTGTCCCGTACGAAACTCTCAGAGCAAACACGCCCACTTTTATTCCCTGTGGGGTGTGTCAGTCCCTCAGCTCAGTCTCTGATTCATCCCTTCCTCCTGCGTTGCAGCTCATACTTTTGCCTGCGACGCTGCCTCGCATCAAGCCAGCATTCCTCTGCTTGATTCTCAGTCAGAGACTCTGATATGTCCTCCTCCTTTTCCTGATTAGCCTCAGGTCTTCCCTCTCGGTTATCTGCCGACACCTGAGGCACAATCAGGGAGGAAGGCATTGCTGAAGAGGAAGGTCCTGGGGAGGAAGGCATTTCCAAATCCTCTTCTTCCCCATTGTCCAAGTCTTCGTCCTCTAACAAAGCAGGCTCAAACCTCAGAGCCACAACAGTGTTAGATCTAAAAATAAATTTTACTCATAGACATTTCATCTGATACTTACTCAGTTGATCAAATCACTTAATCTAGAAAATCCTAAGAATGCTATACCAAGTAAACAAATCACTTATTGATAAACCTCATTACATATTTGTCATGTTGTGTTCCACAATGACAGATGGCAGCTATTGGTCCTGGATGAATTTTTCAAAAAACAAAAATCAGATTCAGCTGAACTGGAGTTGGGGTAAATTACAAATGTATGAAATGCAGAGCAAAACAGAAACATGCATATTTCCTCTGTTTCAGAAACAATCTGTTACACACAGAGAGAGTATACTAATATCAGTAAATCAGTCTAGACAAGTGTTTCTTAAACTTGGCATCACTAAGACGTGTGGAATTCCACTTCCAGAATCCCCCAGTCAGCTGGTCTAAGACCTTTTTAACAAGCAAAGGGAACAGAAGCAATCTGTTACACACACACACACCAATGCCAGTAAATCAGTCTAGATGAGAGTTTCTTAAACTTGGCATTGTTAAGATTTGTGAACTTCAACTCGCAGAATTTTTCAGTCAGCTGGTCTAAGACTTCTGTAACAAGCAAGGAGAAAGAGCTACTACACAATATAGAAAAATGATTCCTTTGGACTTACTTTTTTTTTCTACCAGAAACTCATTATGCAGAAAAGGTAAAATGATCTTTAGGTTAAGCATAATTCATTTTTAATAAATTTAAATCTCATTTAAAATACAAATTTTATCAGTAAACCAGGTTCTAATTAACATTTATTAATATGAGAACATTCAATCTTTTTCACATGGACAAGATTTTCATGGGAAAATATTTTCTTTTTATTTCTCCTCTCTTCTTAATGGTTGTCTTCTGTCTTCTGAGGAGAGAGCCAGAAGAATCTCTACAACATTTTGCCAACATGTATCTATTCAAACATCAATATATGGGATGTAAATGGTTAACACTTCTAACCCTGTCACTAGGATCTCAATCAATCAGATGATGGAAGAGAAGGAGAGGGATAGAGAAAGAAAGACAAAAAACACCTAGTTAACCTTGAAAACTCTGGGAAAAACTAATCAGAATCCAACTTAATTAATACTTGTATGGAAGCCCAGGGCTGGAGGGTAGAGCGGGGTTCTGAAAAACCTGAAGTAATAGATGGAAAGTTATCCAAGAGAGATCCAAACCAAGCTAGAAGGAGAAATTTCCTGACAGTGAGGACAATTAATCAATGGAATGGCTTGTCTTCAAAAAATGTTGGTGCTCCATAACTGGGGTTTTTAAGAAGCAATCTGGAATGATATTGACTCTATATTTGAATCCCACTTCTGCCTCTGTATTTGTGTGTGTGTGAGGGGGGGGAAGGAGGAAGAGAGAGGTTAGATCAGATCTCTTCCTCCCTCTCCCTCCCTCCCTCTCTCTCTCTCTCTCTCTCTCTCTCTCTCTCTCTCTCTCTCTCTGTCTCCCACCAATGTCAGCAATCCACTGTCAGTCAAAATTCATATTAGTAATCCCCAGGATTTAAAATTATGAGTTTGGTGGTCCCTGAGGTCCAAAAGGTTGGCAACCCCTGGTATAGAGATTCCTGCTTAGGGGTTAGACTGGAAGACTTTCCAAGTCCTTTCCAACTCGGTTATTCGGGTGTTCTATTCTCTTATATGGGCAGTGCTATCTATTTCCAGATTTTTGCCAAGAAATTAAGATGAACATGAAGCTGCTCTGCCATTTGACAGAGACTTTAAATTTAGTGAAAGTACTCGCTTTGCTGGTTATGAGTGTTGCTGTATTTCCTTCCTTGATACTGTACTGACATTGTTAAGTGGCAGCTGAAATAAGGAAACACGCAATTGGATAGGAAGCCTAAGGAACTAGTCCATTGAGAATAAAAAGTAAATAAAATTCATATGTAATCAAGCAACCGGGAGGGCTTTCTTCTCCCCAGCTTTCCTGTCCACTGTTCAACCATAGCAATATTAAGAGAGAGTCACCTATTCCTCTTTTTTTTTGCAATCCACTGTCTAGAAACAACCTTATCATTTTTCTTTTATCATGCTGTTAACTTACAGAAACTAGACTTCTTCACTGTCCAGCACTGAATTAATCTGAAATAAATCTGAAATAATAACATAATGACCAGTGGATTTTTTTGCCCGATGATGAAAGAACACATCTTCATTTCTTAAATTCTGTGAGAGTCACATGAAGTTATTTCTTAGAGACAAACTTTTTTCCCTTGTCAAGACTGTGCATTAATTTATTTATCTAAGGGAACTCTACAGAAAATTGTATTTTCTATAGAAAGAAACTAAAACATTGATCAGGGATAAATGAAAAGATACTTAAGCCCTTTGAAGTTTTTATTCTATTAATTGTAAATTACATTCAAGGATTTCCTCTTTTGCTTAATCTGTGGTTGGTACATACCAGACTGCCTTCATGTGGGGATAATGATACATTTCTGTTTGATCTGTGGATGAGCAACGTGGAGAACTACTAGAAAAGAGCACTTTGTTTACTGATTAAATTTTCATAATGATTTGCATAAAACAGAACATCCTAAAAAGATTCTTAGTCTAAGCTTGTATCACCTTATAGCTCATGCTTTAAGAAAAATCTGTAAAAGCATCTCTTCAGTCTCTAAGGGCACAGAATGACCTTTAACTTTCTGTTATCTGTCATCTTGCTACTTCAGTTGAGTACCTATTTCAATATATATACTGAATATATTCAGTATATATCTCAGCTATAAGTTACGTTAGGAAAGTGAAGGAAATATTATGAAAGCTAACCTGTGTTGAATTTAGTACTTGAATCAGTGAAAATATGATATGTTAGTATGTGCACTAGTCTGAAAAGTAAAAAATCATATTGGTAAAAGGCAAAGCTATAGCAAATCACCTCTCTATTGCTGCCAAAGACCCTACATGACCTATGCATTGGGTTCAGATGATAGACCTTCACCATTTCAAGAACTACTAATCACTCTAATCAAATAATTTTGCTAAGCAACAAACAGCCTAATTTATTACAGTAATTACTAAACACACTGGTCAATTAAATTCACTAAATCACTGATTTTACTAATCAGATATTCAGTAATCACACTATATGCGCTAAACACTCAATCATACTAATCAATAAAAAAATAAATCAACTAATCATTTGATAAAAAAATAATTATTTTAAATAAATTGATCTGGAGATATCATTATCTAATCTTTGATATAGGTCTTGAGGTAGAAAGTTATAAGTTTTGAGATAATGAAAGTAATGAAGTAGTATTGAGAGTCAGTAAGTAAAAGGTTATTGCTTTGCTTAGCTGTTGCTGATATCTGAGAATAGGTTTATAACCCTTAATAAACTGGCAGAAGTTTTCCATCATTTTCTTGGGCTGGAGAAACAGCAGTTTCTTTGTGTCAAACAGGTTTTAACCTACTCAAGTTGTTGTCCTCTTTCCTCTTGAAAACAATCAGTGAGCAAGAGTTTACACTCTCTTTCTTGTTTTGTAGATTGAGTTTTTGATATAGTAAAGATGCAAAGATGCTGAAGGGGGGGAATCTCTGGCCCCTTCTTCAGCAGAGATTAACAGAACAATTCACAGTGAGGCAACAGGAAACTTTTTGTTTTTGTTTTCCCTTGATGAATGGGATTTCTGGCCCCCTCCTAATCAATTTAAATACACTGTCAAAGTTTGTTGCTTTTAAGAGAAAGAGGCACGTAGATAGTCTTGCACTGGCAATTCAAACAGTTTATATTTTTATTATGCCGACTCAGATTTGTTTTGAGCATTCACTCCTGGCTTCAATATACTTCTGCTTCTATCACAGGAAATAAAATTGCTTCCAATCTTCACAGGAGTTCAGTTATAACAATACTTCCCTACTTATTGGGAGTCCAAAGTTACTGTCCTTTTAAAGAAGGAGTTCAGATTAGCAATTTGGTGAAGAGGGAAGAGGGAAGGAGGGACAGCGGCGGGGGGAGCAGTCTGCTTCACACCCTGGCTGCAACCGTCTGAAGACCGACTCACAGGTCCTGGTGTTCACCGCCTTGCAAGGATGGAATGAATCTCACAGTCTCACCGCCCTGCAAGGATGATCATAGAGCCCCCGGTACTGGCGAGCCCCACCTCCTTACCTTCTAGTAGGGTTGGGTTGAATCGCTGATCGTTGAGCGCTTTTGAATAGAGTGCTTTTGAATTTAGTGCTTACTGAGGAATGAGCTCTTTTCTGGCGTGCTGGTCAAGGATGGGAGGAATCGGAAATCTCTGAGTACTTTTGAACTGAGCATTTACTGAGGAATGGAGCTCTTTTCTGGCTTGCTGGCAAGACTCAGGCATTAGGCTTTCCACCTCGCCGGCCGGACCCGCAGGGATTAGAGGGCTTGTCACCTGGCACTGCCCATGCCCACCGGAGCTCCTCACACTGCTGCTATTGCCGCCGCCATCTATAGATTCCTATATAAATTCCTGTTGGTATATTGTAAGCCAAGAATCCATTCTCACATATCGTCTAATGCTTATATATGGATAGAAACCTGTTTTCATTCAGGAGTATTAAAAGAAATGACTTTAAAAGTTCTATAATAAAAAAAATAGAATAAAATAAAATGATTACAGAATAAGCCTATTAAAATATGCAGTCATAATGTTTGAATTCTGCATATTTATCTAAGGTCTTTAAATATTTTTAAAAAAGTTTTTATTGGTTTTTAAAAACAAACATAAACAAACAAAACATAAAAACATCAAGCCATCTTCCATATGTATACATACAGTGTGCCGGATGGTTTACAAATTATTTTGTGCTTCCATTTTGTAGTCTTCAATTACAATTACATTGCATATAATCTCGTATTTTCAATCAAAAATTAAATACCTTAGTATCATTATTAATCAATCATTTGACTATACTTTTATTCATTCATGTTTTACAAGATAATCATAATTTACTTAGTTTGTTTTATAACAGTTCATATTATCACCCCAAATCTATCCTAAAATCATTTTGTAGATATAATAAGAAAGAAGTACATCTTTATATATTTATTATTTTCTAAAAGTCTACATATTTCATTACTGTACTTTATTGTCTAACCATTGATAGAAAAGATCCCAAATTTTATAAAATTGTTTATCCTTTTGTTCTCTAATTTCAAATGTCAATCTACTCATTTCAGCACATTCCAATATTTTCTTAATGATTTCCTCCTGTGATGGTGTTTTCTCATTTTTTCCAGTTTTTGGCAAATACAATCCTAGCCACTGTTAATACATTTACAATCAGATATTTCAAGTCTTTACTGTATATTTCAGGTAAAATTCCCAATAAAAATATCTCTGGTTTCAAGTCTATATGTTTTTTTGTCATTTTTTCCAACCACATGTGGATTTTAGTCCAGTATTTTTTAGCATCCGCGCAAGTCCACCTCATATGGTAATATGAGCCAGGTGTCTGATGACATTTCCAACATTTTTCGGATTTATTCTTGAACATTCTTGCTATTCTTGTCGGGAGGAAAATGCCACCTGTAAAACATCTTATACAAATTTTCTTTATATGCTGTTGGCATTGTCGTTTTATAATTTTGAGACCACAATTTTTGCCATTTCTCTAAATCAATCCCATATCCAAAATTCTTCCCCCAAGCAATCATAAGTTCTCTTAACTTGTTCTTCTTCTAATTCAATTTCTAATAAATATCCATACAATTTTTTAATCACCTTTTCATCAGTACCTGTCAAAAACTTATCTAAATCAGTCAATTTATCATAGAAAACTTCCATTTTAGAAACTTTATCATACCTTGAATGTATTTGCGCATATGAAAACCAATTCAGCTTTATACCTTGTTCCTCTAGTTTTTGTATAGATTTGAGTTCACCCTTTTCATTCAATATTTCACCATATCTAACTGTTGGTTCCTTTTTATATATTATAGATTACAAAAATGCTTCAATAGTCGATAGCCAGACTGGAATTTTCAAATAACATTGCCTTTTAGTCTTCTCCCAGTTTAACCACAGAGACTCCCATATATAATGTCTTCTAAAATACCCCTGTGTTTTAGTTCCTTTATACCATAAAAAAGCATGCCACCCCAACAACAAATCATGTCCTTCTAATGCCAGCAATCTAGTATTTCTTAGTGTTATCCATTCCTTAACCCACATCAGATTTGTAGCTTGATAATACAACTCCCAATTAGGCAAACCAAATCCTCCTCTAATTTTAGCATCTTGCAAACATTTTAACTTTATTCTCGCTTTCTTACCTTGCCATATATATTTCAACACAATTTTATTTAAATCTTCAAAGTAATCTTTTCCAAGCCCAATTGGAATTGTTTGAAACAAATATAAAATTCTGGGTAATATATTCATCTTGATTGTTGAAATTCTCCCTATTAGTGACAGTTCTAAATTTTCCCATTTAGCCAGATCTAGTGCTATCTGTTGTTTAAGTTTGATATAATTATTCTCTTTTAGTGTACTACATTTGCTGTCAAATATATCCCCAAGTACTTGATCTTATTCGTGACCTGAATTTTCAATAGGTCTGCCAGTTCTTCCTTAATAGCATATTCTTTGTCAAGATCTTTGTCTTATCTTTATTTGTTTTCAAACCAGCCAGCTTTCCATATGTTTCTATCTTTTCTATCAATTTTGGTGCTGTTTCTAGAGGGTCTTCTAAGATGAAAACCAGATCATCTGCAAATGCTTGCAGCTTAAATTCTTCCTTTTTGATTTTCATTCCTTTAATATTCTTTTCATCTCTAATATTTCTGTTTAGTACTTCCAAAGTTAACACAAACAACAAAGGTGATAGTGGGTACCCTTGTCTTGTTCCTTTTCTTATATTGATAGTCTGTCAGTTCTCTCTCTATCATTACCTTTGCCGTTTGCTTATAGTATATAGCTTCTATTGCTTGAATAAATTTTCTAGCAAAGTCCATCTGTTCCAACAGAAATAACATGAATCACCAATTCACATTATCAAATGCCTTCTGTTCATCTAGAAATATCAGAGCCATTTGTTTTTCAGGATGTGCCTCGTAGTATTCCAGGGTATCCAAGATTACTCTCAGATTGTCTTTAATTTGTCTCTTTGGCAGAAATCCATTTTGATCAGGATGAATAAAATTACTTAGATATTTTTTAAGTCTTTCTGCCAATATTGAAGTAAAGATTTTATAATCTGCATTTAGTAGAGAAATAGGTCTATAGTTCTTAATTTGTAATGGATCGGCCTCCTCTTTTGGAATAAGTGTAATATAGGCTTCTGACCATGATTTAGGTATCTTCTTCTTTAACATAACTTCATTCATAACTTCTAGCAATGGAAGATTCAACGATTCTTGTAATGTTCTATAAACTTCTGCTGGAAGTCCATCTGGGCCTGGTGCCTTTCCATTATTTTGCTTCTTGAGTGCTTCAGTTAACTCCATCATCATTGTATTGCTTTCTAATATTGTTTCAATCTCTTTAGGTATCTGAGGTAAATTAGCATTCTGTAAGTACTGTTTAACTCTTTCCTCATCAATATTCTCTTGCATATATAATTTCCCATAGAAGTCTCGAATGATTTCCTTCTTCTCTTTACTACCATAGCAAACTTGGCCTTGGTCATCTGTTAATTGCAATATTTTCCTTGATTCTTCCTCCTTTCTCAATTTGTATGCTAACCATCTACATCTTCAAAGTAGTTCTGTTTAGCACCTCTAATTTTCTCTGCTTATTCTTCTTTTTCTATTTGACCCATTTTATGATTAACTATATCCATTTTTAGCTTGATGTCCTTTTTCTGTGGCATTTTCTGTAGCTTTTTCAAGTCCTTTATCCTCATCCTCTAAGGCCTTAGAGGCTAATCTTTTCATAGTATTTCTTTTCCTTGTATAGTCTATTATGAAGCCTCTAACATATGCCTTCATTGTATCCCATACATTCTGAATTGATGTATCTTCTTTTTTGTTTTCTCTAAAGAAGAAAGCCAGTTCTTTCTCCATCCACTGTGTGAAGTCTTTTTCCTTTAAAATAGTGTTATTTAATGTCCATCTAGATCTTCTTTTTTGTCCTTTCCATTTAATTGTCATTGGATTGTGATCTGCCCAAGTACTTGTTTCAATATTTATTTCTTGAATATTAGTTATTAATTCTGTTGACATCCATATCGTATCTATTCTGGACCATGATAAGTGTCTATTTGAATAGAAGGTGTATTGTTTAGTTTTAGCATTTCTTTATCTCCATGTATCTTTTAAGTTTATTTCATCTATCATTTTAAAAAAAGATTTAGGGAGAGTCTTTCTGTTTTGCTTTATTGTTTTCTGTGCTGTATAGTCCAATTTATTGTCTACAATTCCATTAAAATCTCCCATCATAAATATATTAGAATAGTCCAGTTCAATTATTTTCATATGTAATTTTTTGTAGAATTCTTCTTGTTTGTCATTCAGGGCATAGATTGCAATCAGAAGCATTTTTGTATTATTTTCCATTATTCAAAGTTTCTTTGCTTTCACTTTTCCCCTCCTTTTCCAAGGAAAATATAATAAGAATTAATAAAAAGAAAAGAAAAATATATTTTAAAAAAGAAATAACTAAAAGGGAATCTCTAGCCTAAAATGTTACAAAATCAAAAAGGAGAAAAAAGAATAGATGGAAAAGAAAAAACCAGTCCAGTTTCAAAATATAAGATCATGTATAGAAAATCCAGCAATGAGAAAAAAACATTACTTTGACATTCCTGTTTAAAATCGCCGCTTAATCACTTCTGTCAAAACTTTTACAGATTCTTTCTTTTCCTTAGGGTGTCCTTTCAGATCGTAGAATAAAGAAAAAGTTCTCACCAAACTGGCACATTCTCTCTTTCTGTTCTCTTTCGTTTCGGAGCTGTCCCAACTTCAGCAGCTTTAATAGCTGCCTCTTTGCCGCTGGCAAGAAGAGCTTCTCCTGGATCTACCAGGGACTTTGTGGTATCCCTGGGATTGACAGGATGCGCTCTTCACTTTCACCATCTCTTCGGGACAGTTTAGATCCGATAGGACTGTCCAGGAGCAAAGATATCGGCAGCGATCTCAGACCTCCAAGATCGCATGCCGTATCGTCGTGACACCAGCTCCGTCCTTCGGTCTTTAAATAATTTTTATAGGAGGTGATTCAAATGTTCTACAATAAACATATTCAGAATAACAAGTGGGATGAAATTGCCCTAAGTGAATAATAAGATGAAACATGAAATATTAAAAAGATTTGTTTAGCCAACCAATGTGTGTGATTGCAAACAAAAACAAACATATAACCAACATACCAATGATATATGTGCGATGCAAAGATATAAGAGCAATAGTTCATGTATTGTTATTATAAACCAAACAAACACTTAATTTTGGGTCCATAGTTCTGAGTAATTTAAGTTGTTGTTAATGAAGGAAAATTGTTCATACTGAATGGACTTTAATGGCTCATAGTGACACTAAAACATAGACAGATTAATTGTTTAGGGGGTTCCACATATACCTGAATGCTTATAAAATGGTAAATGAGATACACAAAATGGCACTGATTTTGGCCTCTGCACCTGAAGACTGCTAAACTAAGGCCTGTTGGGAAAAGGAAATTTTGTCTTACACAGACTTCCTGATTTTCTTCATCCTTACTCTTATCTCTTTGGTATTAAACAGTTTATAGAAATTCTTCTGTTGTCACAACAGATGAGTAAATCCCTTCATTGTCATGTCACCATTTCTTAAAAGCAAATGGCCACACCATTTTTGCTTGCAGTTTCTGTATCTTTTTGTATGTCAAAAAGCTCTTACCACTAAATAGAGTTTTTAAAAATGCTATTTTTTCATAGCCTCTACTTAGTCCCAGATGTCACACAATGAGGCCTTAATTGGATTGAAGTGACTATTTGACATGCAGAACTGAGCTGTGTCATCTAGACTCCCACCGGTAGAGAACACTTAGCAAGTGACGGATGGAAGATAATGCAGATTTTAATAAAAGGCCATGGGTTTTCTGAAGTTCTACTGTGTAATTACCTGAAGTAGCAGGTGAGATGGTGCATGTCAAATAAGAAAATTACATTCTCAAAGTGAAAAGCACGGCACTTTGTGGGGGGGTGGAAGGAATGGGAAACGATAGCCCATACAATGCAAGTAATGTTTCATATCAGCATGGCTAGCCTTTTGACCTAAGATGTTATACAAAGAACTTCTTTGCATTGTGAATGCATTATATCCATGTATAATATATGCCGAAGGAATGGGTTTGCCCAATAATGAAACTTTTAAACAGGTATGGATAATAAAACTGAAGAATACTCTGTGGATTGCTAATGGATATGACTAAGAAGATACCAAAAAATCTGTCTTGAGTCACTAACATTTTCTTCCTTTGTGAAAAGGGTTTCTTTTTTCACTCTCATTCTCAATAATTTCCTTTGATTGACCATTTAAGGTTTTCTATTTTGGGGTTGTGGCCAAGAATTAGAGTCCGCTATGTATTTTCTTCCCATTACCATAACTTCCAGATCTGTCCCCCATTCCAGATCTGAAAGCCCAGGAAAGAATTTGCTTAAGCCATGACCTGAAGTTAAACTTGAGAACTAGGGGAAATTGGAGAATGCCAGAAAAGTGATACTAAGATAACACATCAGATCCTCATATACACGCACATATACATTTTTTATAAAGGCATGAAATCTTTACTCTATCCAAAATACTGTTCTCAAAAAATATCCTAATTTGAAAACTTTTTCAAGCATTAGTTGGAAAAATAATGATAACAGTAATATATTCAAGATGCTTTAGAAAGTAGTCTGTGAGATAATCTCTGCTCCTCCACAACTTGGGTGTAGATAGTCTAATCTAGTCTGTTCTGTTCTGTTCTGATAAAATTCCAAGCTGATAATTTTCATACAAGGATTGTTTGCAAACCATAGTATATCAGTTCATCTGCAAACAATATATGTTAATAGCTGTGTTTATAATTAAAATTATTTCCATGGACTTTGCAACCAGTTGTTTAACAAAACAGGCTAAAATTTAAGTTACCTAGATAAATAAATCACATAGGTTTATGCCCTTTACAATTAATATTAAATTAAAACTGTATCTGGTCTTGGTATTTGATGTCTAAGAAGAAGAAAATGCTCAGACGATTATAATGTTTTTATTGGCGATTTTTCCCATTTCCTGTAAATGTTTTATTGTGTAAACCAAAATCCAAAATAATTAAATATCAGAGAGGCATTTTAGACCACTGTTCAATACAAATGAATTTATTATACATGGAAACCAATGTTTGATTGTAAATTTTATGTTCAGAATTACTTCTTGAATAAAAGATTCCCTGCTGACTTCAGTACCAGGAACAAGCTTGTATGCATAGCGAGGATCTCCTGGTGAAACCATTAGAGATGTAAAGCAAATGACTTATTGACTAATGTTTTAGTGAACAACTGATGAGGCTTGAGGCAAATAATCATGATCATAAAGATCTTCCACATGAATACAATATTAACATGGTATCATTAACAATATTAACAATGACAATTAGTCATCATAAGCTGGATAGACAATCTAATTAAGTAGAGAAGGGTTGGATCCCCAAGCCATGTATAATGGAAAATATATGCCAGTATTGCTCCATCAATGATTTCATGAGAAATAGAGAAAGACATCATGCTAAAAGCTGGTAGCTTCAATAGAAGCTTTTGTTGTTTTGGCTCATCATGGCCACCATTTTTGTGTCGTTGACCCCAGATGGTGGCCTCTGTTCTTTATTGCAACCTGGTTGGATCAAGCATCTTTTATTCAGTTTTGAGTTTTTTTAAAAAAGCAAAACAAAACTCAATAACAAAAGATAATTATAAGCAGTTGTGGCTCTGATGCTTTGACCAAAACAATGAAATGCCCTTACGACACAAATTCAAGAAGGCAACATCATAATCCACATAAAAAAACAGCAAAGCTTACAGTGTGACAGAATTTTACCGTTATCATCACTTATTCCCCTTGTCTCCCTTGATTGGCACTTCTATTTAACAATTATTACAAGGTTATTTTTTTAAAAAAAGAAATTAACATTGTGAAAGACTTCAAGAAGACCATTTCTAAATGCCTTTACTATTCATTCATAGGTAAGGTGGGCTGAATATAGAGGATTGTTTGATAAATATATTTTTATCACACCTTGAAAATGTGTCATCTTTATTTGTATGTTAAAATAAATATGACATAATTCTTAGTAAAGGCAAGCTAAGCTTGCTGAAATCAGTGCAACTGAAGGGCACATCTTTTTGCATCCTTCTGGGCTTCTTTTTGACTGTAGGTCATACCCTTGAAAGAAATCAATATGAAGAGTTTAAAAAAAAAATCACCTTCCAAATTATACCAGACTGCAATTCCAAGAAGCACTGCTGTTTTGCACCAGGTGGAAAACAAATTTCTACTCGACATTAGTCAATACTTTACTTTGCTCTAGCTAATATAACATGGTAAATAATATAATATATTATATTATATAACATGGTTATAATATATAACATGGTAAATAATGAAAGTTTCCAAATGACAAGGAAGGAAAAGTAATTGTTGCCTGTATTCTTTAGCTGAAAAAATGTGTCTCATGCAGGAATAACTATTAAAGGTATTATGTGTTTAGTAGAGGATTCAATGAGTCTGTATGCACACTTATATTCAACCATCAAAGCAAGCATGATCCAATGCAGACATCCGATTTGAGCATTCACCCTCACTGGAGGAAGGTGAAAACTTATGGTGGCCCCACTTTTTTTATGTTCACCATCCCATAATATACATACTGTAGGCATTTTCAAAGTGTAGGAATACATGAAAAAATTGCCTATCCAAATTTTGGAAAGGCTATATGGATATGGTTCTCATTCAGCAGAATCCGATTCACCCATTTTGGAGCTATGAGACCACATATACAGTAAAAAAAAAAAAAAAAGGGTGGGGGGAGTTTACATAAACTGTGTAAACTCAGAAAGAGTACATGTCAAATTCTGAATCTTGTATTACAAAAAAAAACCATGCAGAAAAAATGTGATAGGTAATATGCATACAAAATAAGTATCAACCTGCATGCAGACACTTTCTGCTGAATTTTCAAACAATGGAGCCAAACAGAGCTTATGATTGATAAACTGACAAATGAAATTTATAGAATCATTCATCTCGCGGGGATTGTACAGGATGCTTAATTTGGGGAGGGAAGTCCTGGAATCCATTTGGTTGCAACATTTGACAACCTGTCTTGACATCTTGCCCATCAACATGGAAAGGTCATGCACAAATGAACTTTGTATAGAACACTTTCTGGTCTTTATACATACACAGCAAATGCCATTGTCTGACAGTTCCATAGCAGCAAAATATCATCACAGCTTGAAACCATAAGGACAGTTACAAACTTAGAAATGCGGCATGTAAAGGAAGTTGTTGTTTTTTCCTTTCAATTATTACAGTCAATGCCTACATCCACAAAGTGCTTTATTCTTCCTGCCCACAGTCGATTTTTGGACCAGTGGGCCAGATTTATATTTAATAAGGATTAAATATAGATAATATGATTCTCAATGTATTCGATCAACAAGTTTTTGTTTCAGTCACAGTAAGACAGAGGTGTCAAACTCGTGACATCATGGAGTCATCACGTGATGTATGGGGACTTTTTTCCCCTTCACTAAATCAGGTGTGGGTGTGGCCAGCACATGATGCATCCAGCCCGCGGGCCATGAGTTTGACAGCCCTGCAGTAAGGGTTCAATAGAGTGGGTGGACATTAGAAAAATTAATTTAAATTTGAATTGAATGTATAATTTATAAACAGCATTTGGAACTCTCTGAGAGCCAAGGTTTTGGGAGATTGTACATGACTCCTAGGCATCAAATAGTAGGTCATGGATCTATATCCAGGATGGGTGCTTTTAGTCATGATCTCAGACTGACTCATAGGGTTGTGTAGACCTTCAAACTTCATGTTGTTTGAGATTCAAACAAAGCATCCATTGGAATCAATTATCTAATTAAGGCAAGGCAGCCCTAACAAGAGCAAAGTAACTTACTTTTATTAGGCAAAGGGTCTTATTGAGATGATTTGCAGTTGATACAGGCAAACCTTGAACAATTTACTAATCAACATTCTTCTCAGGTTCCTTCCTTTAGCCAACTGGAATTCAGGAGAAGATACCAATCACTTAACACAGCATGGGTAGGTAAGCATCTTTACTTGCCTGTTGCAGGGGCCCCCAAACTTGACAACTTTAAGACTTGTGGACTTCAACTGCCAGAATTCTCCAGTCAGCATAGCTGGCTGGAGAATTTTGGGAGTTGAAGTCCACAAATCTTAAAGTTACCAAGTTTAGAGACCTCTGGCCTATTGGAATAGTCATTTAAAATATTAATTGATCTGTGTGAATCTCTTATAATTGTCTACAATTTAAATCCAGTGGTTTTTCCTTCCCTCCTTTTCTATCATTTAATGGACACTCAAATTTCCATTTCTCAACCTTAGGGCTTAGATGACAATAGTTGACATTACTCTTTTGGGAAAAATCTATATCCTATTTTTAATCATACGTTGTTTCCAATTTTCTAACATTATTTCTATTACAAATATAACAATACAATCTTATGTACCTTCACAGAATCCCTTTTTGAGTTAAATTTTCACCCATTATCTCTGAATAAATCCTGTTTCTTTACATCTTGCTTCAAACCTTTGTAACTTCTCTTCTTTTCCTTTTTCCCTTTCTTCTTTTCTCTCCCCTTTTTACCCCCCTGTCTCTCCACCTCCATTTCCCTCTTCTGTATTCTCCTTTTCTGTTGCTTTCCAACTTTATATCCACTTTTCAAATTATTTTTGAAATAATAAAATATTTAATAAAATAAAATATTTTTGGCTGTTTTTTTAAGTCTTAAATTCTCCATTCTCTTTCCCCCCTTTCCCCTTTCTTCCCCAAATAGAGTTACTTGTTCATTAAAGATGGCTTCTTCTTTGTCCCACTCTTCTAGTTGCACAGTCTTTTCTTGTTGTTTCTCGTAAGTGCAGATCGCCATTTCTAAGAATTGAAAAATGGAGCCAAAGGAGCACTTCCCTTCTTGTGTCTCTTCTTTATATTTTTTAAATTCCATTTTCAGTTCATCCAGAAGTGATGCCATTGTAGATTTTTTTTTTAAATAGCCACCCAGTTGTTTTTAGTCATTCAAATATAATATCCAAAAATCCCAGAGTCACCAAGCAATCCAAATACACACAAGCTATTTCTTTTTACACTTTCTTCTTTCTTCACTTTCTCTTCCTGGGGTTTCTATTTAGTTACAAAGTTCCAGTTAAAATGTATCTTTTAGAAGTCTTATTCAGATTTTACTTTAGATTCTTTTGAAGTCCAGTCAGTCTCCTCCTTCCAAATACTGCCCTTATTCTTTTCTTCTCCCTTCCTCCTTAAAAAAAAAAGGGATTTTTTTAGTGTCCAGAAATCTTTACTGTCCCTTTGGCATTTAATTATATTTTCAGCTTAATTACCTATTAGTGCCAAAGCAGATTTTTCCAATTTCTTATTCAGCTCTCTTCTTTGTCAATGTGAGGAAGGAGAGTGAAGAAAAAAAAAAAAGTTTCCCTTTTCACTTTCTTTCGCTGCTTCCGACTCTTCTTTGGGAGCGATCTTCTTTGAGAGTTATCTTTTATAAAATTTAAATTCCAGGGTACCTTAGTTATTGCTTTTTATCCCGGTCAGCCAAAACTTTCACTTCTTATCTTCCTCCTGCACTTTCTTTTCCAGTTGAGTGCTTCTTTGAGGTGGCCATTTCTGACCACTGCTCCTACTGCCTTTGGGAAAGGGAGTTTGACCAGCTGAGGAGGAGAGATTCAGCTCTCCTCGACCCTGCTGGCAATCTCCCCCTCTTCACCACCTCTATGGGGTGGCTCAGCCCCGAAGCCAGCTGGCTCAGGGTGCTCCAGCAGCACGATCGCAGATTTCTGCCTGCTGCTGAAGCCCTGCAAACCGCAGGAAAATCTATATCCTATTGCTGTCACTTTCAGGTGGGGACAGATGTAATCATATGGTCAGTATTGTTGTGGTTGCCATCTCAAATCACAATTATGTCAAAGCAAATAAAAACATGTTTTTTTAATTGGTTCAGAAAGAAAATTGTAAAGCCACTGCTGACGCCACTGTGTGGTTGTTTTCCTAGATAAACATAATATTTGTGATCATTTTTAAACCATATGCTCAGGAACTGAGTCATTACTTCCTCAATAAATGTAGAAGGAAAAATGAGTCAAGAAGCTGCCATTAAACATCCACAAGATATTTTTCTTGCACTAATCATCCTTTCAGTTTGAAAAGAGAAATTAGAAAATGCAAAGAGGTCTGCTGAGTATATTATTCTCCCAGTCTAGGTTATTCTTTGCCATATTGTAACACCTTGCTATCTATAATCACTCTTGCATCTTTTTCTTCCTATCTGATGTTTCTGACATTGTCATTTTATAATGAATTGATCTAAACCACTATCATACTGAATCTTACGAATTACGAACCCAGTCTTTGAGAAAGCACATTTATTTTGGAGAGGAATTACTCTGTATCCCTCGTCCATTATAATAGACAATGGCTCAATGTGGAATGCCTAGTTCCATTACAATCCAGAATGCAATTTCTTTAGTCGCTTGGTGTACAATTTCTCATGCAATGATTTCCTCACCTCCTGGAATAGATCTGCAATATGAAGCTAATGTCTTGGTGAGTGCAATTCTTTCATCCTCGGCTAATAATTACTTCCTCTCCTGCCAAAGAAGTGATCTTCCTCAGATGATCCTGTTGAATGCTAATTAGGCCTTGCCATCCAGATTTCAAATGTTAAGGCAAGCCTGTAGCAATCTATTTCTTGTATCTGCAGTTATTCCTTTATTAATATGTTCATTTTATCAATACTTGCAATCAATATTAATCATGTTCTTGTGAAAAAACAATTGAATAACTGATTCAGGCCATAGGAAGCATGTTGACTGCTAATAATCTAAGAAAACCTATTCTTCTGATGGATCATTCATATTTTTCTGCATAGGGACTAGGAATTTGTTTGTTTTAAGGATGTAACTGGAATTAAAACTGTTCATTAATTAAACTACATAGGATAATCTTAATTCTCATTCAATTTACCAGTCCTCAGCATTTTTATCTAATTTTAGGTGTTTATTAAACATATATATATATATATATGTTGTCCAGGACAGAGATTGGTGTACCAGTGCTACAGCATATTATCCAATTGCTTCTTCACAGCAAGCCATTAAAATAAGCTGGGCTGAGAAAATCATCAAATGATTTACTTAAAAACAAACAAACCACACACAAATCTTTATCAAGAAACCAGGTTAGGAGTACAAAAAACAAGGGAGGGAGGGTACATTACAGTACTACATAAAATGTAGTGAGCATTTACTCTAAGATTAACAATAATACACAATATTTCCATAATCATAAACAGTTCTAATCATCAAATCCCAAAATTAAAATTTGATGTCTTTCAATGTCACAAAAAATCCAAAAGTGGTTTTTCAGATAGGAACAAAACTTTTTTCTTTAATCATAATAGTCAACTTCGCTATCGCTGCCAACTCCATTAATTTCACCATCCATTCTTCCACTGAGGGAATCTGTAAATTCTCCCATCTCTGTGCATGCAAAAGTCTTGTTGTTGTTATCATTATCATTATTTATACATTTATTCCAAGAACTCTCTGAATGAAATTACATATCTGATGCCAATATTTCTTAGCTTTCTTACATGTCATCAAAGATGATTAAGAAGTATCTTCAGATTGATTGCATTTCCAACATAGATTTGACTCACCCTTTATACATCTCTGACAATTTATTAAGTGTTAAATACCAATGATACATCATTATATAAAAGATCTCTTTTTCAGATGAGGATGAAGGAAAACAATCCAAGTTAAAAGAAGGCTTTAGTCATCCTCACTTGGGAATGAGCCCAGTTTCATGGTCCTTTGAAACACTAGCAGATTTGGGGCCATCCAAATATTAGGAGACATCGCATTCTCGAGGGCAGGCACTGTCACAAAGAAGGCACACTTTTGGGCTCCTGAGAAACAGTATTGTTTAGTCAAAGCTACCTGGAATGCACCAACCCTGCCAGATCAATGCAGCCAAGTAGATACCATAGAACAGTGGTTCCCAAACTCCTGGTTTGTGGCATGCCAGCAATTAGGCTGCAGAAACAAGCAAAGCCCCATCCATTAAATGCAGGCAGCATTGAAAACCACACCCCACTCCTGTCCATGGACACCAGTCCCTGGTGCCCAAAAGGTGGGAGGCCACTTGCCATAGAAGATAGGATGTCCCTCATTCAAACCTGATACCCTGTAGAGTTTTATAAGCAATGGCCAGCACCTTGAATCACACCCAGAAGCAAAGTACCAACCAGTTGCAGCTTGCAAAGAAGAGGTATCACATGGGTATACAAATCCATGTCATGCCAGTCAAGTAGCAATACATTATTTGCATTCACCACAGAGGAAGATCTGCATGTGGATTGGATCCTTTTCCAGATTTCAAAATGTAGGATCCTGAATAACCAATATTTGAAATTCCCTGAAGCTTGAAGCACAAATGTTCATACACAGTGAATCTTTGGAAGCTCTTTTATAATACAGAGCCGGACACATTTAAGTCCCCATTTCAATGTTCCGTATGCTTGCAGCACTGAGTGGCAAACCTTCTACAAGGTCAACAGCTCTCTCTTAGGAGGCAAGCATCTACTTACTAGTTCTGCCTTGGATGAGAGGTTTATAAAGCTTCTAGATTCATACTTTTTAATGTATCATTACCCTTAAGATACACATATTGTATCACTCAAAATATCACTCATTCAAGGAAGGTATGTATAATGGTACATAATGGTACATTATTTCATGTACCATTATACATACCTTCCTTGAATGAGTGATATTTTTTTTTGTATTTTTGTATTATGTAACTCATAAAGATTCACAGTGCAAAATACAAGTTTATCTTCCAGTCTGTGTATTTCTTCTGTGAGAATTATACATCAGATCAATTCATTTAAAGTGATACAGGTTCTAGCAGCTTTTGTCTCCAAAACTGTAGTGTTAACTATATAATTCTTTATTGAAGTTGTCCTTCTAATTCTCCAAAAAAAAATTTTTTTTATTCCAAGAATTTTTTTTTATTCTCTCCATTTTTCTGTTCCATTCTGCTTTAGAATTTATTCTGGTGGTATTTTACTTTACCATTGAAAGAAAACCAAACTTGCTGTGCTGTTGTTGTTTTTTCAATTACACGACTTTCTATTGCTTTGCAAGTTTCTTGAGTGTCTACACTTCCTAATATTTTCTAGAACTCCCAAGGGGAGGAAGTTTTCCCTGGACTTTAATTGAAATACAGAAAGCTTGGGCAGCAATAAAGGCAAATTTGCATTTCACTGACACTTTCTTCTAAAAAAAAGAAAAACAAGCATCTTCTTTCATATAAAATTGAATCAGATTTGTTGAATGGATTCAGAATAACATTCTGACATAGAAGTTATGCACAGCTTTAACATTTAATTTAAAATATTTAAAATAAAATTTAATATTTTATTTAATGAAGCAGTGTACAGCTGCTGTTAGTTCTCCTACACTTAATGACAAATTATTTCTTTTAAATTCTACTTTAGCGACAGATTGTATGTCAGAAGCAAGGAGAACATAGTGTAGTTATTGTTCAATAATGGATAAATTTCTTATGAAAGCTTATTATTTATTAAGTTTTCTATTCACTACAAATGTGAATTAGATATTGATGAGGTAATGGAAAGACAATCTGTAGATTTTTGGAGAATTTTGAAAGTTTAGGAGGGAGAGTTAACATAAGTGGAAGAACAGGTTATGATCTATTTGTTAGGGAAAAGAAATATGTGTGTTACTGGTGAACAAGGAAAATTGAAATGAATAAAAAGCAGAATGAAAGAGCACCAAATAAAAGCCCAAAGTTATAAGATAATTAAAAATCCCCATAGCATTCCTCTGACTTTGCATGATACCCAGAGTTGTGTGGATCAAAGTATGAATTGTTTTATTGCATATATTAAACAAATCTGATTTTTTTATATATAGAAAATGGCTATATAAGCTTTCATGGAAAATTCAGTCTTAATCATTCAGCATCTCCTAATGTACAGATCCTTTGCTCTAACCTTCTTTTAATTTAATTGACTTAATGTAAATTGCTTAAGTTATTTTTTAAAGATTAATTTAATTTGAGGGGTACATTTCTACTATGCGGGCATTTAAACTGCAAATTTCACCTATGTAAGCTCTTTAAAAAAAAGTTGTTGCGACTGTTAGTAAGCAATATTCAATAGTACAACTTTTTAATTTGCCATGTTTAGATATGAGAGGGAAATATAGCCTAATGATAATGCTGAAGTTATTGAAATGTCCACTAGAATTCAATGCTCGGATCACTTAGAAAAGAAGCTACAACGGAACATTTCACATGCTAGTTATCAATGTTATCCCAACGATGCTCTGTATAGTGCATCTTCACATAAGCCCAAAACAATACTGTTACAGATTTTGCTCTACAGGTTGAAAAAAAAAGAATAGTTTGATCAAATGAATTAATTTAATTTCATATGCTCTGCCTGGAATTAGTTTAGAATACATAGTATTCATCAGCTGGCAGTACCACAGAGTGATGCAATTGTTTGGAATTTCTTTACTGTTACTCTAATTTTCAGATAGTCATGTTCTTTTATACTTTAGGCATCTTCATTCTCAAAAGGAAATCACTATTTACTAGACTTTAATTTACTTATTCAAAGAACTAATATGTGTGCCTACATTAGATAAAACTAATCAAATCTATTATGGGTTTTAATATATCCTCTTAATTGCATACTGATAAAAAAATACAACCCATGCTCCTTTAGTGTCATTTAATGAAATTAAACAAATCAATCAGAAGATTTCTTTTTCAGCTTTATTGCAGAATGTAAGACTTATTCCAAACCACAAAAGGGGAAAACAAGAAGTTTATCATTGTTAGAATTGCAAATATACATATACACAGTATAGACTTATCATATAATATTTCACAAAACATCTCCTTGGGCAGAGGATGGAAATGAAACTATTTTCTTATGATTAGGAGATTAGCTACTGTGAATGTTTACAATATTGACAATATCTTACTCCATAAATCTATATTATCTAGTCCTTCTGGAAAATCATTACACACAGCTATTTAGAAGTTAGAAGGGAACTAATGAAAGAGGGAAGGTTTAAACTGTAGCATCTTAATTCAATAGGGAAAATGAACATGTATTATTTCATCTGATGCCCCCATTAAATGAAATATTATATTGCAATCTAACCCCTCATCCAAGCAGGAGACCCTACATCATTTTTATTTTATTTATTTTATTTGGCTTGTCAATTGCTTACAAGATAATAGGTATAAGTAAAAACATAGTTATGAATACACGGATACATATAAGAAAAATAAAAGAAACAATAGGACAGGGACGGTAGGCACGTTGGTGCGCTTATGCACAGCCCCTACAGACCTCTTAGGAAAGGGGTGAGGTCAATAGTAGAAAGTCTAAGGTTAAAGTTTTTGGGGTTTGGGGAAGAAACCACAGAGTCAGGTAGAGTATTCCAGACAATGACCATTCTGTTGCTGAAGGCAACAGTTCTAGGTTCTAGTTCTAGGTTTTCTAGGACTAGAATTTCAAGACTGGTGGCATAAGGTATTCTGCAATGAGTAGAAGAGTGGAGAACTCTTCTTGTGAAATATTTCTGGACTTTCTCAACTGTGCTAATATCAGATACATAATGTGGGTTCCAGACTGATGAGCTGTATTTGAGTATTGGTCAAGGAAGTGTTTTGTATGCTCTAGTTAGTAGTGTAATATTACCAGAGAAAAAGTTACGTAAGATTAGGTTAACAAGTCTTAATGCCTTTTTGGCTATGCTCTAGCACTTAGATCATTAGAGATGAATATTCCAAGATCCTTGACAGAGTTTTTTCTGATTTTTTTTGCCAGAGCATTTATTTGTTGAGATTTGAAGTTGCCATTTGTTTGACCATTCTGATACATAGTCGAGGTCTTTTTGGAGGGTAGCAGTATTGTCTGTGGTGTTGAATAGCTTTACATCATCAGCGAAGAGAACACAGTTGCTCTTAATATGATCACAGAGGTCATTTATGTAGAGCATGAAGAGAGTTGGTCTTAGAACACTGCCTTGAGGGACACCACTGTTGACAGCTACAGAATTTGATAGGACACTCCTAATTTTGACCATTTGTTGTCTGTTTGACAGGAATGCTTCTATCCAGTTATGCAGGTGTCCAGAGATACCATAAGATTTTAGTTTTAGGAGTTGTTTGTCATGTACCTCTGAATCAAAGGCTTTACAGAAGTCTATGTAGATTACGTCTATTGCTTTGCCCTGATCGAGTTGTGTAGTCCATATGTTTTTGCAGCATAAGAGATGCAGATTGCAGGATAGCTTTTTTCTGAAACCAAATTGTTTATTAGAGAGTAGATTGTTTGCCTCTAAGTGGAGGATAGTCGATTGGTTAATAATTGATTCCATGACTTTACAGGTGACGCAGCATAAAGAGATTGGTCTGTAATTTTCAACTAGGCTGAGGTCTCCCTTTTTGAACACAGGGATGACTGTGGCTTGTGACCATAGTTTTGGCAAGGAGCTGGTCCTGAAAGATTTTTTGAAGATTATGCTTAGAGGTTCAGCTATGGCAGTAGATAGCTTTTTAAAGAAGTAGGCACATATTCCATCCGGTCCAATAGATAGAGTTGGTTTTAGATTGCATAGTGCTTTTTCAACATTGTCTACTGTAAAATCGATGTGTATTAGATCATTGTAGTTGTCTGTGGTTCAACTAGGAAATACTGGGCATGATCCATTGCTGTTTACAAATACTGAGCCAAAGAATCTGTTAAAGAGGTTTGCTTTAATAGTATCATCATTTCTGACAAATGCCAGTCCAGTCTCTTGAAAGCTATGAGAGATGAAGCTCCCAAAACTTCCAAAGGCAAGCTGTTCCATTGGTTGATTGTTCTCACTGTCAGAAAGTGTTTCCTTATTTCCAGGTTAAATCTTTCCTTGTTCAGTTTCCATCCATTATTCCTTGTCTGGCCTACAGGTGGTTTAGAAAATAGCTTGACCCCTTCCTCTCTGTGACAGTCCCTCAAATATTGGAAGACTGCTATCATGTTTCCCCTGGTCCTTCTCTTTACTAGACTTGCCAAGCCCAGCTCCTGTAACTGTTCATCATATGTTTTAGTCTCCAGTCCCCTAATCATCCTGATTGCTGTTCTCTGCACTTTTTTCAGCATCTCAATATCTTTTTTATAATGTGGACTGGATGCAGTACTCTAGGTATGGTCTTACTAAGGCTTTATAGAATGGTATTAGTACCTCACTTGATCTTGACTGTATCCCTCTGTTAATGCAATTTGGGATTGCATTAGCTTTTTTGACTGCCACCACACGCTGCTCATTCATATTGAACTGGGTGTCCACTAAGACTCCAAGATCCCTCTCACAGTTACTGATATTAAGTCTAGTTTCACCCAGTCTACATGTGTACTTTTGGTTTTTGTTTCCTAAATGTAAGACTTTACTTTTCTCTACATTGAATTTTATTTTGTTAGATAGGGCTCAGTGTTCAAGTCTGTCAAGATCCATCTTGACAGACTTGAAAACACAAATCTACCATCAATGCAAAGAATCCTTGGAACATCACAAATAGGTGAATCAGGATGACTTATTTCTTTTTAATTCTATAGTTCCAGCTGGCACAAGATGTGTTTGGAGAATAGTTTAATTGTTCATAGATTGTCTTTAGATCGACTTCAAAAATATGATCCTGGGTATACAATAGTATCTATAATTTTTGACATTTTTATCTTTCCCAATCAAGGTATTGTTGGAAAAGTCAGGTAATGTAGCTTCCCCACACTTTTTAAAAAAGAAACCAATCTTATAGACACATTTAAAATAGAAGGGAATAATATTCTGGCAATATATCAATAGGCACAGCTGGAAAGCAGATGTTCAATTGAGTGCTCTCAGTGTTTAGGGAAAACTATTAAAACTGTAACTATCTCAAATGAGAAATGTTGATAATTTATTGTACTTTTTCTTTTTTCATTTCTGTCCATCCCTTTCTCTCTTTTTAAAGTTGAATTATCCAATCTACTTTATTGTTTAAATTGATTATGCTGGAAATGTTATTGCTATTCACTAAGGGTTTTTTTTTTAGCAGAGTAATGCCAATGGACACCATCAGTCACAATTAACTAATGACACTTGAATTGTTTACTATACAGTTAAATAGACTAATAAATGTGTATCAACCAATAAAATGTAGCATTTAGCACTGGGCATAGGTATTTGAGTTTGGCTTTATACATTTCTCTTGGGACACTTTTAAAGAGACCTTGGTGATTACAGGAGACATATAAAATTAAGGTTTATAAGGTATTTGCAATTGTGCAGCTTATGCCTCTTAGAAACTGTGTGGCCCGTGCATTCATTTCAATTTTCAGGATATGTGTAAAAGTGGGACTGGCAACTCTTGTCTTGGTGTGTTTTTCATTTGCCTTATGAATAGTGACAAAAAGGTAATTGGTTTCCTTGCCCATTTTCCCAATTTGGTTTGGAAACAGTAATAATGGTTTGGATGGGAGACAACTGGATCAAATTTGTAATGAAAATGTGGAAGCAAAAGTGAAGTTAAACTTATCTCTCCCCCCCCCCCACTCAAATAAAACTAAACTAAGGAAAAGATGAAGCCTGAAATTAAAGCTAAGTCATAATATCAAAGTATATGAGTTACTCATGTATTTTGATATTATGATTTAGCTTTATTTGAGTTACTCTATGAAAGCACAACCAAATGCACAGGTATAGAAGAAGTGATACCTAGCTCAATTGCACAACTATGAGAGGGATCTAAGAGTCCTGGTAGACATCCACTTAAATATGAGGCTGCAGTGTGCTACAATTGCCAAAAAATGTCAGTTTAGTCCCAGACTGTATTAACAGAGGGAGTGAATCAAGATCATGTGAAGCATTAATGCCACTTTATAATGCCTTGGTAAGATCACACTTGGAGTAGTGTATCCAGTTTTGCTTGCCACAATATAAAAAAGATGTTGAGACTCTAGAAAGAGTGCAGAGAAGAGCAACAAAGATGATTAGCTAACTGGAGGCTAAAACATATGAAGAATAGTTGCTGGATATGTCTAGTCTGATGAAAAGAAGGACTAGGGGTGACATGATCGCAGTCTTCTACTGTAATATTTGAATGTTGTCACAAAGAAAAGGGGGTCAACTTATTTTCCAAAGCACCAGAAAGCAAGATGAGAAACAATGAATGGCAATTAATCAAGGAGAGAACCAACCTAGAAATAAGGAGAAATTTCCTGACAATTAGAATAATTAATTAGTGGAACGAATTGCCTCCAGAAGTTGTGAGTGCTCCATTGTGGGAGGTTTTCAGGAAAAGATTGGGCAACCATTTGTCTGGGATGGTATAAGGCAGAGGTCTCCAACCTTGGCAACTTTAAGACTAGCAGACTTCAACTCCTAGAGTTCTTCAGCCAGCAAAGCTGGCTGCAGAACACTGGGAGTTGAAGTCCGCTAGTCTTAAAGTTGCTAAGGTTGGAGATCCCTGGTATAAGGAGTCTTGCCTTGGACAGAGAGCTGAACTAGATGACTTCCAAGATCCCTTCCAGCTGTGTATATACTTGTTATCAGAAAATGAGTTTCCTTATTAAGACATTGAAAGGCAAAATTATGAACACCTAACCTAGCTATGTGAAGTAAATTTAAGGTGCAAATATACGCATGCATATTCAAATATTAAGACCCAGTTTGATCTATGTTACATATCTCTCAAACTGTTCATAGGATTGCAGCCTTCAGTGATATAAATATCACCAAACATGTCTATTCACCTTCCACCAAAACTGGTGGGCTTTCAAACATTTTATTTTAGGAGTATCATTCCATCATTTGAGTCTCTTTATTTAAAATACGATTTGGCCAAAATTGAATACTTGGAAGAAAATTAAAATCAAGTGCTTGACTTTGCCTTTGAAATTAATTATGAAAAGTATTTAATTCGGCAAAATAATTGTGACCTGTATTTCTTTATTTATATGTCAGCCAGACTACTTCTGGCACCATAGGATTACTGCAATTAATTAATGAAAACAGAATACATTCCAAAAAAGCTCTTCATGTGAAAAATCATTTTACATTCCCCAAGATCCATGAGAAAGCCTAAATTCTGAAAACTAAGCATATGGCAAAAAACTCCCCTACATGGAAAAATATCCATCTTCTGAACCTATCACAATATCTAATATCACAATATCTCCACTCAGGAATTATGAAACCATAGCTACCAAGTAGGCAATCCAGTAAGTCCCTTTGCCCCAAAAGCAAAAGTCACTACAGAGTCCACCCTGTAGACCAAGGGTCCCCAACTCCTGGGCCACGGTCTCAAACCCCAGGCCACAGCCCAGTAAAAGTGGTGGGTGAGTGCATGTGCATCCCCACTTGCGTGAAGAGTGGGTGAGCACATACACGCATGCTCCATCTGCATGAGAAATGGGTGTAAATGCCCACCACCACTCGCACAAATGGAGCTGTGTAAGTGTGGGCTTGCCAGCTGCTCACGTGGAACCATCCCCTCTCCCCACTCCCCCCAGCCAGTCCACAAAGCCAGAAAGGTTGGGGAACTCTGTAATAGACATTTGTAGAAATGCCTGAAAGGGAGACCATGTCATTGAGTGACATCAGTGAGAAATTGTTTAGAGGAACTAAATGGCAGCATGAAGTTGACCTTTCGTGATCTCAAAAATAAAAACCAACATCTAAGGAATTGGCTAATACCTGGGTTGGATATCACCAGGAAATTCTAGGAAAATAGACTAATAATGAAGCTGTCATTCTAGAAGAAAACAGTGACAACACACCTCCATGTTAAGAAAATATGCCTGTGTATTATCAGGAGCTGAGCTCACCTTAAAAGAATCTTTGCTTTTACACTATTAAAGTTTTGTTTTCTTTTTCAATGAGTGCAGAATTAATACCTCTATTCATAATTGCTCTGAGAGAGGGTTTTTTTTTTCTTTATTGGTTCCTGGCACAAGTCTGAATGCCCTGGTTCTTGTTAAGCCATAATGACTTGTTTGGATTTCAGGCTAAGCCAAAATAAACCATCCTGTGGCTTAGCATTATATATGAAGCATGCCATTGAGTTATGAGATCTTGAAGATCATCTAATCCATCCAGTCTAATTCCAGGTGGGGGTTAGATCCGTGTGTGTGTGTGTGCGCGCGCAAGTGTGTGTATACATACATACATACATACATACATACACATACATGCATATATGTATGTATATATTCATTACATAATGGTTTAAGCGGTCTGCCCTGGAAATTAAGACCAATGAAAACATTTAACTTCTTTTTTAATCACTACAGGTATGCTCAGCCGTACATCTTTGCATGTTTCTCAGTAATGATTCTTAGCTTTTCCGGTAGATCAGGTTTCTCTTTGTAGCAAATGCAGAGAGCACCAGCATTTCACTGCTGATTTAAATGGCTTAATGTACAGCTTCATTCATCATTATAAACCACGGGTCTGCTTCACTTTCACTAAAGGATTTGATATTTTAACGTGTAATTTGCAAGGCCCTCATTCCTTTGGTGTGAAACTAACCTTAGCAGCATGGCTAAATGGCTGAGTTCTTTTAACAAAGCATCATTGTGTTCACTGCAGAAACCAAACTAGGGATTTTGAACTCTGGGATTAGGAGATGTGATGCCAGCAAGCCCTTCTGATCTGCACACACAATTAATCCAGGCAAGATATTCATTTCTCAAGCACACTCAAAAAAGTTTTCTTTGAAGTTCCCTCCATCCCATGATATAAGCTGTTACTTTCCCCCCCACCTTCCATTCACAAGCTCATTTTTATCCACCCATACTTAATTTCCTACCCCTGCTGTTGTGACAGCTTCATAAAGCATATACTCCTACTATAGACAGCTTCCTGGTAACAATTCAAATGCAAATGATTTGGGGATCCTTTATTGAGCTGGGCAGACGTTCCAGTCCTCAAAACCAAAGCTATTACAGTATTGTGGAATATAATACTATGTCTTTTTTGTATTTGGTATAAAACCAAGTTCCATTTTTCAATTTTTTTAAATTTTAATCTTAGGTTACAAAACATAGCAGATTTTGTCTTTGAGCTATTGCCAATATTGTTTGGTGCATGTGTAACTGTTTCAGGTTTTGTAATGTGAGTTTCGTAGTGTGAGCTGCCATGCACACTACAAATTTTGTTATGCCTGGGTTATTGAATCAAAACATGCACTGTATACAATTTCACGGGGCTTGAAACTGATATATCCCATTTGATGCTTTGCAGTGAAGTCTCCTTGTGTCTTCATCAGCCCAGACACTTATTGCCTATTATCTCCAGGTTGTCTTTAACCCTTAACCAACCAACCTTGTTACAAGCTAAGAAATTTGCTCTTTTGCCTTTATGCACATGGGTGTGCTCATTTGCTCTTTGTGCACATGGGTGTGCTGGTGCTTTCATTTTCTTAGATAAAATTAAGTAACAGAAGAAAAAGCATAAATACAATACTTACTGCTGTAAGCTCAGAATTAATAATTATGATAACAATATAAGCAGGTATTTAAAGGTTTAATATGGAGGAAAGTCTGGGAAAAGGAACTATAAACCAAACACATATACTTGCTTTCTATCGGCAGCTTCCCATCCAAATGTTGACAAATAATCTTTATCAAGAACACTTTATTGCAAAGTTAGTGTGATTTCTGCTACTCTTTCCCCTGTCTCTGTTCTTTGCTGAGATTTTTTTTTTTTAAAAGACATTTCTTCGAATGATCTCTGGGTAGTCTGTACAAGATTCCCACCTCTAATTTTATCCTCACAGCATTTGAGGAATCCTGTTGGCCATTTGAAAAGTGGCTGCTTTTAATTCTACCTCTCTCCAAGAGTGATAAGAATTCCTTCAAATTTTGGGCTGGGGCAGGGGGAAAGGAGAGGTGGCTTTCCTGAGCAGGAAGTGGCTGCAAGATATGGATAAAAAATTTTTTTTAATGCCCTGAGCATCACTGTCAGTTGTCAGAGCTTCTTCTACTTCTGTCTTCCTTCTTCATCTCTCATTTCTGAGATCAGCTACAAGAAGGAAGATAGTCACTGCATCCTTTAATTAGTGATTTTTTTTTCCAGGTGTGAAGGGAGGGGAAATCCATGTGTATGCTGGCGGCATTTTTACTTCATTGTAATGTAAAGCAAAGAGACAGACTTCATTGCAAGGTTAAGGGGTACCTACTTTCCTTCTGCTCTTTCTCCCTCCTGTGAATTTCAGAATTCTCACAGCCTTCCCCAAAGCATTTGCTTTCCTTTTATTTCATCAGTGCTCAACATGAACAGGAGCAATTGGATGAAAGTGAACACATTGGTACATTAAAGGACTGATGAGCTATGAGGTTGAATGTTCCTGGTCCAGTTTCCTTTTCTTCTGTGGATTCACCAGCAGTTATGACTGATTTATTCGGAGGCAGAGTGAAAAGGACTGTAGTGTACTGCAGTGTACTGAAAAGGACTGAGTGGGCTGTTGTGTTTGACACTGGCAAACTGCTTTCTGACTGGTTGATCCCTGTCACAGAAGTCCAAGAAAACATTTTTTTTTTGGTGATATGTTGTTGGTTTTTTTTACATTTGCTGAGCACAAGGACTTTGATGCCTTCTAATGAATTGTATCTAGAGAGTAAAATTCTGCGAGATCACTTCTTGGCTGAGTTTGAACTTTATAGAACAACATTTGGTTGCCTACACTTGGCAAATCCCAAATAAGATGAAACTGGTCAAATGCTGCCTCCTGGTGAAAGCCCCCATACAGGATATGTACTGTGTAAAAAAATAAAGATGTTCCATCCAGGAAAGAGGGAGTCAAGTAAAACCACATACATGGAGATATAACATAATGTAACATCTTTATTGCTCTGAGGGAAGATGATTTGTATGTATCTGATAGGAAAAGGAGTTGATGAAACAATCTGGCCTCAGTCTGATAAAATAAACATAAATTGAGAACTGATATGATGAGTGTTTTGTATTGACCCATTTTGCTTTCCTTTCAGAGATCATTACACAGTACAGAAATCTTTTCATTGAAACCATTAGTAGTTATTTGTTTGCTAAATGAGTTTGGAGATCTACTTAGATATAATTTAAATACCATTTAAAACTCCATTAACTATGTTTATTACCAAATTTAAATAGTATCTTTGATTTAGTTGCTTATAAAAAAGAGGGGAGGAAAAAGAGTGAGAAGGAGAGAAAAAAAAATAGAAATGGCAGGCTGAGTTAATTAATCCCAGGAACTTCAACCTCTTGAGGCAAAAGTTCACCATCACCATGGCTCATTGCCATGTAACAAAGCAAGTTAGTAAACTTTCATTAAAACTGCCAGATGAAGGAGTGGAAAATTGAGACAGAGTCAGACTTATTACTGGATAAAATGAGATACAGACATTTGAATATCCACTCCAAAAATTATTATTGCATAACTATATCAATTATGACTATATAATTATTTAAATTAGTATACCTATATTTGGATCACTTTAATGTTCGTATTATATTTGTTGGCTGTTTTTATATTGTTGTTTAATAGTTTTGAGAGATGTCCAGAATCCTGTATAGAGATAGGCAACTACATAAATTAGATTAGTAAATGAATTAAAGGTCTGTGTTTTTATCCAGTGAAATCAATTTCATTCCATTATTTTTTAAAAATGCTCCTGGTGCTAATAGGTGCAAGAGCTAAAAACATCGAATTGCTATTCTAAACTGCTTTGACTATGTATCTGTTTTGGTGACTTTTAGCAGGTGCTTAGTCTGCTATTCATTATTCTGAATTATTCTGTTTCAAAATGCTGGGTAGCAGGTAATTACTTAATTATCAATTTACTAAATGTATATGCTGACCGAGTCTCTCTGACTCTGGGCAGTTAGATAGAATCAAACAACAATGAATGAATTGAAGGCTGCTGCATAAATTCTATTCCTGTAAGACTGCTCCATTTTAAGAACGATCAAATCTTAACAGTTTTGTTTTTTATTGTCATCTTTTTTTTCCAATTGCAATTCTTCTATGCATATTTGTTGTTTTTGAAAAACACTGCATTAAAGCATGCATGTATTTCTGTGCATTTGGAACTGCATTGCAAAATTAGGGAAAACATATATTTCAAACAGCAATTGCAATTCAGTTAATATATTTTTTAGAAAAATAGATTTTCCTCATGTTAACTAACAAGCTTTGCGTCCATCTCTATTTGACTGTATTCTTTTAAAAATATAGAAAAAAATAGAACAAATTTGCAAAAAAAACATGCCAGTAAAACATTCAGTTTGCTTCTAACTCAATTCAGCAAATAGATATTGCAATACAAATTTAATTCAACATATGTATATAGAACTGAAATTTCAGAAACATGCAGCAGTGAAAATAATACTCACTGATCTTGATAAGAAAGAGATTAATAAATCTGTAAGGATTATTATAATCAATAAAATGCTCCTCTGTGAAATAAATATTCACATATAAATTATCCATTATAAAAATGGTGTACCAGAAATATATAAAAGATGGTGATAATGATATATAATAAAGGGGAAAAATCAATTGTACACTTCAATTTAATTCTGTGCTGATTTTTGTATAAAATAAAAGTCCCACAGTTTGATATTTAATTTTCTGATGGTCAATAGGAACATTCCTATCAATACTATTGAAGCTCTGCATTCCATTATATTCATTTTCTGAACATAGTCCAATATTTCTTGAGCACAAACAGCAGATCTACACAGAAGTTTTCAGGTTTATTTAATGAGAAACAATGTGAAAGTTTCAGAAATTGTAAAGGATATCTAATTATTTTTATTAGAAATCATTAACAAATATTAAATAAAATATGTATTAGAATTTTAAACATTTTCTTCTTTTTTTACAGTAGAACTTGCTGTCATAATACCTCTGATTTTCTGAGATCAGATTTGTACTTTTTGTTTCTTTAATTAGATAAATAATTTCCTTAAGGTGATTCTTTATCAAATTGCCTATTTGAATTTATTTTTGTTTTTATACTTTAGGATTAAACATACCCAATGACTGTATCTATACCTACTGAAAGGATTCGTTGTTACAAAGGCAAGAATTTATGTAGTTATTAACTCTGAACACTTATCATGATACAAGGAGTATAAAACCAATTTATGTTTTAAGAACAAGGTTTTAAGTTTAATAGATCTGAAATCTTGGCCACAAAAATGGAACAATTAGAATATCTGATTTTTTTCAATTATTGCTTAGATGAAATCTTTAATTCAGTTGTATTAAAGTAGTACAGGACTTTTATTTCTGTGACATCTTATTATTCTCTGCAGCAAAAATCCCAGTTTTTTTTTTTCTTCTACAAGTACCACAAATGCAATTGTAGTCTTTTATATGTCTAAATACAAAAATGAAATGGTAGGACTTTTTTGAAGTCTTTTGTTTTATACATATAGGCAAACAGGAAGTATGTGTGTGTGTATTTGTGCCTGCATGTTGATGCAGGTGTATTTTAACGTGAAATTAAACTATAAAAAGAAAGGGAAAAATCCAGTTTTCATCAAGCTTAGGCTCACAATTATGCTAGCCAAAATATTTTCAACAAACATAAAAATAACAATGACAGTGTCTTCAGTAAGCAAAGAACATATTTATCAAATATTTCCTACTCTGTATAAATAAAGATGATTGGATCTAAACTTTTTCAACTTAACTAAATTGTTTTTTATTCTTCCTTTATATTGTGTTATTATTTAGCATTTATATCCTACTGAGACAAAAATTCAAAAACACAGGAAATCCCAAAGTCACCTCAGGATAAAAGAGAGATGATTTATAAACTCATAATCACCAGTTTTTGATATGTTTCATCATTAGTCAAGCTGAGAGAACAAATTGGAATCTGAGTGTCTGGTGAGTTTTGCGCGGGGATCAGCAGATACAGTAAATGCAACCATGATGAAGGATAATTCATATTAAGAGATAATGGACATTATATGCAATTATGACCATAACCAACCAGTAAGTGGGTTTACAATGAATCCCTCCAAATGAAAAAATGGAAGTGGATGAATTAATTGCTGGGGTTGCTTTTTTTGCAGTTTCTTATTATACTGCCTATTTAGGTCCATCTATAGCTACTTTTTAAAAATGCGCTTGGCACCCATTATAAAACCAAGTTGTCTGAAATAAGAAAAAGGACAGATCATTTTATGTTACTTTTCTTTAAATTTCCTTCTGTCTAACACATGTGGCTCTACAACTGAGTTTCTCTTTCTGATTTCATTCCCCCCATCAATCTTTTGGTGCATCGAAAGTTAAAGAAAGACACTGGGTGAAAATGGCTCAAGACATAGCAAGACTGCCTATGTGAATTACTGAATTCAGGGAGTTATCTCTCAGGTAAACATTCCTATTGGAATACTTTTTTTCCTTTGTTTATATTTAACTGAACTTTTACAATATAAACAGCAATGCAAATTACAGACATGATTGTACAGGACAGACAATTTAAAATGTGGAATTCTATGCTGCTGTTGTACACATTGTACACATAGCTACATGCATTGATATCAATTTTTGATCAAACATTCATTAAGACTATGCTGCATTTAATTCAAGTGAATGAAGAGAGCTTTCCCCTATTTATTGTACTGTTTTTATTTTTTTAATTGTATTTTGGGAGTAGTCACAAGGGTGCTTTTTCCAAGGCACAAACTTTCTTTGTTTTTTCCTTGAAGATATTTCACTTCTCATCCAAGAAGCTTCTTGGATAAGAAGCAAGGAAAAAACAAAGGAAGTCCAGTTGCCTTTGGAAAAGGCACTTTTGTGACAACCATGATCTGGATGACTGAGTATCTCCATAGAGATTTAATTTGAGTGTAGTTAAATTAAATTTAATTTTACTTAAATTGTAAAGACAAGGCTATCACAGTTTGGCAAATTCTCTAAGCAACCCAGATTTTTATATTCACCATCACCTTCATATATATCACCAGCCATTTATGTAAGCTGTAAAACATTGGAGAACCAGATGAAGTTGGTACAGAACAAATAATCAATAATAGGGAAGGATGCAGTTGGAAGTTGGAGCAGTTATCCACAATTGGTACCACTTCAAAACCTATATATGTGTTTCTTATTGCCATGCTCTCAACAGTCTAAATTGTTCCAATCCAATGTCACTAAATTCAGCTAGTTAATGTCAGTCCAATAGAAAGGACTTGCTGTTCATTTAAATACAGCCCATTGCAATTCAGTAAAGCCGATTGCTGCCTAAGCTGCAAAGCTGAGAGAATATCAGGTGCCCCTATTTTTGCAGGTGTAGACAACCACAGAGATAACCTTGAAAACAATGCAGCAATGGTTACAACATGTGAAAAAAACATGTATGTTTTAAGCCCAAGTAACCAAAAAAATGTTAGGAAGAAACTCAGATTGCCTAGGCTCTAACCCCCGGGTTGTAAGAAGTAAAAATGCAGCCAAGCTTTCAAAATTTACACCAGCCTTTTAAGGTAGGACAGATTAGGAAATACTAAGAAATATTGGAACAATCCTTTATTGATATAGGCCAGGGGTGTCAAACTCAATTTCATTGAGGGCTGCATCAGGGTTGTGTTTGACCTTGGAGAGCCAGTGGGCATGGCCAGGGTGGATGTGGCCAGCATGACATCACTCATGTCAGAGGGGTGCCTATGGTGGCCCGAGTGCTTGGACAGCAAAAATGGGCTCCTCAGCTCCGTTTTCATCTGGGACGGCATCCTGCAACCCTCTGCCAGTGAAAATGGAGCTCATGAGGGCCACATGTGGCTGTCCCGAGCTCTGTTTTCACTGGCATAGGCATCATGGGCTTGTCCTTCACTGTTTCCAAGGCAGCCCCACGGGCCAGATCTAAGCATCCCGCAGGCCAAATCTGGCCCCCGCACCTTGAGTTTGACAGCCCTGATATAGGCTATAGCAACAGAATCTTGAGCCCATGCTTTTCTAAACATCACTGCATAATTTCCCAAGGTATATCTGTGTCTCTGTATAACCAGTTCAGGCTGACATCAAAGTCGTTCAATTCATTGATGGGCCACCTCTGCATTTGTGAAATAACGTAGATCCAAAAATAATGAATATTATTAATCTCCATTCAGTTGCCGAGAAAGGACTATTTCAATGCTTACTGGTTCGTGTTCAGCATCATGTAGTTGAAATAAATACTTGGCTTTCCTTTTCTCCCCACCAAATGCTTTGGGGATTTAGTTGCATTCTATAAATATTCATGAGTTTAGGTCTCCAAGAAGAAGGGGAAAAAAATCAAAATGCACTTGGCTTTATTGCTGTGCCTAATGAGAAAGAATTAAAATCCAGCAGGGACATGACCCAGAACCTTTCTCTTCCTCTTATGTGTCAGCTTGGCTCTCTCTAGGTCTGTGATCAACTGCATTCTAAGTGAAAGTTGACATTAGTTCAACTTTCTGCAAATGCAGGTAAAATGGAATGTGAACAGCCTAAAACTCAGTGCTGATCTAACCTGGTTCTGCATCATTACCTGTAATTGGCATCTTCAGCTTAGTATAGCTCCAATTCCATGTCTTTAATAGCATGGATTTTGATAACTGTAGGTTAGAATGGTTTTTGGGTTTTTTTTCTTCTGGTTTTGCTTTGCTTTGCTTTGCTTTCTTCCTCCTGTCTTGTCTCCCAGCGTTACTGTTGCAGATTTACAGAACAGAACTTCATCTTGGAAAGAAATCCCTGCCACTGGCCTTTAACAGCAGCTATAGCAATATATAATAGGGCTATAAAATATCAGATTTTCCAGTAACTGATTTTCCTTATCAGGAGGAGCATATTTTACCATTTAGATTTTGGACAATATTCTGTCTGTCTGTCTGTCTCTCTGTATCTCTCTGTCTGTCTCTCTCTCTCTCTCCCTCACACACACACACACACACACACAAATCATAATGCTCTATAAATTAGTCTAGATTAGCCGGAAGAAGTGAGATTTTTTTTTTCTGGGAGCTAGGGTACATTGGAAGAAATGCAAGCCTCAGGTAGTGTTTGTTATTCCTCTTCATTATATGTTATTCTCTGTGAATCAGTAAGGCTTGCTTAAAGGAGTCTTAGCTGTACCTGCTGTGAGCTTACAAATATTAGATGAAAGGATTCCAGAGAACATGTCAAATGCACACAAGCACTCAAACACAGTGGGTCAACTGGGGACAATTTTGGGGGGAGTTTTTTTCCCACCCCTCTCTCCTTCCTTCTTCCCTTCTTCCCGCTCCTTTCTGAACATCTACAATTCTGCTACCTGCCTTAAAAGGATATGGTCACATGGGTTAGGATCTTCGTGTTTTTTAAAAAAAACTGTGAATGGCTGTCAATGGCAGGAGATGGTAGTCTTTATTACCACCAGGATAAATCCTTCTTTCTGTAAAAAATATTACTTTCTACTTTTTTGTCTTTTTTTTTTTAATATAGAACTGAAGGATTCCACAAAAATTGTGCTTACGGGATCAGGGACATTCCACAGAAGGTGACCAGCTGAGCAGAAGCAGTCATAAATAACATAACATTTGTAGTGATGGGATTCAATTTTTTTTTTACTACCTATTCTGTGGGTGTGGCTTGGTGGGCATGACAGGGGAAGGATACTGTAAAATCTCCAGTGAGAGGTGGTACTTGCCGGTTCTGCAAACTACTCAAAATTTCTGCGATCCTGATGAACACCCCCTCTGGACATTTGTAACAATAATCATAACTAGGGTTAACTATGGTTTATTTGAACAAGCTTTATAGATGATCGAAGAAACTGGTTTATCCTAACAAACCAATGGAACTCATTCCTACAGTATGTAAGAGTAAACAGCAGTTTATCTAAAGCAAGAAATAAATGTTCCCTGTTTATGTTCTTTTCCTAAGGAAGGAGAGAAGCAACCTGGAATGGAGGAGAAACTTCCTAACAGTGAGGACAATTAACCAGGGAATGGCTTGCCTTCAGAAGTTGTGGGCGCTTCACCACTGGAGGTTTTCAGAAAGAGACTGGACAGCTACTTGTCTCAAATGGTCTAGGTCTCCTGCTTGAGCAAGGGGCTGGACTGGAAGACCTCCAAGTTCCCTTTTGGATCTATTCTGATTGATTGATCTTTCAATTTACTGGACTCTAACAGACATTAAAAATAGAGCTGGTGTACATGAGAGTTAGTTTTTGGTTTTGAGAAATAGAAGAGAAGAGAAGAGAAGAGAAGAGAAGAGAAGAGAAGAGAAGAGAAGAGAAGAGAAGAGAAGAGAAGAAAGGGAAGGGAAGAGAAGAGAAGAGAAAAGAGAAGAGAAGAGAAGAGAAGAAAAGAAAAGAGAAGAGAAGAAAAGAGAAGAGAAGAGAAGAAAATGAAGGGAAGGGGAGGGAAGAGAATGAAGGGAAGGGAAGAGAAGAGAAGAGAAGAGAAGAGAAGAGAAGAGAAGAGAAGAGAAGAGAAGAGAATGAAGGGAAGAGAAGAGAAGAGGAGAGGAGAGGAGAGAAGAGAATGAAGGGAAGGGAAGGGAAGGGAAGAGAAGAGAAGAGAAGAGAAGAAAATGAAGGGAAGGGAAGGGAAGGGAAGGAAGAGAAGAGAAGAAGAGAAGAGAAGAGAAGAGAAGAGAAGAGAGAGAAGAGAAGAGAAGAGAATGAAGGGAAGGTGAGGGAAGAGAATGAAGGGAAGAGAAGAGAAGAGAAGAGAAGAGAAGAGAATGAAGGGAAGGGGAGGGAAGAGACTGAAGGGAAGGGAAGGGAAGGGAAGGGAAGAGAAGAGAAGAGAAGAGAAGAGAAGAGAAGAGAAGAGAAGAGAAGAGAAGAGAAGAAAATGAAGGGAAGGAGAGGGAAGAGAATGAAGGGAAGAGTTGGAAGGGACCTTGGAGGTCTTCTAGTCCAACCCCTTGCTTAGGCAGGAAACCCTATATAATTTCAGACACATTTAATACAGTAGGGGTAACAAAAGTCAAGATTGTGGCTTTGTTGATTGATATTCCTGCTCCTTTCTTGTGACATATAAAAAAGGGAGGGGGCTTTGATTGGGTGACTTTCATTTTGACTTTTTCGACACATACACACACACTGTGATGGCTGCCCAGTGTGAAAATATTTTCAGACCAAGGATCACCCTTGGCATTTAATAAGTGGGCCAAGGCTATTCTAAGAAACAGTTTTTAAAGGCTATATTTGATTTATTTGATATTAACATTTTATTAAATTTAAATATAGTTTATATAATAATTTTCCATGCATAAATTTAATTTGTTCCACTGTTTCTTTTATATTACAGAACAACTGCAACATTTTCTGGTTATATTATGTACATCTGCACCAAACTAATGCTCCTATTACATCCAAGTCAAAGTTTGGCCTATTTGGTTAAACACTGTTTAGATTTTAATAGCATTTAATAGTCATATTGCAAAGATATTTTCCCCATCATTTCCTTGGCTCCATCTTTCCCATTTATTTCCATTCCCGCTTCTAATAACTTATTTATTATAAGTAACTTCAATAAGAATAACAATGATTCATATGATCTGCTGAGCCATTGGAATGTGACATATTGTATATGATTATGCTCTGCTTATGCTTAGGTCTCTGTTATTTCAGATGCTTCATGGGATTAGTACATCTAGTTGTTAATACACTCCCTATCCCTTCTGCTTTTGCTAAGCTCTTCACAATAGATAAGATTAAGGAATGGAAATACTTCCTGTACAATGAATACCAATATAGGTATGCCTCCTTTAAAAATTAGTTCATTATGCAGCAATAATATTACAGTATATGCAACTAGTTCCTAATTCAGAGCTGGGTACTTATTTATTGTTGGTATTCATCTTCAGCTCCCTTATTACCCGTACCATTAAAATATCATAAAACTAGGAAGAATTGCTATCCTTTAATATACTCCTTCATTAGTGAACATTATCCATCTGACACATTTTGTAAACACCAGAGCTTCGTTGAACTGTGCATTCAGGATAACCTGGTCTCTCCAGGAAGGAGAAAAGAAAAGAAAAAGCAATACTGTTTGCCTTCATGAGGAAGGGGAGGAAATAAAAAAAAATGTTGGTATTTATACATTGATATGATTTTGAGTTTTTTTTTTATTCAAAGGCTAGTTTGATCAGAGAGTGTTGTTCTCTTGGCTTTATTGTAATTAAAGTCCCCTAAGCCAGGGAATATATTAAAATAATTATTATTTGTTTTGCTCAGTATGCTTAAATTGTTTTTGTGTGTATATGCAAATATGTCTTATTTTCAATGGCTAAATATATGCGATTTATATATTACTTCATTAAAAAAGGTCTTGAGTATTTGAACTTTAACCAATATATTTTTGAACAAAACTATCATCACCAACAAAGATATTTTTCAGCAAAGAAATGCACTGCCCAATTCAAGAAATGCAAAAAATGAAGAATAACTACATTTTGATCCCTCATATTAGTTTTGGGGCAATGTGTATTGGATGAAATCCTCATTCATCCGTAATAAAAATATTGAATCCAAAATAATATATTTCTGAAGAAATCCTATCCTATACGTATATTCACATATTTATTGTAGACAAAACTATGTGATTTTGAAATAGGAAAAATAAGGCATTAGAAAAGCAATCAAACAGCAAAATAAAAATAGATTGGGAGATTCCCTAGTCTCCGAGTTTGGTTGTTTTTTTTGCAGGTGTTTCATTAACCAAACTAGCTAATGTCATCAGTGCATTTATTCTTGATATTTTAATCTGCTTCATGGTGGAAAAAAAATTAAGTCAATTACATCTTCATCCTGTAGAGGGTTGACACATTCTCATCTTCATATCAATAAATGAACAAATAACCCCCATACAAAAGTAATTAAATCAAATGAAAACCCCACAATCCTGGTTAATGCATTCCAAAGATAATAACAAGCACTCTACTTGTAGAAGCATTTCACAGGCAGCAGGCCACAAGTAAGGTATTTCCTTAATACTTAACACACCATATGAACTATGAAGATAACTGGAATCCTCAAGTCGGAATTATTTGAGAGTTAATTATTAAGCCAATAATAGCAGTGTAACCCTTGATTTAATAGTGAGGAAGGGGATTTAACTTGCTTAGGAACAATAGTCAATATGCTGTTAGTTCAATATGTAAAGAACATGGTATAAAAATTGAAAGTCAAGTTTTATTTCAAAAGAGGCAACCTGGAATATGATATCATTAAAGAACTTGGAGGAGTTATTTTCTACAGTTAAACCTCCTCCATTACAAAACTGATATAACAGAAGCCCGATAAAAGTCAAGTTATAAGTTGTGTGGTAAAAAAAAAACTTTAAAGATTAAAAAAAAGCTGAAATAGATATAAGAATGGTCAAGCAAGCTTTCAAAAGCTTTGAATGCTTTATTTTAAAAAGGAAAGTATTTTCCAAATAAGGAAAATAAAGGCATATAAACGGTAGCAAAATAAAAGAATATTGAAAAGTCTGGCTGGGGATGTTGGACTGAAATTCCTTTGGGGACAAGAACTATCACATGGGAGTGAAAGAAGTAATAAAATACATAGCTTTTGAAAATATCCAAAGAATGGATATCAGCTTCTATTTGATATTAGCAATCAATCAATTGGTTCATCAGAGTGGGAGAAGCATGAAATTCATATATAACAAATGAAAATTATGCACTGAAGAGATGTACAAAATACAGCATATTATTTGTGGATGGGTTCCATGGAGATCTATACTTAAATGGCTCCGAGAAATTCTATATCCAATCTGTAGACAGAGAAATTAGTGGATAATTGTTCTAGATTTCTCCATTATTCCACAGGCGGACAAATGTGAGGTTTAGATCAAAAGGACAATGTGCTGCAACAGTCCTAAGTGTGAAAAATGGTCATAAGTCACTTTTTTTCAGTGCCATTGTAACTTTGAATGGTCACTAAATGATCTGTTGTAAGTCAAGGATTATCTGTACAAAAATATTTTACCCCAGAACAAATGAGACCTAATTTCTACCAGTGCTTATATTAGTCAATACATTGATATACTTGTCATAATTTTAATTTATAATTTATTGGTGTTGGTATCTTCAAGATTTATTGACCTTGGTCGAAACAACAGATTTCTTGAATTTCCCCTGGGACCTGTGGCTGGCCACAGTAGCCACCAAAGACCAACTGAGAAGGGCCTGGCTCGGGTCTTATCTTTAGTTTGCCAGTTGTCTTGATTTCTGATTTGTCTTTAAATGAGCTGGTTTTCTATTGGTGCAGGTTGATGTGGGAAAATCTTAATTTATCATTGTCATTAGTTTCCTATTTTTTTTTTTTATTATTATTATTATTGGTCAACTCCTTAGGATGAATGGAATAAATAAATATATAACAAAAGTAATAATCGGATTAAATGGGAGCTAGGAGAAAATGCAGTCAGCTTATCTACCTTACCTCCTCTTTTGTATTTCTCAGTATATGGTAGAAGATAAGAGACAGGGAATCTCACATGGCATGGGTCAGGAGGAAATCTCTTGAGTCCTTACATCTTTTTCTTCTTTCAATGAAGCTGAAGTTTTCTGCACCTTATTTATTCCAATAGGGGTTTTTTTTTCCCCTGCAGTAGCAGCAGCAATGCTCCTCCTCTGTTCTCCCAGGCATCATATAAATATGTAGAAATCTCACATTTCTTGTTCTCTTTCATGTCAGCTTCTTTGTTGTGGCTCTCCTGTATCAAGCTGTCAGATCAGGGACCGCAGAGGCACTCATAGCCCTGCTTGATAAGACTGGGTGTCTGTGCCACTCATCACCAAAGCAGGCAGCTGAGCTCAGGTACCTTCGGGAAACAATATGTGAAAAAAGAGAGGAAGAAAGGAGGTTTATTCTTTTGCAAGTACGTGGCTGAAGTTGAATGGGGAAAAAAATGAGACACTTTCTAATACATCAGGTATTAATGCTAACAATATTCTACTCTGCACATAATCTACATTTTCTGGCAGCATAGATGTAACACTTCTGCTATTTGGAAAACCAAACTAATTTTGGAGGTGTCTTAAAATGTAACTTTCTTTTTAGTACTTCCTCTTAATTTTCTGACAACTGGAGATAAAAATAAAAAGAAAAGAAAACCTGCAGATGCAATTAAAGCATACAAACATTGTTTAAAAACGTAACATGAATTTTAAATAGAATAACAGAGTTGGAAGGGACCTTGGAGGTCTTCTAGTCCAACCCTTGCTTGGGCAGGTAACCCTATACCATTTCAGGCAAAATAAAGTTAAAGAAAATAACCTTTTGGTTATTCTATTTTATTACAGTACAGAGCCAGTGATTTCATCTATATAAATACTGCTACAAATCAATTGTTGAATGATATTAATTCTCGAGGGCATGAAATATAAGCCTACCTTTCTGCAGGTAAAGGTAAAAAGTAAAAAGTAATTCAAAAGCTGACTGATTTCAGTCAGGGATTCTTCCATGATCTGTAAACCTTTAGCAACAGTCTAAACATGACATATCCGTATTTTCACAGATAAACATGGAATATGCATAATTTTGCAACACATTAGCATTATTTACACTTTACTTTGTCCCAAGAACTTATCTCACCATAGTAATAATATCCAACCAGTAAGGAACTACCAATGGATATGACCAAATCAGCTGCAACTTCAAGCACATTTTATCTTCAACAAAAGGACACTATTGAAGATTTTTAAAATGTCCATTGAATCCAATCAACTTGAAACAAGATTGTTTGTTCAACAACCATGTTTATTTAATAGTTATTTAATTTATTTTAAGATCTGAAATCATGGGTTTTGTAAAACAGTAAACTCCAGTTCTCAGTTCCAAGTATCTTTTCTTTTCCAAGTATTTATTCTGTTAATTATTAAAATTGTTGCTAACTATAATTATATGTTTGGCGTATGAAGAAAATGTATCTAATGCATGTATAAGCCACAGGGATTTCAGAGGCAGCCAAAGCATCTGAACCCCCCCAAAAATCCAGATGTTTCTGTGTCACAGAGAGGCTAGTGCAGTAGTAACAAGCACATCTGTTTCCTAGACTACTAGACCACAATTTCGACCACAATACTCACATCAGTTATCTGTGGCATACAGATTCTAAAAATCCTCAAAACTTTCTGGGTGATAACTGCCTCTCCTCTAATTTTACTCTGGAGCCCTGCTAATGCCAAGCACAAAAATCAAATAAGTATATCTCCAAGATGGAAACCAGTATTGTTTCTAACCAGGCCTTGATTAGAGAAATCTGATTCCTTCACAATCAAGTCATGGATATTTTACATACCAACCCACCATTTCATAGCCAAAACTGGAGTACAGGGCCACCAAAGATCTAACAGCTTCAGGGATAAATGCAGGAATGGATATTTTACATACCAACGCAGCATTTCATAGCCATAACTGGCATCCAGGGCCACCAAAGATCTAACAGCTTCAGGGATAAAAGCAAAAGGCTGGCCATCAGGAGCAATTTCACCCATCAAACTCACTGATCCTGAAGGCAGCTGTCTCTCTGCCTATCACCACACTGACGGTCACCTCTATCGTCTCCATTTCCGCCTTCATCCTTTCAGGCCAAATTCTGCAGCTGCACTGCATACATGGCAACAATGAGTACAAATAGGATAAATTTTCTAGCCTGGACTTATTTTTAACAATATTACCATGTTATTAATATTTTATTAATTATATCTTTCTTATTTCCTTGTGTGCAACTATTAATTTGAATTGATTTGACAGTCATGTATGTGCAGTCATAATAACTAATAAGCATCCTACTATTTTTAGAAAGGAGCGTAGATTTTTCTCAATCATTGAAAAATCATTAATACAACAATATATCCTGAAAAATTACTGGGTTTTGATTGTTATTCTTCCTGAATTGCAGTGTTTTGATGTCTTTTTTTTTTTTTTTTGGTCACCTATAGATTTTTAAATAAGGAATGGGTACATGTTTTCCAGCAGAAACTGTGGGTATTTCTGTTTTTGTTTTTTGTTTTGGTCTACCTTTTTAGTTTCTAAAAGCAAGAGCACTTAGACTGATATATCACTTTACAGTGCTTCACAGACCTCTCTAAGCATTTTATACAGTCAGCATATTGCCCCTAAAATCTGGATCCTCATTTTACCTTAAATGAATAGAAGGATAAATCAACCTTAATGCTTAAATCAGATAGCTTGATCCTTTAATAATTCTTTGCCTTTTCCATGATCTATCAATTGAATAGCAATGCCTCTTAGTAAAACATTTAATACCATTTCAGAGCAAAACTACACTATCTTTTATGTTTAATTATAGCATTATTTAGAAAAGATTTTGCTATATGTCATGTAGCACTGGAATACCAAAGACAGTTTTAATATAGTCTCATAAAATCATGAAATGTAAACATGGGAAAGGACCCTTGAAACCATCAGACTAACCCTTTATGAGTACATGAATTCCTGAGAGAAACCCAGCTAATTTGTTTAAAAATCTCCATCAAAGAAAAGTTCACCATCTCCTGTGACAGTTTGTTCCTCTGTTAAACAGCTCTTACACTTTTTTTTAATGTTCAGACAAAATCTATTTCTTTATCATTTAAATCTATTGTTTCTTGTCCTACTTTCTGAAACAATTCGGCTCCAGCATCTTTATAGCAGCTCTTCATATAATGGAAGATGGTGATCCCTGCAGTTTTCTTTTCTCGAGGCCAAACATCCAAAGCTTCTATCCAGTTCTCAGGAGAGGCTCTTTATCATCTTAATTGCCATTCTCTGGACACGTTCCCAGTTTATCAAAGTTCTTTCTAAAGTGTGGCACTGAGAACTGAATACAGTGTTCTAACTATGCTCTGATCACAGCAGTGTAGAAAGCAATGATGGCTTTATTTGATTGAGATGGCATACAGGATTGTTTTGTTGTTGTTGTTGTTGTTTTGAGGCTGCTTGGATTTGTTTGCTTTTTCCACTGCATCACACTGTTGGTAAATGGTCAGTTCATCTAGACACTCAGATTCTTTCCTCATGTGGTACTGTCCAATAGGATTTTCCCTTCCTATACTGATCCCTTCATTTTCTTTCCTAAATAAGGGATTTCTCTCTGTTGTCTGTATCCCTGGAGAAATTTGCCTTACTGGTTTCTATCCACTATTCCATTTGTCAGCATACCTTCATGATTTTGCATCATTCATATTTATAATCCTCATCTAGGTTGATTATAAATATATCGAACAGTTCAGGTCCCAAAATATGGTTCCCTGGTAGCCCATTCAACATTTTCTTTCTGCTTGAAGTAAAGCCATTCACATACTCATCATTGCATGCAGTGTTCAACCAGCTATATCTAATGGTAGCATAATCAAGTTTACACATTTGCTGTCCTCTCCCTTAGGATACCACAGAGAGTCCAATGAATGTTTTGCTGAAATTAAGCACACTATGAAATCCACTTTTATGTGGTCAGCTAAACTGGACACTCAATCAAAAGAGACAATCAGGTTGGCATGGAATGATTTCTTGATAAATCCATGCTGCTTCTTACCAAACTATGCATTATTTTTTAAATGCTCAGAAACTTCCTGCTTAAAAATTTGTTCCAGAGTTCTGCTCATCACTGAAGTCAAACTGAATGATTTACACTAATCTAGGCCCTCTTCTAATTGAGGGAGGGAGTCAACATTTGCCCGTTTCCAATCCTCTAGCACTACATCATCTTCGTAATTTCTCAAGCACCATCAAAGGAACTCTGAAATGACATCATCAAGCTCCTTCAAGACTTTTGAATGCATTAGTCTTGTCAAGATCTCATATATTTTATTGTGATTATTTTATAGTCTCTTCTGAAGATTACTCAATAAATGCTAATGAATTAGGGTCAATTCAAGCTTTAGCCTGATGGCTAAGAATATACAAATATTGCTATTTTGTATGTGTTTGTGCATTTGTGTGTGGTTCCTAATACAACTCTTTTGTTGTCTTTAATTTTCTATCTTTAATCTGCCATTGAAAGTAGTGATAATTGTGATATTGTAGGTTTTCGCAGCAGGATGCTTTTGCCACAATAATTTCATTCTGAACTGAAGGAGCTTCTTGGATGAGAAGTGAAATGTCTTCAATGAAAAAACAAAGTCCTGTTGCCTTTTGAAAAAAAGCATCTTTGGGACAACCATGACCTGGATGATTGAGAATCTCCATAGACATTTAACCACAATGATGACGTTCTTTTCACTGTACATCCTCTATGTGCTTGGGGAGAGAAGCATTATGGGGAAATGGGAAGAAGCAAGAATTAGATGCACTCATGTTATTAAGATATGGAAAATCGAGCCAAGCATTCTTACCTGGATTGTTAAAAAGACTACAGGTAGTCCTTGATTTGCAACAGTTTATTTAGTAATTGTTCAAAGTTACAATAACATTGAAAAATGTGACCTATGCCTATTTTTCACATTTACGACCATTGTAGCATCCCTATGGTCATGTGATTAAAATTCAGATGCTTGGCAACTGGCTTATATTTATGATGTTTGCAGTGTCCCTGGATCATGTGATCAACTTTTGTGATCTCCAGACAAGCAGTCAAAGGGTAAGCCAGATTCTTAACAACCAGGTTACTAACTTAACAAATGCAATGATTCATTTAGCAACTGTGGCAAGAAAGGTTGTAAAGTGGGGGGGAACCTCCCTTGACAAATGTCTCACTTAGCAACATAAACTTGTGATTGTAAATTGAGGACTACCTGTAGTTGCTGCCTAGAAAGATTAAGATCCAGTTTGATGGTTATATAAGTAGTGGAGCTTTGCAGTTTTTTAAAAGGGATTCTGCAATTGATCTAAAGCATCTAGAAAGATTAAGGATTAAGATCAGGTTCACTGATAAACTTTCCTGAGGTCAGGTTACCAGAGACAAGCCCCAAAGAGCAGAAGTGTAATATTATTACACTTTTCATTGTGTTGTTTTTAACTCAGTTTATGGAAGCTACATGCTGCTCAGAGACATTCACAACTAGGAACCCTAACCCTATAAGTCAAGTAAAATAAATTATTAATAATAAATGCACATCCCATTTGGCAAAATATGTTAATAAACAACAGCTAAACTAAAGTAGTGTAGTCTCAACTACATAGCCATTGAAAATCAGAAGTACTTTTTAAAATAAGGAATGGGAATGGCAGCATGCAGCAAAGTTCTGATATTTACAATGATTTTTCCCTTTGGGGAATTAATTTAAACCAGAATTTCTTGTGCTATTAATATATTTTAAAAGGCGTATTTTGCTCAAAGTAAACCTACCAAATTCAGTAAATTTATAGTGACTCAAAGCTCTATATCTCCAAAGTTGCATGTTCTTACAATGTGTTTCTTTAATTTAGTGAGCTTTAAAGTATAAGAGAATGTTTAGAGAAAATTGGAATTCACTTCCTAACAAACATTTAGTCTGGATGTATTAATTTCAGCCAGTAACCAGTATTATAAAGAGAGGCAAAGAGAATTATAAAAAAACAACTGTACAAACAGGAAAAAAAAGTAAATGTTGCAGCAGAACAGACAACTAAGATCAAAATTCTTGAATAAAATTTGTAGGTGAATCTAATAGGAAAGGAATATTACAAAATAATTTGACAATACAGAACATAATATTTTTTGTAAAATAATGGAACAATATAGACTTATAAAGTATAGACAATATATCTTATAAAATTTAAACATCTGGAATATTAACCATAGATAATCAAAATCATTATTAATATATTAAGAGAAAAGTTATTACTAAGGCAACATAAATTTTGTTAGACTGACCTTGAGTATATGACAACAGAAGAAAGATGATCATTCTTTAGGAATTGTTATAAAAAGGATAATGGAACAGCATATGAAGGATAGATTCAAATGAACTCTCATCACAAGGACAGATTCAACTAGCCACAGAAAAATTATCACATTTCCTATGTAGAAGTGCTGAGAGAAGGCTCTTGAATATGGCCTTTAAAAAGAACCTAATTGTGATGGGAAGATTAATGAATCAATTTAGGAATATGAATTCTCCCATTCTATAATTAGTGTCCAGAAGCCACTCTCTAAAGGCTCTCTAAACCTGAGTAAATTTTTTAAAAAAACCTATAAGATCTTAAAAGAAGGCCACAAGAACATTTTTTTAGAATTTCTTGTGATCATGAAGATCAAAATTTATTAGGTTGGATGTATGGAATCACTCCACCTGATTCCATACATCCAATATTTAATCATAAATAGCCAAACTCTCTTTAGGTCAGTCTCAAGCCTCAAGATCATATTTGATATTCATTTTGTGATGTGGAATAGACCTCTGATAATCTTAATTTGCATGACATTCATTGAACTACTATTTGCATAGGGACCTAGCTGGGAATTATACAGAGCTGAGCTAGAGATTTAGCTTGAGTAGTTTTAAAGCAACAGGGATTCTGTCCTCACTTTAGTGTGAAAGAAATTTACAATGTTTAAAGCACTTTTTCAAATTTGTAAGACCAGAGTCAATGTGCCCATTCCATAACCCTAAACTCACTCGCAAAGAGCAACACCAACCATAAGAACCTTGCCCAGACCTAACCTTACAGCAACATGTACAATCCCATGAACTATGCTCTGAGTTCAAAAGACTCCATGAACAAGGAAATACTAACCTATACGTTGATTACCACACAGAATGTATCAAAAGCAAGACCTTCAACTTACATCCCAATAACCATCACCCCAACATCCAACATTAGGCATGCACATCCCTTACTTCCTCCAGACCCACTATTACATATCTAAAATGTAAACTACTCAACACAAGAAGCCTCACAAACAAAATGCATGAATTCCTCATCTTATTAAACACAGCCACATTCAACATTATATTTGTCTGTGAGACATGGTTAAATGCATCTTTTCCAGACTCCATTACCACAGTCAGAGAATATCATGTTTATCGGTCAGATTGCGAAATCCATAGAGGAGGTGGAGTTGCTATCTTCTACAAAAAAATCCCTAAATCTAAAAAAGATTCAAATTACACAGGAACTTGTTCTTCCAGAGATCATCACCTGTGAACTGTCCTCAAATACCACAATCCACGTCTTACTATGCTACATAGCCCCTGATTATGACATAGTTCATGCAAACAAGCTAACTTCACTGCTAACTTGGGCTGCCTCTTGCCCACAGCCTCTTATTTTCCTTGGTGACCTCAATCTACCTCTTATAATTTGGAGCCTAAATAAACGTACATTTGAATCCACACTTGCAACCCTTTACAATGCCATTACTACACTGGGACTGGATCAATTCATAACTAACAACACTAGATTCAACAACTGCCTTGACCTCATCTTCTGCAACAGCTCAAACTTAATATATGGCCTACAAGTAGAAGAACCCTTTTCAAACAGTGACCACAGTATGATCGACTTTTGTCTAAATTTACACCCTTACAAAGAGCAACATAATGATGGATCCCCAAAATACAACTTCAAAAAAGCCAACTATGATCTCATAGATGCTGACCTATCATCTCTTGATTGGCACATTCTGTTCTCTAGCTGTAATACAACAGAAGACCATTATAATGCATTCTTGTTTGAACTTGAAAGAGTCATTACACTGTATGTACTATTAGTAAACCCCCAAAACAAAAACAAAAACCAAATTACCCATAACAATAAGGAAACTTCAATGAAAAAAAAAAAGATAGCTATGGTGTAAAAACAAAACTAGCTATGTAGCAAATTTTAAAAACCAATACAACACCTTATGCTGACAGATAAAGGCAGAATGCCCAAATTACTTTATGCTGACAGATAAAGGCAGAATGCCCAAAGCAAAGCTCCTATGTACAAAATCCACCCTCACCTTCTACAATTTTGTAAACACAAAACTTAAAGACTCAAGAACCATTCCATCCCAAACAGGTTGGGAACTTCTGGTTTGAGCTTCTTTGATGACAGACCGAAACCTCATCTCTGTGAGGCTTCGATCTGTGCTTGCCGCTGGAGCACCCCGAGCTGGCTGGTTTCGGGGCTAAGCCACCCTGTAGAGGTGGTGAAGAATGGGGAGACTGCCTGCAGGGTTGAGGGGAGCCACATCTCTTCTCCCCAGCTGGCCATTACTCCCTTTCCCGAAGGCGGTTGTAGCGGTGGTCAGAAATGGCCACCACAAAGAAGAACTTGACTGGAAAAGAATGTGCAGTAGGAAGATAAGAAGAGAAAGTTTTGGTTCACTGGGTCAAACAGCAAAAGCAACAAATAAAGTATACTGGAATTAAAACTATTTAAAAAAAAAACAATAACATTGTTCCCTAAGAAGATTTTTAAGCTGCGAAGGAGAGAGAAAGGGGAAAAGATTTGGGGGTTTTTTTCTCCTTTTCCTATACTGACAGCTAAGAGACTTAAGCAAGAAATTGGAAAAAAAATCCACTTTGACATTAATAGGCATTTAATGCTGAAAATAAAAAGTCAAAGGGATAATAAAGATTTCTGGATAATTAAACACTTTTGAAAACAGGAAAGGAGAGAAAAAGAATAAAAGGGCAGGATCTGGAAGGGAGGAGACTGCCTGGAATTAAAAAGAACTTACAGCAAAATCTCAACAAGACTTCCAAAAGATACATTCTAACTGAAATATCACAACAAAAACCCCAGGAAGAGAAAGTGGAAAAAGAAATAAGAAGATATAACTCGGGACTATTTGGATTACTTGATGATTTCTGGATTTTTGGTTATTGTATTTGAATGACTAAAATCAATTGGGTGGTTGTTTAAAACTGTTTAAAATGGCTCCACTTTTAGAAGAACTGAAATGGAACTTAAAAAGTACAAAGAAGATGCACAAGAAGGGAGAGGTTCTTTTGGCTTTGTATTTCAGTTTTTAGAAATGGAGATTTGGAATTATGAGAAACAACAAGAAATGCCTGCAGAACAAGAAGATTGCGACAAAGAAGAAACCATCTTTAATGAACAAGTAATCTTCGGTGGGGGGAAAAAAGGAAAGGGTGGAAAGAGAATGGAAAGTTTAAGATTGGGAAAAACAACTCCAAAAAAAAAAATTAGAGTGAAAAATAAGTATAAAATCAGAAAGTAACAGAAGAGGGAAATGCAGAAGAGAGAATTAGAAGTAGAGAGACAAGGGGGTAAAACGGGAAGGGAGAAGATGAGAGGGAAGAAAGAAAGGAAAAGAAGTTATAAAGGACAGAAACAAAATATAGAGAAACAGGGCGTATTTAGAGATAATGGGTGAAAATTTAATGGAAAAAGGGATTCTGCAAAGGTACATAAGATAGTATTGTTATATTAGAAACAGAAATAATTTTAGAAAATATGAAACAATGTATGATTAAAATGTCTGATAAAATAACTATCGTAATTCAGTGGAATGCTTGTCAATAAATAAATATAACAAAAAGGAATATTTAATGATTTATAAAACATATGTGAAGAGAAATAAGGGAAAAATTAATTATGGAGATTATATGTGTTTTAAGAAAGTATGATATTTAATTGAAAAGAAGTGTTAAAGATGTTAAGATTTTAATGATTATTAATGATAGAACTGAATTGGAATGGAATAAGGGTTTATAATTACATATATTTATAATTTTTTTAAAAGAATATAGTGTGTATTATAAGAATGTATCAAGCAGAATTCGATTGGAAGTTATGTATTATGTATTATATTGAAGGTCATAACCTTAAGGTATATATTGAAGTTTAAATAAGAGTTGAATGGATGTGATTAAAAGATATAAAGGTGTCATACTCCAATTAGTAACCACAGGAGAAAATTTGTTTAATGAGAAAAGATAATATGAAATTGAAACAGAACAGACAAAAGTATAAATATAATGATTTGAATTGAGATGAGATAATCAAAATAAAATTGAGAAAATTAAAAGAGGGAAAAAACTATATAGAAAATGTAGAATAGTATAAGATATGGAATAGAACACAAAAAGGAGCATGAAATTGAGTTTTGTGTCTGTATAAAGAAGTTCAACCCGGGATCATGCTATTTTCAAAAAAGATGTTTTACTTGTATCTTGTATATGTGAAAACCCAAATAAAACTTTATTGAAAAAAAAAAAAGAACCATTCCATCCCTAAAAGGACCAAATGGGAAAGACTGCAACAATGAAGCTGTTAAGGCCAACCTCTTTAACACATTCTTCAGTCTTCGTAAACATCAATGGCTCATGCCCCACATTTCCTAGTCATACCACAACTAACTGTAATGATCTGCTACATATTGACTTTACAGAAGATAACATAGAAAAGGCACCACATAACCTAAAACCATCCCTATCTATTGGCCCTGATGGATTATGTGCATACTTCTTAAGAAAGCTCTCCTCTGCTATAGGAACCCCTAGGCATTATATATGAGATATCATTCAGAACCAGCTCCTTAACGAACCTGTAGTCCTTAGCTACGGTCATCCTATCTTCAAAAAAGGTGACCCCAGCCTGGTTGAAAACTACAGATCAATCTCACTGTGTTGTGTCATGTGCAAAGTCATGGAATCAATCATTAACCAATTCATCACCTTCCACTTAGAGACAAACAACCTACTCTACAAAAAACAATTTGGTTTCAGGAAAAAATTGTCCTGCAATTTTCAATTCCTCCACTGCAAAAACATATGGACTACTCTACTTGACCAGGGTAAAGCTATAGATGCAATTTACATAGATTTTTGCAAAGCCTTTGATTCAGTGGTACATGACAAACTACTGTTAAAACTAAACTCTTACGGCATTTCCAGATCCCTTCATAAGTGGATTACTGCATTCCTGTCAAACAGGCAACAAATAGTAAAAATAGGGAGCGCTATATCAAACCCTGCCTGCCCCAGTTAACAGCAGTGTCCCCCAAGGTAGGTTCTAGGACCCACACTCTTTATACTCTATGTAAATGACCTTTGCGATCACCTTATAAGCAACTGCGGATGACGTAAAGCTATTCAACACCACCAACAATGCTACTGTCCTTCAAAGTGACCTTGATTATGTACCTGAATGATCAAACAATTGGCAACTCCAAATCTCGACCAAGAAATGCTCTGTCCTACACATTGGTAAAAAATATCTGTACACCAAATACAAACTAGGTGGATATGACCTCATTGATGATCCTCACTCCATCAAGAACCTTGGAATATATCAAATGACCTAAGTGCCAGAGCTCACTGTAACAGCATTGCCAAAAAGGAATTAAGAGTTGTAAATTTAATCTTACGAAGCTTCTCCCCCAGAAATATTGAATAGCTAACTAGAGCATAAAAACATTTGCTTGACCAATACAGACTCAAATACAGCTCATCAGTCTGGAATCCACACTGTATATTGGACATTAATACAATTGAGCAAGTCCAGAAGTATTTCACGAGAAGAGTACTATACTCCTCTGCTCAGAATACCCTATATCACCAGGCTTGAAATTTTGGGCTTGGACAACCTTGAACTATGCTACCTACAGTTGGACTTAAGCGTAGCACACAAAATTATCTGCTACAATGTCCTACCAGTCAATGACTACTTCAGCTTCAACCACAACAATACAAGAGCACACAACAGATACAAACTCAATGTAAACCATTCCAAACTTGTTTGCAGAAAGTACAACTTCAGCAACAGAGTGGTGAATGCCTGGAATGCACTACCTGACTCTGTTGTTACATCCTGTAACTCCCACGCCTTTAACCTCAAACTATCCACTATTGACCTCACCCCATTCCTAAGAGGTCTGTAAGGGGTGTGCATAAGCGCACCATCATGTCTACCATCCCTGTCCTATTGTTCCCATTTATTCGTACCTATTTCCTGTATTCTTACTCATGTTTATACTTATCCCTATTATCTTGTAAGCAATTGACAAATCAAATCAAATAAATAAAAATTTAAAAAATAAATAAATATGTCTTGAAAGATCACAACTAAGTATTTAAAATTCCCAGCTGCTCAATCACCTTGCCTTCTATTATCTGTTATAATTTTCATTATTTTGTCTTTTAAGTCATATTTTATTCTTATCTTTTTCCAAATATTCCTTTCAAAAATCATTTCAAAGAAAATGAGAAGCAAACATTTGGAAGAAAGTTTTTTTTAAAAAAAGAAAAAACAAGCCCAAACACAAAATATTTGGTGACAGTGGGTGACCTACCTCTAATTCTGCTAGCTTTCTTGCTTTCTTGCTTGCTTGATTTATTTATTTTAAAAGTGACTGCAGCTACTGAGGAATGGACAAGGATGTACATACAATCTGCTTAAAATGCATGAAAATGGAGAATACTGTTGCACTTTAATGTAGCTGTAACATATATTCAACAGAGTATTTCAGAGGCTTGATTCAAATTACTTGGATGAGATTGAAGTTCAATTGCCCTTGTAAAGTAAGACAAACACAGAATCCTTTCTTCTTAGCATCCTAAAAAGACATATGTGAATAGCAAAGGAGATACACAAAGGCAATGAGGTAGAAGAGAAGATAAATAAGCTGCAGCTGAATTTTCAGGTAATAAAAGTTCTTAGTTTGTGTTGGAGATGGTCTCAAGAATCTCTTTTGCTACTTTAAGGGGGAATTTTTTTTTTTTTGAAGAGTTGTCATTGGGAACTGGTGTTGACCTTCTGGCTGTGTGTGCAAAAAGACCTAGTTATTTGAACAATTCACAATCCTGTACACTTAGCTTGATTGTGCAATAGAGTTGCTTATTGTTTCCAAATGCCAGAATAGCCACCTCACATTTTAGAGCCTTCTGTCATCAATTTTTCAAACAAATTCTCCCTGAAATAATAGCAATAGCATTTAGACATATACCACTTCATAGGGTTTTACAGCCCTCTCTGGGTTGTTTGTACAATATCAACATATTACCCCCAACAGTCTAGGTCCTCATTTTATTGACCTAAGAAGGATGAAAGACTGAGTCAACCGTGAGCCCCATTCAGCATCAAACTCCAGGCTGTAGTCAGAATTTGCCTGCATTACTGCATTTTAACCACTATGCCACCAGGGTTCCTAATATTTGTAGTCTGATCTCCTGCTATTTGAAAAGTCCTTAAAACTTGTCCTTTTTTTTCTTGATCATTTATGAAGCTAAAACTACAAGTATTTTTCTTAGATGCAGTTCCTGAAAGTGATACAAAGATTGTGCTTGGATTATTTATTTATTTATTTATTGAAATGGTTTAAATGATTTATTGAAATCATTTAAATGGTTATCTAATATAATGATTCTAGACAGCCCACAATACCCATTAAAACAAAAGTACAAGTTATATAATGTTGCAATTTTGTCTGCCAATCCATCTGTCTATCCACACATACAGTACCTCTTTATACTATCTGTTTTTATTTTTGCTTGTTTATATCATGAATGGGTATAAGTCCATGCTAAATTAAAATACAACTGATGCCACCATGATATTGGTGGAGATTAGATAGTGGCAGGTTTGGTTTCCTTTAATTTGGGTCTTGGAGATTTGATTCCAGACCCAGAAATTTGAAAAGTGAGTAATCTCAAAATCACATAGGTAGTATTCATTCATAACATATGATTCAATGTGTAATTGTATGTTAATTCAGGCAACATGGTGCTCTTCAATCATTTTGAAGTAGGTTTCTTATGAAGTGCAGGCAGCATGGAAAAATGATTAATATATATACATATATCCTGTATATATAAAGAATAGGGCTGGGAAACTCTTGAAAATATCACTTTTTTTTCCAATATGTATTGGAGTGCAGTATCACTTTAAAGTGTCTTCATGAAGCATCTTGGAGTTCCACTCCTAACTGGAGAATTGCTGTATGCTTTGTTCATTAACACATGTGCAGAAGTCTCTTTTGTTGAATATCCATTAAAGGAAACTCAACCATGCCATAATGCTTCAAGGAAATGGAAACACTCACCTTTTCAGAGTCTTTCAAGCCATCAGTTAATACGTCTTGACAAGGCAAAGCACTGAAGCAATTGACCATGATCTGCACAGACCTAATAAAGGCAAGTCATTTCAGATCAAAGCAAAAATTTGAACTGATAATTTACTTATTCATTCGTGAAACAGGTTATGCATCCATTTATGATGCCTTGTTCTATAGAGCCATAGTACCCAAAAACATTAAATAATACACAACTCTCTCACAAGCTTCTCAATGAAACATATAGAAACATTTAGACAACAACAAAAAAGAAAATGTCAGTGAAAAGAAATCCCGTCTCACATTAACAACTCTCACATTTGAGGCTTACATGTGTGACTCTGTCTTATGAATGGTTTGTCTTTCTTTTGGCCCAGGGTCTCCAACCTTGGCAACTTTAAGACCTGTGGACTTCAATTTCCAGAATTCCTCAGTCAGCAAAGCTGGCTGAGGAATTCTGGGAATTGAAATCCACAAGTCTTAAAGTTGCCAAGGTTGGAGACCCCTGCTGTGGGCTATAAAAAACAGACCATGTTAAAAATGCAAAATTCAGCTACATGACAGCCAAGTATCATTTTGGGCTACCATGAATAAACACAGCTAACACTGGAAGCTTCCCAAATGTCATTCACCTATCCCACTTCTTCAAACATGAACGTTCTCCTCAGGAAGACCAAAATCCTGCTTGATGTTCTCAAGCCACATCACTTTCATGTCTCAGAGCTTCTGTATGATAATGATCAAATGTCAAATGCAAATTAAAAAATGGATCAGCATGACAACATAAAAAAAAACCTCTTAACAGGCACGGAGCATAATATTCTCTCTAAATGTTAATGAAATGGTGGTAATTACTCAGCTACCAAAACAACCCAGGAGCCAGAGTTCACAGCTGTAGCCCATTACTTGCAAATGACTGGCACAAGAGTTGTATCAGTACAGAGACAGAGTTGTCCAATGACATTTCTGGAATACACATTGCCTTGAACCAAGAGGCAATGGATATTAAAAGGAAAGAGTTAATTTATGGGTGGTACCTCCTCTAGAAGAGCTGTTTTTATCTCTATAACATCTAATAAAGTTATTTCTCCTCACCCAAAGAACTGACTAGAAGAAAATGCAGTGCCATAGATGAATGTTCAGTGCATTCTTGTCCCATTATGGAGGCAATCTTACCTGCCCTTGTTTGCCAGTATAAATCAATTGAACTCCATTCCCTTGAATTCATTGGGTTAGCAATAAGTATTAATGCATACACACACATCCCAAGTTTTATATTTGTCACTATCAAAAGTGATGTCATTGTGGCATAAATCTATATGGGGAGTGGGACTTATTTTGTTGAGCAGCATTCAAAAAGAAAAGCCAGACACCAGAAATAAGTCGGTCTTTCAGATCCAAGTTAGGAAATGGTGGGGGGAATCTGCAAGCACCATACAGGTAGCAAAAAAATGATGTCTGTGTTAAGGAGATGCATTGGCACCTTGATTCTTTGATCTGCGAGCAGTGACGTGTTTACAAGATTTTTTTTTCACCGTTCCAGTTAAACAAAATTGTCTCCTAGAATAAAATCCTCTAATTTGAACTAAACGCTTCTTCAAGTACATAGGTATCATGCTGTCAATTGCATTTTGCCCCAGACGGAATATGGGAGGAGTTAAAACCGGTATATCAGAATGTTGCACTTGAACATCGGCGTGCACTTCTCAAATCATTTTTCGATGCCGGTTACTGTGATTGTGTGTCAGCAGAGCAGCACCGGGGCTGAATGTGGACTTGGCAAATCCATTTATACCATTTTCCGTTGAAGATAACTCAAGCCAAAGCCGGACCTTTATTTTTTGTGGAGGGTTGCTATTCTTCTGATTCATTCAAATGCAGGACTAAGCGGTGTCAAGCTGCCATGCTCTGTTGCACTGGAGATGTCAGGAGAAGTAAGGAAGTCTTAAGGAAACTGGATTCCTGAACTGTGAAGAAGAGCAGAAGTAACCACAGGACTTCATTAAAAATGATTTATTTTGGCTTTAAGCAAATCTCCTTCAAGGAACTGGTACATCATTTCCTGTAAGATTTAGATCATCCCTAATATGTTTATTTCTGTTACTAGCCCATAGGGTAAATGTTTATGTTCTTCCTGTTGGTTGGTTATTTTGTTTGTTGCTTGAATGCTTAAAAAGTGCCAAAGAACTTCTGTCATTTTATTGCTTGATGCTGTAATTGTTTAGTCATCACAGATTATTATCTTGTCATGAATGGTGCTTTTATAAAATACTTTGGAAAGCAGCAGATACTTTTCTAAATCTGCTCTTCAAGTGATCATTTTTTGTTATCATAGTGTCCCCGTTTTGTTGTTAGAATTAAGTGAACATAAGCCTACTGAAATAAATTTGCTCATTCAGGGATCAAAAGGCTCCCAGTTGTTTCTAATGAAGTCTGTGATAGTTTTCATCCACCTTTTAATCTCTCAGACCATTTCTTGATGGCATTAAAGTTGTCTAATAAAGCCAAATATAAGAAAAGATAATTGTACAATTAAGATAACCAAACAAGGTTTCACATTGTTGTGGTTCAGATTTCTGATTCAGTGCTGTTTTGTAAGCAGCCCAGAGTTATATATTTTAGGTGCTGAAGCTATATAAATTGGAATAAGTTAAAAAATTCAAGAATTGCCTACCAAAATTTTCCCATACCAGCTCAGTAAACACCCCTTCAGTCCATCCCCTATGCATGCACACTTGAATATATATAACTAGGATTTTGATTATTATGATCCAGATTGCTTCTTTGTTATATTAGTTCCCAAGATACTTACAGTAATTAGTAGAGGGGAAAGGAAAAGAAAGGAAAGCATCCTTGCTTTCAGGAAACAATTTAAAGTTCTATTGTTCCAATAAATTTCAGCATTATTTAGGTGACTATCATATATGGATATTATTATTTTTCCTGTATTATATTTTAAAACATTTCATGTTGTTCAGAGTCCATATGGTTTGGCTCAACCCTTATAAATATTGCTCAACCCTTATAAATATTGCTCAATGAATGTCAGATCAGAATTCAGAGTAAGTTATGATATTGGTAGCCATTTCATGAGGTGCAATTTTATTCATTCATTCACTAATATCTTTTTTTCAAATCTTAGTATCTTAAAGACCCAGATTGTTGGGGCAATATGCTGATTCTATAAACTGCTTGGAGAATGCTGTAAAGCACTATAAAGTAAGATATAAGTCTAAGTGCTGTTGCTATTCTATTATCTCATATATTGTCTCCTAAACACATGAGTACCCTACCCAGAATTACACAATCACTTTTCCACTTGCCCCAGTCATTCCATTCTATGCTGTTGTTCCCTGCTGGTTAAATGTATAGTATAAATAGCATTTCTCCTTTAAGAATACTTTCCACTTGCTTATAAATGTCACTCAATTTCCACTAGTCCAAATCCCATGTCACTTTAAGAACAGAGCCAACATCCCCACTATGTTGGAGAAAGAGCTCACGTTAATACTAATGGCCTGTTGCAATGAACGAGCATTAGTAGAGAGCAAAAACTTATAATCTCTATATTTCTGTCATTCCTGCTTTTCTTTCTTTTCCAAGGGAAATACTGCTGCAGTTTCCAGCAGCATTAGCCATTATTTTCCACACTCTGCAAAAACAATTTATTTTTAAAATGCTATAATTATATTACAGCTGTCTTTATGGCAGCATCTGTAAGTAAATGAGAGGATGTTTCCTTGGATGAGTGAACAGGCTCTTTAGTTTTATTTAATCGGGACTAGTCCTCTGGGATAATCAAATTTAATTTTATCTTTCCTTTCACCGTTAATTCGTATTCTACATCTTTAGGTCAAAAAAATACAAGGTTCTGTCACTGGAAACATTGTAATCATTCTTCTAGCATTGCAAATAAATTTCTATATGCTTAAATGGCTCCCTGGTGTAAAAAGACATGATTATGCAGATTCTGTATGTCTAGCTATGAATACCGATGTGCATCTCTTGGGGACATAATGATGTGTGAATGTGACTCACTTGCACATTTTTGGTACATGTATTACTTTAGAATTCACAGTTTTTAGATGGGGAGAACATTCCAGTCAAAATAGGTAAACCTAAAACATTGGCCAGAAGCTCTCTTTGCATAATATATCACTGTCCTATACATTATCTTACAATTTTTAAAAGTATTAGAATTGGCAGGTTGAATCTATTATGGTCAAACAAATGTTCATGTTTTCTCACAATTTCTTACTGTACTTTCTTCAGAATGCTAAGTAAAATACTTACTCTGTTGACTATGATTTTTATAGAGATTGATGACTCAGTTTATTCAGTTTCTCATTTCTCAATTCTAAGTTTGTTAAAGACTGTTATGTATCATTGCTCTGAAAATGTGGCAAAGGCCATGTTCATTCCCCTTTTTGCCTTTACTAAAGTAAGCCTTCTTATACACTTTTCTTAATCTTTGTTCTATTTCCAAATGATTTTCTATAATATATGTGTGTGCATATTTACTCAATATGTATTTGTGTGCATTATGAAGTACAAATGACAGCTTACATTTCTTAAATATGTGGATTTCTGTGCATAAAAATGTCTTAAAATCATGTACAGGCTCAGACACTGGGTGAATTTGATAAACCTATAGAAAATGTGTATTTAAAAAGACCTTCAACCGGGGTGGGATTCAAATTTTTTAACAACCGGTTCTGTGGGCATGGCTTAGGTGGTGGGTGTGGCTTGGTGATCATGTGACTGGGTGGACATGGCTCAGTGGTCATGTTATTGGCTGGGTGTGACCAACTCAATATCACTTACATCGAGGCACACATCTTTTCACCTGGCCAGAAAACAGAATGTTTCCTTCCTGCCTTCCTTACAGGATTAGGCCAATAATTTCTTCTAACAACCAGTTCTCCCAACTGCTTAGAATGTTAACAACTGGTACTAACGAATAGGTGCGAACTGGTAGAATCCCACCCCTGCTTTCAACCTTCTTTAGAAATGAATGAACTTATTTAAAAAAAACCTTCAACCTTCTTCAAAAATTAATGAATTTGTGTGACTTTAGGAAAGTTTTCTATAAACTTGTTGATTTATTGACAATTATTCAATACATTACTTTAAAATAAAGTTGAAAACTGAAATTTCATGTAAAATCATTCGTCTAGAAAGTACAGAAAATTAAATACTTTACTAGTGCTACCGTTTATTTAATATTCCATCTTTTCTTCTAAAAATCAGCAACATCATATCTACAAAGACATCTGATTGAATCATGTTTGTTGTCATCTTTCAAAGGGTAGAAAAGGGGAGGGGTCTGTCAAGGTGGATTGAGTGACCAGTAACAGGAAACATAAACTGAAGGCCCGATCTTACCAATTGTCTTTAGGAGAAATAGGTGAGATAATTTCGTGTGTGTGTGTGTGTGTGTGTGTGTGTGTGTGTGTTGTGTGTGTGTGTTGTGTGTGTGTGTGTGTGTGTGTTTCCATGCCCTGTTCTTTCTATTCGATGAAGACAGTTCTCATTCTTCTGCTTTACCCTTGTCCTATCATTCCCATCTGTAGGTAAGTAATAAAGCAAGAACAATATGGATCAATGACATTTGCAGTCAGTTTTAGTAGAAGCAAAGTAGAAAAGGGGGAGGGTTGCACTCAAGTCTTGATGTGTCCTCATGGGTTCTACCTCTCAGATGTATAGCCCTGGTGGACCAGTAATTTGATACATTCCAAATTAGCTCACAATGCTTTGTTACTTTCACAAATGCTAACACTTTCCCATCATTAACCACCGTCAGAACTCTCTTTTGAAAACTAAAAATGTATCCAAGTGAGCCTTGGAGAACAAGTTTAAATAATAATGCAAATAGTAATAATGTAAACGTATGGCAGAATATTTGAAATATTTAGAGTGCCTTAATTTGCATTTTCCATGCATTTAGGTTGCTTTTGCAACGGCACAAGCAATTGTTTGGAAGTGGTTGTGTATTATGCAATAAAACCAAAATTATTCTTGAAATAGCTTCTCATTGCAGAATCTTCTTAAAGAAGGTGGTAATGACTTGGAACTCATATGCTAAATTAAACAATAGCTGTACAGTCATTTTTCATAGAGGTCTATAAAAAAAAAGATTGAGTTAGGCAAAGATAGTCTTTCCTATCCCCAACTAATTCTATGTTTCAGAAAACTACAGTAACAATACATGTTTACATATTTACCCTAAAATATAATTAACATGAGGGAAAGATAGCATGATAAATATCTATTGCAACTCAATGCATCCTTTCCTGACTATGTTTCTATGGATATTACAGTTGATTGATTATGTTCTTCTTTCAAGAAACTAGAAGCTGTATTAGATTAGACAATAACTGCAAAACACATGTTTCACTACAACTAATGAAAAGGGACAGAAAAATCCAGTCATCCTGTTGGAATATCAAGATTTCAATCATCCTGCTAACAAGAGACAGCAAGATCAAAATCAAGAAAGAATAACTGGGTCAGCTGTCAGAAGTCCAATTCAGAGAAAGGCATTTTTGTGAAAATCTAAACTAAATCTCTCTCTCTCTCTCTCTCTCTCTCTCTCTCTCTCTCTCTCTCCCTCCCTCCCTCCCTCCCTCCCTCCCTTCCTCCCTCCCCCTTCTCTTTCTCTCCTTTGCTGTTCCAGATTTTTCAGTATTCTCTCCATTCTAAGGGAGAAGTTCATCTAGATCCTAAAACACCATAGCTTTAGTATTTAAGTGAGTAACAGATACTCTCTCCAACAGTCCTTCCAATATGCTAGTTTTCCACACCTTTGTAATCTGTGGTGGTGCCAATATTTAATAAAGGAGAAAAATAGATGGGATTATTTTCTTTAAATAAGAAGAGTTGAGCTATATGAATTAAGAAACAGATAAAAAAGGACTCCGTTGATAGTATAAGAAGGATAACTGAATGTGTGCATTCATCTAATGCATTGCAATGATGCACAGACAAGTAACAAAGTCAGCTGTAGTCTGAGTATGGAAAAGATTTTGGAAACTTGATAAAATTTAGCATTTTTAGCCCTTTTGAAACTTTATTCCAAGTAACTGTTACCCGAGGAAGATAACATGCATTATGCCACCATTTTACATAGCTAAAATCTAATCTATCCAATTTTATTTCCATTTTCCTAAAATGTCTTATTAGGATGGGGTTATAGATAGGAAGAAGGATAAAGAAAAAGATAGGAAGACACATCACTCATTGGCTGTGTTGCAACTTCCTGGGGTTTTGTGGTATAACCTCCTGAGTTCCGTGATGTGATATCCTGAGTGGATGGCTGTGATGTAATGTTCCAGGTTTTGGTTTGGCTCCAAGTTTGAGGCCTGAATATGTGTTCATGGCGTGTGTCCGTTTGCTTAGTTTGGGGGTCGGAGGGTGTGGCAGCTGCTGATGCAGCCGTGGTCTGGTTTCTGGATGGTGGATGTCTCTTGTCTATGGGATGGGTTTAGGTTTGAGTCTGGTGAGGGAGAATGGTAGTGGTGTTATGTGTTGTTTTGGGTCCGGTGTTGGTTTTCGTGGCTGGAACCCATTTGTTGATGGCAGATGTCTGGTAGGTGGGAGGCATCATCCTGTTTATTCATGTTATGGGGGTGTTTCTCTATTTCGATGGCTTCTCTGATTATTCTCTTGTTGAAGTGTTCAGTATTGGAGATTAATTGGATTCCCTCAAAATTGATTTCATGTCCTGTGGCTTTAAGGTGCTGGAAAAGGGAGGAAATATTTTCCTCTTTTCTGACTGCGTTCTTGTGTTCTGCGATGCGTGCATTTATTCTCCTGTTGGTTTGTCCAATGTATGTGGCTGGGCAATTGTTGCATGGTATTTCATAAACTCCTTGGTTTTCTAGCTGGATCTTGTCTTTGGGGTTTCTTAGCATGTTGGCTATTTTTTTGCTCAGTGGCAAAGGTTGTCCTGATATTGTGTTTGTGGAGAATTTTGCTGATTTTATCTGTGTGCCTTTGATGTAGGGGAGGAGGGCCGGCCACAGGTCATAGCATCGACTTCAATGGCATCAAAACCCTAGCTCCTATAGAAAACCCGAGCTACAGAATCATCAGAGAAGCCATAGAAATTGGTAAAAGACCTAATAGTATGAATAGAAGAGATGACTCCACCAGACTATCAATCATCTGGAAGCCTGCTCTCACAAACAAAAAAATCTCTACCACAATCCAGGCACCTGGACACAAACAGAACGCCCCTAATACCTCCAGGCCAAACACACCCCGGCCAGCTACCCAAATAAAAACTAGCTTCCTAATAAATAATTATCGGCCATTCACAAGAAACCAAGCTTCACTAAGAAACCCCAATGAACAAAACACAATGTTGCCAACCAATCAAGAACACAGCAACTCAAGGACCAATAAAAACAGACCTAGACTCCCAGCCAATGAGGATGAGGAAAAAACCATTCAAATAAAGCAGAAATCCAGCACCAAATTCAAACAAAAAACAGCTGCCAAGCCTGACACACAAGATTAAAAAGAACCCAATACACAAGCCTGAGGATGGCAGATGAGATTCTGCCAAAACGTCGCTATAATAAAAGCACAAATATTCAAACGTGGGAAAATACCTGAAGAAACCTAAATACCATACTTATAAATATATATACTGTATATACATATACATACACACACACACATACATACATGATACACACACACACACACACACACACTTATTTAATTATAACAAAAATGTAAATGCTTAATGATAACAGATAACAGATGACAGATAATCAGAGTTGGAAGGGACCTTGTAGCTCATCTGGTCCAACTCTCCCACCAAGCGGGAGACCCTTTCTGACAAATGGCAGTCCAATCGCTTCTTGAAAGTCTCAAGTGATGATGCTCCCACAACTTCCGAGGGCAAGTTGTTCCATTGCTTGATTGTTCTCACTGTCAGAAAGTTTCTCCTTATTTCCAGGTTAAATCTCTCCTTGTTCAGTTTCTGTTCAGGACTACTCGTTGAGTATGGTTTGCCAGCCAGTTGTGAGTCTATCTAGTGGTGGTGCTATCTATTCCACTTTTTTCTAGCTTACTAAGAAGTAGGTTGTGGTCTACTTTGTCGAATGCCTTGCTGAAATCTAAATATATTATGTCCACAGTATTTTGCTGGTCTACTAATTTAGTCACTGTGTTGAAGGATGAAATAGGATTGGTTTGGCATGATCTGTTCTTAACAAACCCGTGCTGACTGCTAATTATTACTTTACTTGTTTCTAGATGTTGGCAGATCTGGTTTTTTTTATTATCTTTTCCAGTATTTTCCTGGGTATTGATGTTAGGCTGATTGGTCTATAGTTTCCTGGGTCTGTTTTTTTTTTTTTTTTCCTTTTTTGAAGATGGGAACCACATCAGCTCTTTTCCAGTCCTCTGGTAGTTCCCCGGTGCTCCAGGATTTTTGAAAGATATGGTGCAGTGGTTCTGAGATGACCTCTGCCAGCTCCTTTAAAACTCTGGGATGTAATCCATCAGGCCCCAATGATTTGTTTTCATCAAAATCAGACAGGTGTTCTCTTACAATTTTTTTGCTTATTTTAACTTTTATTTCTGGTCTGTCTTTTACAGTTATGTTTTTGGTGGGTTGAACTATAGTTTCTTTTTGTGTGAAGACGGATGCAAAGAATGAGTTAAGCAGTTCTGCTTTCTCTCTGTTGTGTGTTACTTCCTTGCCATCTTCTCTCTTTAGTGGACCAACTGTTTCCTTGATTTTTTTTTCTTGTTATTTATATGTTGGAAGAAACTTTTTTTATTATCTTTGACTTTTGTTGCAAGTCTTTGTTCATTCTGAGCCTTTGCTATCCTGACTTCATCTTTGCAGATTCTGGCTATCTGCTGATATTCTGCCTTAACAAAATAAAACATTCCAGGCTGGAAGCCTCCCCCCACCTGGCACCTTCCAAAGAGACAGAAGAGCGGGCAGGGTGTGTATGTGTGTGTCTGAGCTGAGGGGCCTCGGGGCAACTGCCACTGGGAGAAGCAGAGGCAGAAAGGGGGCTTTGCTTTCCTTGGGGGGCAGTGCCCCTTGGCTGCCACTCCAGGGGCTTCTCAGCAGGCATCTGCCTGCAGAAGGACTGTTGCTCTTGGTGATTAATTGGGGTTGGGGAGGGGGAGAAAGTGGGGGCTCCTTTCAGATCCCGGGTGGAGGATTGAGAGGCTCAGATCTGCAGCCGAGGAAAAGCTGGGGAGGGCTTCCAGCATCACCTGGAGATAGGCAAGGAAAGGTGTCCCTGGGGGCACTTCACTCTCTTTAGCACCTCACTGCCAAACCCAGCCACAGCCAGTGATTATTTGGGAGTGAGGGGGGAAGAAAAATCATCTCTCGCATTACCAGGGACGAAAAGGAGACGAAACAAAGCTCACTCTTTCACTGAGACCTACAAAATGCCACTCTACCATGTTCCAGGAGTTCTTCAAACTCATCAAATGCTCCCACTTGCAGTTCCCTTGTCTCCTGGCTCAGGTCCCTGAGATGCACACTCCCACACATGGTGGCAGCGGCAACAACAATTCCCTCCCCCAGCACCCGCTGTCAGCACTCCCCATTAGTTTTCTAGCTTTGAATTGCTCCTGGCTCTCTCTCTTTCCTCCCCCCCCCATGTGCAGGCAGAAAAGGAAAGGGAGATGGAGCCATGCACAGCATCTCCCCTTTTCCAGCCCTTGCTGCCTCTCCCAACATTGAAGCCTTGGAAACGCAGGCAAAGCCACCACAGAGGTAGCGTCCTGAGTTGCTTGCTTCTCCACTACTGCCTTCTCCTCCTCCAGCACCATCTCCTTCTCTGGGTAGGGTGATTCTTAACTAACCGAGCATGCTAAGGCAACTCAGAACACTACTGCTGTGATGGCTTTGCCTGCGTTTCTGAGGCTTTGATGTTGGGAAAGGCAGCAAAGGCTGGAAAAGTGGAGAGCTGTGCATGGCTCCATCTCCCTTTCCTTTCCTGCCTGCATGTGGGTGTGGGGGAGGAAAGAGAGAGAGCCGGGAGCAATTCAAAGCTAGAGAACTAATGGGGAAGAGCTGACAGCGGGCACTGGGGGAGGGGACTGCTGTTGTCACCGCAGCCAGGTGTAGGAGCTGGTTAGCACGTGTATCTCAGGGGCTTGACTCCAGGGTCCCTCGGAGAGCCGGGAGGCACAAGAACTGTGCAGCCCAGATTAATTGCTTTTGGGAGCCATTTCTTCTGTGGCCCACCAAAAATTTTCCACGGCCCACCAGTGAGCTGCAGCCCATCAGTTGGCAACTGCTGACCTGGTCAATATTTGAATTAGGTTTTTTTTTTCCCCCAGTACAAAGTGGCAAGAAAGAAAAATCTCAAGCAATATGTTATGGAGTAGATCTATTTATAACTTAACTTTCCAGTTCCGTTTTTTCTCTTATCTCCTCCCCCGCCCCCCTTTTTTTTTGCTTTGCATTTTTCAGTTTAAAGTTGACAATATTTAATTAATATTGTTAAATTTATTTATAATTTGCTATTGTCAAATAGTTTATAAAATGAAATGGTTAGATATAAAATTGTGAAACTAACTGAGCTTGTTAAAAAGAAGCTTGGTTTTAACAAAGAGGGCCGTCAAAATTTGTGTAATATGATAGGACTATTGCTAAACCGCTCAACAAGAACCAAAAGACTGTTTTTTATGTAGAAGGACATGAATAATAGGAAGAGTGTTAATTATCTGCATGTGGTACCTAAATACTAGGCTAAATATAGAAAAAAAAATCTAAGCATGCACACACTTTCTGTCAGTATGTATTAAAGAAATGTATTTTATCTTGGTCCCCATGAGATTGTATTAGACTGATTTTCTTTTATCTGAAAAAAAGCTGATCAGCTTTATTCAGTTCAGCTATGTTGCCTTGCCAAAGGCAACTTATGGCTAAGTGAGGTTTTAATACAAAGCACCTCCAATATCTTATAGAAAATAAGACTCTATATGCTTCAAGCTGGATTTCTTTAATAATGAAAAATCTATACATAAATAAGATTCAGCGTGTGTGCGTGTATGAGAAAGGCAGAAATAACCATTTTTAACATACTATGAAATCAGATTTTTGAAAATATTTTAAATTTCTACCACAGGAAACAAGAACTCAAAATAAAATTGTTTCTTCAGTTTCTGTTAAGCCCAGAGAGGTAAAGAAACTGAGAAACAAGGGAATATGGATTTTGGAAAGATTTTCATTGCTAGTAAGATGCTAGTAAGTAATTTACCAGATCACCTTAGAGTAATTAAAATGGCATTTCTTGGATGAGGTATCCTTTTTTCTGAGAGATATCCATATTCCCAGGGCCAGCTAGAGAATCCATCACACCACCTCAGGGAGAGAAGAATAGGTGAGTTGGTAAGTTAAAGTTGGTAATCATTATGAGACTCAACTACTACCAACTTATAGAAATATTGGTCTTTTTTTTTAAAAAAAGAAACCATTATTTCTGCAGTCTGGCTTGCTTGCACAAATAGCCATAGAAATAAACCTCCCACCCCCACCCCAAAAATAAATAAAGCAAGCAAGCAACACCTACAGATTGAATACAACAGATTCAATAAATAATTTAAAAACAGTAAATTCTATTTCTACAAAACTGGACAAAGAAAACAGCATTATTTTTCAATGTCCAATCTCAAAATTCCACAGCACAGCAATTTTGAAAATCACACATGCATTCCACAGTGTATGCTTTCCCCATTTTGCTGCCTGGCTTGGAGAAAAAAAAAAGCATATTAAGAGAGAACACCCAAGAACAATTTTAGTTTCTCACAGGGAACTCTTACCTCCCAGTTAAACATTAGTCTTTTTCTTATGCCCATATAATACTTAGCCTATGAATATTCTGCCTTTTTTGCATTCTGTTCTGTGCCAGAATTGACTCTAGCCAATAGCAAGAGGAATAAAATATGTGCTTGTGGTTTTACTGTCTTATGAAGGTCCAGACTGCTATAGCTAGGAGCAATTTGAAAACAAGCCAATCAATATGCTTGAAACAATCTGCTTACAATCTGTTTGCTTGGAAAGTCCAAGCAGATTCTAAATCTTTTCTTTTAAGATTGGGATAAAATTGCACAATGCAAGCTACATTTTGATCACAGTATACCCAGAAATACTGTATATTTTGAGTTTAGAGCATTTTGAACTGGACTCTTTTGCTCAATTCATACCCTCACCCACCCTGATTTAATGTGGTAAATCTAATTAACCCAAATCTTTATTATAGTCGTAAACCAACATGTAGCTAGTAAATTTTACCTGTATTCCTTCATAGCAAACTTGGTGAAGGACAGAACCAAACTAGAGAAATAGTGACAAAATAGGCAAGAGAAAAATATAGGTCTTTGGGGAATTGCTCATCCCAAATAATAATGTATGGTGGAATGAGAAAGAAAGCAAATTAAAGCCAGGACTCTTACTTAAAAAGCATGTTAGGATCTTGTACAATTATTTTTAGCCTTGTTTCCTCTGCTTTATTTATCTTTGCTAGTTATAGTCTAAACTCTAAATATGCAAGATTTTGTCTTTCACCATCATCCAAACTCTTAGTGACACTGTTGGACCTGATCAATTTATTTTTAATTGAGAATACTTATGGTCCAATATCCAATGATGCAGATTTTTGTGGCAGATAGCATGAAAGCAATCAAAAAGTCTTTAAATATAGGCTATTCTACTGTTTTGTTAATCTTTAGAAATACTTTAAAAAAAAACAGTGACACATAACACAAAGAGAGATCTTACTGCTCTTTTATAGCCTTGCTTGGACTCCAACATGTGTGAGTTTCAAGGCATTCTTAGTGATCGATTTAAATGGTCCCAGACTGTTTTTCCTGAAAGCTTTAGTGAATGAGACCTATTACCAAACCTTTCTGGGATGAATCATTCAAAACTATAAATGGGATTCAATGAGATGGAATTCTTCTCTGTGAAATAACTTTTCTTACAAATGCAGTTACCAAGAAACACATCAGAACTGTCACACTGGGTCAGATCATTAATCCATTTTAGCCTGGCATTTTATTTGCCAGCATTGGGCAAATATATGCTTCAGGGGAAAAAAAAACCAATTCGTACAAGTAAGGAATAGTATAGCCATCTGCTGATTATCCTACCCTAGAGCAGCTAGTATACAAAAAGTATACTACCTCTGATTGTTAAAGTTTAACTTACAGCTAGCAGTGATTATTTATGGAACGTTTATCACAATATTTTACCACATCAGTATCAACAATAATTGAAACAAAGAGAAAGTGTTTTTGTGTTGTTCTTTTGTGTAGTGGATGAGGCCACAGGCTAGAAAGCAAGAGACCATGAGTTTGTCATGCCATAGCCATGGTTTAACCTATGGCACAGTTCTCATCTTCCTTTGAGCACACAAGCATGTCAAGGAAGTAGCTCATTGAGTGATTATTATTACATATAAGCCTTATAACAATGACAGAGCCAGTGTTAGAGAAGTGTTACTAGCAAAGTGTTACTTTTTATCTCAAGGAGAATATAAAATCTAATCTGCTAAAATCTATGGAAGAATATATTCCTACAGAAATCATGATATATAGCAGTATCTGGGCATACCATTAAATTGGATCCTGAAAATATGGAAATCAAAATAATGAGAGAATCTTTAGAAGGCAAAAGAAATCAGTCTAACTCTACAAAAGAACTGTTGTTATAATGACCACTTCAATCATCTTCACTTAGTTTGGCAACATTCATGCTCAGGACTCATTTTAGGAACAAAAGATCAAAAGAAGTCTTAGCACTGTGGATCCTAGAACCAAACAGAGGAAAACAACACTGAATTATTCTAGATCACCATCCAAGTGGTGATCACGATCTGCTGTGTGTATAGAAGAAATGAAAAGAAATACCATTATATGTTGTAGCTCCGGGCTTGGATTCAGCTCCTGTGATTGATATGAGTTCAAGTGAAGAGGTCATCGCAGAAAAATATGAGCCGGCCTGGCTTACTGATTGGACTGATAACCAGGATGAGGAGATGGACATGACAAAGGACGACAGACCTGATGTATTAGAATTGTCAGGACCTTTGACCTCCTCTGGTTCCTTATCTGATCAACAGCCGGGAATGGCTGACAGGGAAATTTTGAGAGAGTCTTCTAGTGGAGATGAGAACTTGGAAAATTTGTGGTTAAATGTAAAAAATAGAAGACGGTTGAAAAGGCAAAATCAGCTGGAGCGAATGAGAAGAGCAAGTCAGTAAATTAGCACGTTGTCTCAATGAGTATAAAAGGACACAGCTGGGCTGGTACATTTTGCCAGGAACAAAATGACCATTTGAGTGAGGACGTTACAGCAAGGAGCTCTGAGACTGGAGATTTATTGCCAGGACTGGTTTGCCGGACAGAGTAAAGATTTATGCTGTGGTTTCTGCCAGCTGTTATCTTGTAAGACTTCTTTCCATTTGATTTAATTGTGAAACGGCTGCTTTCTGTTTTGTTCGTTTGAATTTCGAAGGGGAGTCATAACAATTATATACTCCATATATGCAAATGGGAAAATGACCAGAAAGTCAAGCAAAATTACAATTGACTACAAAAAGGAAAGTTCTAAAACATGGAGGGCCTAGTGAAAAGAAAACTGAAAGGAAAAGTAAAGTGGATCAAATCTCTTTATAGTATTTGAAGGTTATTTAAAAATTAAAAAATGTGGTTCATCAATTGCAATACGCACAAATCCATTACAACACATACAAATCCAGCATGTTTTTAGTAGCAAACTAGAAATGTTAAGGAGACTTCCTGCAACAAATGGAAATGTTCTTTTAATAAGTAAAACTAAAGGAAGGATAATCTCTGGGAGAGAAAAAAGAAGTATAAGGTGAGGAATCTGAGGTAAAGAAAAAAACCATGAGGAAAACAATGACAAATTATTTAAATACAAGCAGTCCTCATCTTATGACCAGAATTGAGCCCAAAATTTAAGTTGTTAAGTGAGAAATTTGTTAAGTGAGTTTTGCCTCATTTTACAACTTTCCCCCCCACATTGTTAAGTGAATCACTGCAGTTGTTATATTAGTAACATGGTTGTTAAATAAATCTGGTTTTCCCATTGACTTTGCTTGTTGGAAGGTCACAAAAGGAATCACATGACTCCAGGACACTGCAACCATCATAAATGTGAGTCAGTTGTCACATCATAAATGTGATTCAGTTATCAAACATCCGAACATAAATCACATGACCATGGGGATGCTACAATTATCTTAAGTGTGAAAAATGGTCATGTCACTTTTTCCAGTGCCGTTGTAACTTCAAACAGTCAATAAATAAACTGTTGTAAGTCAAGGACTACCTGTATATCTGCAGCAGAAAACCAGCCAGGGAAGTAGGTGGGGATATTAAAGGAGGGTCTCTCAATTTCAGAGAATCTACATAAATTGTCTGTGTCTGTCTTTACTACAAGAAGATATAGGACAGATAACAATAGCACTTAGACTTATATACTTCTTTATAGTGCTTCACAGCCCGCTCAAAGCAGTTTACAGAGTCAGCATATTGCCCCCAACAATTTGGGTCCTCGTTTTACCCACCTCAGAAGGATGGAAGGCTGAGTCAACCTTGAGCCTGGTGGGATTCGACGTGCCAAATTGCAGTAGGCGTAGCTTGCAGTACTGCACTCTAACCACTGCACCACCAAGACGCCTGTTCTTGTGTTGATGTTCTCAGTGAGGTACTTGGAACAGGTAAAATAATTTTTCACAAGAGAAGATATTTTAGGGCAATTTCAAAAATTACACAGGAAGGATTCGCCACGTTCTAAGAGCACTGATACCAAAAGGCATTTATGGGGAAATGCTGATCTAGCAAGAGTAGAGAATGTAACTCACTGCTCAAAATGCATCAGTCCAGAGGGCTTCCAGGGACACCACCTTTTATGAAGGGACATAAAAGGTCTGGGAAATTATAGGCCTGTCAGCTTAATGTCTGTTCCAAGACAAATTGTAATCAAGGAAAAAGAGGCAGGGCTTTGATCACTAGGTCATAGCTATCATCCTCACTTTTCTGAACACCTCTCCCCTCCCTGGACAGCCTTGATGGGCATACATAAAAGATACCACAGGAACAATCAAGAAAAAGAGGTCACCTTTAACAGATCAACAGCAGCTCCAGCTTTTAGTATACCCTCTTCTAAAAAAAGGGGAGGGGGATTTGGGGAGAGCTGACAGTAATTTGAATTCAAAGTGACACTAATAAATGTCACCGCTCAATCCATTTAAATTTTCAAATATTGTTTGTCAATTTTTCAGGAAAGGCAATATTTCACCCTTGAGCTTCAATTTTAGATCAAGGCAAACTGGATGCAGATTTTCAAGCAGCTGCTATTTCCAATGGGTCCTCTGCCAAAAAAGATATTGAGCAGCTCCTTATGCAGCTGAGCAGAACTATTACCTTGTAAAAAAAATCAACAGGAAATACAGGACTGGGATGAATTCATGTACAATAAAAGTTGACTCTTTTTCTAAAATACAGTAATTGGGCAAAATATACATATAGATGCCCCTTTGCCTCCACGAACACTCCAACATTTCACAAAAATAGCACAACTGATGCAATCCAGCCTCCTGGATGTCAATTATATGCTATTTTCAGGCTGACTCTCAAAAATGGTCTGAAATAATTCAAATAAGCTGACAGGCGCAAAGAAAATCTCACTGAGGGTTTGAAATTGTTTCAGCTGATTCTGCTCCCATGAAAACTTTAGAGCCCAAACCCTTTCCAAATAAATAATTGACTTAATGATAAATATTTGACCAATTGTAAAATGTAGAAATTAAAACTTTAGTAGATTCTGAAATATCATACAAGTTTTTTTTTTTAAAAAAAATCATGGCTCTCATTATTTCCTCAGATTGTGTTGAAGACAAATGTCTAAAAGAAGGCATCTTTGAAACTAGCTTAATGGAATTTCTTGAAGATTAGCCAAAAGAGATGTTAGTTTAATAGGTTTACTTACTCCATTAGGTTATTTCACCTAAAGATCCATCTCTCACTCCATTGTTTGAATTATGCACAGTTCAATTGGAAAGAGAACTTGGAAGAGGAGGAGGAGAAGGGGGAAAGAATCATTTATTGCTCCAAATCTTGCAATAAGTTTCTTATTTGGTCTATAAAGAATTTGACAATGATAGGGAATAGATTTGTGTGGCATCTACGGTAGGTATAGCAAAATAATTTCTATTAAAATCAAGCTGTCACCTCAAACTACGTGCACGAAATGCCTTAAAAACCTGGCAAGCAAATAGCTTCTAAAATTAAGCATTGACAAGTCCCTTGATAAGGAAACCTTATAGTTAATTGATTCTGAAGATCCAGCTTCTATTCCTTAATGAATACAATTATCAGAAAAATGATTAAACTTCTTGCCTAAAGGAGGAAAAGAATGCATGTGAAAGAGAAAAATACAATTTTTAACATTTATAGAGTTTATAAATTGATAGATTAGGTTGATGTATTGCTCAATAAGTACAAATCTTAATCATTCCACCTGTTACACAACTGTAGTCATGGGAGGAGGAATCTTTGCCCCTGCAAATAATATTAAATACAACTTACAGTAGTTTCAGCTAGTGGCCAATGGTGAATAATCAGTATTGTTATTCAGAAATGCTCAGAGTTTCCTACCAGCTATCAACTAGCATACAAATCAATTATTCAAATATATTTTATTTTTTTCTGGAATGAAATATTAAGTATTTATTTCAGATTTTTAGCCTTTACCTCCAAGATCTCAGGAGTCAATAGCTATGAGATATGTGTCAACAGAAAAAGGACCAAAATCTGACAGGCCTTTTTATTGGGCTAGGTTTCTCACTCACTCTTTAATGTTGTTGAATTACATAATACTCAGGAGACTAACTTACAAGCAGCAAAGCCTTAGGCTATAAAGGAAAGTGGAGAATGGGATTCCTAAGAAGAAAAGGAATATTAGATAGCTTTGGCAATGGAAGGACATAAGAATTGGGATCATCCAAGGATCTATAGTGAGGCATGTGCCATTTAATTTATTCATTAATATTCTAGGAAAGGCTAAGCAGAGATTTAGCCAATTTTGTCAATGACAGCACTTATTCACATAAGCCAGATAAAATGTAATGTTTCCACAGTAAGAAAAAAACCCTCGATACAAATCTCCCTAAATTGGGTGAATAGGTAACCAAGGGTTAGTTTTCTTTGGTACTTTTATGTAATCTGGACAGATTATCATACATATGGACTAATCCAACAAAAGCATTTAACTTTTTAAATCAAATTTCATTTCTGGAATGAGAAAAACATTTAAAATAAAATGGCCACTACTGTATTATATTTCCAGGAACATTTTAAATCTCTGTTAGTAGCCATCGTATCTGATTACTGTAAATTCCCCAGTTTATTTGTGATTTTTTTTTTTACTGGTCCTGAACAAGGCTCTGCAAGTGCTTCAATCATAAAATACTAATCTCTCAAACATCTGTTCAAGTGTTTGGAGCATGAAACAAAAAGAGAAGTTTCTTATGAAAACAAAGTACTTATCATCCATCCTCTTTTTTTAATTGTCCTTTGCATGTGCCTTTGAAATAACTTTTTAAACATGATTTACACAGGCAATGAGGCAATTTGATAAAGTAAAGAAAGCCATAGAAGTTCTTAATAATGTTATAAAGAAGAAACCTATGATTGTTCATGGGGTGTTTATCTATCATGTAAAGGAGAGGATTATCTATTTTTTATGTATTAAAAAATGAAGTTTTCTTGGTTAGCAAATCGTTTTAATTGTACAACCTCCCTTACTTGTACAACCACTGTCTTTTTTTCAAGTCAAATTGTTCAGCCAAACTATTTCCTTGTCTGCTTGCCCCATTGTCCACAATTAAAACTTATGCTGAAAGATATACTTAGTTAGTAGATTACATTTTTCCTTTGCTTCACTTCTTCATATTTTCCATACCTTGGCCTCTTGTTATTATAAAGCAATTTAAATCAATACAAACTTAACTAAGCATTTATTCCACTTTCTTGTAATATAATAAAGATGTGTCCTTTTTGTAGTACAGCATACTCCATAAGCACTCTTCAAGTGTCCTTTTATTTGGCAAAGATAATTAGTTTCGGTTACTTTAACAGAGCAACTCTTTTCCTTCAAAGAGGATATTATATTTGCTTAATTGCATTTGAGTGCTAAACATTGTAAAAGATAATGTTTCCTAAGAATAGCTTTTCTCTTGTCTTTTTACCTAGCATGAGACTCGCTACTTCAATAAGGTCAATTGAAATTTGAATATTTATTAATTTGAATAAATGGTCAAAAATGGAGAAATCAAGGAATGCAAAAGCATCTCCATAAAGTTGGCAACCTTTGCATATGTCTCAGATAAGCTTGTCATGAAAACCACAAGCTTTTTCTAGAATCCAGAAACCAGACAAGAATGAGCCAATGCAGAAGGAAGTATGCACAGTGGCTTAAATGACTGTGCTCCTTATTCCCTATTTCTCTGTCATACCCCTGTTGGAACCTGACTCTGCGGAGAAGGACGAGCAAGAGCTGGAGCCTATGGAGATCGAAGGAGCAGCTTTGTTGGCTTCCAAGGAATGTGGGGAGGAGCAGGCTGAGGCAGCCCAGGGCCCCTCAGGATTGACAGGGAGAAATGGGGGCGGGTTGACTGAGAGACAGCAAGCAGTGGGAATGAGAAGCAACAGAGCTCAGGTGATGAGCAAGGACTGCTCCCCTCCTGCTGCCTAAGGATGGAGAATGGAGAGAAGGTGGGAACAGTGCAGGTCAACCCAATGTCTCAGGAGGAGAGCACCCCACCCTTCTTCACAAGGCACACCTAGGTACTGAGATTTAAGGACAAACTGTGGGGAGGGGCATTTGCAGGAACAAATGCTGAATTTGTAATTTTGTGTGTGCCATTGAAGACATTTGGATTTTACAGAACTGCTTGCTTCTTCCTTGCTTTGTGGACTCAGAGCCTTGTTCCTTACTTTGTAGACTCATTGTTTGTTCTTTCCTTCATGGATTCATTGTTTGTACCTTGCTTTGTGGACTCATTTTCCTGTTCCTTTGCTTTGCTGGACTGCGTGCAGCCAGAGGCTGCCATGTGTAAGTGTACATTTGCGCAGGTACTTTATTTTGGGACTTGCCAAGAATGTGGGAGCATTTGGGGAATTTTAGAGCATTAAAGGGGAGTTTGAACTCTCAGATGGCTGTGTGGTCTTTGTGCCTTATCTCGGATCATCACACTTCTCCTTTTAAGGATCCGTGCTTACCGTATGAATCTCATCTTTTTTTTAAAAAAAAGGGTCCTACTGAAGAGAAGATCATGATGGTGGCTTTTGAGATGAAGGGAAAATGAATGAAGATTGATAAAAGAAGAAGGAAGAAGGAAGTGTGAGAAAAATCTAAGACTTGAACAGTAGAGAGCATATCAGAATTGATGTAGGAGCCAAAAGAAGCAAACCAGAGCAACAACAACAAAGCAGTGGCTGAGGAGAATTTCAAAGGCACTTTCATCATTGCATCATTTCATCATTGAGGCAGCTCATGACCAAAATACTGGGATAGCTGAGAGAACTAGGTGCTGCTTTTTGGATATACCTTGACCCATTGCCAAGGAGCCAAGGAGTAAGAATCTTTCCTGTTGGTCTGGACTGAAGCAACTGAGATGAGCAGCTATTGTTCATTAGAAAGACATGATAGCAGTAAAAGCTTTCCAGGAACACCCTACATCAGACAACAACTCACTCTTCATTTAGAAAGGGTTAGAATTAAGAAATGCTAATCAAAAGGAATAAGTAGAGCTATAGAATATAGATTGTAAAATTGTTAATATTTTACAGAAGGACAGAAATAAAAACAAATGAAGATACTAGAAAATAGTTCCTGCAAATAAAATTTGGGAGAGAATATGATGGTTATTATAAAGACAGTACTCTTATAACAAACACTCCACAAATGTGTTTCAAAGAAAACACATACAGTATCTTCCTGCCTTGTGCATGGACCATTTCATAAGTCAAAACTAGGACAGTCAACTACATTGTCAAAAAGGTATCCCTTCTCTCTTACTTTAATATGCAGGTATAAATATGGTGTTCAGAGGCATCAAGACATCCATGATTCCTCTAGGTGACTTTTTCAGACAACAATGGGTCTGACAAATCTTTAAATATCCATTAATCTTGCAAGATTGCCAAACCTTCTCTTGCAAAATTTGTACTTTTGCATGAGGTTTCACCTGCTTTCCCCCTTACTTTTCAGTGATTAGATAATCAAAACATAGTACAAGATTATTCTGTGATGCTCAGCACCTGAAAAAAGTATTAATCTACATGCTGTAAGGGGATCAATGTTTTAAACAAAGAATGGCCTGCTAGTAATAAAGTGACACATCATTTAAATAAATAGAGAGATGTAACTACGTAAATGTCATCCAAAAATAACTGATCGTACTTCCCTAATTCAGACATGGAACTTTGCCTGAAGATCCATGTATTCTAGGATGTATGCAAAATGAATGAAACAAAAATCAATATTTTGTATTACAAAACATTCATTGGGGGTTAAGCCACATTAATATTTTTCCCCCCTTTAACATGTAATAAGTCTTAATTACAGATTGTTTTTCATTGGCTTGGTCAAACATTTCTATTTATGGTACTACGTATTTGTAGTGTGGGTTGGCAGGTAGAGTCAGAGAACCAGTACAGTATACAGTAGAGTTTGCTTTTTGGCTAAGCAAACAAGAAAACAGTAGATGAAACCAATAGAGAGCTTAATTGTATCAATCTATCAAGTCCTAAATTTGCTTCCTTTTAAAATTCATCTTTAAATCCAAGAGCTGTGATGGCAAGACACCAAGTTTAAAATTCTCCAACTGTCAAATGCTGTTTTACTAATTATCTGGCTTCCAAGGCAATCATACAACCGTAATCATTCACCTCATGCCTGGAAACATAAGTCTTGTTCTTTTGATGAATATTTATTAGACAGTGTAAAGCAGTCTACTTTCTTTTCCCTTTAGGCAAGACAATTTGGAGTTCATCAATATGTATTACCAAGGACGTTTATAAAAGGCACTTCAAAGGAAATTCATCAGGCATTCCTTTTGTCTTGATTTCTGTTAGACTGATACTTCCTTTTGACAAGTATCAATAAATTATCCTCTGATGGCCAGAAACTTGATGTCTTATTTGGAAACTTCCTAACACAATATGATTTGGTGTTAAGTTTCCCCAAGAATTATTAGCATCTGTCCAATAATTTAAAAGAGGAGAATTCAGTCCTGGAAAAAAAAAATAGAAAGCTACCTTTGTGCATGGAGGCCATGCATTGTTTTCTGAGATTTAAAATTTCTTCATGGCTCTGTATTTCCATGACCTACATTCCTTGTTATTTTTTTTTTCTCAATGAAAAAGTAATTTAAATTCAAGAGGCTGGGGAAAGAAATCTAAGAGATCGTCAAACCTAAAATTAACAATGGGCAAAAGAAAAGCAGATTAATGCAGTAGGTATGCAGACAGCTGAGTGCCAAATTATCTCTGTGCCAAAGGGTTATATCTCTTTTTACTCTAACTTTGGCACACTGATGGCTTTAGACTTCATATCAAAAAGTTATGTAAGTGAAGCTTCCTCCAAAAAATATAAAGAGGAAAGACAGAGTCAGGAAACATTCAGATGCTACAGCTGGAACAAAATGCAGTGACCCAGGCAGTGAAGGGTGTATTTTAATGTTAAAATATTAATATACCTGTGCGACCCCAATGCAAGAACTGCATTGGTTGCCAGTTGGCTTCTGGATATAATTCATGGTGCACGTTGCCACCTAAATCAATGTTTCTCAAACTTGGCAACTTTAGGATATATGGACTTCAATTCCCAGAATTCCCCAGCTGAATGACAGTTGAAGTCCACAGATCTTAATAGCAATAAGCAATAACATTTGAATTATATACTGCCCCATAGTGCTTTACTGCACTCTCTGGACAGTTTACAATGTTGGCATATTGTCCTGAACAATCTGGGTCCTCATTTTATTGACCTCAAAGGATGGAAGGCTGAATCAACATGAGCCCATCAGGATCGAACTCCAGACTGAGGGCAGAGTTCTGCGATATTGCATTCTAAGCAACTGTGCCACCAGGGCTCTTTTTTTAAAAAGCTGCCAGGTTTGAAAAGCACTGAACAAAATATGTCCAACCAAGTGTCTGAGGGACTCCCTCTACTCGTCTACCCATCTATTCTAATGAAATAAGATCAACATTCTCAAGGTCCCATCCATACAAGATTGTCATCTGACAAAACCTCAGAAATTAGCATTTTCAAAGAACTCGTGCTTTGGAATCTCCTCTCCATAGGAATCTAGTCAGCTCCTTCCCTTTTGGGTTTCAGGAGAGCAGTTAAAACTTATTCCATCTAACATAGGAGGAGAACAGATTTTAAGTGAAAGCATATATTATTTAAACAACAGCAGAAAGCTATAGTTAAGGTGTGTACATCAAAATGGGGACAGAAACCAGAGAGCTAAATATAAAATACATCAAAATGCAAAAAATGAAACCATGGGATTGGGTTTACATGTTTTGAAATTGTATTTTGCAGCCTGCTGCCTGGTACGGATGAAAGAGTAAGTGCTGCTGAAAAACAACATAATTTTGGAATAAGCAGAGTTCAATCCAAGGTTTAGGGGGCATGGTTTTCTACGGTACAATGAAGTTAACATTAATGTAAGTTTAAGAATCTTGTATTAGAAGTGCTGTATTGACCATTGAGAACAGATGCTGTATAAACTCAGACTGATGGTTTTTGTGTGGACAGTTAAGGGAATATTTAAGGATAATGGGACATTTGGACTTGAGCAGAAGACAATTTGAACTTGAATTATATATACATGATGAACATATAATTGCTCAAATGTATAAACTTTTATTGAAATTTGAAATTGAAGAAGAACAAAGTTCAACACTTACAAAATTAGTTCCCACCCACTGGGATGAATGGATAGTTAATTAGTAAACTGCAGGAATATGTCCAGGCATTTGCCAAGAGTTAAGACTTGAGATAACCTTCTCAACCAAAGTCACATAGAGTTCTGCACAACAGGAATAAAATGATAATCAACTCCCACAAGCCATCATAAACAATAAGGCACTTCCCCATTGATTTATTATTTATGTATGGGGCATGAAGATAGGTGATCTAAAACTAAAAGGTCTCTATTCTTTCCAGTTCAGCAGAACATTGGAAAGAACTTATGCAACAAGATTCACAACTGCTTGTCTACTCAAAAGCAAGCTAATCCTCTGAAAGAATGGGACCAAATCTGAAACTGAAGGAAAAGGTTATCTTATGAAAAAAGTTAGAGAAGCCAGTTTGATCTAGTGGTTAAGGTAGAAAGTGGGAGACGATGAGTTCAAGTTCTGCTTTAGCCATGAAAGCCAGCTGGATGACTTTGGCTCTCACTTTCTCTCAGCCCAAGCTTACTCATAAGGTTGTTGCTGTGGGGCAAATAGGAGAAGGATGATGTGTGGATATTTTCTCTGTTTGAGCTAGTTGTGGAAATAATAAAGGCAGGCTATAAATAAATACATTTTGAAATGGTCAGCATCAGGCCTGGGCCATGGAAAAAAATATCCTAGAAGGAATTTTCCCATTGCACATAATGGGACAGATAAGTGGGCCTCTGTTTTAAGGCCCCTCCTCCCTTTGTCTCGGTCACATGACACAGATCAAAACATAAGAGGAACACTTGAATATTTGCAGGAAGAAACACAGACAGACATAGCATGAGAGAAGAACAAAAAGAAACACACACACTTGGACACACACACAGCATCTTGTATAGGGAATGGAAATAATTTCAGCAGTGACTCTTGGGCCACTTTCCCTATCTTGCTGTTGCTGTTATTTCCTTGCTTCAGTTCTAATAACGATCCTAAGCAACTCAAAGAAAAATCTGTCTCTCTGCTGCTCTCTGAGATTGCACTGCTGTTTTCAGGATTAATTGAATAATGTACTTGAACTTGTTTTGGCAATTAAGAAATTTTATAAGCTAGACTAGAAAAAAGAACTGGGAGTGATGTCACAGCAGTATTCCGATATTTGAGGGGATGTTTCAAAGAAGAGGGGGTCAACTTATTTTCCAAAGCACCAAAAGTCAGGACAAAAAACAGTGGGTGGAAACTAATCCAGGAGAGAAGCAACCTGGAATTAAGGAGAAATTTCCTGACAGTGAGAATAATTAACCAGTGGAAAAGATTGACTTTAGAAGTTGTGGATAATTCATCACTGGGGGTATTTAAGAAGAGACTGAACAGCCACTCGTCTGAAATGGTATGGGGTTTCCTGCGTGAGGAGGGATGTGGACCAGAAGACCTCCAAGGTCCCTTCTAGATTTATTCTGAATTGAATTGAATATTATTATCATTACATTCTTTTGAAAAAGGAAACCAAAGTGGGGCAAAGCTTCTAATAGTAATACTCCAATGAAATAATAGTTTCTTCTGTCCATTGATAAAAAGGGCTTATGTTTCATAACAACCATAGAACAAATGCAGAAATTTATAGAAGAAATGCTTTAGAGAAACATGTTTCTACTTCAGGATGTCTAGTGGGTGGGTAGGTGGGTGGGTGGGTAATCTCCTCTCCATAGAAGCTTATGTAACCCTGTATAAGGTGTGATTTAGCTTAAGAATTGCTATGTGCAATTCCAATTTTGTAGTTTATATATTTCTTTATCCTGTGTTACATTCATTCCAAAGTTCTGCTTGGTAAAAAAATGATTAATTTGGAGATTGCACTTCAGAAAACTGTGATTGAACTGTAGTTGGGTTGGAGGGAGATAATAAATATTTCACTTGGAGGATTCTAATGTGGCACTCACTAACTTTGGTAAACCAACTTTTAAGGGAGCCAGGATGGTAAATGTATTCTGGTATTTCAGTGAAATTGAGTTTACAGTTGTTAAATCCTAATTCCATGTGGTATGGACATCATCGGTCTTCCAAATGTTGCTGGACTACAACTCCCATTTATCATTACCACTGACTGGCCTTTGGGGGGCTATAGTACGGCAACACATAAAGAATCAAAGGTTCACCTCCCCTATATGCTTTTTAAAAGTAAGTTTGGGCATTATCTAGTCACTCCACAGATACGTATGCACTGAAGGTTTTAATATGGTTCAGTGCAGCACTGTTTTTCCTCTTTTTTGGTTACATGCATGAACAGGCACTGCCAATTTTCTATTTGTCACTTGTCACTTATGTACACTTTGTCTCTTTTAAGTGTGTTCCTAGCAACAATAGTTGGAATTAGATAAGGGGGCGGGATTCTTGTGGGGTTATGAAGATATGCAGCAATTTCCCCTTTTCCTCTTCTGTTCATTTGCCTTATGTGCACAGAAGGAAAAGGAGGACTATGTATCTTTCATTCATGGGCTGCAGCACTTGAGGAATAATTCAGTTTTAACATTTCTACATTGAAATGTTCTTTGAGCACTTTACAATTTATGTAAAAATAGCCCTGTAAACTGGCTTCCTAATGAAAAAAATATATAATATGGGATGATTTCACCAGGTGTGATAGAAAGTAAAATTTGTGTTAACTGAGATAGATAATTGAAACTCTGCAGGCTGATGACTATCAATTACATGGTGCTTAGACAGGAAAAAGAGGGGGGAAATACTATGCCTGAACACTTTGGATAGGCACATTGTCCAGAATTGCCAAACTGCTGTGCTTTGATCTCAGTTAAACTGGCCATTAACCAATTGAAATTGAGGCCAGCTAATTTTCTCATTTGCTCTCTGAACAAAAATCCTTCAGGAACCCCATCATTGCTTAATCTAGGTGGAAAATATATAATACTTATACCCATGAAGTTCATTATCATCAACCTTGATTAAGAAACTTAACTGCCTGCTTTATGTTCTTTATACATTATACATAATACATCCACCATATCCTATTCAGGTTGTTAATTATGCTTAAGCAACCTGATCTTTATGTACCGTTGTAATAAGTATAACCTATAGAGTGACCAGCAAGAGATGTCAAGAGGGACAATGGACTGGATTTTAAAGTATAAAAGGAGATGATTATAAATTGATAACCCCACTGTCATAATAATTTTATCAACAGAGACCTCACAGTCATTTTGTAGCCTGAAAAATATCATAATCCTTGATTTCACATTAGTCATGAATGAATGCACACTTCCAGTTTGGATTGGTTTTGCACAAAATATAAACAATAATCTAGTCTAAAAATGGTAACTGATCTCTCAGCTCCCACTAAATGGTAGATGAAAATTGAACTTATTAATGATAATACTCAATAGTCCTGTTTCTAAATAAAGAAAACGTTTTTACATTCATGAGCCATTAAATTAGTACATTTATCCAAAACCCTATTTTTTTACACATATTCCATACCAAAGCCAGGTTTATGGACAGACTGATATAGTATGCCAATGTAAAAATGGACAATAACGTTAGTAATTAGTCTCTTTTTTTCCTATTGTTTTTCTATATTTGAATTAACTATATTTGTTCCAGGCCTTTTTAAAAAATCGAAAATAGTGCACCCAGGCATAAGGAATTTATATGAAGTGGTGTGCCATAGAACTTAAAAAAAACAGCTTTAAATTGAGTAGCATATTAAGTTTTTGATTTGGTGATATTGTCAGCAAAACACAAATGTTTGCTTGTTTCTTTTAACAAACGTTTACATAGCTGCCCAGTTCAAACACCTCTGAGTTGGGCACACAACATAAACAAGATAATCAAAATCCTGAACTGATAAAAAAAATTGGAACAACCAGTTGTAGATTCCATTCATCTAGGCCCAAACATCTAGGTACAATAACCACTGCACTATTGGGAAGCTCCTGTAACAGCAGAGGTTAAAATTAACTAATAAAATATAAATAATTCTTGTTCAAAATATTGTTAATGTGACCGCATATGCGTGCGCTTTAATACTGTAATTTTGTATATATAAATTTAGACTTGCATACATTCACTTGTCTCTGTGTGCATACATTTGCTGTCCTGGCAGAGCAGCATGGAAACTGTCCAAGGCAGGGGAAGGTAGGGGAGCTATTTGGTTGACAGCAGTCTAGACTGAACACTTGGCAAGTTGCTGCTACAGCAACTGAATGCCAAACAGAATTTTCTTAAGCAATCTTAAAGCCAGTATCAGCACGAGGCAGGAACAACTTCAGGGTGTGGGGAGGAAATGCCATGCATCTGCTAAATACTTTCTCTGTAGAAAAATATATTTTATATTCACCACTTAGAGAATTGACAATAGTCAACAACCCACATTTTTGCACTTAAAAGTATCCTGTTTGAAAAAGAAATGTGAGAAGTTTGGCAGACTTGTTTTGAAACAGTCGTGTTGCTTTCCATTAAGTTAATTCAGTTTACTTCCTAATTATTTTGGTCTGTGTCCTTTTTCTTTCTTTTTTTGCACATTAAACACCCTGCCGTGCAATTTGTCTCTGCACACCAGTGTGCTGGTAAAGGAAAATGTTTTTCAAAGAAGCTTGAATATAATGATCCCTTTATGCAGAATCTCCATAAGGACTGAATGACTAAAGCAGATCTTGAAATGTGATATTTGTGTAATTAAAGGTGGAGTTAAAGGACCACAGATGTACTGGTGTTGCACCAGAACAGGAAGTGAATGTCTATTATTTCTCACCCTTAAGGGTAATTTGTCTCTTTCATCTCCTGAACTATTCACCATCACTCAATCTGGATTTTCAACTTCTGTATTAAAAAGACCATTAAAAACAATAAATGTTGAAAGTAGTACTAAATCACCCTGAGAAATTTAAAATGAGTCCATTATTTTGGGCTCAAAGCAGACATCAAAATCTTATCACAATGACCAACACTGGCTCAACTTTGATCCAAATATAAAAAGATAAGAAACCTCTGAAGTCTTGCACTTGAGCTGTTGATTTCTCTTTCTACCATTTTAGACACCGGTCCATTTGTGATCAAGCAGAACATGGAAATAATTCTTCTTCTACACCTTCTTGCTGAGGGTAACCAGTCTCCTAAATGCCCATCTGATAAACTTGTGGGTGGTGGAGAGGAGCATTAGGAGTATGATGTTGCCAGGGAACAGGATGAATAACAAAATTAATGTCACATATCATCATCTTAATTGCAGTTTAGAGAAGAACTACTTTTGACAAGAATGAGAAGAAAGACCCAGCTTGCTTCCAACAATGCTTCCAACAATACAGATTATTATTATTGGTGCAAAACAGCCATTTTAGCTATATCACATTGCCTGATGAAGCCCGGTTTAACTTTCTCTCCCTAATAATCTCTGTACAAACACCCAGGAGCATAGTTGGTTGTTTGTGCTGAAAAGATGGCCCTACTTTTGATCACTAAGTCATTTGTGACTTTAAAACATAAATAAACTCCTGCTACTGTGTGTATTTAAATGCTAGCATAACATTCAGATAAAATGCTATTACAATTTATTATTTATTTATTTATTTATTTATTTATTTATTTATTTATTTACTTGCTTGCTTACTTACTTACTTATTTATTTATTTATGTCAGTCAATTGCTTACAAATAATAGGTATAAGTAAAAACATAGTTATGAATACATGGATACATATAAGAAAAATAAAAATAAAAGAAACAATAGGACAGGGACGGTAGGCACATTGGTGCGTTTATGCACGCCCAATATTCAATCAATATTATGAGGGCATATCTTTTCAGTCATGACAGTTTCAAATAAGATTTGTTGCAGTTCATTCATTATATAGTCATAGTTTTGGATTACAGCCATTGCTGATCAATTATTTCTCTCTAGAATTCATAAAACAAGACAGTAGTAAAGGGATGAATGCAGGTAAAATGATCATGCCCAAGTAGCAACTATGCCTCAGAAAGGTGGGATGCGGTGGTTTTATATAAATAATCAATATTTATATAATATTCATTGTTAATCTAATTTCAAGAGCTTTCGAAAGGCAAGTTTTGAATAATGGAAGTTACTGTCTCATTCAAGTACCTTTTATAAATTGCACCTAGGAGGGGATTTCACATTACTCTAGACAGGAATGATTCCATGTTACTGACTTATTGTGAACATTTATTAAAATTATACTGCCAATTATTGAGTGGCTTACAATAAAACATAAAACCAAGATGAGATCCAAATGTTAGTTATTTATTTATTCAATTTGAAGGCTGCTTGATTCTCCAAAATTTTGGGTAGCTATCAGTTAAAAACTAAAGAAAAGAAAAGTTTAAAAAGCAACAAAAAATGAATGGCTGATGACAACATATAAACCAAACTCTCGTCCAAGAGGGGATGTATCATCACCACGCTCCCAAAATCTGGGAGAAGAACCATATTTTCTACAGCTTCCTGAACATTACCAGGGTAGGAGCAATCTGGTCATTTCAGAGGGCAGGTGTTATTACAAAGAAGGTATGCTTCTTGAGTCTGCTACTTCAGGGGTGTCAAACTCAAAGCTTAGATCTGGTCCACGGGGCTGCCCTGGAAACAGCAAAGGACCAGCCCATGGTGCCTCTGCTAGTGAAACAGAGCTCAGGAGAGCTGCCTATGGCCCTCCTGAGCTCCATTGTCATTGGCAGAGGGTTGCAGGAGGCCATTGCAGCTGAAAACAGAGCTCAGGAGCCCATTTTCAATGGTAGAGTGCTCAGGCCACCACAGGTTCCCCCAACCTGAGGTGGCCACACACACCCCGCAACTCCTGAGTTCAAACACAACCCTGATGCAACCCTCAATGAAATTGAGTTTGACACCCCTGTGCTAGATGATGCTGCTTAATCAATGGTACCTGAAGTATGCTCATTCTGCTGATTCTCACTGAATGGGAAAAAACAAGAAACATATAACCAGGACCCAGGCTCTGAAGGTGATAATCAACAGCCTGAGTTCCAATCGGTAAATGTTGTAGACTAGAGGAGGTCACATGGGGATAACAAGGCATGCTCACCAATGCCCATATTGCTGAATTGTGGACCAGCTGTAGCTTCCAAAGGGTCTTCGCTGCTAGCCCCATGTAAAATGAGTTACTGTACTATAATTCATTCATGAGGTGACAAAGGCATGAATCTTAAGCACCATCCAGTCCAAGAAAGGGCACACCCTGCCAACCATGTGCGTTTGGGCAAAAAGGGGCCTCTTGGACACTTCTTTAATTCCTCATAGATATCCCAGAAAGAGATATACAGTTCTTAACAATCACAATCAGATTACTTCCCTTGGTTTTCCAGATATGGTTCTTGCAGATAGTGTTACCATTTTTTGTTCAAAAGCTAAATTTTCCAAAAACAGTGTAAAGGTCAAGTGAGATATTTTCCTTAATATCAGTACTTTAATCTACTTATACTCTATAAAAGGTCTACACAAGGCATACATCAAGCCAAAGTTCAGACCTAAATGACAAGCTACTAAAAAAAAGTTTTTAAAACTCATGTAGTAAATAAATTTTAATGATGTTTCTGTTATAAAATACAAGAAGAATGTCAAGTAGTTTATGCACTTCCTTGTAATATGGTCATTGTAATAAGTGAACCTATGGCTAATACTATTATATAAACAGGTAGACCAAAAAAGACATTGCACTGCTGAATTTTTCATTAGAAGTCAATAGACCCTGCAAAGCTGCCAAATATTAACCAGCTCACTGTGCTCTTTGCTAAAAGGTTAATGAATACAGCACATTTGTCACTGCACTATGGCTATAGAAAAAAAAAAACGCTGGTGCATAACAAATATCATCGTGTGGAATTAGACTCCATTGTTGTTATTTATAAGTGTATGGCATTGAAAAAGCAGCTAAAAATTAAAATAAACATTTTTTTAATAAAAGAAAATTAGTCTAATTCAGAAATGGACAACAATTGAGCTACTGGGGAGGAAGCAACTCTGCCTTTCTAAAATTTAAGGAAATATAAAAGAATAGCAATAACACTAAACAGTCCAGGATCAAAATTATTTGGCTTTTTAATATTTTTTCTATTTTTAGGATGAGAATGGGATTGGGGAACTCTTGGGAACTTCTTCCTTTCCAAGTCTGAATCATTTCTCAAATTTCCAAAATGTTACCCAACTCCTTGTGGGCCACCTTGGGCTCACCAAGAGACCCTGTTACCTTTCAGACACTTCCTGTTCCCACTTTAAATTCTTTCCAAAATTGAAAATAAGGGAAAAATCTGCCTCACAGATTGGCAATATTTGGCAATTTTCCCCAATTGTGGTAGTGCAATCATGAGAGCTGGATGCCTCTAAAGAATGTAAGAACAACAACACCCAACAATGACTTAATTGAATAAAGTTAGTCAATCCTAACTAAAAATCAGCCAAAATCTGGTCTCATTTCAGATTATTATTTTTCAGGAAAATTGCATAGTCTACTATACAACAAAGAAAAAAGTATTGTACTAGACTAAGAATTCTTGAGCAATCAACTGAATGCATCCAGAAAGCCAATTCTATAGTTTATTCTATTCCTGCCCTCCACCTTTCTCATCCAAATGACAAATACAATCCCCCCCAAAAAAATGACTTTGGGGGAGTCAAATGCATATAAAAACTACTGTTAGAATTATTTTTCATTAAAAAAACCAATACAGAATTTTAATAGTCTATGCAAATAAAACCATTCTATACAAAGATAATTTGCAAATAAAAATAAAGCATCATAATTTATATGGGATAACACTTTCAATAATTCCTTAGGCTAGAAAGCAAGGGAATAAAGTTCATTCCAAATAAGACATAAATGATTGGCTACTAAAGGTCAACAGCTGAGGTTTGACCTATTCAAGGAAGAGTTGCCCTTTCCCCCAAACTTCATGATTAGATCTGAAGATTATTTCAGATCTGATGTGGTATCAACAAGTGGACTGATTTATTTACTTTTAATGTGATAGCTATGATCTCTTTTATGTCCCTGTTAATGTGTGTGATCTGTGAGTGGTGTGGTGAGCAAGAGGTTAAGGCACCCACCTCTCACTCAGGAGACTAAGAGTTCAGTCCAAGGCAAGGGCAGATGTTTCTCTATCAAGGTGCACGTAGAAAATATATGCTGTGAACTTCATGTAGGTGTCAGAAGGGGCATCCAGCCAGTAAATACTCAGCTCCATTCAATCTCCTGACTCCACCCTGATACAAGGGATTACATGGTCATAAAATGAAAAAAAAATGTGGATAATCTCCAATATTCTGCAAGCATTCTGTACACTGGACTAGGTAGGTGAACTAGATGATTTCCAAACCTGGAGGATTATTATGTGACTCTGTAATTTCTAAACCATCAAAACATGTTTTCAGTAAGCTCAACAGGAATCTCAATTATAAGTTAATTTAGTTAGAATACTTTTATGCCACTGTTCATATACCCTCAAGATAAATATACAAACAACTTTAAAAAGTAAAATATGATCATATGTACCTCAAGTAAATCACAACTACAATACAAATTGTTCCAAAGGATCAAAGTACTTTAACTGTTGCACAAGACAGCAGTGAAGATGGTAGCCAGAATCACTTTGACATTGAAAAAAGAACTACTTAGTTTTGCTTTTTTTTTTTACTCAAATGATTGATCTTAATCTTTAAAGCCCCACATAACTCTAGATCTTCTAAGAGGATTCTTCTATAATTAAGATTCTTAGCTACACATCTTCATTGGCTTTTACCTATGCCATTATGAAATCACCGATTTTTTTTTCTTTTGGCATGTTATCAAGAGAGCTTAACTTTCAAATATACATTAGTTTTGGGGTTTTGTTTCAAATAAAATTCAGTATGAATAACTGCTATGGTCTAAATCTTTATTCTATTCTTATTCAATCACAATTATATCACTGCCTGGGTTGTTTAATGTATAATAATCAGTACACAGCTCTACAATTCAGGTAGAAATGACCATGCTCACAAAAATCAGATATTTTGCAAAATCAGAAACAGTGTTTGAACTGCTCTGGGTAATTGTGGTACCAGCCTGTGTCAATTTTTCCCTCCAGGTGAGCAGGATACCAGTAGAATCCTTGCTCCGTTTATAGTGCCACAGATCATTAATCTGCCAATGATAGTGCCCTATAGACCAGAAGTTGTCCTGGACTATCTCACAGCCCTGGATTTCTGGGGAGCCTTCTCTTGTGAATCCTCAGTTGATAGGATTATGGAAGAAAGTCCATCAGTCTTGTGCTGTGCTGCCACTGCAGGTTGAACGGTGTCCCATTTGAGATGCATAGCAAGCGAGGCCTTGAAACAAAATATTCAGCAGTCACTTTATGAGGTCCTGGAAGAAAAGAGAACAAGAGGAGGAGCAGCTGTGAGGGGAATGGACTCTGCTTTGGCGGCAATGTTGCACCATCAAGACATCTGAAGGGGCTGCCACAAAGAAGAGTGGGTCAATCTATTTTCCAAAACACCAGAAGGCAGTACAAGAAGAAATGGATGGAAACTAATCTAGGAGAGAAGCAACCTAGAACTAAGGAGAAACTTCCTGACAGTGAGAACAATTAACCAGTGGGAAGATTTGCCTTCAAAAGTTGAGGGTGCTCCATCACTGGAGGTTTTTAAGAAGAGATTGGACAGCCACTAGTCGGAAATTGTATAGGGTCTTCTGCTTGAACAGGAGGTTGGACTAGAAGACCCTTCAAGGTCCCTTCCAGCTCTATTCTGACAGTATTGTAATCAGAATACTGTCAATCAGAATGTTTGGGGATATTACGAATTACTGGATATTCTCATATTTACATTAAAACAATCAGCATACATACTTTAAATATGTTACATGCAAATAGAAAAGCATATCGAGATTAAAAAACCATTTTCTTCTTGTAGATACTCTGTTTTTATGTCTTTGAAAAATTGTGTGATTGCTGTTTCCCTCTAAGTTTCAACCTGACTAGTAAAAGCTTAGCATGGTAGTAAAATCATTAACAGTGCCTACATCAAGGAACAAACTTGTATTTTATGAAGCAACTAAATGTTCAGGTACATACAGTGTATGTATGCATGTATAAATTACATTGTCTCGCACACAAACACAATATTCTATATCTGTGTTAACAAAAAAAAATCTCTATTTTATATCACGCAACTGATAGTTTTTAAGAAAAGAGGTAGAAGTAATCCTGAATGAACATGATCTAGCCCATGACACGTGATGTAAAAATCAAGATTAAGATTAGACCTTCTAATTCTTCTACCTTATTTAAAAAACAACTGAGAGAGAAATTGATTTTGCTCACCTCAGTGTGTAACTGTAGTTCACCTCCCCAACATTGTCTTTTAACAGCCCAAAGCTATTATGTTGGTGATTAAACATCTGTTTCACAATGCTGTTCATCTATGACCTCATAAGACCTAGTTTTGTGGAGCTTTTATAGAAAAAAACCCAGAAATATTTAAAATTGGGGTAAAGCTTTATCTATGCAACCATCTTATCTGCAATGTTAATAAAACCTCTGAAATTCAAACGAATCATGACGGACATAGATAGTATTCAGCATCTGATTTTAAAATATAGAAATCTGACTTTACATTTCTGAATTAAAAGTCATCTTTCTTGAATTTATTCTTGCTTCTATCCAGGCAAACAAGTAACTATCCTTTTTTAATGGCATATCTGATAAGTTGATGAGAGAGAGGGGGGAGTAGGTAGGTAGATGTATATATTGTACATTGCATGTAGAAAACAGCAATTATTTGCACTGAAGAAAAAAGGGAGCTCTACAATATTGGCTATGTTTGAAGCATGGACCGATGATATCAATGTTTCTTAATTCGAGAAAGCTGGCTGTTCAGACATTTAAGAAATAGCATAGAGACAGACCTAACCTTGATTAGTACATTTTATTTCTGTGCAAAGCTTTGCAGATGAAAGCTTTGTTTCCTACCAGTCATTTCAAAAATATTTTACTTCTTACTTGTCAACTAAATGTCAAGATTAGTTTGATGACACTTATTTAAAACCATTAGTACAATAAAAGCTTACAGAGGAGTGATGACTAAAAAAGCATTCTGAAAGGCAAAACATGGATGAAAGAAGAGAAAGGTTCTAAAGAAGCCATTGATAGCAAAGATGATTGAGGAAAATGGGGACAGAATGATTCCAGAAATAAAGTGGTTGATCAGAAGAAACTATAGTGGATTATAAAAAGAAGTAGCACAAACTCCATCAGATGTGGAGCCTCAAATTCCAAGAGAAATGGAAATAAGACTATTTGTAGCTCAGGGTTGAAATGAGAGGATCTTGGTACTCTCTGAGCTTGGTTATTTTCTTGAAGAAGTTTCATTACCCAGACTAGATAACATCAGAGGTGGTATTCAGCAGGTTCTTACCAGTTCTGGAGAACCAGTAGTGGAAATTTTGAGTAGTTTGGAGAACCGGCAAATGTCACCTCTGACTGGCCCATCCCCATCTATTCTCTGCCTCCCAAGTCCCAGCTGATCGACTGGGTCTCCTTTTGTTGCCCTGCACAGGAGAACAGAGCTGGAAAGCAGGTTAGTGGGGTGGAGAGAAAATGAGGATTTTACAGTATCCTTCCCCTGGAATGGGATGGGAATGGAGATTTTACAATATCCTTCCCCTGCCATGCCCACCAAGCCACACCCACCACACCACAGCACACCCACCAAGCCACATCCACAGAACCGGTAGTAAAAAAAATTGAATCCCACCACTGGGTAACATCATCAGGGCTAAGCTAACACTGACAATGTTACCTAGTTTGGGTAATGAAATGTCTGCAAGAAAACAAGCTCAGAGATCACCAAGAAGTTGTGGTTCAAATTATATTATTTTTAATATATCAAAAGTGAATCTAACACCCCCCTACCCACCCCCACCTACACACAATTTTAAAAGCTAAACAGTTTTTGGAGACTTTCTGTAGTCACATGTACTGGTGTTGTGGGATGGGATGTACTGAAGTGCCTCTTCTTTACTTCATTAGTATTCCAGACATACCTAGGAAGCAAAAAGTCCCCAAAATGCATATTTAACAAGAAGCACAACTTTTTTCTGATCAAAAACCATACTTAGTCTTTTATACTAAAAGCCAATGAGCAGCACACCACCAAGTGGAGAACACCAGATGAAACATTTGATTTGACATTCAGTTAAAAAATATTCTAAAAGAACAGGAAAAGGATAGATTGGAAAACAAACTTATTGTAGTTTTAATAACCAGTAATCATAGATGAGACAAGCAGGATTCCAGTGCAAACAAAGATGTCTACAAAATTTCTGTGACATCCATAGAACATATCACTTCTTCAAAATGTTCTTGTTCACAGACCCTTTTGATCAAGAGAGACTTCTCTACTAGCACACTCATTAATTTATGTAATTTGAAATATATTCCCTAAAAGTAAGCATTGAGAGCATCACATATTTTCAGCATAAAACCTGCACCAGAATACAATCTGATTTATATACTTTCACCCTGTGTTAAAGATTGAAGGTGCCCAGAGGTGCATAGTCTAGAAGAAATAAATGAAAAAGCATGCATTTGTTTGCATCTCATCACATAATAACATTAAAGAGTCTGTCTCTGTAGGTTTTCTCCTAGCATCCAACTTTTCTCAGCAGAAAAGATTCTTTGGGAAACTGGGGAAAATATAAGTAAATTAGGCAGGAAATATCACAAAAGAATAGTTTAGGTAGATACTTTTTTTTCTTGCCTTGAGAAGCTCTTGGAAAACAGTATGATGCAAGAATTAATAAAAGACAAAATACTCAGGGAAGCTTCCTGCTTGACCTTGGGCCAATCACTAATCCTTCGCTCCAGAATAGCTGTTGATAAAAAAATATTCATGAGGGGAATATTATGTATGTGGCTTTGGACTCCAAGAAGAAAGATATTCATACATAAGATATCACTTTGTTTAATAAATCCAGCCTTTATCCTTTCAAAGTATAGAATTGGCAAAAGCTTTACCCAATTAATTGCTTCTCTTCATTGCTGTAATTGTAGCATCGGCTGTCACATACATCTGTGACGGAAGTTTCTCATTTAGAGAACCCTTCTTTAAAAAAGAAGAGTACTTATTTGCACTAAGAAATTCAAGAAGCAGGATGGCAAAAATGTATGAAGCAAGTTCATCGGTCATAGATAACTGCATCTTTATTTGAAAAAAAACAGTAAAAAGGAGTGAGACATTAAGAGGGACAGAAAGAGGAAAGAGATCAGCCTTCCCCTTATCTTGAAAGAGCTGTTCCTAACCTAATACACAACTGGCTCTGATACAAAAAAGAAGAGCCAAGAAGAAAACTCTCCTCAGAGATAAGAATTTTCTTTAAGTAGCAGAGGATCCGTTGTGGCTGTAGCAGAGCAGTAACATAGGTGTGTGCCAAGGACTGGAGTGAAATCAGGAGGATTTCACCTCTAGCTAGTCAACTGCTAGAGAGTGGCAGTTGCGTCCTGACAGTATCATCATGTGATGTGTAGTGACTTTTTTCCCCCTTCACTAAACTGGGCAGGGGTATGACACATCCAGCCCACAGGCCACGAGTTTGACACTCCTTTGCTAGAGGAAAATGATGGAAGCTGTACTGTCTTCTGTCAAAAAATATGCATAAAGCTTCTAGGAATAATCAATAAAGTTTGGGGCCACTGGGAAAAAATAGCTTGATGTTGGTGATAATATTTCTCCATTTCAGAAAATAGACTCTCTCTCTCTCTCTCTGTCTCTCTCTCTCTCTCATTCTCTCTGTGTATGTGTGTGTGTTGTGTATCTAAAGTTTGAATTTTGCTTGGGGGAAGGGGGAATGGATTTCACATGTTGAGCATGCTTTGCCTTTTTCATACTTCACTTTAAAGTCAAGTTTCCCTGTCCACAAAACATTAATTTCTTCACAATATTGTGACCTATTCTCTTTTCTTAACTTCTCCAGTTGAGCAAATATTAGAGGCAAGCAGCCAATGCTTGTTCAAAAATGTTGAAGAAATGTCAGATTGTTGTGTTCTTGCTCACAAAGGTTTTGCTCTGGTAATTATTTTTCAATTTACCTCTGTAACTAATAAGTTAACACATGCAAAATGCATTCAGAATTATGACAAGACCTCATGACTCAGATCATTCACATGCTTAGCAATGCCCCGATGATTCATCATCTGAAATAACATAATTTCCACCAATTCTACTCCCAAAAGCAATGTTTTGATGCAAAGATCTGCAAAGAAAGAAGTCAGCTGGATGACTTTGAGCCAGTCACTGTCAGGTAAATCAGGAGCCAAGGCAATTCAGATGAATACAAGTTTAATGCATACTAACACTTCCTACCAGAATCTGAACTACTAACAGTAAAAGCAAATTGTTGGTAGATAAGAGTCAATGGATTTCAAGGAGAGCTGGACTGAGATCTCTTGTGGGTGTGAAGGAACTCAAGACTTATGATGTGCTTGACCCCTCCCTTGGGCTCAGCCTGGTCATCTCCTACAGTCACTCTCTCTCAGCCCTCCCCCAATACATACAGTTGTTGTGGAGAACATCGTAGGAGGAACTTGGGTATTGAATTACTTATACAGTAATAAAGGCAGAATAAATCTAATAAAAAGGTGCAGTTGGAATTGGAAGTTGTAGGATTCCAGAGGAATCTAATTTTCTGAATCTGAAGTAATATAAAGAATTCTCACATTTTCTGCCACAGTTTAATGTTATAGTTCTATCGTACACAGTGTATCATACAGATGTAATATATTGCCATTTTCTTAGCATGAAAATTGAGTTTTCCTCTATTGCAGCAAGCCTCTATAACTTGATACAGGTTCATTTATTTCTTGAACTAATATGATTCTAAATATTTTGTTGTTTTAACCATTCAGTCATATCCGACTCATGGCAATTTTATAGGTAAGTCCTGTTCATGTTGCCCAATTAAGGACAGCTTCTTTCAGTTGTTGGATCTTTCATCTTTGCATCAGTTTTGATATTGTCAAGTCAGCATGTTCTTTGCTTGCCTCTTCTTCTTGTTCCACTAACCATTTCTAGCATCACTGACTTCTCCAATGAATTTGCAGGCATGACATGGCCAAAGTAAATTAGAGGTAGTCTTGTGATTTTGGCTTCTAGTGATGTTTCGAGATTTATATGATTCAGCACCTTTCTGTTGGTGTTGTGGTTAGCCGGCAGCAGGTGCAGACAGCTGAGGAGAGCAAGGACTCAGATTAGGGGCCAGGACTACTAGGGAGTGGACTGCTGCCTTCAGATATTGTGGGGGCTAGCAGCAATGATTAGGAGGTTCCCAAAGAACCTGTGCCAAGTGTGCATGCACAGAGGAAAGAACAGTTACAACAGCAAGGGGGACTCAGGAGTAAGGCTGCAAGGCAATGGCCCCTCCTTCAAGAAGATAAAAGCCAGCTGTGAAACTAACCTTCTTTGCAGAAGGCAAAGAAATTTTGAACTCAGCCTCGTGAACATTACAGTTGGTATTTGAAGACTCTTGTAAACTATTTCTTATCTGTGGTTTTTTGTCAGACTTGAAAACCTTGGCAAGGCTCTTTCTTGTCAGAGCTAATTAGCTGGAAGCAGCCTTTTATCTGTGAAGAAACAGGATTCTTAGCTGAAACATAAAAAGGTTATACTCCTTCCTTTGTCTTGTGTTAGCTCTCTTGGAACCAGGTTTGGGTCAGAACAGTTGGTTGCTCTGGTTGGCTATGGTATACACAGTAATTTACACCAGCACCATAGTTAAAAGGCATCAATTCTTCTTTGATCAGCCATTCTTAGTGTACAACTCTCACACCTATACATCATTATAGGGAAGATTATTGGTCTAACTAGCCTGCTTTTTGTATTTATATCAATATATCTACTTTTTCCAGATCTTATTCATGTCAATCACTACAGTATGGCTAAAGATTATCCTGAGTTTTATTCCAAATATAATTTCTTGCAACTGAAGACTGAGAAGGAGCCACAGAGATGCTAAAGACACATGTGTTTTAATTCCTAATGAATTATTTATTATTATGAATATGAGCACATCAGGATATTTTAAGGAAGACAGAAGATGGGTTGGTCTAAATTTGGATATTTTGTATGCATAAAGATTCATTTTATCACCTCTCAGTAGATCAGTAGGTAAATTATTTTTCACAAATTTGCATTATCCCAGGAGCTACTTTTGGGAAAGCAATACATAAAAACTAAATGAAAGGGTCATAGCCTTTCATCTTCATTTCTCTACTATTTGGTAGCTTATTTTGAAGAGGAAAACCTTATGGCAAATATACCCTCATATTGGGCATATGATGCAAGCAAAGAGTTGGATTAGAAAAGATAACAATGCTTGGTAATATTGAGGGATATAAAAGAAAGGGAAGATAATGGTTATGGTTGTGCTATATGGAGATCATAGGCAGATCATCAGAAGAACTTTGGATTATCACCAGAGTCAGGGTCACAGTATTGGGCATTTGTCCATACTATTATTGGAGGCAAATACTGTTATGTCCTGAGGACTCTAGGAGTTCTCACTCAGGTCCACTCGCTTTGTGTGGGAGTTCTTCCCCCTTTCCTCATTGGTTGATTCCCTCCAGCAGCCAGCTATAAAAGCAGGCTGCGGGGTCCAACCAGTTGCTGATTGCTGCGAGCCAGTTCCAGGCGTGGCAAGCACGGTCAGCCCTTTATTGTTATAATAAAGTATTGTTGCACTCATGCTCTGGTTCAGCCTCTCATTGCTCAAACTTAACACTGGCGACGAGGATGGGATGGCTACCAGAAGCACCATGCAACCGCTGAGTCACTAGTCACCGATCCGCAGCCCAGAGAGAGCGATCGGCCGACTACAAGAGAAACGCTGACCGCAGCCAGAGAGAGCGGTCAGCCAACAAAAAGAGCGAACGTTGATCCGCAGCCAGAGAAAGCGGTCTGGTTCGAAAGTTAGAAGCGTCTGTAGCCACTTGTTAGCCCAGCTACGGGGAAAGTGAAGCGCTGCGAGCCGCAGTCGCTCAGTATTAGGCGCGAAATTCAAACGGGTGTCATTTGAATTTCAAACCAAGAGAGACACAGCACAGCGCTGTAGTAAGTCACTAACGCCCACGCTGGCGCGAATCTAGACACCTCCAACGGCTAACAGCCAACGTGGTTAACCCAGAGAGAAAGAGAGGATAGCAAAAAACCTCTCCAGAGCTGATTTCACTTGCAACCCACGAGCGCCCGTTGTCCCCAGAGAGATTTTTCTGCAGGTAGCCCAGCCGTTTCCAGCACCATGAGTTCCAACCCAGTATTCCCGGCGTTCAAACCAGACGAAGAGAAGTGGGAATCGTATAAGAACCGCTTCAACCATTACATCGATGCGGTCGGCCTGGCGGATGCGGGAGAGCATCGGAAAAAATCCTATTTCCTAATCTACTGCGGAGCCACCATTTACGATACTGCCGCAGCACTCGTAGCTCCTAGAGAGTTGAAAAACGTCCCGTGGTCCGAGTTGCTTGAGATCCTCACTAACCACTACGCTCCCAGGCCTTCACAGATCGCCAGGAGGTTCACTTTCCGTATGAGGAAGCAATCGAGTAAGGAGACCATCAATCAATATATGGCCGCCCTCAGAACAGCAGCTCTGCACTGCGGGTTTGGAACATACCTGGAGGACATGCTCCTCGATCAATTAGTTTGTGGGGTCAAGGACCTCAACCTACAGAGGCGCCTTCTAGCAAAAAAAGACCTCAACCTCGCACAAGCGGTCGAGGAGGCCCTGGCAGCCGAGCTGGCAACGAACTCAGCCACCGAAATACAGGGCCCAAGCGCCAAGCTGGCATCGTTCCCAGTCCATTCCGAGGAGGTGGTAGCAGAGGAAACCCTCAACGACGAAAACGACGTCCACCGCCTCGCCTACGACAAACGGCCGCAGGTAGGGGCCAAACAAGAAAACACCGGTCCACCCAAGCACATCACACTGTGCCTAGCCTGTGGGGGATCGCATCAAAGGGCCACCTGCAAGTTTAAAGGAGCCACCTGTAACAACTGCCATAAAAGGGGGCACATCGCGAGAGTCTGCCAAACCCCCCAAAGCGCTGCACACAGACTCCCTCCCTCGCACTCGGGACCTCAGAGGCAAGTATTAAACTGTCGCACGCACCGCCTTGCCAAGCGTACTTGCCACACTGTTAGTAAAATTTCTCTCTCCGTTTCCCTAGAAGGTAAACCGTGCCACATGGAGGTTGACACAGGGTCAGCGCTCTCAATAATTTCATGGAACACCCTCAAGAGACTCCACCCCAGCCTATCTACCACCTGGCTTCAAAGATGCGAGTTCGGCCTGAAGGACTACCAGGGGAGGACCATTCCTGTGATCGGCAGAGGCAAGTTCTTTGTCAGTTTTAGAACTTTTAAAGGTCACCTACCTCTAGTGGTAGTTAACGGCAATTTACCCACCTTATTGGGGCTCGATTGGTTTCCCCACCTCGGCCTAGGGCTAACAGGAGTCCATGCTGTCTCAACCTTAGACACTGACTCCTTATTCGATGATTTCGCAGATGTGTTCAGCGAGGAGCTGGGGTGTTATAACGGAACCCCCATCTCATTCACAGTTGACCCCCAGGCAGTCCCAATCAGACTAAAACCGCGTAGAGTTCCATTTGCTATCCGACCAAAACTAGACGCTGAATTGGATAAACTATTAAAACAAGGGTCATTGAGCCAACAGATTTCGCCAAGTGGGAGACGCCCATTGTCACACCCTCAAAAAGATGGTAGCCTGAGAATTTGCTCGGACTACAAGACAACAATCAATAAATATTTACAAGTTAGCGCCTACCCTGTGCCCGTCATTCAGCACTTATTGCACACATTCGAGCCGGGCAGTATTTTCGCTAAATTGGACATGTCTCAAAGCGTATCAGCAGTTCCCTGTTGATAACCAAACAGCGGAACTTCAGACCATCGTCACTCACAGGGGTGCCTTCCGATGCAAGCGTCTCCAATTTGGCGTAAGTGTTGCCCCAGGGATTTTTCAGTCCCTCATGGAGCGGATTTTACAGGGCCTCCCTGGTGTAGTACCCTACTTCGACGACATCTTGGTCTCGGCCAGGGACAGACCCCAACTCTTCCAGAGAGTGAGAGCAGTGTTAGAGAGGTTCAGACAGCATGGCCTCAAGTTAAAAAAAAAAAAATGCGCCATTGCCACTAGACAGGTGGACTTTCTGGATTATAAAATTGACGCCTCTGGCATTCACCCCTGGAGTCCAAGGTCAGGGCAATCCACGAGGCTCCCACTCCAACCTCCAAAACGGAGCTGCAAGCTTTCTTGGGGCTGCTGAACTTTTACGCATCCTTCTTGCCCCACAAAGCCTCAGTAGCCGAACCCCTTCACAGATTATTGGACAAACAGTCACCGTGGCACTGGGGGCACAAAGAAGACCAGGCGTTTAACGCCGTCAAATCACTTCTCACGTCAGAGGCGGTGCTTATCCAATTCGACCCTAACCTTCCTTTAGTACTGGCAGCAGACGCATCCCCTTTTGGAATTGGGGCGGTCCTTAGTCACAGACTTCCCAATGGCGCCGAGGCTCCCATCGCCTTTTTCTCAAGGACGCTCTCGGCCACGGAACGCAATTACAGCCAGATCGACAAGGAAGCCCTAGCAGCTGTTGCGGCCGTGAAAAAGTTTCACGAATTCCTTTTTGGCCATTTTTTCGAACTGGTTACGGACCATAAGCCCCTCCTGGGCCTACTGGCCGGGGACAAACAGACCCCTCAGGTCCTTTCCCCTAGAATGACAAGGTGGACACTCTTCCTAGCGGCCTACTCCTACAAACTTATTCACCGCCCGGGCAAAACACTGTCCCACGCCGACGCTCTCAGTCGCTGCCCCTTACCCGCTCCGGCTGAAGACCCCGCTCCTGTCAACGCCATTTTCGAGATCACCCAGTTGGACCTGCCCATCACCGCCCTTGACATCGCCGCCAAAACCAAGGCAGACCAAACGCTCGCCCAGGTGCTCGACTGGGTGAGGAGGGGGTGGCCGGGTGGCATCGTTGATAACAAATTAACTCCATTTAAGACTCGCATGCAGGAGCTGTCCAGTTTGCAGGGTTGTCTACTATGGGGCACTCGAGTGGTCATTCCGACCTCGCTGCGTACCCGAGTCCTGGAGACGTTGCACGAAGGACACCCTGGCATCGTGAGAATGAAGGCATTAGCACGCAGCTACGTGTGGTGGCCGGGTCTAGACGAGGACATTGTCAATTGGGTAAGTTCCTGCAACATCTGTCAGGAATCCCGTCCTGCTCCCCCCATTGCCACCCCTACCAGATGGGAGAGCGCCAGCGGCCCTTGGTCTAGAATCCATATCGATCTGGCCGGCCCCTTGCATGGGAAGATGTTCCTAGTGGTCGTGGACGCTTATTCCAAATGGATTGATGTAGCACAGCTATCCACGACCACCACACTAGCAATCACCAATGTGTTAACGCGCCTGTTCGTTACGCACGGACTACCCGACTCCATCGTCTCCGATAATGGCCCACAGTTCGCATCAATAGAGTTCAGCCGTTTTGCTGCCAACCTGGGCATCCGCTACATTTTCACAGCCCCATTTCACCCTGCCAGTAATGGGTTGGTGGAAAGAGCCATCAGGACCACCAAAGAAGCCCTCGCCAGGTTCAGCAGGGATGACTGGCACCACAAACTCTCACGGTTCCTAATGAGCCAGCACTCAACCCCCTGTTCAGTCACCAATAAGTCCCCAGCAGAGCTCCTGATGGGCCGGCGCCTGAGGACTGTATTGGACAGACTTCACCCACAATACTGCCCTGACTCTCCCCTCGCTTCCACTTCGGGGGTTAGACATTTTATGTTACAGGAGCCTATATTCGCGAGGAATTTCGCTGGGGACCCACTATGGATGCCAGGCGAGGTCATCGCCATCACCGGGCCGAGATCGTATAGGGTCAGGCTGGAGGATGGTCGCGTCTGGAGGAGGCACATAGACCAACTGCGGAGGCGCCACAGCACCCTTGCCAGCAGAAATCCAGAGTCACCAGACGAAGGGGAACCGCCTCATCCGCCTCTCAGCCTCATCGCTCCCAACGTCCAGGCCGCACCAACAGCCGTTCCGGTCAGCCCGAACTCGGACAACAGCGCCCCGAGAGTTGACCAACCTGATCCAACCCACGGGAACTCGCCCCCAGTATCCAGCCCTGTGAGTCCCGAGGATGCCCAATTCGGAGAGCGCGTTGGCGACTCGCTGCCGGCTCAACCGTCACAGACTGATTCTGAACGGACAGACAATGTTCCCGAGCTGCGCCGTTCCGGGCGCCAACACAAACCCCCCGTCTACCTCAAGGACTATGCATGTTCGCATCTGGGGGGAAGGGGTGTTATGTCCTGAGGACTCTAGGAGTTCTCACTCAGGTCCACTCGCTTTGTGTGGGCGTTCTTCCCCCTTTCCTCATTGGTTGATTCTCTCCAGCAGCCAGCTATAAAAGCAGGCTGCGGGGTCCAACCAGTTGCTGATTGCTGCGAGCCAGTTCCAGGCATGGCAAGCACGGTCAGCCCTTTATTGTTATAATAAAGTATTGTTGCACTCATGCTCTGGTTCAGCCTCTCATTGCTCAAACTTAACAAATACAATTTTGTGCTAACCACTATCGACACACACATTTTAGAAATTCTGCTGAATGCTAGTCTTAGTTAAGCTATCTTGTCTCCCCAAGGAAGCCACATTTTCTTTCATTTGTCCTCAAAACTAGTTCAGTTGTTTAGCTTTAGATCGATGGACAGCAGGTCTTCCTACTAGTTCATCAGTGACATCCAAACATTCTGAAACCAGCAGGAAAAGCCTAAGGCAAAAGAACTAGATTGTAAGGGTCAGTTAGAACTAGATTGTAAGGGTCCAAACATACTGAAACCAGCAGGAAAAGCCTAAGGCAAAAGAACTAGATTGTAAGGGTCAGTTAAGGTTTTGATTCTGTAATTGAAACAGCCAAATGTTTCTAAGTGAACCCTTAAAATCTCAGAAACCAGTAACAAATTCAGACATGAACAGAAGTTTGTTTCAAAACGCACATAACCAGTACTTCACATGCTCCATTTCTTCCAATCTACTTTTTGTAGGAAAGCTCATTTCTTTGAAAGTAAAGGTCACAATTTCGGGAATAGGATTCTAATCATATAGACTTGGAGCAAAATGTTGCAGTATTTTTCTTTAGGGTTCCAATCAACCAGCCAAAACACATTCCAAAATTTTGCACACTGGTCTTCCTCTACCAAACCTGGTCTCCCTTTGATGACCAAATAGCATCCACAGTTAGCAATTGTGTGTGATAACTCTTGAGCTTGGGGTAGTTTTGTCTTTGATAAGACATGTAAAACTTACATAAAACATTACACATATCAGAGGAAGTTATATATAAAAACTGTGTCCATCAATGAAAACACCTTGGATTTTTTAAAAGGAAGATGCCATTATGCTATTTGAAATACCTCTTTACTAACAGCATGAAATGTGTTGGAGTTATATTAATCTACCACCCATAACATTAATATTCTATTTCTACATTTTAGTTCATTTTGGTAATTATAGAAATCCTTTATATGTTATCTAACCACTTTGATACCATTTGGTGCTATAAGACTGATGATCAGGAAATGAGTCTAATCTTATCTATTATTTATACATTTTAAATTTAGCTTTTTGCAGAACAAAAAAACTAATGAAGACAGTTTACCAGGTAAATGGTTAATCACGGTAATAAAAGAAGCTGAAATTACTATTATAATATGCTTAAAATAACAAGATCAGAAACAACTTTAATTTAAAAACATGGACATCTGTTCATTTAAAAGCAAACAGGATATGCAGGTAAATTCTGCGCCCAACTTTTTTTTATCACCTGAAGTTCCATGCATGTACTTTAATGTGAATTTGTGGGCTCCCCCCCCCCGCCCTCTGTTCTGGTTGAATTTTGTGATGCATGTTAATATGTATATATTTATTCCCATCATCATTTTGGTACCTTTGAACCTACCTTCTGGTTTCAGTTAGGTTTTCTCTTTTAAAAAAAGAATGAAAATAATTAATACAATTTTTAGCTTTGCAAAAATCTAATTTCTCAGGAGCTTTTTTTTTTTCTTACATCACACCTTCTCAGTATTTATGAGAAATAAGATTTGGCAATATATTTTTATATATATAAGATGACATGTATCCTACTTCGTTCTGTTTCAGTTTTTATATTCTCATTAGCAATCATAGGTGAAAGATAATCTATCACTCTGATGAATCTTGCACTGCAGTCCAAAATTACCATATTTTTCAGAGTATAAGACACACTTTTTCCACCCCCAAAAGTGGATGGAAATGTCTATGTGTCTTATACAGCAAATGTTGCAGAAGCCCTGCCCAACCACCGGCTCCCATCCTTCGTCTTCTGCCTTCCAGCAATTTGCCACCTTGCAGCCAATGACCTGGTCAGCTTCAGCACAGCCTGATTAGAAAAAGCAATTGATTGTCAGTAGGATCAGCCTTCTGGCGATCAGCTGTTTCAGGCTGCAGGGATTGCCATCATCTATTGCCAGCCTCCACATGCCCCATTTTTGGCCTCCGCATCCTATTTTCAGCCTCCACAAACCCTGTTTTTGGCTTTCACATGCCCCATTTTCCACCCGTTCTGATCCCCACCGACCTGAACAGGCTGAAAATGGGGTAGGCAGAAGCCAAAAATGGGGTACGCAAAGGCTGAAAATAGGATGCGGAGGCCAAAAATGGGGCGGAGGCAGAGGCGGAGGCCAGTTTTTTTCCCTTGTTTTCTTTCCCAAAAGCTAGGAATGTCTTATACTTCAGAACATCTTATACTTGGAAAATACGGTAAATCTACATTTGTCTGCATTTGGATGAATGCATATATGTGAATGTATATGTGTTTTTCCTAAGAAGGGATGGAATCTATAAAACAGAGCTGAAGAAGCTTCTTAGATGAGAAGTGAAACATCTTTAAAGAAAACCCAGAAAGAGGGGTTAAAGAAGCCATCTATATCAAAATTGAACCACCCTTTCTCAACAAAGTGTGAGGAATCTATCTCCAATCTTTCAACAGTTTCAAGAAGACTCCGCACCCATTTGTACTATTCAGGTGATCCTGATGACATAGATAAACCTCCAGGTGTCCTCAATTACTCTCTAAAAGAATGCAAATGACCAGCCAAACTCCCAAATTTTGATCACCATTCAGCAGATATGCCACAACAATTGTAAATGTGAAGACCAATCCTAAGTCACTTTTTCAGTCTTATTATACCTTTGAACAGTCGCTAAAAAAATTGATTGTAAGTTGGTGACTACTTCTAAAAGCTTAGAGTATATCAATATTTCCAGCTGTGTTTTTACTCTATAGTTTTTCATCCCTTCCATCAAATATTTTTAGTAAGTCTGAATTTGCTGAGAATTCAATCCTTTGTTTGGTAAGTCTAGCATTTGTTAAGAATTTTCATTTACTTCATAATACTCCACATTCAGATTAAAGAAAAATTCTGATTACAACACTTGCAGTATCTCATCAAGCATTTATGTGATATATGTGAGATTCTGCAGCTTTCATTTAGCAATTTGATTTTAAAAATATAGGCAGTAAATCACTTGCATTACATATGTATTGCTCTCTGGTAGTTTCTTTGATTGTCCACTCATGGCCCAGCTGTGAAAATATTAAAAATATTCCAAAAATATATGACTATTCATCACTTTAACATTATTCCATAATTCATAACCTGCTTTTTCTATTTCAAAGGAAAATACTCCACATTAAAGTTAACCTGACAGATGCTTGTCAAATCTGCTCCTTAAAATCTTTACAAGGGAAGCCATCCTAAGTACCTTATTTTGTTCCTAAAATAATTTTAGTATAACAAGAAATCTATTGGGTTTACTTTTATGTACATATAGCTGGGTTCTCGTGGAGAGGGGTAAATATTATGTTTCTTAGCCCCTAGTATCTACACTACATTCTACTGTCAACATTTATATTCACACTACCCAATAATTATTTGTGAAACTGATGATAATCTATACAGGTCCAAACTAGGTTATCTGGTTTCCAGGATCAGCATTTTAGACAGCATGTATATGAAGTCAGACTCAGTCCAAAAATGTTTGATGCTTGAAGAAAAGACAGAGTAGACCTCTAGGGTGGTCATCAAATTAAGAAGTATCCAGCTGAGAAGTTCAGTTTTCCAAAATATAGAAACAGACACAACACAAGAAGAATCACTGCTGTTTCCATCTTCTGCCAGAACCTCAGTTTCCACCACTTGAAATGAGAGTGGAACACACATAAAGGAGGTACAGGTCCTTTTACAAATTATACTTCAGATCCAGGTTGGGCAAGTTTCCTCTTGAGAAAATCTCAGAGACCATCTTCAGTTGATCTTGGAATAAATGACTCAGTGCATTTGGGGACTTTGCTAATCTCTTAATTTCTGCTGTTGATTGTGGCTCTGTTTGGCATTTATGGTAGTGTGGTTTAGTACTGTCAAATCACCAGAAAGTTGTAGTTATTCAGAACATTATTCCAAGAGAAAAGCAAAATGTTATGCAGGGAAACTGTAATTTAATGGAACCTTAAAAGATCTCAGATGCATTGGATCAAATTTAATTTCAGACTTCACCCGAAAATAACCAACACATCTGTTGCTTCTGAAGTTTATCCAGACAATTCACATAATTTGTCATTTACATCAGTTTACAGGAACTGGGTGATTGCATTGATGACATTTTTATGTGATTTGTGTGCAAGTGTCATGAAAACATAGTAACATAAATATTACTGTCAATTACATATATTCAAAGGCCTAAATGGTTCCTCTAGCTCTATGTATCTATGTTAAAATTATGTGATTATATGATTCTGCTTGTACTGAGTTTCTTTCAAGTAAGATCCTCAAGCTTGTGCAAGTACAAAATGCAATTCTTTGATTCTATTTACACAAATGTTTGCACAGTTCCATCTATAAACTGGACTGGCACAAATCATTGCAAGTTTATTGTAACAGCTGTTGCTTGTTCTAGAAATATCATTTTCTTTTTCTGGTAAAAAAAAATACTTGAAAAGGGCAGCTACTCTCACAGCAATACTTTTTGCTGGTGTTATGTTGGAGCCAGCACACAGACAAAAAATAGAATGGTGAAGGAGAAGAATCTGATAGCTGCAGATACCACATATTCAATAAAAGACAAAATAAGCATATTATAACACAGTGTAATTTTGTGATTTGTAGTCAGTGCATAAGGAAACAGTCATTAATTTGACTGACTAAATGATTACTTGTGATGGTCCCATTGGTTGCTGACTTGGAGAAGGAGGAGGAGGAGGAGGAGCAAGAACCGGGGCCATAAGACATAAGGACCCATGGTCTGCAAGAGTGCCCAGAGAGCCTGGAGGTGGGGGAAGACAGTGCTGGGTCCCTCAGGCATCATGGGGCACAATTGACTGGTCACCCTCTTAAGAAGAAAGAATGGCACAGATGCTGACGGTTAACACTGATGAATGGCAGCAGGCTGAAGAGGAACAGTGGCCATCCCTGCCCAATCTGCAGATGCGAAGAGCAAAGAGATGGGAAGCTCAGAAGAGAATGGTGAGGTTACTAGCAAGGAAACAGCCTTCCCCTCCTAATAAAGAACACTGGGGTGTGGATTACTTAGTCAGGCATACAGGAGGGAGGGATTATCTGGAGCAACCATCTGGTTTCCTACATGTCATCTTTGGCTCTATGCTTCTGGTATCCTAATTTCATGCTGTGATCCTTGAGTTTGTCTTGTTGGCTGTTCTTGGATTTGGACTTGGACTATTCAACTGGACTTGCCTTGGGAGTTTCCTTGTGGGGTGCGTTTACTTGGAAACTTACTGCTTCATTTTCTTGCATTTGTACATGGACTTATTCATTATGCTTGGGAGGGGTGTTTGTAACTTGGGGTTTGGGGGGATATTTCTATAACAATTAGGGTGGTGCAATAAATATTCTCCACTCACACCAGTTGCCATGCATGTGACTTGGGTTAGAAATTATTATAAAAGTCCTTTGGCTAACTTTCCCCAGCCCTATATGTGCACACTTTAAACTTGTATATATTTCCCTTTGCACTGCTCTTCATCAGAACAAGATGGAGAACTGATTTTGTTACTGAGAAATATATAAATTGGTTTTAAATGCATCTTTAATTTTGGAAAAGAAAGCTTATAGCAGAACTGTTCAGCAATTCTGTACACTAGTTGTTAGCTCATTTTTTTGCATGCAGAATGTCATAGAATGTCTGTGTGGGTATGAGAGATAAACCACAAAGTCTGTAGAAATACAGAACAGTAGCAAGAAAAGACCAAGAAACAGTAATCCAAAGCAACCCTACTTTGTAATGAAGGAAACCAATGACAGCCCAGTAAGTACACTTGGAAGGTAGAGAAAGCTGATTGACTTGACAACTGGGCGGAGGGGGGGAACAGGGAAAGGAGAGAGAAAAATATGGAATAAGGTAGTCCTTGATTTACAACTGGTTGCTCAGTGACCATTTGAAGTGGTGACCTAAATCCAGTGATCCCATGGTCACCCTTCCAGTCACATGATTGCACTTTGGGTGCTCACTAATACAGCTGCATTTACAGTCATATATGATTGTGTGTTATAACCATTTTGCTGAAAACAGGCATTTCTGTTTTTTGGCAAATCTACAAAAGAGTATTCAATGGTATTGAATATCCAATGAGTATTCAAAAGAGTATTTAAGGACTGTGGTATTTGCTTAACAACAATGGTATTCAACATTTACAACTGCTGAAAAATGTCATAAAATTGGGCTGGTCATGTGATAAACCCATTTTAGAACCATTACAATTTATGATCACAATGGTCAAGCTTCTTTACAATTGTAACTTAAGGACTGCTTGTAAAATATCTGTCCATTAAGCACCTGTCTAATAAGCAATAGTACTTAGACTTCTATAATGCTTCATAGTGCTTTACAGCACTCTCTTTTGCTTGTTCCATAAAATTCCTGAAGCAGAGAAGCACACAAAAGATAAAGCCAGCTCTGAAAATTCCCCATGCTAGCTTTAAACAGAAAATAATACTACAGATAACTACATTAAGGGGAAAAAAACTTTTTCAAAGAAAGTACATTACATCTGTGTATAAACAATGAGTCTGTATCAAGGTTTTGAACCAAAAATTGGTGATTTTTGGACTTTATTCAATGCTAATGTCTGTGCTATAGCAGGAGAATTTTAGTGTAGCTCAAAATCCAGAAATTGTAGTGGATTGTTTTTTCTCATATCATAGAAACAGCAGAACTGGAAAACGCCTGTATTTCAAATTCACCCTGATGGCTAAAAAGAACGTGAATCTGTGTTATAAGGTCATATTAACTACAGTAAGCAACAGTAAAACTCAGTAAAAACAGTAAAACTCAGCATCAAGCAACTTGCCTTCGGGTCCAAAGGCAGGAACTAGATTAAAATAATAAGAGGAATTTCCCTGAGTCCAGAGAATATCTGAACTATCCCAAAAAACTAAAAGCTGGTAAAAGAACAGTGGGGAAAAAGAAAAGTTATAATGCTCTTCTGCTTCTGGGAAATTGTCTTGAATAAAAATAAGAACAGTTTTGAGAAAGAAAAACAATGTTTACAAGGAGACAAAAAGTTGGTGGTAAGATAATTATTCAGTAAAAAGAAGGGCAAAACTATGAGTTTTTTTCTTTTTTCTTTCTTTTCTCTCTCTCTCATTTTTTCTATATTTGTACTTGTTTGTTTTGTACATTTTACTACATTTACTACTACAGTGAAAAATTCTAGTATAATATACAGTATTAATAAAAAGAGAGAAATGTAAAGTTTGCAACAAATTCATTTTGGATATTTATAACTACTTCTAAGACTTTTTTACTATGAAGAGATTTTTAGTTGATTCACCACCACTACTTACATACACACTCTGTTCCTGGGACTTATTTCTCACTTTTTATTTTATATAAGATTTATGTAAACGTATTTACGTCTTTTAAAGTATAATAGCGTGATTGAATTGACCACTTTAAGACATTTCATTCCCGCCTTTAAAAATCAATATTTTTCAGAGTCATAAATATGCTTTTTCAACAAGCCATAGCATCTATTTTATTTCTCATTGTAATCATGCCTATGGGTGAAGATGAAGTACCTTTCTTTTATTATTAAGAGCTTAGTAACCCTGAGCTAAAGGCTGCAATTCTTCATGTCACCACTGTGGCAGCAAATAAGATTTTCCATTTAGTTCCTTGTAACCTCATTTGTCAAGAAGTCTGTATTTTACGTTTATATAGATTTAAGGCAAAGAAAACTGGATAGTAATTTTTTTTATCATGAATTAAATTCTTCCATTACAAAGAGTAATAGATTATTAAGACGATTGTAAAATGAGCTTGTTGCAAGCTTTATGTAAAGATCTGTGATATTAATTTCACTGCTAAATTATCTTTTTTAATTCCAATATATGGCTAATGCAAGTTGAGTGCTTTAATATGAATTGTGTCACTAGCTAATGAAATAAATACACACACACACACACACACACACACACACACACACACGTACATACACATACGTATAATTTAAACTGGCAGAAATGTGGGGCAGTTTTGATAATTTAAGGACATTCTTCAGAGAATCAAGAATAACTTTGTTCTCCAATATTTTAGACCCAGGGCCCATTCTGTGATGATTAAGATCAAAAGGATCATGTTGTCTTTTCCCCCTCCCCAGTCCTTCAGTTTTCATTTTTGCAACAACATACCAGTTAATCCCATAGACTAGATTTCACAAAAGATTGACTGGGTGAATATCTGTGGAGATTCTCAGTCATCCAGGTCATAGTTGTCTCAAAGCTGCTTTTTTCCCCCCTCCCCCTGAGGAAGGTGTTTCTTCCTCAAAAAAAAATAAAAAATAGACCAGTTACCTTTTGAAAAGGCACTTTTGAGTTGACTGGATGAACTCTCTCACACGTCTGCTAATCGATGCAATTATGTCTATTTAATTTCCCCCATGTTTCATTAGCTCTACCTGTTTCCAAGCTATGTCTCAACTGTTTTTTATTGTCATATCAAAATTACTTGAAGTAGATGGAGGGAGCTTCGTTACAGGGATACCGTTTAAAACTGAGCCCCAAACATGAATTTACACAATAAATTTAACACTCAGGCAGTATGTTATGTGGTATAGTAGGATGTTTTTTTCCCCTTTCCTAATCTTAACTGTGCTTCTGAGAAGTGTTGAGAAACGTAGGATAAAATGAATTTCCATGAGGTAAAATACCCAATTGAAATATTGGCATCAAGACAACTTGATATTGATGAATAAGAAAAAAAAACCCAAAATTATTATAGATTAAAACTAACTCCACCACTTTAGAGTGAAGTTAGTTAAACATATTATTTTAATTCTTGCTACATAACAGTGTTTCTCAGATTCTCATCTGCTCTTCCCATTCTGATATTCTGAGAAAGGAATACTTATGTTTTCTTTCTCATCAATGGAAGCTGCTATAAACTGTAAAAAAAACCAACATTTAATATATCATGAATCATTCCCCTTGGTTACTTATTCTTTAATGGGGCTATACATCTATATCAAATGTGCTTAAAAGGCTATACCATTTGTTTAAAATTCTAGCTGTTGGTGGCAATAATGCAAGGATGCGATATATAACGGCTAAGGAAGAAGCACAACATATATAGCTTCTAGGTTTGGAATAAAAATGTAGGTGTCCACTGTACATTTCCACGTTCAGAACTATAGAGAGAGTGATTCTGCAGGCAAACTATAAGTTTTATCAAGATCATCTTTCTATAACCCATCTCCTCAGGTTGTACAGCACATTTGCTGTATTCTCTACTTCCTTGCAGGTTTGAAGAGTAGGGATCTTGATGCTTTATTTGGAGTCTTCTTTCTGGGTAATCTGAATTCTATTACTCACTCACAGGGCAGTTGTATCTCTTTGGACAAATATTAATTATGTTTTGAAAACATAACATACAGTAGCTTCATAAACACGGCTGTCTAGGAGAACTAATATTTTGGAAAAGAATTCCAAGGACCAGATTCACACCCCAAACCAAGAAAATATCTTGGTTCCCAGGAAACCATCCTAATGACAGCAGAAGGATCACACAAGCATTTAATTGGATGACCTGTAAGTGGCAGTGACAAGTTCTATCCACTGCTCTATAATACCGGTAGTTACCTGGATTTTTGTGGCCCAGATTTGGTAATTTTACCTTAATAATGGGCTCTTAATAATGCCTGGATTTTCTGTCGTTTATCAAATTAGGAGGCTTACCCTAATATAATGGGAGATAGTGAAAGAAACCAGTGTCCACTTGACTCTCTCTTTCTCACTTTCACTGTCTCTTTCTCACACACACATAACAGGCTTTTATCAACTTATATATATTTACTTTATTTATTTATTTGTTTATATTTATTTATTTGATTTGTCAATCGCTTACAAGATAATAGGTATAAGTACAAACATGAGTAAGAATACTGGAAATAGATATGAATAAATGGGGATAATAGGACAGGGATGGTAGGCATGATGGTGCACATCCCTTACAGACCTCTTAGGATTGGGGTGAGGTCAATAGTGGTTAGTTTGAGGTTAAAGGAGTGGGAGTTAGAGGATGTAACAACAGAGTCAGGTAGTGCATTCTAGGCATTGACCACTCTGTTGCTGAAGTCGTACTTTCTGCAATCGAGTTTGAAGCAGTTTACATTGAGTTTGTATCTGTTGTGTGCTCTTGTATTGTTGTGATTGAAGTTGAAGTAGTCACTGACTGATAGGACATTGTAGCAGATAATTTTGTGTGCTATGCTTAAGTCTAACCATAGGCGGCATAGTCCAAGGTTGTCCAAGCTCAAAATCTCAAGCCTGGTGATATAGGGTATTCTGTTGCGAACAGAGGAGTGTAGTATTCTTCTTGTGAAATACTTCTGGACTTGCTCGATTGTATTAATGTCTGATGTGCAGTGTGGATTCTAGATTGATGAGCTGTATTCAAATATTGGTCTGGCAAAAGTTTTGTATGCTCTAGTTAGCAATTTGAAATTTACGGAAGAAAAAGATTGTAAGATTAGTTTTACAATTCTTAATGCCTTTTTGGCAATGCTGTTACAGTGAGATCTGGTGCTTGGGTCATTTGATATGAGTACTCCAAGGTCCTTGACAGAGTGAGGATCACCAGCGAGATCATATCCACCTGGTTTCTTTTTGGCGTACTGATTTTTTTACAGAGCATTGTAAGAGTTTGGAATAAAAATATAGGTGTCCACTGTAAATTTCCACGTTCACATAGTATTTGTTGGTCAAGATTTGGAGTTGCCAGATATTTTGACCATTCAGACACATAATCAAGGTCTCTTTGAAGGATAGTAGCATTATCGGTGGTGTTGAATAATTTTACGTCATCTGCAAAGAGGACACAGTTGCTTATAAGGTGATCGCAAAGGTCATTTATAAAGAGTATAAAGAGGGTGGGTGCTAGAACACTTCCTTGGGGACACTGCTGTTAACTGGAGCAAGGTTTGATATAGCGCTCCCTATTTTTGCTATTTGTTGCCTGTTTGACAGGAACACAGTAATCCACTTATAAAGGGATCTGGAAATGCCATAAGAGTTTAGTTTTAACAGTAGTTTGTCATGGACCACTGAATCAAAGGCTTTGCAGAAATCTATATAAATTGCGTCTATAGCTTTACCATGATCAAGTAGAGTAGTCCATATGTTTTTGCAGTGTAGGAGTTGAAGATTGCAGGACAATTTTTTTTCCTGATTTGTATTTGTATCTACTTGTATTGTCTTTTCAATTTGCACTTCAATATTTAAGTGTTCAGAATGCACTTCCTTCCAGCAGTGTATAGAATGTTGATCCTTTGAAAACTGATAAATTTGGGGAGGTGGGAGAAATTACTCCAAAGGAGTAATTATTGTGAATGACACATAATTACTTCATAAGAAAACTATGTGAACAAATAGAAACTGAGTATTAGTACTTCTCACTGTCATAAAATAATGGACTGTCTTGATAAAGGCTGTAAACACAAGGTGACATAATGGGACAATAAATAGGAGATGCTGTCAGGACATCAGCTCAGGAAGAAACTCTGCCTATATGGATCTTCCTAACAGGAGTCTTATCCAGTCAAACCTCTATTCTCCAGTCTAAGACTGAAGCCAATAACAACAGTGATCGAGGTTCACATGATCCATGTATTTCAATTGGCTCTGACAACTACATATTGTGTGAGATTGCTGTATACTAAGGTTCAGTTCACACAAAATGAAAGTCCTGCATCAATTCACATCAAATAAATGCCCCATGAAAATATCCATGTACTGCTTGTCTACATCAAAACTTGCATCAAGTACAGCCAGAAGTAATTCAAGAGATATATAATATTATGGGAGGCCCCGGGTGGCAGTGTATCACCCAGCATTTTATAATATAACACAGTGTGATACTGGTGAGTACTGGGAGGTAATGTTATTGTTTCCCAACAGCATTATAATATCACAATTCTGAGTAGCCATTAGAGTAAAATGCTTAGCTGCGTATCCTAGCTAGAAATTTTAAGTAGCTATTTCAGTCATTTTAAACAGTGGTATTATATTCTGTATCTCTTAATTGTCTCTTGATAGGCACTGTATATTAACACCCCACTGAGTTTTCCAGCTTTTTGATAGACTTGCTTATGGAAGATTCCATTTGTCTATAAATGAATCAATGATTTTCTTTTATAAATATATGGGAATGGAGAAAACTTACAATTGAAATATGGCTTTTTCTTATTCCAATACTTTGAGATGGGTGGGTGGGTGGGTGGAAATCCATGTTATCTCATCTCAGTACTAAATAATTCAAAGTAGTGCTCTATATTAAATATTTAATATATTCTAAATGATAGAACACTAATACCTATCAATTAAATCCACACATTTTCCAGGACCACTTTTATTAAAAGAAATTAAATATTGAACCAGATTTAATAATTAAAGTAAATTGCCTATTTTATCAGTTTAACACAATTGGTGCACAAATATGTAGAGAACAAAAGACAAACGCTTTATACAGGCACAAAAAATACACAGCACAAAAAGAAAAAAAACAGAATTCTTACTGCAGGTTATAAGTATTTTCTAAACTGAACTGAAATGTAATGGCGAAGTATAAGATTAGTTGTACATTTTCACTTCATTCTATCAGTAATCCATTATAGATGTAACATGCAATGCACTGGCATTATCCTTTCACTCATTAAATCTTCTAAAGGGGAATCAGCCCAATTAATCAAACCTGACCAATACTAAAATATATATTCAGGATCAGGCCTGGCTAATATTTAGACATTTGAGCACCATTTCAGGCTATAGGTTAGATTGGAAAACTTTTTTTAAAAGAGAGGAGGAAAGATCTTAGAGGAAAGCAAGGTAAATTATTCCCATACTTCTGCTATGAATCCATGTGGTCATTAGGGCTCAAGTTTATTTGTTTGTTTTACAAAAGTAGAAATTGTCATTTGAGTATGCGAAAATCATTAAATCAAGATTATATTTAATTTGATTAATCATCCCAGGATAAAATCAAAATTTTAAGTTCATTTTTTATATATTGCATGTAAAGACTGTAGATAATACAATATGATTCACATTGTAGTCCACCAAGACTTCTGTATGTCACTGTAATTATTGGAGCTTTTTGGTATCAGTGCAACATGTTGGGAATTCAGAAATGTTCCTTTCTTTGATTGTTAAGATATTTCTGTTTTAGTTTTTCTATGTTTTCAAATAATTTATATCACCGAAGGGGGAAAAATGCTAGGGAGACAAGATGTAAAAGATATGTGAAATCAGGACCACTCTCTAATTCATTGAGCTAAAAGTACAGAATAATGAGGCTTGTGAGATTCTGTTATTATAGCCAATCTCAGTAAAAGTAGTTTAGCCTTCTTGAGAAAATGTTTTCTGGAGTTAGCAGAGATGGCTAAATTGACTGCTTTGGCTAAAAAAAGAACACGATTAATTTTGTTTCTATTTGAAAACTGCTGTTTGAGTTGAGGCGAAAAAAGTGAAATTTTGTTTTGGGGTTTTTCTGATTTGATAGGTTTGTTGTTATAGAAATGGCTAGAATATATTATAATATAAAAGTAAACAATTGAGGTTTTATGTTACTGCCTTATTTTGTTGCACCAAAAGGAGCCGGAAGTTAATGCTTTTCTATTTCTTTTTCCCTTTACCCTACACCTTTTTCTCTTCCTCTTTTCCTCCCCTTTCCCCCATTATCTTCATTTTTCTTTGTATTTCTGTATTTTATATTTTTCTAAACTAAGGAAAAAAAAATTAAATTCTATGTCAGAAAATGTTTTCTCAGACTGGTCTTATCTAGTGGAAATGACACATGGAAAACATTCTGAGACAAATTCTGCTTTGAGATATTATGAGTCTAAATAGGCATGAACAGTAACATAAAAAGAATAGCCAAAAGTCTGAGAAAAGAAACATATGTGACATCAAGAACAAAGAATGGACTTTCCTGCTCTCTTCAGAAGAAAGTACCTCCATTGAGGCACTGTTAGACTGAAAAGGTAAGTACAATCATGCTACTAGAAACACTGATGGTCAATGTAGTTCATAATTCATGTGGACACATTCCTCTCCACTAACCAGTCCACTAATATAATGGATCCCTTCTCTACATCCTCTTTTAAAGACCCCATAATCCCTTCTGGGGTAGAGTCTAGGCAACTGAATGGAGCTGAGTGTTTACTGAGCTGAATGGGACCCCCTTCCTGTTGCCAATGCGAAGTTTTTTCAGCAGATATTCTTATGACCCGCCAGCTGCCAGAGGATGAGGAGGAGGTTGGGGAAAAACTTGGGCCAGTTCTGGAACCTGGGGAAGGCTCTGATGGATGCTCAGCATCAGACACAGAGCTAGAGCCATGGCTATCCAGCATTTCCCAGCCACCGGAGAGACGGCTGCCTTTGGATTCAGAGATGAGTGAGGAGGAGGAACAGCGGGGGCCTGTTCCAGATGTGCATATGCGCTGAACAGAAAGAAGAGATGAACAATGGAAGATAATGAACCAGCTCGGGAAGCAAAACAAACATGGGTGCTGACTGGCCCCTCCCTGACTGAGGAATAAATAGGAGAAAGGGGAGTGGTTCAATTGTTGCAGACAACCGTTTGCATTTCTAGAAAGTTTGCTCCTTGTGTGTTTCATGGGACAAAGACTTCCTTGCCAGAACTGAGGTTTGTCTTGTCTATTTCTTTGACTTAATTTGCAGCCTTCTGTCTGGGAGCTCACAGCCTTGCATTTATCTTACTGAGCTGATGAGCAGTGGTGGGATTCAATTTTTTTTTTTACTACCGGTTCTATGGGCATAGCTTGGTGGGCATGGCAGGGGAAGGATACTATAAAATCTGCGGTCAGAGTAGTATTTGCCAGTTCTCCAAACTAATCAAAATTTCCGCTACCGGTTCTCCAGAACTGGTCAGAACCTGCTGATACCATCTCTGCTGATGAGGACTATTGCTTCAGTTAACTCCTTGCAGGACTCTTCTGTTGATGAGTGCCGTTAATTCCCAAGGTATAATTAAAGAAGGTTTTTTCTTTGCAAGGAGTCTGTTTCTTGCTTCTGTGAAGGCTGGGTCAGAACAGATATATTCTTAGTGTGCCCAGAGAGAGAAATATCTGCCTCTACCTAGGATTGAACTCACAATCATGAGGCAAGAGCTCCACCTCTAGGCCACCACAGTACTCAATGGATCTCTTCTCTAGCAATAGTTGTCAGGGCAAAACTATAGCATTTGGGATATGTTTCATGCCTTGTCAACATTAAACCAGTAATGGACACCAGGAAATATTTTATGGTTGAGAACTTTAACTGCATATGTACTATTCTTGACTTTAAATAAAACGTTTTCACCTTGGTTGATATTTTCCTGATATTAATAATAGGATGTTTTTAAGACACTATAATTTTGGTCATTATAACTATGTTCTGGGAAACTTGCCAGAAAACATAATTTTGTTCAAATTACATATTATGCTTATCCATAATTTATTGATTGATTCATCTTTCTTTTCAACTCTCATCCAGATGTTTTATTTGAAGTTTTAGCTGCCTCCTCTGGGCTTTTTTTAATACTACTACCACCTATGATTTGGTATAGAAATTCACATCTACTTATTTTAATTAAAGGACCAAAATAGGAAGGAATGCACCTGAACAACTTAGTCATAATTCCCTCTCTTTATGCAGATTTCATAAGGTACCTTATAGAGACAACAATATATTTTTATATATTTAAAAGAATGCTGCATCATCATGTCCACACTCAACATGACAGGAAATAACTTAATATGAGGAATGGGCTATTGGGCTGAGATAATACTCTATCCCATAAATACAATTCAGCTTTTCACAAACACCATTTTTGTACCAGGGAAATGTGATTTTAGGTCACTGATAGACCCTTGAAGCACTGTTTTCCCAGGAGGAAAGCATAATTTAGATATAGCAGGGGTGTCAAATTCAAGGCTCATGGGGTGCTTAGATCTGGCCCATGGAGCTCCCTGGAAACAGCAAAAGACCAGTCTGCAGTGCCTGTGCCAGCAAAAATGGAACTCCCAGGGGCCGTGCATGACACAAGCTAGCCAGACCCACCCTAGCCACACCTACCCCAGCCACCTTTACCCCAGCCCCCCAAGGTCAAACACAACCCTTATGCAGCCCTCAGTGAAATTGAGTTTGAGACCCCTGAGTTATAGCATAAAACATAGTTTAGTCCAACAATTAAACATAAAGACAGGAGTTAATTAATTTGAACAGAATTCAATTGTAATTCTTCTTTGCCAAATGGCTGTGTGTGTGAGAGAGAGGGGGGGGAGGAGAGGGAGAGAGGGAGAGAGGGAGGGAGGGAGGGAGGGAGGAACCTTCTTATCCAAATTCATCAATATCCTCTCATAAAAGCATAACTGGAGAAATAGAAAGATCCTTGGCTTCCACCATTCAAGCTCATGAACTGACAAGAACATAAACCTCTAGCAGATTTGTGCTTACAGGGAATAAAATGTGCAGATTTCTGTTAGTAACTCAGTAAAATTATCTTTGGCAACAAGATAAATATCTTTTATTTTTTATTGTCTGTTTGCAATTTATTTTTAGTGCTCTATGATGCCACTTTATTTATAATTTAGCCAGCTTTATTTTTCAAACTGAAATGGATAATCGTGAATCCATATCTGAAGGGTGGTTATTAATAGGTATATAGCAATAAAAGAAAATGCATTCTGGTTGTTAAAATCCCCAAATAAGCCCAAGGTTATAAATTGTTACCTCTTTGTGTTCTTGGTGCAGTACTTAATTAACTTTCAATACAGAATAAAGATTGGAGGAAAAAGGGAGACCATTCCAATGTATCACCTGTGGAACAGTTCACACTTAACTGCTAAGCTTTATATTTTTTCTGCATTGCTGAACATCTGTAATAAATTTGATCCTACATCAGATAAGAATTCATATTTACTTACTGCCCAACCATTTTGATCCCATTAACAATTTAGCCATAATAGTCCTTTTTTAGCTTGGCGCACGGGAGAGAAGAGACAGAGGCAGGTTAACTGTGACAAGGCTTTATTGTTAACTTGTATCTTAGAGCAGCTAGGCGCAAGTTAACGCGGCAGCCAGCTGAGAGAGAGAGCCAGCTGATTCCATTTGACAGCTCCTTTTATAAGGAGCTGTCAAACAGTTCAGCCAATCAGAGGCTTCTCCAGCTCCCGCTCAAGACGTGGACCGTAGTGAAGACGCAACAGTCCCTTTACTGTCTTAAAGATATTTTAGAGAAAACAAATCTCACTTTATCTTGTATGAAGGATATTGAGAGCAACCGTGCAAGCCAATTGACAGATGATCACTTTGGAATTACATTAAATTAATAAAACAAAATCAGAGGTAGTATTCATCAGGTTCTGACCAGTTCTGGAGAACCGGTAGCAGAAATTTTGAATAGTCCAGACAACTGGCAAATACCACTTCTGACTGGACCCACCCCCATCTATTCTCTGCCTCCCAAGTCCCAGCTGATCGGCTGGGTCTTCTTTTGTTGCCCTGCACAGGAGAACAGAGCTGGAAAGCAGGTTAGTGGGATGGGGAGGGAATTGGATTTTGCAGTAACCTTCTTCCCACAGGAGTGGGGAGGGAATAGAGATTATACAGTATCCTTCCCCTGCCATGCCCACCAAGTGATGCCCACCAAGCCATGCCCATAGAACCAGTAGTAAAAGCAATTGAATCCCCCCATTGAACAAAATGTGTATTAAAAGCATTGGACAAAGAAAATGAAGACCATCAAAAGATACTACCATAAGCTTCTTGTTTTGTCAATCTTCTGTTCTTTGTGCTTTCACTTTTGCAGATAAAATCCAGATCAAATGTAAACATTGCTTAAAACTCAGTTACTTTTATTTGGTATTCTGTTTTATTCTTATGTGATACAGTTATTCCACAGATGTTCAGATCAGAGGTTGAAATATCAAGTTATAAACACAATTGTACATTGTTAAAAAAGATTTCAAGTTGCTACATATATCATAAATTAAATGGAAGGATTGGTATATTAGTGCTATTCTGTCAAAACATAGAGACTTCAACGGACATATATTAATTCTGAGTATATCAATTAATTTCATAGTAAGTAAATAATAACAATATTCCATCTTAATTCTACAAATTCTGGTTCTTATACAGCCAAAATTATACTACTCAGACAAAGGAAGGATATTTAAACAAACATAGATAACCCTCTAGTGTTTGCAAAGTTGCAGACAAACAAAAACTTGAAGAAAATATCTTCAGTAGCATTTGGAGATATTTGCATTAAGCATTTGTAGCATACACATTTTAAATTCTAAACGGAATTTTGCAAAGTGAACAGATTGTCTAAAATATATATTTGTGCATTATTTTCATCTTGTTTGTATATTATGCTAAATGTTGTGTAGTTTGTTTTTTCTTTGATGTATAAAATCATCCAAAGCTGGTTCAAATTGATTCACTTGGATTTAGTACATTTGTTATGCACTGTGAAAACAAGAGGGTTTTTTTAAGGAGAATATTTGTAGATCAGGGTTGAAATGAGTGATCCTTGGTGCTCTCTGAGCTGGACAGTTTTCTTGCAGATGCTTTCTTGCCCAAATTGCTGATGTTACCTAATTTGGGTAATAAAACATCTGCTTGAAAATAAGCAAACTCAGAGAGCAGCAAGGACCCCTCGATATTTTTCTGGATTTTTTTTACCATCAGTTAAAAAAAGTGTCTTTTGGGAAGAGAAGGTAATCTCCCTTTTTCAACCAGAGCACACAAAGATTCTTGATAGCACCTGCCATGACTTTCTTCTTAAAAGTTATCAAGTTGTAAAATGATCTATTTAAAAAAAACCTGTGATCTTATAGGCTTTAAAATGTCTGTTAGATATTTCACTTAGCACCTTACAAGCTTCCTGCCTTATCTGATTTATTGTTTTTTTTTTTTTTTAAATGGAAACTAGAATGCATAAAAGCATAGTGTCAGTGTCAAATATTTTCTAACATCATTTCCAGAGGCAAAGATGACCAGAGACTCGATGGTTGATTTACAAGAAAAATAAACTTGAAATTAAGACAAAGTTAGAATGGTAGTATATAGTAGAGGTGTTCATATGATCTCACCACTTTGATCAGAAATTACAAAAGTTTTATGGCATTGAATTGCAAACCCTGTTACCTTGGACATTCATGGGACATCACAATATTTATAGACAGGGGGTGGAGCGTATATCACAATGCCACAATGCCTCTTTCATCAGTCTGCCCAAACCTTCTGACACAATTGGTAGAAAATATTCTTCAAGTCTCCCATGGGACATGGGCAGTAACTTTATAAATTTGGCTTCTATTAAGTAAATATTTTGTAATTAACCACACTACTGGAGCACCCATTTTGGGAAAATACCTATTGTGAATCATCAAGTTTTGCAATATGCCCACAACCATCAAATTGTAGGGATGCCAATTTTTGGTTACCCCTGGCTTATCTAAACATTTTAGGGGTTTCTACATTTAAAAAACATTGAAGGAGGGAGTATCCTGTGAGCAAACCATGGAACGTAAATTGAAATAATAAGTATGTATTTGCCCCTTTATATGAAGATGAGATTTGACAGCTCCCTCTGATATATACAAGTATGACATCTCAGACTTACCAAACAATGTACAAAAGAGCCATCATAAAAAATTCTCAGTCATAGTACCAAAGACTTCATTCTATAGAAGTAGGCATAATTAACATTTTCTCCCAAGTGGAGAAAATATTAAGCACTTCCCATCCAATTTGCTGCTTATTCAATTGTGATTAACACTATCAATGAGCAGCTTCCATTACAAGGCAAAACATTTTTTTTTTCCACAGAGAATTGCACAAAATGTTTTTGTGTGTTTGTGTGACACATGTACATCTTGTCTTATGTGAATAATCATTTTCTATAATACTGTTTGAATTTATTTACAGTAATAGGATGGCTTGATTCCTACCTTTTTAAAATCTTCCCATACCAGTTCTTCCAAACTAATATGAGATTGTTTTTAATATTGCTATTTTTTCCTGGATCGGAAATGAAAGGAATAAAAGTTTAGCTGTATAAATTGAAATTTGCTTGGACCTCACATGGTGTTTTTTAAAGCTCCCACCAATACATATGTGATTCCTTGCCCCCTGGGTATGCATTGCCTTCTGTATTTCTTTAATGTTGCTACAGCATCGACTGGAAAACCAAATAGCCTTAAAAAAAAACCATTTTCCATAATTTGAATGTAAAAGAAAGGATTTCTCCTTTTATACCATGCTGTGTTTCTCTAGTGTTTAACTACTTCCTACTGCTTGGAAAACCTGCAAATTAGGAATTAACAAAATTAACCAGTGCAATTTAGACATCAGCTTAATCAGCCTTGATATGCTCATGGTGATAGCTGCAGAACATTGATTGCCCCTCCACTGTATTCTAATAGGTTTGCTTGAACATTCGGATAAATTTACAGAAAATTGCAATTCACTCCCATGCACAGCTGAGACCTCATCACAGAAATATATAGGTTCTTCCACTTTGCTTTAATTCCTTAGTTTACAAAGTTAAGGTGGTATGGACATGGCTGAATGAATGTAGCTATGTGCATTTTATATAAAAACCCTCCCACCCTTAAGCACAGTCGTGTCAGGAAAGGGAGCAAATAAAGATTATTTTCTTTGCGCTCTGCTTCTAGCACAATCTTCAACAATTTTACTGAGGAATAGGAAATTAAAATCTCTCATCTCTTCTCTTTCTGATGTTAACAATACTGGAAAAGTAGAAATCTTTCCTGACAAGGGATTGCTGTATTTTCAATAGTTGCATTGATGTAAACCTAAAAATATTTGGAGCATAGTTATGGAAAGACTGCTGAGCCTGGAATCTTTGAAATTCCTGCTGCCTCTTTCACCATAGGCATCCACTGTACAGTAGCATCAAAAGAGAAGGCCAACTAAGGTATATGTGATGTCATTGTACACATGCTGTGTTTTGCATTAAAAAACTGAAAATAAGATATAATTGCATCATCATGCAAATGTCATCATTTGGATGCCACTGCAGTTTGCTGTGAATGTTGTTTTTTGCACATTTGAGATCAAAGTCCTATTCTACCACAAGAATAAATACCTTGTAGATAGATTTTTTCCAATTTATTTATATTAAATTTATATGGCTACTTGTCTCATGCGTATGATCCTAGATGGCTAACAATTAAATAGAAGAAAAATTGTCTGGCCTGCTCCAATACTATTGAGGCTTTATGGCATTCCTTCACAACTTGTATCTAAGTTTTTGGTTCTGTTAAGCCCACCATGCATCATTTCAGAATTACCTGCTAAGAAATGTGGCTATCTACAGTATATAAATAGATAAAATGCCATAACTGAACCAACTTGTTACATAGCAATAGCATTAACACTTAACCTTATATAGCACTTTACAGCACTCTCTGAGTGGTTTACAGAGTCAGCATATTGCCCCCAACAATATGGGTCCTCTTTTTACTGACCTCAGAAGGATGGAAGGCTGAGTCAACCTTGAACCAATGAAGATGTGAGAGCAGAATGCATTCTAACCACTATACCACCACTGCTTTTTACATATCTAAAGGTTGCACAAAAGTTAGCCCAAAATGATTTCCACATTGTTGTGAAAACAGTTTGTGAAATTGGCACCAAACAAACAGGAAGTTTGACAGCTCTTGGTAACAGTAAGATTGAGAAATCTGTTTAGATTCTAGTTTGTTCTTATACATCTAATGAAACTTTCACAAGTGGCCTGCTTGCACAGTCTCCAGTATTTTTACCTTAAATCTTCATTAAATGTATAAAATATGCAATAGAACACTTACCACAGCTATACTCCATTTCACATATCTGTGAATAATTAAAATTAAACTGCTCTTTTCATAACTATGATCAAAGCACTGTTTTGATACATTGTCTTTTAATTCTTTTTGCTCTCTTATTCTCTAATCTCCAAAATTTATTATGCAATGCAGTATCATATGCAACTGTACACTCCAACCATTTTTAGCACAGTTTTCCTCATTATTTGTATATAGATTACGCAGTAATGAAAGCAACAGTTACTAAGCTTAATAAAATATTGAAAACCATAACTCTAAAGTGGATCTATTCCTCCCTGTTATCTTGGGCTGAGAAAGACTTTTGCTGAAACACAATTGATGTAATTAATTCATATAGTATACATTATATTAAAAATTTTATATTGGTCACAGCAAAGTCTGTTCTTATGCTTTAAGGTATTCGGTTTCCAATACAATGCACCCAAATGACACAAAAGCTAGAAACCAGGATTCAAATCTTGTAAATTCATATGTAAGAGTGGCCAACATAGATACACAGGGTGGGTTTCCAGGATATTAAGTTTTGCATTGACGAGATGTGGAGGCACAGTGGTTAAAATGCAGTACTGCAGGCAAACTCTGCCCACAGCCTGGAGTTCAAATCTGATGACTCAACTTTCGATCTTTCAGAGGTCAGTAAAATGAGGATTGTGGCTGTTGAGGGCAATGCTCAAATAATGCTTATATTGTAAACCATCCATAGAATGTAGTACATAAGTCTAAATGCTATTGCTATAACTATGATTCTGGTTGAGAATTGTATGAAATCCATAGGGAGAATTTTTTTCACATTTCCACTTTTTCCAGGATAAAAAAAATGCTGCAGGTATCATTCTATTTACTGATTCATCCTCAAATTGCAATGAAACAGGAGATAGGAAAAGAAACAGAACCTTCTTGCACTGTCCTCCCACCCCAGAATAAAAAGGAAGAGGATAAGCCACCTACTTACTTCAGGTACTCAAAGTTCTTCTTCAGAGATCAAGAGAAGTACCAAATGAATCCAAGCAGGCAGCTCACCGAGTTTGCATCCATGGTATCTTAAGATTGAAGGTATATTAGATTCAATTGATCTTCCTCTGTTCCTTTTTCCTCTTTTGGGGGGTCTATTTGTGTTCTTTAAAATATCATCCACTGTACTGACTTCTGAAAATCATTTTTTAAAATTTTACCTAGGGTGAAAACCCTAATAAGCTAATAGTTACACCATTTTCTGAAAAAAAGAAATACATACACAGATATAGATATAGATGATATAGATGTAGATGATATAGATATAGATGATATATAGGTATAAATAGATATTGATAGACTCAGTACAACACAAAGCAGGAGTGAATATACAAATTCAAATAGCTTGGCAGAAAGCCGCAAAGCTTTTGGGAAAACCATTTAATAAAAATTTTAAGCCAGTTTAAAAAATGAGTACAATGGGGAATGAAGCATCCCTCAATTACTCAACTATATTACATGCAAAAAGTTATGCAATATTATAGAAACAATGAATAAGAATAATTGTCAAGTTCTCCGAGGTGCATAAACTCAGAAAGCAAAAATTACTTGGTTTTCTGAAAAAAACTTTATTGCTAGTATGGTCTCATAAAGAATCTTGAAAGTCTTATAAAGTACTTTTGAAATCAACATTTACTTAGCATGATTAAGGGAGAGTAAATTTGAGTCTCTTTCTCATGTTTGCTCCTCCCACCTCACCTCCCCTGACCCAATGTATCTCTTTTGCATCAATCCTATTTCCTGTCCTGCATTCCCAGAGCCTGCAAGATGATACATCACAATATCAACAGCATAAAGGCACCGAAATCTACTAGGATCATTATTTCTTCAACCTAAACATATGCTTATTTAAATTAGATATTGTCCATATGTGTAATTCAGTGTGAATCTGTGAATAAGTTATATTTTATTTTGGATTAAGAAAAATATATTTTATTTATTTATTTGATTTATTTATTTGATTTGTCCATTGCTTACAAGATAATAGGTATAAGTATAAACATAGTTATGAAGACATGAAATGGATACATATAAGAAAAATAAAAAGAAACAATAGGACAGGGACGGTAGGCACGTTGGTGCGCTTATGCACACCCCCTACAGACCTCTTAGGACAGGGGTGAGGTTAATAGTAGACAGTCTAAGGTTAAAGTTTTTATGAAGTTTTTTATAACTCCCTTCTAGAAACGTTTTTGTTCCTTCTTTTTTAACTTCACTCATTTCAAGAATGACATTATTTTTCAGCTATGTTCAATAGGATATTTCTGATATTTGAGAAATGGGTAGGGCAAAGCCTGGAAAATTAGAGAAGGCTTTCTTTATATGCAGCGTTGGTCATAATTCATATTTGTTAACATGAATGTATATATAGGCTTGTTTCATTTTAAAGATAAAATACTACTTGCTAGAAATGTCATTGGTGCGTTGTAAAAGGAGTTGATGGAGCTTCCCTTTTGATTTCCATTCAGATTTTGTCATTCTGCTGCTTCTGATCAAGCAATGCATGGCAAATTTCTATTGTCAGTTGACTCTCCTTTTAATTTCAAGCTTTAATTTGCTGTCCCACCCATCTTTCTTCAAACATCTTTACATCATTTGCTTTGAAAGCTTTTCCTTGCACAAAGCAAACATTTTTCTCATTGCAGCAGTCAAAATATTGCACTTGTAATATTTTAAAGACCAGAGATCAAAGTGACAGGTATAATCCTATAATTTCCCTTTGCTGAACTTCTTTTAAAACAATTATGGATGGAATGATTAGTCTTCCCATGCTGCATCACACAAAAAGCAGGAAATATTTTGGAGTTGTGGGGGCGGGGGGAAGGCATTTTCTTTCAGAGAATTTTTTGGAGAGAGATTGGGGGACAGCATATATTTCTGAAAGAAACTTTTCCTCTAAACAAATTGGTCAGGTCTGGGGTGGGAAGAGCTGTTGCATTCTGAAGTTTTTTTTTCCTTTTGAAAGCACAAATTATTCCATATACTTTGCCAGATTCTAAAGCAATGTTTAAATATTCAATTTGTTTTAGCTCTTGTTTGCATCCTCAGAACAGAAGGGTTATAATGTCTCTTTTTCATTTCTAATACAACTGCAAGAATAGAAAGATAAAACCTGCTTTTAAAAAGGCATCTCTTTAGCTTCTTCTTTCAATTTCCTTTCTGTTAACGTGGGTATTATAAATTGTGTGGTTAAAAGCTCAAATGATTTACTGTAATTCTATGGCAGATTCCATCAGCGCAATCATCAGTAATGATGTGTTTTGAATAATGTAGCTGTAAACTGATTTGGGGCATTTCACTACCTACATGTATACAGTCTGCCTCAGCGCCTAGGAAAAGGACATTGTTATGCAGATGGGTTTGATTTATTCTAAAATACTTCCATTCAGGATAATGTTTCTTGGTGATCTTCAGTACTTTAAATGGCTGGAAACCTTAAAAAAAAGATTCACTATCTGAACAATACAACTATTTCAGCCTTAAATGAGACACCAAATTTATTACTGAAGCTGAGATGGGGTAAGCAAAATATTTGTCTTTCCTGCGATGCTGCGCAGGACTTCATAAAGGATATATTCAGAACATATATTCAGATTTAAAATTGGAATAAATAGTGCAGAGTGAAACCCCCGTAGAGGCAAACTATTTCTGAACTAATAGTTGAGCAGGCTCATCAGCCGGAGCCCCCAAAAGAGAATTTTCAGATATCAGTTGCTGCAGCATTTTCTCTGCAGATATCTTTCTGATGGGTGCTGATAAGAAGACATGTGAGAAAAATAATCTGTTTCAGAGGGCAATGGGGAAACCTGAAAAAATGAAAGTTCACTTACAGCAAAGCTTGTTCCAGGAAGGAAAAACCATGGTCTTTAAGACCCATGTGTAGAACCTCTAGCCTGCTTTAATGTTTGAAAATTGTATCTGATAACTTTCAAAAAAAAGGTATGATATCTTCAATATCATGAAAGGTATCTGCATTGAGCCACAGTTATTTCTATTCAGTTTATTTCTTCGTGCAATGTCAAAATACTATAATAAAAATTATGTGCATAAAATATTCAGAATACCTCAAGTTTGCAACCCCTAAAGTAGTCAAGGTGGTGAACATAAGTAGTACTTCTTCATTACAAAAAAAATTGTAAAGTGGGTTGAGCAGAGAAAGAGTAACTGGCCCAAATCATCCAACCTGTTTTCATGCCTAAGGGAGGACTACAACTCACAATCTCCAGGTTTCTGTGTGGTATCTTAACAACTACTAGACCAAACTAGGTCATGAATCTGGATCTTGAATCAATCCCAAAACATTGATATTAAACATTAAAGGTCAACATGGTGATTCAAAATTTGAGTATTAGCTATACAAAATTATATAATCAAGAGTTAATCCTCAATGTCCAGAAGAAATTGCCTACAAGATGAAGGTAATATACCCCTTGCTTAAAAAAAGATAAATATTACACATTTAGAGTAATTAATGTAGGCTATTTGCTAACCTACTATAATTAAGGGGACTAAGAAAATGAAGGTAAGAGGCAAATTATCTGGCTCATTTTTAGTTGGCTTCAAGACAACTGCAGATATGGTGTCCCTAGGATTCCACTCTATCCCTAATGCTTTTCAGTATGTTTGGGGAGATTATAATCAATATAGCATTATGCTAACAATTGCAAATGTGATCCAGTTTTATTTCTTTGTTACTTCTTTGGGAAGTGGTATGGCTCCCCAGAATAATTGATTGATATAATTGATGACCACATTAAGATTAATAAACTGAAACTGAATACAGTCTAAATGGAAATGCTCATTTGTGAGGAACTATACTTTCTGAAAGAGAGTGGATTTTTCTATTCTGAATGGACATTCTTGGGAACTATATTCTCCAGAAGAACAAGTATGTGGTTTGAAGAAGTTTCTGGGCACATACCTTTCTTTGATTTTCCAGATTGTAGAAATGTGCATCCTTGGTGCTCTCTGAACTTGGTTGTTTTGTTGCAAACATTTTGACTATAACATCTTCCGTTACCTAGCATTGAAGATGTTCATTACTTGTTGGGTAATGAAACATTTGCAAGAAAACTACTAAGCTCGGAGAACACCAAGGACTTTACAGTTCAACCCTGAGCTACAAATATTCTCTTCTATAGGTACTGAGGAAATGGCTTTATGAGATACATCAATCATGTCTTTCCTGATGCCAACTGTTCTAAGATCTTTATTAGCTTTTTAAAAGACTCTAAAAACACATCTATTTGTACACGTCTTAATTGTTCATTATGCCTTCCGCTTAGTTTATTTGTTATTTTAACTGTTGCAATCTCCCAATTAAACTTTTAGAAAAATCATCTAATCTAGTCTACCCCATCTTTAGTAAGAGATTGTATACTATATCAGATTAAAATACATACATACCCAGGCTTTAAGTTCAAACTTTTAGCTAAAGAGCTGCATATTCACCAGAATATTATGCTGACTCTCATATTTGCTATTCTTATCAGATATGCTACAAGGTAAAGGGCAACAGAGATATTCAAGACTGTTACATAACTCATAATACTGTAAAAATAGGAGACGAATAAATACCCCATTACTAGCAATTGCTAATTTGCTTGGCCGCAATATTCTTTTTTCTATTGTTGCTTAAGAGATCATGACCCAGTTAAAATTAGAATGAGTCTGAGACAAATGAGAAGAGAAAGTGTGACATCTCTTTATATATTATGCCTTGAAAGCATGAAGAAAATAAGAAACTTCACTAACTTGTCATATTTATGATCACTCTTATGAGAAGATTCTGTACTTTTTTAGGCAGGCTTGTTATTTTTAGTCTTGTCTTCAGCTAAATTGTTGAGAAGCTTCAGAGACTGGGATCAAAGATTACTGCATTCAGAATACTAAGTATTGGACCATTAATCCCATTAATGACTAATTTATCCATTAAAATCAATGGAGTGTCCCTGTGAATCTCCTCACTACGGACAATGTAAATGTTATAGTTTGTTCTGCTTAATGTAGGAAAAGCAGAACATTCTTAATCTTAGCACATACAAGCCCTGTGCAGATTGTCTAAAATCATTTTAACTGTTTATTTTTCTAATTTGAGTGAGGAATTTAAAGACTACTTATGCTATAAATATCTGTTATCTTCCAATAATTAGAAGAAAGTTGTGGGATAGAGGGAAAAAAACCCTGAAGGTTATAATTGAGTCTAATAAGATGTCATCTTCTCAGAACAAAAAAGATAATATTCTCATCTAAAAATTTTTTCTTTTGAACAAGGAAGCATGTTTTTAAAAAATGTTAGCTTTCAGTGGCCTAGCACTTCTTAATTTGTGTCGCAACCCTAATATTACTTAAACATAGATTTTCATGCTTAATGTTAATGGAAGGCAGCATGAGCTGTCTAAATAGTGCATTAGAAAGAAATGTAGATTACAGGGCTTCATATCCTTTCAATAAAAAAAAAAAATCTGGATTCTCCACATCCATCCCCTCATACAAGACACAAAAGTTTCATTTTTTACAAGTATGTCAAAATATAGTTATTTTAAACACCTAGAAAAGCAAGTTGAGTTAATCTGATTTCTTAGTTCTGTCCCATGTGTATTTTCCTTCCCCATTATGAAGCTCTGAAGAAAAGCATTTGAAACATATTTAAATTGTATGTATTCCTAGAGTAGAAGAAATGAAATCGATAACATGATTCATTTTATTAGGACAATTAAAGCTTCCCAGAATCTCCATATTGGCATAGTAGATAAACCGAGTAAATAAATAAATGTTAGGCTGAGACTTACAAATGATTTCCCCAATCTTTTTAAGATGCATATTCCCATAGTTAAATGGCTTAGATTATAAAACAATCAAAGTATGAAGATAGTAACATTTCTTATATATGACTTGGGGAAACAAGAGCAAATTGTAGCATTAAACATGTGTGCTTAAAAATATGTCCTATTGAGTATGCCTATTATGGAGGTAAGTAGGATTTTAGAGCACTATTCTACAAGCTGTCTCATAGTTTAAAACATAAAAGAAGGCCCAAACTTTCGACGGAACCCCCTCCTCTTCCTCTGTATAACTTGTATTAATATATTGGTAGATTGTTTAAACAGTATAAAATTTATCAAAACACATACACACATGCCTGAGTTTTCAAGTGCTGAATCAATGAATATGTAGCAAATTTGATTATAGTAACAGGCAAGATGAGAAATTACCTCAATCTGTTGACTTAATACAAATAAAAGCATTAAGCTCTCTAGAGAAAAAGTTCCTCAATTTTGATACATTTCTTTTTTTTTTTTTTTTGTAAAATTAATTTGAGTTTTCACAAAGAGAAAAGAAATACAAATAAGTAGTGTAATCCCGGGTTACATTTCTTTGTACAGACACAAAATCAGGTTCATGCTCATTTTTATATTCAATTCCATATCTTATTACTATTTTACATTTTCTGCATAGCTTCTCCCCTCTTTTAATTTTCTCAATTTTATTTGAGTTATCTCATCTCAATTCAAATCATTGTATTTATATTTTTTGTCTGTCCTGTTTCAATTATCTATTATCTTTTCTCATTAAACAAAATTTCTCCTGTAGTTACTGATTGGAGTATGACGCCTTTATATCATTTCCCTAAAGTTGTAACATTCAATATAATACATAACTTCCATTCAGATTCTGCTTGGTACATTCTTAAAATACACACTGTATTCTTAAAAAAAGAAAAAATTATAAATGTATATGATTAAAACAACATTCCATTCCAATTCAATTCTATCATTAATATTAATATTCATTAAAGTCTTAACATCTTTAACATTACTTTTCAATTAAATGTCATACTTCTATGGAAACAATTATAAGCTTTCCATAGTTAATTCCCCCCCTCTTCACTTATATTTTATAAAACATTAACTAATTAAAATGTTTCCGTTCCTTCCTAATTCAAGTTTCTCATTTATTTTATTTCACTTATTTTATTCACAGACATTTCACTAAATTACACTATTTTATCCCTCATTTTAATCATACGTTGTTTTCAATTTTCTAAAGTTATTTCTATTACTAATATAACAATACCATCTTATGTACAGAATCTCTTTTTCAGTTAGATTTTCACCCATTATCTCTAAATAGGTCCTGTTTCTCTATATCTTGGTCCAGTCCTTTGTAACTTCTTTTCCTTTCCTTCTTCCCTCTCTTCTTCTCTCTCCCCTTTTTACCCCCTTGTCTCTCTACCTCTATTTCTCTCTTCTGTATTCCCTATTCTGTTGCTTTCCAGTATTATACTTATTTTTCAAATTATTTTTCTTTTCTTTGGTTATTTTTTAAGTCTTAAATTCTCCATTCTCTTTCCCCCCCTTTCCTTTTTCTTCCCTACATAAAATTGCTTGTTCATTAAAGATGTCTTCTTCTTTGTCTCAGTCTTCTTGTTTTGCAGTCATTTCTTGTTGTTTCTCATAGTTCCAAATCTCCATTTCTAAGAATTGAAAAACGAAGCCAAAAGAACCCTTCTCTTCTTGTGCATCTTCTTTGTACTTTTTAAGTTCCATTTTCAATTCATCCAGAAGTAGTGCCATTGTATAAATTTTTAAACAACCACCCGATTGATTTTGGTCATTCAAATATAATAACCAAAAATCCAAAGATCACCAAATAATTCAAATACATGCAAGCTGTTTCTTTTTTGCTCTTTTTTTTCACTTTCTCTTCCTGGGGTTACTATTTAGTTGCAAAGTTTCAGTTAAAATGTATCTTTTAGAAGTCTTGTTGAAGTTTTACTGTAGATTCTTTTTAATTCCAGGCAGTCTCCTCCCTCTTCCAGATCCTGCCCTTATTCTTTTTCTCTCCCTTCCTGCTTATGAAAAAGAAAAAAATTAATGTCCAGAAATCTTTATTATCCCTTTGGCATTTTTTTTTATTTTCAGCTTAATTGCCTATTGATGTCAAAGCGGATTTTTCTGATTTCTTATTTAAGTCTCTTAGTTGTCAGTATAGGGAAGGAGAGAGAAAAAAAAAAGCCAAACCTTTCCCTTTTCACTTTCCTTTGCTGCTTCCAACTCTTCTTTAGGAGCGACGTTATTTTTTGTAAGTTTAAATTCCAGGGTACCTTAGTTGTTGCTTTTACAATTTAACCCGGTCAGCCAAAACTTTCACTTCTTATCTTCCTCCTGCACATTCTTTTCCGGTCGAGTTCTCCTTTGTGGTGGCCATTTCTGGCCACCGCTGCAACCGCCTTCAGGAAAGGGAGTAATGGCCAGCTGAGGAGGAGAGATGTGGCTCTCCTCAACCCTGCTGGAGGTCTCCCCCCTCTTCACCACCTCTATGGGGTGGCTTAGCCCCGAAACCAGATAGCTCGGGGCGCTCCAGCGGCGAGCCCAGACAGAAACCACGCACAATTGCGGATTTCTGTCTTTCACCAAAGCCCTTCAAACTGGAAGTCATCAATTTTGATACATTTCAAGAAGTTAACCTATTAATACCCAACATTGCAATCATTCAGACATGGAGGAGATATATGCCTTAGGTGAGAGAGACAGAGACAGAGACAGAGACAGACAGAGACAGACAGACAGAGAGATAGGGAGACAGAGAGCAGGGGATAGAGAGAAACAGGGAGAGATTAGCCTACATAAAAACTAATTGCAGAATTGAAGTAACAAGGGAAAGCAAAGGGAAATAGCAAATTATTTACCTGCTAAATAATAAAAGTAGGATCCTGACATAAGCATTTTGTCTTGCATGCCTCTCCAGTAATGTTTGACTAAATCTTGGATAAGTGACTTTTGAAAACTGGTGGGCATATTGGTGATTTTGATGCCATGGTGTGGTTGCTCACACAAAATGGCTGCTCTGGCAAATATATAGCCACACATCAAACAGTCATTTATGAACATAGGAGAATGAGGCAGTTGCTTCTCACCACTTTTAAACAACCCTCTGGACAGAAGCCAGCCACCATTTTCATTTTTTAAAATAATCTAGGTATGTTTCTGCGGTCGCGGGGGGGAGGATATACATTTCTTATTTATCTATATTTATAATAAAGTTAATGTTGGAGCACCATAAGCAAAGTACAAAGAAAGTAGAGTGCAGCAGAAAACAATAGTAAATTCAAGGATTAGGAATAACCTGTCTGCCAAACAATAATTGTGATGTGTGCTTTACTCCAGTCCATAACTAAAGCCTAATTACATAAAATAGACAACAGTAATCATGATTTAAGCATGCTTTGGGGTTTTTTAAAGAGAGCGTAAAATGTAATTAAATTCAACTAAACCCAGAATGAGAGACACATCTGGTTCCTTAGGTAAGTGTTTGGCAATGAAACCCGTCAGCTTCAACATTCCTGTTTCTAACCTAGACATGTAAAATAAATGGGGCAAGACTATAGCTAGAGATACTCTCTTTATTGTTTCAGTTCACAGAAATTATTCCTGAAGGATCTCTTCATGAGGTCTTCCCAACATCTGTCTCTGCAGTCTGTTCTGTTTCGGTTTGTTTTTAATGTTTTTCCTCTGTCTGGGGAGAAAAAGAGCACATTAAAAATACAATAAAATGTACATACACATTTGTTCTGCCACTCTGAACTAAGTAATGGACTAAATGGTTTTAATTTAAGTGACAAATTGGTACAATAATGCAATGTATGACCTCAGAGACTCCATCAACTGCTGACCCTTCGGAAGGGAAAAGTTGTACGAGGAACTCTTCTCCCATTCTCCCTTTTGTAACCTTACTTTGTAACTTAACAGTGAACTTTTTGCTTCATTTGTTTTTCTTTGAGCTCTTGCAGATATCACTTTAGGAAGCAGCCAGTACTGTACTGGCCTTATGCCTCTGAGACTATGATTTTGACTTTTGCAAATACAGGATCAAATGTTCTGTCTTCAGCCACTCATAAATGACAGACAGAATATATAACATGAGAATGGTTGTAGATGTTGTTAATATTTCAGTGATCTAATTCTCTGAAGCATTGTTGCTTCCCTGTATAGCTTTCACTGTTCTGGGTTGAAGAAATAAATTGGAAAGGAGAGGTGCAAAGAGCATATCTGAAATGCTTGTTCTTTTCACATCTGGCCTTTTGGTGAAAAAGTGACATTAAAAAATTGAAGCTTAATAGTGCAGTCCTGTCTTTGGCAACACCATTAAAAAAGCTAACATTTCCAAGTATATGTACTATAAATACACAGAGATTCAAATGGAAGAGAACATTAGGTTATACACCACATAAAATGCCATTTGTCTTCATCTGACAAGTCTCTCTTTACTACTTGAAGTGTCTGCTGAGTAAGTGTCTCTTAAACATTTTTTTCCTCTCACAAATTTTCTACTTTTAAAAATTATGAAGAACCCCCAAAGAGCTTTGGTTTGTGTTATCAATATTTACCATATTAAAAATGAACATCAATGCATTTGCTGCTGATGCTGCTTGTCACAATTTTGATAAGATTTTTAATATTGTATTTTTCAATATAGACTGGCAAATAATTTTGATTTTTGAGGACTTCTGTGGGGGTCTTAGGGAACCCCTAGAATCACATATTAAGAAATATTGTGCCCAAGGAACAAAATTAGTCTTTTTCAGCCTGGTGCCATCCAAATACATTAAGTATTTGTAAATGTAAAGTCCCAGCTATCTAATGAAGCACAGGAGTCAAACTTGCACAATGTTTTAAGATGCCAAACTTTAAAAAAGCTGAGTAAGATTTAAGAACTTGAAAGGAACAAAGTAGAAATTTATTTATCTATTTATTTATTGAATCTATATTGCCGCCTATTCGCCCATGGTGACTCAAGGCGGCTTACAGAATGTAAAATCATGTTTAAAATAAATTTTTAAAAATAAAAACTAACAAAAAGAATCAAATAAATTAATAAAATACAATAGAACAAAATCTGGAAAGATAAATAAATAAATAAATCACCCACCCAATCCCCACCCACCCTGCCCCAACAACAACAGATCACACAAGCCATTTGATGGGCTCCATCCCGCTCTGGGTTTCCCAGGCCCTCTGGCAGAACCAGGTCTTCAGTGCCTCCCGGAAGAGTATTAGAGAGGGAACCATTCTAATCTCTGGGGAAGTAATGTTCTAGAGAGAGGGAGCCACCATGGAGAAGGCCTTCTTCTGGGTCCCACCAGGTATATTTCCCTCAGGGTTGGGACCCGAAAGCATTCCCTGCCTCTCCAATCTTATGGGTTGGGTAGATGTGACCGGCAAGAGACGTTTCCTCAGATAACTGGGTCCCAAGCTATGAAGGGCTTTAAAGGTGACAACCAGCACCTTGAATTGCACCCAGAAGCAAATCGGCAACCAATGCAGCTCCCACAGGAAAGATGAAACATGTGCACACTGGAATCTGCACAAAACCACAAGGGCATTTTGCACCAACTGGAGCTTCTGGGTGTTCTTCAAGGGCAGCCCTATGTAGAGCGTATTGCAATAATCAAGATGGGAAGTGACTAGGGCATGAGTGACTGTGAGAAGGGACCGCTGGTCCAGGAAAGGGTGTAACCACAGTTATACATTATAAATTATAAGATATATTGCCTTATTCTACAAACAAATCTCTCCACCGATGCTTTATGCTGGGTTTGAATGAAGGAGAAGAAACTAGCTATATAGTATAAGAGAATACTAAATACTATTGGTGGGAGAATCACATTAATAAAGAACATTTGGTGCCCCTCTCTCTCTTTCTTAGGCCATATTTAGGAAATGGTGGAGAATAGACTCAAAAAAGCCTTTTTCTGTTCTAAGTGTTTCTTCAGAAACTCTTAAAAAAACATACTTCAAAGTTGAAGTTTCTACAAAGGATATGACAAGAGAAGCTACTAAGTGGGGAAGGCTTTCTCTCTCTTTTCTTAGGTTTAACTTAATTTGGGATAATCACTACCTGCAACATTGATCTCTAAATCTAAAGCTATCTTAAATATAAGGCCAATTCAACTCTCAAGGGATGTTCTTCAAGATCACATGGTGAATGTGTGTAAAAGCTAAGGAATTTTGAGTGCAAATATATGCTATCATGCAAAAGTTATTGTGGATTAACATTACATTGGAACCAGAGTTATTTCTATTGGGGTTTATAGATGTTGAACTAGAAAAGAAATATGAGAAATTAATATTGTGTCTGCTATATGCATAATAAATAAAATTGATGGAGTTTGCAGAAATGGCAAAACTGACCAGTTTGATCAGAGAAAAACTGCTAAGGACATTTCTGAAAGACTAGAAACCTTATATGGACTTTTTGATGAAAGAGGAAACATCTGAACTGATGATTTATAGGCTTGGAGATTAAAAAGAGTTAAAGAAGGAGGGGAAGGAAAAAGTTGGCAACTATTAAATAGAAGAAGGGACAAGTCTTAACTCTATGCTTCAGTGGTGACATTCAAATTTTTTTACTACCGGTTCTGTGGGCATGGCTTAGTGGGTGTGGCAAGGGGAGGATACTGTAAAATCTCCAGTCAGAAGTGGTATTTGCCGGTTGTGCTGTCCCAGCAAGTTTATGGGAATTGGATAGTTACTTAGGAATTATGAGCTGTCCCCTTAAGGGAATGCATCATGGTAAATGTAGTTAAAGGTATCCTGGGAAATGTAGTTCATGTCACATGGCCACATCTGTAATCCTGATTGGTCACTAATTTGACCCTCGATGGGTTGGGGTAGTTTTCCTCACTTTTGCCTGAATTCCCTAACTCATGGCAGCTGCTTTCTATCGCTACGAGATGGATTAGAACATAACCATCTTTTACCTACAAGGCAGATATACTATACAAAGGATTGGTAATTAAAGAAGAACTTCATCACAAATGTGAGTTATGAGGATACCTGATGAATTAATAAATGTACTTTGTTATGGACGTCTTGTTGAGTTTATCTATCTGCATCTGCACAGCTTACAAATCCACCACTGTGCAGAAGACAGAAAAGTAAAAGATGGCTATTTGTATTCCTGAAGCCCAAGAATAGTAAAATAATTACTTAATTTGAATTCCTGACGCCAAAAGAGGATTAAAAAGTAAAAAGATGTATCTGGATGTGAAATTTGGATTTCTGTGTTAAAGACAAAGATATGTTGAAACCAGGAATGAACATGGAATGTCTTTATGCCTTATGCCCCTCTGACTTTCAAAGACAATTTGAACCAGCAGGCAGGGATTAGAGATTGCCCAATTTCCACTTGTCTTCCTGCTATTTCAAAGACTCATTTTACATAACAAGAGGGAAAGCAAACTTCCCATCTTTCAAGGGACAGACAAACAGCTTCCTTTATTTCATCTCTCCCAGGGCTAACTCTAAGAAAACCAATCTAAGCAAACTAGCTTGTGTCCTGGAGTAAAGACAAAGGATGTGTTTTTCTTTATCTTCACCAGCATCTGCCATGAGGCCTCCAGCCATTTTATAACCAAGGCTGTAAAACCTTCTCTGGCCGAGTTTTATTGGGGCTATAAATCAAACCTCCAGCAAGTAAGCTATGTGAACAAAGAGCAATTTCCTTTTCCTCACGAAGCATAGAGTTTATCCATCTTATTTCTATGCTGGAAAAATTTAAGTATAACAAGGACACACTGCATATAACCTTTGAACTGTTGTACTTGTTTGATGAATTTCTCTTCCAGCGAGTAAGGAATAAATACCTTTGGGACCCAACCAACCCTCTCCTAACAGGCAATATCACATCTTAGTAAAGCAGCCTACATCCTCATCTGGTGGTCAAGAGGAAGGCTTGACGAACTGTATGGCACTTCCGAAGACGTAGAAGCAATACTCTTGGATAGCCTCAACAGTTTTCATAAAATTCCTATCGACAAGCCTCGCCGGATCATAGACCTCACTAAAATATTTGTCCAGCTGAGAATGGCACAACGGGATCACAACGTACCGGGACTCGATCATGTCGACACACAGAACAAAATTGTTCAAAAACTTCCGCAAGTGTTACTTGAAAAGTGGCTCCAGTTGTCTGACACCTTCATGGCCAAGGGTCGCCACCGCTTTATACCCTTTACACTTCTTGAAGAATTGGTGTCCCACCAGGCAACAGTGTGCAACACACACTGGGCCCATGGACTCAGAGCTATTAATCCTCCTAATGACAGAAGATACAACAGCAACCATATATCGCCCTCAGGCCCTATGCACACTACAAGGGAAAGACCCTTCATGGTTGTCCATAAAACCAAGGTTGACTTCTCATCCACACACAGTTGGGGAGAGGACTCATCAGATACAACCCAATTTAGATCTCTGAACACAAGAAGAATACAGTTTTGTCCTATGCACCACACTCGTCACTTGCTGAACAGCTGCACTAGATTTGCAGTGAAATCACTGACCCAATGAAAAGAATTGCTAAGGGAGTACCAGTACTACTACAAGTGTTGCGAATCCAAACATTCGTCCAAGTACTGCACAGCCAAGGTGCAATGTGACTTATGCCATAGTGACCAGCACCCGACCGCACTGCATCCAGACTCCAAGCCACTACTGAAGATATCTCCTAGCCCTACTTTGGAGAAGGAGCCTCAGCGTAACACAGAAGCATACAGGGCTCCTCAGCAGATTGCCAAACCACAACCAAAACCAACGATGACTGTCAACTTCACAGCACTGTGCGCTGACTCACCATGCCCTCGTTCGTATCTTCCCATCTGTTTAGCCAAATTGTACCCTGAGGGATGCCCTGAAGATGCAGTGAAAATGTACATGTAGATAGACACTCGCACCCTGGCCAGACCCACGTTCTTTGACCTCTTTGAGGTACAACAGGATAAACGTCCCTACACTGTATCAACGTGCCATGGACCAAGAAGCACGGCAGGGAGGAGACCTACTGGACTCTGCATAGAGTCCTTGGATGGAAGTTCCCAGTTCCCACTACTGCCCGTATTTGAATGCGATGGGGTACTGAATGTCCGCAGTCAGATCGCAACACCTGAGGTCATAAGTAGCTTGCCTCACCAACAGCACCTGGCTCATCACTTCCCCGCTCTAGATCCAGAGGCTGATATCCTACTCTTGCTGGGAAATAATGCCCCACATGCCTTTCTCTTCTCCAAGTCAGTCAGCGGCCCTGTAGACGGCCCAGTGGCCATCAAATCTCCACTGGATGACGGATCATAGGAATTGTCCGTGTCAATTGGATGTAGGCTCCAACCCAGGCAAATGCCTTAGCACCATCCATTCCAACAGCCTTCCGATGCCCTTTAGCACTATCAAAAACAAGAAAGACATTCCAGCCTAAAAGGCCACCAGTGATCAGTACATTTTCGCTAGGATACCCTAAATGGCCGCCAACAGCCACCAGACGTCCACTAAGACACTGTATATGGGCATATGCCTCCACAACACCCTTTCCAAGAGCTTCCCGATGCCCTTTGACACCGTGGAAGCAAGAGTACCATTCCAATCCTAAAAGGCCACCAGAAGCGACCACCAGACTTTCACCTTTGCCACCAAGAGTACCTGTCAATCCTAAAAGGTTGCCAGAAGCAACCACCAGACTTTCATCTTTGCCACCAAGAGTACCTGTCAACCCTAAAAGGCCACCAGAAGCGACCACCAGACTTTAACCTTTGCCACCAAGAGTACCTGTCAACCCTAAAAGGCCGCCAGAGGTGACCAGCAGACATGCACCAAGAGGCCAAACATGAAGACTGAACCTCAAGCTTTGCATGCTTTGCTTTGTTTGATGCTTTATTCATGTTGACTGTTTCTCTTAGTTTTATAGCTAACTGTTTATCTTAGTTATATAGTTATCTGCTATTCTTAGTATTGCTGTTTACTGCTTATCTTAATTTATAGTTAATTTTTTTTCTCTTCTCTTAATAGTGGAGTTTACAATTCCAAGCGGGGAGTGTGCTGTCCCAGCAAGTTTATGGGAATTGGATAGTTACTTAGGAATTATGAGCTGTCCCCTTAAGGGAATGCATCATGGTAAATGTAGTTAAAGGTATCCTGGGAAATGTAGTTCATGTCACATGGCCACATCTGTAATCATGATTGGTCACTAATTTGACCCTCGATGGGTTGGGGTACTTTTCCTCACTTTTGCCTGAATTCCCTAACCCATGGCAGCTGCTTTCTATCGCTACGAGATGGGTTAGAACATAACCATCTTTTACCTACAAGGCTGATATACTATACAAAGGATTGGTAATTAAAGAAGAACTTCATCACAAATGTGAGTTATGAGGATACCTGATGAACTAATAAATGTACTTTGTTATGGATGTCTTGTTGAGTTTATCTATCTGCATCTGCACAGCTTACAAATCCACCACTGTGCAGAAGATAGAAAACCGGTTCTCCAGAACTGGTCAAAATTTCCACTACTGGTTCTCCAGAACTGGTCAGAACCTGCTAAATACCACCTCTGCTATGCTTCCTCCCTCCCTGTTTCATAACTTTTATATTCTATCTTCTCTTTTTATTATTTTTCTTTTAATTTTTTACATACAGAGACACACACACAGAGAGACAGACAGACAGACAGAGGCGCGCGCACACACACACACACACACACACACACACATGCAAAAATTCTATTTAAAAAAAAGATCACAGTTCATAGTCTGAGAGAAAAGTGCAAAACTTAGATATCTTGGCATCTAAGCTAGAGCCACTTTGTCAGAATCATAGGATACTATGAATATATTCACATAAAAGAGAGAACTTTTGTGTAATCCTATTTAACACTGAAGTGTTGTGCTTTTTTGATTGTATTACGAGATGGTGATAAGAGCATGTCTAAAGCCCTCTCCAACATTCATGCATATTGTTCAATGTGCTTTCAATACTAACTCAAGATTGGCATTGTCCCAACAACTTGTAATTAAGCCTCAGTGGTTAAGAGTCATTTCTTAGCATTTTGATGATAAGTATCACTACATTATTTTGAGAACTGTTTTCATTTAATGAAAGTCTGGATAACTAAGAGTTCATTATTATCCTTAAACTGATAACATAATTTTCTTAAGCTAAAAGTTTCAAGCTATGAATTTAAAAAAAAAATACTTCCATGTTCTTGCTGTCATTCTACTAACTATGGTAAATTTTCTATGCCAGATAAAAGTGTTTGCAGAATATGTAGGTTCAAATTCAAACACTATCTCTTGTATTGTTTCATTTTAATGTTAGATCAAAACACAAGACATAATATTAAAAAACATGTTAAAAATATCACACTATGATTGCGTACGTTTCCTAATAAACTCAAAATCCCAAATATTTTGTTCCTTTGATTGTAGAGAATATATTTCAACTGTTTATTTTTACTGCAATTTTCCAAACTTTTATCAACAAAGCAGTGATAAAAACTGTGTATAGCTTTCTAAATCTGACTGCTTCATAGACTGACATAAAACAATGTACCAAGTCAATTTTATTTTTTCCTCTTACAAAAGCATCTAGTAAGACCTTTGTCTTCCTTGGCCATTGCATTAAAAAAAAACCCTGATATTTTAGGTCCCAGACTTTGTTTTTGAAACCACTGATATTCTAATTTAGGTCAACCAATTCAAGCCACCCTCTTCACTCCATTTCTTAAAAATGCTAATGCTTATATCAGCAGAAAATGGCTTATATGAGAGCTGCCTTTTAATTTCCCATAATATCCCTGAGGTTCATTATATCATGCCTCTTTGGGAGATTTAAAGAGCTAATTATAATGCTGCTGCTGCTTCTCACCAATAGCATCATAATGATGAAATTAACCAGCCAAAATTTATTAACATAGTATGGAACCACTAGGTGGTCTTCCCTAAAACTTTTTAAAGGGCACAAATATTAATTGGGATCTTTTCCCTTGCAAAATACACTTGGATCTAGCTCACATCTTTATTGAAATTTGCAAAGACCTGCAATAGAACATTGGAATGAAATCTGTGTCCAAGGACCTCTATGCCTGCCAGGCTCTTATGACCCTATATGCAAAAATATGATTGATAGGGTAGAATGGAATGGGATGGGATGGGATACAATATGGTATGATACAATGGGATATGGCAGGATGAGACAGGACAGGACAGGATTGGTTTCTACTCTAAGTGCACCTGGAATGCATATCAGAATGACACACTGAAGCTAGCTCCTAGGTACAAGTACCTAGTTCCAAGTACTATTAAGTGTTTCTTTTATACAAGTGAATTGCAATTAATCCCTGCAGCAGTAAAACTGTATATGCCAAACCATGTCAAAATCTTTCACAGAGCACCAATAGGAACTTACATGAAGAAGGATGCATTGGAAACAGCACAAACAAGATCTTTGAAATGAATCCTTGCTATACCCAATGGAATATCAAATACCCAGTTAAGGCTTGAGACAAAATTAGCTGCAATCCAGGTAAGGATTTGGAGAAGGTGAAAAACTACTGGATGAAAATCCAATTCTTCTCAGTCAGATTGATCCTTTCAATTTTAATAGACAATTCCCCTTCCCCATGGAAACAGCTTGTAGAGCAAAAGTTGAAATTATAGGTGCTTTCTATACCATTCTTAATTTTTTTAGGGTATGACCAAACCAAACCAAGTTCACCCCCAAAATATGGAATTTGGAGTTCAGACTGAAATTAACAAGCTTCCCCAATGTGGCAGAAATTGTATAAATAAAGGTACTTGGAAACCAGTAAGGTATCTACAAAATCTAACTTTCCCAAAATAAGATTAGAATGTTTCAAAGCTAGGCACAAAATCTTATCATTTTATCATCTGCTCTGCTGCAAGGCAGAGACTCAAAAACCTCATTGTTCAACTGTGTTCACAAGGACAAGGAGATTGAAACCATTTTGCATATATTACTACAATGCAAACTCTACAAGGATATTAGATCTCTTTATATTTTATCCCTAATGTGTAAATTTTCAGAATTTTTTTAATGTGAACTGTATCTAGATGATTCAAGACTATTTATCTACTGAGCAGTAGTCGTCGCAATGAAAATATATCATAACTGGTTAGAGAAATAACCACTTCTGTTTTATTCATCATTTTAGATGTAATACATATTAGCTAGCTTGTTTTTTTTTAATTTCATTTATTTGATTTTACTTTGGTATTTTTGCTTTGCTGGTCATTAATAAACTAGGGTAACCTAGATGATAGGCAAAGAAACAATGACTTCCTTGTGACAAACCAAATTTAAATGTCGTGTTTGAAAGTGTTCCTGTTTCTGTAATAAGATGGCTTTTTATTTTTGATCATTCAATCAAGTTTTGTAGTTTTGGTCCCCATTTATTTTGATGGGAAGAATTGAGCACATGCTGATATCTTTTATTCTGAGATTTGCTGCATTCCAAACAAATAATAGACCATAAAGGTTCTAAATAATATCCTAAGGAAGATGTTCTGTATCATGTCAAAGTCTCACTCTGGTCATCACAGTTGTAATACATCTCAGTAATACTTTGATAAAGGGCAAAGAATAGAGGCATTTACAAAACGTGGAAACTTCAGAACTCATAAATGGCAACATTGCATGACTGCCACTCAATTGTATGCCTCCCTGTTCAAGGTATATAAGCTTCATGTTGATCATACTATGAATTTGATATAAGGTGCTATACTTTTGCATTTTTAATATTCTGTCATGCTTTTTTCTAAAAGCACCATTTGTTTAAAAATAATAATTAAAATTATCAAAATAATAAAACAGATTAAAACAGTGGTTGAACTAATAGCACTTTTAAAGACCTTGAGAAAGAAAATGCCTTAGCAACTTTTCTAAAATTAAGAGAGGTTGACTCTTAATCAAATGCCTTGCCCAAAATCCATAAATAAAATATTTTTTAAAAGAAAACATATTTTCAATATTACATTTATGAAATAATACTTTGTGTATATCAACTATCTTAACTTAGTGCCTTCCAAATATATTCATCCAAACTCCCAGAAGTCCAAATGAATAAATCTGGTTTATATAGTATATTATGTCTCTTTATTGTTTGGTTTCTTCTTAATTTAATAGCCATACTATTGACCTATAATGGACAGTAATAATTAGTTTAAGAAATAGGATTGGGAGTAAAGAAGAAGGAAGGAAGGAAGGAAGGAAGGAAGGAAGGAAGGAAGGAAGGAAGGAAGGAAGGAAGGAAGGAAGGAAGGAAGGAAAAAATCCTACTTTTTTTCTTGATATGTTTGTGTCTTTTGTCTATTCGTTGATCTATGATGATAATACTCAATTAGATTCATCTGTAGCCTAAGTTCCTTAGCCATTTTTGCAGTTAATATTGCATATTTGTACAAAATACAATCATGGCCCTAACATAAATAAACTCGTACTTTAAGTAAAAGAAAGCAGGGGTTGGTTTGGCTTTCATGTTGCTGTTAGAAAAAAAGCAATGGGCAAGTAAAATTTATTATATTTAATGTGTTTTCCCTTTGGTGTTGATCATTTCAAATCTAGTTTTCAGTTATTTTTATTAAAGTATAGTAGTTACTGAGACCATGAATAGCTTTACAGACTTCAAAGTCTGGTAGAAGATTGCTATATTTTCAAGAAATAAAATCTTTTCATTTATTCTTTCCAGGCCCTTGAAGTTAAAGTCAGTAGAACCCACTGCTCATATAAAATGTGATTCATCCTTCCTTTTTGCTTTTTTATTTTAGAACAAACTATTGACAAGATCAAAACAATCTCTAGCAAAGAACTACTCACAGTGCATTCCTAAATATACCTACTCAACTGAAAAGTCTATCAAAGGTTATGAACTTTACTTCCAAAAAAATGGGTGTGGGGTTGTAACATCAATGAAACATAAGCACAGAATACTTTATCTGAACCCTAAGCTTTTTTGTTCTTTACAATAATCTCAGTTTAAGGCTTTATTGAAATGGGAAAAGTAACTCTCTGGGATGCTAATGAAGAACAAAGAACTTGTGTTCTTCCATATCCTTGAAAATATGTATCATTGGTTTCAGCGCAATTGATTTAATAACAATCTGATTTATGTACTGATGCAGAAATGCAAATACATAGTCTTTCTTAGATTCCAGAGGAAAAGCAGGATAACTGCATGTAATTGATGGGAAGCAGCCTATGCACTGTAAGAGGTGAAGTTAGTGAGACAGGAATTAAAGGCAGCCTGAACACCATGCAAACACAGAATTGATGTCAACCTTCAAGGCTTAGAAGAGAAGGATTATGCATCCATTGATTCATGTAGGGAGGAGAAAGACTCCTAGAATTTAAATTCTGGTCTGACAAACATACATAACCTCTTTCATGCCTACAGCTATGCTGTGTCCTTGAAGCTTCTGCAATTAGCTACTGGGCAAGGTGGAACATCTGAATGATAAATACTTGTGGGAGCATCAAGAATGAACAATGATCTATGAAAGGCTAGGTGCATTTTGATGGATGCAGGATAGTTTATTGTAATATCCTAGTATCTTGGAGAGGGTATTGGGACATTTACTATATTAACTGCTGGAGAATGAATTTAAAGCAAGAAAAGAATAAAGACCACCAGATACGTCTTTGATTCAGCTTCCTGGAATATTCCTAAAGATGTTCAAGATTCCAGAGATCAATATAGATTTTCACTGGATATTTGGCACCTTCTAACAAATGTCATCAGGTTTCAAAGGTATTTTAATTGCTAGCAGTTCCTTATCACAGATGATATAGTGTTTCTCCCAGAACTCTAGTTGTGTGTCTCCTTCGGGGTCTCTCCAGATCCTGTCAACTTTTCATGAGGAGCTGGTCTCTAGAGCTTAATCTCTTGGCTTTATGCTTATCACACAAAAAAGAAAACCTCTTTTAGTTTTGGCACACTCACTGACTTTGCTGCAGTATTGTCCCTGGCATTTGGAGTCATGGCTAGTTTGCCATATTTCCAGGCAGAAGTCTCAAATAACAATTTTTTTCTTTCAGTCTTTTTCACTGCAATTTAAGTCTCAGGTGCCAAGAAAGTCAAGCCATGTGTCCTTCTCCCCCCGCCCCCTGATTTGTCATCCTTTCCAACTATCTGTGTGCTCTTTTGCCTGTTCAGATATCTGATAACTTTAATTCTGAGTTTGTGGAGAAAAGAGGTTTATTACAGGTTCTGTTGTGACATCTGACACAAAACAGTTTACCCTTTTAAGAACTGGTTTCTATCCAGAGTTGAAGCAAGCTGGGCAGTCTTATAAATTTGAATTGATTCATAAACAAATGATAAATATACCAGTTGAAAGATAGGAGGTGGTAGAAGGGATTAGGCAAGATTTCCTGTCAATGAGAAAAGAGAAGTGCTGTGGAATTTACTTATTTCAAGGAAAAATGCATGCCTTTTTTCCTTCTTGCATATAGTATATGTGAATCAGTAATAAATTAGCTCAGCTGAAAACACTGATAAGAGATGAAGCTGATTTTGGAGCAGTACAAAAACACTGCATTGAAGTACTCTGATAGTTACACTTGGAACTTATAAAGGGTGATGCTCATTAGTCTCCATCCAATCTTGTTGTAGCTGAACATGTACAAGCATGTGCATTAAATACATGGTCAACTTTCAGTTGAAAATAGAAAAGAGGGTGACTATTTATCAGACCAAATAAAAGAGGTATTGCAGTGGCAATTGAAATAGGACCATTTTTCAGAAGGCAGATATCAAACAAGGGAACATGTCGAAAAGACCTAAAAAAAGATTACAAGAAGCAAGTAGCATAGAAGGAAAATCTACACCACTGAATTTCAGAACCAGTTTTCAGGCTACCCTAAAAGAAATGGACTCTTCATGTAAAGCAAAATAGATATTGGTTAAATGGACATCAGGATGGTATATCCGTGAAAGGCTCAGGGAAAATAACTGCATCTCATAGGAAGACAGTATGTGGAGTTTTTCATGGTAGTTGATGACATTTTTATAAGGAACCAACATAAATTCACGCTAACACCCATCAGTTCCTGTAGTGTATTACCTGTCAGGAACATGTAACAATATCTAAAATTTTATCCAAGCAAGATACAGCTCTTTTTGCAATAGTAATACCTGCTTGGGTTTTTAAAAAAGCACCTCTATGGTTCTCAAGTAGAAGGTTAGCTCAAAATTCTTCAAATAGTGTCAGAAAGCACAAAACACAAAATAAGTGGCTGTTGGTGAATTCTGCTAAAAAAAAAAAAAGAAAGACTTTTTTCATATATGTTCAAAAGAAAAAAAAAGAATCAGCATATGAATTGCTCAATACTGTTGGCAAAATGCTAATAGGTAGCAAAGGAATTGAGAAAGTATTCATCTCATTTATACAGTATGCTTAGTCTTCTCTGAGAAGCATTCAACAAAGTACCGCATGACATTTTGATTAGCAAATGAGCTAAGTGTGGGCTGGATGGCATGACAATTAAATGGTTACATGTCTAGGTTAAAATTGCACTCAAAGAGCTCTCATATATGGAACCTTTTTCACTCTTCCGTGAAGTATCCATAGTAGAGTACCACAAGGTTCAATCCTTCAATTTCATGTAATGACTTGAATGGGGAGGACAGGGTGCGTATCAAATTTGTAGATGTCATATAAAAAGTGATGGGATAGCTATTTCCTTAAAAGGCAGACAGAAAATTCAAAACAATGTTAATACATGAGAGAAATTAGCTAAAGATGATTGAATGAAATTTAATAGAGAAAAATGCAAAATAGATTATCATTTAAGAAACCAAAATTAAATGTGTGTGGATTGAGGAATACCTGACTTGTGAAAAACCTGTTGGAATAGTAGAAAATGACAAGATAACAAGTGAAATAAGAGTCAGCAGTATGAAGTGGTAACAAAAATGCAAATTTAATTTTAGATATTTCAAGAATAGGGTAGTTTCCAAAACATAAGAAGCAATTGTTCCTCTTTAATCTACATCGGCTACAGCTTACTTTGTGTGTGTGTTCTATAGGAACCACACTTAAAGAATTCAGACCACCAGAACAAGCTCAAAGAAGGAAAGTGAGAACCATCAGGAGATAAGACTTAAGTCTTATGAAGAGAGAATGAATGATCTTGGAATATTGAGCATTGAGAAGAACGTAGAACCAGTTGACCAGATAAGTGATAGGTTTCCCTTAATTGGAGATGTTCAAAAAAAGACTAGATAATTATGTCAGGGGTACTTTAATTTGGATTCCTGTCTTACCAGAAGAAGTGACTAAATGGCCTAAACAGATCCTTGAAACTTTGAGTTTTTATTAATCTATTAATCTGAATTTACTGCTGAATTTTGATTCTCTAAAATCAATGCACTGTAGCAATAGCTATATGCTGAATTGGTTCCAAAACGTTCATATATCAAACTATTTCTGATATGTTTTCTGCACTATTTCCAATGTAGCACATACATATATTTTGTACACAGATACACACAGATACACACACACACCGAGGGAGGGCGGGGAGAGAGAGAGAGAGAGAGTTCTTTTTTTATAAAAAGTTTTATTATTTTTTTAGTCAAACATAGACAAACACAACATAAAAACATCAAGCCATCTTCCACTTATGTACATACAGTGTGTTGTTTGATTTACAAATTGTTTTGTGCATCCACTTCATAGTCATCACTTACAATTACTTATATAGGTTCTCATATTATCTAACAAATATTCCTAAATGCATTAATATCATTGTTAATCAATCATTTGACTATACTATTATTCATTCATATTTTATGAAATAATGCATATTTTACTTAATTTGTTTTATGACAGTTCATATTATCATCTCAAATCTATTCTACAATCATTTTGTAGATATAATAAGAAAAGAATACATCTTTATATATTCATTATGTTCTAAAAATCTACATATTTCATTGCCATGTTTTATTCTCTAACCATTGATAGAATAGATCCTAAATTTTATAAAATTGTTTATCCTCTTGTTCTCTAATTTCAAATGTCAATCTACTCATTTCAGCACATTCCATTATTTTCTTAATGACTTCCTCCTGCACTGGTATTTTCTCATTTTTCCAGTTTTTAGCAAATACAATCCTAGCCACTGTTAATACATTTACAATTAAACATTTCAATTCCTTACTGTATATTTCAGGTAAAATTCCCAATAAAAATATCTCTGGTTTCAAGTCTATGTGTTCTTTTGTCATTTTTTCCAACCATGTGCCAGATATCTGATGACATTTCCAACATTTTTCAGATTTGTTCTTGAACATTCTTGCTATTCTTGTTGGGGGTAGGTGTCACCTGTAGAACATCTTATACAAATTTTCCTTATATGCTGTTGACATTGTCATTTTATAATTTTGAGACCACAGTTTTTGCCATTTCTCTAAATCAATCCCAGATCCAAAATTCCCCCCCCAAGCAATCATTGTTTCTTTAGCTTGTTCTTCTTCTAACTTAATTCCTAATAAATATCCATACAATTTTTTAATCACCTTTTCACCACTACCTGTCAAGATCTTATCTAAATCAGTCAATTTATCATAGAAACCTTCTGTTTTGGAATTTTTATCATATCTAGAGTGTATTTGCGCATATGAAAACCAATTCATCTTTATACCTTGTTTCTCTAGTTTTTGCATAGATTTAAGTTCACCCTTTTCATTCAATATTTCACCATATCTAACTGTTTATTCCTTTTTATATGTTATAAGATAAGAAAATACTTCAATAGTCAATAGCCGGACTGGAATTTTCAAATAACATTGACTTTTAGTCTTCTCCCAATTTAACCACAAAGCCTCCTGTATATAATGTCTTCTAAAGTACCCCTGTGTTTTAGTTCCCTTCTATAGTAAGAAGGCATGCCACCCCAACAACAGATCGTGTCCTTCTAATGTCAACAATCTAGTATTTCTTAATGTTATCCATTACTTAACCCACATCAGATTTGTAGCTTGATAGTATAACTTCCAATTAGGCAGGCCAAATCCTCCTCTTATTCTAGCTTCTTGCAAGAGTTTTAGTTTTATTCTCGCTTTCTTACCCTGCCATATGTATTTCAGCATAATTTTATTTAAATCTTCAAAGTAATCTTTCCCTAGCCTAATTGGAATTGTTTGAAACAAGTATAAAATTCTGGGTAATATATTCATCTTGATTGTTGATATTCTCTCTATTAATGATAATTGTAAGTTTTGCCATTTAGCCAAATCTGTCGCTATCTGTTGCTTGAGTTTAATATAATTATTCTCTTTAACTGTGCTACATCTTGCTGTCAAATGTATCCCCAAGTACTTGATCTTATTTGTGACCTGAATTTTCAAAACATCTGCCAATTCTTCCTTTTGTCTTAATAATATATTCTTTGTCAAAATCTTTGTTTTACCTGTATTTATTTTCAAACCAGCTACCTTTCCATATACCTCTATCTTTTCTATCACTTTTGGTGCTGTTTCTAATGGATCTTCTAAAATGAAAACCAGATCATCTGCAAATGCTTGCAGTTTAAATTCTTCCTTTTTAATTTTCATCCCTTTTATATCCTTTTCTTCTCTAATGTTTCTATTTAGCATTTCCAAAGTTAGCACAAACAACAGAGGTGACAGCGGGCATCCTTGTCTTGTTCCTTTTCTTATGTCAATAGAGTCTGTCAATTCTCCCTCTATCATTACCTTTGCTGTTTGCTTATGATATATAGCTTCTATTGCATGGATCATTTTTTTACCAAAGCCTATCTGCTCCAACTGTAATAACATAAATCACCAATTCACATTGTCAAAGGACTTTTGTGCATCTAAGAATATCAAAGCCATTTGTTTTTCAGGATGTGCCTCATAATATTCCAAAGTATCCAGAATTATTTTCATATTATCTTTAATTTGTCTCTTTGGCAGAAATCCATTTGATCAGGATGAATAAAGTTATTTAAGTATTTTTGAGTCTTTCTGCCAATATTGAAGCAAAAAAATTATAATCTGAGTTTAATAGTTCTTGATTTGTAGTGGTTCAGCGTCTTCCTTTGGGACAAGTGTAATATAAGCTTCTGATCATGATTTGGGTATCCTCTTCTTTGACATAACTTCATTCATAACTTCTAACAATGGGAGATTCAATGATTCTTGTAATGTCTTATAAAATTCTACTGGAAGTTCATCTGGACCTGGTGCCTTTCCATTATTTTGCTTCTTAAGTGCTTCAGTTAACTCCATCATCGTTATATTACTTTCTAACATTATTTCAATCTCTTTAGGTATCTGGGGTAAGCTAGCATTCTGTAAATACTCTTTAACTCTTTCATCCTGTGAGAGACTTTTGATTGGTGTTATAGACTTTATTAACTATATAAGAGGGAAAAGAAGAAAAAGTGAAAATAAAGATTATTCTTCATTGGGATTAGAGGAAGAGGATAAATATTCTTACCCTTCTCTAATCCCAATGAAGGCTAAATTAAATGGAGAATAAGAGAAAATAGCAAAGAAAAAAAATACATTTAACTGGCATTCTAATTGTTCCAAGATTATGAGTAAAAGAGAAGTTTATATTTCGATTCTGAAGTTGCTTGTTTATGAAACTTCAAACATACATGCCAGATCATAGGAAATTTGCATCTCATTTGTATATGTTTTGCTGCAATGCCTTTAAGACAGCTTTGTCTCTTGTGTGATCTTCTTGACACACAAGACACAAAGACAGAAACTCTAACCTTGATTTAAAAACCCAGTGTGAACAAGTATAATAAAACCGTTATAGGCACAAAATGTTCCATAAAACAATTCATCATGACAGTACGCTGATGATTTCTGAGCGGTCACAACTGAAAAGTGTCACTGAAAAAAATGCATGGTCTGATGGGATTTGAAAGGCAGTCATGAGGTCACCTGAAAACTAGAAAAACAGAGCAAATTTATTTTGCCTCATACATACTGAACTGATTTCAGGAAGTACTGAGATGCCAAGAAAATTTTAAATGATTCATTTTTAAATATATTTAATTTAAATATTGTTTTCCAGAATTCTCTGGCTCTATAATCTAGAAACCGGGATCAAATTTTTACCTACAAAAATATTAAAATAGATCATAATACAGAATCACAAACACGGTCGATGATGAATGGAGTTGAGTGAAGCAGGGGTCACCAAACTTTTGGACCTCAAGGACCACCAAACTCATAATTTTAAATCCTGTGGACTAGAGACCCTGAGAAAATCCCCCAAAAAGTCTGCAGGAAAATTTCCCATCCCGTTTTCCTACCAATCAATCATTCATTATTTGGGATACCTTCTCCAGCTCTTTCTTGGGCTGGGGGGAGAGAGAGAGAGAAAGACTTTTGGCTCCATGCAAGGAAAGCATCATCTTCCTTTCTCTCACCCAAACTCCTCCAGAAATGAGTCTTTCTGAGAATTGTTGTGCTGGTGCAACCTCTTGAGCAGGATGCCCAAAGATTCATTTCTGGTGGAGTTTGGGGGAGAGAAAGACCTTTACTGCTTTCCTTGCATGTAGCCAAAAGGAGAAGAAAAAAGAAGTGGAAAGAAGCAGGCCGGTGGCCAGGCAAGGCGCATTGGGTGAGTGGGGCAAGTTCCCACCTTCTGCCCTTTCCCTCCTCTCCTCACTACCTCATGTTGTTTGCAATGCAAGTGATGCAAGCCTTGTGTTCCTGCAGAACGTTTGGGTGGCACAGCCTTGTGTTCCCACACAGCCTGGATTAATTGCTTTGTGGGGTGCTTTGCGGGTGACATTTCTCTGCGGACGACCAAAATTTTCTTGCAGACCACCAGTGATCCGAGCCCTGAAGTGAAGGTGACTCTAGGCAGCTTCTAATCATTAAAACTCAACATTACAGCAGTGTTTAATAAGTATTGGTATTATGAATAAATGGAAAAAAATCAATAAAGCATTATTTTAAAAAAACTCAACAAAAGCATTACAACATTAAAGCAATCAATATTTTTTTAAAAAAAACATAGCAGATCATTTCCTGCCAAGATCCTAAATACAACATCTTTTTCTTTAGCCATATGCCTTGTTTGTCTCAACCTTCTTTTTCCTACATCATCTATTTTATTTTATTTTATTTTATTTATTTGTCAATTGTTTACGAGATAAGTAAAAGTGTATACATAATTATGAATACATGAAATGAGTACATATAAGAAAAATAAAAGAAAAATAAAAGAAACAATAGGACAGGGACGGTAGGCACGTTGGTGCGCTTATGCACGCCCCCTACAGACCTCTTAGGAAAGGGGTGAGGTCAATAGTAGACAGTCTAAGGTTAAAGTTTTTGGGGTTTGGGGAAGAAACTACAGAGTCGGGTAGAGTATTCCAGACCTTGACCACTCTGTTGCTAAAGTCGTATTTCCTGCAGTCAAGCTTGGTGCGGTTAACCTTGAGTTTGTATCTGTTGTGTGTTCTTGTGTTGTTATGGTTGAAGCTGAAGTATTCATTGACAGGTAGGACATTGCAATGTATGATTTTATATACCATGCTTAAATCAGACCGAAGACGGCGTAATTCAAGGTTTTCTAGTTCTAGAATTTCAAGTCTGGTGGCATAAGGTATTCTACAACAAGTAGAGGAATGGAGAACTCTTCTTGTGAAATATTTCTGGACTTTCTCAATTGTGCTAATATCAGATACGTAATGTGGGTTCCAGACTGATGAGCTGTATTCGAGTATTGGTCTAGCAAATGTTTTGTATGCTCTAGTTAGTAGTGTGATATTACCAGAGAAAAAGCTACGTAAGATTAGGTTAACAACTCTTAATGCCTTTTTGGCTATGTAGTTGCAGTGGGCACTAGCACTTAGATCATTAGAGGTGAGTATTCCAAGGTCCTTTACAGAGCTTGGATCATCAACAAGATCTTGACTATTCAGCTTGTATTTTATTTTCGGATTTTTTTTGCCAATATGTAAGACAGCTGCAGCAGGGGCAGAATATATTCCCCTAGTATGATTGGCTAGGTTGAAAAAACTGGGGGGTAATGTATGTGTATGTATATGTATATGTGTGTATATATGTGTATGTATGTATGTATGTGTGTTATATATATATATATATATATAGGTTCTCGGTATTTGAGATAGACTTATGAAGTCTCATATCATCTTCAGGCTTCTGTCTCCAGCTCTGTGCTGAAGATGATGAATGAGACTTCATCATATGGATTATATATATATATATATATATATATATATATATATATATATATTAATAACAGTAGAACCCTCTTAATATTACTCACTCTGTCTTCATTTTTCTCATCTATAATTATCTAATAATCTTAAAGTGATTCCCAGTAAGTTATAAGCTTCAAATCTTCCCAGTCTACATTTCTAATAAAAAATACAAAGATACATTCCCATGTGGTATCCCCTTTTTGTACTATATCTAACCCTTATCTCTAAATCTCTTGGCCTTGTCATTTCTCTTAGTTTTAGCCAGCTTTCCCTTTAAGTTTTCCTGGCCTTTCTTCTTTATCCCTCTTTATATTCATATTACATTTATTTACATCTGCCAGTCCCCCATCTTTCCTCCCCCACACTTTCCTTTTCTCTTTTTTGAAATTTCTTCTTGTACAGCTTCTTCTTTTGCTTACTCTTGGGAGCTTTTTCTCTTTTATTTATTATCTCTGTCATCATTGTCTTAGTTTTAGTTCCTTTTGTGTCTTTTGGCAATGTCTCTGAATCTTCGTGTCCATCTTGGCCATTTTTCTCTTCCTTTGGCTCCTCCTCTCTAGAATTCCTTTGTTCTGCTATAAATTTCATTACTTTTTCTGCCAGTGTGTCCAATAGTCCTCTTCTTTCTTTTATCATTTCTTTCACAGTTTGCAGTTCCAACTTAAATTCTTTGCTTGCTTCTTCCATTTTTCAATCAATTGTGCTATTCTTTATTTTATTGAAGTTAATTGTAATCCTTGCCAAGAGACTCCATTTATATCTCTTCCTTATTGGTCCTTCTGTTTCCTTCACACAGTCAACCGCTAACAGTCCCAAGATATTGCCTTCCTTGTCCTCTTGCTGCAATCTCCCCCTTTTTCTTTTAAGCTTCTGGGTTTCTTGTTAAGTTCTCATTATATTGTTATGTATTCTAAAATATGCTAATGACTATTTAAATAATATTAGGAAAACAGAATATGATGATTTTGGTGAAAATCTGGTATTAATTATGTTTAAAAAGTGTGAATTAGAGTTATATAAATGCTATAGGTTAAAATTGGTCAAAGGGAAGTAAAAGGGGAAATTAGCACTGTTTTTATTTTATTTTATTTTTGTGGTATAAATGAAATAGAAAATACAATTGATTATACAAAAGATACGAGAAAATAGAAAATATAATGAACTAGAAGGGATTATGTGGGAATGTAAAATATTTATAATGAATGAATTATATTATAATCAAAAGCAGGGGAATGAAGATTTATTAAAATTATATAGGTAAATTTTGGAAACAAAGAAAAAAATATGAAATGATTATATGAATATCTCTGGAATAGATATAAGATATATTGTAGAAGTGGGGATATCCCATGTGGATCCTAAATGTATTAATCTTACTTTACTTTTACTTGTTTTTTCTTTCATTGACTGTCTAATCATATATTGGTCTTGAGAAAGTTATAGATGATAACAATACATAAGGTAACATAAAATAGGTGGTAAGCTGAAAATGGAAATAATAGGGGATAAAGAATTGAAAATAGATGTGAGGCTGAAATGATTTTGATATTGAATTAATGAATTGAAATAAAGGGAAATTTATAGTATATAATAGTATCTTATAGTAACTATGACTATGTATAAATATTGTAATCTGGAATCACATTGCTCACATGAAGAGATGTGTAAAAAATCAAAATAAAAAAACTTTGGGAAAAGAAAAAAGAAAAAACCTAGGGGGGAAAGCGGTGACATTTCAAACTACAAAATGGGTTCAGCGATCAGAGCCACACCAGTCAGAAAAACCAGATTGTATTTCATGCTCAGAAGACTTAGAACCATGTTTCTTAAACATTTTGCTCCCTTCTCCATTTTTAAAAAATATGGAGAATCCCAAAATGTATCTGTATGGGTTATATTTTTTTCCTATTAGAATATTAAAAATCAATATTGATGCATTTGTAGAGTTTATTTTGTTGAATCATGTAAAAAGAATATCAAATCTATTTGATACCAACATAAATTATTTTTATTAAAAAAAAACCAATTTTTAACAAATAAGAATCAATATTGTTTTAAATTTTTGCAAATACTTTTAATATCTGGCAAATAATTTTGATTTTACAGGCACCCAAGAGGGTCTTGACCTGAAGGTCCTCAGGCCACACTTTAAGAAGCACTGACTTAAGAACTATATTGAGATGAAATTAAATAATCACTAATGACTTCACCTAATATAACTATATTTAATAAGGATGAACATTTGTAGCCATCATTTTTATTCTTTATAGCCATTATTCATTATCTTTTTCTAAAACATAGTTAACAATGTGTATATATAATACAAAATTAAAATGATAATGGGGCTGCTCAATCAGAACTCGGCTAAAAGTCACAATATTAGAAGCTTCCTTTGTGAAATAATGGGGGGGGGGGGGATAATTTACCAGCTGTTCTTAATTAACACTATTATATATGGCAAGCTTTTCATTAGTTAAAGGCTCCAAATTATACCTTAAACATATTTTTCATAATTATCTTTACAGTATTTTCTAGACTCTTTAAAAGCAATAGGTGGATGAAACATTTTTTTAATTTTCTGAGGTTTTTGTCACACACACAATAATTGATCATAAATATCCTATCAAAGAATAGTTATCTAGATATTAATTGAAACAGGTAGTTTCAACTAATTGCATGATGTAAAAATGCTGAGAAAATAGCTTTGTAAAGGCTTTATACCAGACACAACTTGAAAACACTCTATCACCTCCATATTCTTAACAGACACAAGAGGATTAAAACTTTAAAATATTTGGAAGCCATACAACTGAATAAGTTGTGCATCTCCTAGCAGACAAAAAACTATGTTTTTATGCCTTTACTGTATGTATGTTACATTAACACAGAGTTCAAATCTTGGGCCACTTGCTCTCACATGTTTGAGTCAAAGGACTTTCAGCTGCTATTTTTTCAGCTTCAGAGTTCTCATCTCCCTGTTAATAAAGAAGGAAAAACTCTTTCTCTGAATCAGTTGTCTTTCATTTTACCAGCTCCAGCTGTGCCAGGTCCTGAAGCCACATTTTATATTACTAATTAATCAATTTAAAATGGTCTATTTGCTCTTCAGTGTAGTCAAGAAAAGCAACCTCTGATGGATCGTTTTTCTTGAACCCTTGTTTTAAAGCATACATTTTTAACTTGGCTATCCAGTTTGATGGACATGACACTTAAATGTTAATTCTGTCACACAGAGGTCAGACAAATAGGTGCACATTTCATTCCCTTTCACTCATAATGTACTTTCAATGAGGCATTCACTGCTGGACATGCTATGGCCTAAAGCTATAAACATTGTCTTTGGGGCCTCATTCTGTTATCAAGAAAAGCAAATCACTGACAGAATGAGGAAGTATGCAGGAATATACTTGGAGGTTGGAATAATATAATAATGTGGACATATATAAAGGTACACAGGCAAAGAGAAAATTAATTAAAAGGAATCTTGCAATAACCTGGCTAGACATCTGATTAATTAATACTTTTTTTTTGCTGCACAATTTTCTATTCATAGTTCCGCCCCCCACAGATATTCATTCTTTTCTTACTTTTAATACATCACATTAATTAGGATAAATAGAATCATTGGGAATATTACTATTATAATGTTACTTAATTTTTTGCAGAATTTTATGAATGCCATTTATTATTCATAATATATATTTTATATTTATATTTTTATATTTAATTTGTTTATTTTTTAATTTGATTCAGCAGTGTGAAAAACGTGCTTCTGTCATATGCTGGGTATGCTGTAATTAAGCAAGAATATTGATGACTAGGAAGAAATAAAATGCATTCTCCAATATTGATCCTTTGGAGCCTCAAAGTTTTGCCAGATTCACTGCAAGGACTACAGGAAAAGCAGAGCCTTTTTAATCTTACATGGATGGTAAAGGTGAAAAACAGGGATAATCATACTGCCCATAAGTGTTGAACCTATTTATGCACATCTCATTGGATGCCTGCATTGAAATAAAGTTGCTTAGTACACCACTCCATGTTTCTCTGAAGAACCAACCGTAGTGGAATGTAAAATCAATAGAACACATATTCAGTTCTACTTAACAAAATTGGGTTATATGGGAGAAGGAGGCATTGGTGGTCCATTGGGCTTTGGCAACCTGGTGAAATGTGTTAGAGAGAGCCCAAGTCCCTTTTGAAGTGTGAACTGACCACAGTAAACTTAAGGCACTACAGTTGCCATGGAAATTGTCCCCTAAACAGGTACGTTGGGCATTATATTTCCATCATTTTACTTTTATATTGCGATATGTCCCTGCGGGGAAAAACTTTATGGCAGATGCACTTTCCCACTTGCCGCAATATAATAGTAGGAGAAGTGAGGTGGTACAACCTCTCATTCCGGCACAAGGTTCCATATACTTCTTGCAGTCCCAACTGGCAACAGATTTGTGTGAAGCAATACAGCATGATCGATGGTTGAAAGAGAATCCTACGTTGTATGAAATTTGGGATGATCAGAAGGGCATAAAATTGTATATAACAAAAATAATATGACCCAGGGTCTTGAAACAATGTCATGACGCTAAACTGGCTGGTCACTATGTGTTTTTGAAAACATTACATCTAGTGAAACATCATTTTTGGTGGCCCTCTATGAGGACAGATATAGAGATACATTAAAGGATGTCATATTTGTGCGACAACAAAAACCAGGCCAGGAAAACCGTTAGGATTACAACTGGTATCGAATCCCCATTGTCCATGGCAGGCTATCAGTATGTATTTTATTGTGGACTTACCTAATAGCTGGGGTTATACTGTTATTTGGACAATAATAGACCTTTTCTCAAAGCAGGCACATTTTATACCCTGTACTGGTTTTCCGTCAGCACATAAATTATCCGATCTATTCATTAAACATGTTTATTGGTTACATGGTGTGCCATGACGGATTATATCTGATTGGGGGGGTACAGTTCACTACCCGATTTTGGAGAGAATTCGTACAGATTATAGGGTCATCACAAGAACTGAGTATGGCATACCATCCCAGTATTAATGGGGCTTCAGAAAGAGCCAATGTGGCAATAGAACGCTACTTATGTTGTTATGTGTCAGACTGAATGGGCTACATTAACACCTTTTGCTGAAGTAGCATACAATAACGCAGTACACAGCAGCACAGGACGCACCCTTTTAAGGTTGTATATGGAATGGATTTCGTAGCTGTACCTGAATTACCTGAGACGATGGATAATCTTACCACTGCTACCACCTGGCCTACGAAGATCACAAAAACTTGGAGAAACATACATGAGGCATTTAAAGCTTATAAGACACATGTCGATAAGAAACGGAGTGACCAACCACCATTTTAAATAGGAGATTCAGTAAATTTATCCACCAAATATCTGAAGTTGGGTGTTCCATGTAAAAAGTTGGGCCCCAAGTATATAGGACCTTTCACCATAAGTTGGGTGATTAATCCTGTTACAGTACAGCTGAACTTACCACCACGGTTCAAAAAGTCCACCCAGTATTCCATATTAGTCTCATTAAACCGAGAAGAGGCAATCCCAATGATGGATTACCTGGTCCAGTGAAGGCAGATCATTATGAGATAGAGTCTATTCTTGATTCATGGATATATAGAGGAGGTCTACAATATTTAGTAAAATGGAAGGGATATCCTTTAGGTGAAGCATCATGGGTTGGCCATATTGATGTTAATGCAACACGTCTTCAATGGACTTTCCATAAACAGTACCCTGAGAAACCCAAGGGGGGGGATGTGAACCACTATGGTGATAATTATTCCCTTTTTATTGCTTTACAGGCGGATCTCTGATAGACGGGGCCCATTAGCTCCGAATATGCCTCACAGCAAGTCAGCTGGCCATGCCACCTTATCTCTGCTGCTGCCAGATCTGTATTTCTGCTTGTGTGCTGGCTGATGGCTTTGGAATGACTCAACAGAGCTGAGGATGGATTCTGCAACAACTGCGGGGCTGCTTAAAATGGCTCTTTTCATGTATTGATGTGGTGCATATTGTTAAAGGGGGTTGGGGCACATATAGGTGGTAATTAAGACTTAGGTTAAAACATGGTGAAGGTGACACCGGGTGGGGATCTGTTAGTGAGGGTTGGAATAGGGTAGGGATGTAGACATGTTATAGTGTTAATAGCATTTAGAGATAATGGGTTAGGTGTGGCCAGAATTAGATCTGCATATAGGCCTGGGTATGGTAGGGTGTGTCTCATGATAATGGTAATAAAAGGAAAGGGAGCAAACTCAAACCCAACTCTAATCTTGCCTGGCTTTTAGCCTTTCTTGTCAGAGAAGAATATTTGTTTGCTGAGCTAATGAATAAGCCACCATTGCAGTACAAAGGGGCTGGAGTTTGTATTTATTTCAGGACAAATCTTCAATAATCAAGGACTGGCTGAGACTTTTCTTATATGATCTCCTCCTTACTAATTTTTTGAAGAGGTTTAGGAAATGGTCACACATTCATCTAAATTAATGGTCCTTTGGTATCTAATGCAGCATATATCTGAAATATTCTGTTCTTTCCTCCTTAATAAATAAATGCCCATAAGAGCATTTTGTCTGCTTTTGACTTGGGTGGTGGTATATATCTATGGCATTACTCAGGTAATTTGTAGAGCAGCCAAGAGAACATGAGAACTGCTGTGGTTATTGGTACACTACCTGGGGTTGGAAAAAATGCTAAGAAGGTGGCATGGAAAATTATGCTCCATGCAATAGCACTTAGACTTATACACTGCTCCATAGAGTCCTTTCTAAGTGGTTTACAAATAGCCTATTACCTCCAACAATCTGGATCCTCATTGTATTGACCTTGGAAGGATGGAAATCTAATTAAACCTTGAGAAATCAGGATTGAACTCCTGGCTGTGAGCAGAGTTAGCCTGCAATACTGTATTCTAACCACTGTGCCACCATACACACCACCATCAAAATTATCACCTTACTTCAGCTTCCATCACTACTGCATCACAAAGGGTGCTATTGTCACAGCTATTTTTTATTGCCTCACTCTAATCTGGAACAAAAAAATGTTCACACACTTTCTCTTTTTATGTAAAAACACAATCTTCTGTATAGTCATGATTTTTTTCTCTGTTGAAGTAACAAAGAAAATTTCTGTCATACATCATGCCATCTATAAATGATCTGGATAAAGTTCTAAGAAAAGAAAAAGAAATGAAAAGCCTTAGTCACAAGATTGATACTGCAATAAACACAAAGTCCAAAATGATTTTTCTCCCATTCAACATAGATCACTTGTAGGTAATTAATTCATAAATCTCTTATTCCACTGTTAGCCTCAGATCTGTTAATCTAGACTAGCTTTAGCAAAAGAGAAGAAAATAATGATCCAACTGTGAGGAATTTAGGCAATATTAATACTGTGTCCAAGAAACAAAAGATCCATAATTGCTAATCTAACCATCATCTTTACAACTTTCACATGTTGGAGAAAAAAACCACAGGTCCACAATTTAGATGTTGACTATATCCTAAAAGCTTGAATTTGTGGACACTGGCAAAGTCACTTAGATCTAAGAGGTGTCATAATCCTGAATCATCTCATTCAAAATAAGACTTCAACTTAGTTTAGTTGTTGGGAAAATCAAAATTGCTTAATCAGTTGGAGAAGAGTCTAACATCAGTGTCAGAGTAGTATGCTTTGAGAAGTCTTCAGTATTCTTTTATTATCTCTAGCCTTCCTGTGAATGAAAAGATTCCATACATTTAGTTTTTATATCCCAAACCTACAGAGAAGAGCAGGACTAAAGAATTTCTTTTCTCAAATTCCCAAGGCTGTACTATCTTAAACTTAAAGCAGCTTAAAACTGTTTGCTGGAGATGAGAGTTGGGATGGTGCTGATTATTTCTGCCCTGCAAAATTTCTGAGATAGTAAGAGTAAAGTTCAACTTTTGCTAAGCTCCCTGTGAAGTTTTTGGACATAATCTTTTTAAAGCTTAAGCAAGACTTCAGTTGTGTGTTAGAAGGACATCTTTTGTAAGCTTCATTTAATTTTTCTCATTATAAAACCTCTATATTTAAAACTTGCAAGCATTATCATATAAATAGAATAGAAATAGAATAGAATAATAGAATTTATAAAAATAATATAATATAATAATATAAATATCCTGCTCTTTGGGAAAGTTTTTTCTAAAAAATATCATTAATAAAATTTACATTATATACTGCATGACAAATATGTATGAAACAACAGTGAATGTTGCTGAGCATTGCTGTGTTTGATAAGCTACTGTTAAATAAATTATTATGACAATAAATAAATGAAGACATGAGAGAAGTAGATGAACAGAGCTTGAACTCAAAAAATGCAGAAATGGATTGGATGGTGAAAAGCACAGAAGCTACCAGACCATGTATGGACAGAACATTCCAGAGATAAGAATGGCCATGTAGCAAGTCATTTAAAAGTCAATGAAAGGCTAAGGTGATATGGAAAGGAAGATGTGATAGGTGCTGCCAATAATGGATTACAAGGAAATGTGTAAGAGACCTCATTTTGAGGGATATCACCATTCATACATGCTATCATCGTACCTTGGAACCTCATTTCCTCCCCACACCCTTGAATAGTTTTCAGTGAGGAAATGTAACCATGTCTGCATGTATTGATGCATAACATTTGAGCAAACAGTATTCAATGAAACATTTGTAGGTTAACATACATTGTGTGTTTCCTGGAAAATTTGCTATAGGTCCAGTAAAGAATTCTGTGTGATTGTCTAGTAAGTGACATGACCAGGATGACTAAGAATCTCTACAGAGCTTTAGCTATCCAATTTGGGATGAACACCCTTTGAATGGTATAGGAGGAATGGATTTCCAGAGAAAAATTGCAGACTACAGGAACCAGGAGCATTACTCAGGTGACCCTGAGGACACAGATAAACCTCCAAGTGCTTTGACGACTCCCTAAAAGGATGCAAATGACCAGCTGTCTGTAAAAAGTATAAATCCTCCATTCCCCACTATCCTGTCAGAGCTGAAGAAGCTTCTTGGATGAGAAGCAAAATATCTACAAAGAAAAAACAAAAAAGGCCAGTTGCCCCCTAAAAAAGCACTTTTGGGACAACCATGACCTGGATGACTAAGAATCTCAACCGGCTTCTAGTAAGGGAGTATGTCTTATTCCAGTTAGCTACATATAGTTGTTGCTCAGTGCATTTATGTTTATATTTTGGAATACTTGGGATTCCAGCTACTCCCAGAAAACTAACTTCTCACACATTAACTCAGCAAACATTAACTCACCCACAGTAAAAACTTGAAAGTTATAATTGTCTAGGTTTCATCATGTTTGGGATGTCAACTGTTAAAAGTGTTCCAGGATTGATCCTTCAGGAGGACACTGGGTTCACATGCTTCCTTTTCTACTCACTTTTAGTAATTGATTAAATTTCTATTTCAACTATTAGGAACCATTGTTTTGATATATTTTAAAGCACTGAGTTCTTTCAATCCTTAGCAAAATAAAGTTTAAATACATATTTAAGGACTATTTTTTTCTGGAATCAATAGTAAAGAATAATTAAAACTTTGATTTTAAAAAGTTACATACAGACTGAAAGTCTAGATAAGTTTGAAATAAGATTTTAGAATAAATTGTAAGAACACTTCCCGTGGAAAATATTTTTGTTTAAAATAACATGGTACATTGAGATTTGAAGTTGGGGCACTACAGGGAACCTTAAATAATGCTTACGTTTGATTTACTAATACAGATGGAATCCAGAAAATTTTAATAAAAAAGAAAGAAATGCAGAATTTGAAGGCCATTTTGATGTAGTGGTTAAAGCATAAAGTTAGACACTAGGAGACCATGAATTCTGGTTCTGCCTTAGGTACAAAGTCAGCTTGGGTGGTTTTGGCCTCGTCACTCCATCTCAAGGGCAATGAAAAGAAGCAATGTCAAACCACTTCTGAAAATTCTTGCCAAGATAACTGTACAAGCTGTCTTCAAGAATTGTACATAATTGAATGGAGTGGGGAAAATACAGAATAGAGCAAAATATTTTAACATTTGATAATATGAAAGGATATTTTTAAACAATGAACCCAAAAGTTCATTTTAAGAATTTCTGTCTGACTCCATAGATAGACTTCAAGACCTATTATGGAAGAGGAACAATTTTTATTGGGCATGTTTGAAATTGATTTGAAAATAGATTTTAAAATGACAAACTACAAGCATGATATGGGAAAAGACGATACACTGGACATACAAAAGAAACCATCTAATGTCTTAGTAATAAAAATGATTTACAAATCAACTGAGTGAACTGAATAATCTTCCTATACTAGATTTACAAAAAAAAACCTTGTTAAAGCTTTGAAGAATTTTATGAAAAGGGCAAAGAAAAAAATGAAAAGAAATCAAGTTCTAGAACATTATTTGAATAGATTAAAGATCAAAATTGTTAAAAGTAAAAGGAAGAAATATAAAATTGTTTTATTTGATCAAGATTAAAAATAAATGCATTGTTATCTTTGGTAACCCTTAATAGACATTTTCTGATTTGGAGGTTCTTAAGATTTTGTTTACACATAAGAAATGAGATATGGAGGAAAACAGCATCTTTTGTATTTTCAAAGAAGGTGCAAATTACTAAAGTTGTTAATACTTGTGATAAAGGGAAAGTCATTTTTTATATATATTTCTTTTCCCTTTCTTTACTATATTCTTATATTTTTTCTTTCTTTTCTATTTTCATTTTTCTTTCTGCACCCTTTTCTTTTTTCTTTTTTTAGTTTGTATAAGCTTTTATTGTTCTAATTTTTAATAGAGTAGCATTGAAATTTTAAAAAAGTTAAACATAAATAAATAACATCTAAGATATTTGGAAAGTTTTACTTCCAATACACTATAGCAGGTAGTTTTCATTTCAGCAGGCTCAAGTGATCTTCAGAGAATCAATCTTTGCGTTCTCCAGAAAGCTTCATTATTATTATATATTATATTAATTGCTTACAAATTGCCTGTATATATCCAGGGACTGCATTCAAATGTTTATTGTTTCTGTAATTCATAATGAAGTGACTTTATACTTTTTTTAGCCAATTGATGCTCATTTACTTGGCAGAGTTTACCCATAATAAAATTCCCAATCTACCATATTGTGATTATGCTTATAATTTGACAGTAATTAATACATATGTTGATCGACTGAGTATTTTTTTAAAAAAAACAACTCAATTATAGTAATATCTTTTTCTCAACTAAATTCATCCACAGCTATAAGAGAGACCTAACCATGAATTGGGGTTTTTCTTTACCGGAGGTTCCCATTTCACTTTCTACATATTCTAGAAAGAAATGAGATTTTTCAAAAGATATTGAAATCTCCACTAGAAGCAGAAACTGGCAACATTCCCTTTCTTGGAATGGAGCCCTAAAATATGTATCTTTGTATCTTTAGGTGCCTGTTGAGGAGGACCATAGAGGAAAACCATTATCATTGTTGTTATTCCAAATATTTACTCAACTACTAACTTGTCACTACATTTATAAAGGACATTTTCATGGCAGTATACATGTAAGATTGGGGTAGTTTTCCTATGAGATTCAGGATAGCATTAAATTCTACTCTCTTTCATTACCTTTTTTTTAATGCAAAAATCATTATCTGAATTGCAGGGGGGGTGGAATAAGAAGGAAAAGAAGATAGTGGAGGGTATGTGATGCCACCCTTTGAAAGAAAAACACAAAAATACTGGCATCCATCAGCCAAAATAAATGGCTTCTCCTTTCTTTACAGAATCGAAAATCTTAACCTCTTTTCCAGGCAAAATGCAGGTATGCAAATGCTTGGAATCTACTAGTAGTAGTAGCGATGGTAGTAATAGCAGTAGTAGTAATAGTAGCAGGCATATTTCTTTGATGTATATGTACGTGTTTACACATACAAAATAAAAAGGGAAAAAATAAAATGAAAAAAGTCAGACCTACCAAATTTAAACATTTTGTACTGATGTATAAAATATTAAAACGTATATAGTAGTACGGCTCAAGAAAACGGACAACAAAATATTTTATGGAATTTTTTTACACCAGTTGTTTCTAAAATCAATTTGTCAATTATACAAAAAAAGAGGTTGCTTAATGTGAGTAACTGTAATATTTCAAAAAACATCTCAGATAAGCTTCAGCTTGGAGTTCTCATTATACTTTTTCTTCCCTTTTCTATTTTTGACTCATTAAATATATATATATGAATAAATGATGAAATGTCCTATGGCCTTTTCTTAGCTTGCAGTCTTGAGCACTGAAAGCACTGAATGTTAATAGTGTTAAATATATAAATAATAGGAGCAATTTCCTATTCATAATATATAATAAATGAGCAGGGAGGAAAATTACAGATTTCCCCAGTTAATATGTCTTGGAAGTTGTTTCATATTACCTATCAGTGTGAATAAAGAGCAATATAGTGAGAAAATTTTGCATTCAGATATACAAACTGTGCACACGACACCTCTTCTTTAATCTCAACATTTCTTTCATAGGCAAATATCAAATGAGAATAATAACGCTGACTTATTCTATAGCACTTTTGGTGCAATGATATATACAATAAATCATATTTATTATATTAATGATATTATATTAATTTATTTTTGTTTCTTTTTAATTAGTTATTATTTTAAATGAGGTTTTATATTCTGTAAGCTGCCTTGAGTCACCATGTGCAAATAGGTGGCTAGATAAATTAAACAAACAATAATAAAATAAATAAATGTTGCTTGTTCAGAAATAGTATTGTTTAGGAATAGTGGTAATAAAATAATTTGTATTACTGAGGAGCAACCTTAGACTTCCAGAATGAATGGTGAAATTGCTACTGGATATTCATGGTCTTAATATCTTCTAGTAGAAGGAAACAGTCGGAAATTGGCCATTTCTGCAGATCTAAGCGTTGCAAGAGCAAACAGTTCAGCCACCATATAATTCTTAGTTAAATGCTACATTGGAAGTAACTTCAGTGCTGGTGTTTGTTAGAGAACACATGTTGGAGCAAACAGATATGCACATAGAAATGTTACATGCACAACACTACTGAATAGTGTGAATTCCCAAAGGTTTTTGTGGCTATATTTACTGATGGCCTTGGTCAAGAGTTTGTACTTGGTGATTTCCATGGAATTTCAGCAAGGACTTCTGGAACAAAAAAAGAAAACATTAAACCAGCAACTTTCCTTTTAATGAATAAAGATAACATTTCCTCTAATACTCTCTTATCTCATTACACTTCTTACCTCCTTTCAAGCCTGATTTAGATAAAGTGTTAAATGCAACTGATGCTCAGGCCTCTTCTCTTTTCCAACACCAATTAGAGCTGACAAGTTCAGGGATGAGTAGTTTAGAGCAGTTCTGAACTACTGGGAAGCCTCTGCAAGTTAAAACATAACACCAGGGACTAGAAAGCACAGAAGACAGAAGGAGGGAAGTGATTTTCTTTTTCCTTTGGAATGCTTTCTTAAAAGTAGGAATGGAACTAAGTTTCTGCCCAGGAACCAAAGCACCGTCTTGTAACATTCATCATCTGCTCACTCCTCCTCCTGTATAGTCACAAACTTGTAGTTTAATCCTAACCCAACGAAGCATAAGGGGACACAATGACTGGGTGGCTAAAACGCTGAGCTTGTCAATCAGAAATGTTGGCAGTGTCACGTCCTCACTGGCTTGCCTGGAGCTGTGACACCAACATCCAGTCCTGTGCTGACTGTTTATCCGCTGTGGCACCCGGCGTGGAATCTAGATAATAGCGAGCGGGCTGTGGACTCAGAGTCGCTGATGAGATGATGAGTGCTGGTTGCTGATGAATGGCCTTTACCAACTGATGACATCAGACACTGGCCTGTTGGGTGCAATTAGCGGCATGGTGGATATGCTGGTGACTGGACGTTCATTAATGGATCCAGGGGGGAACGGATGTAATTGGGCTCGAGGGTGGCAGTGTTTTGGAGTGTCACAAGGATACAAGGGGTGTGGGTGAGCATAGAACAGCCAAATCCACAGTATATATGGTTCCGTGAAACTGCCGGATATTGTTAAAGTGTATATAAATACAGCTCTGGCTGCAATGAGCACCAGACCTGACTTTAATTTAACTTGCTCGTTGTTGTCCGAGCCAGAGAAGTGGATGAAAGAATAAAGTCTCATCTTTGTGGATATCGTGAGTGCTTTATTTTCCCCTTGCCCAAGATCCAGAAGAACAGCTGAGAGGAAAGTCAGCTCTCCCTTGACTTCTTTTACCCTCCTGTCTGTTCCCTAAAACCCCCACTCTGACTGCTTGTTATTGTTGCATTGAGGGGTGATGGCTGAAGGTATGGCTGTGGATGCTGCATTGCTGTTTGAGTCTGGGATGGATGAGGAAGAGGTCTCTCCAGGGGATGACAGTGTGTGTGGTTCCCTTGATGGTGCCAGAAGCACAGACCTGCCATCTGCTGGTGATACTGAGGATGTTCTCAGGGATGTACAGAGGGTTACTAGACCCAAGATACGAAGAGACGCTAAGGGTGAGACTGAGAGGGAGGCACAAAAAACCATATGGCCCAAGATAAGGGAGGAACAGAAAAAATATTTGGAGCTCCAAGAGGAGTGGAGGGGGGGAGAGGCATTCATGGGAACCCCCTACTTTTGTTCCTCTAAATGCTGGAGTATTTGAGAAGTGGAGGGAATGGAGGATAGCAGAAGAGGATGTTTGGAGTACCTCCATCTCCAGCTTGTGAGCTAGTACTATAGAAGTCCTTCGAATGAAATATGGGGACTTAAGTATACAGGATCCTAGCCCCAAAAATATATGGGGTGGTTCAGGGGCCCAACACTTCTTATTTCAGCTCCCTCCCCAGAGAAGAAAGGGAACGCAACAGTAGAAGAACTGGAAGTGAAATTACACCTGGGTTTGACTCATCATTAGTTGAAGTGGTGGGACCAGGAAGGGAGGCACCAAGCACATGATGTCTAGTTTGGCTCGAGGGGATTCACCACCCTTATGCAGACTGCATGAGAGTTCCTGGGGCCAACAGGGGATGTCGGGCCAGTGGCCACAACACATGGTTGTGGGGTCCGCCACCATTGCAAACCACATTTGATGGCAACCCAGACCTTATAGCACTATTTCTCAGTCAAGTGGTCAACCACTTAGAATTGTATGCCTCCTGCTACCCGTCACAATGGTCTATTGTGGTAGCTATAACAGGGGTCTTGACTGGGGGTGCAGCAGATTGGGTGGCAGAACTACACAGTGAACGTGCTAGAGAACTGGTAGATGTGAGCCTATTTTTGGATTTGCTATGCAATCAATTTGAGGACAGGTCTCAAATACACCAAACCAAAGAGGCAATCATGGCGTTGCGGCAGGACAGATGGCCTGCAATTGAATATGTGTGTGAATTCTGTTGGTTAGCTGGTAAATTAAAGTCCTGGCCTGAACACCTATTAGTCCGTGAGTTCCATGCTGGACCATAGTTTAATGCAGGTGTGCCTATATAGGGGAGTGCCTCAATGACTAACAGAGTGGTATAAGACTGTGATTGAGTTGGATGTTGGACTGAAGGAATTCAGGACTAAGCCAGAGGCATTCCAGAAGGTAACTAAGGCAGATCCTGTTGTGATGGGAATACGAAGTGGGCAGGGAGAGGTCCTACCCATTGGTAGGTGTCAATTGGCCCTTAGGTGTTTCCGATGTAACCTATTAGGGCAACGGGCATTGGAATATCCCACAATTGCTCGTGACAGTATGAAACAAACAGTGAAGGCACCTGTTGGAGCAGTGGCACAGTTAGGATATAGGAAACAGGGAACTGTTGGTCCCAAAAAGTCACAAGGGCTTACACAGAAGATACAGGCAGAGACACCATCATCGAAAAAGCAACAGTCGGATGAATGGCATCAGCCTAGAGTTGTTTCAGGGCTATACAACAGTGGTAAAGACAGCCAGGAAGACAGTATGGTAAGTGCTTCAGTCTGGCCCTTTGTAATACCAGTAGTGTTGGAAGGTATGGATGTGGGGCTTAGGGGCAGATATGGGGCACTGATAAATACAGGCTTCACCCAGTGTCTTATTAGCCAATGAGTAGTAGATGAGCTGAAATTAAGGGTAGAACCATTGCCTATGAATTTCGAGCAGGTAGGTGGGTCTCTGCTTGGCAGGACTTCAGCGATGATGACTATTCCTGTCAAGCTAGAGATGGGGAGCCATTGGGAACATTTGCGGTTTATTGTGATTCCGTGGATGTGCAACGCACTCATCTTTGGACTGGTGTGGTTGGATAAGTGGGAGCCCAATATCTGGTGGGAGGGCAGTTGTCACCATTTGAGGCTGGTAATAGGACCAGAACCCCCTCATCCCACTACAGGGGACCCTAAACAAAATCTAAGCCAGGAGCCAGTAACCAGAGTAAATGAACATAAAACCCTCCCTTACCGGGCTGAGTACCAAGATCTAGCAAAGGTGTTCAATGAAGAAGAGTGCGAGGTCCTACCCCCACACTGCAAAACTGACTGCACCATAGAATTAATCCCAAGAGCAAAATTACCTAAGCCTCATATGTATGCAATGACTCCTAAGGAGATGGAGGAGATGAGAAATTATTTGGATAAAAACTTAGCTCGTGGATTTATACAGCCTGGATGATCACGTATCGCTGCCCCAATTTTGTTCCGTGAGAAAAGGGATGGCAGTTTACACCTGTGTGTTGATTTTAGGGGGCTCAATGTGGTGTGTGTGGAAACCCACAACCATTAATTAGTGAGCTGCTGACCACATTGGCTACTGGACGGGTTTTTACAAAGTTGGATCTACGTGAAGCATATTACTGAGTTCGGATCAAACCAGGGGATGAATAGAAAACTATGTTCAACTGTCCCCTGGGTTGTTTGCATTTCAAAGTGATGCCTTTCAGGTTGCAGGGTGCCCCCGCAGTATTTATGCAGCTCATTAATGAGGTTCAGCATGAACATCTATATTGTGGGGTACTCGTGTACTTAGACAACATCTTAATTTACACGCAGACTTTGGAAGAACACATACGTTCAATACGGGATGTCTTACAGAAATTATTGGCTGCCAAATTATACGTGAAATTATCGAGATGTGTGTTTCACTGCAATAAATTAGAAGATTTGGGGTATCGAATTTCAAATGATGGATTGGAAATGGATCCCAACAAGGTAACTGCTGTCTTAGGATGAGAGGCCCCACAAACATGCAAACAGGTATAGTTTCCTGGGGTTTGCAAATTTTTATAGGCAATTTATACCTCAATTCGCTAGCATTGTGTTGCCATTAACCGAACTGTTAAAAACAAAAAGCCAGACAGTGCAACCAAAACCTGGTCAAAAGGTTGAGGGGTCCACAGAATGTCAAAAGGCCTTTGACAATCTGAAGGCATTGTTTTCCCAGGTGCCTGTTCTACAGCATCCTGATCCCATGAAGCAATATGTCGTTCAAGCAGACACCAGTGACATGGCTGTGGGTACTGTCATCTTACAAGTAAGTGAACAAGGTACATTGTAGCCCTGCGTATACGCCTCCTGCAAATTCACTTCCACAGAGAGAGTGTGGGCAATCTGGGAAAAGGATGTGTTTGCTGTGAAGTGGTAATTGCATACATGGAGACATCTATTGGAAGGGGCAGAAGAGGTTTTCAAGATCTGGATGGATCACAAAAATCTAGAGGCTTTACAAAAACCTAGACGTTTTTCACCCAAACAGGTTATATGGGCAATGTATTTTAAACACTTCAATTTTCATTTACACCATGTACCGGGGGGTGAAATTTCATGGCAGATGCATTGTCCCATTTACCTCAATATAATGCAGCCCAGGATGTGGTTATTCAGCCTCTAATATTGGATGATATACTCAGAGATATGTGACAAGCGATCCGGTTGCAGGAAGTAAAACAAGATGTATTACAAGAAGCTACTGAGACAGATGAATGGCTTGGGAATAATTAATTTTAATATAGAAACTTTAATAATTAATTTCCTATAGAAACTGTTTAGCTTGAAAGGGGAACAAAATATATGTGCCAGCTAACTGCAGAGACCGGATTTTAGAAAAGTGTCATGACACGAAACAAGCTGAACAAGAGGGTTTCTGAAAACTTTGCATTTAGCAAGACGTCAATTTTGGTGGGCAAAAATAAGAGCTGAGATTGATCAATATGTAAAAAGGTGTAATGTCTGCATGACTTCAAAACCAAGAGTTGTTAAGCTGTTAGGGTTATTACAAACCATATCCAAGCCAGAACATCCCTGGCAGGATATTGCCATGGATTTTATTGTCAAATTGCCGAACGGTAATGAATATACAGTCATATGGACCGTCATAGACTTATTTTCGAAACAGGCACATTTTGTTCCTTGCAAAGGTCTTCCGTCAGCAAAAAAGCTAGCAAATTTGTTTTTAAGACATGTCTATTGACTACATGGGACATCTCAAAGAGTGATTTCTGACAGAGGAATACAATTCACTGCACAGTTTTGGAAAGCATTCCTCAACCTGTTAAGATCATCACAGGGATTAAGTTCGGCTTATCTTCCAAGTACAAATGGCACAGCAGAGAGAGTGAACGCTATGGTGGAGAGATACTTAAGATCATATGTGTCATATCAACAACGAGAATGGGCAGAATTATTACCATTTGCTGAAATTGCATATAACAATGCTGTACATAGCAGTACAGGATACAGCCCATTCTACGTTGTACACGGTCTCGAATTTGGTCCCTTACCAGATTTCACATGTCATTCAAACAATCCGGTTAGATTCCAGGACTGGGAACAAAATGTACAGGCTGGCTAGTCAGATGTATGGAAAGCTCTGAACAAAACAGCACTTGAGTATAAAGCCCATGCAAACAAAAAGAGGCAAGATCATAGACCTTTTCAGGTCGGGGACAGAGTTTATCTTTCAACAAAATATATCAAATTGAAATTGAATAGTAAAAAAACTAGGCTCCAAATACTTGGGACCATTCCCAATAACAAAAATTATTAATTCCATTATGGTCAAGTTGAAATTACCACCATTGTTGGGCCGTATTCACCTGGTTTTTCATATAAGTTTATTGAACAGCCGAATCCACAGTATATACAGTATATAGGGTTCCGCGAAACTGCTGGATATTGAGCGGTAGCTGCTACCAGATGGTGGCTACACTAATTATATTGTTAAAGTATGTATAAATACAGCTCTGGCTGCAACAAGCACCAGAGCTGTTTTTAATTTAACTTGCTTGTTGTTGCCCAAGCCAGAGAAGTGGATGAAAGAATAAAGTCTCATCTTTGTGGATATTGTGAGTGCTTTATTTCCCCCTTGTCTGAGATCCAGAAGAACAGCTGAGAGAAAGTTCAGCAGTTCAAATCCCTAGCGCCACATAATGGAGTACCTCACATTACTTGTCCCAGCTTCTGCCAACCTAGCAGTTCGAAAGCATGTAAAAATGCAAGTAGAAAAATAGGGACCACTTTGGTGGAAAGGTAACAGTGTTCCATGCACTTTGGGCATTTAGTCATGCCAGCCACATGACCATGGAAACATCTTCAGACAGCGCTGGCTTTTTGGCTTTGTAACGGAAATGAGCACAACCCCTCTAGAGCTGGAAATGACTAGAACGTATGTACAAGGGGAACCTTTACCTTTACATTTACCGAAGCATAGCAGTGCAAAATACTTCTTCTCCCCACAATCCTAAACCATTAGAGCATATTTCCTTCAACCCAGTTTCTAGGAAGTATTGTCAACTTCAGAATATTTCCACTTTAGGTAAAAGGGTGACCTGATGGAACTGCATAGAATTAGAAATAATTAATAGATCATGTAGAGAGAGTTTGGCTTCAGGAGCCGATAAAGAATTTGGTTCTTTATATAGTGTTCTTCTGGTGCTGTCAGGCTAGGATAGTCTGTAGGAAGAGAACTTTTGCTTTCATCTGAGTGTTGTCAAGCAGACACAAATCCAAAACATAGGCACTCTTTGTTCCTAACTGAGGGAAAGGAACAAAGGACAGGATAAAGCAGATGCTTTTGAATCTTCTTTTATTGCACCAACCCACTAAAGATAAAAAAAAAAAGTCTGACAAAAGATTTTACTGCTCCTTCCATTTTGCTGGTTAAAGGCAATTTGTATACTTGGCTGCTTGGTGGTTAGGATTAACCCCAAACAAACAAACACAGAATTACTGTAAAATTGTAAGGCCAACCTGAATGGCTTAAAAAAAAAGATGGTGATGTCATCGTTCTTTTATATGTGTGTCTTTAGCTTGTTCCTCAATAATTAAGGGATATCTATCAATGTTAGTTTTCACCAGGACCTTTTCATACCATTTGAAATTATAGGATTTATGTTGCAATTAACTTCTATTTCTCCTTCATATATTTGCCTTTCAAATCAGAATATCTCCAGTTCCCTAACTAGAAGGAAGATTCACATCAACCCTTGGTGGAAATTATGCAGAGAGAAAAAATATGGAAACTTCAGAACTTTTTTCTTTTTTTACGTGAGTTCAGCCAACATATCCAACTAGAGATGCTGGGCTTTAACATTAGGAGAGGAAACTGTGGCTTTATAGATACTGCAAAGCTTTGTTGGAAAGTCAAGGCAGCCTTGCAGAAAAAAATGAGAGGAATAGAATTTCTTGTTATATCCATGGATCACAAAAAGTAGGATTCAAGTAAACAATCTTTCAAGCCAAATGCATAATCATTCTTGCCCACATAAGAATATTTCCCCTATTTTGGAGAAGTGCTACCTTGCTGAAGAAAACTCCTGTCGAAGTTCACTGTAGTGTGAAAAGGCAGCTAAAGTAGCTTCTACAAAACTCATGACCTCTCCCACCTGATGGAACAGATTATATTTTGATATTAATTTGCCACTTTTGAAGGATTATATAGGTTCTGATGGCTTGTCCAATCTTGTGAGCTAGAAGCAAACATTTAGCCAGTCTTTTTGGCTTTGGCTGTATGATTACATGATTTATTTATATAACCATATTCAGCTAACTTTGCATCTCCCCATTTCCCTTGCTTTATCACTTTCAATAGGAGCTGAAATGAAAATCAAGCCCACCATAGCCATCAATTATGGATGGCTCTCATCATCACAATTCCATGTTAAACAACATTTGATGCTTGAAGGGCTGGCATAATTACAAGTACAAGTGCAAATTATATATTTTTCTGACATAAGTAAGACTTAAAATAGCCACTTCACAATTGGAAAATTATGACCATCTTTTTGTATGATCATTGAAGAAATACAATTCAGCCACATCATTAAAGAAATGTATGAGTTGTCAACACTTCCATTTCCACTGCATGAAGGGGGAATAGTTTTACAATATCCAGTATTATTATAATCATTATTACTGTTATTATACAAAAAACCTTCTTACTAATCAAAGTATGTCATACATGGCATGGCGTGCAGCTAATTTTGTAACATTTTAGTCAATTTACTTAATAATGAAAAATAGGGGGAAGTAAATATGGAGACTTGTATATGAAGTTGAAATTCTCAAGAATTAAATCTCCACTTGGAATTCCCAGCAGGAGAGTTCAAATTCAGAAAGAGGCATATTCTGCAACAACTCTGTAAATGCAGGGAAATAGCTATCCTTCCATCTTTGTGGTATCTTTTAGTTGTCGTGTTCTCATTGACTATCTATTTCCATTGTCTCCCAGTTAATTTCCAGACCATTGCTCTGTAGTTCAAAACTACAGATAAAACCACAAAACACAATAAATTCCCAACTGGAATTAATTTAAAAACTAATATTCAAGACATCTCATATGAATCAATTTTCCATGTCAATTGCCCCATCATCATCTATGTTTATGTCCTGGGATGTCAAACCGCCTAGTATTACTATTTCTTTAGCTTCTTATCACCATAACTGCATGTATCTATGATTCATATTGTTTTTATTTAGAATCCTGCTTTGATTTATGTTGATTGCTTATTTAGAATCCTAAGACTATCACTGTAGTATTTTATTATTTATGATGGTATTTTATGATTATGATCATGATTTATCATTTGTTGCTTTTATGTACACTGAGAGCTTATGCATCAGAGACAAATTCTTTGTGTGTCCAATCATACTTGGCCAATAAAGAATTCTATTCTATTCTCGCAGTCTCAAAGTTTATTTCTGAAAAAGATGCTAAGATATTGGAAAATATTTCAGTTATATATTTCTAACTTTTATGGAAAACTTGGACAAATTTTGTAATATAAAAACTTAACCTCATGTCATGCATAATCTGGATAGAATAGAATAGAATAGAATAGAATAGAATAGAATAGAATTCTTTATCGGCCAAGTGTGATTGGACACACAATCTTTTATAGTATTGTTTCATAGTATTGTTTTATAATATTGTTTTATAATATTCTTTCACTATATTTATTATCTATGTTTGAGTTTTGCCCTGTTCCCTTATTTTTCTTTATTTTTGGTTCACTATAAAACATTCACTTTTATCACTAAAATTCTTCTACAAAGTGCATAAAACTGTACAGTTCTTTCATTTCATTTTTATAAATTCTATAAGTTTAGGGGGGCCCTTTCAAAATGAAAGCTTATAAATGTTTGATCAGATGGAACACTTAATTGAAATAATTTTTCAGACATGTGAACTTGAGAGGAAAACATTTGCTCACATATATTTTTTGACAAAAATTTGCCAACTCTGACAATTCCCCTTGTCCCTTCCTAATTATTGTAGTGCTTTGATCCCTCCCTCTAGCCATCTCTTTCTTTTTTTACACAAAGAACTCATGAATTGCTACTTCTTCAGAAACCATGTCATATATGGAGACCACCTCTATATCTGCCAGAGAGATATATCTGCTTTTGAAATAACTATATAGCAAAAGCAAATGTAAATGTAATTCTTGATATATGACCATAATAGAGCCTGTCCATTATGGTTCCATGGTGTGATAGTTGTAAAACAGATCAATCATGTGATTATATTATTTACAGCAGACATTAAGTAAATGCTATGGTAATAAATATAAATGCCACAGTTGTTAAGTAAACAAGGTGGTCATAATTTCACTATGGCATGGTTTTGCCAAAAACTGGAAGTAAATGACAAAACCATAATAAAAATGATCATGTGACCACAGGATGCTGCAAATGGCTGTAGATATGTCAAGTGTCCAAAATGCAGTCACATGATCTTGTGGGGTGCCAACCATGAAAACTTCAGACCCGGATTGCAAGTCTCCATTTTCAGGCAAGTTAAAACTTTGAATTATGCTAAATGAGTGATCATAAGTTAAAGACATAGTTGACATTCAGTAGGTTCTGACCAGTTTTGAAGAACCGGTAGTGGAAATTTTAAGCAGTTCGAAGAACCAGAAAATACCACCTCTGACTGGAGATTTTACAGTATCTTTCCCCTGCCATGTCCACCAAGCCACGCCCACAGAACCAGTAGTAAAAAAAATTGAATCCCACTACTGGCAAGGACTACCTGGAATAAAAAAAGGAACATAAAAAGGAACTGGGTGAATAACTCAAACAGTGGTCTAGAATATTTTACCAGAAAAAAAATCTTCTCATTAGCTTCTAAAAATCTCATATGATCTGAAGAATAATTTACATATCTAAGTATCATATAAATGTCCTAAAAATAATATTCAGCTCAATTTCCAACCAGCATATGAAAGACTAACTCATGGTTAATTTTTCCCTCATGATAATGGATTGCAGTCTATCTGGATTTCTAAATACCTTGTAAAATATGTTCTCCCACTTCCATGCTTAGGCTCTAATGCATTCTGTTCTAATTCTGTGGGATAATTTATTAGAAGAATAAACAGACAAAATCTACATAAAATCCTGAGCTGCAATATATAAAATTGTACTATGTTACAATAACATGTTTTGTCTACCTGTTAGGGCCTGACTCACAAAGACTTTCTGGAGCTTTAGGCCCAGAGGTACTGTTTGATTTGATTTGTTTTTGTCAGCTGCTAGTAGAACCTTTTGCTATTAATGTTGGGTCTCTACCCTTGAACTGTGTTTGATTTGCACCTGGTCTAAAGACATCACTGATAATCCTGAAAAGATAACTAAGAAAGCCCACTTAACTCTGCTATTGACTTCTACTGATTCGGCTGTATGAGATTTATCTGCTTCTTCTGCTAGCAGAAAAGTAACAAGATCCAAGCCTTCTTACGTAGCATCTATCAGAAATTTACAGGATCATAAAAGAGGTCATATATGATCCGATAAGCTTGGTACAACCATAAAGGACAAACGGGAAGTTCAGATCAGTTATTAGGTCTGTTTCCCACTTGAAAGGCGTAACAGGTGGGCTTTGATGATTTGCTATTACTGGTATTTCAAACAAGTACAATTATTACTTCAGCTGAATTATCTTACTGAAAAATCAAACAGATTGGAGATAAAAACAAAATTGCATATATTTTCCATCTACTCTCTACAGCCAATATCTACCCAAGTTCAAGTGGAAAATATGAAGTGATCCTTAGCACATGTCTCTTTCAAACCTTCCCACTTAATGTATGGAGGTTGGGGAAAGTTGGGAGTAGAAAATAAATAATAGGATATGAGGATCATGAAGGTGAGACTGCCATCTATGTATGTATTCATGAAAAGTATTTATAACATGCCTCCAATTTGGAGAAACCTGTGCAGAAAAAAACCAATACCACAACCTTCACATATGCTCCCTAAATTGACACTCAAGACTTACTAGAACATATTTGGGATGCATCCCATATTTGGGATGCAAATATGGTGGGGAAAGCATTCTAAAGGGTAATGGCCACCACAGAGAAGTCCTCCCTTGAATTCCACGCAGGTGTCAAGAGCCAGTGTATGAAAACTTTTCCTATACATACAACATACTCAGTGTGTTAACACTGAAGAAGTACCAGGTGATGTATGCAATAAGGGCCTAAGATTCTTCTCATACTTTAATAAAATATGCAAAACCGAGGACCTAAAGAAGAAACACAATTATAGTGAAGAGGAAACAATGCCTAGGATAGCCAGGTAGCAATAGCTGAACTTGATTGTTTTAGGTTGAAAAGAAGTGTCATAAATTCTAAGAATGGACTGGAATGGGAAAGCAGTACACCATTAAGATTTTTGTATGTCTTCCCTAAGCAAGAAAAGGTTGAACAGTCCTCTTATAGTGTATCTAGTACAGTTCCTAAATTCTGCTCTGTTTATTATGCTAACTCATAATCTAGTGTGCTGTAAAAATTAAAGAAAAATGAAATTATGACTATTAAACAAAAGGGCAACAACTTCATTATGTTTCTTTAATTAGGAAATACAGTTAGAATCATATAGAGGCAGAACTGTCTCTGAATGTCAAAACCAATGAAAGTGATGGAATAAATGTTACAAACAAAATCATAAAAAGCAATGAATGTCAACAAATGTTACTCTCACTGAATATATGAATGAGTTCATTCAGCATTATAAGTCATAGCTTGGTTTAGTTTGGTGTAATGGCTATGTATGAAATCACCCTATTTTGTGGGAATTCACTGAACTGGATGGATGGATGGATGGATGGATGGATGGATGGATGGAAGGATGGAAGGATGGAAGATAGATAGATAGATAGATAGATAGATAGATAGATAGATAGATAGATAGATAGATGACAGATCAGACAAATGTCCTCAAGATGGCTTACATTCCACATATTTTATATTTTCTCAAACAAATTGGGCTATGCTTTCTTTAGATCAATCTCAAATCTCAAATCAAAATGGATGATTATAGAAAGATGTAAACCTTTTCTAAAGTAGCAGTCTTTCAAAGCAACCATACTGCATTGTGGTTTTTTTCATATATGTGTGAGAACTGATACATTTCTCTCGAAGCCTATAATAAAACAAAATTACAAACAGAGGAAAAGGACAAAGTGAAAAAGTTTTCTGACATATAAGCTATAGGTTTCCACTAGTGTTATCAAGTAAAGCTCACTATTTATTTATTTAATTCATTAATTTCTTTGCCTTATTTCCAATCTCACACTATTGTGAGGGATGTAGAAAGTATGCTATCAGTTGGTGCCAAGGGACAGAGAAGAGTATCCACAGAACAGGGAGCAATCTCTCCCCATCTTTCAGTGCACAAAACACATGAGTTCATCTTTCTGAAATATGCCAGGCTTCATCCTCCCAGAAGGAGAAAGTATGTCTGAAATGTGTATCCAAAATCCCAATTTAAAAAGTAGACTCCAACTGCAAATATGCCTAGCTATCTGACACGTCTGGTACAGTGGTGGGATTCAAAAAATTTTACTACCGGTTTCTGGAGGCGTGGTAGGGGAAGGATACTGTAAAATTTTCAATCAGAGGTGGTGTTTGCTGGTTCTCCAAAGTACTCCAAACTACTATTTGCCGGTTCTCCAAACTACTAAATTTCTGCTACCAGTTCTCCAGAACTGGTCAGAACCTGCTGAATACTACCTCTGGTCTGGTATCACTGGTTATTCCTGAAGTGTTCAAAGCAAAGTGATGCACTTTACAAAGCTTGGGTGTATCTGGATTTATTACTAATCCTCCATATCACCCAAAAGCTCCTAAAACAAGCAAACAGTAGTGATGGACAAAGTTCAACAGTAAACACCACTATTAAAAGCTGTGTAAAATTTCACTTAAAGCCTTAAATATCTGATCGCAGAAATCATTTCCAAAGTTATATTGTATGCAATTTCTATTAATGTAATATGGAAATAATACATATTTATGCAAATGTAAGGTCTCTAGAATTTGATCATGATATCTTGAAATTTACAGCTGGCACATTATATTGTACTTTTATAGAAGCCCTCTAAGGTTAATAGATCCTTGGAGCATCCATAAATTAAACCATATAGATTCACACAGTTTGCTTTTATTTTTCCCCTTTTCTATTTTCTCCAATCTATTATGTCATCTGTTTCAATTTATTTTAATTATTGCATTTCAATTCTTGATAATATGCTAGATTAAATGTTGATTGACTATATCTTGAAGTATTTATCTCCATCAAATGAAATATTTCAATTCATAAAACTATTATGACAATGATTTCTTTAAATGCCTGGAAGTTCAAGTATAGAATTCATTTGCACTTAAAATACATTTATTCATAAAACATAGTTATGTGCCTGACTCTCTAATAGGTTTCAGTTTCCAATTCCTTTTAGAAACTGAGTATTTATTAAAATATATCTATCTGTGCTATCAAGATAATGTTACAGAAATACCCAATAATAATATTACTTTGATGTCTTTCACTGTTGATTTATTAATTATTGGTATGTATATAAGTGCAGAAAATATTGGAACATTTGTATATTTAACAGATAATAAAACCTATCTCATAAATTATGTCAGAATTTTCCAATAATCCAAATGTTCTTTCTATAGATGAAACTTCATTATGAAAACAGGAATCCTGACTGCATTCTTTCCAGAAATTGTGATTGATCAAAACACTAATAGTGTTCATAACAATTATTTCTTATAGTCTCACATCTTGTTATTCCATTTATGATCTCAACTATTTCAATTGAAAGAAAATCAGTGCATCCCTTTCATCTTTGAGGCATTCCAGTTCATATCAGAAGTGGGGTGAAATGAGTCCCTCGCCTACCTTTTAGAACACACAAAATGTCAACTTGAATATGCATATTGCTTGATGTATACCGTACCCCTGAGCCAATGGTATTGATCCATGGACCAGAAAAATTGGACCAAGGTAATGAATACTGATTCAAAATCAATAACATATTGCTATTTCCTATTTTAAAAGGCTGTGTATGCTGTCATTGGAAAAGAGTTTAGCTTTCCTCTTCACCAACCCCAATTCCTAACACTACACTGGTAATCAGGTTGTACAATTCTTTAAAGGGACTCTAACAGAATAACAGAATTGGAAGGGACCTTGGAGATCTTCTAATTCAATGCCCTGCTCAAACAGGAGATCCCATATTATTTTAGACAAATGATTGTCCAATCTCATGTTTTAAACCTCCAGGGATGGAGCACTCACAACTTTTGGAGCCAAGTCATTCCACTTATTAATTATTCTATGGTAATTATCAGAAAATTCCTCCTTATTTCTAGATTGTATCTCTCCTTGATCAGTTTCCATCCATTGCTTCTTGTCCTGCTTTCAGGTGCTTTGGAGAATAGCTTCATCCCCTCTTCTCTGTGGCAGACCCTTTAAGGTACTGGAACACTATCATGACACCCCTAATCCTTCTTTTTATTAAATTAAACTCAGCTAAAGATCCATCCTCTTTAAGTCCCTCATGTCTGAAAATGGGATGGCTGTAGTGCTTAATTCACTGATTCTAATGGTTCATCTAGCACAGTGGTTCCCAAAGTGGGCGTACCGCCCCTGGGGGGGGCGGTGAGATGCATTAGGGGGGTGCTAAGAGGCAAGGGGGCAGGCAGGAGGCCTAAGAGGCAAGGGGGGGCATTCAAAGTGCCAGCCCCGCAGGCTCACTGACTGTCAGCCCCGCAGCCCATTGACTGTTTCATTGCTCCGTAGCCAGTGCCTCAAATGCAAAACCTGCGCATGGCAAGCCTTGCCACGCCTGGGGAGGAGAGGTGGGAGGTGGTGGAAAGGGGGCGCCTTAGCTTTCAGGCTGCCCTCTCCAGTAGAAGCAGCAGAGGCATGCCAGAAGGCCCGAAAGCAAAACCTTCCCAAGGCGTGCAGTGGAAGGGGTGGGTGGTCCAGCATTAGGGCCCCTTTCCCCAGAGGAGAACAAGGGAGCATGCAGCGCCCACCCAGCCTCCGCCTCTCCAGCCAGCCGGGCTTGCATGCAGTATGCGGGTGGGTGCAGCTACAGCTCTCCAAGGTGCGTGGCTCGGTTCGGTTCAGCTCTATGTGGCCGGCCCAGACCTAGAACTTAGCCTCCCTCTGAAGCCCGATTCTTCCAACCGAGCCCTGCATTTGCTGGCTTGCTTGCTTGCTTACTTTCCAAGTGATCATTCCTTCCGCCTCCGCCAGTCTTGGCTGTTTCCACACGCCTTCCTCCTCCCAGGTGGAGCATTGCAAAATTGGATGCCAAAGAAAGAATTGGGGCATGGGGCTGGAGAAGGGGCAGAGGGGCAGCTGCATTAAGGAGCAGGAAGATCTTAGCCATGGTTTATTGACTAAGCCAGAATCAAACAGCATGCTAAACTCTAACCAGAATGTCTGGGTTGATATATTTAGCCCATGTTTCTCAACCTTGGCAACTTGTGTGGACTTCAATTCCCACTCTGGCTTTGCTCTACTTTCCCAAAGTGCTGCTCCTGTCGCATTCTGTCTGTCTGTCTGTATGTATGTATGTATGTCTATCCATCCATCCATCCAAAAGGTCTGTCTGTCTGCCTGCCTTCCTGCCTACCTACATACCTGCTTGCCTGTCTTTCTGCCTACCGACCTACCTACCTCTCTCTCTCTCTCTCTCTCTCTCTCTATCCATCCATGCATGCTCAAAGCACCAGCCCCACAGGCACATCAGAAAAGTAGAGCAAAGCCAGTCTGGGAGGGAGGGGGGGGAGAGAGAGAGAGAGACACCTGATGCTTCAGATTGAAATGAGGCCTAGTTTAGACTGAGGCCCTTTTCCACACTGAAACATCTTTGCAAGCACATTGAAACATCTTTGGCTTCTATTAAAGGTTTTGTGGACAAAACATGGTCAAGACTGTCAGGAAGCTCTCACATTTTGTTGAGGCTTTAAACAGGATCCATTGGACCAGATCTGCATCCTAAAAATTACTTTTCCCCAATGTATTACCATGCCAATTCTGAAGAAGGGAAAACCAAAATGTACTGATAAATTACAAGGAGAACACACATACACACACTCCCTTCTAACCCTGCTGAAGCAGGTGATTGGACTAGAATAGATATCTCATTATCTTTCTCCTCCCTCCTTTATTTCTTTTTCTTTCTGTCCCTTCCATCCCCCCTTTCTTTGTCTCTTTTTATTTCTTTCCCTTTTCTCTTTCTTTTCTTCCTTCTCTCTTTCCCTCTCTCAGGCTCACCCCATTGACTTGACTTGCTTGAGCAGGTCCCTCCAGTGCAGTGGGCTCAATGGGGTGGACCTGTGGGGCCGGCACCTAGAACGCAGCAATGGCAGCATGCTTGAAAAGTAGAGCAAAGCCAGAGGTCAGTAATTTTTGCTGCAAAGAATCACAAAAGCTTCTGGGTTGTGCACAAGAAGGGACACATATGTCAGTGCAATTCAGCAACATAAAATAAAGAGATACAAATAAAACAAATCAACAAGAATCGGCAAAGCATCTCTGATTAGATTTTATTCACTACTAGAATCTAATCAGAGATGCTTTGCCGATTCTAATCCAATGACCTGCTCCAGCAGGATTAGAAGGGAGTATGTGTGCATGTGTGTGCATGGCTGTCAAAACTCCAAAAACAGGTCAAGTGTCTCTGGGGAGGCCAGACATAAATTAGAACACTTGCTAAACAACCGGCCATTAAGTGAGGACCACTTGTTTGCCAGTCACCTGGCCATGCCCACCAGTCACATGACCACCAAACCACACCTATCCGGTCATGTGACCAGCAAGCCATGCCTACTCAGTCACATGACCAGCAAGCCACACCTTCAAATTAGGCCATGCCCACAGAAATTTGAATCCCACCCCTGGGTGGAGGGCACCGAGGATGAGTTTGTAGCACCAAGGGGGTGGTGGACTGAAAAAGTTTGGGAAGCACTGATCTAGGATTCTCAAAGTAGACCCAAGCAGCCTACATCGGACTTGAAGCAAATTGAATCATATTACCTCCCCTTGTCCAAACTCAAAGAAAAAAAAATAACAATTTACTGTGCAGATACTGATTTTGGAATGCTCAGTATTGTTCAGTGGAACATCTACCCAGGTTCTTTTTTCTTGGAAGAAAACAGATTTTATATATGAAAACAGCAGCAAGACTTTTATAGGCACGAAGACGGAAGGGCTTACAAATACCTACAATGAAAGAATGGATGGTGAAGCAGGTAGAATCAGCAGAGTTGATTGAACTGGCAGCTTTGATTAAAGAAAAGTCTAACTTTTCTACTTTGAAATAGATGTTTTGCAAGAAATTGAAAGAATGAAATGGTGATTTGGTGATTTGATGATAGAATTATGTGGGATTTTAGAAATAATGTTGGCAAATGTTAACTTACAGTAAGAGTTTGATGTCTTTTTTTTAATTTTCTTTGAAGACATTTCGTTTCTCATCCAAGAAGAATGGTGTGAGAATACAAACGGATTTCCAGAAAAATAGCAGACTACAGAAACTGTTGTAGTTGAGCAATGAGAGGCTAGACCAGGGCATGGATGCAACAAGACTTTATTGTAGCAATAAAGGACTGAACGTGTTAGCTCTGCCTAGAGCAGGCTCCCAGCGATCAGTGACTGGCCGGACCCTGCAGCTGGCTTTTATAGCCGGCTGTCGAGGGAGGCCAGCCAATGAGGGGCAGCAAACGCCCCCGCAGCATGAACGGACCTGGGTGGGGACTTTGGCAAGTTCCAGGGACATAACACCCCTTCCCCCCAGATGCGAACACGCATAGTCACTTAAATAAGCGGGTGGTCTGTGCTGGCGTCCCGAGCGACGTAACTCCGGTGAGTTACCAAGTGTCTCAGAGTTCAAGGAACCCGGTGGGGTTGGTGATGGGGTGCAGCCTCGCTCTGAGGGTTGCACAGGCACCGGTGTAGTGCTTCTGGTTGGCGATGTCATGGCCCCATCTACTGGTGCCGGTGGCGGACCCATCGGGCAGTCCTGGTCTACTGCCAACTCCTCTGGTCCGGATGGCGGTGGTGTAGAAGCCCTGGCATGGTCTACGACGGGAGCTTGGTGTAGCCCCTGAGGGTCGACCTGAGCCCCTGATCCGACGCTGGCGAAGGTACCCTGTCGCTTCCTTAGCTGGTCCAGGTGTCTTCTCCAGTTGCGACCGTCTTCCAGCTGGACTCGGTACGACCGGGGGCCGGTGATGGCTACTATCACTCCTGGAATCCACAGTGGGTCTCCGGCATAGTTCCTCGCAAATACATGTTCCTGCAAGACAAAATCTCTGACCCCGTCATTGAAGCGAGAGGGGTGTCAGGGCAATAGTGAGGGTGGAGCCTATCCAACACAGTTCTTAGGCGTCTACCCATTAGAAGTTCAGCAGGGGTTTGTTGGTGACCATGCAAGGGGTCGAGTGTTGACTAAGCAAGAAACGGGAGAGTCTGTGATGCCAATCTTCTTTGCTGAATCTGGGCAACGCTTATTTTGTGGACCTAACGGCTCGCTCTGCCAGTCCGTTGCTGGCAGGATGGAAGGGGCCATGAAGATATGACAGATGCCAAGATTTGTGGCGAAACGGCTAAATTCTGTTGAGGCAAACTGGGGACCGTTATCCGAAACAATGGTATCTGGTAGCCCGTGTGTTACGAATAGGCGAGTTAGAGCCTTGGTAACTGCTAGCGTGGTAGTCGTGGATAGTTGGGCCACGTCGATCCATTTTGAGTATGAATCTACGACTACCAAAAAGGTTTTGCCGTGTATTGGACCCGCTAAGTCAATGTGTAGCCTTGACCAAGGCGCGTTGGCACTCTCCCACTTTGTGGGGGTGGTGACTGGAGGGGAAGGTCTGGATTCCTGGCAGGGTTGGCATGAGCTTACCCACTTGACGATGTCGTCGTCCAAGCCAGGCCACCAGACGTAGCTCCGTGCCAACGCCTTCATCCGGACGATGCCCGGGTGGCCCTCGTGTAGTGCCTCTAAGACTGGTGTGCGAAGTGAGGCCGGAATAACAACCCGGGTGCCCCACAACAGGCAGCCCTGTATGCTAGACAGCTCCTGTTGACGGGTCTTAAAACGTGTGAATTCGGCTGCGAGGTTAGAGCCCGGCCACCCCCTCCTCACCCAGTCCAGTACCTGGGCGATGGTTTTGTCCGTCTTGGATTTGGTGGCGATGTTGAGAGCGGTGACAGGAAGGTCGAGCTCGGTGACATCGAAGATGGCGTGGACCGGGGCCAGGTCTTCTGCTGGAGCTGGCAGGGGGCAGCGGATGAGGGCGTCTGCGTGGCTTAACGTTTTTCCTGGGCGGTGGATGAGCTTGTACGAGTAAGCTGCCAGGAATAAAGTCCACCTCATCATTCTGGGAGACAACACTTGGGGAGTCTGCTTGTCTCCGGAAAGAAGACCCAGGAGAGGTTTGTGGTCTGTGATTAGCTCAAAGTTGTGGCCAAATAGGAATTCATGAAATTTCTTAACCGCGGCCACTGCGGCTAAGGCCTCCTTGTCTATCTGACTATAGTTGCGCTCTGTTGCTGAGAGCATTCTGGAAAAGAAGGCGATCGGTGCCTCAGAGCCATTGGGTAGTCTATGGCTTAATACGGCGCCAATCCCAAAAGGGGATGCATCCGCAGCTAGTACCAGTGGAAGGTGTGGGTCAAATTGAATAAGGACTGCGTCAGATGTGAGAAGTGACTTGACTGCGCGAAAAGCGGTGTCTTCCTTGTGTCCCCAGTGCCAAGGTGCTTTTTTATCTAAGAGCCTGTGTAGAGGCTCTGCTACCGATGCTTTGTGAGGTAGAAATGATGCATAAAAGTTCAATAATCCCAAAAAGGCTTGTAGCTCGGCTTTAGTGGTTGGCGTGGGTGCCTCATGAATTGCCTTGACCTTGGACTCTAGGGGGTGGATGCCTGCGGCGTCAATTCTATAGCCCAGAAAGTCCACCTGTCTAGTGGCAATGGCACATTTTTCCTTTTTTAATTTGAGGCCATGCTGTCTGAACCTGTCTAACACTGCTCTGACTCTCTGGAAAAGTTGGGGTCTGTCCCTGGCCGAGACCAATATGTCGTCGAAGTAGGGTACTACGCCAGGGAGGCCCTGTAGTATACGCTCCATGAGGGATTGGAAGATGCCCGGGGCAACACTTACGCCAAACTGGAGACGCTTGCACCGGAAGGCACCCCTGTGGGTCACAATGGTCTGCAGTTCGGCTGTTTGGTTGTCAACAGGGAACTGCTGATACGCTTGTGACATGTCCAATTTGGCAAAAATGTTGCCAGGCTCAAAAGTATGCAATAAATGTTGAATGACCGGGACTGGGTACGCGCTAACTTGTAGAAAGCGGTTGATTGTTGTTTTGTAATCTGAACAAATTCTCAGGCTGCCATCCTTTTTAAGGGGTGTGACAATTGGCGTCTCCCATTTGGCTAAGTCTGTCGGCTCCAATGACCCCTTGCTTTAATAATTTATCGAGTTCTGTGTCCAGTTTAGGCCGAATGGCGAATGGGACTCTACGCGGTTTCAGCCAGACTGGAACCGCTTGGGGATCAACTGCAAATGAGATGGGGGTACCGTTATAACACCCCAACTCATTGCTGAATACGTCTGAGTAGTCAGTAAATAAGGAGTCAGTGTCAGAAGCTGAGACAGCATGGACTCCTGTTAACCCCAAGCCGAGGTGGGGGAACCAATCAAGCCCCAGGAGACTGGGGAGGTTGCCGTTAACTACCACTAGAGGCAGGTGGCCTTTAAAAGCTTTAAAATTAACAAGGAACTTGCCTTTGCTGAGCACTGGAATGTCTTTTCCCTGATAATCCCTCAAGGAGATCTGGCACTTCTGGAGCTGGTTTCTGGATAGTCTGGGCTGGATTTTCTTGAGAGTTCTCCAAGAGATGATTGAGAGCGCTGACCCCATGTCAACCTCCATACGACAAGGTTTACCTTCTAATAAAATGGAAAGTGTTATTTTACTAATAGAGTGACAGGTGTGGTTAGCATGGTAGCAAGTGTGACAATTTAGTACTTGCCTTTGAGGCCCAGAATGGGAAAAGGAAGGAACCTTTTGTGCTGAGTTGTGCGCGGCCTGGCAGACTCTGGCGATGTGGCCTTTTTTGTGGCAATGGTTACAGATGGCACCCTTGAATTTGCATGTAGCTCTCGAGTGAGGTCCGCCACAGGATAGGCACAGGATGATGTGTTTGGGTGCGCTGTTGGCTTCTTGCCTGACTCCTGCCTGTGGTTGTTTGGCGTGGGTGAGGCGGTGGATGTCTGTTTGGTCGCTAGGGTCGTCTTCGTTGACTACCTCTTCTGAATGAACTGTGGCGCAGCTTTGTTTGGGAATGGGACCTTGAATTTCAGTGGCTGACTGGGTTGCCAGCTCTGCTGCCAAGGCTTCCTCGACGGCCTGGGATAAATTGAGGTCCTTCTTGGCGAGTAGTCGCCTTTGGAGGTGAAGGTCTTTGACCCCGCAGATGAGCTGGTCGAGGAGCATGTCATCAAGATAGTTCCCGAACCCGCAGTGGAGGGCTGCAGTCCTCAACGCGGCCATATATTGGTTGATGCTTTCTTTTTCCGCTTGCTTCCTCATCCGGAAGGTGAAACGCCTCGCAATTTGTGATGGTCTGGGGGAGTAATGATTGGTGAGAATCTCTAGCAATTCTGCCCAAGGAACATTCTTTAACTCACGTGGAGCGACGAGTGCTGTGGCTGTATCAAAAACGATGGCTCCGCAATAACTGAGGAAGAATGACCTTTTTCTGTGCTCCCCAGCATCAGCCAGACCGATAGCGTCGATATAGTGGTTAAAACGATTCTTGTATGACTCCCATTTTTCTTCTTCCGGCTTGAACGGTGGGAAGGCTGGGTTGGAGTTCATGATGAGGACTCCTGTGCGTTGTGCTGTTGAGAAATCTCTCTGGGACAACAAATGGCACTTGTGTTTTTGTCAGGCTAGTGACTACAGCTCTGGAGAGGCTCCACAGAACCTCTCTGCTCTCTCTCTGGGCTGCAATTGTGGCTAAGCTGCAACGGCTGTTGGCAGCATTTTGATTTTCGCGCTCCTGGAGAGCGTAGGCGGTGATGGCTTACCGCCTCTGATAGCGCTTTGAATTTCGCGCCTGCGTAAGTGTCAGTGACTCGGAATAACAGCACCGCGCTGTATTCCGGCTTGAAATTCAAACGACAGCCGTTTGAATTTCGCGCTCTTTTGTATTGAGCGGCTGCGGCTCGCAGCGCTTCACTTTCCTCTGTAGCTTGCTAACAAGCGGCTACAGACGCTTATTACTTTCGCTTTTGCTGACCGAGCTCTCCGGCGGCGCGGCTGCGGCTCAGCGGTTTCAGTGATTTCAGCTGTTGCGAACTGCCTCTGGTAGCCATCCCATCCTCGTCGCCAGTGTTGTAGTTGAGCAATGAGAGGCTAGACCAGGGCATGGATGCAACAAGACTTTATTGTAGCAATAAAGGACTGAATGTGTTAGCTCTGCCTAGAGCAGGCTCCCAGCGATCAGTGACTGGCCGGACCCTGCAGCTGGCTTTTATAGCCGGCTGTCGAGGGAGGCCAGCCAATGAGGGGCAGCAAACGCCCCCGCAGCATGAACGGACCTGGGTGGGGACTTTGGCAAGTTCCAGGGACATAACAGAAACCATTTGCACTTCAGTTTGAGATGCAGACAGAACAGACTCATCCCCAAAAGCCTTCACCTGTGCTCAACAGTATAAATTCTTCCATTCCTAATCATCCAGTCAGAGCGGAAGAAGCTTCTTGGATGAGAAGTGAAATGTTTTCAAAGAAAAAAAAAAACACAGAAAGTCCGGTTGCATCTTGAAAAAGCACTTTTGGGTCAACCATGACCTGGATGACTGAGAATCTCCATAGACATTCATCACTGAAGGTTTTCAAAAAGAGACTGGACAACCATTTGTCTGAAATGATATAAGATTGCTTGCTCAAGTGGGGGATTGAACTAGAAGACCCCTGAGGTCCCTTGCAACTTTATTACTCTATGCTCTATGTGTTTATGATATGAAGAGCTACATAAATATGCTAAACAAATAAGCAAACAAATTTGCAAATTTGAACTTGGAATGCTTCCTGCGTGGAATTTTATTTCAGCAAAGGTCCTGGATGCTATATATTCCAACCTCTGATTTTTGAGAGATAAAATATCTTGTTAATTTCTTGGGCTTCAAACAAGCCTCTTTTTGATGAAAACTTTTTTCTATCTTATCTGCCCCCTTTGCAGATGGTTTAGGTACCATCTTTTACATGCTATTCATTCAATTACTGAGGCTGTCAGATTGAGAAGGTGGGGCGATGTAATCCCTTCATAATACTGACACAGCAGGCCCACAAATAGCTCAATTAAGCACAAACCCCAGGTTCTTCTATTGGCAGTTTCCTCCATGAGGATCACTAGCCAGAGACAGTCAAAGCTCAGGAATTCTCTAATATAAATTTACACATTGAGACTCAAATCAGGTCCTTTGGAGACATTAGCCAACCTAACACGCCAAGCCTCCAACACTTTCCACAGGATAAATTATTCATCTCACACAGACACTTGCTATGTAAATGATAGTCTGTCTATATTAAACCATTTAGCACTTGGAATCAAATCGACAGCTGGAGCCATATGAATATTGCTGAGGCCACATTATCATCATGGTTCCACTGTGATTCTTTAAAAAAAATTCTTTTCAGTTCTGAGGCTTGCAAAGGTAACCCTAATTGGGCAAGACACATTTAATACTTAAAAAATATTATCCTGTCATTATATTTTTATGTACTGTATTTCTCTGTTTTTTCTTTGTTTAAAGCATGTATCTCATCCTCATCAAGATCCTTATCAACCTCATTATGAAACATTAAAAGTGGCTAAAAGGAGCAGTACAGACAAGATTTTAAAATCCAGTAACTCCATTTGAGCATTAGCATTTCAGAATAAAGTATTCCCACATAATTCCCTGGAGTCAAAGTTGAATTGATAGGATTTGTATAAATATTTCATCTCCAACACAGTCCTGCACATATTATCTCAACCCTAAGACTTATTGTGCATTGCATTGCATTGGATCACATTAATTAATGTAAGACGCTACTGAAGATTGGAAGAAAAGTTCAGTAGTTAAATGCATTTTCTTTCCCAGCAGTTCTCTATGTTATCATCTAGATATGTTTCCTAATCTGGCTACTTTGTACAAAATATACATGGTGGGTATAAATTAAAGATCAACATGGTGTTGCAGTAAAAAAAAAAAAAGTTCTGCACATAAGTTCCCCTTCTTTAGACAGGAACTGAAACAATTTAATTACTAAGTAATTAATTACAAATTAAAATTAACTGCCTGTAAAATAAGAAAGCTCATTTACAGAATTGATCTGCAAGATCCTCTCTCGTGGACTATCACAGAGTTTTGCAGCCCCAACTTGTTTGTAGGTTTGCTGAATGAAAATATCTTATAAAAGTTAATGAAGCATCCTAATTGCCACAATAGGGCTTATTATTCAGAAAGATTCTTGTGAACATGTGAGAAGTGTTATTGTATCATGCTTGTTAAAGACATGTATTTTTAAACTATTAAAAACAAGATGTTTCAAATCTAAGTAAATGCAGTATGTATCATTTCTCTAATGGTATGTGAGAATGAGTTTGGGAGAGAAAGTCATAGCCAGGGAAACAGTCAGAAAACAGGTGGCTTAGCCTCAAACGGGATGGCAAATATCTCAGAAGAGACCTTCCCTTGTTTCTTAAGCTGTAAAGGTTGATGGGGAGGGAAGTACTTTCAGATTTACTAGATTCTGTTAATATAACTTTACAATAAAGTAGAATTAGTCTATCTCAGGACCGTCAAACTTGTGACCCGCTTGGCAGAGGTGGTATTCAGCAGGTTCTGACCAGTTCTGGAGAACCGGTAGTGGAAATTTTGAGTAGTCTGGAGAACCGGCAAATACCACCTCTGGCCCCGCCCCCATCTATATTCTCTGCCTCCCTGAGTCCCAGATGATCGGCTGGGTCTTCTTTTGTTGCCCTGCACAGGAGAACGGAGCTGGAAAGTGGGTTAGTGGGGTGGGGAGGGAATGGGGATTTTACAGTAACCTTCTCCCAGGAGTGGGGAGTGAATGGGGATTTTGCATGAAACAAGTACTGAGGAAAAATGAACCAAAAAAAAAGCAACTAATGCAAGTAATGAACAGTCAAAATTTAACTCAGGAGACATCACATGAAGTTCCCAAAGCCTTGCAAACATATCAGATTTGCAAGGTAGTGTGGACAGGAAGAGTAGGGAGGGAATGGAGTAGGGAGGGGATGGAGATTTTAAAGTATCCTTCCCCTGCCATGCTCACCAAGCCACACCCACCAAGCCATGCCTACAGAACTGGTAGTAAAAAATTTTTTTAATCCTACCACTGCCCGCAGACTGGATGCATCACATGCTAGCCACATCCCACCCGGTTTAGCAAAGGGGGAAAAAGTCCCAATATTCACGTGATGCTGCCATGACGATGCGAGTTTGACATCCCTGGTCTATCTGGTCATGCTTCCTGTCCACACTACCTTGCAAATCTGATCTGTTTGCAAGTCTTTGAAAACTTCATGTGATGCCTCTTGAGTTAAATTTTGATTGTTCATTCTATAATTACTTGCATTATTTGCTTTTTTTGTGTTCATTTTCCCCCAATATTTGTTTCATTTATTGATAAATCAAGTCATGGTGAGCGTAATGTTTTATAAATGTGTATATAAAACAATACATCCACCAATTACTAGATTTTTTGGGAGGGGGGTTAGTTTCACAGGAAAAAATAGTTTTCAGTCTCATCTATTTCTTATATTTGTCAAACTATATTATTTGCAGTGCCCGTGCTCTGTTGTTGCCACAGCTAAGCATCCTAATGTTTATCAAGGATAACTCTTATCAATATACATCTCCTAAACATTACTGATAATGTTTTCCTAAATATTATACTGAAGTTGAAAATTTCACACAGCATGAACCATAAAATCATTACCAGTTTTGAATATTTTCTATACTGAGATGATAATGATAACTGCTTCATCCCAATGGGGACTCAACACTTATTACTGAATCCTCAAACCCCCGACAGGCTTGTTAGGGGATTGTGGGGAGGGAGAGTACTTTTGAATGACCAATCATGGATTAGATAAAGCCTTGAATTACATTATTCCTAAAAGATCTTAAGAGTATAAGCTCTTCATATTTTAAAAACTTCATCTTATTACATATAGAAGAACAATATGAATAATGCAGGAAAGAATCATGCAGAAACTCTGCATCTTTGAAATGTTCAGGAATTCATTCACAAGGTAGAATCAGATCTCACTGGCTATCTTCCAACAAAATATCAACATTCTTCAAGACACACACAGGCTTACCAGTGAATGAACAAGGCTGAATATATTTCTGTCACCCCTTTCTCTCATCAGCTAGCCTTAGACAGTTGAAGAGCTCCTGCTGATACATGGAGCCCCAACTGGAAACTGACAGATACATTTTATACTAGTTAGGAATTCTAGATTTAATAATTGAAACTCCCTTCCTAATGCCACTGGACTAGGAAAATGGAACACCTATCAATGCTTGGCTGCTTCCTTTCTGTTACAATCCCAATTATGTTTTTGTAGATGCATGGAAGCTAAGGAACCAATGGAGCTAGACAAGAAGTAATAGATAGGAGGAAGAGAGCCATAGTAATCTATGGTGAAAAAAATTAGGAGTCTGGTAGCATATTTTTCCATTTAACACATTTTATTAAAGGTCATAAGCTTTCATGAGCTGCAGTGTACTTCATCAGATGTGTAGAATGGCTAGACTGATATAGGATTTAAACTGGGTATGGTTGGAGGAAGGATAGAAGGTTGGTTATGCAGATGCCAGATACATATCAGATGGATTACATTATTGTTTGTAATGTATTTGCTGAGACTTTTTGAAACTGCCTGAAACTTTTTGAAGCATTGAGTTTAACAATATCTTGCTCAATGTTGAAGTTAGTCTTAGGGTTTCCCCCTCCCCACAAAACAGTCACTTTGAAATCTGCCATAGAGTGTCCTGAGAATCTGAAACATTCTGATATTCTTTTGCCATTACCGATAGTTTGAATACAAATATCATTTTTAAAATTTATTTTGTGCAACATTAAATTGCTAGATTTAAAATTTTATTGTGTATATACTATATATACAGTGTGTGTATGTGTATGCATATATATGTACATAATGTATATACACCGTATACACATACAACGAAATTCACATAAGATCCTGAGACCAGACCCACCATACACACACACACACACACACACACACACACATGACAATCCCCAAACACACCTGCACTCTCCAAAATTCCCCACCCCCCAAAAAACACACAAGCTTCCACACAATAGACCAAGTAATACTGTCCAACAGCTCACTGATGGTGGTCCTTAAGTTCATTGTTAAGTTCAATTATAGCCAGCCCCAGGTTGGGTGGCTAGCTGTATTGAAATATTGATTTGCCACTCTGTGCAATATAATGCAGTGCAGTCTCATAGTCCACTATGGAGTGTTAATTAATAATGTGTTTCAATGGTGTGAGTCCTGGGTTATAGGTGTTCTGGTGTTTTGTTTCCATGGAATTGACTGATTCTATTGATTTGTCTTTTGATCTTATTGAGTGGGTAGTTCAGTGTCCAGAATTCTTGTTTAATTCTACCTGTTGAACATCTTTGTCAAGTGAGGAACAAATACAATTACAAGCAGATTTAAGGGCATGTTTTGGATAGAAGCTAGTGGCATGTAGTTATGCATGGCAATCTATATAATGTGATATGCATATGCTCATTAGTAGGTATGAAGGAAGTTTTGTTTTTAAATTTTTCTCATTGAAATGGTGAATTTTGTCCATTTAATGGTGAATGACACCATTTTAAAAAGTATTGTAGGAGTTTTCCACTTAATATTTACTTAACTAAAATAATTGGCACATGATAAGGTGATTTGGAGAAAACATGCTGCGTAAAATCTGTACTCAGTTTCCAGAAGCGTGAAATAAAATTTAAAATAAATCAATTTTTATGCATACCAGTGACTCGCAATATTTCCATTTTTTAAAAATTAATTGCCTAAATAATAAACCTTTTCCCCCAAAACCTCTCTCTGAAACAGTCAGCTTGATTAATTCCTTGAAATGAAATTATGTTGACAGATTCAATATTCTCAGCGAGTTTGTGGTAGTCTGAGTAGAGAACTTTATTAGAGACCAAAGTTTGTACACACACACACACACACACACACACACACACACACACACACACACACACTGCCCACCACCAAGAATTCAATCTTAACTGACCCAAGATTGACTCAGTCTTTCATCTTTCCAAGGCCAGTAAAATGAGACCCAGATTGTTAAGGGCAATATGTTGACTCTGTAAATTGCTTAGAGAGGGCTGCTGTAAAGCACTTAAAGCAGTATATACGTCTAAATGCTATTACTATTGTTGCATTGAAATCTCTCTCCCTCCCTCCCTCTCTCTCTCCTACTCAGGTCTCAAATTTGTGGGGTTGTGTCAACCCTACGTGTTGTTATATTTCAGAATAAAATACCACTACATTACAGTAGAAGTAAATTGCAACCTAAGTAAAAAAAATGAATTCCAGAGCTCTGTTGTCAAGGAAAGTTCTGTTCTCCGTCGTCCACCATCTATTCAAATACAATATTTAGCAATTCCACTCTTAAACAAAGACTTGGAACAAGTTACAGCTTTCCTATCCTGTGAAGAGTCCAATCATCCTAAGGTACATTTTAAGTTCCATAATTTTAAATATGTATTCCATTTATGCTCCAAATGGATTCCTTTCCTTGTTCTGCACCCCTGAGTTTTGGGGCCTCTGGATAAACATTGATCACATCGTATTGTCACTGTTCTATCATCATCACTGACCACCCATTTCTTCAAAGCCACCAGCCTCTCTTTAAGCAAAATACATTGTGAGGAACACTTCAACAAAGAAAGAAAGAAATCCTGTGTCTCGCCAAACAAAACCAATTCATCTCATAACACAACCAAATGTTGCCCAAGCAATGAAGGACAGGGATGAGGTAGAACTATCTGAAAGCTGGAAGCATCGTAGTATTATGAAGACTGAAGTCCTGGCTTCAGTGGAGGACACCTCCATGCATCCAGAAGCTCCCTGAAGCCTAATGTCTAACAGACAAGTTACAAGCCATTATCCTCACAGAATAGACTTTGCACTACCGCTCAGTACTCTTACAAATGGCATCTTCTTCCAAAAATGATAATGCAGTGCGCTATGTTAATTCTTTTGAAGATCAAATGGTTTAAACAGTATGTCCATATACAAATAAATCATAGGATTAGCTGTGGGGATTTGCATTTCCTTTAGGAAGCTTATTGCTTAATACATGCAAAATCCAGCTCATGCTTCACTGGTTTTAAGCAACACCTTAAACAACAAACGCTCTATTTGTGTAGAAGGGTGACTCCATATAAAATATGCATGCTTTTTTCAAAGATGGTGATGTGTATATGCCAAAATTGTTCATCTAAGAGTATTAGGTGGGTTAACTTGCATAGAGCCTTTTCAAGGTCCATGATATGTGCTTTGTTCTGCTGAAATTAATATAATTTCTCTCGGAACAAGGTTCACCTCTGAATTATGATTTGGCAGTATTGAAGCTATTTTTGCCCTGGAAAAAAAGGGACCTGTTCAAGGTGAATTCACTAAAACCTGCCCAGTCCCTGAAGACTATTGAGGGGAGAAGGGGGTCCAAACTTTATCACCTTTAAAACCTAATTCCAAGCTAATAACCAATCATATAAGGAGGTAGGGAGTACAAACAAGAAGAAAAGAAAAGAAACACAATGAAGTAGAGAGTAATGAAAAAGATAGAAATCTCAGTTACAAAGTAGGAGATATAATGAAATATACCCAAGACACATAAAGGACTCAAACACCTATACATTAATGCTCAAAGTTTAGAGAACAAATAGGGTGAACCTGAAGTATTAGTACATAAAGGCAAATATAATATAGTTGCCATGACTTTTCTTAAAAATATTTTTTTTTATTTTTCTATATAAAGAAAGAGCAACAGTTTCAAACAGTGTGTTGCCTGGTTACAATTAATTTGAGCAATGGTCATCATCATAATAGAAATAATGTTCATTAGTAGTGATCATAAAATAACAGTATTTTCTCAACATAATATTAATATTTATTGTTAATACTAAGTCATATTAATAATAAACATATCATAATAAGCCCTCATACTAAAATTAATCCTTCTCTTATAATTTTAAATGTTCTAGCTTCTGTTTCTGTTAGTTATCCATTGATAAAACAAATCTCCATGTTTCAAAATATTCCATATCTTCCTTCTCTTTAATTTGAAATGTTAATCTATCCATTTCTGCACATTCTAGTATTCTTTTTAATTATTATCTTCTCTTCTGTAGGGATCTCCACACCTTTTCAATGTTGTGCAAATACAATTCTGGCCACTGTTAACACAGTATTACCATGTTTCTCACAAAATAAGGCCAGGCCTTATTTATTTTTTTTGACCCCTGAAAAAATGGCTAGGCTGTCTTTTCCGGGGTGACTTAATTTCCTCCCCCATCTAGAGCAGCCCTTACGCACATACCTCACCACGAGGCCATTTCTATCGGCCGACAAAAGCTCCCCAAAGGCAGAGTCCCCAGCTGCTTCAGGGCGTGGCGTGGCTGCCCATGTCCCCTCGCCTTTAGGCAGTCTCTTTCGGGCGATGGAAGCTCCCCAAATGCAGTCACCAACCACTTCGATCGGCCGGTAGAAGCGGCTTCAGGGCGAGCACGTGCGCGCGCGCACACACACACACACACTCCCCACAGTAGTAATGGAAGACTTTGACTGCCCTAATATCAACTGGGAGACAAACTCTTCAGCAAGTGGGAAATCAAATTAGATTCCTAAACAATTTAGCTGAAAACTTTGTCATCTAAAAGATAGAGGAAGAAACTAAAGGAAAAACTATACTGGACCTAATTCTTATTAATAGAGAAAAAAATGAGTTTAACAAACAAACAGAACCAAAAATAATTCCATGGATAAAAATCCTAAAGAGGAAACAACTCAAGAAGTTTAGAAAACTCTGAAAAATATAATCATAGAAGCCCAATCCAATATAATACCACTGAAAAAGAAAAACAAGAAATCCAAGAAGAAACAGCATGATTGCACAAAGATCTCTTTGGTAAACTGAAAGTTAAAAACAATAAGTACAAAAAATGGAAAGAGGCACACATAAATAAGGCAGAATATCAGCAGATAGCCCAAATATGCAAAGATGAAGTCACAAAAGCAAAGGTTCAGAATGAACAAAGACTTGCAAAAAAAATAGTCAAAGATAATTTTTTAAAAAGGTTTTTTCAATATATAAATAACAAGGAAAAAAGTTAAGGAAACAGTTGGTGCACTAAAGAATGAAGATGTCAAGGAAGTAAGAGGCAGTGAGGAGAAAGACTGATTCTTTGCATCAGTCTTCACGCAAAAAGCCCAACCTACAAAATGCATAACTGTAAAAGACAGACTAGAAATAAAAATTAAAATAAGCAAGAAAATGGTAGAGAACACCTGTCTGATCTTGATGAATATAAATCACCAGGACCTGAATATAACCTCCAGCTGAATTCATTTCCAAAGTAAAGCGAAGAGTAGTTTCATTGTAATTGTGCACAGGATAATGTCTTCAAGGTACAGAAGAGTAAATGAGTGAAATTCATGGTAAAGTCAACTAAAAGAAATGAGGACATATACCAAACAGCTTCTACTGTATGATGCTGAACTTGTTGACTGTAATGAAATTGGAATGTGGAATGCATTCTTCCAAGTAATGATAACCTGTTGAAAGAGAGCAGATGGTGAAAAAGAGGTTAATACTGAACAGCAGAGAAAAAAATAGAAAATGAAGAAGGATAAATAGAGAAGCTTCAATTATTATGACTTTACTAATTTGCTAGAGAGAAAAGATTTGAACTGTTAGTGTTGATGGCAGGAGGCACAATGATCATGATGAAAAACCAATTTAGTTCAGTGTAATTACATACTGAAGACAACAGAATATAATTTTCAGTGTATGATATTTTTGTATATAATGTTTAGCCTCCAATTGTAAGATTTGCTACTCCAATAAATACATTTGAATGCTATACTACAAGAGCATAGAATTATAAACCATAATGTTGACTGCCATTTTTGTAAATATATTTTTTTATGCAAAAGATGGAAATAACACAAACAAAATATAGATTTAGGAATAGGGACAGTCTGATTTTGTGTGTATTGAAATTAGTCAGGAATTGAAAAAAATAGACTAAGTTACATATTTAATAGCTATTAAGTCAGGTGATTGTTTTCAATAAAACAGTCTCATGGTGTGATAAAAATTGCATATACACTCTCATGTTTTTGTTTTAAAATACCAATGGCATTGTTGCATTGTGAGTGGGAACATAAGAATTGTAGGCACCATCCTACAATCATTTAGTAATCTTAATTAAAATCATAACCATAATCTTTCATCCTTAATGTCATTCCAGCACCACAATTTAATGGAAATTTTTTGAAGTTTCAATTATTTAATATAAGGATGATTAATGCAGTTAGCAGTCAGAATTCTGTTCAATGACGATCTGACTGAATGCTGTTCTCATATAGTTTTAATGTGTTTATGTAATGCAGAATCAAGGCCAGTTGGGTGTGAACATTAGGCATGATCTTCAATAATTACAGGAGAAAAAACATTAAGCAGACCTTTTTGTCATGTCCATATGCATCGGGATAGCACTTAAGCTTTCTTGCTTCTGGCTTCAGCTACTGATTCACACACAGTTGCTATGCTAAATCATAGTTTACTTAAGGTCAAGGGATAATTACAATCAGAGCATGCAAACCAAAATCTCAGATACTTGCCTGAATGTTTTGCCTTTACATAGGAGTATTCAGAAGAGTAGTCCAAAATCAGTCTAGATTCCAAGAGCAGAATCAGCCAGTCAGAGGTTTCTTACACAAACAGGATTCACAAGAATGGCAGATAAATCTAGAATTTATCTTTGTTTCTATTTGCTTTAAGCTACCTTGCTTTACATTTATAGGACTACTTAATGGTTATATAAAACTGATTTTTATTGTAGACTAACAATTGGTATCTTTGTTTCAAAAGAATCAGGCATCTAATTTCAGCAGCCAGGATTAAATAGTTACTTTTAAAAGAGCAAGAAAAAAGGATAATATCATTTGGCATTAAGGAACAGCTTTTGGATATAACTCAAATGATGATTCTTTCACAAAATCTTATAAACAGATGTTGTCCCTTGCAGTTTGAAACAAAATATTTGTAGTATCTTAATTCATGGATCACTTTTAGTGACATTCATTATTAGTGTCAATCAGATTTACTTTGCTACTTTACTTATTTATTTGTTCAACATTTGTGCACCACTTTTAATTTGGGTAAATCCTAAAGCAAATTGCTATGCTGGAAAAAAAAACTGAAGAAAGTGAACAAATTGGATTGTGGACATTATCCTGAGTTCTAATAAAGTAACATGGCACTACCATAAAAAATGCATAGATCTCTCACAAGATAGTAGGAATATACATCAGGCTTTGTTAAATGAAGTTCCTATCTTCATTGGCTAAAGTGGAAAACCCAAAATGAACATACCTGATTTTCACCAGGTGAAATTTTACAGGCAAACTATGAAGTTGATGATACATTTCACTTTCATTAAAACCAATGTATTATTCAAACCATGTGCCTTTCAAAGGTGATTTTCTTGTTTTTCTTTCTGAGAACTCTGTATTTGTTGTTCTGGAAAAGAAAGTTGTGTGAATTATCCTTGTGATTATGGAATGAACATGATGATTTTTAGATAAAAGGACCTTTTACAATACAAAAGTTTAGAAGTTAAGGTTCCATGCTGGAAACCAGGAGACTGTAAGCTCCAGATATAGCTTAGGCATGAAAATCAACTGGGTGACTTTGAGCTAGTCACTCTCTCTCTCAGCCTACAATGTCACACTCAGATGAAAAGCCAGCCAATCAATTTCTGTCACAACCAATGGATCAGCATTTGGCTGATCTGAAAAAGCAAGTTCTGTACCTCTGCAAAAAATGTTAGGAAACAACAACAACAACAACAACAACAAAACTAGATTTAAAGAGAATTATAATGATCCTCCCTGTGACAGAACTGATGTGACTGAACTGATGATTAGAAGCTGAGGTGGCAATATAATGAGCTCTGTAGTCTTTTCTGTAATATAAGTTAAGTTATCTGGTTATCTGCTGCAAAATATGATAATGTGACTGCTAATCACATTGATAACAACGATGTAGAACAAACCACTAAGTATTTTTTTCTTAGTACCAAGATCTCAAGACCCCAAAGCAATGATTGTGTGATTGCACTTTTTTTCTGATAAAAGGCACTGCCAGGCAGTTATTAAAATCATCCCCTCTTCCTGCTTCTCCCCATCTTCCCCCTCCATGGTGTTTTATATGAATTACAAATAGGGGGATTGTTCAGATTGAAACTGAACAGCACTTAGCACACTGAGACCCCAAAATAAACCTGCATGAAACCCTACAGTATGACTAGATTAAAGCACCTTTTAAACATGTCCGCTCTTGATAAATGAATTTCTGTTTTCAATTTCTTCTCTTCCTTTTCAGAATCTGGACTCTGGCCAAATCTAATGTACATTCCTACTGAAAAGCAGTATTGTATAACACTAGTGACTGGAGAGAACAAGCATAAAAGTGATGTCAAAGAAGGTACTTAAAATGTGTCCATCTTAGAATCTGGCATACAAAGAGCTAATACCACAAACAGACCACCTGTACATTATTAGATGGTAATTTTATGCCATGGCATGAACAGCAGGGTTTTCTGGGAAGACTCTACATGTCTGGATGGTTCAGATATAGGCATACTTTACAATATATAACACAAAGCCACCTTTTATTCATTACTGTGAATGAAGCTAGGTGCTTGTCAATTTACAGTCATCATCTATTCTCTTGTCCTCTTTAAATCAATTCAGTATGGTTTTCAACACTAACTACCCTTAAGGTGGAAAATAAAATATGTGAAGTAAAACTGGCCTAGGCATTAGTAAAGGTTACTTATTTGCAGAAATAAAATTTCAATATAAAAAACAAGTTCTGTTATGCTGAAACATCCTTTTTTCCTTAGGCCCCTGATGAGGTTTCCAGATGGTTGCCCATTCCTAATTTAAAAACTAAGTCTGGCCTGGGTAGAGAGAGTTGGTTTTGGAGTCGTTGAGGAGTCTTTGAGGAGTTGAATGATGCCAATTTGTTTGAACTTAGAAAAGCAGTATGTCTGAAACATCATAATACTGCTAAATAGTCAAAAAGAATGACGTTTGGCAGTTGTGGGCTAGAAATTCATTCTTGAATGATTAAAAAAAATAGTTAAAGGAAGTTCAGAGAGCATGGCTTTCAGAATTCTTTCTGACTTTGGTAACGCGATAGCCATAGGAGACATCTGTATTTGTTTCTGTGAAATCTGTATTTGCTTCTGTGAAATGAAGTAATGTGTTCTGTCTCTTGGCATGTCTTTGCAGTCTCCTTTCATGTTACATCCATGTTTGGGTGTATGCCTGCAATGAGACCCACAGGGCAAGTGTTCATGAAGGTGGTATTCAGCAGGTTCTGACCAGTTCTGGAGAGTGGAAATTTTAGTAGTAGAAATTTTGAGTAGTTCGGAAAACTGGCAAATACTATCTCTGACTGGAGATTTTACAGTATCCTTCCTCTGCCATGCCCACCAAGCCACACCCACAGAATCGGTAGTAAAAAAAATTTGAATTTCACCACTGACGTTCCACTCTGACCATGTGAACAAGAGGGAGAAGGGAGGAGCTTAAGATGGAGAAATCAACAGACTTAAAACTGTTCCAAATTGTCTCCTTCTATGTGAGACATTGTTTTCTGGAATTTTTTTTCTTCCAAGCCTTCAGGCTGATCTGATCCATTTTGAGCTTAACAGTCTTATTCCAACAACTCCCACATAATTTGCATTTATTCTATTCAATTTTCAAAAAGTTGATCACATTGAAAAGTAGGCATATTCCTAAGATCGTTTGCACTGGAATGTTAGGATCAGAAAGAATAAAGCCAAATATGTCTAACTTGATGCCATTTTGTAAACTGCATGGAGTTGGCAGCTATTTCTTTCTTGGCTTCTTAGTCCTTAATAAACAAACAATTAAAGGCAAGAAAAAGCTGCTGTGTGTGATCATACATATTTTCACCTCACTCTACGGTAAAGTTCTAACTTGTTCAGATCAGCAGACTTTTTTCTACTTGATTAGATCATATGTAAACACAAACACAGTGAAAGTAATCACTGTCCCCAATAATGTATCATTGTCTTGCTGCTCCTTCCCTTATTTACTTCCCTTATTTAGTTACTTCTCATAACTAAATCCATCTTTTTTCTTCCTGAAAAAAAAAAAATCGATGAAACTGAACACAATTACCACAGTTTCAGCTAAATGATTAAATTAAAGGGAGGGGGGGTTATTGCAAAATTTCTAGATCAAGAAAAGTCAGAACATAAATATATTTATTTGAGAAGAAAATGAAATATATACAAATAGAGTATTTTCTCCTTAAGTCTTATCACCAGCACACACCATGATAAGTGTGACAATGCACAAGACAGCATTGCCAACCAGTGGAAGAATGATTTCATGGTATACCTTTTAAAACTAAAACTTTTGCAATTGTTGCAAAGGGAAAATATTATTGTAATTCGTATACAATTTGTGATGCTATAAAAACATATTTGTTTCAAGTCAGGTGAAATAAAAAAGAATACCTGAACTGAAACCAAAGCTATTCCTTGAATCATTTGCCTTTCTGACAAAGGATATTATGCATTCTGGCGAAGTAATTGAGGAATTAAGAGTCCTAAAAACAAAATGGAAAAAAAACCCAGTATCTCACTGTGAATTATTTTACTTACATATTATGAGAATCGATACTCTCTCTGGGCTGCAAATATCTGAATGGCCATTAATAGTAGCAAGGGGATGGGGTTTTCTTATCTCTATCTGCCCCTTAATATAGGGGATGAAGGGAGGCAAATGACTAGATGTATGTCATAATATGGTCATGCAAATGATGCATGTTAGAGATCATGATGTATGTGTTGTGATTTTTATGTTGGCATGTGGTGGTTGAGGATATCACTGGTGGATCCTAGTTATGAAATCACATCAAAATATGATATCTAACTGATAAAAGATTGTTCTAAAATATTATTTTTAAAGTTGTTGCACACTAATTGGAATACCTTTAGACACTCCATCCCTATCAATGCTTTTGCAATAAAAATTTGACATATTTGAGTAGTATTAAATCATAGAATTAGAATTAACCATAGGGGTCATATAGTCAAACCCACTATAGAAACATGATCCATGACAGAAGGGCTAATACTGGCCACTGTAGACCAAGCCTTAAGAACAAATGCATACAAACCCAAAATTGAGAAGTCAACAATAGACAGTAAATGCTGCCTCTACAGAGAAATTGAAGAAACAGTAGATTACCTAGTTAGGTGCTACAAGTGTGCACAGACTGATTTCATTCAATGGCATGACAAAGTAGCAACAATGATGCATTAAAATATTTCAAGAAATACCATTTGCCTGCAGGCAAGAACTGGTGGGACCAGGAAATTGACAAAAATCATAGAAAATGAAGAAACAAAAGTGTTCTGGGACCTTAGAATTAAAACAGACAAACCCCTGGTAGATAAGACTCCAGACTTAACAACTGTTGATAAGAAAGACAAAAAAATCTGGATAGTGGATGTTGCATTGCCAGGAGACAGCAGAATAAAAAAGAGCTAGAAAAATAAAATACAAAGATCTGCAAATAGAGCAATTGTGGCAGAAAAAAACAAACAAAAGCGATAGTTATAGATACCTTAAATGTAATCCCAAAACAACTGGACCATCACTTAGACACCATCAAGATTGACAAAATCACCATCAGTCAATTGGAAAAGCTGATTCCGTTGGAACAGCTTACATTCTACAATAATACCTTTAATATGATCATACAAATAATGCCATGTTCTTGGGAAGGATCTAGTAGGCGAATAAAAATGCCAAATTCAGTCTAAACATATGGCTGATCATGTGACCAATTGCAGGTAATTGTTGACGTACAACCACAATTGAACCCAGAATTACTATTGCTAAGTAGAACATTTTAAAGTGACTTTTTCCCCATTTTATAGCCTTTCTTGCCCCAGTTGTTAACTGAATCCCTGCACTTGTTAAGTTAGTAACATGGTTGTTAAGTGAATATGATTTTCCCATTGACTCTGTTAGTCAGAAGTTTGCAAAAGGTGATCACATGACCCCAGGACAATGCAATCGTCATAAATATGAGCCAGTTGCCAAGCACCTGAATTTTGATCATATGGCCATGGGGATGCTGAAATGGTCATAGGTGTGAAAAACAGTGTTGTTGTAACTTCAAATGGTCACTAAATGAACAGTTGTAAGTTGAGGACTATCTGTACAATGACAACAACAATAACAATATCATTGTCTCCAGGGGTGGGATTTGGTGAGTACATTTTGCGCTGCACGTGCATGTAAAAAACCTTAAGCTGTGCTGCCCGAACAGCTGAAAAGCGCTGAAAAGCATTTGAAAAGCCTCTTTTTTCCTGCTTTTTCAACCTCATCTGTGCTGCGCAAAGCAGCTGAGATTGAAATAACAGGAAATAGAGAACAAGTAAGAGCCCGGGTGGGTGGGTGGGCCGATCAGCAGCAAACACAGAACCGGTTCGGTGTTTACTGCTCTTCAGAGCTACTGATTCTATAGAGACAAGCAGAACCGGTAGCATCCCACCCCTGATTCTCTCTTTATATTTGAAGAGTAAGTGAAACATGTTCAGATTGCTAACTGTTTCTAGACCTCTTACTCTCTTAGTAGCCCTCTTCTGAACTTGGCCCAATTTGTCCTTGTCCTTGTGGAATTGTGGCACACAGCTGGAAATAGGAGTTGACCTGCAGGATGGAACAATTGGTGCCTGTGATGCTGACCTTATGCTTCTATTAATGTATTTCAATATAGCATTTGCCTTTTTTAATACTTGCATCACAGTGCTGGTTCATGTTCAACATGGATATCTTGATTCCTCACAGTTGTTTTTTTCTGCCGAAAGTGTTGAATCATGGAAGGCGTTTTTCTGTGAGACTAAATTCAGCAAAGGCTTTTCAGGGGAAGGAGAGAATCAACAAACATATCATTGATATGATAGAATCTTTATAAATGCAATTATAAAGGTAGAATTCTGGAAATATTTCAGTGTTCGTACTGAAGGAGTTTAAAAAGCATCAGAAAAGCAAAACACATTAAGCATGCAGTCACTCAGAGGCTTTCGAAATTAGTTGAAGTATCTTGATAAATTATAAATTACAGAGTTCAAAACATGAGAAATGGTTCACATGTTCACGTTGCTTGCTTGCCAAACTATAGCATGAAAAATACCTTTTTTAAGGTAAATGTTTCAGGTCATTAGTCAATAATGTGCACACTTGCCTTTAGGGGTTTGAAGAGAAAATTAAATCAGCTGAGTTATTTCATTTACAAAGGCACCTGCTGTGCAAAAATAATTTTCATCAAAAATTTAATATTCCAAGAGGCTTGCCTTGCAGTCGCATTGTCTTGATATATCAAGATGATTTCAAAGTTCTATTATCGGTTACCATCTACGATGTGTTCCATTACTGTGCTAATAAAGGAGATTTGAGAAGAATTCAGATGTCTATAGGACCCTACATTGTGTTCAAATGCTGAAGTTAAATGCACAAGTTACTCAACATATATTATTAGTTTGTGTATTGTATTTGCTGCATATTAGTTGATAGATTATTGCAATACCTTGAATATCTCAGTTTTGGAAAATATTCTTAGCAGTACAAGAATACAGGTCCTAGAGAGAAACATAGTTTGGTATCTTCAGATTCTGATCAAAACATCTTCCTTTCAAAACATCTTAGAAATGATGCATCATTTCATTTTCCAATTGGAAAACTATATTTTGACCATTGTAGGGTTAATTTCCTGCAGGATAGTAGGTTCATAAATACTATTTTTCTACAGTACAGAAAGTAGTGATGACTATAATGGTCAGTTCCAAAACTGGTAAAGATTCAAGGGAGCATTATGTAAACAACCAATTGCAAGCTTCTTCATTATCTCTTCACTGGGTCGTAAGAAGGTATTAGGAGGGAAAAAGACCCAAACTCTCTTCTGAAATTTACATGGGGTTAAATAGGTTGTAAATGAGAAGTAGTTCATTTTCTAGAATTCTTTCTTCACAATAAATCTTTCTAAAAAGAATTCTGAGGGTTGTTCTTAGAAAAGAATCATTTTTGGTTTTAGGCAATTGCCAAAAAAAATTGACAATTGTAGGCTCAATATATAATAATGTATAATATATAATGTAGTATATAATAATGTAATATAGAGCCATAATTTAAATCTTCATTTTAAAAAAAATGATATGATTTTAGGATATTTATTTATTATTTATTTATTTTTCACAAACAGTACAACAATTTTATAGGTCTTGCATCACTCTTTGATTCTCAGTACCTTCCAGAAGGCTGTCAAGGTGGAGGCCAGCCTGATCTTGGGAGTTAGGGGAGTTATGATATTCTAAGCAGGAGCCTCCAAACTTAGCCACTTTAAGACTTATTGTCTTCAACTCCCAGAATTCTTCAGCCAGGCTATAAGCCTTAAAGTGGCCAAGTTTGAAGACCCCTGTTCTATAGGATGGGTGCAGCAGTAGAAAATGGGTCTTTTCTTGGATCCTGTCAAATGACATCCCAATTCCATCCCACAACAAGCCTTTTCTGATGAACCTAATGGAATGGGTAGATATCACTGGGGAGAAGTGGCCCTCAAGTGACCCAAATGCCACACAAAGCTAAAAAAACTTATCACCAGCACCTTGAATTGGAGCTAGAAGCAGAACAGAGATTAAATATGCTTAGATCTAGATGTGTGCATTACTGTCCACGCTACTGCATTTTGCACTCACCTGGCCTTCCAAGTTCCCATGTACAGTATGGGATGACCAGGATATAATTGGATGAACATACAGCCTCTTGATCAAGAATGGGCACAACTGGTGCACAATTTGAAGTTGAATAAAGGTCTTCCTAGCCACGACTGCCACCTGATCTTTGAACATGAGTCTGGGAAGACTCCCAAATTGTTAACTAAGTCTGCCTAGGGAATAGCAACCTAATAGAATCAAAGATGGTAAATTCCCAGACCCAGGTGGCCCCAGAACCCAAAAGACCTCAGTCTTGCCAGGATTGAGCCGACATCTGTTATTCCCCATCCAAAACCCTACAACCTCCAGATACTAAGACAGAACATTGACAAGCACTGCTTACTTCAAAATATTGATGATACTTCACCCAATGGCTATGGATGACTCACTCAACTGCTTCATGTAGTTAATGGATTCAAAGTTAAGTATTTAACTGAAGAATCAGCATGCTAACTTCGCATTCTGATTCTTCTATTCTCTATTCTTGCTGTAAAAACTTTCCTATTGCAATTCTGCATTTTATTGCTTCAGCATAGTTTATCTAAATATTTATTACTTTCACATAACCAGAACCCAAATGAAACATTTATTCTTATCTACAATATATATCTGGTATATGTTCTACAAATGTCTCACCTGTGCATTTGCTGAACACAGACATTATATGTGTAGTGTTAAAAATGCAGTTGCAAAGGTCAGAGAAAAAGAAATCCTAGGAATTAAGCCAAAAATGTTTCAGTGTGAACTCTGTATCTTACTACAAAATCTTTGGACTTACACTTCTACTCTCTGACATGATCAAACCTTAATAGGCACACACATTGGTTTTAAAGAGACATGTTTAAGGTCACTAGAAGTGAGAGAATCCTTCTGGCATCAAATATATATACCATATGTATATACCAATATATATATTTTTTCATAGACATGATATTTTAAAGTCAGTAGGTTTTTCAACTTCATGGGGTGTGTGGTGTGCGTGTGCGTGCATGTGCACGTGTGTGTTTGTGTGTGTGTGTGTGTTTCACCTTCACTCAGATCAATTTACAAAACTATATTCCTAATCAAGATTCACATAGCATTAGAGGAATATATAACTCAATAAAGTCAGAGTCATTTAGCAAATGCCATAGAGTTATGGAAAGAAAACTGCTGTTGCAAGTGAGTGGGGGGGAGGGAGGGAGAGAAAGAGAGAGAGCAAAAGAGAGAGAACGCAACAGAGGTAGGTATTTCTCTGTGTTGAAATAATCTCCCTGTAAGATGTGAGAAAATGTTTAAGAGAGGGGACTATTTTTGCTGTTGCCCTTTTCATTTTAAATAGTTTGTGAATAGATTACATCCCAATGGCTCATTAGGCACAGGCTATAAGGCTATTTTAATGACAAACAAATCCTCTCAATTTTCTACCTAATGCATTACAAAATGTAAACAAATACTTATTAAAATATATGCAGCAGTTGGTAATATTCATACTAACTTTTATTTTTTTCATAGAAAATTACTCCTTAGAAGGCACCAAACAACTCACAGAACAATTTCAGATCAAGTCCCTTCCTCCTCCACTATCAGTGTTAAAGTTGAATGTTCCAGATCTAAAATTCTGCTCATCATAGAAGGTGATGATATTGGCTGGTCTTGAATATTGCCAAGGAGAATTTGACTTTGCAAGTATCTGAATTAGAAACCACGAGGACATTCCCAATGGTAGGTTAAATAGGAAAAAAAAAACAAGATCCTGAAAGAAGGTAATGGAAAACTATTTTTACATTACTGCCAGGAAAACTATATTGTAAGAACATGTCGATGTGGACATTGGAGTGGAGTTTAACATACCATATTACAAAAAAATAGTATTCTTATCCCTTTTTGATAGAAAAATTTCAATAACTCTGAAAAAAATAAGTCCTATGTACTCCAAAATACTTTATCCCATCATTTCCCAAAGAAAAGAAGACAGGTGTGCAATTAACTGCCAATTTCTCACATTAATAATATCTCTAAGCTTCTTAGAATCCCTCCTGATTGAGATAAATCACATAAATCATACAAACAAATAAATGTTCACCTGGGAATGCTTAAATAGTTTAGATGGGTGGTTCAATTTTTTGTAATGTTATCATATATTATTTAGGACAGATATCAACAGCATACAACTACTGTACAATTCTGCAAGCAGGTTGCTTTCATTTTTTTCCCTCTGGGTGATTTAATGCAATACTACAAGGCCCATGGTACCAGTGGTGGGATTCAAAAACTTTTACCACCAGTTCCATGGGCGTGGCTTGGTGGGTGCACTTTGCACACGTGCACACACTTTACGTGCATGCACACACCAAAAATGCACTTTGTGCATGCGCAGAGGTGCTTGTGCAGGTGCAGAGGCATTCCAACTTATCTCCTGTAAGCCTGCACTCTCCCAGTCACTTCAGCATCTGCCGCACTGCACTCTTCTATGCCGCGCAGCTGCGCTTCAAAAGCAGAAGATAAAGGTGTGTATGGGAGCCCAGGCGGACGGGTGGGCCCAACAGCAGAGCATTGGAGAGAACCGATTCAGTGTCTGCTACTCATCTCTGCTACCGGCCCACAGAAACAGGCCAAACTGGTAGCATATCACCACTGCATGGTACACTGAAGCAGACATGAGGAGGAAGGACATATTAAGAAAGTGAATAAGGAAACCAAATTAACCAAAAAAAGTTTTATGCCTACAACTGTTATTTAATAAAGATTTTTAAGTTGCAAGTTACTGTGGAATTTTCCTTAAAAGTTGTCAATTATTGGAAGGAGGCCAGGATAAGAAATAGGTATGCAGGGTTTCCAAGATATTGTTTATTGTAGTAAATAAACAGACTATCAAAATCTTGAAAGTCTGTCCAAATTTTGTTCTGCCTCATTTTATACTAAACAAAATCAAGGTAAGATTATTTTGAGCATATTCTTATGTTTCTCACTATCTCAAGACTATCATCTCCCTTAATGGCTTCCTTGTTCCTTCCCTATCTCCAAGGTCAGCTCTACATTACCGCATAAAAATGATCTATAGAAAACCCACAATACTTATTGGGAAGAGTTGGGGAGTGAATGCTGGGATGGGATGAGATGGGATGGAGTTATAAATATTGAGGCTACCCTCATGACTGTGGCCTCAAATTCCCAGCTCAGCAGCCCAAGCAACCTTCACAATTAGAGCACTGCCCAACTCACTTTTGTGGGTTTCATCTCATCAAAAATAATTGAATATTTTAAAAGTATGGTGACAATGTCAAGGAAGAGGACAATCTAAAAATATTTTGAATTGCTACAATGTTAAAGAAAAAGATGTACAGGTTTGACCAAATCTATTCTGATATTCTGATCCTTTTAAAGGATATTTTGGAATTAGATTAATATTTTCAGCTATATCAGAAACAAGAGCAAATTAGTCAACACTTCCATAGTTCATACATAGACTTATACACCCATAGAAACATAAAAACAGAAGTATTTTTAAAATTTATTTAATGCAAGCAAAAGAATAAGGAACTGAAGACAAAAATTAACTGCAATAATTAATTGTAATTAATTGATTAATTAACTGATAGAAAGCTGAAAATATTAATCTAATTTCAAAATATCCTTTAAACTGCAAACTTGATTATCTGTCTATAAATGAGATAGGGAAACAGCAAATTGGAAGAGATACAAAATTACCTCAGATTAAGACAGCATTACTAAAGAAAAACAAAGAATTTCTCACCTAAATAAAGTGTATTTTTTCTCATAATATTATTCAATTGGTTCTTGATCTCCCAGGACTGTTGGGAGCAATTGAATTCCTTGGCCCACTTGCTTGAAATCTGTTTTCTTTAGTTTGCTTCTCACAAGGTTTCTAACCAAGATTCACTGAGAACTTCTTTTCCATTCCTTAAAAATAGGACTAGGCATTATGATACTACACATAACTTTGGCTTTGGCAATATATCCTTTAGTGTCCAAAAAGGTGCTTTTTCAAGAGGCAACTGGGCTTTCTTTTTTTTCCTTTTTTTTTGAAAGTTTTATTTGGGTTTTAACAAAAACAAAATACAAATAAAACATCTTTTTTGAAAATAGCATGGTCCCAGGTTATCACTTCTTCATACAGACACCAAACTCAATTTTATGCTCATTTTTATATTCTATTCCATATCTTATTACCGTTTTATATTTTCTACATAGTTTTTCCCCTCTTTTAATTTTCTCAACTTTATTTTAATTATCTCATCTCAATCAAATCATTATATTTATACTTTTGTCTGACCTGTTTCAATTTCATATTATCTTTTCTTATTAAACAATTTTTTCCCTGTAGTTACCAATTGGAGTATGACACCTTTATATCTTTTAAGTTTATCCATTCAAACTCTTATTTAAGCTTCAATGTATACCTTTAAGATTCTAGCATTCAATATAATACATAACTTCCAATCGAATTCTGCTTGGTACATTCTTAAAATACACACTATATCCTTAAAAAGAAAAAATTATATATATATATATATATATATGTGTGTGTGTGTGTGTGTGTGTGTGTGTGTGTGTGTGTGTTTTCTGAGGTTCTCGCGGGTATTTGTATGTGGATCTTTGGTTGTTCGGGTTTTCTCCCGCGTAAGATTCGAAGTATCTAGGCAACGTTTCGATGAAGTCTCATTCATCATCTTCAGGCTTCTGTCTCCGGCTCTGTGCTTCTCAGAGTAATGTGAGATTGCAGCTGCTTCCTCCTTTTAACTGCCAGTGGGGGTGGGACTTGATTGGGTGGGGGCTTGGCTGTGTTCTGATTGGGTGGGGGTGTGTTCTCATTGGTAGGGGGTTTGGCTGTGTTCTGATTGGTTGGGGGGTTAGCCGTGTTCTGATTGGTTGGAGGCGTGTTCTGTTCAGGTGGGGGCTTGGTTGTGCTCAGGTTAGTCTTAGTTGCTGGGGGATTTGAGCTGGTGAGTTGTGATCTTGCTGTTTGGCTTCGAGTTCGTGGTCCTTCTGCATCTTCATAGTGGGTGTCGGTTTGCTTCATGTATGGCTCGGAGGGGTTTGAAGTGGGTAGTGATGCAGCTGCCATGCAGCTTCTGGTCCATGGTCGTGTCTCATCTTCTGAGTGGGTGGGAGTCTGTTTTCTACATGGAAGTGTGGTGGTGGCATCTTGTGTGGCTCTCATGGGTGTGGGTCTGGTGTCCTTCTTCATGTTAGGTACTGGTGGTGTGAGAGTGCATGTAGATAGCGGTTAGTATGTGTTTTCTTCTGGTAGATGGTGTGTCCTAGGGAGCCATTGGATCTTTTGTATACCAAGACATCTAGGAAGGGAAGTTGGTTGTTGGCTTCTGTTTCCATGGTGAATTGTATTTTGGGGTGTAGGCTGTTGAGGTGTGTGAGGAAGTTGAACAACTTACAACACATACTAACCGCTATCTACATGCACTCTCACACCACCACCCAGCACAGATCAATTCCGTAGCCAAGACACTCATCTCCAGAACAAAATGCTTAGCCGATGAACAACACCAAAAAACCGAACTACACACTCTCACCAACGTACTTGCAGCCAATGGATTCCAAAGAAAGAAGATTACCCACCTAATCCAAAAAGAAACCCCAACCAAAATCCAAGACAGAGAACAAGAAAACGGCAAAGCCCTCCTCCCATATATAAAAGGCACTACAGACAAAATTAGCAAGATCCTCCAAAAACACAACATCAAAACAGCATTCTGCACAAACAGAAAAATATCCACCATCCTAAGAAACCCCAAAGACAAAATCGAATTAGAAAACCAAGGAGTATATGAAATCCCCTGCACTGCCTGCCCTACCACATACATTGGACAAACTAACAGAAGAATAAGTGCATGCATTGAAGAACATAAGAACTCAATCAAAAAAGAAGAAACGACCTCTTCCCTGGTCCAACACCTCAAAGCCACAGGACATGAAATTGATTTTAAAAATACCAGAACTATCGCCAAAACCGAACACTTCAACAGCAGAATAATCAGAGAAGCCATAGAGATAGAAAAATGCCCACACAGCATGAACAAACGAGATGACACCTCCGCCTTCCAGCCATTTGGAAACCCGCCCTCATGAACAGACGAGTACCTAACATGAAGAAGGACACCAGACCCACACCCATGAGAGCCACACAAGATGCCACCACCACACTTCCATGTAGAAAACAGACTCCCACCCACTCAGAAGATGAGACACGACCATGGACCAGAAGCTGCACGGCAGCTGCATCACTACCCACTTCAAACCCCTCCGAGCCATACATGAAGCAAACCGACACCCACTATGAAGATGCAGAAGGACCACGAACTCGAAGCCAAACAGCAAGATCACAACTCACCAGCTCAAATCCCCAGCAACTAAGACTAACCTGAGCACAACCAAGCCCCCACCTGAACAGAACACGCCTCCAACCAATCAGAACACGGCTAACCCCCAACCAATCAGAACACAGCCAAACCCCTACCAATGAGAACACACCCCACCCAATCAGAACACAGCCAAGCCCCCACCCAATCAAGTCCCACCCCACTGGCAGTTAAAAGGAGGAAGCAGCTGCAATCTCACATTACTCTGAGAAGCACAGAGCCGGAGACAGAAGCCTGAAGATGATGAATGAGACTTCATCGAAACGTTGCCTAGATACTTCGAATCTTACGCGGGAGAAAACCCGAACAACCAAAGATCCATATATATATATATATGTGTGTGTGTGTGTGTGTGTGTGTGTGTGTATCTTTGGTTGTTCGGGTTTTCTCCGCGTAAGATTGAGTATCTAGGCAACGTTTCGATGAAGTCTCATTCATCATCTTCAGGCTTCTGTCTTCGGCTCTTGCTTCTCAGAGTGATGTGAGATTGCAGCTGCTTCTTCCTTTTAATCAAGTCCCACCCCCACTAGCAGTTAAAAGGAAGAAGCAGCTGCAATCTCACATCACTCTGAGAAGCAAGAGCCGAAGACAGAAGCCTGAAGATGATGAATGAGACTTCATTGAAATGTTGCCTAGATACTTCGAATCTTATGTGGGAGAAAACCCGAACAACCAAAGATCCACATACAAATACGCGTGAGAACCTCAGAAAACAAATATATATATATTTGTTTTCTTAAGTTTTCGCGGGTACTTACATGTATGGCATTCAGCTTTGTTCGTGTATTTTCCCACGTCATTGTAGTTGTGCTTTTAAAGTTGTAGCAACGTTTTGGCAGAATCTCATCTGCCATCATCAGGCTTCTTTTCAATCAAATATCATACTTCCTTGGGAACACTTATAAATTTTCCATAGTTAATTCTTTTTTTTACATATTTCTAACTTATATTTTTATAAATCATTACTAATAATTAAAAATGTTCCCATTTAATTTTCTCAATCATTTTAATTCATTTATTTATTACCAAACATTCAACTACATTACAGTAAATATTTTATCCATCATTTTAATTATATTTTCTAAAATTATTTCTGTTTATAATATAACAATGCTATCTTTTGTACTTTTGCAGAATCCCTTTTGCAATTAAATTTTCACCCATTATCTCTAAACAAGCTTATGGTTACAATCCTTATATCTTTTCCCTGTTTCTCCATTTCTTGTTTCTGTCTTTTACAATTTCTTTTCCTTGCCTTCTTCCCCCTCTTCTTCTCCCTCCCCTTTTTACCCCCTCGTCTCTCTACTTCTAACTCTCTTATCTGTAATCCCCTCTTCTGTTGCTTTCTAATATACTTATCTTTCAAATTCTTCTTCTTCTTTTTGGTTGTTTTTTCTAGTCTTAAACCTTTCACTCTCTTTCCCCCTTTTCTTTTTTCCCCCCACTTAAAATTATTTGATCATTAAAGATGGCTTCTTCTTTGTCCCAATCTTCTTGTTCTGCAAGCGTTTCTTGTTGTTTCTCATAGTTCCAGATCTCCATTTCTAAGAATTGAAATACGAAGCCAAAAGAACCTCTCCCTTCTTGTGCATCTTCTTTACATTTTTTAAGTTCCATTTTCAGTTCTTCCAAGAGTGATACCATTTTAAAGACTTTTAAACAACCACCTGGTTAATTTTAGTCATCCAGATGCAAAAACCAAAAATCACCAAGTAATCCAAATAATCCAAGGCTGTTTCTTTCGGCTTCTTTTTTCCACTTTCTCTTCCTGGGGTTCTATTATTTTGTTACCAAATTTCAATTAAGATGTATCTTACAATTTCACTGTAAGTTCCTTTTAGTTACAGTTCCATTCCTTAGTTCCATTCAGTCTCCTCCATTTTTCCAGATCCTGCCCTTTTATTTTATTTTTTTCTCCTTTCCTGCTTTTACAAAGTTTTAAATATCCAGAAATCTTTATTATCCCTTTGACTTTTATTTTCAGCTTAGATGCCTATTAATGTCAAAGTGGATTTTTTTTCAATTTCTTGCTTAAGTCTCTTAGCTGTCAGTGTAAGGAAGGGAAGGAAAAAAAAACCTAATTCTTTCCCTTCTCTCTCTCTCCTTCGCAGCTTCAAATCTTCTTTGGGAACAATGTTATTAAATTTAAATTCCAGGGTACCTTAGTTGTTGCTTTTGCTGTTTCACCTGGTCAACCAAAACTTTCTCTTCTTATCTTCCTCCTACACATTCTTTTCTGGTCGAGTTCTTCTTTGTGGTGGCCATTTCTGACCACCGCTACAACCGCCTTCAGGAAAGGGAGTAATGGCCATCTGGGGAGGAGATATGCAGCTCTCCTCAACCCTGCAGGCAGTCTCCCCCTTCTTTACCACCTCTACGGGGTGGCTTAGCCTGAAAACCAGCCAGCTCGGGGCGCTCCAGCTGCAAGCACGGATCGAAGCCTTGCAGAGACAAGGTTTCGGTCTGTCACCGAAGAAGCTCAAACCGGAAGTCTCTAGGCAACTGGGCTTTCTTGTTTTTCTTCTTCAGCTCTTCTTGGCTGAGAAGCAAAATATTTTCAAAAAAAAAAAAAAAAACCAAGAAAGTCCAGTTGCCTCTTGAAAAAGGCACTTTTGAGACAACAATGACAAGGGATGATTAAGAATCTCCATAGATATATCCTTTGCTGCTTACCATATGCATTGCTCAACCTAACTTTTTAATTTAATTTGATATTTTTTCATATTCCTGATGCATATATATGTATGTGTATTTTAAAGAGCTATGTAAAAATCCTTGGTTGGAAGTCTCCATAGCCTATATATCTTTTAAAGTAAAGCACTATTTTCAAATATTTTCCTAGCAAGTGTTTTATTTTTCCAAAACATTTTTAATCAATAAAAAATGATAAATAGTAAGATTCTGGGGCTTTGTTTGAAAGTGCTCAGGAAAATGAAAAGGACAAAGGCAATGGTGGGGAGGGGGGAAGAAGGGTGACAGATAGCCATGTCACACTTTCTTTTCCCTAAATGTGCATTATGTTTCTTTCATGTCTCCCATGGCAGCCATTCTTGAATAGGCAGCCCTATGGCAACCATTTTCTGGCAGTGCTTACACCATAAAATTCTAAATATGACACTGTCTCAAAAGCATGTGGGAGACAGGAGCTAATATTGTAGAGAGAAGCGTATGAAAGCAGAAGAAGATCTAAATCCAATTGCAAAAGACAGTATCATTCAAAAAGCAAAAGAAATAAAGTCACCTTGGTGTGTATTGTATTTGCAGCTGTGCCTTTTTTCTGTAACAGATTTTGTTTAAGTGACTTCAAACACTGTCAGAATGGCAATAAAGAATTGGAAAGCAATAAGATTCTAATCAGCACTTCAAATGCCCATGGAAAGAGTCCATTGGCTTGGAGATTTCTGCACAAGTTAACGGTTTTACATTAAAGTCACCAGAGAGCAATTGAGAAGAACTATGGGGAACCTTCATATATTTTTACTGTTCAATTGTCTAAGGACAAAAATCTAATTATAGTGCTAAATTCCATCCCCAATGGGCTGTGAATAATTCTTCAAACTTATTGTAAAACAATGAAAAGTCTTCCAGACTCTTGGAGGATTAACAGCTTGATTGTAGCATAAATTTAGACCATAGTAAATCTCATAATCTTTAAGGTATCTTAACACTCATAGATTTGTGCTACAAAAGTCGAAGAAAGCCATTGCTATAACATTTGATAGGGATATTAGACCATATTAAACATTGTTATAGGCTACTGCTCAGTCAGTGGAAATCCTTTTTGATCTTTTCCCATTCCAACTCATTGTGCTCCAAATCTATTCTGGAGAACCCCCAGTTTTCTTCAGTAGATTTGGAATTGATGCAGAGAGCAAAGCTGAATCTTTCAATAGAAGCCTACATAAAGAATAGGCTTTATTAAGCAGATGGATACGATTTCATTATTGGAAGGACTCTATCATTGGTGTGATCACCGAAACAATTCTTGATCAACAGGATTGTCAAAAGCTTTTAATTCTAGAGCTTCAAATGTCACTTCCAGATTGGGTGCCTGCTTCCAAATATCAGTTGGAAATATCACTTGTGGGGGAAGGATATGTCTCCATCTCCTAGTTGTGAGTAGCCCAAACAGCTGGCCACTGTTCTTCATAAATGATAGGTTACGATGGGACTTAGTCTGATCCAGCATTTTATGTTCTTGAGAGATGTAACTTTTAAAAATTCTTATCAGATTACTGCAAGTGGTGATTTAAGAATGTACTCACTAGAACAGGGATGTCAAACTCACGGCCGGCAGGCCAGATGTGTTACGTGCTGATCCCATCCCCGCCCAGTTTAGCAAAGGGGGGGAAGTCATGTGATACAACCGTGATGATGCGAGTTTGACACCCCTGCACTAGAAGCACCTCTAGAACATGTATTCTAATCACCTGGTTTATAGCTTGTAATAGCCTGGTTTCATGTGTCGTTGGAACTAGTTGATATTCAGAAATAAAACTTATCTGAATATTTTCTGCATCCACTAAAGGGGGAAAATAACTTACCTAAACAAATATATTATTCCATTTTTTATGCTTCATTCTTCTTTTATGAAACATGGGAGGATTTTCAAGGCCTTTTCAACAGAGAGTACTGAATTTTAATAAAATGAATAAATAATAAAATAAGCATAGAATGCTTTCTCCCTCCCTTTCTCTCTCCTCCTCTCTCATTTATTTTTTAAGAAGACTGTGTTACTACCAATATTGGAAATAAAATTTCATATTTTGAAATCAATGGACAAACTGTTGCTTACTGCGTAATCCTTTGAAACTTGCAGTTCTCTAAAAGTTGTGCTGAAGTTCTTTAATTTTAAAAAATGCATACAAAATCTGTATGTAATAAGGGAATAATAGAACCTGAACAATGCATATTAAATTTAAATTAAAATACTTCAAAATGCATCCTATTAGATAAATTGCTTATAAATGGCATATTATACAAAATTCATATTAAAAGTCTATATTAAAAGAAACACACTTAACATTTGAATTTTTGAATCAGCTTTAGAGAAAGCACCTCAGAAAAAAGTAGAATTAGAGCAACAGAAATAGATGAGTAAAATGATCTGCTATTGAAGTTCCATTATTGCTTAAAGCACGGCAAGCTGTCTACTTTAAGAGAGATGGTGAGAGAAATATTTTATCTTATATGCTTCAAAATGAAAAGAAACTTATCTTCTTTCCAAAGTGTGACAAATCTAAAGAAGGATGAGGAGGAGAAGTAGAAGTGGGCAGGGAAGGAGGAGGAGGAGGAGGGCAAAATCACCATCAGTCAATTGTAAGCAGCAGATTTATTTGGATTGGCTTATATCCTGAAATAATACTTTAGTAGCATTACTAAAAAGGAATGCGGTGGCTCAGTGGCTAAGACACTGAGCTTGTTGATCAGAAAGGTCGGCAGTTCGGCAGTTCAAATCCCTAGCACCTTTTAACTGAGTGAATTCCCATTACTTGTTCCAGCTTCTACTAATCTAGCAGTTCAAAAGCATGTAGAAAAATAGGGTCCACTTTGGTGGGAAGGTAACAGCATTTCATGCGCCTTCTACATTTAGTCATGACGGCCACATGACCACAGAGATGCCTTCAGACAGTGCTGGCTCTTCAGTTTTGTAATGGAGATGAGCACTGCCCCCTAGAGCCGTAAATGACTAGCATGTATGTGCGAGAGGAACCTTTACCTTTACCTTTTAGCATTATTAAACAACAACTGCTACAACAAGTCCTTGGAAAGGACTTGAGAAGTGGAAAAAATGCCAGATCCAGTCTAAACAACTAGTCAATTGTCAGGCACAAAGAATCAGGATCATCCATTAGGTTATAGCAGAGAAGATATATGCAAGCTTATACACAAGAATCTAGTCAACTAGAGTTCAACATTAAATTGGTGCAAGATAAGAGTCAACAGAATTCAGGAGGAGTTAGACTTGGACCTTGTTTGGCAATGTGGATGACTCTAAACTGATGATGTGCTTATCTCTGCCCCCAGGTTTGTCTGCTTTTGTCCTATATCAATTATTCAAGTAAAAATTTATTAAATTTGTATGCTACACAGCTCTCAACAACTCAATAATAAAAAAAAATACTACAATAAAATTATTAGCAGATAAAAGATGGCAAGCATGATTAAGCAGGTGATCTCCCTCTCTGTCCCCATATACTCACAAATTCATTTTTGTTTGATATCAGTCAGCCTCTAACAATTGTTCTACTTATTCCAGTTACTGATAGGAGAGAGCAAGATATGTCATTCAGTCATTACACTCTCCCAAGCTGTTTTGGCTGCATTAATTTCCTCAACTATTCCCATACAAAAGGGGAAGTGGTGTGAAATTAAATCACATTCTTTTATTAGTCATATAGAATGTATTAACAGAAAAGATCTAAATTTACTGAGATACATGCTCATGTTGCCAGAATAAACTTAGTCTAACATTGGAAGAAAGATACAACACAACTGATTAGGAACTTAACTTGGAGAATACATAACAATGACAAAACAGCATATATCCATATGAGAAATTTAACCAAATTCAAGCAAGGATGGTTTGCATATACATGATACATCATACCGTAAGGCATACATGTACACTTATAGTATGGTTTGTTGGCTATGTGTGTATGTGTGTGTGTGTGTAAATGTTTATAAATGGTTCAAATTGATCAGAACTACATAAAAAAGGAAAAATTAGAAATCAAATACTTACCTCCTCTTCCAAGCAGCTTTTTCTCTTTTTCATTTTTTTTAAATGTTTATAAATAAAAATAAATAATACAATGGGGATTTTAGTATCAAGCATTAAACTGAAGATATAATATTTTTAAATATATTATAAGGTAATTTAATGCATCTTTTCAACTGCCTACCAATATTACAATCAGCTTCAATTGTATACTTCAAACATAATATACCTTATGTTTATTAACATTTCAGCAATTATATGCAGCATTCCTTAAAAAAAATCTTTTTTCTACTTATTCTTAAAAGTTCAACTTATCCAAGCCATCATAGGCTTAACAATTTCTATTTTACATTGTATAAATGCCACGGTGCCCTGCTAATATCTATATTAAAATATTAAAAATATTTGAATCTTATAATGAAGCAAAATCACTGCCTGGTGGGAAAAAAGGGAAAATAAATACAGTATATTCCCACACAATCCTTTCTATCTATGCATGAAATAGAGCAATCACACTATGGGGATGAGTTGTTGAAGCTTGTCTTCTTGAGCCCCAAGGCCAGGAACACAGATGAAGCAAGAATTCCCACCAAGGAGAATGTTGCTTGCCCACCTCAGTGTTTCAAATAGGAAGATCACATTTCTATCAATTTAAGATATATTGTAGCTGAACTACACATAAATCAACTCAATTGCTAAACTCAGTTGCTAAACACAGACAACATTAGAGGGCATTGTACTGAACATGATTTTGGAAAAAACATAAAAGAAACACTGGTACAGAAAACAGATCTGAACTCTGCCTAGGTGCAAATCTCTCTCTCTCTCTCTCTCTCTCTCTCTCTCTCTCTGTCTCTCTCTCTCTCTCTCTCTCTCTCCCTCCCTCCCTCCCTACTTTGTTGCTATCTGAACTACACCACTGTGTTCATTCATTTTATTGCCAACCTATATTTTACCATCAGTTTTTCCAAACATCAAGTTGAGCTGCTTAGGGGCTTAATTTTTATCCTTTGCACATAAATTTCTTAACAATCCCTTGTACCCTGCACACAAGCAATAGTTCTTACAAGTTTGAGCAAAGCTGATTTATCTGCCTCTATTGTAAATCTTACTTGTTTTGTAATTGAGTTTCTGAGTTTCTAACATTTTGCACAGCCTGAAAATTAAGGCACTGTGCTTACCTCACTGTTAGAAGGGTAATATGAGAAGACCTGAACAGCATGGTGAGGGCGGGGGACATGAAATGAAAAACTGATGAAACCACCTGCACTAAATTCTATCCAAAGTTTATAGGCTATCCATGATTTTGGTTTATTGTGCTGCTCTTTCACATCTTTCATTGTCCTGCTCAGATCTTAACACTTTACAAAAGGTAAAAGAATATTGTCCATTCCCTACAGAAGATAGCTTCATCCATTTGGATAGTTTTGGAATCTTCAAATTAATAGCATTTTTTTTAACAAAAGGGTGCTTCTCCTTGTGTCTATTTAAAGAGTAGATGGTATAACAATGGACTTTGTTAAAGAATTTAATTTGGTCTCTATTATGCTCAGATCTGTCTAACTATCAACAAAGTTCTAACAAAGCTCCAGTGAGTTTCTTCTAAAGAAAAACAACCCTAAATATATTGGATACATCTTGCCCATCCATCAAATTGTTCCTTCATGGAATAGAACAAAAGAGATGCCATATTTGGTCTCCTACTTTCCATGTTTCTACTACTATTATGTACACAAAAGGGTTAAAGCTGAAGAAACCAAAGGCTAGTCCATATACTAATCACCCTCAGTATTATTTCTAGTGGCTCTGGAAAGTGCAGCACATTTAAATATAAAGAATGATATTATGAATTCTTCCCTACTCTTTGTGTCTCTCTTCTTTGTTTGCCTGCATTTGTCCCAGTTTTGCCTGTAAACTCTTTTACATTTTACTAATATTTTTAAATAACATTCAGGCTATAGTTTACTAGCTGAGTTGAGTGGCATGTGTGCTTGCTCTGTTCTGGACATAGCAATTGACTGGAAGTGGACTGGGGACAAAGAAAATTGGAAATTACCCAGAGGAATATCCCAACACAAAGTGCTTCCTTGAAATATCTTATCATCTAGTGAATGGGATGAGTATAATAATAGCATTGAATTAAAAAATAACGCTGATAGGTTTCGCTTAATTTAATCCACATGATATTTTAAAAGCCTTCCTTCTTACATGAAATAAAGAAAACATTGTTAATAATCATTGCAGTGTAAATTACATTTTACAGTGTAAAACAGATACACTGTATTGGATTCCTGTCTTGAAATAATGGTAGATAAAGAAATGGGACTCTGATCTCAGTGTTTTTTTTAAAAGATCAAGTATTAAAACTCTAAGTTCCTCTTTTGAAAGAAGTTTTCATCTTAAACCATAAGAGATAGCTAGCAGATACTATCAAAGTATCTAGCAAATGCTTCTGGATTATAGTTTTCATTCACTAAAACATTTTAGTTGACAACAAGCAATATTATTTTGCAGTAATGTTTTGAATTTGTCCCTTGGGTCACAAATTTTTAGGTGCTATCAGTTGATAAATCAGAAATGGTGATTTATTATTATTATTATTATTATTATTATTATTATTATTATTATTATTATTATTATTATTATTATTATTATTATTACCCTGGAAACTTCTAAAAGGATACAACCATGAAAGTCTTATTACAGTGTTAACATACAGTTACTGCCAAGGTGCTTCATTCCATGGAGGCAAAACAGTGGCAAATTCCATTAAGAAGGGACAATTTTTATTTTTATAGTTTTTGGCTCTGTGGTCAGATAATTCTAATCTCAGACCTGCCATTTTGAAAGATGATCACACTTATTTGCTCTCTGGCTTCTAACCACACAGTGAGAGGTGCATAGAGATACACAGATATCCACCTATATTGCCCTCAATGGTCTCAGTAGGTCCTGTTTGCTCCTAAGAAAGCCCCAATGGCCATTAGCACCCAAAAATAGATTACAGTGTAGGCAAAATGGGGTGGGTATTGCCCTGACTTTTAAAATATAACATTTGTAGACATATCTGGTTGGACAAAAGTAGCAGAGGATGTGATACTTTTAGTTGGTTAGCCCAAGCAACACACAGTGGCAGAACTCAACCCTCCCAGTTTAAATTGATCTTCTGGGCTAGTACACTTTTTGGGGAGCATTTATACTCACCTATAATTAGTCAAGCCTGAACCATTATATGCTAAAGACAGCAACTAGCGATTGTTTATCTTACTCACAAGGGAACACTAAGGGGCAAGATAATTTAAAAACAAGTTTAACTATGTCTACCTAAAAATGTGTACAGTATACCAAACAGATCTATTGCTCTTTCAGAAAATCGCTAAACCTATATGTATTAGAAGGGAACCTAAATGGTGTTTTCTGAAGCACCAGTACAGCATTATGTGGGAGATATTTCTGCAGATACTAGGTGTATAATCTCATTGCATGCCCAGAACAACCTACATCAATGGGAGTTGAGCAGATTTAGCCCTTGTCATCTTCATCATCAAGTTATAGAGTTATAGATTGTTGATATGGAAGACCTGAATTGGAAGAAGACCAGTTTATTCCTAGAACAGCTGAAGATAAATTTAGATTGTTCCATTTCAGGTTGGGCTTGAATTAAAGGACATGAGTGCAAAGCAACTTTAGTTAGTAGGATATAAGGATGAGTCCTGTGGCTTGGCTAAAACATGATTTACCAGATTGCCAAAAAAAAAAAAAACCCACTTCACTCTTAGAATTAATATTTTAAAATGTTATGTATGCTACTATTCAAAGAAAAAGATTTTGCTTAGAAACAAGTTTGAAGTCACAGCCTAAAAATTTCATCCAAAGACAACTGCTGAAATACAATCATACAAATAGTAAGAATAAAAAAGAAGTCTTAGTAAAACAGAAGGAACAAAATTAATTAAAAGGTTCCATTTCAGCATAATAGAGTTATTAAAATATTAAGATATTCAACAGCCTGAGAGAATAAAATTGTCTTTGCCTGGCACTAAAACTGCAATAAAATATATTTATTAATGGCCTGCTCAAGGGCAAACAACACACCTTAGTGTAGAAAAGAACCCATAGTGGGGCTTCAGATGCTAGTTTCTGGAATGAATAAGACTTCAGGTAAGAGCTGTTCTTTCAGATACAATAAACTCAAGCTGAAAGTTTGATTTGGTAGATTAAACATCAGAAATGAGCTGAGACTCTGAAAATGAGAGGTTGCCTAGAAAACCCACTTCCAGTCTCTATTTTTTCCTGAGATAGATAGATAGATAAATAGATAGATAGATAGATAGATAGATAGATAGATAGATAGATAGATAGATAGACGGACAGACAGACAGACAGATAGATAATGGTAGGTGGGTAGGTAAGTAGGTAGATAATTAACTAGATGATAATAAAGATGAAAATGGATGATGAAGAAAAGGATAGATAAACATCAGAAATACACTGAGACTCTGAAGATGATAGCATGTCTATCTTCCAGTCTCTATTTTATCTAAGATAGACGATGAATAAACAGACAGACAAATAATAGGTGTGTGTGAGAGAGAGAGAGAGAGAGTGAGTGAATGAGCGAGAGAGAGAGAGACAGACAGAAAGACAGACAGACAGACAGACAGACAGATAGACAGAGGTCTAGAATAGACAGTGTAGATGTATTTCAATGTAAGAACTCTCTTATCCTTCCCTTTCACTTTCATCAAGGAAACAAACTTGCTTTGGAGCAGGTTTTAGATCATGAGTAGGAAGATAAATATTGTTTCCTTGTTGCCTGTCTTTTCCAGAACCTCCTCCACTAAAGTCCTAGCCAAATTCATATGTAAATCTTCCCTGTTTGATCCTTATTTGTTTGTGCAAACTGCAAGCTTCCCAAAGCTCTTCCAAATTAGTCTAGACAATTAGATCAGATGGACAATAAGAAAATGAAAACAGGGGAGAGAATCCCCCTCAACTCCCTCACCAAACTTCTCTTCACTCATTAGTCTACATAAAGCAAATTGGAGATGATAGATTCTTCTACTAATTTGGGAGTGGGAGGGAGAGTGAAATTCCAGATTGCCTACCATAGCATTTATAAATAACTGAACAGGAGCAGAGGAGATATTTAGATGTTGATGTTCTTCCCAACTATTGGCCATTTGGTTAAGGCATCAGACTAGAAACATGAGACTCTGAGTTCAAATTCTACATTAGCCATGAAAGCTGGCTGGATGACTTTGGACAAATCACACTCTTTCAGCCCAACTCACCTCACAGGGTTGCTGTTGTGGGGAAAATAGGAGGAGAAAGGTGTGTTGGGTATGTTCACCACCTTGAATTATTTGTGAAAATAATTAAACTGGGATATAAATAAAATAAATATTTCAATTAAATCAGATGATTTTTCTCTTCTAATCATTTTTTTTTTGGCTCAATACTTCACCTGTACCAAACAATTGCCGAAGTAATCCCTCAAAATGTATTTGTCAACTGTACTGAGTATAATTTCCCCTTCTCTTTATGCATTTTCACATTATTTTTACTGTTATGTCTTTTTCATTTTTGTTGCATATACTTTCAAATCAATTTCAGTATAGAACTTTGACATTTTAAAGACAATTTGAATAAGTGAGTGGTTCTTTGAGTAGAAAAGGTGCATGATTTTGCTGAATCTTGTTCTTTCTGTAGCCTGGTGTGTGTATGTGTGTGTGTGTGTGTGTGTGTGTGTGTGTGTATTTTCCTGACATAACTTACATAGAACAGGGAGCATTTTGGCACAAATAAAAAATGGATCTCATATCTACATTCTATTAAAAGATATAATCATAAACAAAGTATTTGAACTATAATAGCATCTTCAAAAAAACATTGAGTGTTGTAAAAACAAAGAATAAGCAATAAATGTGCACAATTAAAATCTAATTCTACATGCAATTTTTATATAAAAGAACAACCACGGCACAATATTCTATCACTCGGAATACAACAAGAAACAATTACTTTCTGATGTAACATTGTGCTCACATTGCCAAAAGCAACATTCAATAATCAACACCAGCATATGAAGTAAAATTTCAAGATTGCATTAGATTCATAAACCCCAAATGCCTGAAACCAGAACACTTTTTATGGGTACTCCAACAATGAAGTGTGGTTATTCACATGCCTGCCACTAATGGAAATAAATTTTCTGCAATAAGCAGATTGAACAATCCAAACCCCCGCCAGTAACAAATTAGCAGGGTAGAAGAGAGAAAGAAGCACATAACCTATCTTTCTCTATTTGAAATCTTTTCCATTTGCAGGTAATCAGTGTGTTATTGGGAAGTTGGGACAGAAATCCAGAACTCAGTCTGTAGAATTAAGCCAAGTCTTCTTTAAGTTAAACTCATCCCCACATCCCTATTAGTTAATTTCAGGACATAATTTCCAAATATCCTAGAGTTGTGTGTACTGTGAAAAGTGTAGTAACAACTTTTGATCTTTGGAGAAAATGTGCAGTTCCTAGAGATTAGTAAATCAATGGATGATAGATACCAGAAGGAGATTTCTGGGATTAATATAATTCTGTCCAAGTCATAATTTCTTAAGTATAATCATGTTTGTTTCCTAGATATAAAACTTGACATATCCATTTTGGGTGGCAGAGTAAAAAAGGCATTCAAAAGTAGTCAACTGATCATAGAAATGGTGGCATCCCAGCAATACATAGGATCTGTAATCTGTTAAACTTTGATAGAAGGATTTAAATCTAGTGCCATGTATGAAGAGAACTTCCCTTCAGCCCCTCACTCATAGATTCACTATTATAGCCAGTATGTCAACATGAAAAAAGTAGCCCATCAGGTAGTTGCCCAGCTATTCCAACCAATAACCAAACCTGATTCTACATATTGGCTTAGATAAGAAATGAACCCATTTCAGAATAATCCCAGCAGTCACTAAGTTTGTACATGGCAATCATGTTCTTACCAGCAGCCTTCAGCCCAGATGGAAAATGAAAGGACCACTCACTATATCATGTTAGTGGCCATGTTCAGTGGTAAATTAGGATAATTATTGCCCAATTGCAAAAATTGCTACTATACAACAGCAAAAGAATAGAGAAACCTCCAACTTTTTCCTTTCATCCAGATATTCTCAGTTCAAATGTGATAGAAAAGTTACTTTACTGTATTTTTTTATTTTTTTATTTTTATTTTATTTGTCAATTGCTTACAAGATAATAGGTATAAGTAGAAACATAGTTATGAATACATGGATACATATAAGTTGGTGCGCTTATGCATGGCCCCTACGGACCTCTTAGGAAAGGGCTGAGGTCAATAGTAGACAGTCTAAGGTTAAAGTTTTTGGGGTTTGGGGAAAAAACCCACAGAGTCAGGTAGAGTATTCCAGACATTGATCACTCTGTTGCTGAAGTCGTATTTCCTGCAATTAAGTTTGGTACGATTAACCTTGAGTTTGTATCTATTGTTTGCTCTTGTGTTGTTATGGTGGAAGCTGAAGTATTCATTGACAGGTAGGACATTGCAATGGATGATTTTATATACTATACTTAGATAGGACCGAAGGCAACGTAGTTCTAGCATTTCTAGGTCTAGAATTTCAAGTCTGGTGGCATAAGGTATTCTGCAACGAGTAGAAGAGTGGAGAACTCATCTTGTGAAATATTTCTGGACTTTCTCAACTGTGTCAATATCAGATACATAATGTAGGTTCCAGACTGATGAGCTGTATTCAGGTATTGGTCTAGCAAATGTTTTGTATGCTCTAGTTATTAGTGTAATATTACCAGAGAAAAAGCTATGTAAGATTAGGTTAACAACTCTTAACAGTCTTGACTATTCAGCCTGTATTTTATTTTCTGATTTTTTTTGCCAATATGAGGGACAGAGCATATATTTGTTGAGATTTGAAGTTGCCATTTGTTTGACCATTCTGATACATAGTTGAGGTCTTTTTGGAGGGTAGCAGTATTGTCTGTGGTGTTGAATAGCTTTACATCATCAGCGAAGAGAAAGCAGTTGCTCTTGATATGATCACAGAGGTCATTTATGTCGAGTATGAAGAGAGTTGGTCCTAGAACACTGCCTTGGGGGACACCACTGTTGACAGGTACAGAATTTGATAGGACACTCCCAATTTTGACCATTTGTTGTCTGTTTGACAGGAATGATTCTATCTAGTTATGCAGGTGTCCAGAGATACCGTAAGATTTTAGTTTTAGGAGTAGTTTGTTGTGTACTACTGAATCAAAGGCTTTACAGAAGTCTATGTAGATTGTGTCTATTGCTTTGCCCTGATCGAGTTGTGTAGTCCATATGTTTTTGCAGTGTAAGAGTTGCAGATTACATGATAGTTTTTTCCTAAAACCAAATTGTTTATTAGAGGGTAGGTTGTTTATTTCTAAGTGGAGGATGATGGATTGGTTAATAATTGATTCCATGACTTTACAGGTGACACAGCATAACGAGACTGGTCTGTAATTTTCAACTAGGTGAGGGTCTCCCTTTTTGAAGATGGGGATGACCGTGGCTTGTGACCATAGTTTTGGCAAGGACCTGAAAGATCCTTGAAAGAGGTTCGGCTGTGACAGTGGATAGCTTTTTTAAGAAGTAGGCACATATTCCATCCGGTCCGATAGGTAGAGATAGTTTTAGATTGCGTAGTGCTTTTTCAACATTGTCTTCTGTAAAATAGATATGTATTAGATCACTGTAGTTGTCTGTGGTTCGACTAGGAAATACTGGGCATGATCCATTGCTGTTTACAAATACTGAGCCAAAGAATGTGTTAAAGAGGTTGGCTTTAATAGTGTCATCGTTGCAGTCTTTACCATTAGGTCCTTTCAGGGGTGGGATGGACCTTGAGTCTTTTAGTTTGTTGTTTACAAAATTGTAGAAAGCGTGGGTGGAATTGGTGCGAAGAAGGTTTTCTTCTTGTTTAATGTGATAATTAATGCCTTCAGTTTTTATCTGGTGGCATAATTTTTTTTATCAGCTTTTGAAGTTGGCAGCGTGACCAGATTTGTTTTTCCACCAAAGTGATTTCTTTTTGGATTGAAGCTTCCTTATTGTTTTGAGTAATTTGTTTTTTCTGGTTTTGGGAGTTGTTGTTGGTACATATAGTTTGATGACTCTTTTGACTTCAAGTAACAATATGTTGTAATGGTCTTCTATTGTATTGCATCCAAAGAATAGAAATTGCCAATCAAGGGATGAAAGATCATTGTTTATAAGATCATAGTTGCTTTTTTTGAAGTTATAATTGGGGATTCCATCATTGTGATGATTTTTGTGTGGACGTATATTGAGACAAAAGTCAATCATGTTGTGGTCACTGTTGGAAAAGGGTTCTTTAATTTGTATTCTGTAAATTAAATTCAAAGTATTGCAGAAGATGAAATCGAGGCACTTGTTAAGTTTAGTGTTGTTGGTTACTAGTTGTTCTAGTCCCAGATTTGTTACTGCATTGTAGAAGGTTGCATGTGTGGGTTCAGTTGTACATTCGTTAAGGGTCCAGTTAATATGAGGTAGATTGAAGTCACCAAGAAAGATAAAAGCATGTGGGCAGGATGCTTCCCATGTTAGTAGTGTATTTAGCTTGTTTGCATGTTCGATGTTATAATCAGGGGCTCTGTAACATAGTAAGAACTGAAATGTGATATTTAAGGACAGTTCACAGATGATGGACTCAGGAATAGCAAGCTCCTGGGTAACTTGGATGTTTTTTAGATGTAGGGACTTTTTATAGAAGATAGCAACACCACCTCCTCTACGGATTTCACTATCTGATCGGTAAACATGATAGTCTCTTACTGTGGTAATGGAGTGAGGGAGAGATGCATTGTGCCATGTTTCACAGACAAATATAATGTCGAATTGAGCTGTATTTAGTAAGAGGAGAAATTCAGGTATTTTATTTACAAGGCTTCTTGAATTGAGTAGCTTGCATTTAAGGCCAGTTGTGTTTGGAATAGAGGTAGTTAGGGGTGTGCATGCCTAGTTTTGAGTGATGTTGGATTGGATCGGGTGGGCTTGGATGCGGAGTTGTGGGTTGTGTGAGTTTCTTTTGATTTTTTTTTATTTCTTTGCTACCATCTAGTAACCAACCTTTTTTTGCCATCTACATCTGATAGTCCTGCTGTAATATTATGAGTGAGCTGATTATATTCCAAGCTGAAAACAAAACATGCTTTCCATTTGGTGCACACATCTAAAATCTTTTCACTTTTAAGGATTCAGAGCATCCACATTTACCATTTACGTCTTTCCTGTCCTTTGCCTATGTCACCTTGACTATAAGCTTAAGAAAATCTTTTTGGGATTGAGACATTTTTAATGACACCTTGCAAGAATTTTGATTTAGACTAAAACCTCCCATTGGTAAATCCTTCTGCTGCTTTGCCTTTTTCTTGTTGTTTTCTTCATTTTATTATTTGCCTTTATTATTCAAGATGAAAATAATTCAAGATGGGAAACATGCCCAACAGAACTTCCTCCTCCTCCCCCTATTTTCCCCACAACAACAATCCTGTGAGGTGGATTGGGCTGAGAATGACTGGTCCAAAGTTATTCAGCTTGCTTTCATGCTAAGGCAGAATTTGAACTCACAGTTTCTTGCTTTCTAGCCTAGTGCCTTATCCATTAGACCAGGCTTGTCCAACCTTTCACCTTCCCTGGGCCACATTAGAAGATGAAAATTTGGTTTGGGCCGCACATAAAATAAAATAACAGTAACGATACCTGATCTTCCAAAAAAACCACAGAAAACATTTTTTTCATAAGATATCATAAAAAATAGTCAACCAGGGAGAAAGGAACGTGGGGTTTGGGGAAGAAAGCTTGCCCACCTTGCGCCTACCTCTCCTCCTGCAAATGGCCCGGCTGGATGCGACAGGACTGGAAGGTGAGGACCGGGAGGCTCGGTGCAGCAGCAGCAGCGGCGGTGGCAGGGACAGAAGCCGCTACAACAGCTCCAGCGGCAGCAGCGGCGGCGGTAGCAGCGGCGGCGGTAGCAGCGGTGGTAATAGCAGGAGGTGGCGGAGCGGGACCCTTGGGCTGCGGCTGCCTCGGCACGAAGAGTGGTCTGATGGCGCCCGCCTTTTCTGTTGCTGCTTGGCGTGGCACTCGCCTCACCCCGCCTCGCGCCTGCCTCTCCACCTCCTCCTCACTGGCTCGTCCTCTTGCACGAAGGTTGGGGTGGGCACTGGGCCACATTACGAGCCGACCTGGGCCGCATGCAGCCCGCGGGCCGAGGGTTGGACAAGCCTGCACTAGACCAATCTGGCTTTTTCTATACAGGGGAAAGCAATGACCAATCACTTCCTTATTGTGACATAATTTTCATAACCCCTCTCACTTACCATCCCTACACATTGTGTGTGTGTGTGTGTGTGTGTGTGTGTGTGTGTGTGTAAGTTAAATATTTTTCGTTTGCAAGATTAAAGCATCAAACTGCAGATACAAACAAATTTCTGCCTTCTTTCAAGCAGCACTTTGTATTTCCTTTTATCAGCACTAAATAACATAGCAGTTAACATCTTTGGTTATTTGTGGAGAAGGTTATTGGCCTTGAACCACAAATGTTTTTAAAAAATACAATTTCTCTGAAATAGGTAGTTTCTCTCATCAGCACACACACTTAAACAGAAATAAGCCTGGAGTTCGTTGTTATATTATTTTTTCACTCATCAGAAATAGCAGGCTCATTTCCAACTCTCAAATAACCCAAAGAAATGTATGCCCTAACTGAAAGCTGGGGGGTGAAACACTCTTACCTCAGATAACAGAAAAAAAAATGAAATAGTAAAATTCTGGACTTATTTTTTTTAATAAGGGAAAGCTACATACTGTAGAAAAACTGTAATAAAAGATTCTCAGTTACACACCCTCATCTTTTTAATTTTAATTAACTGTGATTTCTGCATTCTACTTGTGACCAAATAAAGATTTGACTGATAGATTGTAATAAAAAAACTGAAAAGTATATTTCTCTGGTGTTATGTCCCTGGACCTTGAAGAAGTTCCCACCCAGGTCCGTTCTCGCTGCAGGGGCGGCTGCCCCTTCTCATTGGCTGGGTTTCCCCAGCAGCCTGCTATAAAAGCAGGCTGCTGGGTCCAGCCCTTTCGCTGTTCGCTGCGAGCCAGTTCCAGGCTGAGCAAGCACGTTCAGTCCTTGTAAATAAACCTTGTTGCACTAAGCCCTGGTTCAGCCTCTTATTTCCCATACTTAATACTGGCGACGAGGATGGGATGGCTACCAGAGGCAAGCTGCAACGCTGAATCACTAAAACGCTGATCCGCAGCCCAGAGAGAGAGCGATCAGCCAAAATAGGCAAACGCTGACCGCAACCCAGAGAGAAAGCGATCAGCAAACAAGCTAGTGAAAGTGAGAAGCGCCTGTAGCCGCTTGTTAGCATAAGCTACAGAGGAAGTGTAACGCTGCGAGCCGCAGCCGCCGTGCCGTTTAGGCGCGAATTCAAACAGCTGTCAGCTGAAGCACATTCAAATGCAACACAGCGTTGTATTAGGAAATCGCTAACGCCCACACAGGCGCGAATTTCAAAAGACGCTGCCAATGACCGTTGCAGTCTAAACACCTTCTGATCCCCAGAGAGAGAGAAGGAATTGCGAAACTTCCCCAGAGCTGAAGTCACTTGCCTAGCACAGGCACTAAACCTCTACTGCTACCCCAGAGAGAGAGAGCACTTGCCTAGCACAGGCACTAAACCTCTACTGCTACCCAGAGAGAAAGCATTTTCCCCAACAGGTTAACCAGTAGACCCACAACATGAACTCCAATCCAGCCTTCCCAGCGTTCAAGCCGGATGAGGAGAAGTGGGAATCATACAAGAATCGGTTTAATCATTACATCGACGCCATCGGATTGGCTGATGCAGGGGAACACCGAAAGAAAGCATATTTCCTGACCTACTGTGGAGCCATCGTCTTCGATACAGCCACAGCTCTTGTGGCTCCACGTGAGTTAAAGAATGTCCCCTGGACAGAACTGTTAGAAATCCTTACTAACCACTATTCTCCTAGACCTTCACAGATTGCCAGACGCTTCACCTTCAGAATGAGGAAGCAGGGGGACAAAGAGAGCATCAATCAGTACATGGCTGCTCTCAGGACTGCAGCACTCCATTGTGGGTTTGGCAGCTATCTTGATGACATGCTCCTAGACCAGCTGGTCTGTGGGGTCAAGGACCTGCACCTACAAAGACGGCTGCTCGCCAAAAAGACCTTAACCTCGCTCAAGCCATCGAGGTAGCCCTGGCAGAGGAGCTGGCATCTCACTCAGCCACCGAGATCCAAGGTCCTGTCACCAAGCAAACAGCAGTTCCCGCCCACTCAGAAGAGGTGGTCAACGAGGAAGACCCAAGTGACGAGGCCGACATTCACCGCCTCACAAACGCCAGGCGCCCGCAGGCAGGAACCAGACAAGATAACACCGGGCCATCCAAGCACATCACCCTGTGCTCTTTCCTGTGGTGGACCTCACCTGAGGACCACATGCAAATTCAAAGGAGCCACTTGCAACAACTGCCATAAGAAGGGGCACATTGCAAGAGTATGCCAAGCCTCACACAACGTAGCACAAAGGGCATCTTCATTCGCACATGCCGGGCCCCAAAGGCAAGTATTAAACTGTCGCACACACCTCCGCGCTAATCACACTTGCTATTCTATTAGTAAAATCTCTCTTTCCGTCTTATTAGAAGGTAAACCTTGCAACATGGAGGTTGACACGGGGTCAGCGCTCTCCATTATTTCCTGGAACACCCTCAAGGAGCTTCAACCCAGCCTATCAAGAAACCGACTCCAGAAGTGCCAGCTTAGCCTAAAGGACTACCAGGGAAGACCATTCCTGTAATCGGCAGAGGCAAGTTTTTTGTTAATTTTAAAACCTTTAAGGGCCACCTACCTCTAGTGGTAGTGAGCGGCAACCTCCCTACACTTGTGGGACTTGATTGGTTTCCCCACCTCGGTTTAGGGCTAACAGGAGTCCATGCTACCTCAACCTCTGACACGGACTCCCTGTTTGCTGACTACTCAGACGTATTCAGTGATGAGTTAGGGTGTTATAACGGCACCCCTATCTCATTTTCAGTCGATCCCCAGGCAGTCCCAATTCGGTTAAAACCTCGCAGAGTTCCATTCGCCATTCGCCTAAATTAGACCTTGAATTAGATAAATTACTAAAACAAGGGATCCTGGAGCCTACAGATTTCGCCAAATGGGAGACGCCCATCGTCACACCCTCAAAAAGATGGTAGCCTGAGAATTTGCTCAGACTACAAGACCACAATCAATAAATTCTTGCAAGTTAGCGCTTATCCAGTACCTGTCATTCAGCATTTATTACATACTTTTGAACCTGGCACCATCTTTGCCAAATTGGACATGTCTCAAGCATATCAACAGTTCCCTGTTGATGACCAAACGGCAGAACTTCAGACCATTGTCACCCACAGGGGTGCCTTCCGGTGCAAGCGCCTCCAGTTTGGCGTGAAGTGTTGCCCCAGGCATTTTTCAATCCCTCATGGAGCGGATTTTACAGGGCCTTCCTGAGTAGTACCCTACTGATGACATCTTAGTCTCGGCCAGGAACAGACCCCAACTCTTCCAGAGAGTTCGAGCAGTCCTAGAGAGGTTCAGGCAGCATGGCCTCAAGTTAAAAAAGAAAATGTGCCATTGCCACTAGACAGGTGGACTTTCTGGGTTATAAAATTGACGCTCAGGCATTCACCCCTGGAGTCCAAGGTTAAGGCAATACACGAGGCACCCACTCCAACCTCCAAAGCGGAACTGCAGGCCTTTTGGGGCTCTTGAACTTTTACGCGTCTGCTCCTGCCCCATAAAGCCTCTGTGGCAGAACCCCTCCACAGACTTCTGGATAAAAAACGGTTTGGCATTGGGGACACAAAGAAGACTCCGCTTTCCGCACAGTCAAGTCGCTTACTCACATCAGAGGCAGTGCTTATCCAGTTTGACCCCAACCTTCCATTAGTACTGGCAGCAGACGCATCTCCCTTCGGAATTGGGGCAGTCTTAAGCCACAGGCTCCCCAACGGCCCGAGGCCCCTATCGCTTTTTTCCAGGACGCTCTCTGCAACAGAGCGCAATTACAGTCAGATCGATAAAGAAGCCTTGGCAGCTGTTGCAGCGGTGAAGAAATTTCACGAATTTCTCTTTGGCCACTTTTTCGAGCTAGTCACGGACCACAAACCGCTCTTAGGGTTACTAGCAGGTGACAAGCAGACCCTCAAATTCTGTCCCCAGAATGACCAGATGGACCCTTTTCCTAGCAGCATACTCGTATAGACTCGTGCACCGCCCAGGTAAAACATTGTCCCACGCAGACGCCCTCAGCCGCTGCCCCCTGCCTGCCCCAGCTGAAGACCCTGCCCGGTCAACGCCATTTTTGAAGTCACCCAACTGGACCTCCCAATCACGGCCCTTGATATTGCCAATAAATCCAAAGCGGACAAAACGATCGCCCAGGTACTGGACTGGGTGAGGAGGGGTGGCCGGGCAGTGACATTGAAGCTAAATTCACTCCATTTAAGACCCGCTTACAGGAACTATCGAGCTTACAGGGCTGCCTGCTGTGGGGCACTCGAGTGGTCATCCCGACATCTCTGCGCACCGAGTACTGGAGGCGTTGCACGAGGGCCACCCGGCATCGTCCAGAATGAAGGCGTTGGCGCCGAAGCTACATTTGGTGGCCCGGCCTCGACGAGGACATCAACAAATGGGTAAGCTCCTGCCATCCCTGCCAGGTTTCCCGTCCATCCTCCAATTGCCACCCCCACCAAGTGGGAAAGTGCCAACGCACCCTGGTCCAGGATTCACATCGATCTCGCAGGCCCATTGCATGGCAAAATGTTCCTCGTGGTCGTAGACTCTTACTCAAAGTGGATTGATGTGGCACAACTATCCACGACCACTTCACAAGCAGTCATCAAAGCATTGACTCGCCTGTTCGTTACGCACGGTCTACCAGACTCCATTGTTTCCGACAATGGTCCCCAATTCGCGCAACCGAATTCAGTCGCTTTACGGCCAACCTGGGCATTCGTCACATCTTCACGGCCCCCTTTCATCCTGCCAGTAACGGGCTGGCAGAGAGAGCCGTTAGGACCACTAAAGAAGCCCTGGCCAGGTTCAACAAGGATGACTGGCACCACAAACTATCCTGTTTCCTGTTAAGCCAGCATTCAACCCCTTGCACGGTAACCAACAAGTCCCCGGCCGAGCTTCTGATGGGCAGACGCCTGCGAACTGTATTGGACAGGCTTCACCCACATTACTGCCCTGACTCTCCTCTCGCTTCCACATCGGGAGTAGGCATTTTGTCTTGCAGGAACCCGTGTTCGCGAGAAACTTCGCTGGCGACCCATTGTGGATCCCGGGAGAAATCGTAGCCATCACAGGACCCAGATCATACCGGGTTAAGCTGGAAGATGGCCGGGTCTGGAGACGACATCTGGACCAGCTTCGGAGACGCCAGGGCACCCTCGTCAGCCGCGACTGTGGGCACAGACTGGTGAGAGTCCGCTGCAACTACCACACAGCAATATCTACCCCGATGACCTGCTAACACCTTCAGCCGGACCAGAGAATCCAAATGCTGACTGCGGCGACCTAGCGTCCAACCCATCCGAGCCAGACGGCGTGAGGACACTCCCAGCGCCCAGCCCTTCTAGCCCCGGACCTGCTCCGACCGAGGGTGGTACTCAGGACTCATCATCGAGCCAACAGTCACCGACGGACTCTGATCCACCAAACAGCACACCAGAGTTGCGCCGCTCTGGACGTCAGCACAAACCTCCCGTATACCTCAAGGACTATGCGTGTTCGCATCTGGGGGAAGGGGTGTTATGTCCCTGACCTTGAAGAAGTTCCCACCCAGGTCCGTTTCGCTGCAGGGGCGGCTGCCCCTTCTCATTGGCTGGGTTTCCCAGCAGCCTGCTATAAAAGCAGGCTGCTGGGTCCAGCCCTTCGCTGTTCGCTGCGAGCCAGTTCCAGGCTGAGCAAGCACGTTCAGTCCTTGTAAATAAACCTTGTTGCACTAAGCCCTGGTTCAGCCTCTTATTTCCCATACTTAATATCTGGGTTTCAAACCAACAACCTTTTCTATTCTATGATAACATTATAACCACTCTGATATTTTAACAGTGCTAAGGTTAGGGGAGGGACAGTAGCAATTAGAATGTGTAATAAAGATCAGAACCCTTTATCTTCTTCTACAAAGTAGGGACAGAAATGCTGGAATTAGCTTGTAGAAGCTAAAACACTTTAGGCCAAATGGACAGGAGCACTCAAACCAATACAGGATTGAAGAGTGCACTCTTGCAGTGCAGCAGAAAATGTCCATGAAGGTTGCTTTGAGGGTGAGTGGAGCTATGATAGAGGGTAATGTCTATTTCTGCCCTCCAGAAACTGTTGACAACTATTTCTGATGATAGGGCACGAGATAAGTTCAGAAAGCTTGAGAGAAAGAAGATAAATATTTTTTTCATCCCAAACTGCTTAGGTCTGGCTTTAACAAACCAAACAAAAAACAAAAAACCTTCACCCCATTCACAAGGAAAAAAAGATTTTTTTAAAAAAAAAAATAGTGCTTAGTTGATGTTGCAGATATGAGGAGAAACTAAGACAATTTAATTTCATCCTACCTAATTTTTTTTTCTAAGATACTGAGAATAGTTGATGCAAAGCAGTGGGATTCAATTTGTTTTACTACCGGTTCTGTGGACGTGGCTTGGTGGGGGTGGCACGGGAAGGATTCTGTAAAATCTCCAGTCAGAGGTGGTATTTGCCGGTTCTGCGAACTACTCAAAATTTATGCTACCGGTTCTCCAGAACTGGTCAGAACCTGCTGAATACCCACCTCTGATGTAAAGTCATCAAGATAGCATTTCCCTTAAAAAACATAAAGAATAAACTGTTCTCCTTCTCCAGTGGGGATAATGAACCATAGCATCATTAAACACACACACACAGAGAGAGACAGAGACAGAGACAGAGACAGAGACAGAGACAGAGAGACAGAGAGGGAAGGAGGGAAAGAGAGAGAGGGAGAGGGAGAATGAATCAAGTAGTACTTAAAGTTCCCAGCAATTTCAATTCAATCAGCTCAAAATTTCAACCTTGCCAATTTTGGGGAAAAGCGGTTATGCACAGCTGCTTTAAAACTATGACAGAGCCTTTTGAGGAAGAATCAAAATTTCCTAAACATATACGTAATAAATAGCAGAGAATATATTTAAATTAGCAGAATGAAGAATCAAAGCCTTCTCCCAAGGGATTGACCCAGGAGTGGGATTCAATTTTTTTAACAACTGGTTCTGTAGGCGTGGCTTAGCTGGTGGGCATGGTTTGGTGGTCATGTGACTGGGTGGATGTAGCTTGGTGGTCATGTTGTTGGCTGGGTGTGGCCAACTCAATCACTCACATTGAGGCACGCATCTCCTCGCCTGGTCTCTCATGACTGTGGGGATGCCGCAACAGTCATAAGTGTGAAAAATGGTCATAAGTCACTTTTTTCAGTGCCACTGTAACTTTGAATGGTCACTCCACACAAGCAAAGTACCAGCAAAGGAGGGAGGAAAAATCCAGAGAAGTTCCTGAGACAGGAAGTCTAGTCCTGCCAAGAATGTAATAAGGGTTAACAGAGAGGCAGTTTCTGTAAGCAACACCAGAATGTTTCCTTACAGGATTAGGCCAGTAATTTCTTCTAACTACTGGTTCTCCGAACTGCTTAGAATGTTAACAACCGGTTCTAGCAAATAGGTGCGAACTGGTAGAATCCCATCCCTAGATTGGCCCCAAACTTTTCCCCAAAGCTGACTCCACTTCAATTTCCAAACCCCAGATATTTTTTTTCTTAAAGGGAAAAAAACTTCCATTAAACTTGGCTGAAGTCAACAGGTGAAATACAGTTTTCAATTTCCTCCTTTAAAGCCAGGGCCTTGTCTTAAATATTGGAGACAGGAGCCTAAATTATCTAGTGGCACCTAGGGACCTAAACTTATTTTATTTTAATACTTTTACAAATATATGATTCAAGGGTGAACATAGCAGCTGGGTGTTTTTCTTTAAAGCATGTTTTAGTTTCAATACTCTCTGAGCCACCTCTGCTTTGGAAAAAAAATCTTATCTTCACAATATATGGTAAATTATAAAATTACAATTAGGAATGTATGATAAAATAGCAAATAACTTTACAGGTGAAGAAAGAGACTGATCCCTAGAAAATACTACTTTGCTAACCTCATCAACAGATGAAAAATGGAATATGTATTTTGCAAAACTCTTAATTAAGCCTTCTTGCTATTATTTGTTTTCATGCCACTTGGCAAAGCCCATATCACCATTTGGCACAATGATTGAGTATTCTGGACTATAAGGATAAGTATTCTGGACAATTGTGAGGTTATGAACAGTTCTGTGACAGTAAGTAATTATTGTTAAAGGGGGGGTTTGGCTTTCCTTTTGGGGGGGGGGGGGGGGGGGGAAGAAGAAGAAGAAGTTAAATAACTACACATGAAGGATTGTTTTGTTATTTACATCTGACCATTTCTCTGCAAGTACAAAATGGCATCCATGGCATTCCACATTTGCTTCATAACAAAATACATGTGAGACAAGGTGATTAAGAGAGAGAGAGGCCCCTAAACCAAAGATATTCAGTGCAGTTCAATGGTTAAGAGTGAATTTGAACATAGTCCTAATCCAACATGTTAATTACTGCTATTTTAAATCATCATCATCATAATCCCACATGGAGGCACAAATTTGACATAGTTGAGGGACTTGTGTGGTCTGAGAAGAATGAGAGCTATGCCATGATTCAACCATACTGGAGAGGTCTCATCAGATGAGCCAAACAAAGAGTGTCTTTTCCATAAACAATGTGATGAGATGTAATTTACAGAAACCCATACTGGATATCATGGGTCAACCAGAATTGTATAGATGCTGAATTAGTGGGCATCTGGTGAAAAATGGGCTTCAGTATTCAGGATTCTTGGCTGAACAACCAGAGACAGAAGCTGAAGAACTGTTGGAAGAAAAGTTATTCAGTGGTCACAAATATAAGAAGTATGAAAACAAAAAAAAAATGATCTGCTATTACAAATCAAATCTAATAAGAAGAGGATATCTGAAAATTCTGGAAAGAACAATAGTCAAACACAACAGACATTAGTAGATCGATATTAATATACAATATGAAATAACATATTCACAGAAATAGAATTGAAAGAACTGCAAAGGTCTATCCAGTGCAAAGAAATCAAAGTCTTTCCAGAAGTACCTCAGACAGTAGAAGTGAACCAGGGGGAGTCAGTAATTGAGGAAATTAGCATAGATATTGAATTATTTTCATTCCCAAACCAGTCACCCTCTCCTCTGCCTCAGAAAAATAAAGTTCACTAACTAAAAAAGACAAATTGAAACAAAGCATAACTGAGCATTTAGAAGAGCACAAAAACAATAGTGCAACATTGCATTATTAAAGTTGTTCTAAAGAATCAGCTAACACAAGTGCAAAAAGTTGCCAATACAGTAATATCAAAAATAAGCACCAGAAAACTGCAAGAAACAAACCAACTAATGTATACCATGGCTGCAGTTATATCTGAATACCTGGGATGCAAAATAAACAAAGAAAAAAAGCCAATCAATGTGTCACTAACAGAAGTTCAGATTGGAAAATAAGATCAATAAACTGAGATTAGATCAAGGAAGCTCGAACAGATGAAAGAAAAGAAACTGAAGTACAAGAAGACCAAAGAATACCTGATCAAGAAATATCACATAAAAACAGAAAAATAAAGGAAGCACTGATAATAATAAAGCAGTGGATAATAGCAAACAGCAGACATGAAGCTAAATTGCACACTATAAGCAGAATGTCCCATTTCTGTCAAATCAGAAACATTTGAGGACTACACTGAACCAGTCAACACCTGACAAAGAAGAAACAGCATAATTTTGGTCACATTTACAAGACAAACCCACCCACCCCCAAATACAAGAATACAGCTTGGATAAAGGAGGTGGACAAGAATTTTTGAAAAGCTAAAATAAAAGAACTTGTAATAGCAATAAAGATGGTGGAGAAAAGGATAAGATCAAGAATTGGTCAGTGTGAAGATGAATTGCATGGATTTTGACGGAAACAGCTGACTTGCCTAAAACCACTCATTGCCAAGCAATTTAACAACATACTGCAAGGAGGTGAAATTGAAGGTTGGTGAACATCTGGTAAAACCCACCTGACATTGAAAAAGGCAGCAACAGGCAACTACAGACTACCAGCTTACCAACAACTGTCAAATTACTGCTAATTGGTGTAGTAGCAATCAAACAGCATCTAGTTAAAAACAAGCTCTTTCCACCTAAACAGAAAGAAAACTGCCTAAACAACAGAGGAACAGAAGATCAGGCCATAATTGTCAATATGATTTTGGAAAACTGCAAGAGAAGGAAGACCAACTTGACTGGATTGATTACGAGAAGACATTTGACTCCCTGTCATGTGACTGAATAATCAAGTGCCTTGGGGGGGAGATAAGTGGTTCATAATTTGATTTAAAAAATAAAAATAAAATAAATAACAGGAGTAAGTACAAACATTTGAAGCTTTGTGCACAGATCAATGGCACAATGGAAGACAAAATTTCTAGTCAATGGTGATAAACTAGGAGAGGTTAATATCAAGAGAGAAATCTTTCAAGGATACTCACTGTCCCCACTACTATTTGTCAGCATTGATTCCTCAATTCCCAACAATACTTCACAAGTCAGTTTTGGCCATCAAATATCAAAAATATATGCCAAGCTATCCCATCTCCTTTACATCGATGATATGAAACTGTACGGTAAAACCGTTTGAAATAGAATTATTGTTCAACACTGTCCATATAAACAGCCAAGATGTTGCACTAGATATTGGACTGACAAATCCTTATTCCAAGTCCTTGGGAAGGATTCAACAGGTAGATAAAAAGTTGAATCCAGTCTAAACATCTGTCTGACTGTGCAACAAACTTTAACAATAATAATAACCCGAGTTAGTTTTCAAATCTTGAACTGAGTTAGCCCAAAAGGTTCAACTAAGAAGAAAATAATCAACAATATGGCTTCAGTGAAATTTCATTTCACACATCATATGAGACAGACTACCTGGCCAGTTTTCCAAAGATGATTCACAAATAATGTCCTTTTCACATTGAAATATGGACTCTACATCCATTCCTTTCTGATGAATATATCTGATCCTTTGCTGTGGTGGTAAAATAAATCAACTGATCAAGACAAGACTGACTTCAAAGAGCTTGCTTTATTTTTGTTTATAAGCACTCATATCACTAGTTAATATATTCTGCTTCTTTTTTTTCAAATATTCTTAAAATCCCTAATTATAGCAACATGAATACATCATTCAAAAGTCCTGCCTTCAATGTAGCTTTTCCAATCAACAGTTCTGTACCTCCGTTTTAAAAAGATTCTTAATAAACGGAGTTAGATTTTCCTCTGTAAGTTTGGGGCAGGTGGGGGAGTTGGAACTGGGTGTTCAGATTTGTTCAGAGGTGGTATTCAGCAGGTTCTGACAAGTTCTGGAGAACCAGTAGTGGAAATTTTGAGTAGTTCAGAGAACCAGCAAATACCACCTCTGACTGGCCCCACTCGCCTCCCGAGTCCCAGCTGGGTCTTCTTTTGTTGCCCTGTACAGGGGAACAGACCTAGAAATCAGGTTAGTGGGGTGGAGAGGGAATGAAATTTTGCAGTAACCTTCCCCCAGGAATGGGGAGGGAATGGGGATTTTGCAGTATCCTTTGCCTGCCATGCCCACCAAGCCACACCACACCCACCAAGCCATGCCTACAGAACCAGTAATAAAAAAATCAAATCCCACCACTGGATTTGTTACAAGATTTGCTACAGATTTGAAAATGTATTTGAGGTTATACCCGATGACAACTTGGGGCATGATCCAGCAGAAATTGAGGAATAGGAGCTGTACAAGAGCACCACCATGTGCAGAAAAGTTACCAGATAGATTATGATATCACATCTGTTTCCTTGAATAAAAACATTAGGAGAAGGTATGCAAAGTGAAGTGGAAATTTAAGCTGTCAAGCAAGCTTCTGAAGACAGTCTCTGGTGTAAAAAGATGAATGATGCCTCCCTGTCTACATGTCTTTGCTGCAGAGTAACTATCAAAGTAAGCATTAGTTTTCTTTGGGGGAATTTATCCAAATCTCACTTCAATATCATGCATAAATGTTCAAGTGAATGTTCTCTTTCTTTCTCTCATGATACCATATTACTGATGAATCCTGGCAGTGACAAATGACAAACCGTGTCTTCTCCTCTCAGCAGTTCCAATTTGCATTCTGCTATCACTGTATCTCTCTCATTGGGATGGGGAGGGGAACATAAAATTAAAAAGGCAGACGTTCTGAAAGGAACATTAAAATGCCTAAAAACTGCACGAGATAGCAGTTCTCTCTTCTTCAAGGGATTCATCTATTGTACAAAGGTTGTTGCACTGAGAAGTGAGAAATTTGAATTTACAGATCTCTGGAAGCGTATAAAAACTTGTCTCAAAAGTTTTCCACTTTTAAAAATATCGAGAGCATTTCCTGTGACTTAAAAAAAAATCACACAAATGAAGGGACAGGTACTTTAATAACAAAAAGTTTCAAATGGTTCAAAACAGTTTGGCAAATATTATTTATTAAACCACTTACATTGCCTTAAACTTACTTTAATTAAACAGCACATACATGGTAGGCACATCTTTATCCAGAATGGACATAGCATCTCTGATAGCAATAGTAATTGGACTTATATACCACTTCACAGTGCTTTTACAGCTCTCTCTAAGTGGTTTAGAGTCATCATATTGCCCCCAATAATCTGGATCCTCATTTTATCAACCTCAGAAGGATGGAAGGCTGAGTCAACCCTGAGCCGATGAGAATCGAACCGCCGAACTGCTGGACACCAGCAGTCAGCAGAAGTAACCACAGTACTACATTCTAACCACTGCATGCCACACTCTATTCCATGGATATCAAACTCGTGGCATCATGTTGCTGTCATGTGACATTTCACAATGTTTATTCCCTTCGCACTGCTAGGGTAGGTGTGGCCTGCACATGGTGCATCTGGCCTGCATTTGCCAGAGTGACACCCCTGCTCTATTCACTGTTCACTATATGTCACTATACTTGCTTGTTATCAGAAAGCTTTTATGCAGCATGCTGAGCCAATTGAATTAGTTATCCAAAATACTGAGTCCCAAGAATAGGCCTGACAGCCATCTGTTTGGGAAGTTTAAATTTGAATTCCTGCATTTACCAGTTTATTGGACTCAATGCCTAGATGGTCCTTCCAACTCAATACTTCTGTGAATTAGAGTTAACATAATTTACTAACTCTGTCAAAAATAAATAAGAACAGCAACGTTTTGACTAAAGAGGGACAAAGAACTTATTTCTACATTCACATTTATTTAAAGTTATGAATCAAAGATTTTGACATAAATGAAAGATTTGAAAAAAAATTGCATGAGAATAAAGAATTATTCACATTCTCTTATAGAAAATCCAAATTATTAAGAATAAGAATCATTTTGTTACAGGAAATGTATTTAAGGAACTCCCTCCTGCTAAACACAAAGATAATACATATGCTTGAAAAACTTCATCTCCACCAGGAGTCCTATTCAAGTGTTCCTCTAATTCAGGGGTGTTAAACTCACGTCATCTCAGTGGCATCACATGATGTATTGAGACATTTTTCCCTTTGCTAAACCGGGCGGAGACAGGGCCAGCACGTGATGCATCCAGCCCATGGACCAAAAGTTTGACCCCCCTGCTCTAACTGAACAGAAGCCCTTCCAGATTTCATTCTGGTTTCTCCCCACCTCTCATTTTCAAGGAACAGACAAATAAAAAGGCAAAATAAGTAATCTAAGGAAGAGTTTCCCACTAGACATGAATCTGGCAGTTGTAAGACATATCTCAGTAGCATTGATTTCCCTTGTGACCAGCCAAGATCACAAGGCCTAGACAGCCAATCTACAGACAATAATCATTAGCTTCTGAGGAGAGAGAGAGAGAGAGAGAGAGAGAGAGAGAGAGAGACTCAGAAAAGTGCCAGATATTTTATTCTTTATTTTTAAATTAAGAGTTAATAAAAGGGTAGTACTATAAACTTTCACAGAAGATATGAAAGGCAATCAGATAATCAAAGAAGCTTTGAGGAGTTGACGTATCCACTTCACCTAATAATGCAAGGGGGGAAAAATGGGAAAGCCAAAAAGGAATGTTAATATGTGTTTCCTTCCAGCCATAAGATTAAGGGTGACCCACAGTTATTATTTAAAGCCAGTATCAGGCCATTTAATTTTCTGCTTCAGTTGCTTTCTACTCTTCTTCCCCATCCTCCTGCCTAATGGCTATTCCCCTCTTCAGCTTTGCTGCTCTTGCTTCTCTAACACTGTTCTGAGTTCTATTTGATGAGAAACCAAATGTGTGCAGTAATGGCCCCCATGCTGTATAATCAAATGCCATTTTCAATGAGTTAATAGTTCTCAATGAGTCCCATCCCTTCAAAATCTGAAAGAAAATGTCCTTCTGGGTGGAAAGCATTTACTGTTCTTTTCTGCCTCCTCAGGATGGAACAATATCTGTGGCACTTTTTCTTTGATTCAGACCACTTGGGTTATATACAGTGTGTGTGTGTGTGTGTGTGTGTGTGTGAGAGAGAGAGAGAGAGAGAGAGAGAGAGAGAGAGAGATACTTGCTCTCTCTTCAACTACACAATACCAGTTTAAAGATCCAGGCAGATCCAGGCATGTAAGGCAAAAATACACATCTGACAAAGTCACAAAAGATGCTTTGTAATTTTCTTTTAGATATTCCAATTGAAATACTACAGCTGTGTCAGAAAATGGCTATCTGGTGTGCCCTAATGTTGGGTGTGAAATCAAATGGGCCAGCTGGGTCAGGTAAAGGTTCTGTATAATTTGTAAGTAAATAGAAAATGGGCAGAGAAAGTAATACAGATGACAACACTTTGCTTAAAGGAAGAATGTTATCGCACCTTTGAAATGTTTGTATGTCTCAGAAACCCAGCAAAAATAGTAATCAAAAGATATGACAACAACACGGGTGCTGAATACAGCACCTCAAAGAATGACTGAAGGGTGCTCATGTAGGAAGAGGCATGTATAAAATTGTGCCATAGCTGTGCCAGGAATGAGAGCCTGTAGCTATTTGGCTACAAGGCGATCTGGACAATAAGCCAAACCAGGACTACAAGAAAGACAGCTGCCTTTATTGTATAATTATATTAACAAAATCTGGCAAGACTGAAAATATCCCCCCATTTCCTTTTACCTTCAGGAAAACAGGTTTCCCCTGAAGCTCATTCCACATGTTCCCTCATTCTATGGGCTGAGACTTCTTTTATATATTGGATATCCAATTTGAGGCTCTCTCTCTTGTTTTCCGATGCCATTTCCATATGCCATTACAGTAACCCTTTGAAAATCAGTGTACTTCAGTGCCTCATTTACAAAATAAGAGTTAGAAGAGACTTTGGAATTCTCCTAATCCAACCTCCTGCTCAAGCAGGAGCTACTATACCATTCCAGACAAGTGGCTGTCTGGTCTTGTCTTAAAAGCTTCCAGTGATGGAGCACACACAACTTTTGAAGGCGAGCATTGGTTTGTTGTTATCACTGTTAGGACATTTCTTGCTTGTTTCACTCCTTGATTAGCTTCCATCCATTGTTTCTTGTCTTGCCTTCTAGTGCTTTAGAAAATAGCAGAAGACCCTCTCTTTTAGGGCATCCCCTCAAATATTGGAACACTGCTGGCATGTAATCCCGAGTCCTTCTTTTCATTAGACTAGACATACCCAATTCCTGCAACCAATCTTCATATGCTTTAGCCTCCAGTCCCCTAATCATCTTTGTTGTTCTTTTCTGCATTCTTTCCAGAGACTCAGCATCTTTTTTTTATAATATGGTGATCAAAAATAAGGCAATAGGACCAAGAGCAATAGATGCTGGAATGTATGGCTTAGCATCATTGGGTGGTTCTCAGGTTCTTCATCCTTCACCCATTTTTGATGAAAAACAAAATTCAATTGTTAGAAGATTAAATTGTAATTTTTTTAATTATCTTGATTTCAATTTTATTGTTGCCATATTTTATTATTATACTGTAACATTATTTTTTCACTTTTATTTAATTGTAAAGTGCCGGGAGTAATATTTGTTTATAGCAGTGTACAAGTGTAATGAATAAAATCCCAACTTTTGCAACTGGGAACAAAACTATTCCATTGCTGACTCAGTTGCTAATCAGATCTTGGATGAAAATGTCATTAATGCTAATGCAAAGCCTATCCTAGGAACTGAATTTTCTGGTTTTTATCAGTCCATTGCATGATTAGATTACAGAGAGGGGAACTTATTTGAAATTACAAGAGCTTTACATATCTTGAAAATATAATCAACATAATCAGAACATTTGTCAATGCATGGAGGCAAAAAGAAAAGCATTTTCAAAGTGAGAGATGATAACCCATACAGAAGCTGGATTTATGCTTTGATCGAAGAGTTTTACACATCAAGTGACTCTACAATTTGGAGCAACTTAATTCTAACTAATAGTCATAACTATATATAAAATTTAAAAGAAAGCCCAATCATTTTGTACGACAAAACACATTTTATGTTTTGGGCTATTTTTTTAAAAAAGAGATTTACTCCATCTTAGTGCCTCCACAAACCTGGAAGAAAAAATGAGCAACTTCCAGAATTAGAAAAAAATGTTGTAAACAAGTAGCCTACCTTTCCAGTCATGAATGAATATGGACTGTAATTGAAGAATTCAATTCAAATATTCAAATCTGATTGTATTTATGAGTCAGTTTAAACACTCAAAGCCAAGTCCCAAAGGTGCTTTTCCCAAGGCAACTGGATTTTTGCTGTTTTTGCTTAAAGATGTTTCGCCTCTCATCCAAGAAGCTTCTTCAGTTCTGACTGAAGCTTCTTGGATGGGAAGTAAGATGTCTGCCAGCAAAAAGAAAGCCTTTGCCTTTGAAAAAACATCTTTGGGACAACCATGACCTGGATATCTGAGAATCTCCACAGATACTCAAATCAAAGAGGAAAGAGGATCCAATTCTCTTTCACATCACAGCTAATGAGATGATGGTGGTTTTTCAGATGATTCTTACATCAGCCTGAAATGATGTCTTTCAGAAATCAGGTTATTATTTACCTGATGTTTTCATGGAATAAAGAAAGGCTTTGTTTGGAACAGGCTAGAATTTTATTAGTGAGTGTTCAGTAGGATATTTTTCAATATTAGGATATTCCCATTACATTTTTCAACATAATGCTGCATGCATGCACTTTCTCATATTGTCTGGTATGTAAAAACCTCCCCTAGCAATTTATATATAGCTGAGAAATATGCAAAATTCAATTTGTTTGCCATCAAACAATTGGCTCCTGAAAAGAAAGGCAAGCAGGAAAGAAAACAAAAAATGTGAGATAGCTGAAACCCCATAAAATATTTGTGAAGAACTGAGACAGCGTTGTTAAATGTTCAGTAAATGAAATCTGTCTTGATTGGGTGATATGGCAATGTAATTTCCCACAGATCAGTGGGAAGATTCACTGAGATAAGAACCTTACATTAAATAAGTAACCTAGTCAGTCTAAATGCCTGTTGGACATATGTTTTAATATGTATTTTAAATAACAGTAGCAACAAAATTAGCCTTTCAATGTGAGAATATATTGTACTTCAGTTTGTGAAAGAAAGCTCTTCTAGTAAGTGAAGGTTAGGCATTCCTAAAAAGCAAACAAATCTTCAGATTTAATATACCATTAAATAAATAACCTAGTCAGTCTAAATGCCTGTTGGACATGTTTTAATATGTATTTTAAATAACAGTAGCAACAAAATTAGCCTTTCAATGTGAGAGTATATTGTACTTCAGTTTGTGAAAGAAAGCTCTTCTAGTAAATGAAGGTTAGGCATTCCTAAAAAGCAAACAAATCTTCAGATTTAATATACCATGTTACTACAAGCATTTCTTGTACCATTTAGCCTATTTGGCACATTATATCCTGCTTTTGACTCCAATGTATATTTAAGAATTCTCTACATCAACAAAATACTTTTATCTTCCTAGTATTTGAGCTCAGTATCACTGAGTTGAAAGATACATCAACTTTGGGGGGATATTTTGTTTTATAAAGATGGAAAAAAGTTGACACATGAAAATAATACATAAGAGATGGAATATATGTGGTGAGCACTCTTGATGTTGCCTTGAATGGCAAGGAGCTCTGCTGGCAGGGGGTTTTGTAGCTATAAAGGACCTCAAGGTATATGTAGAACCTTTGAGATTGTCTACTCAGTGGAGAATGAAACTAGATAAGATTACTGTATGTTATAAGGAAAAGGTTTCAGGCACAATTCTTTGTAAACACGATGTTGCACAATTTGCCAAAGAAACTTACTTCATTTTACCCTTTTTCAAAATATGTAAGACAGCAATCAACCTTGCATTTTCCCAAAAGTACTTTTTCCAAAGGCAACTTTCTTCATTTTTCCTTGAAGACAATTCGCTTCTCATCCAAGAAGCTTCCTCAGTACTGTCTGAATGGTGGGGAATGGAAGGACTTATATTCCTTGCAGCCATTTGGTCATTAGCAATCTTTCTGAGAGTCGTTGAGGCCACTTGGAGGTTTATCTGTGCCCTCAGGGTCACCTGAAAAGGATGTGGAACCATATTGGAACTTCTGAAAAAATTTTCAGAAACAGTGCGAACAGTGAGATGACTGCAAGGAATACAAAATAGCAGTAGTATTTAGACTTATATACCACTTTCCAGTGCTTTACAGCCCTCTTTAAGTGCTTTACGGAGTCAGCATATTGCCCCCAACAATCTGGGCCCTCATTTTATCGACCTCGGAAGGATGGAAGGCTGAAGCAACCTTGAGCCGGTGAGACTCAAACTGCTGGCAGTCAGCAGAAGTAGCCTGCAGTACTGCATTCTAACCACTGTGCCACCACAGTTTCCATGGCTTCTTTCCATTTCCCACCATTCAGTTAAAACTGGAGAAGCTTCTTGGATGAGAAGTGATACATCTTCAAGGAAAAACAAATAAAGCCCAGCTGCCTCTTGAAAAATCACCCTTGGGACAAGTATGATCTGGATGACTAAGAATCACCATAGACAACCTTGCACTAATAACACTTAAATACTTAATAGGTGACTGGAATGTAGAAAAAATAGCTTTATTCCTATCTGGGAATAGAAAAACGAGGTCTGTAATTCCGATGTACAGAACTAGGAAGCAGTTCATCAAAACTGGATCAGACATCAGAGGACGGCAACCAGGAATAGGAAATAAAAGCTTAATTGATATGCAACAAGTCATGTTTACTCCAGGCAACAAAAGACTCTGTCCTGATCCAATAGGATCAGTCTAAAACTGAAGTGAGATGGACACTGCTGGCAAAGAATAAAAAAACAAGCTGTACAAGTTTCTCTTGGAAGACCCTTTTGCCTGGATCTTTCAGCTGTGCTACATAGCTATCTTCTCCAACAACTCAGGGTGAGCTTAGTCAACTCAATTGGAGGCAGGCTGTAAATTGATATGGAGTGAGAAAGTATGCATTTGATTTTTTAAAAAACAAACAAATGTTGAAATCAATAAAGCTTTATTGTTGTTGAACCTTAGTATCTTCCACTGCTCACTGTTTAACATCTATATCAGAGAGGTACAAGCTGCTTGTATGAAAACTCAAGGGCTGCCTCTTTGGAGTTAAATTCCTCTATAATACACAGAAGCTGCTGCAATAAAAAAAAAAGTTCACTTCAAAGGTCCACCAAGAATAGCATGTTTTAAGAATAATAAGCACTTATATTTACTGTTTCAAGAGCTCCTCCAAGAGAAAAGATTTCTGGCCATTTTTTCCCCAGGCATTTAGAAACAGTATGCACATGATAAGCATCTTTCTTGCCATGTTATATTAGGTTAGTCTCCTTAGGACATGCAAAGAATCTATTTATGAGTAGAAAAGCCATTATATATATGACGGTATATAGCTTGGCTTTTATAGGATGGGGAAAAAAAACAATATTCAAGTTCTCACTCAAATGAAAGACAGGACACATATAATCTTGTCCATGATTATTTTTTTCTCTATATCTGGTTTAGACCTAACAACATAGATGTAATTTGAGTGAGTTTGGTAGGGGCTTGGCTTATTAAAAATACTCACATGGTGAGAACTGTCTTTGAACCCCCAAATGAAACTTATTTGATTAAGAAAAATGAAGTATTCCATGCACATCATTTTTAGTTGTCTGGCTTTATTTCATATTGTCATTTGTTACGTTTGAAATGAATGCCTCTGGATAATTACTGCTTGCTGATTTATATATAATTCACAAAACAGACTGTAGCATCATCCTGATGGAATTTACTCATATTTAATTTTATATTTTTAAGCAGTGTTCTGATTGCTGCTGATTACATTGTTGCACATAGGCCAAAAGAAAGAAACTGACATTAATATTAATTCTGATGGAGTTAGCAAGCTTGAGTTCACGTTGGAGTTTTGGTAGGATGGAGCAGATCCCTATCACCCAAGGAACCCAGTTTTCATTCTTCAGATTGTTTTCAGACAGAAAGAGATTAAATGAATGTTTAACAGAGTATTTTACATGTCCAGAATAATGCAGGGGACTTTATTTAATGATTAGGCTTGGCAAAGGACTCTCCATAATCTGTGCTTGGAGTGAGACATAGCAAAACCTGAACAATAAGAATGCCAGGATTTTCACTCTAGTTATGTCAATATAGGACAGAATTGGATCTAAAGTTATTGTAAGGGAATTGGAACAAAAAGCTTGCAGATAAAATTGAAACTCTGACTCTGAAATATCTCAGGGTCCATCTTCTGGACCCTTCTAATTTCTACTCGCCCAGTACATATATGCTGGAAGAACCTGATAGTGTTTCCCATTTTTTTTTTAACAATATCATGGATGGAGGCTGTTATGTCCTGAGAACTCTAGGAGTTCTCACTCAGGTCCACTCACTTTGTGTGGGCGTTATTCCCCCATTCCCATTGGTTGGTCCTCTCCAGCAGCCAGCTATAAAAGCAGGCTGCGGGGTCCAACCAGTTGCTGATTGCTGCGAGCCAGTTCCAGGCGTGGCAAGCACGGTCAGCCCTTTATTGTAAAATAAAGTATTGTTGCACTCATGCTCTGGTTCAGCCTCTCATTGCTCAAACTTAACACTGGCGACGAGGTGGGATGGCTACCAGAAGCACCATGCAACCGCTGAGTCACTAGCCACCGATCCGCAACCCAGAGAGAGCGATCGGCTGGCGATAAGGGAAACGCTGACCCGCAGCCAGAGAGAGCGGTCAGCCAACAAAACGAGCGATCAAAAAGAGCAAACACTGATCCGCAGCCAGAGAAAGCGGTCTGGTTCAAAAAGTTAGAAGCGTCTGTAGCCGCTTGTTAGCCCCGCTACGGGGAAAGTGAAGCGCTGCGAGCCGCAGCCGCTCTGTATTTGGCGCGAAATTCAAACGGGTGTCATTTGAATTTCGAGCCAGTAAGAGACACAGCACAGCACTGTAGGAAGTCACTAATGCCCACTTTTTGGCACGAATCAAGACACCTCCAACGGCTAGTAGCCAACGTGGTAACCCAGAGAGAAAAAGAGAGGGTAGCAAAAAACCCTCCAGAGCTGATATCACTAGTAACTCACGAGCGCCCGTTGTCCCAGAGAGATTTTTCCGCAGGTAACCCAACCGTTCCAGCACCATGAGTTCCAACCCAGTGTTCCCGGCGTTTAAACCAGACGAAGAGAAGTGGGAGTCGTATAAGAACCGCTTCAATCACTACATCGATGCGGTCGGCCTGGCGGATGTGGGAGAGCATCGGAAAAAATCCTATTTCCTTATCTACTGCGGAGCCACCGTTTACGATACCGCTGCAGCACTCGTGGCGCCGAGAGAATTGAAAAACGTTCCGTGGTCCGAGTTGCTTGAGATCCTCACTAACCACTACGCTCCCAGGCCTTCACAAATCGCCAGGAGGTTCACGTTCCGTATGAGGAAGCAATCTAGTAAGGAGACCATCAATCAATATATGGCCGCCCTCAGAACAGCAGCCCTGCACTGCGGGTTTGGAACATACCTGGAGGACATGCTCCTCGATCAATTAGTTTGTGGGGTCAAGGATCTCCAACCTACAGAGGCGCCTGCTAGCAAAAAGACCTCAACCTCGCGCAAGCGGTCGGGAGGCCCTAGCAGCCGAGCTAGCAACGAACTCAGCCACCGAAATTCAGGGCCCAAGTGCCAAGTTGGCATCGTTCCCAGTCCATTCCGAAGAGGTGGAAGCGGAGGAAACCCACAACGATGAAAACGACGTCCACCACCTCGCCAACGACAGACGATCGCAGGTAGGGGCCAAACAAGAATACACCGGTCCACCCAAGCACATCACCCTGTGCCTAGCCTGTGGGGATCGCATCAAAGGGCCACCTGCAAGTTTAAAGGAGCCACTTGCAACAACTGCCATAAGAGGGGCACATCGCGAGAGTCTGCCAAGCCCCTCAAAGCGCTGCACACAGACCCCGTCCTCGCACTCGGGACCACAGAGGCAAGTATTAAACTGTCGTACGCACCGCCTTGCCAGGCGTACTTGCCACACTGTTAGTAAAATTTCTCTCTCCGTTTCCCTAGAAGGTAAACCGTGCCACATGGAGGTTGACACAGGGTCAGCGCTCTCAATAATTTCGTGGAGCACCCTCAAGAGACTCCATCCCAGCCTATCTACTACCCGGCTTCAGAGATGCCAGTTCGGTCTGAAGGACTACCAGGGAAGGCCATTCCCGTGATCGGCAGAGGCAAGTTCTTTGTCAGTTTTAGAGCTTTTAAAGGCCACCTACCTCTAGTGGTAGTTAACGGCAATCTACCCACCTTATTGGGGCTCGATTGGTTTCCCCACCTCGGCCTAGGGCTAACAGGAGTCCATGCTGTCTCAACCTCAGACACTGACTCCTTATTCGCTGACTACGCAGATGTGTTCAGCGAGGAGCTGGGGTGTTATAATGGAACCCCATCTCGTTCACCGTTGACCCCCAGGCAGTCCCAATCAGATTAAAACCACGGAGAGTTCCATTTGCTATTAGACCAAAACTAGACGCTAAATTGGATAAACTACTAAAACAAGGGGTCATTGAGCCAACAGATTTCGCCAAGTGGGAGGCGCCCATTGTCACACCCTTAAAAAGATGGTAGCCTGAGAATTTGCTCGGACTACAAGACAACAATCAATAAATATTTACAAGTTAGCGCCTACCCTGTGCCCGTCATTCAGCACTTATTACACACATTCGAGCCGGGCAGTATTTTTGCTAAATTGGACATGTCTCAAGCATATCAGCAGTTCCCTGTTGATAACCAAACAGCGGAACTGCAGACCATCGTCACTCACAGGGGTGCCTTCCGATGCAAGCGTCTCCAATTTGGCGTAAGTGTTGCCCGGGTATTTTTCAATCCCTCATGGAGCCGGATTTTACAGGGCCTCCCTGGTGTAGTACCCTACTTCGACGACATCTTGGTCTCGGCCAGGGACAGACCCCAACTCTTCCAGAGAGTGCGAGCAGTGTTAGAGAGGTTCAGACAGCATGGCCTCAAGTTAAAAAAGAAAAATGTGCCATTGCCACTAGACAGGTGGACTTTCTGGGTTATAAAATTGACGCTCTGGCATTCACCCCCTGGAGTCCAAGGTTAGGGCAATCCACGAAGCTCCCTCACCAACCTCCAAAACGGAGCTACAAGCTTTCTTGGGGCTGCTGAACTTTTATGCATCCTTCTTGCCCCATAAAAGCCTCAGTAGCCGAACCCCTACACAGATTACTAGACAAAAAGTCACCGTGGCACTGGGGGCACAAAGAAGACCAGGCGTTAACGCCGTCAAATCACTACTTACGTCAGAGGCAGTGCTCATCCAATTCGACCCCAACCTTCCTTTAGTACTGGCAGCAGACGCATCCCCTTTTGGAATTGGGGCGGTCCTTAGTCACAGACTCCCCAATGGCGCCGAGGCCCCCATCGCCTTTTTCTCCAGGACGCTCTCGGCCACAGAGCGAAACTACAGCCAAATAGACAAGGAAGCCCTAGCAGCCGTTGCAGCCGTGAAAAAGTTTCACGAATTCCTTTTCGGCCACTTCTTCGAACTGGTCACCGACCATAAACCCCTCCTGGGCCTACTGGCCGGCGACAAACAGACACCTCAAGTCCTTTCCCCCAGGATGACAAGGTGGACACTTTTCTTAGCGGCCTACTCATACAAACTTATTCACCGCCTGGGCAAAACTCTATCCCACGCCGACGCTCTCAGTCGCTGCCCCTTACCCGCTCCGGCTGAAGACCCAGCTCCTGTCAACGCCATTTTCGAAATCACCCAGTTGGACCTGCCCATCACCGCCCTTGACATCGCCGCTAAAACCAAGGCAGACCAAGCGCTCGCCCAGGTGCTCGACTGGGTGAGGAGGGGTGGCCGGGAGGCAACGTTGATAACAAATTCGCACCCTTTAAGACTCGCATGCAGGAGCTGTCCAGTTTGCAGGGTTGTCTACTGTGGGGCACTCGAGTGGTCATTCCGACCTCGCTGCGTGCCCGAGTCCTGGAGCGTTGCCCGAGGGACATCCCGGCATCGTGAGAATGAAGTCATTAGCACGCAGCTACGTGTGGTGGCCGGGTCTAGACGAGGACATTGTCAATTGGGTAAGTTCCTGCAGCATTTGCCAGGAATCCCGTCCTGCTCCCCCATCGCCACCCCTTCCAGATGGGAGCGCCAGCGCCCTGGTCTAGAATCCATATCGATCTGGCCGGCCCGTGCATGGAAAAATGTTCCTAGTGGTCGTGGGCGCTTATTCCAAATGGATAGACGTGGCACAGCTATCCACGACCACCACACTAGCAATCACCAACGTGTTAACGCGCCTGTTAGTTACACATGGACTACCCGACTCCATTGTCTCCGATAATGGCCCACAGTTCGCATCAGTAGAATTCAGCCGTTTTGCTGCCAACCTGGGCATTCGCCACATTTTCACAGCCCCATTTCACCCTGCCAGTAATGGGTTGGCTGAAAGGGCCATCAGGACCACCAAAGAGGCACTCGCTAGGTTTGGCAGGGATGACTGGCACCACAAACTCGCACGGTTCCTGATGAGCCAGCACTCAACCCCTGTACAGTCACCAATAAGTCCCCAGCGGAACTTCTAATGGGCGGCGCCTGAGGACTGTATTGGACAGACTACACCCTCAATACTGCCCTGACTCTCCCTCGCTTCTACTTCGGGGGTTAGACATTTTATGTTACAGGAGCCAGTATTCGCAAGAAATTTCGCTGGGGACCCACTTTGGATTCCAGGCGAGGTCATCGCCGTCACCGGGCCGAGATCGTATAGGGTCAGGCTGGAGGATGGTCGCGTCTGGAGGAGACACATAGACCAGCTTAGAAGGCGCCTCAGCACCCTTGCCAACAAGAATCCAGAGTCGCCAGTCGAAGGGGAACCACCTCATCCGCCGCCCAGCCACATCGCACCCAACGACCAGTCTACACCAGCGGTCGTCCCAGTCAACCCAAACTCGGACAACAGCGCCCAAAGAGTTGACCAGCCTGATCCAGCCCACGAGCTCGGCCCCAGAAACCAACCCGGTGGTTTCCGAGGATGCCCAGTCCGGAGGGAGCGTTGGCGACACTATGCCGGCTCAACCGTCACAGACTGAAACCGAACAGACAGACAATGTTCCCGAGCTACGCCGTTCCGGGCGCCAACACAACCCCCCGTCTACCTCAAGGACTATGCGTGTTCGCATCTGGGGGGAAGGGGTGTTATGTCCTGAGAACTCTAGGAGTTCTCACTCAGGTCCACTCACTTTGTGTGGGCGTTATTCCCCCATTCCCATTGGTTGGTCCTCTCCAGCAGCCAGCTATAAAAGCAGGCTGCGGGGTCCAACCAGTTGCTGATTGCTGCGAGCCAGTTCCAGGCGTGGCAAGCACGGTCAGCCCTTTATTGTAAAATAAAGTATTGTTGCACTCATGCTCTGGTTCAGCCTCTCATTGCTCAAACTTAACAGAGGCTCTCAGGTCCCAAAAGATTGGTTGAGACTGACCTTTGAAGCATCATTCCCTTGAAATTCACTTTTCATAAATTCTTGACTAGTTATTCAGGACAGCTTTTAAGATATGAAATGCTGTCATTTATTTATTAGTTATAATGTTTTGATAATTATTTTGGATGCATGTAATGTATTGCGCTGTATTCTTATTTTTCAATTTTCATTTTTTATTGTTATTGTACTCCTGGATATTTTACTGTTTTTGACAATATTGTAAGCAGCTGAGTCTTTCAATCGTAGTGAGTAGAAATCTGAAAAATAAACTCCATATTAATCATGTGAGCACTCCAAATAGTTCCTATCTTTACTCAACTGGTATGACCTTCCATAGAATTTTCTTCCCCACAGATTCCATAGGATGCCCACATACACAATTGCATGTGTTGGCTTAAAGGAAAACAACATGCTTCTTATGTGTGAAGATGTGTGTCTACAAAGGAATATGATTCTTCCAATCTACCACCCCCATTCTGTCTGAACTGATCCTTCCATTGCCCCCTCCATCCTTCCAGAACCGATGAAGCTTTTTGGATGAGAAGCAAAACTCTTCTTTCTTAAGGGAAAAAAAACAGTTCAGTTGTCTTTTGAGACAACTATGACTTGGATAACTGAGAATCTCCAAAGACATGCTCACTTACAGATACCCATTTGCACATTAAGTCACTATGGAGGAGGTACATATTTATTTACTTACTTACTTACTTACTTGTTGAATTCCTGAAAATGGCTCTAAATAAATTGGAATAACATCATCACAAGTGCCCTAGACCCTAGAGTTTTTGGTATGCACACATGAAAAAAGAAATACATGTTCTGTATTGAGGGGCACTGTGTTGCATTGGTTGTCTTCCTTTTGCAGTGACTAGAACTAATTGCCATTGGTTGAGTAGGAGAAGGCCAAGGCCAAGGTTCACTCATATTTTGATCACCTATTTATCCACAACTCAGGAGTTATAGCAGGTCCAGAACAAGGTGACATACGGTAGAGTTGCTGGCATGTCTATATAATACTTCTATGAGCTGCACTAGTTGCTATGCTTCTGGGTACAATTCAAGGTATAGTTATCACCAATAAACACTTTCATGGCACAGGCGCTGACTATCTCTGGTGCCGTCTGTTTTCTGTAGTGCCTGTCTGTCCTGTTCAATTTGACAAAGTCCCATCAATTATGTAATGTCCCTAGAAGTAAGCCAGAGTCTACTGCCCAGAGATGCTTTGGAGTCAGCTCACTTTACAAATTAGACAGACAAAATGACAGGTAGATTTATGTACACAGAAAACATGAAATTCATGGTGGAAAAAAAAAAACAAGCAAACTGATCCTGAAGCAGCTTTTTGTTTAGCACAATTCTGCCTTATTTCTACTTATACTTATCTAAATTTTAGGACAGAAAATGTAGAAACAACATCCCTCTGAACATGTGCGGACAATCTTCATGGAATTCTAACAGTCTGTTATCTAAGCATTCTAATTATATATACTGTAATGCAAGACTGCATCCCTGATAAAGGATAGAAACAAAGTGACTGAATGAAATTTAATTTGTACCCTTAACACACTTTATTTATATCATGCATTTTGTTGTTCTGCATGAAATACAACTTCTTATCTTTAGCTCCCCACCTTCTACCACTAGCATTCATCTAAAGCTAGAACTGTCTCACTGCCTTTCTTCTCCTTTTAAGAGACAAGTAAAACTTTCTGCACATTTGCCAGCCACACTATAAGTTAAGAAGTCAAGGATGTTCCAACAGATGTAAGAAGCCCTGACTTTCTGTGGTAATGTCAGTCAGTTCAGAAGGTGATGAAATGGAATGTTGAAGCTAGGGAGAAGACACAGACAAAACAAAGAGACAAACCTGAGAGCTGAGTGGGAGGAGGGGTGCCAAGAGCAAAGGAAATGCTTAAAAGAGCATTCCAAAGAAGTCAAACATAAATATACTAGACTAGGAAGGAAGAAAAGACAGTTTGGCAAGAGATCCTGGAAACATTTTTTTTTTCAGGGGAGATAGAATCAAGGCCAAAGACTGTCAAAAGCAATAGTCTATGTAAGGAGACTTGGAGTCTGAGAGTTTTTCCTTCTTAAAGCCAAGAGATATCCACTGCTGCACTTAATTAGGGGCACTCTCCTTCTGCTGATTTCAGAGCCATTTCCCAAAGAGAAATTGTAGTTCTTTTTAATACATTTTTTTTAAAAAAACCTATTTTCCACACAATGTCTCGAACCCATCTGCCTACTTTACTTGGAAGGAGCTGTTTTAAAAAGTGCTCCTGTAATAGAAGTTCCCCTAAGGTCAAGAGGGATTTGATGTTCTAGATTCTGTCTCGTATATGTATATGTGTGCATCCACACATATATGTACAGTATGTATAGTATCAATTTTTTGTAACATGATACTTTCAAGAGGCATTATCGTTTCCAATCCCAAAATTTCCAGTCAGTGTGGCTATTGAATGTTTTCTGTTTAAGAACATTTTGGAATTAATTATTCGTATAATTATGAAGATTGGTGAATTGATGGCCTGGGGAAGGGAGGAGAGTCTCCCTTATTCTAATTAATTCATTTATCATACCCTCAGATCACAGTATTTAATGATGCCCTCCTTTCTAGCTTTAGTTCATTATGTGTGTTTGCATTTTGCTTTGAATCAGGACTTTTGCCAGGGAAATTAAGTCTGTTTCATCCAAAAGGAATTGATAGTTTGCCATTTCAAGGCACACTTGAGTGACAGGGTTAGAGTTAGGGTTAGGACTGTTCCATATTTTGTGAAGGAGATGGGTAGGTCATGATTCGTTTAATTATTAGTTGAATCATGTTCTTTTTTCAGGCAAAATGCTCTAAGCACTGATGAAACATCTTTGCTTTTTGTGATTTAGCATTTGAATAGTATAGTCTTATATGACTTAATATTACTGGAGAGATTGCCATTTTATTAACTTTGGAAGGAATTCAATTAAATAATACTGAATATTGCTTCTAGCCTGTCTCGTGACATACTTCAGGAACTGAGAGATGAGGCAAGGGCATTTCTAGAATGAGCGAGTGTTTAAAAAACGTGTTTTGAAACACCTTAGCTTGGTTTGTCACCTGGTGACTCTAAACAGACCATTTTTTATGAGGCTTTAGTATCCCTTTTCTGAGCAAGGACTCCATTTTTTATTATAAGAGACAGTTCATCATCTGCTGCAAATAGAAGTCAATGATTGTTACAAAACTGACAGAAAAATAAATTGGGGTCTAGGGAGAGCTGTAAAAATCATACCCGAATCTGTCCAGCTTTATCCAGCTATTATTAGAGGAAATAAAACCTACTTCTCCATCATTCAAGTGTTGAATAATGTAACATTTCCATTTCTGCAATATGTTACTTCTTATTTGTCCATTCTTTCTGAACAGCAGGAGTAATACTCAGCTGTCAATGTCTGTAAAAATGATTTGAACATCTGTTAATAAACTCATGATGAACTCCCAACCTTTTGCCCTTATTTCATGAAAAGATACATGATGATTCTATTGTAGGGTTTCCTAAGTATTTAGTTGGACTGGCCTGTGAGGCAAGAGATGATCTACAAATTTGATCCCAACTTTCAAAGGATTACAGTGGAGATTCATTTTGAATGGAGGTTAAATTTATAAAAGCTCCTCTAATCCCAAAGAGTATCTTCTGAGGCGGGGGAGAGAGAGGGAGAGAGAAATTGCATATCAAATTAGCATGGTGGGTGATTAATCAGTATTTACTTCAGCAAAGTTGCAAACTGTAGATTTATAGATAAATCTAAACCTTCACTGCTTTGCTATGAAGACCCTCCAGTTCAGGGATGACAAATTCACATCGTCACATGACATATTGGGACTTTTTTTTCCCTTTGCTAAACCGGGCGTGGGCATGGCCGACATGTGACGCATCTGGCCTGCAGGCCAAGAGTTTGACAGCCTTCTTCTAAATGCTTCTTTTCATGATACTTTTTTTTTCTGACAGTTTCTGTGTGTTCCTCATCAAAGGACCTTTATATTACAGTAAATAAATCATGAAAGTGGCAAACAAACAAATAAATAAAATAGCAATCAAAGTTATATACTGGTTCATAGGGCTTTAACCACTCTTTAAACAGTTTACAGAGTCAAAATATTGCCCCCAAACAATCTGGGTCTTCATTTTACTGACCTCAGAAGGCTGCAAAGTTGAGCCAACCTTGAACTGGTCAGGATCGAACTCCTGGCAGTGGGCAGAGTTAGCCAGCAATTCTACATTCTAACCACTGCACACGAGGGCTCTTAATAAGTTGGTAATGAAGTTAAAATATATATATATATACTATAAGTATGCATTTCTTGGTCCATTCATCCATTTTTTTAAAAAATCAGCTATATTTGCTCTAATTCCAATTGAAAAACATAAAACAACAATATTGACAAATGTATTTGTCTCCCAGAAACTAATGGTGAATTTGATGATGGAGTTTAGAGGCAAATGTTGTTTACATATATTTAGATATGCTAAGACAATCTAATTACTATTTTTTTAAAATTTTATACCAATTTGACAGGAAAGCATATGTATAACATTCAGTGTATTCCTGCTTAATTTGGCTCTGTTTTCTCTGGAGATTTCAGAAATGTAGAGAAAATGACCAAAAGAAGATAACTTATCTCTGAACTAATTCGCACTGAGATTATTAGACAGCATGTTATGTCATGTTAAGTAAAAATCTCCTTTAAATTGAATTTCATTTTTGAAGACTTCATGGACAGGTTTATGAAAGTTCCTTGGTACAAAAGATTTTTTGTCATTGCTTTTTTTTCCAGATTTTTATTTAAAACTCCCAATTTAAATTACTGCCCCATGATATATTATCCAAATATTAGCCTAATCCATCCCTGCTTACCTCTTTCAGATCGGGCAGGAGCCACATTCCAGCTGTACGAAGGCCAACGATTAAGAATTTACTCAAAATTCTCATGGGTATCTGTAACTCTTTAATTATAGATACTTCTTTGTCTATAAGGTACATTGTTTGTTCATTTCTTCATAGAAACATTTTTTGCAAACAATTTCCCTAAATATTTACTTTTTCTTTAACATGCTTTATCCTATTTTGTTCTATTGGTAAACTGAAGCATATAGTTCACAAACATATAAAATCATATTAGCATCAATTACTCTATGTATTATGAGATCAAGAAATGAAGATGAAAGCAAAGTCAAGAGAGTTTCTCTCATTTTCTATTTTCCACATAAAAGTTTTCATAGGTACTATCACCCCTCAACACATTTTGTAAATTTAAAACAAGCACATGTATACATACATATGCATACACACTTGTGCACAGAGACAAGAAAACTTGCATTGGTCTTTGTCCATGTGTTGCACAGCTGTCCCTAATATAGTTCCACTTGTACTTGCTTTTTTTTACAAAATACAGTTTTGTATGTGATTTATAAGTTGAAAGATGTACAGTAAAATTTGGATGAATGCATTTAATGTAATTAGAAGCTGGAAAGTAGATAAACACCCTAAAATTGCATATAAGCCAACTAAAAATGTAGACACAGAAAATTGCTGAACTTGCAATTATCATTGTCCTCTGTTTTCACCCTCTTTGGACAAGACTAAAAAATAGCGATGCTCAGAATGCTATTCTCTCAGTACTAATTGTCAACCATACTTAATAAGCAGTTAATTTGCTTTAGGTTGGTTGCTTAAAAAATCCAAAAGAATTAGGTTTCCTTAATTTCATATATATAATCTATTTTGAAATATTCTCAGCTTGCATTGTCTACATTTATATGTCATATATTTTTTTGCTATAAAATTTAGGATTCTATCTTAAGTAATAGAGAACAATAAAACCAATCAGTAAGCATTTCAGATCAAGAGCCATGGATGCATTTAAAAGTTAAAAGTACAATAATTCAGACTTTAGGGAAGTATAATCCAAGCTATTGATGGAAATTCTGGAAAGTTCACTATGATGTAGTATATTGGAATTCTTCCTGCCATTACATGGAAAGCAGCTGTTTATTTCTGTTTCTTGCTTCTCATCCTAAATGAAAGAAGCCCAGCACTCAATGTAACAAACCCTCTAAACAAGCTAAAGATGAAGCAGGCAAACTGATGATAGCCCATTTCTGGTTTCCATGCCTAAGAGATGATTAGAATTTATGCTCTTCCATATTAAAAATCTGGACTGGTTGCCAGATGTTTTCTCGGCACATTATAAAATGTAGGTTAAAATTTTTAAGCCATTAGTAGCTTAGGGCTGAACTATCAGAGAGATATGAATTTGTCAATTAATCTCATTAGCAGAAGATGCTCTCTTAAAAATTGATTGAATTTCTGATGAGCGGGTGTTAGATTCACAAAAAAAAAGATAAACTCTTATCTTGCTTCAGATTCTGGAGTATATTTCTTCCTCTGTTTTATTTAATTTTGAAACAGATGAAGATGATCTTTACCTTTGGAATGTTGATTCTGGGCTGCAAAACTCCAGATGACCTCTAGAGGGCAGCACATGAAACACATTGTACTATATTTCAATTGAGCAGCTGTATAAGTTGTTGCGGCTCTGATACGGTTGCCTTGTGGTAATGATTTAAACCAGGGATGTCAAACTCACGTCGCTACAGCAGCATCACATGACATATTTGGACTTTTTCCCTCTTTGCTAAACTGGGCATGGGCAGGGAGTTTGCCATCCCTGATTTAAACAGTCAAATTTTACATCTTTGTGTGGTGATTTTTTTTTTTATTGTTCTGAATTTTCTCACCTATCCATTGCATGAAATTCAGGATCAACAGGAGAGAAGGTAGGCCATATCCTGACTAGACTTGCAAATGTCATGGACCCTCTGTCATGTCACAGGTTAGTATTTGTGGCGTAGATAATGTGCTATCTTATTGTAGACAAATATAGTGCTGTTTTTTCCCCTGTTCTCTTTGACAATAGTTATACATCATGGAAGATTTATGAGTACAGACAAGGTCTGCTTTAATTAAACTAGATCATTCTACTGATTCCCCTGTAAGCTCTGCGTACTGAGATTCAACAGCTTTCTCTTAACCCTTCTTGTAGCTAAATTAAACTAATCTAGCACACCTTTAAAGTCAATTAGCCCCATCCACATAGAGACTTAATCCAGTTTTAATGAACTAGATTCAGTACACACCTCTGGTACATTTTGATTATTTTTTTTCATTAGACAATATCCTAACAGCCTAGTGGGCTTCTCAGGATGTCCTCCAGGAGAATCTGAAGCTGCTCAAGCTAGCTGCAGACAGTTTACACAAATGTTGTTTAATCAAAGCTTAATGAACATCTGAGAAGCAATAGTAGGAACTCAAGTGTATTGAACCCTGTGCCAGATACGATGAGATATTTGGGAGGGAGCATTTTACTAACTCACTATGGATTCAAGAGCTTAATGACTTCATGATGTCAGGATTAATGGGGGAGGGGAAGATTTTTCATTAATTTTGCTTGTCTTGGGAAGTCCACCATGCCATTTGAATTTTTTTTTTTAAAAAAAAATCAATTGTTAATAGCAAAGCCCATCTGTTTGTAATTCTGGTGTACCTTTTTAAAATAAATTCCCTAAATTTACACAATTTTTGAGTGTGATCATTTGTTTATAGTGGGGATATGAATATAAAGAAATATTGTGAAATAATAAATGATGTAACACATGGGACTCATATGAAATAAAATAATATGATCATAGTTAATACAAACATTAACAATGCTATATATGTCTACCCAAAGTAAAGTGAGTCCCATTTTGCTTTACAGTGATTGCCCTGGGGATATGGCTATTGGAATGGAACCCACACAATTTTGAATAATCATACAATTATAATTCATAGAAACATTTGACAACTTTTACACAAACATTTTCTTTATAAAGTCTCCATGAGCTGCTTAAAATGATGTCCTGAGTCACAGGAATCAAGAGAGCCTTTTTGAAGTTTCACTTACCAGAAACTCATTAGACCTGGGAGAGAATTTCATCCTGAGTAAGTCCCCACTATGCAAGGTTCTCTTCAAGGAATTATGTTTCCTCTTTCTTTTCAAGAACAATGGCAGGTAATAAAAAAACATCTTTCTTCGGTTTTTTTATGATTAACTTATTTTGATTGTATTTTTATGATATCACTGATTTTAATTGAATTGGCTTTATTTCTACTGTGTTTCTCGCAAAATAAGGCCGGGCCTTATTTTTTTTGACCCCCCAAAAATGGCTAGGCTGTCTTTTGGGGGGGGTGACTTAATTCCCACCCTTGCATCCTCAGGTGGGCAGCGACGGCTTGGATGTTGACCTCAGCATTGGTGGGGCACTTTGTATCGGGAGACCTTCCGCCACCATTGCTTTCCCTTCTCCCTGTGCTGCCATGGCATTTAGGGTAACGCCGTGGCATTTGGCACAGCCACGCGTGGCCAGCCAGGGCTCCTCCCTGCAACCGGAGCCCGGCAGAGACACTCAGCTTCAGGCACTCCTGTCGCTGCCTTCCCTTCACCTTCGAAGGCAAAGCCAATTCTTTTAAAAACGACGCCCTACTATCGGTACAACAAAGTCTCCCCTGCCCGAGAGGGCAGCCAACCCCACGTGGGAAGGCAAATCTCCTGGGGCCGCAGCGCAGGATCGGCCCACCACAGGAGAAGCACCCAGCCACCATCCCTGCCTGGTGCTGGGCAGAGCATGAAGAGCTTCACCTGGGACACCCAGCTCAGCTGACAAGTGGGCCCTTCTGCCCAGTGGCGGAGCTCTCGACAGGGCAGCGAGCGCCTCCCCACTGGGCCCTCCGCTCATCCCACCAGGGCCGCGCCAGAGCCATGCGGGCTGGGCAGAGTGGGGAAAGCAAGCCGTGGGTGCACTGCCAAGTGAAAGAGCCGGGCTGACCCGAGCTTGGCTTCCTTCCCAAGTCCTCCAGCCCGAACCCAAAGGGGCCACCAGGAGAGGCCTCCCGAGGCAGTGATAGTGCCTACCCATCCATGGACAGGGAGGCAAGGCGACAGCCTGCGCCGCATCCTCCTCCCAGCTGAGCCCCACTGAGTGAGTGCCTCTGCCCAATGCCCGTGCCGCTGCAGTGTTTGGAGCTGCTGGCACATTTGGAGATGCGTGGGGACAGGGATGGGCTGGGCAAGGGGTGGAAAGGACGGGCGGCTTTGGGCTCTCTCCCCCGGACCCGCCAGCCAGGAAAGCAGCCTGCCATCACCTCGCCTCCCTGTCCATGGATGGGTGGGTGCTATCATTGCCTTGGGCAGCCTCTCCTGGTGGCCCCGAGCTGGAGGGACTTGGGAAGGAAGCCAAGCTTGGGTCGGCCCGGCTCTTTCACTTGGCAGGCAGGCACGCACCCGCAGGTCACTTTCCAGCTCTGCCCAGTCTGCATGGCTTTGGCGTGGCCCTGGCAGGATGAGTGGAGGGCCCAGCGGGGAGGCGCCCACTGCCTTGGAGAGAGCTCCGCCACCCGGCAGAAGGGCCCACCTGTCAGTTGAGCTGGGCACCCCAGGCAAAGCTCTTCAGGCTCTGCCCAGTGCCAGGCAGGGATGGCGGCTGGGCCCTTTCCCCGGGGTGGGCCGATCCTGTGCTGTGCCCCCCAAAGATTTGTCTCCCCATGTGGGGTTGGGCTGCCCTCTCAAGCAGGGGAGGCTTTTTCGTACCGGTAGTAGGGCGTTGTTTTTAAAAGGATTGGCTTTGCCTTCGAAGGCGAAGGGAAGACCGTGACAGAAGCGCCTAAAGCCGAGTGTCTCTGCCAGGCTCCAGTTGCAGGGAGGAGCCCTGGCTGGCCATGTGTGGCTGTGCCAAACACTGCGGCATTGCCCTAAATGCCATGGCAGCATGGGGAGAAGGGAAAGCAACAGTGGCAGAAGGTCTCCCGATACAAAGTGCCCCACCAATGCCAAAGTCAATGCAGGCAGCACCATATCCAGGTATGCAACAAAAGTAGTTCCTAACGGCAAGCCCCCCTGCCATTCCCCCCCATTTTGCATGTTTAATACAGGCCTTAATTTGGGGGGAGGGGCTTAATTTGATTTTATGCCTATAAAACATTTTGGGACTTCCTATTGGGGGAGGTTGTATTGTTGGAGAAACACGGTATGTCTTATGCTTTTGAGCTTCTAATGGTTGTGAACTGTCCTGAATATTGCATGGGCAGAACCACAAGGTTTATATTAGATATTGTAGGCTAATAGATGATAGACGATGGATGGATGGATAGATGATATATGATAGATGGATGGATGGATGGATGGATAGATAGATAGATAGATAGATAGATAGATAGATAGATAGATAGATAGATAGATAGACAGACAGACAGACAGACAGACAGACAGACAGACAGACAGACAGATAGATAGATAGATAGATATTGTAGATTAAAGCACGAGGCTAGAAAGTGGGAGACCAAAAGTTCTAGTCCCACTTTAACCATGAAAGTCAGCTGGGTGACTTTGGGCCAGTCACTCTGTCTCAGCTCAGTTCACCTCCTAGGGTTGTTATGAGGTATATAGGAAGAGAAATGTATGTTGGTTATGTTTCCCACCTTGAGTTACTTGTAAAAATAGCAAAAGATAGATAGATAGATAGATGATAGATAGATAGATAGATAGATAGATAGATAGATAGATAGATAGATAGATAGATAGATAGATAGATAGACAGACAGACAGACAGATGATAGATTGGAGATAGATAGATAGATAGATAGATAGATAGATAGATAGATAGATAGATAGAGACAGACAGACAGACAGACAGACAGACAGACAGACAGACAGAGATATATGATGGACAGGCAAATGAGGATGGACAGCCAAATGAGGAAGATGGATAGATAAACATCAAACAAGGTTTTATAGATTGTTGTACCTGCTTTTTAGTTGAAACAAGTAACACAATCATTAAGACAGTACCCCAAAGTATCCAATTTGTTTAGTGAACAATGCCAATAAACAAATACAGTGATTGGATTTACAACAAATGTGATTAATTTTTCATGTTCCTCCCCAATACTCTAAGGGACCATGCCTGTACTGTATGTGAAATATTGGGGAAATGTCCCATTTTATTAAACTGTTTCAGTTCAATAATTCTATTCTAAAATTTGGGGAAGAGGGGATAGTTGAATAGAATATTGTTAATGAAGCTAGAATGAATATAGAAGACCTGTGGCAATCTTACTAGACACACATTTATTATCACAAACCACAACTAATGTCCATTGGAACAAACTACAATACTATACTCAAGATATTGCCCCAAGAAAGGGAATAACTGAAATTTAGAGTCCTGCTCAGATATTAAAACAATACATGGGCAAAAAACCAGATGAAATATGAGAGTTTAAGTTCCCTGGGCTAAGTATATTATAACTAATTATGACCATTTTGATCTGTGAATGAGAGAACAAGAAGAAAAATTCAAAATGGTTGAAACAAGGTGTCCAAAAGATCCTAATCAGTTATGAATGACACAAAAAAGTCAAGCTTATAGGAGCCCAAAGTTTCTAAGGTAATGAAAGAAAAATCCGTGAGGACTGGGGCAAAGCTGAATGGACTGCCAACAACTAGAGTGTGTCTCAGTAAACTGTGGGAATCTGATGGCATCTAGTTCAAGGAAGGATAAATTGGAAAGAAAATAGTAAGATTATCTAAATAAAAAAAAACATGTTACAGATTTTCTCACAAAAGAAGGATACCATTCAACACACACACACAAAATCCATTTCATCAAGACCGGGAAAGGAAACCAATCAGAAATCAGAGTAATGACATGAGTAATCATGATCTTCTTGTTAAGCTAGAATTTATTTTTATTTTATTTTGTCAAGCGATTATAAGATTACAGGTATAAGTATAAACATAGTTATGAATACATGAAATGGATACATATAAGAAAAATAAAAAGAAACAATAGGACAGGGATAGTAGGCACATTGGTGCACTTATGCAGGCCCCCTACAGACCTCTTAGAAAATGGGTGAGGTCAATAGTAGACACTCTAAGGTTAAAGTTTTTGGGGTTTGGGGAAGGAACCACAGAGTCAGGTGGAGTATTCCAAACATTGACCACTCTGTTGCTGAAGTCGTATTTCCTGTTATCAAGTTTAGTGCGGTTAACCTTGAGTTTGTATCTATTGTGTGCCCTTGTATTGTTATGGTTGAAGCTGATATAATGATATTTTTGCAGGGATGTGTGTGTGTGTGTGTGTGTGTGTGTGTGTGTGTGTGTCTACAGCTGAATCCAACATCCTAAAAAGTGGCAGGGTTCAGGAGAAACTCCTCTCTCTTCTTTTCCTGGACCATCCTAGATGTAGATATATAAGCATGAGTAAGAAATATCAATAATACTCAAAGCAATAAATTTATCTTGAGACAGTAAGCATAAACAAGGAATATCAATAATGCATTTATATCAAGCAACCTTCTTGGTAACATCAATAATGCATTTATACTGAAGAAAACTAGCAAATATATATATATATATATGTATGTATGTATGTATGTATGTATGTATATGTATATGTATATGTATGTATATATATATATGGTATATATATATATATGGTTCAGGTATTTTATATATATATTTATATATATATTTGTTTGGGTATTTTTCCACATCACAAAGATACAAGCAAATTGAAGGAGTCCCTATGGGATCACCACTGTCACCCATCATTACAAACCTGTTCATGGAAGAATTCGAATCCAGAGCCCTGGCTAATGCCACCCACAAACCCGAACTATGGTTAAGATACATCGATGACACATTTGTGATTTGGCCCCATGGAAAAGAAAACCTAAACAATTTCCTAACACACCTAAACAGCACATACCCCAAAATCAAGTTCACCATGGAAACAGAAACAAACAAACAACTACCATTCCTAGATGTACTAATCTACCAAAAAAACAGATGGCACACTAGGACACAACGTATACCAGAAGAAAACACACACCAACCACTACCTCAACACCCAATCCCACCACCACCCAGCACAGATAAACTCCGTGGCCAAAACACTAATCGCCAGAACCAAATGCCTGGCAGACAAGACACACATAAAGACTGAACTATGCACCCTGACTAAAGTACTGACAGCCAACGGTTTCCACAAAAGCAAAATCTTGATCCACAAAAACACACTGAAACATAATGGAGACCTAGAAGATGAACAGACCTATGGAACAGCTGTCCTGCCCTACATAAGAGGTACTACAGACAAAATCAGTAAGATACTACACAGGCATCACATCAAGACTGCCTTCAAAACAGACAGAAAAATAGCCGCCATCCTTAGAAACCCCAAAGATAAAATTGACCTGGAAAACCAAGGTATATATGAAGTCCCCTGTGCATCATGCCCTGCCACATACATTGGACAGACCAATAGAAGAATAAATACCCGCCTGGATGAACACAAAAATGCAGTAAAAAAGCTGGAACACACTTCCTCACTAGTCCAACACATGAAAGCCACAGGTCATAGCATCAACTTCAATGGCACCAAAACCCAAGCCACTATAGAAAACCCCAGCCACAGAATTATCAGAGAAGCCATAGAGATTGAAAAAAGTCCTGAAAGCATGAATAGAAGAGATGATTCCACCAGACTGTCAATTATTTGGAAGCCTGCACTCACAAACAAAAAAATCTCCACACCACAAGCCAGGCAAACACCAGGGCACAAACAGATCCCCCCTGATACCTCCAGCTCAAACACACCCCAACCAGGCACCCAGATGAAACCTAGCTTCCTAATAAATGATAGCCGTCCATTTACTCGGAGCCAAGCTGCACTAAAAGCCTCCAATACAGGAACACAATGTTGCCAGCCAATCAAGACAAAAAAAGCCACAAAACAGACAGAAGATATTAGAAACACCAATCAAGCAGAACACAGCAAACTCCAAGACCAATAAACACAGACCAAGACTCCCAACCAATCAGGATGAAGAAAAAACAATTCTGGCACAGCAGTAGGCTAGCCCCAGATTTAAAACTGAAACAACTGTAAAAGTCTGACTCACAGACGAACACAATACAGAAGCCTGATGATGGCAGATGAGATTCTACCGAAACATTGCTACAACTTTAAAAGCACAACTATAATGATGTGGGAAAATACCCAAACAAAGTTGAATACCATAGATAGATAGATAGATAGATAGATAGATAGATAGATAGATAGATAGATAGAGAGATAGAGATAGAGATAGAGATATATTATACAGAGAAAATAATGTTGCGCCATATTTGATGCTCCTTTAATATCTGGCTTGCCTGATACCCCATTCAATGAGCCTGCAGAGCAGACCTAATCAGTTAAATAAAGTGGAGTGCCTACTTTGGATGCAGAACATGTGATTGGTACTCCTTTAGGCTCTTCATATACAAAATGAACATCTGCTGAAAGGAAAATGTGCAGTTACTCTACACAAAAATTGCCTTGAGTATCTAGTGGCATAATCACATGCAACCAAAATATATTGATTTTCTTAAATGAATTTTGGCAAAGATGCAGCTATATCCATGGCAAATTTTTTAAAAAATAGGATAGTTAGCAATGACATTATACTGTTTATTCTATTCTTTTTTTAAATTCCTTGCTTTCACATATTGGCACTTTAAGTATGATTGGCTGGGTTTATTGATCTTAGGTCATCCCTGGCCAAAGCAATTCATTTCAAAGCTGTCTTAGAAGTTCATCTTGCCTCATATGAATTTATATGTGCATGTTTCAGTAGGTCTTCTCTGAACTTCCGTGAAAGTAGTTTCTAATTTTCTCCTCTTATAGCAGGGGTGGGCAATTAATTTCTGTTGGGGGCCACATGGAAAATCCGATCTGCGTTCGAGGGCCGAACCAATTTTATAAAAGGCCATTATAAAGGGCCCATTATAAAATGCAGCAAATTATATATAAGAATATTATATATAAGAAAAAGTAACACCATGGCTGCTTCTGCTACTACTTTCCACGCTTTCCAAAAGCGAGTCCCAGGAGAGAACAAACAGCAAACCACGCTCAGGGGGATCCAAGCCCACCTAAAGCTAGGCTGCTGCTGGTGGAGCCTTGCCCTGCCTTGGTGCCCCGTTTCCAGGCTCGGCGGTCCTGCTCGGGCGGCACTTTAAAAGCCCTCCTCCTCGCATACGCGTCCGATGAGCCACTCACCACGACGGCGGCTCCCAGCACCCGAGCTACTTCCCAGCAACTTGCGGCTTGCTTTTTCCTCTCGGGCGCTCGCGCCAGGCCCCGATCCACGTGGTGGAGGGGAAGCCCGGAGCGCTGCCGGGTCGCCTCCTCCAAACATCCCACCCACCCGTCCGCCGGGCGGAACCCTTCCCACTCCTCGGTGGGAAGACGCTCCTGCCTGCAAACTTTGCCTGTGCAAAGTTTAAGCCTGGAAGCCCCGAAACCTGAGCAACTTCCCAGCAACTTTCGGCTTCCTTTTTCCTCTCGGGCGCTCACGCCTCGCCCTGAGCCGCGCAGCGGAGGGGAAGCCCGGAGCGCTGCCGGGTCGCTCTCCTCCAAACAGCCCGCCCTCCCGCCTGCCGGGCGGAACCCTTCTCACTCCTCAGCGGGAAGACGCTCCCGCCTGCAAAATTTGCCTGTGCAAAGTTTAAGCCTGAAGCCCCAGAAACCCGAGCAACTTCCCAGCAACTTTCGCTTCCTTTTAACTCACGGGTGCTCGCGCCTGGCCCTGAGCCGCACGGCAGAGGGAAAGCCCGGAGCGCTGCTGGGTCGCCTCCTCCAAGCAGCCCGCCCGCCTGCCGGGCTTTCCCTCTGCCGCGCAGCTCGGGGCCAGGAGTGAGCACCCGCAGCGGGCGGGCTACTTGGAGGAGGCAAGCCGGCAGCGCCCGGGTTTCCCCTCGCTGCGCGGCTCAGGGCCAGGCGCGAGCGCCCGTGAGGAAAAAGGAAGCCGTAAGTTGCTGGGAAGTTGCTCAGATGCTGGGAGCAGGTTTTTAAAGTGCTGCCTGAGCAGGACCACCGAGCCGGGAAATGGGGCACCAAGACAGGGCAAGGCTCCACCAGCAGCGGCCTAGCTTTAGGTGGCTCCAAGTAGCCCGCTCCAAGCAGCCCGCCCACCCGCCGGGCGGAACCCTTCTCACTCCTCGGTGGGAAGACGCTCCCGCCTGCAAACTTTGCCTTTGCAAAGTTTAAGCCTGGAAGCCCCGGAAAAAAAGTGGGATCGGCGGGGACTCACCTTTGGAGAGATGACACTCAAAGGTGATTTCGAACTCCCAGCCGAGGCCTTTGCAAAGTTCTTCTTTTCTTTTCTACCCCGAGAGCGCTCCGCACTGTTTTTTCAGCTTTGGGGGCCACGCGGCGCAGGGCAATACGCCACACCCAGCGATTTTTTTTCAGGGGTGGGCCGGATTGGACAGGCCAACGGGCCAGATGTGGCCCGCGGGCCGCAGTTTGCCCACCCCTGTCTTATAGGGTGTCCTTGAACCAGTTTATTTTCAAAAAGGTTGGGCTTTTTGCCATTCATAATCCCTTGTCATCCCACTTCCTACCATTTTCTAACAAAAGGGCTTTCTCTTGAAGGGACTTGAAATCTGCCTCATTGATGCTCTTGGCTGGTCTCTAGTTTTTTCACCTCAACTCATAGTTTTTTCTTTACAAAATAGTTTCCTGATCTTGGCATGAACCTTTCCTTCTCATTTTCTTCTACCTCTTTTCTTTGAGTTACTATTTTCATTGAGCCTTGGCTATCTTTGCTTCCTACTGTTGTTGCAGTATAGTACCATGGGCTACCAGTGTCTACTGATTGTCACATCAGTTTCAATAATTACATTGTCGGGCAACCATTTCAAAACATCCAGAACCGTGGTGAAATGCTACAGGTTCAGCCCAGTTCAGCCAAACCAGCCAAAAATGCTAAAAGGGCTAAAATGCTAAAATGCAAAAAATGCTAAAAGGGCTGTTCCTGCACTTTTCTTTTCTTTATCCTCTCAGCTGATCATTGGAGCTTTTTTTTTTTTTTTTACTACTGGTTCAGCAGAACTGGTAGCAAAAAAAGCTACTGGTTTGGCTGAACCAGTAGTAAAAAAAAAAAGAAAAGCTCCAGCGATCAGCTGAGAGGATAAAGAAGAGAAAAGCGCAGGGGTGGGTGGGAGGGCTGCTCTTCTTTATCCTCTCAGCTGATTGGCGTGGCAGAGCCTCAGCTGGTGTTTGGAAAGCTGTGTGTGTGTGTGTGTGTGTGTGTGTGTGTGTGTTTGTGTGTGTGTTAGATGCGTGTGTGCACACACCCACGAAGGGCATGATCACAAATCGGTAGGGAAACTGGTAGAATCCCACCACAGATCCAGAACATGTAACTTTCTGTTTCTAGCCTGGGTTTTGGATCAAATCTTCAATTAAAGCGACTTGCCCAAAAACACTAGTGATAACTTCCAGATTCATTTGTAAGCATTTCTGACTAGGTAGTTATTTCATATTTGGTGCAATCTAATTTTCTTTCTCACACTTCTCCATTTTCTGGCTGGAAGGCAAAAGAAAGCTCTTAAGATTTTTTCCTGTGACAAGAGAAACCTGAAGTATGACCCACTCATTTTGAGGGGGGCCTACACACCATTGTCATCCTTCTCAAATATCACAAAGTGTCACTGTCTTCCCCTTATTCCATTTGGGAAATTTATTATGACAGGGAATTCTCTAAAGATAGGTCTAGATTTAGTGAGGGGGGTCTGTTCCTTCCCCTCCCCATAATAATATCTAGATCTTATATATCTTAACTCCTGAAGCTATGTGCCACTCTCTCTATATTTATTTAACCATTCTGGGGGCTCTAAAGGTCTCTGCCTTCTTTTGTCCTATTGTAGTTAAAGCATTTCATGGAGAGCTTTGTCCAATCTCTTTCGTAATGTGGCTAGGTTACTGTTTGAAGAATAACTATGAGTGTCTCTCCTCCCTCATCTGTTGTAGGAACTTTTATTATTTTATTTCACTCAATTTTAAGGTAAGCAACAGGATCTATTGCTGGTGGCATCTCTCCTCCCACTGCTACTAAGAGTATGATTCTGTCAGCCCATGACTTAGCATCAGAGGTCTATGATGCATTCAACTTTGATTCAGCCATGCCTGCTTTTGTAATTAATCCATCAGGTAGCATCTTTGCAAAAGCATCCCTCGGAGGTCTCAGCTCTGTAAGGCTTGTAAGATCTTTTCTATGTAACTAAGATTCTTTTTTTTTCCTTGCCCTTGCCACACTTTTTCAATCACAAATCCTGCAGTTTTTCTATTCAATTCAATCTATACCACCGCTTTGTCAAGTCTTTATACTAGATTGGATCAAGGACCACTAGCTGAGATGGCTTCCCAGAATAGTTAGAGCCTTCTCATTTCTTACAGTTACATCAGCAAAGTGCAAAGACTAAGACATCATCTTGGTTTACCCTAAGAGACATTTAAATGATGTTGACATTTTGGCATCAAATGTATAGGAACAAAAATTGGGTGAACTTAGGTTTCTTTTCAAATTCTGCACTACCATGGAAAATAGCATCTTTCAATGCAAGGAACTCATACTCTTATCATTAATTTTCCACATGATACAGCCCAATGTTCTTTCAATTCAGGGTTACATAGGAATAGTTCTGTTGTCTTCTTCAGGCATAGCTATCTTTGATGGAATGTATGCATAAATTTGAGAAGAAAGAGGAGAAGAGATACTGCCTAAGAAACAACCAGATATGAGAGGAGTCTACAATCACTTAAAGAGAAAGAAACTTAGGAAAGATTCACCTTAATGGATCAAGCAGTTAAAAGTGGAGGTTTATGCCTTTGGACTTGCAAGATTTTGTTAATATAGCCATGCAAAAAGTAAATTTAGCTCATCTTGGCTCAATCGGGAGGGCTGACACTAGTGGACAGTTCACTCTATGTATGTAGGCATGCTTTATCAGCAAAGATGCAATAGTTTACAAAAATAAATAACTTCACATGTGCTTCATTAAACATGTTTAATATATGAGGGCATACATTCTCCCACAACCTACAGAGACTCTAGAACAGCTGGAATATTCTGTTGAGAACTTTACCTTTGTAGTGCTGCCAGCAGAGGAACAGTGGTTTGATTGCTTACTACAGTATGGCTTCTATCAAAGTCATCTCTCCATTAGCAACGAGACTTTAAAAGTCAGCTTCAGTTATTTATGAATATGCTTCTCCCCACAGTGCTAGAAGAAGGATTGACATTCAATCTAAATCTACATTTGCTTTACTTTGCCCTAAATCCCACGAATATTTATTGTTATTGCTGAGGGTGTTGTTTCGGGGGTGGCAGGGGAGAGCCTGTAGTCATCGCAGAGTGTTTTTTCACTTAAGTGTTTTTTTACTTAAGCAAATTATTTTTAACAAAGCAGGGAAAACATGCAGAGTAAGGCCTCTGGAATCCATAATTGATAATAGTGCTGTCCAGATGACTCAATTAGAATGGAAAGGGAAGAGGATTAGAATGGAGAAGTCATAACATTCTGAAACATTGTCCAAGTGCCTCTCCCATAGGGATAACAGAGAATTTTTCAGGATTTTTAAAAAGTTTCCCAACTCTCAGATGAACTCAGCCCAATTTCAAAATTATGCTTCTTTTTCCAGGTTCACTCTCCAACACCAAGTTTGATCCCATTCTGTTTAGTTTTGTTTAGTTTTCAAGACCCAAGCCTCTTTACTTAGCATCTTTCCTACATACCACTTGGGCTAAAAAGAATCAGATCAAAGGAAAGAAAGCAAAATGATATTATTTTAAAAAGTATAGTAGGAATTGAAGGCCATGGTCCATGTGTCTCTTTGGAATGTTGCTTGGATTCATATACATATAAAAGCACAAGCCCAGATGTAGCCTGTAGCTGGTCTTGTTTGCTCTCACTTTTACTCAACAACTTTTGGAAGGCTGCCAAGTTAGCATTTTCTTTTCAAAGTTAGCATTTTCTTTTGCCTCTATGCTGCTATCTATGTTGCAATCCTCCTTTCTTAGGCAAAGTAGGAATATGTGGCAACTGAATGATACCGTTGGTGCCGTTTACCATCTTGAAATGCTATTTTGTATAGCAACTGTCAACATTATGAATACATTGAAGTAGGCAGAGACACTTGCTAATATAATGATCATATCTTACCATTTTATTGGAAATCCATGTATTCCTTACATGATAAGGAATATCAATGTGAATATAATCTTCCTCAGCTTACTGCTAATTATCCTTTGCCAGCTATTCCACAGTTTATTTAAAACCAATATCTATTAGCCTGCTATACATTGCAAATGTGTATTCAATACAGAATGTAAAGATATAGGGAAGAAAGACAGGTGAAGTAAAGCAGACTAAATAAGATTTGACCCAGAGTTCTTAAGGCAGATACTTAATCATTGCATCATATTATTCAGTGCTATGTACTCTTTTCCATTTTTTATTAACAATAATTGCTAAAACTAATAATTTTGATTCAGGATGCACCTCTCCTTCTAATAGCACTCAGCCGTATTATGAATCAAACATTTTTCCCCTTTGAGAAATTATTTCCCAACTTGAAATATAAAATGGAATTTCTTTGTGTATTCAGTGATTCTTCGCAGTTTACCCAGGCAGCCTGTATTTATTTATGTGTGTATTGTCATTTGTATTTAGAAGATGTGAATACAAACTTGAGCTACTTTAAAAACAAAGCAATATGTATTTCTTTTTTAAAAAAATAATTGAATCAGACCATATCAGAAACAGAAACAAAGTACAAAGTAATGCAACAAAAACATGAAAATAGATAAGAAAAAGAAGTGATTGAGCCATTTAATAAACTACTGGAAATGCCCTACAGATTAAAATATTACAAATTTAGAAGAAAGAAAGAAAGTTTTCATATGACACAGAAAGAATCATGGCAGGAGCAAGATGTTATTGAAAAAAAATCAATAATAACATGAGCACCATATTATTTAGCTTTATACCACAGCATCTGTTCAGACTAGGGAATCACCCAACCTTTTCTTCCTTACCTAAGATTCAACTCAAATGATAGGAGTCTAGTTAGCCCTTATGAAAAATGGATAACATAATTGTAGTCGATCCAAAATTACACCAGGTATTGTCATTGATAGGATTGGATCTAGAACTTTTTCCACTGGCAGAAGCATACCTATCAGATTTCTGGTCAGAAAGCAAATCCACAGTAACCTTCCATAGTTAGAATGTTCACTTCTTAAATCTGGCCAGACCAGGCAACTGATCTCTAAGTTTGATTTCAACTATATCTATATATATAAAAGCAAAATACCACTCATGCATCATCACAAAATCTCCAGAACCATAAAGCCTACAAACTTGAAATTTGGCACGTATGTTCCTCTTGGCTTCTAGATGCTCACTAAGAAATAATTTTTCAAAATGATCATCAGAGCATTAGTATTTTGTATATTATTATTAACGCACTCTGATGCTAAGGAGTTCTACTCCCCTTCCCTACTTGAAAAGAAATCTGTTCCAGATGAAAAAGACAAGCAGAGGACAGGAGTTTCAGCTTCAGTTTTAGTTTCACAGGAGCAACCAGTTTTAGTACAGAACAGCTGAGGCTCCTTCTTGTTCACACAGCAAATACTGTTTCAGTTTCCAAACAGCCCTCAACTCTCTCACACCTGACAGGATGCTAGCCAGATGAATACCTATGGATGCTGGTAGGGTGAGGCAGATTTTTTTTTCCCTTATTTTCCTCCCCAAAAATTAAGCCCGACCACATAATTTCATAGTGAAGCATGGGTATTGAACTATTCAGTTGATATAGATTATAATAAGAGAGACTTGAACGTCAAACTACATTTTCCCTTCCTTCCCACTTACAACCTAGGGAATTAGGAGGGAGCAAAAGTATGTTTCTTGCTATTGTTTTATTGTTTGATGGATGTTTAGTGCATGTTTGTCCATCTTGTAACTGTTTATACTTAGTTACTTCAAGGTTACCTCTTTGGCTGTCTAGATAAATGGATCCTATGGAGCATCAGGGAGAGATTGTCAAGAGCAACTCTTCCCAACTTGAACAGTGAATCTTTAATTATTATACAGATGACACAGATTACATTAAATTAGGCCTCTGGGAGTGCATCTTTCATCCACTATCTCTACTCATCCCACTCTCTTTGAGCCAAATATGCCACCATCTCTTATTCATCAATTTCTTTTTGTATTGTGTGTGTTCAACTTTAAACCTCAAGCTTGTCAGTAAAATACAACAGATTGCATAGGTGAAACTGTGTGGTTTGTTATCTTGTGATTTGTATCTGAATGATAAAATCATTGTGTGACCTTGAGCCAATTATTCTTTTTCATCTTAAGTTATTATACAGGGTGGTTCTAAAAATACAATCAAGGGAGGATAAAAATGTAATAATGTATTCCCCCTGCCCCCAGAATGTCTCAGATCTTTACACGAGCTGTCTAACAAATTGTGGTGAAGCTGCAATTGCTTAGATCAACTTCTCTCATGGACTTGCTGCACATGGATGCCTTTTAAAATCCAATCAGTGGTTTCTTTTTTCTACCTATTTTATAATATACACAAAAGTAAGCCCAACGCGCAGCTCAAAAATCTGTCAGTTCTGCTTTGGATAAATAGACAGTATTATTCCCCGTGGCTTCTTTTTCTTTATTTCTTTTTCCTTCTTTTTGAAGGAAAATTAAAGGGAGTGATAATTCTCCTTCAAATTTTGAGGCAGGAATCCCATAAGAAAACCATTGCAATGACAAAGAAATAAAACCATACATTCATTCAAAGGAATGACTTGTTTACTTTATCCCCCTTTGTTTTCTGTGACATGACACGCTAGGAGAATGGAAGCATCTGACTTAGGGCAGATGGCTAAATTGTCGGATAATGACATTTCACAAAATTTCTGCAATCTAAGGGCAATATGGTTCCAATCCCCAAAGTAAACAATGGCATTTACATCCTTGGTAAAAGGCTATTGATTATCATTATTCTAGAAGATTTCTTCCCTTGAAGCTTTAACTGACAAGAAGATTGAGGAGAAGCTCTCAGTAAAAGAATTCTGGGACTAAGTGTCTGGTAGTGCACCAAAAGATCAGTTTCAGACACTATCCTTTAGGATATTCAAGTCCATCATCAAGAAGATTCCTTCCCTATAAATCTTTCATTATAAATCACAATTTAATATTGTATTTCCCACAGTATCAATCACCATTGTTGCTAAGAGAGAGTGCCAGTCCATCCCTTGGAATTTGAACAGGCTTGGAATCTAAACAAGGGCATTGATCTACCAAGTTCAAATACAGAAAATCAGTTTATATTTGAAAATGGCTAGACTGACCCAATGGAGCAATTAGATTGTTGCTATCAACTGCATCTAGAGAGTGGGGGAGGAAGTAGGAGCACCGCAGGCACCAGATCAATCTGAATGAAAATTGTACGTGGCAATGTGTATTTGTTTGGGTGAGAGTCAGACTTTTTATGTATATACAAAAGATACCAGTCTGAGGTTAGGCAACAATAGAAGAAATGACCCTCTACAGATTCCCAATATGTCAGAGTGTCATTTTATCCAGCATGATGAAGCTGATCTTTTGTAATTTTTTTCTTTAGGGGAAAAAAAAAGGAATTATCTTATATTAATAGATTTGTTGTCACTAGTACATTGCATTAAGGGTTGACGTTCCAGGAAACAATAGAAAAATATGTTTGAACATTATTTTCTCACATATATTTTACTTGATTCTGCAGATTCCTTTTCTGGAATCATTACTGACAAATATGAAAACTAGACTTGAGTTTGAGTTTTGCATTCTTATATTTCCTCAGTACTTTTAGTACTTTTGCCACTAAATTTGGTCTTAGTTCCAGAAACATTTTCATTAGGTATATTAGGATCTAATTACAATAGGAACCTCCAATATATCACTGTTGGCTTCTGACAGGTACTGGATACTTTCTACAAAAAACCATGTTACTCACAAATAAAGATGTGTGATGTTAGAGTTTATTGCAGTTCTTCCAATCACGATCAGCAACAACGATGGCACTCCATGCAAAGTCAGCATTGAAAGCAACTGACTCTCAACACTGTTTATATCCACCCCTCCCAATTAACCTAACCTAACATCCACCCATTAACTAATCCTCCGCGCCCCCGCCCCGTGTCTAATCAATTACGCCTATCAACTCCCATTACTCCTACCCCATGTGGATCATGCTCCCTTATCTGCTTACATCCCATCCTATCCCCCTCCGTGTCCAATGCAGTAACTGCAGCAAGAGGAAAGAGATCCAAATAAGGCAGCACCAATTGTAGATTAATACAATACAAAATCCATGCCTAAGCAATTATTTCAATCATATATATGTTTTAATATTATACAGATACATTTAATGAACCAGGAGTAAACATCATAGGAAATTAATTACACTTGGTAATAAATTAAGCTTTCTCAAATGTTGTTTTGTGTATATCTGAGGCAATGATTTTTCCAGTTGTCTGCCATTTTATTTAACTCTAATTCAGTTCATTGAAGTACTCAACATGCGAAGGGCCATAACTACCATTAAAAAAACCCATACATCTATTAAGTGGCAGCAGAGAAAAAAGTTCATTCTCTCTCTTTCTTTCTTTCTTCCTTCCTTCTTTCCTTCCTTCCTTTCTTTCCTCTGAGCATTGAATGCCAGACTCAGTCTTCCTACAAATGTTTTTATTAAAAGTGTGAACATCTCTGAGACAAAGATGATAGCAAATCAGAAGGATAATAATAGCATTTTTTTTCAAACTAAGATCTCTTGTTAAAAATTTTTTGTTGAGCTGAAAAGACTATCAGGCTCCTGATTTTTGGCTTCTTTAGACTAATACAGCTTTTCTCCTACAATGTGATGTATATATAGCATGAGAGTTCTTTAAAAAAACCTAGCAGAACCAGAATGTAAAAATTACATTTACTTTCTTTGTGTATCTGTGGTAAGAAGTCACCACAAATGTATTGATTCTCTGAATCTCTGTTAACTAAAGCAAATAGCTTACTGATTTGTTTTGTTTTGATACTGATCTTTTCAGAGCAAGTGTCATTTGCTTAAGTTAATAACCAATAAATATGTCAATATGCAAAATAGAATGACTCATAGCATTAAAAATTGATTTGTAATACAGTGAGAGATAACTCAAGAGTACATATTTTAATTTTATAACCACCAAACTTTTTGTGATTATTTGAAAAGGAATAATCAAATCTCATTCCCCAGAATATTCTCCAAAGGTTTCAATTTGCTATGTTATCTAATTAGCTTTGACTCCAATCATATTATGGTATCACTAATAGAAAATTGTTGTAACTAAGTTACTGAATTTGATAGCCTAAATGTTAAAAACAATGTAATATAGGACAATGAAATTAATGAAAGTCCTGGGGAAAGATTAATTTTGTATATTATTTTACAAAAACTATGAATTACCTTTGAGGTCACCTTTGAGAGTCTGGTGCAACCTACAATCATTTCTCAGAAAAAAATGTATCTAAGTGCATAAAAGAAAATGCATACTGGTAGATTGTATTAGAAAGGAAATCAATTATGCTCAAATACAGTTATCAAAATATTTCAAAACAACAAATATGTAATATAAAAACATATAATATAATGTGTTTCTTTCATCCATTAAATCAATAACAAAACAATGCCATTGGGAATATTATACTTTTAGATAGTGAGGTTTACTGAAGCTAACAAATATTTTTGGAGTCCAAGATCATAAATTATTTTGTTGCCTCTATACATTATTGAATGAACAGCTACATTTCAATTAGAACTTGGTGAAAATAAAGTTGCCTTTTTCCCCATCCAGGTCCATAGACCACTGAAATCTAACCACAGATTGCAGATTAAGAATTCCTCTGTCAAAACGTTAAATAAGTAAGTTCTAGTATATTCTAGTTTATATTAATATAAGATACAGAAATTCCTAATCACTTTCTATAAAACCAGGCAAGAATCTACAGAAGTGATACTTCTACAACCATTAGTTTATGTGTCTTGTTGATGACTTATGAATACATTGTAAGCATGCTACAGACAAATGCTATACAAACTATCCTAAAAAATGAAACAAGTAAAGTAAAGAATTCCCAGGTTTTATAATAAAAAGTATAGTAACATATAGTAAAAGCTAAGGCTTGGAAGGCCACTGAAGCTAATCAAAATGTTGGGGCTCACCCAATTTCTTCTACTTACTGACAATGCAGAACTGCAAGTAGGGAACTTGAAGCTTCAGGACAATTCGTTACTTTTTACCTTTTGTGTTCCCGTACTCTAACCATTACTGCTGAAAACTAATAGCATATTTTTCTGCCAGCATTGTCATATAAGCTTTAAATTAGTTCAATCACAATTCAGAAACAGAGAAAATGTTGTAAACTCCCTTTCAAAACTTGTACAACTATAAATTAATATGGAATGGTCTGCACAAGAGTCCGTAGAATGCAGCTGTATTGCATATATTCACTTCTAAAATATCTGAAATTAAAAGATTATTATAATTTAGATTTTTGTATGTAGGTTTTTGGGTGTGCATATATACAGTACATGTGTGATTGTGTGCACTGACTCTTGAAATATTCCATGCACTTGAAACAAAGCATACAAGTCTAATGGACAAGGCAGGAAATGTTAGTCTTAGCTTTTTACCCTAGATAGAGAAAGAAAAAGGATAAAACTAATTGAAATGGATAATATTAATTAAAACTATTTTACACTTTAATCAAGTGCAGGATTATCCGACAATGGGAGGCAAAGCTAGGAAATTGGCTTTCTCTATGAAATTATACCTCCCAGGCTCTGCCTTTATGTAATACTATGAACACTATGAATGACCTTGGGAGGCAGGATGAAGAGCTGGAGATTAGACAACTGTCATGCAAAAACTATATCAGCCCACACAAGTAAAAGGGCTATGGGAAGACTCTCAGAAGAGATCTGTCCTAGTTTTCTGGAGAGTAAAATTAAAGGAGGGGGAAAGGGCTTTCAGACTTGCAAGATACCATTACTGTAACTTTATAAAAACGATAGTGTTAGTGTTCATGGTTTATGTTTATTATCTGAACTACCTTCAAACCAGGGTTAACACTTTAATATTCATCAGTTATAGCTTGAGTCTCAGTTACAGTTACATGGCTGCTCACAGATAGATATAAATGTCATTTTAGAGTCTTTCATAATGAATGGGTAAACAAGAGTCATAGATGATCCAGTATCAAGAGCATCATAGGTGATGCAATTCCTCATTCCTGTGTATATTTCTTACTGGGAAAGACAATGTCTTTAAGTATGTTTCAGCAGTTAATAGCAGCTCCTGATGACTCCATAGACATGGCCTTACAGGTTTTCTTTCCTTCCCTTCCTCCTTCCTTCCTTCCTTCCTTCCTTCCTTCCTTCCTTCCTTCCTTCCTTCCTTTCTTTCTTTCTTTCTTGGTATTTGAAAGAAATTTACCATTAACCTTGTAACCCTACTACAAGTCTCATTTTCACAATCTTTCAGTCCTCCAAGGTCATATGGAAAATAGTATATATTTTATAGTATATATTTCTTTTCTGTTGTCCTCAATGGAGGGGATATAGATAGATGATAGAGATAGACAGACAGACAGACAGACAGACAGACAGACAGACAGACAGATAGATAGATAGATATTTGAATTAACTTGAAAGGAACACCTCCTACATTGAAGATAACAGAAAGGAATATATACTGTATATATTTCCTATTTCTAAAATACAACAAAACTTTGCTCCCATGTACCCTTTACTCTCTATAAGATTTAGCACAAGTATGCAAAGTGCATGCTAACGCACACACACACTCCATCCATCCAAAACATTTTGCAGAAAAACACTGCTGATTAGATAAACACGTTTTGATCTTTTTTATTAACATACTTCAAATTCCTTTAACCATCTTCATGTTATACTACTACCAAGTAAATTTGAAATATGGAAAAAAGAAAGAGTTCCTTTCTTCCAGCCCAGAAGGCTAATCATAAAATAACAACCAACTTTTTCTTTCTTTCTTTCTTTCTTTCTTTCTTTCTTTCTTTCTTTCTTTCTTTCTTTCTTTCTTTCTTTGGGGGAGGGGGTAGTGGAGGGCAGTGGGATAAGTAGCAAGGGTATTTTTTTTTCCTTCCCAACAGAATTGATTGAGCTCATTACCATGCTGCTTATGAAGTGATTTGAAATGAGGCAACATGAAAGCATTCTGGAAATCCCTTGTACTTAGTCATCTTGACACTTTGTTTGAACTCAGGGCATTAATATGAAATAACTGCAGCAGCCCTATATTTTTGACTCTATTGTTTGACAGCCCATTTAAAAGCTAAAGATGATACGATTAAGGATTTTTAGGGAGAGTTTTTTAAATATATATATATATAAGTGTGGTAATTTGTAGGAGTGTCTCAAGCATTCACAATGGTCGGGATACAAAACAGGCCTAACTGTAAGAAACAAGGGAAGCACAATTCCTGTCAGCTCCAACCAAGGTGGATGAGTTAATAAGATTGTAAAATGCTACTGGCACAAATCTTTTTTTTTTCTTTTTTCTTTGTAAAGGCAGAATAGAAAATTGAAAAATGTACTTCAAAGCTTCTGGAGACTTCCCCAAATAGTATACCATATTAACCTAATTGTAACTTCCAGTAACATAGTATTCAAGATGCATCATCAGAGCTGACTTATTTGGGGTCATCAGGAGGTCATAAGAAATATATTTGATGAGAAGTCAGAGAGATTCAAAGGGTTTTTTAAAAATAATATAGGACACCTGTAAAAGCTATGTAATTCTACACTGCACTAAACAAAAATTTGGAAATTCTGTTTCATCAAATGGCTATCTTCCATTTTTCAGCAATTAATTAAAAGAATGAAAAATGCTTTTCCCAAATTTTTAACCATGTAAAGATAGACAGGCCCTCATCCATGCAAACCTGAACTGAACTTTAGTAAAAATGATGAATTATTTTGAATGCTGTAAGAGAAGAAAAATGCCCCCTGCGCTCATTTATATTTTGTGTTAGATAGAATAAGGCATTCTGAATGTTTAAGGTTTATTTGATTACCTCTATATTTCCTCCCAAATGAATTTTCTAAAAGAAGTGAAAATTTACCTCTGGAAGGAAGTCCTTGGAACAGAATAGGCAGTTTTGAGGGACACAGTGGCTCATTGGCTAAGATGCTGAGCTTGTAGATCAGAAAGGTTGGCAACTCGGCGATTCAAATCCCTAGCACCGCATATGGATTGAGCTCCCATTACCTGTCCCAGCTTCTGCCAACCTAGCAGTTTGAAAGCATGTAAAAATGCAAGTAGGAAAATAGGGGCCACTTTGGTAGGAAGGTAACAGTGTTCTGTGCGCCTTCAGCATTTAGTCATCCTGACCACATGACCCTGGAGACATCTTCAGACACCACTGGCTTTTCGGTTTTATAACAGAGATGAGCACCTCCCCCTAGAGCCACAAACAACTAGCATGTATGCGCGAGGGGAACCTTTGGTAGTTTAGCTATATTAATTGTTACTGCTCTACTCTCTTTGTCATTTGGACAATTTGGGGGAGGGAGGGAGGAAAGGAAGGAAGGAAGGAAGGAAGGAAGGAAGGAAGGAAGGAAGGAAGGAAGGAAGGAAGGAAGGAAGGAAGGAAGGATATGTCAAAGGCAATGTATGAGCTTTGCCTACCTTATAGGTAGTTGCATTATTTTTTGGTAAGTAGCTTTGAACCTCTAGTCTAAATCTCTTTATAATTGTTTGGTTACTTACAGATAAATAACTGAAGAGAAATTGCCAAGGCTAGCCATATTTCAAGGCTGCTTTTAATAGTTGGGGGAGAGGAATTTTATTTCATGAAATAAATTCTAACCACCTAGGGCTATATGTGCTTATTTACAAGGCAAATAATATTATGCCTCAAACCTAAACTAAAGATGGGACAGCTGTAAAATGATATATCCCACCACCACACTTGGGCTTACAAAAACTTGAAAAAGATGGGCTGCTTTGTGGAGTAGCAGAGAAATATGTTAAGCTCCTAAGACCAGGACATGATCAATAAACAAGATTCATACTATGTCGTTGATGCCAGAAAAATGGGTTAGACTACAAAATCTTGGAAATTAGGTAGGAACACCACTATTCTCATGTATCGCTGAGTATATTAATGCAGAATCTCTTTGAGTCATTTGAATTTCTCTCCCTTTGATTCCCAAACAGATGGGGCTCCTTCTTATATAATAAGACTGAAATATCCCTCATTTTCTGTGTTTTGAGCAACTCCTTTTTGTTTTCCAAATTCAGAGTATCCTATTACTGATGCTGTGCCCTGGCTTTGCATTATTTGCAAAGCTTGCACAGCTCTAAAGCTTATCTATTGTCAGCCTCTGATCATGTACATGAGGTAAACAATAAAATCCCCATCGTCATTTTATAAATCATTGCCCCAAATAAAGCAATTAAGATTCCTTATACTCTCTTGTGTGAAGTCAGAGATAAACACACCATCTTTGAAAAGAAAATCCAACTTGGCATCCTCCTCTCAGCAACCTTCCATCTTTGGGGATTGACCTTTCCAATGTAGAGAATAACCAACATTTCTTAAACAAGGCACCATTACTGAAAGCCCTCTCCTAGGTTACTGCCTGCTGAAAGGTATTATTTCCATCAATATGCTGTGTTCTTAGGTAAAATTAATAATAGCTGGAGCGGTTATGCAAAATCTTACAAGATTTTGGTGATCATGTGAGATTTCAGGATTTTTTCCCCTCATGATGTAGGAACCTCTTGGGATTTGTTAACAAACAGACATAACATTGTTCTCCTACTCCAGGGGTGTCAAACTCAATTTCATTAAGGGCCGTATCAGGGTTGTGTTTGACCTCAGAGGCTAGCTCAACATCACTCGTGTTAAGGGCATCTGTGGTGGCCCAAGCATTGTGCCAGCAAAAACAGGTTCCTGAGCTCCATTTTTGGCTGCAATGGCCTCCTGCAACCCTCTGCCAGTGAAGACGGAGTTTAGGAGAGCTGTATGCAGCCCTCCCGAGCTCCATTTTCACTGGCAGAGGCACCGCGGGCTGGTCCTTCACTGTTTCCAGAGCAACCCTGTGGGCCGGATCTAAGCACCCCATGGGCCAGATTTGGCCTGTGAGCTTTGAGTTTGACACTTCTGTCCTACTCCAAGCATTGAGTACCTTCCTTGATTTCTCACACAGTTAGGAATTTTGTACTTTTTTAATCTTGCTATGTATCAACTTTCCATTATCAACTGAAAACAGAAACAATTAAAAACCCAGTTCATGCAATCATTCATAAATCATTGGTCCTAATATTTTAAAAGAAAACAAAACAATTGTATGATTTGTTTTATAACCTCTGTTAGCCTATTTTTAAATAGGCTGGGTAGAATCCACAGATTTGATGCAAGTAGTAGAAAGGTGGTAATGCCTTTCAGAAAGACACAGATTGGGTTGCATAAAACAGTTTGATTGGGGGCTGTTTTGCATAAATTCCAAGGACATTTTTTTTTAAAAAAAAATCAGCAATTGCCAAAAGAACACATAACCCATTCAGGTTGTCCTGCTGGATCTGCATTAGAATCATCAGAGCAGAACAAAATAATTTAAGGGAACATTGAAAAGCATTATCCAGCTGTCTCATTTAAAATCAGTCAGTCTTTCTCTAGTTAAACATTCTATTATTACTTCATTTTTTTTCACTTCTGCAAAATGACCTGGGAATATAACTTCCAAGCCCCCTCCTTTTTTAAAAAGAAAATGTGATAAGTAGAATACTAGGAGGAAACTGAGATATTCTAGGAGGAAATTGAGATATCCAAATTCTGAACTGCCAACTAATATAAGAGTATGAAAAATAAACCTGTTTGTGCTACTTAGCCCAACCATAAGTACATATTTCACAAACTTCAGGCACCAATGGTTAAACAAAATTGCATCAAAATTCTTTTGTTTAGCTGTTAAACTGTGGGATTATAAAACAGAGATGATTGTTAGAGTGAAATACAAAGGACGAGTCAAGAGATGAAAAATGAGCTGAACAAGACCTCATTGTTGGGTTTACAAAACAAAGCTCCTAAATCTCTGAGGAAATCTTTGAGAAGAAATGTTTGGATGGAGATTCAACAACAACCTGATGAATCAAAGGTTAACACTGCCAGAGTCAAAAGGAGGGATTATAAAACCAATTTATTTTATTGGGGTTAATATCAGAATTATTTTCATAAAATTCTGGAAAACCTTTATGGATTTTTTTGCTGACAGAAAGGATAATGATTTTTGGATTTTCAGTTGGATAAGGGGGGTTGTGGGTTTATGGGAAGAAGTGAATTATGAATAGATGGGAAAATCTTAAATATTGATTTCCTTCTATTTGTTGAAGTAAGATCCTTGCACGTCCTCATTTTTTAATCATTTATCTTTCTTTTTTGTTCTTTTCTTGTTCTTTGGCACTTTGTATTTTGTTTCTGTTCTTTATTTCTTTTTCTTTTTTACATAAAATTCTTCAATAAAAAGGATTTTAAAAAACAGTGAAAGCAATTAGGAGAAAAAGACAAATTAAAATAATAATGAAACATCATGTAAAAAAGCAACAAAAGCTTCAAGTGGGCTTGCAAAATAATTTCATAATGTTTAATAATTATTTAGCACTGGACTTATTCTCTCCCTCATCAGTTTTCCTTGAGAGGGTTCATTCTTGGAGCAATTTCCTTTTATTTGTCAAATACTCCCTTTCTTTAGTGACAGTTCTCCTGAACCACACCAATTCAAGTTAGCATTAACCCACCTGAGAGCATCTGCTTGGGGATTGGGGGAGGATGGTAAGGAACATCCAGGTAGCAGACATGGCTTTGCAATGGAAGCCCTGCTGCTTTTTGAGTCACCTGTTTAAAAAGAAGGCAGGAATTGGATTGCGTGTTTGCAAGTACCATCTTGACTTTTCTCACACTCCCCCAGTCATTGCCCATGGAGGGCAAACATACTTCACTGCAGTTCTCTTTTTGCTATTTCCAGTATCTCTTGCTTCTTGGCGATAACATCCAAAGTTTACATGAAAGAAAGAAAAAAAATCCCAGTATGGTAAATGTAAATAAAACATAGAAGACAGGCATCAGTTTCTTCTTGGAAGCTTAGCAGAGGTTGCAAATAACTTGTAATCCATTTCATGCTGTTTAGCTGCCTCACAGGCACTGCCAAATGCCTGGCTGCAGGTTCAGATGGGTGAAAAAATTAAATTGGTTCAAGTTTCAGGTTGCACATACCAATTCATATTTAGCAAATGTATGAGCAAATCAGAATGGTGTCATATACTAAAATCAGCATCTGGGAGAGGGATGTTATGATACAGTTCATGGCTCAGATAAGGATGCCTAAAAAAGAGTGTGTGCAAAATACATTATATGATGGTGTTAGATGTGTGTGTTTGTAAAAGAAGATCTATGCAATTAAGAACAGCGCAGGTAATGTTGGAGAAAACGGGTTCAAAAATAATAAAAACAGTGCTAACCATATTTCATACTGTCAGGATTTACCCTAAAATGTTAAGGCTAGTCTTGTAAACTACAAAGAAATTGTTCACCTTATTAATAATGCCTTGTTAATTGAAAATGTATGTAACAAAGCCTTGTTAATTGCAAATGTATGTAATCTTCTCTTGTTTATTGGATTTGATAAGAAAGAATATGCCTTAAATGTAGCCTTGGTAACTCATAGCTGGGTGAATTTGGTTGGATGAATTTTTGCCCATAATGTGTAAGATAATGAAAAGTTCAGCCTTCTGCCCTGGAAACTAAAGTCTGAATCTGCTCAGGAGGTCTGGAGATAAGTATAATGCTATAATTATTCATGATGCTTCCAGCAGAATTCTTAACTATAGTTATTCTTATCCGCATTATCTGCATTGGTGTGTTTGCTTGCACATACTTGCTTTTTCTTATCTCAAATTTAACTGAAGGATTACAAATAAAAATAGTGATTTGTAACATTTATGATCTGATCTGGTTCTTCAAGCTGCAAAAAGCAGTGTATTATCAAACGAGGATACAGGAGAAAAAAAACATGATTGTTGGCCTCCTAGACTCAATATTTGGGTTTTATTTTTCCACCATATTAGAGGACTAACAGAAAGAGAACCAGCCAAAGTTGAAGGAAAATAAAAAAAATGAAATTTCCTGGCCCACCCATTTGTAAAATACAAGTGTTATGGTAGCAGAACAATATCATATATTAGGCCTGAACAAAATTTCAAAGAAGTCTTTTGGTGTGACAAAACTTCATGCAAAGCACCTTCTCCAAGGAGAGTCTCAAAATATATCCCAGATGAAGCCCAGACTGAAATGAATTCGAAAAATAGCTTCAATGAAATGCATCTGGAACTGCTTTCCTCTACTAGCTTATTTAAGAAGGGCATACCTGAATCAGACCTATGATTGCAGATATCTTCCCAAGTTCTTGGAGGGATGTTTCAATTTAAATTTTATAATTGCCTCTTTAAGAAGGCAGGGATATATCCAGCACACAACCAGGCTCTTAACAGCAGTTAAGGCTGATTTTCATGATAGCAAGAGAAGGGATTTAATCAGTCAGGATGCAACAATCAGGCAGGTGGGATCCTCATCTCTCCACATATACCATCTGTAGAATGAAAAATATCCATCTGCTGGGGTTGGATCTGTCAGATGAAAAATATCCATCTGCTTGGGTTATCTCCCTATAATATACCACAACTGCCAAGAGAGACCAACTGATTTGCAGGGGGGGTGGGGGCAATTGCTTACAAGATAATAGGTATAAGTAAAAACATAGTTATGAATACATGGACTCAGCCTTCCATCCCTCCAAGGTCTCATAAAATGAGGACCCAAATTGTTGGGGGCAACAATGCTGACTCTGTAAACTGCTTATAAAGCCCTATGAAGCAGTATATGTTAAGTGCTATTGCTATTGCTATATAGCAGCAGCAAAGATGGACAAGTATGCCTCTTTTAAAAGGCCTATTCCAGGTTTAACCTGATCTACCTGGAAAATTATGTTTGTACTATAGAGAAAATACTTTCTTTCTGCATTGATTCCTTGCATTCAGACTCACCAGCCTTTACCATTGAAAAAAAATTCTTAACACTGGCATCTTTTCAGTAACTGAACCTGGCTGCATTTCCCATCCTACACCAGCATTACTTATTAGCAAGAAAAAACAAACAAGCCATCAGGCATTTTCCCTATCACTTTATCCTATAGCTTCTTTTTTGGCCCTGACATGCCAGTAAGGATATTTGGGGGGCTAGATTTAGCATTCAAATAGCCCAGAAGAAAAGTTTATAATCAGGGAGGAGAAATTTCGCAGAGTGAAACAGGAAGGCGCAGTCAATAACTGTTGGCAAGGAGTGGCTGGCTGTAGTCCTTGGAGTAGGTAGGAACTCAAAATTTTTAAAAAAGTACAATCTTGACAAAACCCCTATTGAAAGACCTGTGAATATTTATTGGTGGCATTCTCCCATTTACAGTCAACAGAGAAATATCTTATATCAACCACACAGTGCCGCAGAAAACAAATATTAAAGTTGTTCCTCTGCTTTTCTAGACCAGGACTTCAGAATTGTCAGGTGTTCATAGATTTCCAAATATCATTGATTTCATCACATTGTACCATCTTTCTCTCTTTTTTCATTTCATATAAATGCTAAAAATATATCAATACCACTGACATATGAAAAGGAGGAAACATTGATTTAGGTTAAGATTTTTTCAAATGATAAACTTATAGTTCCAGCCTGGTGGGTAACAAGAGAAGGTTTTAGATACCTGCTTGTGATACCAAGAATTCTTTGATCAAGGAAGAAAACTCTTCACCAGCTTTTCCCAGAATAGAGTAGCACTTACTAGTTTATCTTAGTAATTTTGCCTACATCCTATATGGGTCAAAGAAGAAAAAATATTGTCTATAATTAGAAAGATTAATATGTCTTTAAAGCTAATGCTTAATAAGATTTCCTCCAAGAGCTGACGCCTCCTTGGAAATGAATTAGCCTTGGAGCTGCACCATTTCCCTAAGCTTTGATTGTATTGCTCTTTCCCTCTCCCTCCTCCACCCCAAAGCTAGTCTTTTCTATGACTGAAAGGGTAATTAATGCAGGAGAGGATCATCATAACTGGTTTTCATTAACTGAATTAAATGTAAAGTGAAACCAATGTTGGTTCTGTTTTGTCTCTGCCCCTTATGACCAAGTTCACTTTGAGGATGATGACTACATCAGGCTCATCATTAGGAGCTTAATTAGAATGTCTCCATTCAGCAGGCTATGCAATGGCTTGAAACCAGAAACCCTGCCTTCTGACCAATGTCTCTACTGATTAGTTGTGCCATAATGCCATAGATGGTCATTCAAACAGAGGCAGCTTTTTCTGAGGGTTTAGCTTCAGTTACTGTGGAAAGTTGTGCCTTCTGAAGACTTTCTAACTCACGTATATGAGACTAAAAGCTCTATATACATACAACCCACTGTGGCATGGTGGTTAAGATGTTAGACAAGGAGCAGGGAAATGTAGGGTCAAGTCCATGCTGATTAACTTTGTCCCAGTCATACTCTGTCATCCCCAGCTATAGGTAGTGGTCTTGAAACAAAAAATAGAAAGAAGAATTGCAGTAATTATCCTGCCATGAGCTCCTGGGTATAGCTCTAACAAATAAGTAATAACACTGAATGCCAGTTATTAGCAACCAGAAGTATTGTGAAATGAGTGTGGAGTTATGTTCTGCATCTGGTGTTTGGGGCAGTACTGACTAGTTAGCCCTATTAGAAACAAGTTGAATTGAATAAAACTTGTTTTTTTTTTAAAGAAAAAAAAGAAACAAGTTGAGAGACTTTTTGGATGCTTCCAACAGAGGTCCTCTTCTATTCTAAAATTTCTAAAATTCTGTTTGTAGTTGATGAATCAACAGTTATAATTGCTTCTGGACTTCCCTCCACTGCACTATGCCCAGGCTGGGCTTTCTCCACAGCCATTCAGCTTAATTGTACTTATTCCTACATGAGTTTCCTGACTTCTTATTCCTGCCTGAAAAATAGCTATGTGCAAAGCTCTAAGCAGGTAATTAGTTTTCTGTTTTAGTTTAATGCGGTGAGTACCAGCTCATACACTGTACAAGACATAATTAACCCAACTTTCCCCCATTTCAAACAGATGTGATATAAAGTCACAACCTCAGGCATCTGCAGAGCCCTGGAACACTTAACACAGAGTGAGGAATTTATTGCAGGTGCAGTACTTTGGAGCACAACAACATCCCATAAATTAGGACAAGAAGCCACAGTCTGAGAATGAACAGATTGATTTCAAGAACTGCCTCATTGCTTGAGATTTAGATATTCATTGAAGGCAGGACATTGACCCCATCAAATATTCTTCTCAAAAGCTCATAAGCAGGAAATTAATATACAACAGGGCTCATTTTCATTACTTTTAACCTATGAGAGGGATTCATGCAGCAGGAATTGTAGGGAAGGTCAAAACAGGCAAGAAGGTGGTTGCAGGATCACAATAAAAGCCCCACCCATTTTGTATATGTGTCAACATGAAATACATGTAAAATGAGGAGCTTTAATTGTAGGGTCAAAACCACTTTCATGGCTATTTTCATTCCATAGATGCTGCTGAGTTAGTACATGTGTTGCCAATAATTCTCCTAACTTGCCTTCTTGTCTTTAGTACAGAATAACAGAGTTGGAAGGGACCTCAGAGGTCTTGTAGTCCAATCCCCTGCTCAAGCAGGAAGCCTTATACCATTTCAGACAAATGGCTGTCCAATCTCTTCTTTAAAAAAACTCCAGTGATGGTGCACCTATAACTTCTGAAGGCAAGCTGTTCCATGGGTTAATTGTTCTCACTGTCAGGAAATCTATCTTGAGGACTAGGTTGCTTCTCTCTTTAATTATTTTCCATCCATTGCTTCTTGTCTTGCCTTCTCATGCTTTGGAAAATAGGTTGAACCCCTCTTCTTTGTGGCAGCACCTCAAATATTGGAACATGCTAACATGTCACCCCTACTCCTTCTTCTCAGTGGACTAGACATAGACTAGACATACCCAACTCCTGCAACCGTTCATAGGTTTTAGCCTCCAGCCCCCTAATCATCTTTGTTCCTCTTCTTTGCACTCTTTCCAGAGTCTCAACATCTTTTTTTCATTGAGTGCAGAATTTCAGAATTCGCAAAATTGAATGCAGTATTCCAAAGTGTGGTCTTACCAAGGCTTTATAAAGTGGTACTAACACTTTATGTGATCTTGAGTCTGTCCCTCTGTTAATTCAGCCTAGAATTGCATTGGTGTTTATAGTGACTGCAGCACACTGCTGATTCACATTTAAATGATTGTCCACTAGGATTCCAAGATCTCTCTTGCAGTTACTGCTGTTGAGCCATATTTCATCTATTTTGTACCTGTACATTTGGTTTTTCTTGCCTAAGTATAATACTTTTCTTTCCACTGAATTTCATTTTGTTAGATAGGGTCCAATGTTCAAGTCAGTCAAAATCCATATGGATCTTGAGCCAGTCTTCTGGGGTGTTAACTATTCTTGCCAGCTTGGTATCATCTGCATATTTGATGAGTTCCCCCTTCTTTTCCTCAACTAAATCATTTATGAAAATATTGAAGAGTACTGAGCCTAACACAGAACCTTAAAGTACCCCACAGCTTATTTCCCTCCATGTAGATTGTCCCTTCTACCTGATCACAAGATATTTGATATATAGCAATCCCCTGAATGGAAATACTATATTACTTTCTTCCAGTCTTACATCAATAACATTCACTTCTCTGGCACTGTTAGTGTAATAGACCAGTCTAATCTCAGGACATTTGCTTCTAACTTGCTAACTCTTGAGTTGAGTTCACACTTCTACAGCCTACTGACAATCAGTTCTTACATTTGTTCAACCCTCCTAACAACTTGTAATATTCTGAATGAAAAGCAAATAATGGGACTATTAGTTGAAGGCACACTCTATTTTAAAAGGGCCAATAAGAGCAGATTGGCTTATTTTGTTGGAAATACATTAAAATGAAGGCAAAAAGGGGAACAATCTGAAGATTCATTAATAATAATGGGAGCCAAGGATTATAATTGGCATGATGATGCCCCAGTAAAAGCTATGAAATAAATTATGGATTAAGCAAGTAATAAATCTGGAAAGGATTTACCTGGGTCACAGAAACAGAAATGGTTTTATTATTCTTGTTTTTTTAAAGCAGCATTAAAGTAAGGGTCATCACTGGATTTTTGAGAGAACTTCTATGCTATTAACCTGTATCCAAACATTCTCTTGTACTGAAATGAGAAAAGTTTTGCCAGCATGCCTCTTATATAGCTGATAAAATACAGGAAGCTTCAGGCAAAGTTATCTGTTGAAATGCATTTGCATCTGTCAATCTTCTTTCAAGACTATTCTTTAAAAAAAACAACTATGTCACACTAGAAGCAATGGGAGAGAAAATTCTGAAATGGTTGGTCTAAATTCCACACTAATTTGAGGGACATGATGGAGCCTGACTCTATCAGGTATGAACCCCTATCACTTTGATCCTGACCCTGGCTCAGTCCTCAGCATGTTCCTTGGGGGATCTTATGTCAGGATTTCCCACCTTCAGAAAAAGTCAGCTACAAAATTCAGCAGATAAATGGGTTGAGAGATGGTTGTTCCATCTCCAAGACTGAAGAAAATTAGCATATACTTAGTCTCTAGATACTATCAGGGAGGGTATAGAATTGTTCCCTTTGAGTATAGTACTAATACATGAAAATTTCTTAACAGAGAGAATAATATAAGAGCTTCTTTTCTAGATCCAAAAAGAAGTGTTGGTGGAGTTTGCATTGCCATCATACAATGTTGTTTATCTGTTATCTGTTAATGTCTCCTATCTGGGATCTTTATGTAAGGATATAGAGTGTGCCCTCCCTGTGAATCTCCTGCTTGAAAATTGTATTGGCAAAAATCCTGACTTTTTCTAAATAAAATTTTTTCAACATAGTAAGGGTACCTCAGGGCTCAATGCTCAAACTTCTAACATCCACATGAAACTGCTGAATGAACCAGCTCAGTATTCAGTATCAAACATAAACTGATACACAGCTGCATATTTAGCTCCAGGTTGGCCAGGTAAAATGTGTGATGTACTGACACATTATCTGGAGGCTGTTCAGTCTGAATAGAGAGGAATAGACTTCTCAATCCTGATAAAATTGAGTGGCTGTGGGTATTTGCCCCTTCTGACCCCTGCTCTGGGCACAGTTTCTTTTTTCTTTTCTTTTTAAAATTATGTTTATTTTAAAAAAACTAAAGGAAAATAAAAGGGATAAGTAAATTGAAAAATTAAAAAAACTAAGGAAAAGAAAAATATTTAAAAAGATATAAAGAAGTGACTTCTGAACTTTACTGCAATTATAAATGCATTTATATTTTATTATCTCTCTCTCTAAGGTTATATCATGGCACCCTTTATTCCATATTCTACCTTTTCTAATCATGAAATCATACGTTGCAAGCTCATTTTTTTCCATTTACAGAAAAAAGTCCATGAAAGGATTCTGATCACTAATAAAAGTGGATATTGTCTTTTCCCATCTCTGCAAATTCTACCATCTTCACCAATTACTCATCTACATTAAGTATTTCAGAATCTAGGATTGTGGATATTTTCACCATTGGTCTTGGATGGGTAACATTTCCCCATTTGACACTGGTGTACAACTTGTGTGTCCTCCTGGATTTTAGTTTCTACTCAAAGAACAGGTGGCAGGTGTGGCCAGGAGGACCTTTGCAGAGATTCATCTTGTATATATGTTACAATTCTTTCTTCAAGCTAGAGGTCCTTCAAAACATTACTTGCATCCTCACAATTGGACTATTTCAATGGCTAGGGTTGCCCTTACATCAAGAGGCTACTGTCAGTCAAAATGCAGTGATGCAGGCAGTGTTGGGCACTTTTCATCATACCCATATGTTATGGTTGTTGCATGAACTGCACTAGCCGCCAATTGACTTCCAGATATAATCGAAAGTGTCAGTTGTAAATAAAGTCCTTCATGGTACATTCTGGCAGACTCCAAGTCCCCTCTGTTAGAAGTTGTCATCTTATGAAACCAAGCTAGCATGCCTTCGTTGTCTTTTGAAAATCACTAAATTTCCTACTAATGAAATAATCATTTTTTTAAATTCAAATCTTTTTTAGATGCTGAATTCTGTCATGAGAAATTTCCTCAAAATCCCTTATTTCTACAATGGCAGTGAAACAGCTCTTTGGTCTGTGAAGAACAAAGAGATACACAATTGGTGTGGGTTTTTTTTTCTTTCCTTAAAAAGTTTTACAAATTGCCTCCAGAGACATGTAAAACAAGGTTATTCTGTGTATTTCATTTGATTACTTGATTCAAGGCAGTTACAGAAATTCCGTTAATTGGTGTGGAGAATTCCTTTTTCAATAAACTTGGAAATAACCTGTTTTGAAACCTCTTAATCAAAGGAGAGAAACTAAACAGAAGGAATGAGGTAAGGGTAATAATCTGCAACTTTCCATTCTGTGATTTTGTAAACAAAAAAGGGTAGTTTTAACCTGTGGTCAGCAGGTTTGTCTCTTTTTCAAAACAAGAAAACTGTGAATAACTGAACATTGTATAATCATGAAATTGTAAAAATCGATTATATTTAGAATGTCAAGTACAACTTAGTTGTTCAATTTAGGAATCCAAATTATATATCTCAGACAAATGGTGGTCTCTGTAAATATATCCAATGAAGGGAAGTCAGTTTTACTGATAAGAAGTTTTTTCTAACATTCAATTTGAATCTGGCTTCCTATAACTTACTTCAATTCCTTCTTTCCTGACCAAGAGAGTGGAACTATTGATCTTCTGTGTGATCCCCTTACAGATGGGTTTAATTTTAAGATTCTCTGATCTGGATTCCCTGTTATTGCCCTTTTCTCAACTCATTCAAGTTCATGAAATTTTTCTTAAAGAGTAATTGATGCCTAGAAGAAGACACTTAAACCGGAGTAGAATGGCTACTTCTTGGGATTTGTAAATTACATTTTTGTTGATCTAACAATTCTGCAGTGCATCCTAAGCTGCTTCTCTCCTGCTATGTTCCCAGTTTTTACTTGAACCAAAATCCCAATCGAGATTTGGCCACTTTATGGGCCTTTTAGATTCACAACACTAAATAAGTTACTAACAAAAATAAACCAATATTTTTTTATAAAATGCATTTATTGGTTCATTTATTTGTCTATTTAGACTCCACAGTTTTTCATACCTGTGCTGTACTTCCATTGCCTTTGTTTACCTTTTATTACTTCATACTAGACAGTAATCAGTTCTCAAATTACAACAGGGAAGGTTTTCTTCTGTAGCAGAACAATTATACTGCATAAAAAGTGACAAGCTCAGATGCTCAAATTCCAGGTTTCAGATGCCCAAATTCCAGGTTCTTTCCTGTTTCAGGGGCTATTAAGAGCATTTAATCAGGAGCTGTGGTGGTGCTGTGATTAGAATACAGTATTGCAGGCTGACTCTGCCCATCGCCAAGAGTTCGATCCTGACAGGGCTTAAGGTTGACTCAGCCTTCCATCCTTTTAAGGTCGGTAAAATTTGGACCAAGATAAATGGCTTCAAAAGTGCTGTAAAGCACCATGAAGTGGTATATGAGACTAAGTGCTATTGCTATTGCTATTAATCAACCTTTTTTTCTTGACACTTACAATGTGTGTTCTTACATTTGAACATTTTTAGCCTAAAATATTTTCATTCACTGAGTAATGCAACGCCTTTTCTTTTTTAGACAAAACTGCACGTATGTCCATTCTGTATTTATAAGTTCATGGAGAAAATTATATTAATAAATAGAAAACAATAAAATGAATAAAAGGCATCTGATTTTCATGAACTGCCTGTCTCTCCGATCTTTCATGAAAAAAGTTGTTGGCCAGGTTTTTCTCTTTCTATCAGTCCAGTGAAATATTTTCTTACATACTCTAAATTATGTAGTGCCTTTAGACAATGCACGCACAAGAGTGGAATATAAATAAAACTGAAATGGCTGGAAGAAGGTCACAGTATATACTGAAGCTGGATCTAATAGGTATTATCATTTACCCAGATTAATCACAAATGAAATTGGGCTGCAGTGATTATTTTTGGTCGTGTTCTTTTTCTTTGCAAACCTGTGGGCTACGTTCTCTCTCTCTCTCCCCGCCCCCTCTCTCTCTCTATCTCTTTTTTCTTTCTTCTCTTTGGAAAGTATATCAATTCTTTGCAACTTTGCCCCATTTTCCTATAATGATGTCATCAGCTAGCCAGATCTCAAGAGCTATTTATCATACATCCTGCTCCATATAGGATGTCTGATCAAGTGGTACTATTGAGAAACTAATCTCGAAAGGATGAAAATGTCATCAAAACATCTGAAACCAGAGGGATTTATGTTATCCAACAGGATTAAATAAAAGAGGAGAGAGAGAGGGGAGGAATATACACACTATATATTTAGGACAAAACTCCATTCTGCGAAAGTCTGAAATATTTGGCAAAGTGGGCGAAATGGATCAATGCTTTACATCACAGAGACAGCAAGACTCCATGTTGCTTCAAGACCTTTCCAGGTCTAGCTCCAAAAATTCTGTTTTGAGGTGACCAACCAGATCCTATTAGGGCTGTACTGAATCTATTTTAAAGACAGCAAAGTTTCACAAGGACAAAAGGCATTTCCAAGTTCTTCACAAGGCAACATTCCCTCTTAAAAAATAAAGCAGAGGTGTGATGTTGACTCACTTTTCATCCCTCCAGCCCTTCCAATAGCTAACTGGAACTAGGAGGAACTAAACATACACATGTTTAAATCATCGAGTCAGTACCCTGTTCAGTGTGTGATTTGTGCCAGGGTAGGAACTGCCCATTGAGGCCTTGGACCAAGGTGAGAAGTGAAGTAACACATTCTTTTTCCACTTGGAGAAAAAGGTGTGCATTACTTTCTGATGCAGTTTTGAATATCCATTATAGAAACCTTCACCCAAACAAAGCATGCCATCACAGTTTTTGCACACATCTAGAATGTGTGCAGATCAACCCTAATGGGATCTACTCTAGTTTAAAACAGGGAATTCATTCCCGTACCCAAATTGCATCCGTGTAATTGCCCTTCATTTTGCAATGCACTGGAGTGCACTGGATGCTTAATGGGAGTCCTTACCTTCTGCTAGTGCAGCTCTATCATGTTCTTCCCTTTTCCCCTCCTTAAAAGAAAGACACAAGCAAGAAAATTAGGAGGAGACATGCACTCAAGTTGATAGTTTAGCAAACTGCTGCCTATCAAAATGATTAACAATTCTTTTTTTAATCAAAATGGTTAACATTTCACTAAAAAGAGATCTGTGAAAGTCTCCTTTCAGTAGCACAAACAAAGCAATGTTTGTGCTAATGAAACAAAGGCTTGATCTACTATATTGATTATGTGGCTATTTAAGCTTTCTCAGGCTGCTTAAAAACAGAGGGTAAAGTTAATGGCATTTTTTATGAGACACAAAGTTAGCTTTGCTCTTACTGTAAATAACATTTTTCTTTTCTTTCCCAACTGTACATTAATGGTATTTAGATCACCCATATTTTAACATTGAATCATTGGTGGATTCAATGAATTACTTAAAATTAAATATGCTGATACCTTGAATGATCAGTTTGTCACAATTTGGGATTGACTGCATAATTTCAAGAGAGCAGAATATTAGATTCTTGGCCCTCCTATCCATTTTGACTTGAACCCTACAACAAACAGGAAAGGAGTTTTTGTGGTGAAACTTGAGTCACATGTCAAGGCAAATTGAAACTTTTTCCTGGGTCTCAAAAACATTTGGTTAGGTAGCAACGTGGGAGACTTTTAATAAGTCTTTAGAACACCTAAACTCTATATGTCCCTTCATGAGTGAAAATGATTCATCACCTTTAAATTTCTATTAAGAAGCTTTACAGTACAATTCACCAAATCCTTGATCTTCAGTGGAGTAGTCAAGAGCAGGACAAGTATTCATATGAGCTATCAAATGAGCTTATCAGGTGAACTAAGAAACCCACATCAGGGGTAGGACCATGGTAAGAAAATGTTCAGTGATAGAGCACATTAATTTCTCTATCAGTAGTAGCAGACAATCTCAAGATATTTTAAAAAATATCTTCTTTAGGGATATCTCTTTAAAATGTGGGGAAATCATTACCTGTGACTGGGAGTAATCCCACGTGGTGGTGCAAGAGAATAATAAGATGGCACTTTTTCCCCTCTTCATTATTCCTTCTGGTATTTCTTGAGTTCCTTCCTTCCCCCTTTTTTTGTTTAGGGATTCTTAAATGCAGCTTGTCTCTTAGGCATGTTAGGTTTATAGCAAGAGAAACAACACCTGGGTTTATATACTGCTTCATAGTGCTTTACAACCCTCTCTAATGGTTGACAGAGTCATCATATTGTCCCCAACAATCTGGGTCCTCATTTTACCAACCTTGGAAGGCTGGAAGGCTGAGTCAACTTTGAGCCAGTCAAGACTGAACTCCTGGAGTTAGACTGAAATACTGCATTCTAACCACTGCACCACAACAGCTCTTATGCTATGGCTTTCACAATACCTGGGTAAGTAGCATATATGTATCAGCTAGATCTGACCAAGAAGACAATTCCACAGGAAGGGCTACAGCTATTTTAATCGACCAGACCAAAGATAACATACTGTTTTTTGATTGACCATAAAAAAAGAAACTTGAAAATCTGATTATGTTGCACCTTCTTTTCCCTTCTTATACATCAGTGAATTCAAGGAGTGTCTCTCTGAGACATTTCTAGCCATTACCTGGACATTCTGCAATTAATACATTTTATCCCTTGTTTCCTTGGCAATAGAATTTGCATATTTCTGTCAAGTACTCTTAATCTCTATAATATGACAGAGGAGTTGAAACAAAAACAAACAAAAATAATTATAACATTGTAAAACTGAATTTTCAAAATAAAAACATGGTCAATAAAAGCAGAGACTCCCTCAAGTCAGCTATATCCAAAGATTTGAGTGAAAGAGAGAATAGAAAAGCTCCAGGGATATCTGATACTTTTCAGCAGAATCAGTGATCCATGTAGTTAATTATTTCTGAAACTTCATTGATATAGGAAGATTCATGTTACATTTTTCTTTGGATATTTATTTTCTCATTCTTTATCTGTTGTTGCTTTGTCCTTATTTGTAGGTGTGATTGCTGTGTTCCATTGATTCTCATCTGACATAAGAGTTCATTAATGTCAGGCAATGAAGTGGAGATTCCAAGTTTTAAGAGAAGAATTACAACAACATTGTATGGTCAGGATACAATACCATCCCATCTGTTTTACTTCATTCCCCAACTCCTTGGTTTCTCATTTCAGTTAAGGAGAATTAAACTAGTCGCATGATCAGAACTGTTGTTTGTGAAACAGTGCAATAAACAAAAAAGACATTTCACATTACATATGTATTAAATGAAGAATTCTTTTTGGTACACCTATACAGCATATACAGTATAACTCCAAAAGAGTTTCTGCTGCAAACTACATAACATTGTCGCACACAGAAAATTCCAATTTGCGGGTCATATTTTCCATATGGACAACAATTGAATCCCCAAGATGGCAATGTGATGGACACCGCTTGATGCCAAATGACCAAGAAGATACCCTCAAAATACATGGCAAAGAACATCAATGGAAGACTTAAAGATTCTAGACATCACATGAGTATTGATGATGTCCAATATACATAGCATGGGAGGATCTAATGCTAATGCCAACACAGCATATAGATAAGGCAAAGTGAATGGAAGAGTCCTGATCCCAGGCACAAGTTGGGCTAAATAGGATGAATCAGTTCTAAGGGGTATCCTAAACAGGTCCGGTATCTAGAAGAGTATGCATGACCTTTCTCAGGCCAAGGGTCAACTTGACTTTTGCCTACCATGGGGAAATACACTTGAAAGCATGGGGTTGTCAGGACAAAAGCACCATCTCATTTCGTTTCATTTCATTTACATTTAAATTAAATTAAAACTAAATTAAATTCATTAAACATACTTACTTTGATTACACCAGTCATGCTTTTAATCACCATCCCCGTCTGTCACATTGCAAATTAAAGTTGGTTGCTCACTTTTGAAGGTGCTCTGGGGGCCACAATCAAGGCTTCCAAAAGGTGCTCACCACCCTGAAGCAACAGACTGCACTAAAACACTGGCTTAAAATTAGCATCCTTTGGTGCTTGCCAAGACCCATTAAATCTTTCTTGTGTACTTTGTTGGCCCAACCCTGCCTCTACTTTCTACTGATGATGCTTGACAACTATCTCAAGATGCAAGCAGTAACCAGACTGAAGATGGGATCCCCAGTTCCACTTCATTTGCTCCCTACCACAGAGAGCAAACAAGTCAAAAGTGGAGATCAGATGGATCTACCCAGAATACATCTAAAAAAACCCTGATGTCAGCACTCATACAGAATAGTTTTGAGTTAATAATTTCCTCCCAAAACACTGTAGAATAATCACAGGCTAAATTTGGGTCAGTGGGGACGGGGGGGTGGACACTAAAATTGATCCCATTATTTAGTTCTTGTTCTGCGGCTTTGTCCTGTGGTGCCTGCTATCATTTTCCTCATTTTCCTTCTTCTTTGCTGTCACTGTGCTCTGTCCTATTTGCACACACTCTCCTCTAACAAAACATGCTATGTTATAGATATGTCCCTTAACATTGTCAGTCTGTCTCAGCTTTCAGCCTTGCCTGATCTCATGTTCCAAGGCTGAATCAGAGTAATTCATCATAGTCTCTATAGACCATTTCTCGCCAAATGTAACAATGAAAGAAAACCATATGAATCAAAAATTGTACATACTACATCCACTCCAGCTTCTGCCAGGAAAAAAAAATGGATATAACTATTAGCTGTGTTTATTCAATATTTTTCTGACTTTTTCAGATTGATATGCTTAAATTTTTCATTGGTGTGAATAAAATACTTCATACCAACTCTCATTTACTGTATCTCTCCACCCTACGTTTGAATCCTTAAAATAGTTGTTTTCAAATATGGTTTCTTTTGAAATCAAGTACAATGGGTGTGAGCATCAAATTGCAATGTATGGGTCTAGTTGTGGATGTAGTTTCCTTTATATTTTGCAGTAATACTGACAAATTTGAAGTTGGTGTAAATATTGAGTTCATAGAACTTCAACTGAGTTTTTAACTGATACACTTTACATATTCAGTGTTCCATAAATAATTTTGATAACCGTTACACTACTTCAAAAATGAAATAGTACACCATTTCGATAAAAAAGCCAATTTGCAGTATATTCTTTATTAGATTACTTTTGATTATATTATACAAAATGAAATATCAAAGTCACCACCATTAAAAGGACTTCAATAAATAAGTATTAAAGCACTTTATTTCAAAAAAATGTGGGAGAACACAATCAGTTGAGAGAATAAAAAGCTTCGTATGGGCTTTATACAGATTTTGTTCTTGAGAAAGCATTCCAGAATTAGGGGTCACCATTCTAAATCTCAGAATCAAAATATTCCTTGAAAAGGAATCTTGAGGGGTCAATTTAAGATATGATCTATGGTGGGAGGATAGATTTATATAGGTAGGATTTATGAAGTAAAACTTCAAATTATGTTTAATCCATATTTCTAAATAGCATATAAAGGATTTACTAGATTTATTGAGGAAAAAGGAATAAAATAATGGAAATGTTTTGGAAAACCTTTTGGGAACTGAAAATTTGAAGTTGAATTATTTTTATAAAAATAAATATATACATTTGACTACCCACATGGCAATCTCATAGAACTTACTAGCAAACAGCAACTTTAGTATAGTAGTTAAGGTGCTGGAGTAAGAACTCGGAGATTATGAATTCTAGTCCTCCTTTAGGCATGCAAGTTGTCCAGGTGTCTATGAACCAATCATTTTTTTCAGCCCAACACCTCTGAAGATTGTTCTTGTTGGAAAAACAAGACAAGAATATTATGTATGCCAACTTGACTTGTACAAAATAAAGGCAAAATATAAACCTAATATGAAGCTGGAATATAAATCTGAGGGGCATTTTGGTTTAGTGGTTAAGTGCCAGGTAAGAAACCAGAAGGGTATGAGTTCTAGTCCTGCCTCAGCTGCACAAAGGCAGATGGCTGACCTTCGGCCAGTCCATCACTTTTAATTCTAGGAAGGAAAGAAGGGCAAACTACTTCCAAAGGTCTTGCCAAGAAAAGTGTAGGGTGTTGTCTCGGCAGTCACTAGGAATCAGCACTGACATAAGAGGTAGAAATAGAGATGCACATTCATTCATTCATTCAATCATTCATTCATTCATTCAGATGAATTTCCAATAACATACATTTAAGTTCCAATATACAGACAGTACATTTCTTGAAATTAAAGGTGAAGTCAATGGAACTGCAAAACAATAGACAAAGATTCATGGCTAAAAAGGATGTGGTACCTACTATTATTTATGATTGATACAGATTTACAATAATGTTGACAGGAATGACTTCACTGAAGAATGGTAAAATGAAATACTCTACTTAATAGAAAGAATTATTACATCTACCCCCATTGCAATTCTATGGCTCCATATTAAGGTGATTTTATTATGGTTTTATCTTAATGTAATATATTATCTCCTATACTGTATTGACTATCTGTCTATCTATCTATCTATCATCTATCTCTCTATCTATCTCTCTATCTATCTATCTATCTATCTATCTATCTGTATGTGTGTGCGTGGGTATATACATGATACATGTATACATACATGTACATACATGATTTATTTAAACTAAATTTGTATATCAGTGATTGCATGACATCTGTAGATGCCATATACTAAATAATAAATAAATGGCAAGCTAACTGAAACTATTTTGTTACTCCATTAAATTTTCCTCTTATCAAAATCAGCTTTAAATATCATATGTACTAAAATTAAACATGTACAGACAGTGTCAATTGACCAATTTATGCAAAACAATAGATGTGAGACTGAGCTATGAGATAATTAAGTTTCTAAATTTAATATAGCAATTTCTAATATATGACATCAGCAAAACAATCTCACCAGAAAAAAATGTCTCCCTTCCAGAAAATGTTCCTTAAAAATAAATAAACACAATGCCTTTCCTTTTCCTTTGAAAACACTTACAGCAGTCTCCAGAGATAAGCAAAGGCAGGTTTCCAAAAGTTTTTTGGCAGTCAGCAGAAAGAATTCAGGCCATAAGTGACAATTGAAAAATGGCCACTTTCAAGAAAATGAAAATCATCCCAAAAAGAATGGAACCACACAAAAAAAAAGAATGTTAATTATTAAAAGGTCATGCAATCGCCCTCTTCTTTTGCCAGGAACAGTACTAAGTAGCAGGAATGAAGTAAGTTTCTTTCCCAATGTTAACTGATAGTGGAAATAACTACTACCCTTACTATTCAACCTCATAGCCAGTTTGGTTTAGTGATAAAAGTATCACTCTAGAAAGCAGGAGATTGTGAGTTCTAGTCCCACTCTTAGGCATGGAAAACTGGCTGAGTGACTTTGGGCCAATCACACATTCTCAGCCCAACCCATGTCACAGGATTATTGTTGTGGGAAAACTCTGAGGAAGGAAGGAGTATTAGGTATGTTTGCTTTCTTGCATTGTTTGTAAAAATAATGAAACAAGATAAACAATCCAAAAATTGCATTTGAATATGACAAACTGAGAGTCCTTCAGGAGAATCTGTAAGGTGTAAAATATTTATCCCAATATTTTCTAGTCAACATTTTCCCAAGAGGACATTGCTGTATTTAGGAAGGCAGATCACATAGCTTATTTTAATTAAAATTTCTGCATCTTGGGTTAGGGTTAGGGTTAGGGTTAGAGAAGATCAGTTGCTATCTGATAGACAAGAAGAATGTTGAGGTAACAGTGTTTAAAAGAACATTTTCTAAATTGTGTGAGAATTTAGGATCTGGCCTTATAAAATGACTTGCCTCTGCTGTCTTGAGCAATTGCTTGTTAAATATGATGGTATTTCATATAAGGTAGGCCAGGAGTGTCAAACTGGTGTCATCACGGCAGTGTCACATGATGTATCAGGATTTTTTTTCCCCTTTGCTAAACCAGACAGGGGCATGGCCAGCTTGTGATGCATCCAACCCACGGGCCATGAGTTTGGCAGCTCTAAGGTAGGCCATTAACTGGGAGAAATGTTGAGTAATAGAAATTTATCTTAACCCTAGCAATTCATCAGAGAGCTGTTTCAAAATTCTCTTTGGGAGAAAAAAAATCTATGCTCTTATATTATGCATAGATTTATCTTTTTTTAAAATTTGGTTTGTCAATTGCTTACAAGACAATAGGTATAAGTAAAAACATAGTTATGATTACAAAGATACATGTAAGAAAAATAAAAGAAACAATAGGACAGGGAGGCACATTGGTGAGCTTATGCACGACCCCTACAGACCTCTTAGAAAAGGGGTGAGGTCAATAATAGAAAGACTAAAGTTGAAGTTTTGGGGGTTTGGGGAAGAAACCACAGAGTCAGGTAGAGTATTCCAGACATTGACCACTGTGTTGCTGAAGTCGTATTTCCTGCAATCAAGTTTGGTGCGATTAACTTGAGTTTGTATCTATTGTTTCCTCTTGTATTGTTATGGGTGAAGCTGAAGTATTCATTGACAGGTAGGACATTGCAATGTATGATTTTATATACTATACTTAGATCGGACCAAAGGCGGCATAGTTCTAGGTTTTCTAGGTCTAGAATTTCAAGTCTGGTGGAATAAGGTATTCTACAACGAGTAGAGGAGTGGAGAACTTTTCTTGAGAAATATGTCTGGACTTTCTCAACTGTGTTAATATCAGATACATGATGTGGGTTCCAGACTGATGAGCTGTATTCGAGTATTGGTCTAGCAAATGTTTTGTATGCTCTAGTTAGTAGTGTGATATTACCAGAGAAAAAGCTACGTAGGATTAGGTTAACAACTCTTAATGCCTTTTTGGCTATGTAGTTACACTGGGTTCTAGCACTTAGATCATTAGAGTACTCCAAGGTCCTTAACATAGTTTGGATCATCAACAAGGTCTTGACTATTCAGCGTGTATTTTATTTTCTGAGTCAAGGTCTTTTTGAAGGGTAGCAGTATTGTCTGTGGTGTTGAATAGCATTACATCATCAGTAAAGAGAACGCAGTAGCTCTTGATATGATCACAGAGGTCATTTATGTAGAATATGAAAAGAGTCCTAGAACACTGCCTTGGGGGACACCACTGTTGACAAGTAAAAAATTTGATAGGATGCTCCCAATTTTGACCATTTGTTGTCTGTTTGACAGGAATGCTTCTATGCAGTTATGCAGTTGTCCAGAGATACCATAAGATTTTAGTTTTAGGAGTAGTTTGTCATGTACCACTGAATCAAAGGTTTTACAGAAGTCTATGTAGATTGCGTCTATTGTTTTGCCCTGATCAAGTTGTGTAGTCCATATGTTTTTGCAGTGTAAGAGTTGCAGGTTGCAGGATAGTTTTTTCTGAAACCAAATTGTTTATTAGAGAGTAGGTTGTTTGTCTCTAAGTGGAGGATAATGGATTGGTTAATAATTGATTCCATGACTTTACAGGTGACGCAGCATAAAGAGATTGGTCTGTAATTTTCAACTAGGCTGAGGTCTCCCTTTTTGAAGATGGGGATGACCGTGGCTTGTGACCATAATTTTGGCAAGGACCTGAAAGATTTTTCAAAGATTATGCTTAGAGGTTTGGCTATAGCAGTGGGTAGCTTTTTAAAGAAGTAGGCACATATTCCGTACGGTCCAATAGATAGAGATGCTTTTAGATTGCGTAGTGCTTTCTCAACATTGTCTACTGTAAAATCAATATGTATTAGATCATTGTAGTTGTCTGTGGTTCGACTAGGAAATACTGGGCATGATCCATTGCTGTTTACAAATACTGCACCAAAGAATGTGTTAAAGAGGTTGGTTTTAATAGTGTCATCATTGCAGTCTTTACCATGAGGTCCTTTCAGGGGTGGGATGAACCTTGAGTCTTTTAATTTGTTATTTATAAAATTATAGAAAGCATGGGTGGAATTGGTACATAAAAGGTTTTCCTCTTGTTTAATGTGATAATTGGTGCATTCAGTCTTTATCTGGTGGCATAAATGTTTGTATCAGCTTTTGAAGTTGGCAACGTGACCAGATTTGTTTTTCCGCCAAAGTGATCTCTTTTTGGATTGAGGCTTACTTATTGTTATGGGTAATCTGTTTTTAATGATTTTTGGAGTTGTTATTGGTACATATAGTTTGATGACTCTTTTGACTTCAAGTAAAAATATCAACAGTATTGCATCCCGTGAATAGAAATTGCCAATCAAGAGATGAGAGATCGTTGTGTTTATTTTTGTGTGGATGTATATTGAGACAAAAGTCAATCATGCTGTGGTCACTGTTGGAAAAGGGTTCTTTAATATTCAAACTGACACCAATCTGAGGCTAAACATGGATGTTCTTAGATGTCAGTACCTCCTGCCATACTTCAAATGTACAAAACCTCAGAGATATTTTCATTCCTATTTATTTGGAGAAATCCTTATATATAACTGACATGTCTCTGCTATGATGGTTGTGACAGATCTGGGTTTTTTTTTTTTATCAAGGGCAAGATGTCAGAATGCCTCCACACTATCAATGAATTTCTCCATCCCAAAACTTTAGCTGAGATGGATTTGTAAAAATGGGAAATGGTTATGGAAGAAGAACAGGAACCTGCTCACAATCTATAAAGGGAAGGAAGTATAAAAACAAAGATAGATTGATAATGATAAATAGATGATAGATGATAGTTAGAGATAGAGATAGAGATAGATAGAGATAGATAGATAGATAGATAGATAGATAGATAGATAGATAGATAGATAGATAGATAGACAGACAGATACAGACAGACAGACACAGAGACAGACAGACAGACAGACAGACAGACAGACAGACATGGACCTTAGACTGAATCCTGATGCTGGTCTTTAAATTGAATCCCCAGCTTCTGAAAACAAAATAAAGCACTATACTTCAAAAATATTCATCACCAACACCACCATTATCATCATCATTGTTTATTTATTTAGAAAATTTATATGGCTGCCTAACTCCTGGTGACTCTGGCCATCTTACAGAAATAAAATCCCAATACAAAAGCCAATAAATCCTACCCACCCCCGAAGCCAATCAAACCAACCACTTGATAGGCTCCAATTTACTCTGGATCTCCGGCCCATTGAAAAAACCATGTCTTCAGGGTCTTTAGAAAGGGGATCCAAATTGTCTTCATCCAAGTAAAGCACCAAAATGATTCAAAAAATACCAGCAAAAAAATTAATCTGCTTCACAAATTATGTATTGGTACCTATAATTCATAAATACACAAATTATGTATTTATGTATTATATGCCATTATTCCATTCGGAGTAAAAAAAAAACCACAACTGTGTATGAAGTGCACCAGTGCTGTGATTTGTGGATAATATATAAAACAAGAGAGTCTTTGTTTAGTGAAAGCGAAGTTTCTTACAGACAAGCGTAGCTAAAAAATTACATGGATAAAATAAAGAGCATTTGAACATGATCAGCAGATAGCCCCACACAAAGGAGCTTTTGTCCTTTTCAAAGGAGTGGCGTTGAAAATTGCCTGCCTTTTGTATTGCCAAACAACCAGAGACATGAAAGTATGCTGTGAGTGACAGCATAGGAGCATGTCCTTAACAATGTTGTCCAACCCATTTGGGAATACAATGCAGAGGTCACGTTGTATTCAGATAGAATAGTTATGTTAATAAGTAGCTGCAGCTTAGAATGCACCAACTAGGCCAAATTGTTCAAGCGACCAGTGTGAGAAGATTTAAATTTTAGAATGGTAGAATTATATGTTGCATGCTTTGTTGCATGTCTGCATAATATATGTTATATTCAGACATAAACAAAATCAAAAAGATGGTTCCTTAAGCTTCTCAGTGACATCAATGTTTAGGGGAATATAATATAGCCATTTAGGTATTCAACTAAGGCTAGGAAGTTTCAAGATCAAATCTACCTTTAGCCCTAAAAACCTAGGCATCCGTTCCTAACCACAGTGAGACCAAAAGGATGAAATTGACACAAGCCCATCCTTTTGCACTTGCATCAAAATGTCAGATACAAATGTATAATAGGGGCAGAATTTAAGACATCACAATGCACAGTCTGCTATTTGCCTTTGGTCACTGCCCTATATGGAATTCCATGGGGGTTCAGTGACCTCAGCATGATCACAGGATAATTGTTGCAAGGAAAATTGGAGAAAGGAACATCTTCAGGAGTATTGAGCTCCCCAAAAAAAGGAGAGATAGAAACCTGATGGATAAATAAACAAAGTTTTAAAAGGTTGTCCCCCGAATGGATAGTTGCACCACTAAGCATTTCTGTGTTTTTCTCTGGAATGCAAATATCTCAATATTTCCCTTCACTTTTGCATTCATCTTACTAAAACTAAAGCTCCATATATTTGCCATGGGAACATACAGTCCCTGGGCACAAATGGCATTTCGCCTTTTATAAACTATTTTTTCCCCAGCCAGGAGTCATAATAATAATATTTAAAAAAAGCTAACACAGAGAGAAAAACACAAAGTGAGGCATGTAGCTCTGCCTCATCTTTATTTTAAAATGATTAGCTTTGTCAGCATTGTCCCCCAGTGAATGCAGGCACTAAAAAGTTGGTGGTTTTATTGCTCTGCTTGTTTCTTCTGTGACTCTGTTGAGGAACTTTATCAAAATTATTTAGAAGTAATTGGAACTCCGTGGAAGGAAAGACACATATTTCATTATTTGTGCAGATAATTTTTTTTTTAAAAAATCCCTCAAGATAATTTTCATATTTTCTGGCAGCAATTTTTTGATGGTAAACTTAGACTGTCAGTTCAGTAATCTGAACTTCCAGAGCAATAGAAAGCTGGCCTTTGGGGAAATATCTGCCTTATTCTTTTCAGTGAAAATTTTTTTTAGTTTCTTCTCCCTCCCTCCCTCCCTGTCCCCGCCTTTTACAAGAAGCAAGAATGTATTTTGGCTTATAAACTAATTCACATTTCTCTGATACCAATATTCTCACAATTCACCTAATCATCCAATAAATGTTTAAAAGCAAATTAATCCATACTTTGTCCTTTTATCAAAGTGCATTTCTGAGGTATTTAATTTATCAAAAAGCACTGTTGGCCTAAAAGCAAAGGCTACGAATCTATTATTTAGGTCATTTGTAAAAACACTTTGTCTTCTCTTTGCAGTGTACAACTAATAAATAAGCTTTGTACCATTTATGACTTTAAGGTTTTTAATATAAATGTTCATGTTTTTGTACTTATTCAAGTTTATTATAAATAGGATGAAATAAGTAAGCGTCATGGAAAACTGGTGGAAAATATTTCCAGCATCTCTTGATTAATACCAATCTAAGTATTCTTTTCTTTAAAGTGTAACACATCTATAAATCAGAGAAGATTCTAAACTAAATACCTAGCATTGGGATTCAAATTATATAAAACCCTAGTGGAGATAAAGTTACCTAAGCACTCTCATTTTCTTCCATACTTTTGCTCAACTTTCTCTAAAACCTGAAAACTTTCTAAAAAGTCTTCAGATGTGGCATGTGGAATTGCAATGGATTCAGCAACAACAACAGCAGCAAATCAGAGAGTGTGGGTCCTCTGGCTGAGCAGATTGAAAACTACCTAACATGAGCAAACACCTTGATATTGCAAGGATAAATCCTGGCATTAAATGCAAGTATAAATCCTTGAACTACATCTTCTGTGTGTTTGAAACCATATTAGATCTGTTTTATAAATGTGTAAGAAAGTTAAGATCAATGACACTAAGGCATATACAGGCCATACCATCTAAGCCAGGGGTATCAAAATGGTGGCCCACAGGACTAGTGGCGCATTTCAAAAATTGTTACCACAAGTTTGGTGGGCATGCACAAAGGTGAAAACCATCATGATATATCACAATACATCTTGTGATGTGATCAAATTTGACAACCACAAGATAGAAAATGTTTTACTCATATATGCCCACTTCTTCATATGTCAGCAGATGTGCATTCATTCATTCTTACAGTTTATGTACTGTAAAAATCATATGACTTGTGATGGTTTGTACTTATTAAAAATAGATACTATTTAAAACATCAGGCTAACAAGAAGCACACTATTACATATATGATCAGTGGAAATGGAACAATGTAACATAACTCTTTAATGGGGTCTTCCAATAATAAAAGGATTTTTCAAAATTATCTCCTAGGTATACTTTGGAAAGTAGAGAAAATTGCCTGAGAAGGACTCCCGAGTTCCAATATGTTTCCATGTAGATAACTATTGTGAGTCCTTGAGCCCTTGAAAAATTATTTCCTGAAATTGTGTTGCAGTTTCAAATATATTGCTCTGGGATCTGAAAATAGAAGTTGGTAGAATGTGGTACTGGAGACATCTTTTTCTTATGCCTTTTAATTTAAAATTGTTAGGGTTAGACAACACTTTCTTAGGGACCGAGTGCCAGACACATACTTGCATACTGACAAACAAGCAATCTGAAACCAGAGTCTCACACGCAACAAGAGAAAAACATTTAGGTTGGGAGTCAGACCCCACAACAAATCTAGATGTCTATTTAATGCAGAGGATTAGATGCCCTCAGATGCAGAAGAGTGATATACCATCATCTGCTAGTAATGCCCCTCTGGATTCTAAATTGAACAAACAAATCAGATTTTATGCAAAAGAATGAACACAAGTTCGTCATCAGGATTCAAAACAAAGGTAAAGGAATATCAATATCTACAATCTCCCTGAACACTCAATTATAGATTTTCAAGATACCATCTTAGAACAATGTAATTATATCAGCATCATAAAGCAAGAGAGAGCCAAACTCATATATTAAAACATTCCAGGCTACCTCAGAAGGTCTTAGCAAACATATTTAACACAATTGCTAATTGATGAGGTAATTTGTCTCAGATGTAACTGCCATCTGCATAATCACTTTTCATCCCTCCTCACCTTGCTTCATCTCCTTTTCATCAGTTTAACCCAGGGGTGTCAAACTCACATCATCAGGGCGGTGTCATGTGTTGATTGGTATTTTTTTCCCCTTTGCTAAACTGGGCATGGGCATGGCCAGCACGTGACGCATCTGGCCCACGAGCCAGGAGTTTGACAACCTGGACTGAACCACTCCATATGTGTGATGAAGCGAGTTGAACCTTTCAAAATGCCTTTTCTCTTATGCCTTTTAAAAAGTATAAATTAAGAATGTATGGTTACCATAAACAAATTGTGATGACCCAGGGCATGGCACAAAGGCAATATAGTCAAATAATAAGTAGGAGTCCCTTTATTTGCTCCAATTTTGCCCCTAATGTTCTGGGCTGGAGAAAAACTCTCTCAGGAACAGCCTTTGGCTGCAGAGATTCAAGTCCAAAACATTGTCAACAAAAACTCTAACTATAAGTCCAATCAAGGCAAGATGGGTAAATTAATCCAGCAGGGCAAGAGAAGGGAGTCCAGACATGAAGGAACCCAGTTGGGAGGATGCCAGTAATGCAGATAACCGAAGTCAGTACAAGATAAACTCACATTTGTTCCCAGAAGCTGCTGCTCTCAGCTTGCATCCCTTTTAAACTCTCTTCCCAGGTGTGTCTAATGAAGGGAATCAGGGCCCTTTCCTCCGCTGTAAGCCATGCAACCCATGTTGCTCTCTTCTCCATTCCTCCCTGCGTACCCTAGGATGAAGAGAGGGTGGGCTTGGGTCTTCCTCTGAACTCCCTTTCTCTTGTTCTACCTCTTCTCTGCTCTGCCCAGCTGGACTTTGCCCTTCCCTAGTTTCCTCCACAGCCAACGGAGCCACACTTTCACTCCCTATCAGCTGTTCATCTTCCTCCTCGGATTCAGACTCTGACAGGGGCATGACACAAATGCAGTTTTCCTTCTACAGAAGGATTTAAGGGACTCCTCTTATACTGAGTTTCTAGAATGAAAGAAGGTTGAGCAAAGAGGGATTTGAACTTAGCTTACCATTCCAGAACCCATCATATTAAATATAAATATATCCACAAGAATCTATGATAGTCAAATATCTACAAAGAGATTGTAAGTAATTGAAGATTTCAGTTTGGGGAAACTGAATGGTTTATTGCAAACCCACAAAATAAATATATAAATATTCCATTTTTTTTTTTCAATTTACATGGCCACCCATCTTGCATAAACAACTCTGAGTGGCAGTTTATAACATCAGTCTAATGATATAAATGAAAATATGCAGGAATTGGAGAAAGCCAAAAATGTCTTTCACAGGTTCACCTAACCTCTTGGTCACCATGGTAGGGAGTACATCTGAGATAGCTGTTCCTGACAGAAAGCAAATGGTACATTTCATAGATTGCAATGTTTTTTGGAACTGTATACCCCCATCTGAACAAGCCTGTAATGCAGAGGTGGTATTCAGCAGGTTCTGACCAGTTCTGGAGAACCGGTAGCAGAAATTTTGAGTAGTTCGGAGAACCAGCAAATACCACCTCAGACTGGACCTGCCCTCATCTATTCTTTGCATCCCAAGTACCAGCTGATCGGCTGGGTCTTCTTTTGTTGCCCTGCACAGGAGAACGGATCTGGAAAGCAGGTTAATGGGGTAGGGAGGGAATGGGATTTTGCAGTAACCTTCCCCTAGGAGTGGGGAGGGAATGGAGATTTTGCAGTAACCTTCCCCCAGGAGTGGGGAGGGAATGGAGATTTTGCAGTAACCTTCCCCCAGGAGTGGGGAGGGAATGGAGATTTTGCAGTATCCTTCCTTTGCCACACTCACCAAGCCATGCCCACAGAACCGGTAGTAAAAAAGTTTGAATCCCAGCACTGCTGTAATGGGCAATCTTTTGGCAGCCAGGAATACCCTCAAGATATTTTGGTGTCAAGAACAAGTAGATATGGGCTAATAAAAGAAAACCTTTGCATAATATTGCTCTTTCCAGGCTATTCAGTTGTCTTTTAGCTGGGTTATTTTGTGGCAACCTTCACAGTTTTATGTATTCAAAATTATAGGACAGTTCACACAATGCCAGTCATAATAGTGAAATTCAGCAGCTTGTTCTGAGAGAAGTTCAAAAATTGAAGGCCACATCTAGCCCTGGAACAACCAACAAAGCAGCCCTCTCTAGTTCGGCCCTTTAAATCTCTGGCAACGGAATATAGTATAGTGTCAGTCAACAGAAGGTCACTTTATTTACATTTTCAGCTAAGTATTAGAAATCTAAACAAAGACTCTCTCAAAGAGGACATGCTTTTGTGAATAGATCTGTCCTAACAGGATAGCTCCTCATTTATTTTGTGTGTGGGACTTTTTAATGCACACCAAACATAATCCACTCTTACCCTGAAACTATATAAATAATCTTGGATGATACTTATAAATATACAATAGCCCAGAATACAAGATGCTCAGACTGTTTCACTTTCTGACTTGCTAACTGACTTCTCCTAAATTAAGAGAAGGGTGAAAAAGAAGGAAGAAGGAGAAGCTGTGGGTCTTAAAATAAGGCAAATAATGCTTAACTTCACTGGCTAAAGAATTCAAGCTCCACCTAGTGGATGAATCTGTTCAGTTCTCTGCAAAAACAGAGCCTAAATCAGCAATTCTCAATCTTGGCAGCTTTCCGATGTGTGGACTTCAACTCCCAGAGTCCCCCAACCACTTTAATACTGCCAAGGTTGAGCAATACTGGTCTAGAGTGAACCTGATTTCAATTCATGTTCCAAACCAACAACTATCTAAAGGAATTTTAACTTGCTCCATTCAAACATGTATATAGTTTGAGAGATATTTAGAAAAGGGATGCTGCATTTTGATAAGCTCCCCAAAGGTGCTTCAACAAGTCATGCAGCCCACTGATCCCATCTCCCCCACCCAGACACACACACACACACACACACACACAGAGAGAGAGAGAGAGAGAGAGAGAGAGAGAGAGAGAGAGAGAGAGAGTTTCACAACACTTTCCTCCAAGGTCTTCTCCAACACACCCACAAATCTCTTTCAGTCGCTGCCAGTGCTGGATGAAGCATCAGAATGACAGAAAACCTTGTGCCCTCCTAGGAAGTGGATTGGTGGGGATGTTTTTGTTTTCAAACTGGACGGGAAGCGTCTTTGTGAGTAGTGTTTTCAACCTATTATGAAAAGGTCTGAACTGTCTCTAAAGAATGGTTTCTACAACTGGTTTAATGCATCCCCAGGCTGATCAAGTTCCACGTAGTCCTTTCAGTGTACCTTGGGTGAATGGCACTATGTCCCAATATGGCATTCTCCATATCGGGTTGCCCACAATTTCCTGCCCCAAAATAGCAAACTTGTAGACAAATTCACTATTTTGTGCATCATATCAAATATCATATCGCCATAAATCAGACTTATGCATAGTTCAAGATGGATTGACTGTAATTAAATAGGTAGACCTCAACATGGTTATAATGGAGCCTGCCCATTATGGTTAGAATTCATGAGTCCTAACAGTAATAAAATGTGTCATCATGTGACAAACCCAATTTTATACCTTTTTTTTTTTTTTTTGCAGTGATCATAAACCAAACCCATTGTTCATATAGGGTGTTTTTCTCAAAAACCAGAAGTAAACCACAAGTATTGGCAAAAATATCATAAATTGTAGTCATATGACTTCAGGATGCTGCCAAGGGTGGTAAATGTGTATCTGTTGCCAAGCAGCCAAAATGAGGTAATGTGACTGTAGTGGTGTCTCTGGCCATCAGAACTGCAGAACTGGGTCATGAGTTTCTATGGGGTGGGGTGGGCTGTCATAACTTGGAATGGTTGCCAAATGACTGATTGGTAGAGCAACTAGCCCATAACAGCTTTAAAGGATTCTAGCATGGATGCTACCAGAAACAAATTTAAGCTATTTAGCTACCGGCAACATCATGAGAACACAAACATTGCCACAATTAATGCATCAGTATCTTTTTAAAATTAAGAAAAACAGAAGAGAGCTCTCAGCCACCTTGTGAATTTTAAAAATTAAGTACTCCTACTACTTTAAAAAAAATGCTTTGGTACAAGCATTTGCCAGATGAAATATCTGTCCCAAGAGGTGATCAGTTAATATGAGCAGACCTAGTAAGGTTCACTATTCCCATACAATGCAGCAACAGAAAATCAGCAGATTCACCCACACAATAGAAATATGTGACCATTCCTTTTCATCATTTCAAAAGCAGGTGATGGAATGACTTGTTTTGCTTACAGAGATGTCATCCCATCCCACTTGATTAGCTGTAGTGACACTATGACATTGTCTTGTTTTATGTATGATTCCTGACCAGCCGAGATCACACAGTTAAGAAACCTTCACAGAAGCAGCCGGATAGACAGCCTAATGTGCTTTCCATTTGCCCTGACTTCAATTCAATACCTTGATGACATTTACTTAAAACCAAAATCACTCTTCAAGATTTGTTTGATGTCCTTTATAATAGTTCTTTGTCTGTGTTGCTAGACTTATTATCAACCTTTCTTCCAGGAGATCAAGGCAGTCATCTATACTCCTCATAGTTTGGCAATGATTATGTGTGCATCAGCCAATCTCTATTTTGATTCTTAACAATGGAATAAAATATTATGCAGTAAATATTAAAAGAAGACATTTTGAACTCTCTAGCAGATACTAGTCTGAGATAAATGTAGAATCTTGGGAACTGTATCAGGAATTTCCCACGTTACTTTATTGTTGGTCAATTAAGGTGGAATCTCTTTAAAGTCTCCATACTTTTTCTCAAATGTGCTTCTACCCAGGCTGAATTTCACTTTTTACATCCACTACCAAACTACCAAACAGGCACACACAGAGAGACAGAGACACAGGGACACAAACACAGTTTCAGCCTCCCTGAAATTTTCCACCAACAAAATATGGATTTTTTGGTTGTTTTGAGGGAGGTTTTTTGCTTTTGTTTTCCCCACTCTAAATGTGATCCAACAAGATAACCTGTTTGCTCTGCCAAACTCATTTTAGCCGGCAAAGGAGAATGAATCATCTATTTAAATACTGCAGCTGGTCACTTTTATTTCTTCCAGATTCATAAATATAATCTATAAATATACTTTGTACTTATTTTGTTAATGTGGTGAGAGGATGTTATCCTCTCACAGATTTCAAGTGGAAGAATTAGATCTGCCTTTACTGTTCTCCCATTGAATGTTACAGAACCTAAGCATAATTAAACATAAAGCGTGAACAGAGCATATAAAATGATAAAATTAGATTTTGAGGATTAGAATTGAATGAAGATGATAGCTAATTACAAGGAGTCTTTCTCCTACACCCTGACATCCTCCTGTGCAAAAGAGTTCACTGTAGATCATCCAGGTTAATATGGCCCATAACGTCCTTATGAATGAAATGAAGAATACTCATACTGTATATGGGGATTATTCTCCCATAGTATCCCATTCCTCAAAAATAAGAATCAGAAGGGTGATAACTGGGCATAACAATATTCCTGTCTCAAACTGCATCAGACTGAATCATGATTGTAACAAAATTATTATCAGAAGGTCTTGGAAAACAGTAACTATGCGGACTATAAGACATAGGAGCATTATTAATTTTGTGGATTGTTACTGCCTTTTAGCATCAACTATCAATAATAAAGGAACCAGCAGTCAAGGGATATAGTAATATAGAGAGCCAATTTAGTTTAGTGGGCACCAAAACTAGAAAGTAAGAGGCCATGAGTTCTAATCCTTCCTTAGCCATGAAAGCCAGCTGGGTAACTTTGGTCAGTCATTCCCTCTCAGACCAATCCATCTCATGGAGTTGTTGCAGGGAAAATAGGAGGAGAAAGATGTGTTGTATATCTTTGCCACCTTGAATTGTTTGGAAAAATAAAAAGGTGGGATACAAGCAAATAAACAAATAAATGAAATATGCCCCACTTGGCAGGGTACCAATTAACGTATTCAGATGCCATGACAGGTCTATATTGACAACAATCTGAATCATGCAGGCAATAGTTTTCCCTGTTTTCCACAATCTATGGAAGTGAAAGTTGAACTTTGAAAAAGCAGGCTAGAAAGACTATTGATGTTTTTAAACTTTGGTGTTGGATCAGCTTTCTGAGAATGGACAGTCAAGAAAACAAATCCCAAAGATTAACAAACAAATCAAAACTCAGAATTCTCACTCAAGGTACAAATGAAAAGACTCAAATTATGTTATTGACACATTATGTGAAGACCTACTCTCTGGAGATGTCTATAATGCAGAGAAAGTTGGAAGGAAAGACAAGAGAACAAGAAGCAGCAAGGTGGATAGATCCAATTATATTAACTATGGGCATGAACCTGAAGAAGCAGGTAAGGGACTGATCATCCTGGAGAAAATCTAAAATTGACACCAATTTAATAGCACATAATCAATGTACATGTGTCAGTAATTCTCTAAGCATTGAGAGATATTTATTTAGATAGTTAAATAATTCACTGAAGTGCCATATGCAGCATTAACAAAATTCACAGCTCTTTTCTTAATTCTGGCTAATATCAGTTTGACTACTACCTTATGCTAGATAGCATCTGAACTCCATCTTCATGTAGGAGCTAAAACTCCGATTTGTCTGCAAATTGGCAGAAATTTCTTTGACTGGAAATCCAACCCCAACTGGAGAATGTCAAGTTGGGGTGGCTTGAAAAAAAGTTAACACTTAACTCCTGTGGTATGCTTCCAAGTAGGATTCTACAGTTCTGTGTAGAATCAGAATTAATGTTTAAAAAGTCATAATCTGAAGTCTACTTTGTTGCATGTGAGCCAGTCAAGTGTATCTGCAAGTGGTGCTTCTGCTACTCCAAAGCTGTTTTCCTTTGGTGGATCATCAAGGTTAAGTACCATCTTTGTATTCAGTAGCTCGGGCTAAAGCACTTTAATGATTTTTCTTTAATGTCTTCCATATCAAAAAGGGAATACTAAAGAGATATATTTATTTGTCATATATTCCACAACAAATAGATAATTGAGTTCAATCTTTAAAAGTTCATGTTACCTGGCCCAGTACTTTCTGTGGGAGATCACAGGTAACCTCAAACAGCTTAGGAAGGAATGTTTACCCTTTGCTAGTAGGAGAACTGCAGACAGGTAAACTGTTAGATTGTTGTTTAAGTGAAGTAGAGCTTCAATTTAACTGCTTTCTTATTTCTGCTGGGAGGCTCCATAGCTTATGAGCTTTTCTTTTCAGTAGGAAATGAAAAAGAATAGAAGCGGATTACTTTCCTTGTGTAGGTCTGAGGTCAACTCAGAAGAGGTTTTAGGTCAATCTCCCTCCTCCGCATTTCATAGTGTGGCCAACACATCCCAGTTAGTAATTTCTAAACAAAACAAAGCAAAAAATATGATGGAGCTACACTGCTTTCTTATTTAAGAACTTTCAGCCTATAAATGTGTTTCCTTGGGGAACTCATTGACTTACCCAAGAAATTCTAAGTCACTTTGAATATTTCAAGCCATGCTGGTATTTTACTATCTTGAAATTTACCAGAATTGGGAAAGAGGATATATGGAAGTCATATTTTGGGGCCTGTTAATCCAGAAGAGATCTGTGTAGGACGAAGGACTTGGGTTCAAAATTCTTGCAATTTCCAGATAAGTTGGAAAAATCTCTGTCCAAATTCCAAAGACCTGCTGCAGATTGGTCTGTCTCAAAATAAAGCAGCTCTTCTGTGACATATGTGCCTTGCATGTGACAGTTTGTTTCCATCTGACTCCTGAATTTTGTAGTGTAACATAGCAAGTATTGTACAGAACTTGGTGACTACCTGAGTAAGAGGCAGTGACAGCAAGTGTGGCCTGATCTACAGTGTCCATGTGGAAGGTGGGGAATGAGGCAGACAGTTGCAGAACTAATGACCAGTTCTACAATCTGATCTTCCCATTCTTACTATGCTGAATTCTAGATATTGGTTGGATGTGATGTTACCAACCTACACTGGTTAGATGTAATGTGATCAAATGTGTTTGTGGTAATGAATTGGACATCTGATCACATGGCATATCTTATATAGACATTTACACTGAGCATACTGACATAAAGATGTAATTCCGAATATACTTCTCTCTGGTGAGGTTACCTCTGGTAGTTAGTTAATTAAATGTCTGCAACCAAGACAACCAAGCTCAAGTGCACCAAAGATCCCATAATATTTTCCCTTCCTTATTCGTTTTGTTCTATGTAGAGAATAAGGTCCTAGTCTGATTAGAATGTATAGATGAAGCATATCTACATGCTAAGGGGAGTAAGGAAACATTAAGCCTCCAGATGTTGGTTAAATGTACATTCTTACATTCTTTATGATGAAGGATGCTGGGAAACTGCAGTTCAAAATATATGGAGGCCTTGAGGTTGTTTTCTTCTGATAACAGATAATCAGAGTTGGCAGTCCAATCCACTGCCCAAGCGGGAGACCCTACCCCATTTCTGACAAATGGCAGTCCAATTTCTTCTTGAAAGACTCAAGTGATGGCTCTCCCACAACTTCCGAGGGCAAGCTGTTCATTGGTTGATTGTTCTCACTGTCAGAAAGTTTCTCTTTATTTCCAGGTTAAATCTCTCCTTGTTCATTTTCCATCCATTATTCCTTGTCTGGCCTACAGGCGCTTTAGAAATAGCTCGACCCCTTCCTCCCTCTGGCACCCTCTCAAATATTGGAAGACCGCTATCATGTCTCCCCTGGTCCTTCTCTATACTAGAGCCAAGCCCAGTTCCTGTCACCTTTCTTCATATGTTTTAGTCTCCAGTCTCCTAATCATCCTGGTTGTTCTTTTCTGTACTCTTTCTAGAGTCTCAACATCTTTTTTGTAATGTGGTGAACAAAACTGGATTCTGTTGAATGTTGAATGGAAATTAGCAGTGCTTCTGTAGCAAAAGGTACCAATGGAATATCTGTTTGTGTCATTTTGGCCAAAGCTGCAAACTTTGTGCTATATAGGTTTTGTAAGACTAAATTTAAAAGATGCCTACAGTTTTAAAAAGTCTATGTATAAGTGAGGGAGAATGTATATTTTAAAAGGAAGGCACTCTGCACAAGAAAAGGAGCACTATGATTATGGGTCCTAAACTTGGTCAGTTTGTTGCAGAACTTATTGCAGAGCAAAAAACATGCAACTGATCCAGAGGTCCTTAATAGAATTCATGCATTTCATCACTTTATCCCTATTGGGGGAGATTGTTCAATTAAAAAAAAAGAATTTATCACCTCAGCTTCATAACGGAAGCCCATATACTATTAAGCACTCAGTCCTAGCTACCGATTTTGTAGGGATGCAAAAATATCCCTACAGAAACCACCAGGTTTTGAGTATTTTCCCTTCTCCTTCCCGAATGAAGCATATTTAGTCAAGGTGGAGATAATAAAGCCAGGGGTGTCACCTGCTCCCTGTAGGCTCTTGGTTATCAGCCCAACCAGCAGCATTTTGCATTGCAGGCAAAGTGCAACAGATAGCCAGCATGGAGGTACTGTAGATTAAACAGGACAGCAAGGTAATCAGACAAGGAATGTTAAAAGAGAGAGTGCTGAACCGCTCAGGAGCCCTGAGACTTGGTGGCAACAATTTTATGTGCTTGTTGTGAATAGGAGGGCATGCCTGCATCTGCTAGCCTTCTTGGCTTAATTGCTTTTAGACTGTTGCTTGACTAGAGTGCAGTTGGGCTTTTCAAGGGCCTGTCAGTATGACAGATTGTATTTATGTTCACCCACAAAAAGCAGTGGGCTCTATTGTCCGCTCTGGTACGCTTCACCAGATATTTTCTCCACCCAGACTCCACACTCCTAGAGAGGGGGAAGGGAGAAAAGGAGACTGAAAAGATGCTTCTTTTCACTGGTAATTTGCTTACCACAAAGGCTGACATAGAGGACATTCAATGAGAACAAACATGAGTACCAAAAAAAGAGAAGGAGATGAAGCAAAGGACTGACTTATGGGCAGGCCATTGTTGGAATCCCAGAAAAGCAAATCTGATGGTTGATGATGATTGGTCTGTTTCCACAGCAAAATTCCACAGCTGGTTTCTACCCATTCTTATTCAGTTTGATGAAAGAAAGTTTGCTTCTGAAAGGGAGCAAGATAATTTTTCTCCCAGGGAGAAAAGAATTTTGTTTTCATGGATGGACAGAGATGCTTGGGCACTTATTTAGTTAGAAATTGTCAAGCCTTCTTGACTTCCCAGACTTCACTTAAATCCCAAGGTAGCCATCACAAGGGAATTTCACATCAGAAACTAAAACAATCAGGGAATTTCAGAATGGTGGAAAGATGTGCCATGTGAACTTTCTTGCTCCAGGTCAATTCCCAAATTCCACAACACAAAGTTTCAAAATTCTTGAAATTAAGATGAAAACACAGAAGTCTCTTTTAGGAAGGAGAATATTTTTCAGAAGTTGCACATCAGATTTTAGCATAGCATTAAGCTTTTCTCTCTGATAAATCTACTAAACATTTTGAATCACCCTATAATTTACTCTGTGACTCAGAATTCAACTAATATATTTTTTAAAAAATCATTTAGAACTCTGATATATCCCAGGTTTGAGACCCAAGTGTTGCATGATGGGGTGAGCTCCCATCATTTACACCAGTTCCTGCTCAATTCAAAAGCATAAAAATGAGAGTAGATAAATAGGTACCACTTCAGTGGGAAGGTAACAGCATTCCATACACATTGGCATATAATCATGCTAGCCACATGATCACAGAAGCAGGGGTGGGATTCTACCAGTTCTATCTGGTTCTACAGAACCCCTTGTTAGCTTTCTAAGTAGTTCAGAGAACTGATAGTTAGAAGCAATCTCGTTTGTTTTTTTCCACCCTTATTACATTCTTAACAGACAGCCTAGACTCCCTGTCTCTGGAGTTTCTGAGGCTTTCTTAAAGGGGAAGGGTTGTTTTAAGATTGTTACACTGCTGTTGGGAGGAAATACTTCCCTGGACAATCAGCACTTTGAAGAAATAATTGAATAATGAAGTAAAGCTTTTAGTGACAGGTTGCTTTTAGTGACATTCAACCAAGATGAATGACATTCAGCAAGGCTTCTTGGCTAGTTAGAAGGGTTGACATTCAAATGTAAGTTTACATACTCTTTCTGAGTTTTGGTGTAAAACTGGTTTTTAGTGAAGGTTAATTCTGTGTTAATTGATGGGATAATTTTCCCTATTCAGCTTCAACAAGCAACAGCTACTGTTGTGATTTAATCATTTGTATTGTGTTTGAATTTTTTCTTGCCTCATAGTTTCTTTTTCTATTTGGGGAGGGGGTCTTCCTTCACTGCTTTAATACTATCTGGCACTGTCCTTTTGGGGTATACTTCCAAGAGGCAGGATGCAAGCTTGGCACTGATTTTTTTACTGCCTTTTGGGGGGCATGTGACCTTTCCTTAAATCTGAGTGATTTCCTTAGGATATATTGTGAGATGAGTGAGACCAGCTGGTATTTTTAAATGTTCAAATGGATCTAAGGATTGCTTCTCCTGGGTCTGCTTTTTCTGGAGAGCTTAAATGACCTCTCTGCTATAGGGTTTCACTTTATGAGCAAGAGTTGGCTGCTTGATAGCTATCACTGCATTTTAACTATTTTCATTCCTTGAGGTGCTCTGGCACCCTGCCTGATTTGGAACTCCGGCTTGCAGGTATTTTTAATCTAATGATTGGTATTTAGGGCAGCTTTTTGCAAGCAAAGAAGCTTTTTGTATTTTTGTACAGGTAATCCTTGACTTACAACAGTTTATTTTGTGACCATTCAAAGTCACAATGGCACTGAAAAAAGTGACTTATGACCATTTTTCACACTTATGACCATTGCAGCATCCCCACTGTCACGAGAGGCCAGGTGAGGAGAAATGCCTCTTGACATGAGTGATGTTGAGTTGGCCATGCCCACCCAGTCACATGACCACCAAACCACACTCACCAACTAAGCCACGCCCACAGAACCAGTTGTGAAAAAATCTAAATCCCACTGCTGCACAGAAGTGTCTTTGGACAATGCTGGCTCCCTTGGCTAAGAAGCGGAGATGAGCACTGCCTCCTTGAGTCGGATACAATTGGACTGGAGAACTATTTACCTTCTATACACATACACATAAGCATAAAAGAGATTCAAAGATATATATGGTAAAGAACAGTAAGTAATAATAATGTGTAACAGCAAAGTACAAATCCAAATCCAAAGTTGAACGGTATTTATCAGTGGTGGGATTCAAAAAAATTTACTACCGGTTCTGTGGGCATGGCTTGGTGGGCGTGGCAAGGAAAGAATACTGTAACATCTCCAGTCAGGAGTGGTATTTGCTGGTTCTCTGAATTACTCAAAATTTCCGCTACCGGTCCTCCAGAACTGGTCAGAACCTTCTGAAAACCACCTCTGTATTTATTCTCACAAAACCTATTTCCTTCCCCTGGCCCATGAAGTAATTACCTTAAAAGGTAAAGCCCACTGTCCTCCTTTCCTTCAATACTTTATTATTGTCCTAGGTTCAAAGTTTGTTTATGGACTTTTTGCCCCCAGAAAAATGAATCAAACTATCTCATCTTCAATCTCACAGCCAGACCTGTCTTCATCATTTCTTGCTTAGTCCTTGCAGTATCTGTCTTCAGTTTGGAATTTAGAAAGTAAAGCAGTTATAGTAAGAGAGCAGAGGATGAGGGTGATGCTGTTTTTTTCAAGGTTAAGCTTTTCAAAGTTTAAAGAAAGAAAACCTACCTCTATCTTCTAAGGCAAGTCAAATCTTTTCCTGCCCACACCATGCATTTCTTAGAGGAAAGGCCAGATGTTAGCTGAAATACTTTCTTACTTGTATTTTCCCCCCACTTAATACCATGTCTATGTGGGACTGAAATGCCCAATTTCCCATCAGGATTCCAAGCAACTTTCCTTTTCATCTCTGCAGTCACTTAATTCCAGCCTTCCTCCTCTCTGCCCCTTCCCCCCCATCCTGACATTGTTCTAGGATTCAGGGAGGGAGGGAAAAGAGTAGTTTCTGCAAATGTGGTGCTCCATAGAATATCAAATCATTTACAAAGCCTCTCTTTGTAGGAATCCTTTTTTGTCTTATATAGCCCCAAATTTGGCCCCAAGCAACCTGACTCAAACTCATCCTGGATTCAGTCAACTCCCGGATAAAGGTAAAGATGCCCTCAAGTCAACCTTGATTCTGATGAGATGTCTGTGTAGCATTAGATAATTGCCTCACCGCTGCTTTTTTCCCAGTCTAATATCCCATTCGTTCCAAAAGTAGGCTAGACATTACAGCAGTTACTGATATCTTCACAGTGCTCTCCAAGGAAATTTCTAATAATCACTGTGGTCTTCTGAATTTTCTTTTGCTGTTTCTGCACAAGCAGGGGCATTATCCTGTCATCAGTGAAATGAGACCATGCAGTTCTGCCCTATTTGCCTTATTAAATGTGAATTAAGCTCATCAACCAGAGTACAATAGAGAATTAAGCACATTTCCATCTATACACAGAAAAGGTATGTGCTGATACGACATACTGTAGGACACTGTAAGGAACTTTAGAGTGTGACCTAATGCTATCACTATGGCTTTCTTTTCCAATTCATACATGCATGCACACATACATATAGGTCTCCCTCAAAAATTATTGGTGTCTGTTACCTGGTAATTCCTAAAGTTTACCCGTGAACCATGTTCAGGAAATGTTTTAAGAAGCAAATGAATTTATTTCCTCAGTAGCAGAACCACTCACCAGGACTTCCCTAACAGTATGACTATGTTTGACTATGGTGAAATGCTTGTTTTCTCTGACATCAAATGTGTGACAGCTAGAGACAGGGAGAGAGGGATAAGCAATGAGTTGCAATCCAATGTACTTCACTGATTCATTGAAAGTGGAGCCATAGGTGGGCAATCTTTTGGGATCAGTGGGCACATCTGGAATTCCAAAAGCAATCTTTTCACAAAATATCATTCTTTTGACAAAAGAAACAATACTGGTTCTGTGTGCTTCTGTTCATTTTCTTATATGGAGGTGAAAATCGGTATGTCGAGAGAAACATCAAAAAAAGCTGAATGCAATAGGATCAGGTTCCTTAAAAAGTTTGTGTGGTAAAACAAAGAGAGGTAGGTGGATGCATGATAATTGAATGTGGATGGAATATAAAAATGAATGCCCAGTTTGAAAGAAGTGTATTGAAGTGGTTAATTACATAGACGAAACAAATAAAACAATTGGATGGGTTGATAGGAAAGGGAACATTGACAAATAAAGACAGGATGGAATTGAAGAGCTCCTCAGAAAATGAAAAAGGGAAAGAACAAAAGTTAATGCCTGAAAAAGTGGCTGGAAATATATTCAAGGAGAAAATGGGATGAGGAGGTATCATTATTGGTATTGGTGCAACCAGGATTTTACTTATTGCTTTGTCTTAATCTTACTTCATGCCTTTCGTTCCCCGGGCTTCCTACCTCTTACTCCTTTTTTGTACTTTGCATAACATTGCTTACCCCAAAGGGAATAGAGTGATGGGTACAGATGCATATGAGAGCATGGTATGGTACTTCAACAAGTCATTGCTATGCCCATTCCCAAAATGGCTTTCATAGCATGAAGTCAGTCCCAATATTTTGACTGAAGTCCAGCTACTCAGTTTGTTTCCCATTATGTCTTCCTATGAGTTCAAGTTAACCTTTGACTTTTTTCTAAGCAGCCTTTCCAAACAAAACCCTGGGTTTCACCCATCTTTTTTATTTTGTAAAAGTGTTTTAATTATAGAAAAGAATAGTAATTTGTTATTTTTAAAATTTAAAAATACAGTAAAACATATGAGCTTCTGGATCCTTTATCTGCTCTGCAGTTAATAAAAAGATGTTATAACAAATATGTTTATTATAAGAAAAAAGGATTAATATAAATATATATGTCTGTGTGCTTTGGAGCAGCAAGTTGCATTCTCTCTTTTCTAATATTACATAGGCATATTTATGTAAAATCATTTTGTCCAAAGATGTCAACAGAGGCCATAAAGGGGGAAATGAGGGGGAAATGCATATTATGATTAGCTATCAATGATTTTATAAGCTCTTCTTTCCAATGCCCTTGCCAACATTCATGTTAAATTTCTTATCTGCCAATAACACCCTGTACAGTTGAGCTTTATGATTATGTTTACGTTCTAGATAGAAGTCAAGTTCAATTCATTTCTGCTTCTAATTTCTTACTGTCTCTCAATTACATCTCTGTTTTTGCAGATAGCCAGCGGTAGTTCTCATCCTGACAAACCAGCTTCTATAAACAAGATCAGTTTAAACGCAGCTGTAACCAATCCATTCTATGTAGTCATGATATCTTGTTCTTGTAAACATTCTCCTATATCCTAGAGCCCAGAGACAAGATCTCAGTGCTGGTTTTACAAGCTCACCTTCACATTGTGGAGTAGGAGGGGGGGAGAAACAGAAGCTAAATTTGATAGACTTTCCCCCAAGGAAAGAGAAAAATAACAAAATCCTAACAGTAAAAAATGGTCCCAAAGGGGCCTTTCCACGTACAGAAAACATCTTGTGCTGAAAAACTGGATCATTTGGTGGGAAAAATAATATTAAATCAAAAGATGTTACTTGGTGTGTGCAGGTGGTTGGATTGCCTCGCCTTAAAGCATAAAAATAATTCTATGAAAGCCTTTTAGAAGCATTCTGATTAGATCTAGTGGCTCTTTTGACTCTGCTCACATTTTTTGAAACAGCTCACAGGATTGACATAGTTTGATCCTAAGGTTCCTTAAGTCCATGGCAACACACTAATCAATTAAATACGTCTTATAAGTCTATTTATTTGTCTAATTTACATTGCTGCCCATTTCACCAAACAAGCAACTCTGGGCAGTGTACAACAAAGCTAAATAATCAATAAATAACTAAAAACATTAACATTGTTATATTTAATGAGTGGATTCTTTAAAACAACTTCCTCTATTTTCTGGCTCATGAAATAGACAGAGGTTGGATGTCCACAGGGAAAAAATACTTACAAAAATACTCAATATTTTTTGCTAACTTTGCCTTCCTCTCTATAAAATCCTCAGCCTCAAATACTGTGTGCTAGGGCAATTCTGGCAATTGGCAAACCTTGGCCATTTTAAGAGTGTGGGATTCAATTCCTGAAATCCATGGCTGGCTGGGGAATTCTAGGAACTGAAGAAGGGACTTCTTATGGTTGCCAAGACTGGAAAACCCTGCACTAAGGGAAGGTGGGTTCAAGCGATATGGGCAAAATATATTCTCATTCAAACAAAAGGAAACAACTCTAGATCCAATCCACTTTTATATTTTCAAACATCCAAAGATGTCTTATTCAAAAACAGGCAAAAAAGGAAGATAATCCAAAAGATTGAAGGATTTCCATGCCATTTTATTAGGACAAAAAAAGAAAACAGAAAATAAAATCGCTGTCCGGTCTTCAATTTAATGAGAAGCTATCCCATTGAATCTATTGGAATTTATTTTCCATTAACCGTGCTGAAAGATCACCAGGTAAGAGAAATAATATGAGAAGAGAAGACATTTCACAAAGCTATTATTGAATCAGCTTTAGTAATACTGGATTGAATCACTGTTTTCACCCGCTTTAGCATTTAGCACGAAAGACTGGAAGCATAACTGGTTAACTTGGTCCTTGGATCATTTGCAAAAGAACCAGTAAGTTTTATAGGGAGGAATTTAATTTCTGTATTCATGCAAAAAATGTCAACAAGATTGCAATCTTAATCAACAATACGTCAATAACTTCAGGTTTTCTTCTGTTTCCAAAACATTTTTCTTTGAGAGGGAGACATAGGATCAGGGAAGACCAACAGCTGTCAAGTGATAAATAAAAACTCGGGCAATATGTCTATTTGTAAGGCATTTCATTTCAGATCTTGAGGGGGAAGCAATTTTTTACATAGTGTTCCATAGAAAATATTACTAAATTGTACAGGTCTCAATGTAGCAGTTATTTGGAGTTTTATCCTAAGAATATCAACAAATGTTTTCCAGTATGTTTACAGCATGTCATTGTTAATACAGACACCCTCCTGTCAAATATACTGCAGAAAATTATAAGGATTGAAGCTTGTGAGATAGCATTTTCTAGACTAGAGATAGTCATTGTCTAAATTGCTGCTTAGCTTCAAGATCACCAAAGATTATGTCAAGCATCTGTTCATCCCAAACAATTGTAAGAAGCAACCTAGAGTTTACTTCCTTGTGGACATATAGAACTTCAATATATTTTTGCACTGCATATAGTGATCAGTGGAAATGTATATGGATTCATTCTTTTCTGTTATTAGAATTCTAATTTAGCAAGAACATGTCTGTGTGAGTCTTCTAGTCCAACCAAGAATTAAGCTAATGTAAAACTGAACATAGCCCACCAATCATAAATGATAGTTATCTGGGTACTTTATGTTTGACAAGCTCCTTGTGCCATATTTCCATTGCACTGAACCCTCCGCAAAAACACAAGTCCTATAAAACTCTAATCTTTGAGTTGGCTTTGTTTATAGTGATGCACTATTACAGAATTATATGAAGACTGCAGGGTAAAATTAATAAACAAAACTCAGTCAATCAGATTTAAGTAAAATATAAGAGGAGATAAAGCCAAGACAGGCTTCCCCCGAGGAAGAGTCTTGCAGGAAACAGAACCTTGGATAGTTTCAGACTAATGTCAGATGTCTCCAATATGACAACAAAGGATGTTCCTTCAATAACATTCCAAAGTAGAATATGGCTGTTTTCCAGATGTGTGGATGCTAAATTGATCTGCAAATCTGGAATCTGTATTCTAATACCTGTTGACATTTTATACAGTACAATGCAGTCAGCTTTGCCTTCTTTGGAAGAACAAGTTCAATTATTAAAGGGCTTTGATCTGTTCATGTGATCTTGGACTTCTATAGGAAAGGGGGCTCAGATGTCCTTCAAGGACAGGGGTGTCAAACTCATGGCGTCATGGTGGAGTCACATGATGTATCGAGACTTTTTTCCCCTTCACTAAACTGGGCAGGGGTGGGGTCAGCATATGACATATCCAGCCCGCAGGGCACGAGTTTTGACACCCTTTTCTAGGAGTTCACCCCTGGATTGAATGAAGGAGATAATTTTATATCCTTTGGACACTTTACCTAAGAGAGCTCTGAATTATCTATAACTTCTACATTTTGAAAAGCCCAAGAAATGCAAACTATGGTTGTCAATCATAAATGATACAAGTTTATTCTGACAGGGCAACCTTATTATTGATTCATAATACAGTACTGCCACAGACTTTCTAATGGATGAGACATTACAACATTTGTGATGATGAGCACTTCCTACTCAGAGCTCATTAATTATGTTGGATAATCAGACCAAAAATTCATTATCCCAAGTGCCTGATTGAAGTGTTTTTCCTGACTTGTTTGTAAAAACATTTTGCTATGCAAATTCAGGTTGAAAAACTTGAGTAAGACACATGTAGATATTGAAATGAAGAGAGAAACAAAGATAAAAAGAAAAGCTCAACAAAGAAATATTGCTTGATGCCATCTTATTGTACACCACAACCACCATTTTATAGTTTAATGGGTGGCTCATTTCATAATTTCAACAGCTCATCTTAAGTGCCTGGTTACTTGAATCTCTAAGCTTGAAAATCTGTAATACAGAAATCCCTACATTGAAATTCCAAAATCTTCTATCATTGGAAGGTTTACATTGTTCTTCTAACTCTACTGGTGTAATAGAATGACTATAATACAAAAGAAGAAGCATTGTTCAGAAAATAGAAGATGTTCCAAGTAAATGAAAGACACAATAGATATCTTCAAAACAAATAGCACTGAACTGATAACAGATATATAACCCAGGGGTGGGATTCAAATTTCTTAACAACCGGTTCTGTCAGTGTGGACTAATTTGTGGGTGTGGTTTGGTTGTCATGTGACTGGTTGGGCATGGCTTGCTGAGTGGATATGGTTGGTGGTCATGTGACTGGCTGGGCATGGCTTGTATGTAAATATTATAAATATTTATGTAAATATTCACTTTTTTATAAAAAAAAGAACAACTTTTACCCAAAATCAGGCAAAGCAGGCAGGCAGATTGAATTGCTCACAGAATCACAGATTCACTCACCGATCTATCTTTCTGCAGTCTGCTACCTGAGTCTGCACTGAAAAATAGAAGCTTCAGTCCTAAGGAAGGTTCAGCTCTGCTTTTAGATTAGCTAGAAAGCAAGAAATCCAATGATTTCCTGCTTTCTAGCAAATCTAAATCTCCTGGCACAGTAGAACAGCTGATGGTTGTGCGGGGAAGGAAAAATAGCAACTTACCAACTGCAGGCAATTTGATGACGTGTATGCCAGGTAAGGATTGAGTGAGTGGGGAGGGGAGAGGCCAGCCAGTGGTGCAATATGCCAGTTCTCTGAATTGCGGCAGAGTCGTAACATCCGATTCTGTAGAACTGGTCTGAACTGGTAGAATCCCACCCCTGATATAATCCAGGAGGAGATACACCAGCCTTTTTTTTTGGAGGTTATATCTATAATTTAGATATTTAAATTCTTGGCATTATATTTTATGTTGCAAGTGTGCACATCTGTGTATTAAATTTAAAACAGGTATTCTCCCTTTGAAAGTAGCTCTGTCAGTTTTACATTACAACTTATAATATTTTCATTATTAAAGATGGATTCTTATTTTTAATCATATTGAGTTCATTGCAATTTTAGTCTCAAACCATTTTCTCTATGTAAACCATACTCTGTATTCCAACGAAGATGTTTTTGTTACTATTTATTCCTTCCCTTAGCAAGAGATTTACAGTAATTTGGAAATAGAGGGAAGAATTGTTTATTTTTATTATATTTTATTTGTTCAATTAAAAGTTTCTTTTCTGCTTTCTCTCCAGATAAAACATTCAATAGAATCACTAGAGCAACAAACCAAAATACAATTAAAAGCAGTAGTAAATCAATGAGATTGCTTACACAAACACAAATGCACACCCCACATACATTATTTTATGAATTCTCAATGTCATCTGAGAATTGTAGGAAAAATAAGACCAAAAGGATATTTCTGGAAGATTGCTGTAAAGTCATAACACAATCTCAATTGGTGTCTTTACTTAGCTAATTCCCATATAATCTCTGAAAGAACTGAACACTTTAAAAGAAAGGAAGTGAACCTTTAGAAATCCTAATCCCAGATTATACATAAAAATACTCTGAACCTGTTTAAAATTTATGAATCATTTAGATTCATTGGGAGTTGGATGATATACAAATTGGATTATATACACATGGCAGCAGTAGGTTGCCTAGTACTTAGATAGTAAACTAGCAGGAAATGCTATAGGCTACACTGCAAAATTTCCCAAGAAAAAGTCAGTGGCAAAATGTCTCAGTCATGCTGCAAAGAAAACTATGTGGATCTGTCTTAAAGTTTCTAGGAGTGGAAATTGACTCAAAAGAGAGTTAATCCACAAAAATTTAGAACACATTTGAGGATTAAATTATTTCGGTGGTATTATATTATTCCCAACAAAAAGCAACAGGGTATTTAGGAAAGTGAAACATATGTACCACAGCTTTTGAGACAAGAGAGACTTGAGCAAATCTTTTGTGACTTTTATTCTCTACTCAAAAATATGGCAGATGATAGATTAGATTAGATTATAGATAGATAGATAGATAGATAGATAGATAGATAGATAGATAGATAGATAGATAGATAGATAGATAGATAGATGGATAGACAGATGATATAGAACATCCAAGATGAAAGAATGAATATTATATATACACAAACATATTTTAATCTATGTATTTATTTGTGTCCTGATTTTATTATTTTTACAAATAACTCAAGATAGTGAACATATCCAACATATCCCCCTCTTCCTATTTTCTTCATAACAACAACCCTGTGTGGTGGGTTGGGCTGAGAGTGAGTGACCGGGCCAAAATCATCCATATGGCTTTCATGGCTAAGGAAGGACTTGATCTCATGGTCTCCCATGTTCTAAGCCTAATAGACTAGTAGACTAACTAGTAGACTAAACTGACTCTCATATATATGGAAAGGATTATATAAAGAATGCATACATTGTTTCAGCTATATTTTTAAAAGGCAATAAATTCCAGTAAGGAATGCATCTGAGGGTTGGGATGGAATGATATATGGTCTTATAGAGTATAACAAGGACCAGGTAAAGACAACCACATATCCTTATTAAATATATTACAGAATGACAAGAACCAAGGTTTTTTGGCAATGATAAAAAATTGTGGTTTGACCTCAAGTTATTTGCTTCCATGACATTTTCTAAAGGGTTGATTGAATCCCTATTCCAGGACAAAGAATTGGATAAAGCAGTCCAGGAACTCTGAAGTTGCCTTTTGTCTATTTAGATTCAGTCCCAGGGCCATCAGACTACCCCTTCTGTTTTCCATGGGGTTCTGCAATTACATTACAGACTCATAATTCATATATATAAAGTGTCCGCATTAATGGAGTTGAAGCCTAATCAGAATGAAGTGGGATTTAGAACTAATTTTTTTCTGTCAGGGATGAGAGGATAATATTAATATTGCATCAAGTTAATGCCAAGCTTAGAATGTCATCTGCATAAAAGTCCATCAGCCCAGTTCTGAAGCTGACTTGCTCCAGAAACATAACATAATATGTTAAGCATCTCTGGCTCCCATGTAGTAGCAATAGTATTCTTGGTGCAGGGCAATTCCTATGGATTAATGAGTGATGGGGGTTAATGGACTGAGGTGAAATCCAAGGCCATCAACTCTTTCCAACTAGTCATTAATCATAGAGAAGTACCCTATGCACCAACAGTTATGGCTTTTTATTTAGTTTTCCCTAATTTTCTAGCATAGTTTTAAAAGCACTGCTGAAGCCACTGAACACCTCCAGATTTTATTAGAATATACTTTCTATTGCTAAGAAAGACTATTGGTTCCCATCTACTGATCTTGCCTAAACACTGAATATGCTTTATTAAAATTAGGCTATCCAAGCCACTAAGTATCATCATTTAAAACATTTAAATATTTAAATATTTTATATGAGTTTGATTTGAGCAGCCTCCACCAGTTACAATGTTGATTCATTAAGAAAGCTTTTCCTGGCCACTGTATGGTTCTCGAAAACTCATATATTTCACATGAATCTTTCTTTGCCAGCCTTAAAGCATCTTTAAACACAAGTAAGGAACTAAAATGTATTTTTTCTTTCAAAAATGTTCAAATATACTCATTCTTTACAAGTAATTTCTAGATACTCTTGCTCTAGGTGTAATTTTTTATTTATTCATTTATCTGTCAAACTCCCACATGACTTTTTCTACTTCTTACATTTCTTTTAGTGGAAAACTCCACTACTACATGACTGAATAATCACAGTGGAACAACATCAACAGGGATTTTGACTGCACCATTAAAATAGGGGTGGGGGAAAACAGTCAGTTCAGGCAGCAAAATCAGACAGCAAAATAATGCTTTAGAATTTAGATATAAAAGTCCAAAGACTGTCAATGCAACAAGCATAAAATTCTGAATTAAACAATTTGATATAACATGAGATACAGATCATAAAAATGTATATCAGAAACATCAACATGCTAATTCTTTTCCAAAGAGGTTGAACCATGATATAACAGTGGGTTGTTTTTTTTCCCTATAGCTCAAGGCTGTCAAACTCCCGGCCTGTGGGGATGAGTCACATGCTGGCCACACCCATGTCCAGTTTAGGAAAGAGGAAAAACGTCCCGATACATCATGTGATGTCGCCGTGACAATGTGAGTTTAAACACCCCTGCTATAGCCCAATGTTTCTCAACCTTGGCAACTTAAAGACACGTGGATTTCAGCTCCCCGGATTCCCCAGCCAGTAAAGCTGGGGGTTGAAGACAACACATCTTCAAATTGTCAAGGTTGAGAAACACTGCTGTATAGTCAATAACAAAGGCAAAAGGAAATTCCAGAGCCCTCAAAAGTGATAATACAAATGATTTCTTTTCTACTCTGATGCATTTTAATTAGGATTATAGTCAAGTGATATTTACTAAATATGAAAAGCTATATCAACTTCAGAAAAATATAATTATAGGTATTTTCTTTAAATCTTCTCCTTACAATTAGTAATGCATAATACTGTAACCACCACCATCCCAATGTCAGAACTGTTACTTTTCAGCTGATGTTTTAATCAAAACTGATATGAAAGGGAATTCATGCTGCTATTATTAGAAAGCATCATTTTGGCCTTGCATGATAGTATCTTATAGAGTGGTGCGGTGGCCTAGAGATTGAGCTCTTGCCTCACAATCAGGAGGCTGTGAGTTTGATCCTAGGTAGAGGCTGATATTTCTCTCTCTGGGCACAATGAGAATATATCTGCTGAACAAAACTCTGCGTTGGTGACAGGAAGGGCATCCAGCCAGTAAACAGTCAGCCAGTAAACACTCAGCTCCATTTAGTTGGTTGGACTCCACCCACAAGGGGATTATAGGATTGTTGAAAGAAGAAGAACAGATAACAGATAATCGGAGTTGGAAGGGACCTTATAGGTCAAGAAGAAGATAATGATGATAATGATGATGATGATGATAGCATCTTATAATTTCCATCTTGACTACATCACTCATTTATGAGAAGAGATCTAGGTGCTCTGAACTTTAATTCCCAACTCATTGATTCCAGCAAGCTTTGCCATAATGTAAATGGAATGAGCGAATGACCTTGAAAGATAGAAGGAAGAGCCACAGACTGGAGTACCAGCATGTAAACAATATCTCAGCCCACAGAAAGAGAGGAAACACGGGATACATTTCAGGTATCACCCTTCCTAATTTCCTAGAGAGAAAAAGGAAAAGTCATGGAAAATACTCTTAGTCTTACAAGTTTCTGTTAATGTAACCTAACAACAAAGAAAGAGTTAGTGCTGTACTTCTTTTCTGGACTATTTTGAAAAGTTAACATATCATCAAGAGAATCTAAAACACCTGAAAAGCATTACGTTAATTACTCGTTAGCAAGCTCTGGAAATTAGGAAAAGTTATCATCACCAGCTGCGTTTGCAGGATTAGCTAACCATCCTCTGCTATAGGGGTGCACAACTTATTTTTATTTTATTTTTCCTGGCTTTACCTAGCCTCAGTGTAGCGAAAAGCCATTGAAGGTAGAAAGCTCAGAATTGGTGCAAGGTGATCTATGCATAACTTTAATTGAATAAGATACAATTACAGGTAGTTCTTGACTTAGAATCATTCAAAGTTAACTAGCATTGAAAACAGTTACTTACAGCTAGTCCTGGTATTTGCGTCCATCGCAGCAGCCCATGTGATCAAAATTAGAGATGCTTGGAAACCAGCATATATTTACAATAGTTGTAGCATCCCAGAGTCACCTGATCACCATTTGCAATTTTCTTAGCTGGCTTCCAACAAGCAAAGTCAATTGGCGGGGAGGGCAGATTTGCTTAACAATCGTGTTATTCCCTTAACAACCGCAATGATTTGTTTAACAACCATGGCAAAAAAAAGTTCATAAAATTGGGCCTGACTCACTTATAACAACTGCTTTGTTTAGCAACAGAAATTCTGGTTGCACTTATGATTGTAAGTAGAGGATTACCTGTAATAAAACCATTCTCTTTAAAGTTAACAATTTCTCCATGTCGGTCATATTAAAAATGATAATTTGATTACAACTTCTGAAAGACTCTGCAAGTTGTGTCCAAAGTTTCTGAATGTTGCAGCCTTAAGTTCTACATGCTTGGGGTATTAATGTGAGAAAGAATATGTTCTCTGGGTCTCTTTGTCTCAAAGTAAATTGCTCTTGAATGGAGACAATAATATCTCCTTCAAGTAGCTTTTTTTCCGGTAATATCGCACTACTAACTAGAGCATACAAAACATTTGCTAGACCAATACTTGAATACAGCTCATCAGTCTGGAACCTGCACTACATATTGGATATTAGTACAGTCGAGAAAGTCCAGAAATATTTCACAAGAAGAGTTGTCTATTCCTCTACTCATAGCAGAATACCTTATGCCACCAGACTTGAAATTTTAGACCTAGACAATCTAGAACTACGCCACGTTTGGTCCGACCTAAGTGTAGTACATAAAATTATCTATTGCAATGTCCTACTTGTCAATGAATACTTCAGCTTCAATCATAACAATACAAGAGCACACAATAGATACAAACTCAAGGTTAACCGCACCAAACTTGACTGCAGGAAATACAACTTCAGCAACAGAGTGGTCAATGTCTGGAATACTCTACCTGACTCTGTGGTTTCTTCCCCAAATCCCAAAAACTTTAACCTTAGACTGTCTACTATTGACCTCATCCCTTTCCTAAGAGGTCTGTAGGGGGTGTGCATAAGTGCACCAAGGTGCCTACCATCCCTGTCGTAATGTTTCTTTTTATTCGTATCCATTTCATGTATTCATAACCATGTTTATACTTATACCTGTTATCTAATACTTGCTTGACCAATAAAATAAATAAAAATAAATTATTATTGAGAACATTGAAATCTGATGTAGCAAGTTCTAAAAACATCATCATCTGAATGTTTCCAGAAAAGTTTCCCAGTGCTATCTATTAATTTTTTATGCTACTTCTCCACTTTTTCTCCCCAGTCCTTTTTTTATGGATAAAAAAAAGATGAAGATTTAATAAATGATGGATGAACACCTCTATAAAATGTCATGCTTCAGCCAAAAATATTCTTCTGACTATATGAAATCTGCAAAATGTCAGACAAATAACTAGAAGCCTACATTGCCTTTTTTTTTTTTTTTTTGCTACTAAACTTAAATTTTAGAATTTATTTTTTTTTTAATAACAATCTACGCTCGATTTTCTCTCTGGTTTTAAAGGCAATTTACATAAGCACAAAGTAAAGGTAAATTTACTTGATATTATCTGATGTATTCCTGTTGGAATTAACTTTAAAAGGTGAAATACATTTTTTATTGTTTAACTTGTTTTATTTTAATACATTCACTTACCTTACATTTAATTCTTAATAGTTGAAATATCAGTGCAAACACAGACTGAAAACAATAAATGATTCCTTTAAAAAAACAACGTTGACCATTCCTTTGAAAATAGAGAAGCCTAATTATATTGAAATTGGATTCAGTTTGGTCCATAGAGAATGAATTCATTATTTATTGTATCTTGATATATACAAATCTGTTATATGGAAGAGCAATATCAGATTATTTTAAAAAATCTGGCTAATGATTTATTGCCTAAAAAGCATATTCACCTTTCACCGTTCACATAATTCCTCTTATGTCACTGTAATACTATCTTGTTGAGTAGAACTGCATGTGATGATAAGGATAGATATAAGAAAGCTATTTTTTCACTAGCAGTCTGCATACACACATGAAGATGGAAGGAATAATCTATTAGGAAACTAGATGATCTCTAACTTGCTCCTTAGCCCAGTTGTTCCATGCTTCTGGTAGACCAGTGGTGTAAAACTTGTGGCTTGCTGGCTGGATGCCTCAAGTGATGGTCCCGCCCCTTACCCCCGCCTGGTTTAGGAAGGGGGGGAATCCCAATACGTCACATGATGCCACAGTGATGACATGAGTTTGACACCCCTGTGGTAGACCAAGAGGGAGGAGATGTGATTGCAAAGAACAAAGGCATTTAGAGGTAAATCTCTCTTCCAGGCTATAACCATTGGAAATGAATTATCAACTTCATCTTCGGCTGGATCCTTTATTGAAGTTGGTTCTCTTTATTACTGGTCTCAAATGGCACAAAAACATTTGAAGCATATTGTTTGTGATTAGGAATAGATTTCACAGCAGACATTTCTGCAATTTAATTAGCAAAAAGGAAGATATGAGCATATATTCCCATGCTCTCTCATCATTCTGTGAAGCTTCTTTATTCTCTAATGCATTTTCTATTGTGAACACTTACACTGAAAAGTTGTCCTCTCTCACTAGAGATGCTCATAATCTGCTAAACAATATTTTGAAAAGGTCTAGGAGGATTTTAAATATTTAATAATATTTTTAGATAAAGTTTTTTGTATAGTGATTAGCATGTAATATGATATAGTGGAAGAACTTGCTTCCTTTGCTGAGTTTTTATAGTCATATTTACATTTAAGGCTTATTTGTCTGCTAGATGTTTAAACTGGAAATAGTTTTATTCATTGGATATCATCACCGCTCATTGTAATGTAATAATTCCTGTTTGGAAAAGATATCAACCTTTGCACATTCTTGTCAGAATATATTCATGAACTGGAATACAGCATGATAACAAGGTCAGCCAATGAATAGGCATAGAAACTAAGTCAGCCAATGAGGACTGTTTGGAAACTGAAACTAGAAGTAGCCTAGGTGTAGCTCTGTATTAAGCTCTGCAGCACTAAAGCTATGTTAAGCTCTGAGTCTGTCTATTGAAAATGAAACCACTTCTCTTCTCTGCTGTGTGTCTTGCTGCCTGCTGAACTAAAGTGAAACTGATGTCTATTTCTGAGGTCTTGAGTTGCTGTTCTGCTCTGAACTTATAACATGTCTGCTTGTGTTTGAGTTTGTTCCATGTTGGAGAAATCTACAACTGGTATTATAAAATTTACTTTATATGTTTATAAAGAAGTTAAATGAAGCCTCAGCCATCTGTATTTATTTTTCTGGTGCTGAATTTACCAGCAAGTGGTACTTTTAGTGGTTAGGCATCCTACTGAGCTGTGAGTTCTGAACAATTCTTCCTTCTATGATTCAAAATCATAAATTATAATAATATCTAGGCAAAGATCAATCTGCATCAGAAAACACCAAAATGTAATTCGGTGAACATTCTTCTTTGTCTAAAACGTACCTTGAGATCTCTTTGATCAAATAAGAAAAATGGTATTTTCACTCAGAAAATGTTGCCATTTCCAATCAACAACCATAAAAAAGTAGAAATCACAGCTCAGTAGGATGCCTAACCACTAAAAGTACCACTTGCTAGTAAATTCCTAGAGGCTGCAGTCTTGCATGTTTTCAAGGAACAAAGGCAATAATACATTTATATATAAGAAACTATTGAGAGAAATTCAAACCTGGGATCATGTCCAATAGCTGCCTTTTGTGCATTGGGCTCTCAGAATAAACTTCACCCCTGATTCAAGTAACCGCTGCATTCTTTATTCATGGCTCAGAAATAAACCTGGTTAAGATTCTTTTCTAATATCTGTATGTCTTCCTTCCTTACCTCTCCTGCTTTTCAGGCCTCTCCTATACTTAATAAAATGGGGTGGGGGGTGGGGGGTGGAGAAACAAGCATACTCAACCTGGGGAGTTGGTGGGGGGTAGGGGAAGCACCATACAAGGCCAATCATACTTTCTCACCACTACAACTGGAGCCTTCTAACTTCATGTTAAGATATGTTGCCATAATTGCTCATTACTGCTATTATTTAGAACATGTAGCTTATGTGATTTCAAATTTGATAAGAGACAGATCTAAGAAGTTGCAATACAGGTGGTCCTCGACTTACAACAGTTCATTTAATGACCAAAGTTACAACGGCACTGAAAAATGTGACCTATGGCCGTTTTTTACAGTTATGACCTTTGCAGCATCCCCATAATTATGTGATCAAAATTCAGATGCTTGGCAACTGGTTCATATTAATGACCTTTGCTGTGTCCTGGGGTTATGTGATCACTTTTTGCGATCTTCTGACAAGCAAATTCAAAGCCAAATTCACCTAACAATCATGTTACTAATTTATCAACTACAGTGATTCATTTAACAACTGTGGCAAGAAAGGTTGTAAAATGTGGCAACATTCACTTAACAAATGTCTTACTTAACGATATAAATTTTGGGCTCAATTGTGCTCATAAGTTGAGGACTACCTGTATTGCATCTTAGTTTCAACTTAGTGATTTTTCAATTGAAAAGATGAGAAGAAATATTTCACAAACATCTGAGAAGAATAAATTGTAAAGGAAGTAAAACTTTGCCATATCTTTAAGAAAAATACATATGGATATCACTGAAATGACAGTCAAGTATCTTTCACCTTCCCATCTTCAGTCACTTATATGAATGGAAAGTACTGCTATAATGATAATCACAATTCTCACAATTCCCACTCCTGTAAGCAGCAGCCAATGGAGTGTGATGACGCAGAGGAAAGTACAGCTCAAAAGTAAGCAGTAACATATGAGGGAAATACAGGCAAAATCAGTTTTCCATATACTGAAAATCCAGTCACGCTAAAAGAAGAGCAGTAATAAAAATATGACTTTCAAAATCTTATAGTTTCCTAGCAATATGATTGTCAAGACTTCCATTCAAGGGAATGAGGTGACAAATTATGACATTTTGAAGAGAATTGTAGCTTCAAAGCAACAGAAGAGCTTATTATAGCCCTTAAATCAGAGCAAACAGCTTACAAAAATTGCCCTTTAATACTTCACAATGAAAGATCACAGTATGAGATAAAACAAGCACCCCAACTGGGTACAAAAGTGTCCCACTCATCAAAATCCTTAATAATTAGGTGTGTTATAGATCCTTCAATACATTTTTTTTTGTGGAGGAGGAAAAAAGAGGCTACTTTTGTTTTCTCTCTTGCATGCTATTTTTCCCAAACATAAAAGGAAAAGTTTCATTTTCATCTGAGGACTATAAGCATCTCAGTTTAAGCAAAAAAAAAAAAAAATTACTAGCTCTGTCTCTGTGCTCAGCCCTGCCACTGAATAACAACAGTCAATCCTTTGTAATGAGATCCTTAATAATTTACTTTTATCACTACAGTAGGTTAAACCACATCAGCATGACAGAGGAACAGAAGCCAACCTGAGGAGGGACAAAAGGTCAGAGCAGTGAGAAGACAAGGGATCAGTTTTTTGTTTTATTATCAGAAGACAATGCCTAGTATGGGGGGAAAGTTCAGGCGAAGTCTTTTTATGATCCCAGAATTGCCATTGCCAAGAACAAACATCCCTAGTGGCTTTTCTCCAATATACCAAGAAAACAAAGACACTACTTTTATGGAAGCTAGAAGATAATATGGGAAGAGATGGAGAGGGAATCATTCCTAAGAAAATCTGTGTGTGAGAGAGAGAGAGGGGAGAGGGAGGGAGAAAGAGAAAGAGAGTCTAATCCTATGAAGCTGCAGCATAGTGTAGTAAAAAACCCTGAAGAATTGACTTAATTTATATCTTTCAATTGAATGTCTAGATTGGAGTTCAGTTATCACTGGATATTGTATCAAATTTTCCCAAGCCAATTCTTGGCACAAACATTTCTTTTAAAATGTCATATGTCCCAGAAAATAACTATGATTTAAATGCAAATGTTAATGCTTCTTTTTTCCTTAACTCTTAAAAAAAACAGAATGAATTAAACTTATGATGGAACACATGATGAAAATAGACAATCCATTTATTGAGACATTGGAGGTTCATAAAATAAGATATGAAAGTAGTGATAATGTAAAAATGAGGAATGAAATATATTAATGCACTAAAATACTGGCTGTGAGTTATAATATCCACACACTATTTATTTGTTCAATTTCTGTAGCCGCTACTTCAGCAAATTAACTCTGGGCTGCTTACAGTTCTAAATAAAAAAAAACAGTTAAAACAGTTAAAACAATAAAAGAATAAAACATTCAAATAATATTTGAAAAAATGGGGTAAAAATGATCCTAAAATGAAACAGGATATTTCCGAATGTTCTTTCATTTACTTTAGCATAAATTAAAGACATAAGAGATTTGTGAATTATATTTCATTTTAAAAGATCTTAGTTATAGCAAAGTGGCAAATTGGTCCACATCCATGACACTGGTAAGGAAATAACATTTACCACAAACATGGCTCTTCCCATCAATAGTATTCAAAGTTTCTGTTTGTCCCATTTTCTTTTTTTTAATTAGAGTTTTATTTGGGTTTTCACAAAAACATACAAATACAAATAAAATATCTTTTTTTGAGAACAGCATGCTTCCGGATTATCACTTCTCCATACAGACATAAACTCAATTACATATTCATCTTATATATTCTAATCCATATCTTATAACTATTTTCACAGTTTTCTCATTAATTTTTCCCTGTCCTTGCTTTCTGTAACCTTATTTTTAATTATCTCATTCCTTTCTAAGTTCAACTACATATCTTTTTCTAATTTTCAGTATCTTTCTAATCAATATTTTTATACTTTTGTCTGTCCTGTTTCCAATTTCATATTTTCTTTTCCCATAGAACAAATTTTCCCCTATAATTACTAGACTGGAGTGTAACACCTTTGTATCTTTTAATTATTATCCATTCAAATCTTATTTAAAGTTTAAATTATGCCTTTACAGTTATAACATTCATTTTCTAACCTCTATTTTATAACACATAACTATTATCAACCGAATTCTGCTTGGTACATTTCCTTAAAAATACACACTAAGTTCTTGAAAAAAAATGCCATGTATAACAATAATAAATGAAATGATTATTCTATTCAAGTTCAGCTCAACCATTAATATTGATAGCAATCTTTTACATTTCTATTTAAAACATATCTATCTTTTAACAAACATTACTTAATAATATCAGTTGTCATTCACTTTAATCACCTATATTTCATATTTTACTCATTACCGTCTTTAAACAAAAAAACCAAAACAATAGTTAACAGTAGTCAATAAAATTATTATTCTTATTGAAATTCATCCTATCAACTGATATTAATTTCATTAAAAATATTTCATGTTTCTTTTCAATTATATACTTTTTTTAATCATTGAGAGCCTTATTCTCTTATCCTCTTTGTTTCATTTAATTACTAACAAATATTCCATTACACATCAATGCCAATTTTATCTATCACTTTAAATATCTATCATATTTTTAACTCTTTTCTATTTCTAGTATAACAATGCTATCTCATGTGCCCTTGCATTTAAGTTAACCATTGTCTCTGTATCTTTTAAATAGGCTTATACCTTTAATTCTTGTACGCTTTTCCTGTTTCTCTATATCTTGTTTCTGTCCTTTATAACTTCTTTTCCTTTCCATCTTCCCCCTCTTCTTCTCCCTCCCATTTTTGTTCCCTTTTCTATCTGGTTCTCCCTTCTGTGATCCTCCCTTCTGCGTCTTCCTAATGTTATAGTTACTTTTCAAATTACTCTTTATTTTTGGTTTTTGCTTCAAATCTTAAGTTTTTAACTCCCTTTCCCCCATTTCCCTTTTTTACCCAGCTTAAAATTGCTTGGTCATTAAAGATGGCTTCTTCTTTGTCCCGGCCTTCTTGTTCTGCAAGCATTTCTTGTTGTTTTTCATAGTTCAAGATCTCCATTTCTAAAAATCGAAATATGAAGCCAAAAGATCCTCTTCCCTCTTGTGCCTCTTCTTTTTGTTCTTTAAGTCTCATTTTTCACTCTTCAAGAAGTGATGCCATTTTAAAGATTTTTAAACAACCCCCAATTGATTTTATTTCATTTCATTAGGCTCCACCATCCAAAATTCCAGGAATCACCCAATAATCCAAAACTGTTTCTTGCTTCTTTTCTCACTTTCTCTTTCCAAGGGCTTTGTTATCTTGTAACAAAGTTTCAGCTACAATGTGTCCTTTACAAGTCCTGTTAAAAGTCCACTATCAATTCTTTTTACTTCCAGGTGGTCTCCTCCATTTTTCCAGATTCCACCTTCTTTTTTTTCCCTTCTCTGCTTTCTTTATCCCTTTGACACTTTGTTTTCAGCTAGAAATAGCCTGTTAATGTCAAAGTGGATTAATATCAATTTCTTGTTCAAATCTCTTCTTCTTAACATTCCAAGTCAATTAAAACTGTCAATATGAGAGAAAAAAAATCAATTCTTTTTTCCTTTCTCTTTCTCTTTCGCCACTTTAAAAATCTTTTTTAGGAATGGTATTAGTCTTTGTAATTCAAGTTCCAGGTAAATAGATGTTTTCTCCATTTAACCTGGTCAGTCAAACTTTCTCCTTTAAACTTCCTGCTGCACAATCTTGTCCAGCTGGGTTCTTCTTTGAGGTGGCCATTTCTGACCACCACTGCAATCGCCTTTGGGAAAGGGAGTAATGGCCAGCCAAGGAGGAGAAATGCAGCTCTCCTCAACCCTGATGGTGGTCTCCCCCTTCTTCACCACCTCTACAGGATGACTTCAGCCTTGATTCGAAGCGGTTCAGGGCGTTCAAGTGGCGAACATGGATCGAAACCGTACACAATCGCTGATTTCAGTCTATCACCGACGAAGCCCAAACCAGAGGCCTGTTTGTCCCATTTTCATAGAAGAGGTATCTTAAAAAATAGGGAAAAGAATAGGCCTCCAATCTTCAATACAATTGCCCAATTTTGATACTGTTCTCTGCTATAAATTTGCACACAGCTGCAATTAACACTTTACATAAAATGCAGAAATCCTATTAAGAGCTCTTTCATCTCATATCTAGATTAGCTTTTAAGGATGAGACATAGTGATAAATCATAGTGTAAGGAGCAAATTATAAGGAGTTTGACACTAATGAAGAATTCCTATATTTCTCTCTCTCTCTCTCTCTCTCTCACACACACACACACACACACACACACGCACACAGAATAGTTGCTTGAGGAAAGAAATTTTCAGATTTGTAACAATAGATAAAAATCTGCACTTTAAAAAAACCTGATATATTAAGTAAAACCAATCCAAACAATTAGCAAATATTCTTCTTTTCTTGTTATCTAGAATATTTCTACATCAACCCTTCATACACTGAAGTCTTTAGACAATGTTCCAATAAGAATAGGAAGGATAAAATGTAGGATAAAGAACAAAAATTTACACTCTACAAACTGTACGGTAAATGACAAACTAAGGATTAGTCATGAGCATTGGAGAAAAGAAAAAAATTATGTCAAAGTCAGCAACTAGATTCACATTCAGGCCACTCTGACAATAAAGTCTTGTTCTTGTGTCTTTCCACAGAGAAATACCAACATTATAAGATATTCTGAAACTTTCAAACAAAGCCTATCATGAAAACAACAGCTTTTATTTTATTACTTTCAGAGCACTTCCTTGTCTGGTGGCAAAATGGAATTCTGCTCTATTGCCATATTTGACAGTCCTCAGATGTAATATATTTGGAGAATACATATAGTTAGTGTTGCTAAGTCTGGCTGAGCAAGGCTTGATTGTATTTAATTTCATCATATGACATTTCTGTAAGTCTAGATTGACTTTCCTGTTGATAAATTTTATTGAATTCAGCAGATCCAACTCCTGAGTACATCTATTGCATTTCCCAAAGTGATTATTTTGTCAGAACCAAAAAGAGCATATCATAATTTTCCATTTAATTATTTTACTCATTAGAAATACATAACTCATCACCCTGCCAGAATGAAGGATATTTGAGTCCTATCACTTTTACCATGAAAGTGATCTATGTAAATGATGCCTAATGAACTCTATAGGAGTTGCAAATCCTTCTCATTGACTGGATTGTACCCAGCTGAATCAGTGGCACTTAGCAAAATAAAAGAAATAATCATAGTGAAATGCTGAGTATAAAGGGCTGCATTATTATTTTCCATAATCATTTTTTCTGAAGAGAACACTTTTCTCTCAGTATATAGTCCAACATTGATCTTGGATCACCTTCTGTTATTCTTACCTGAACAGGCCATTTTAAAACCATCTCATGCCCTACAGAAATCATGTTTTGTTTTATTTTTTAAAAGAAATGAAACTGGCTGGCAAATCCAATTGTAAAATGCTGGATGGTTAAAGTGGTAGAATTTCCCATCCTCTTTCCAAGATTATATGCCAAAGTACTGCAGAACATATGATATTTCTCCAACCATCTTTTTTTTTTCCCTTAATAACTTCATCAACACAATATTGCTTTCACAAGCCCTTTTAGATGAAATTGCAGAATCAGGCAGAATTTTCAAATATAATCGCAGCCCAAACCATGCTCTAATGCCTTCAACTGCCCAAACTTGTATTTATGTTTTTAGAATTCCATGTACAAAAATGAAGCAGCTGTTATGAAGAACCGTTTAGCACAAACCCTATTTTTTCCAGAACCACCAAAGAGCTGCCAATTAACTAAGACAGAGAACACTCTTTTCTATTTCTGAAGTTCCATTACTTCTCTTAATTATAAAGCCAGAAGTAAAGCAAGGAATAACCCTGCAGTAAATTTGAAGGTGACATTATCCAACTATGCCAGTCGCTCTCAACAGCCTCCTAGTTTTGCTTTAGGAGGAAAAAAAACACCATCTGCGTAGGAGTTGATCTTTGAAAACCCAAAACTGTAAATTCATCAACTAGGCAATATTAATCACCTTGACTTTGTTTGAAATGGTGACACTGGAGTAGTCTGAAGTAAGCCTAGAGGGGCAAAAGCCAAGGCTCAGGAAACAAACAAGCTTCAGGTCAGCCATAATGGCCCAGTAAAAGGCATAGAAATCCTCGACACAGGTAGATATATTACCCTGGTGAAACATGGAAAGGATGAGGGAGGCAGGAAAGTCAGGAAGCCAAATTGGAGTTATGTGGGATTGACAAATAGCCAGATTGGATTACTCAGAAAAGGTAGGAAGCAATAATGAGCAAGTAAGTTTATAAAAACCATGAACAGGGAAAGATTTAAGAACATTCAAAGCGAGTCAACTTCCTGGTGCACCAGGTTATATAAGCATTTTTTCCCCTAAGAAAATAATCAAGTAGAGTTGGGGCATCTGTAGATGATTTTATATTGGCAAATCTACTTCTACAACCAAGTTACAAACTGTTGTAGTTACCTAGTGGTGTGTTGTTGTTTTGCTTCCTTCATTTTTTAATGACCATGTTTTTGGAAATTAAAATAAGAATTATGTTCCAATTCAGTCAGAATCAGCTGAAGTAAAAACTTCTCAAATTTGAAGAACTTCTTCTCTTCCTTTTGGCACCAGTAGCAAAGTTAATATTGATATCAATGCTTAATAAGAAAGCTCTTACTGAAGCATAATCATAATCAAATTGTTGGAATGCATTAGAATACTAATAGTGTGTGTGAGTGTCTGTGTTACAATTCTTATTGTAAGAGAATTAGGGAAATGTTCCTATTTGCTGATATGAATAATACAGCAAATAATACAGCAATAATATATAAAAATTAAAGACTATAGCCCTTTTTCCCCAAAATTAACTGCCAGTGTAGCTAGTCATTGAGAAACTGTATTTACTTCAAAAAGCCAGCCAAATATTACACTGAAGTGCTTGGGATTTTGATTGGCTCATCAGAAATGAAGCACTTTTTAGAATGCAAACTTTTCTTTAGAATATTAAATGTGATAAGGAATATGACCAAATACTGAGTTTGTTATATGGTTTTTAAAAAATAGATTTTGTTGAATATAAACATTAAAAACATTGAATGTGGTGGTCTTCTTTGACATACATTTCTGTCAATACATTTTGCATTTAGACAGATAAAGAAGTTATGTACAATTATATACATTTATATACATATATATATTTAAACTTTGAAGTTTTTTAATCTTTCTCATTATTCCTCAAATATGAGGTCCCTCACCTCTTCCCTATTTCACCTTAAATTCTTGTTTCAATTTTATGAACTCCCTTTCATGTCCCTCCAGTAGTAAAATTTATTCCATATTTTATGATATTCTGGTTCATCTTCATCCTTCAATTCTAATGTCAACCTATCTATTTTGGCGCATTGTAATATCTTATCAATTGTAACATCCTCACTAGGCATTTCACTTGCTTTCCAATTTTGGGCAAATATCATTCTTGCTGCCATGGTTACATATATAATTAGATAGGTATCGGCTTTGCTAAATTTCTTTTCCATTATTCCTAGTACATCTCTGGTTTGTAATGAATTTTTAGCCCTGTCATTCCCTCCAACCATGACCCAATTTTGTACCAGAACTCCTGAGCTTTTGTACAGGACCACCATACATGATAGTACAGGTGAAACTCGAAAAATTAGAATATCGTGCAAAAGTTCATTTATTTCAGTAATGCAACATAAAGATGAAACTAATACATGAGATAGACACATTACATGTAAAGCAAGATAGTTCAAGCCGTGATTTGTCATAATTGTGATGATTATGGCTTACAGATCATGAAAACCCCAAATCCACAATCTCAGAAAATTAGAATATTACATGCAATCAATAAAACAAGGATTGTACATTAAACAATATCGGACCTCTGAAAAGTATAAGCATGCATATGTACTCAGTACTTGGTTTGGGCCCCTTTTGCAGCAATTACTGCCTCAATGCAGCGTGGCATGGAAGCTATCAGCCTGTGGCACTGCTGAGGTGTTATGGAAGACCAGGATGCTTCAATAGTGGCCTTCAGCTCTTCTGCATTGTTCAGTCTCATGTCTCTCATCTTTCTCTTGGCAATGCCCCATAGATTCTCTATGGGGTTCAGGTCAGGTGAGTTTGCTGGCCAATCATGCACAGTAATCCCACGGTCATTGAACCAGGTTTTGGTGCTTTTGGCAGTGTGGGCAGGTGCCAAGTCCTGCTAGAAAATGAAGTCAGCATCCCCATAAAGCTCATCTCCGGAAGGAAGCATGAAATTCCAAAATTTCCTGGTAGATGGCTGTGTTGACCTTGGACTTAATGGAGCACAGTGGACCAACACCAGCAGATGACATGGCTCCCCAAATCAACACAGACTGTGGAAATTCACACTGGACTTCAAGCATCTTGCAGTGTGTGCCTCTCCATTCTTCCTCCAGACTCTGGGTCCTTGGTTTCCAAATGAGATGCAAAAGTTGCTCTCATCAGAAAAGAGGACTTTGGACTACTGAGCAACAGACCAGTTCTGTTTTTCTTTAGCCCAGGTAAGACACTTCTGATGTTGTTTGTTGTTCAGGAGTGGCTTGACAAGAGAAATACAACATTTGAAGCCCATGTCCAGGATCCATCTGTGTGTGGTGGCTCTTGATGCACTGACTCCAGCCTCAGTCCACTCCTTGTGAAAATCCCCAATACTTTTGAATGGCCTTTTCCTGATAATCCCAGGCTGTGGCCATCCCTGCTGCTTGTGCACCTTTTTCTTCCACCCTTTTCCCTTCCACATAACTTTCTATTAATGTGCTTTGATACAGCACTTTGGGAACATCCAACTTTGTTTGCAATTACCTTTTGAGGCTTTCCCTCCTTATGGAGGGTGTCAATGATGGTTTTCTGCACAACTGTCAGGTCAGCAGTCTTTCCCATGATTGTGCTTCCTACTGAACCAGATTGAGAGACCATTTAAAGGCTCAGGAATCCTTTGCAGGTGTTATGGCTTAATTAGCTGATTAGAGTGGGACACTTTGAGCCTAGAATATTGAACCTTTTCACAATATTCTAATTTTCTGAGATTGTGGATTTGGGGTTTTCATGAGCTGTAAGCCATAATCATCTCAATTATGACACATCACGGCTTGACCTATCTTGCTTTGCATGTAATGAGTCTATCTCATATATTAGGTTCACCTTATAAGTTGCATTACTGAAATAAATGAACTTTTGCACGATATTCTAATTTTTCGAGTTTCACCTGTAAGTGCCCCGTTCTTTCAAGCATTTCCAACAATTGGATGATTGGTTTCCATACATTTTGGCGAGCCTAGCTGGTGGGAGATGCCACCTATAGAACATTTTGTACAAGTTTTCCTTGTATGATGTAGCTAGTGTAATCTGTTTGTTTTGCTCCCAAATTTGCTGCCATTGGTCCAAATTTATATTACATCCAAAATCCGTTGCCCACGTCCCCATTGTTTCCTTGCCTTGCTCTTCATACATTTTGAAATCAAGTAAGTATCTATAAATTTTCTTTATTTGTTTAACCTCTGGTCCTGTTAAAATTTTATCTAGTGCTGTGTCTTGCAGATTCCCCATTCTTTTTTGTCTTTTTTGTATCTTGACCTATATGGTTTCTTGGTTGCACTAGAAGATATCCAAGGTTCCCTCCAACTCTGTTATTCCGTTAAATGTTCCATGTACTTTTCTTGAATTCAAAACCCATAAACTTTACCTGTTAAATCTAAAGAAGCTGATAAACAATCTATTTCAGGTATATTTAATTTCAAGACAAAAGGGTATCCTGAAGTATGACTGTAAGCTTGGAAGAATAGTAATCTATTTAATGGAGAATGGAGACAGATCAAACCCATTCAATGTAATTTACATAGTAGGAAGAGATTAGAGCAGGGGTGGACAACAATGATCCCTTTATGACCTATGGACTTCAACTCCCAGAATTCCTGAGCAGGCCATGCCAGCTCAGGAATTCTGAGAGTTGAAATCCACAGGTTGTAAAGGGGCCATAGTTGCCCACCCTTGGACAAGTGATACTGCCCTCCCTTTCTCCCTGCTGGAGGCTTAACATATTTATTTTATTTCTTACTACCATCAAAATATTTCAGATGTATTATCTGTATTAAGAGTTGGATCCAACTCTAAGAGGAAGAGTACTTGCTGGGGAAAATTTCAGTACTTCTGGCAAACATCAGTGTAGCAAACCTTATTTCAGGGGAAAGCAACTCTTTTATTGCAAAAGGAGGCCAGCAACATATTAGATGACTGAATAAGGGCAGCAAGGCAGTTGCAATTTCTCCACTATGCAAAAGACTATGTAAATTACTACCAACCTGCCTTCCATTGAGGACCTGTACAGTATGTATACATTGAGGACCTGCACGAGTTAAAGAGAGGGCTGTGAAAATATTTACAGACCCCTCACATTCTGCACATAAACTGTTTCAACTCCTACCCTCAAAACAATGCTATAGAGCACTACACACCAGAACAACTAGACACAAGAACATTTTTTTCCCAAATGCCATCACTCTTCTAAACAAATAATTCCCTGCTTGTAGCCTTACAATTTATATTGACTGTTTCCTAGTATGATTTGATTGCCTTTTTGTACCCTATGACTATATTAAGTATTGTACCTTATGATTCTTGACGAATGTATCTTTTCTTTTTGTCTTCGTCTTAAGAGCATATGCACCAAGACAAATTCTTGTGTGTCTAATCACACTTGGCCAATAAAGAATTCATTCATTCATTCATTCATTCATTCATTCATTCATTCAAAAGAGACTATCATTCAGTCCAAAAAGGACCCAAGCACCTCTCTACCAGCAATCAGCATTCAGATCAGCATAGATTAATTCCAAGGTTAACATCAGACCAGCAATCAAGTAAATATCCCAATCAAAGAACTGCCAAAGAAGCCAACAACAAACAGCCCAACCAAATAATCTCTAAGTCCATCCCCACCAACATGGACAGGGCAACCCTACAATATATAATGACAGCAAACAGCATTCCTTACTAGCACGGATGGTGTTACCTAGTTTGGATAAGGAAACATCTCCAAGAAAACAAGCAAACTCAGAGAAGCACCAAGGGCCCCTCATGTCAACCCTAAGCTACAAATATTCTCCTGTAGTAATTTCTCCACTGTAAATCAAAATTCATCCTAAACTGCACCCCTTCTTTACTACTTTGATTTACTTTAAAATGTTTTATATCCTACATTGTTCCTGATAGGGTTTGAGGCAATTTATAGTGAAACCCACAATGCAAGACTTAAAAGAAATGCCATTATTTCAGTTGTAACAAAAACTTAGGTATTAAAACATGAGAAACTGCAGTAGAAAACCAAACAATGCAGCAATAAAATAATTACAATGTTTCAGAAGGTTGAGAAATATTAACCCTAATACATGCCATTCTTCAGTTCCCTTTCCCCATTTTTATATGGTTCAGGATATTCCAACTTGCTAATCAGCTCATCTTGATTGCCATATATCTACCATACCTTGACCAAGAGTTAGGATTTGCATTAATGGAGTAAATTGTGTCTGTTACCCATTTAATTGTACCATGCCATTCTAAATCTGTTATCCTATGTTATCCTATGTCAAACTTGCCATGTTGCCATCATGTGATGTTTCGTGACATTTTTCCAATTCATAAAGCTGGGGTGAGCATGGCCTGCATGTGACACATCTGCCTTGTGGGCTGCCAGTTTGACACCCCTGTCCTATGATATTGGATATGGATATTGGATATGAGCCTAAGGCTCCAATGGGGGCATGTCATTATGGAAGTGGTTAATGGACTAAAATAAGATCCCTCCTCACTGTGTGCATCTTGATCCTTTCCTCCCCATTTTTGTCAATCTTAAACCAGTTTTAGTATCACTATTTGTTGTTTTAATGCTGTAATGTCTTATATTGGTAGTTTATTTATTGTAAGCTGCCTAGAGTAGCCTTTAGGTGAGATCGGTACCATATATGAGATAGACAGATGATAGATAGATATAAACAGGCAGGCAGGCAGGCAGGCAGGCAGACAGACAGACAGACAGACAGACAGACAGACAGACGGACATTCTTATGAAACTCTTCCCATCTAAACTACATATTTATTAAACAATTTTAATGGATATTTATAGTCTCATTGCCCTGAATGTTACATTTTAAAACATGGAAGAGAACTATTTAACCTCCGACCATGAACTATTATACACTATTAAAAGCTGCCATTAAAGGCATGCTACCCTCATGCCATAACTAAAGTGTGAGAGTGAAATATACTGTAAAACTTAATAAATTTATTTCTAAAAAATCATTCTCCAGCTTTTGAGATCTAAGAAGAGTAGAAAGAGATGTATCACTTATATGCCAACATGTTGGCATGGCATTTTCTAAACATCATTGAATACCCCACTCAAGCTTCACTGAAAACTAAAATAAATGTAACTGGTAAGTGAATTAAATGTTTTTGCTAGTGTATAGTTCAAAAAATACAGTAATAAAAGCCAATGTTTTTGCTAATTAAATTTACTAATTATTAGAAGTGTTTGCTGATGAAATATTTAAATCACTTATTGAACCTGAATGAAAGTGGTAGCAGAAAGCACAGGACTCTTGAGAGCTTGCTGAGAAAGGAATGTATTAAAAATATAATTGGTTTTAAAGCATGTTAGATTATTTATTTTCTCGTGATTTACTGTATGCTGTCTGATATCTAGTCACCATAATGTTGTGGGATTTTCCTTCCAGCTTGTACACTGTTAATAAGTTCTTTGGAAAAGTTGCTAAAATGGTTTTCTTTTTGTGCCAAAATTCCAGTCTTTCAGAGTCCAAATTAAAATTGAACAGCAAAGTAAGTTTCTCTTGAATTGCTTTGGGAGATGCAGGTCTTCTGAGATAGTTAACTATAAAAAGGCTGTCCAATCCTTTTGTTGTTGTTGTTGTTATTTAAGAAAAAATAGATGATATCTGAGAATGAATCTGTACATTTAGCTACAAATTCAGGACTTTCAGATTTCAGCCATTTCTACAACTTTTGGACTACAAAGCTCTAATTACATTGTAGCAATTATATGGAGGTGCTGAATCTTGTTGTTGTTGTTGCCTTGCAATACAGCCAAATTTGTTATCATGTTTGCCATTTACAGAAGAAAGGGCTGAGGGAAAAGTTAAAAAACAAAATGGCTGTGGTAAATCTATGGAGGCAACCCTACTTTTTTTAATTTATTTTTATTAATGAATACCAACCAAGCAAGACTAATAATACATCACCGATAGAACAGAATTCTACTGATTAAAATCAAATAAACTTAAGGAGAAGAAAAAAGAAACAAAGGAAAAGAGAAACAAGGCACTGCATCATAATAACATAAAATGGATTCAATCTTTAATCTTCTTATTAAATTTAAACTAGAAACAAGATATTGTTCCATCTTCTCATTTTTAAATAAAATGACATTGATAAAATGACATAGCTTGAATCCATATTCTTAAATATCAGCAGTATAGATTTCTTTCCAACTATATAAAATACTTATCTTTGCCAAGCTTTAGGCTTAACAGCCAGAATTCTTAATAACTATCAATACCGTATTTCAGGAATATAATGCCGCATCTTATTTTTAACTATTACACTTTTTCCAAAGCTATATTAAACACACTATATATTGTAACTTGAAACCAAAATATGTCATGACTGCACAAGACCAACTCATATAGGCCAGAAAGCAGAAGTGGTATTCAGCAGGTTCTGACCAGTTCTGGAGAACCAGTAGCAGAAATTTTGAGTAGTTCAGAGAACTGGCAAATACTCTCTGGCTGGCACCGCCCCCATCTATTCTCTGCCTCCCAAGTCCCAGCTGATTGGCTGGGTCTTCTATTGTTAACCTGCGCAGGAGAACAGAGCTGGAAAGCAAGTTAGTGGGGTGGGGAGTGAAACAAGAATTGGGTCTGGCATGTGTATGAAATTCAAAATATATCTTCTGTTTCATTCTGAAAATGATTCCAGAAGATGGTGTTAAATATTCAAAGATGCCTCATAAATATCCATGTATGCTGTATGTAAAGTGGAATCTGAGGTCAGTTTCCACTCATTGGTCCAGCCACTGGAGGGAATAACGAAGCCTCATCAGTGGCTGAAATATTGGACAGCACTGGCTGTAAAATGCTGCCGCTGGCCTCAGCTTGCCACTTTTTCCTGCACTTTGAAATAAAGAGTTTTTCTGCTACCCTCTGGTCCTGCTCCTTCCTTTTGTGTACCCATTTAACACTGGCAATGAAAGTGGGATCCTAAGGAAGACAAAGGACCTCATGGCATCGCAGCCATCTTCAGCTGACCAGTGGACCCCCAATGATTCCAGCCCAATGAACAAATCGCAATGGCCCACCAACCACTATCCATCCCATTTGAACCAGCAAAGGAGAAATGGTCTTCGTACATGGGAAGATTCAAATTGAACCTGGAGTGAATGGGCTGCAGGCAGAAGAAAGCTTTCTTCCTAACCTAGTGCGACTGAGAAGCTCTCATTGTGAACGAGTTCGAGAACATCTCCTAGGATGACCTGAATTGAGCATTGAAGGGACATTTTGACCTGACTCCATCGTATCTGGCAAACCAGCTATCAGGATATCACATCAGAAAACTCAGGAAATTACACCATAAGAACTCAAGAAGTTGCAACACAACAAATGACCCAGGATATCACAGCACAAGACCAAGGATACCACAGCAATAAGTCTCACAAGGTCATCACCCAAGCCGTTACTACACAGGAGGCTAATGGAAAAGAGATCAAAACACAAATGACCCAGGAGATTACAACGCAAGACCCAGGATACCACAACAAAAGAACTCGTAAGCCCATCATGCAACCCATTACCCAAGCTGTTAAAACACGAGAGGCTAATGGAAAAAAGATCACTACAAAACAAAACAAATGACCCAGGAGATTACAGCACAAGATCCAGGATATCTCCACAACAAAACTCAAGGCCATCACACAGCCCATTATACCAACATCAACTCCATCAACCAATCAAGAGGCAGCAGCGCAGCCAACCAGCCCAGCACACCAGCCCCCACCACCAGTATTTCTAGAGAAACGGCAGCTCCGATCACACACTGCTCACACTGGCACAAAGCCGACAGCACCAGCCTGAGGATGGCGAGTGGGACTTCGCCAAAACATCACCAAGACACTCTTAATCTTACATGGGAAAATACCTGAACACACCTAGACCTACATACCTGTACCCGTGAAAATCTACGAAAACACACACACACACACACACACACACACACACACACACACACACACATATATATATATATATATATATATATATATATATATATATATATATATATATATATATATACATACATACATAAATACACATACATATATGTTGTGACTCAGAGGTTTGAACCTGCTCTGTCAGAAGACATAGGCTGGAGTGATGAGGAAAATCTGTCATTAAGGTTTGAGCCTGCCTTGTTGAGTGACATAAATGGAAGTCAGGAGGAAGAGGAGGACTTGGCATTGGGGTTTGAACCTGCTTTGCTGGAAGTTTCGGAATCCTCATCCTCTCCAGGACCTTCCTCATTAGTTATGCCTCAGGTGTCAGCAGATAAGCAGGAGAACGTGCCGGAGTCCTTGGATGAAGATCAAACCGAAGAATGTTGGTTTGATGCAAGGAACAGATGTAAACAGAAACATCAAGCACACACTGGAAGGAGACGTCAAATCAGGGACTGAGGAAAGAGGCTGACACACCCCTCGGGGAATATAAGGAGGCGTGTTAGCTTTGAATCCCCGTTCGGGTCCAAAAGCTGGAACACACTTCCTCACTAGTCCAACACATGGAAGCCACAGGTCATAGCATCAACTTCAATTGCACCAAAACCCTAGCCACTATAGAAAACCCCAGCCACAGAATCATCAGAGAAGCCATAGAGATTGAAAAAAGACCTGAAAGCATGAATAGAAGAGATGATTCCACCAGACTGTCAATCATTTGGAAGCCTGCACTCACAAACAAAAAAATCTCCACACCACTAGCCAGGCAAACACCTGGGCACAAACAGATCCCCCCTGATACCTCCAGCTCAAATACACCCCAACCAGGCACCCAGATGAAACCTAGCTTCCTAACAAATGATAGCCGTCCATTTACCCAGAGCCAAGCTGCACAAAAGGCCTCCAATAAAGGAACACAATGTTGCCAGCCAATCAAGATACAAAAAGAGCCACAAACAGACAGAAGATATTAGAAACACCAATCAAGCAGAACACAGCAAATTCCAAGACCAATAAACACAGACCAAGATTCCCAACCAATCAGGATGAAGAAAAAACCATTCTGGCACAGCAATAGGCTACCCCAAATTTAAAACTGAAACAACTGTGGGGGCCCGACTCACAGACGGACACAATACAGAAGCCTGATGATGGCAGATGAGATTCTGCTGAAATGTTGCTACAACTTTAAAAGCACAACTACTATGATGTGGGAAAATACCCGAACAAAGCTGAGTACCATACATGTAAGTACCCGCGAAAACTTAAGAATATATATATATATATATATATATATATATATATGGCATTTGGCTTTGCTTGGGTATTTTCCCACGTCATAGTAGTGCTTTAGAAGTTAGAAGCAGCTCAGCAGAATCTCATCTGCCATCATAAGCCTGATGATGGCAGATGAGATTCTGCTGAAACGTCGCTACAACTTTAAAAGCACAACTACTATGATGTGGGAAAATACCCGAGCAAAGCCGAATGCCATACATACATACATACATACATACATACATACATACATACATACATACATACACATATACATATACATATACATATGTATGTATGTATGTATATATATATATATATATCCCTTTCACTATTATTTAACACTGGATTCCTCGTCTCAGAAACCCTCCAAAATATGCCGTGCTAAATAGATACTGTTTCAGAGAAGCAGGATTTTTCTAAGGGCAAATACATTAAGCCACATATTCAAAAGTGTCATTACTAAATTGTCTGGCAAGCAATATCAGTTCAGCCCTTAATGAATTTGCAAATAAATGTTTGTCTACTGCAGCAGCAAGTGCACAGATGCTTATTCTTAACTATCCGTGGATGTCAACGTCAACGTGATTTATTAACTTCCACTGAAAGTTCTTTTCAATGTGAAACAAAGCTGGCAGAAAAGCGCTACTTTGCATGCAATACTATGATGAGAACTTTATCCCTATAATGTTTATAGTTTTCTATATGCATTCACTCTAATTGCTTCAGAAAGACACTTAAATGTCTTCATGGGAAAAAGGTTGAAAGAAATTATTGTTCCCTTTCACCTTATTTGGGGTGACTAAGTTGTATGGTATGAGTAGGGTTAACATTCAGCGATATATAATTAAATTCCACAAGTCCTAAGATCCACATGGGAAGAGCAATATTGTGAAGGAAATGTACATACTATAAATATCTATGATAATTTGGATTCTTAAACATGTGGAAGCCACAAAAGAGGATATCTCTCATAATCCAACTTTCAAAGCCTGGCGCCTCTCTTCTTCCTCATGAGTTACAATATGCATGGAAGGCTACTCGAAAAGAAGGCTATATACACATGGCAAAAGGAAAATCTGAAATTGCATTCTATCATTTCCTTTTGTCTTTAACAGTTCTTGCAGAGAGTAAAAGTTGATCTTTTATTCATCTTTTAGAGTCCTATTTTGCACAATAACAATGGTCATTCAAGGTATAAACCTAATAAGATACATTGCGTCCAGACAGGTGGGATCAAGGAGATTTTTACACATTCTGTAGACTGGGTCTGTTTTTTATCATTTGTTTATATATAATGCTACTCTTTGACCTATCCTATATTCATTTTTTGAAAGCAGATGAATTTTCTTGGAATCTGTTTTAGTTATAATTTTATGATCCCTACTGTTGTTAAACTCTCTGTAATTCAAGTCCACTTATCCAGATACACAGTTAATACTTTTCTCTTAAAATTAAAGCTATGAAAAGTCCATAAGGAATTAACTTTGTCTTTCAGGTTGGCAGTCTCCAGGAAAATGCTTTCAACAAGGAAATGTTAAACCAGGACCTATTGCCCTCTTCGATGATTTTCTGGGATTAGAGAAACACCATTTACCCTTTTATAACTAAGAGGAAGCTCAAATTTGCATTTCTGAATATATTTCTTTATGTGACGCTCCATGGGATATTCTGATCCAAGGGCTGCAGTTTTCACACTCATCTTACTCAAATAAATCACTTTTGTATTCCAACATATCACTTTCTCTATAAAGTAAAGCAAAAGAAATCTCTTCCATTTACAAACAGATCTTTAAAGCCTCCTCATTCAGTTCTGGTCAAAAATAAATTCTATTAATAGCTACCAGAAACCACAACACGTATATTTTAATCCTGGTCAAATAGGTTCTTCAATTGACTTTTATAAAGCAAAATCTTTAATCCCATCAAATAATGTCCCACAAGTTGATTTATCATATTCTATTAGTCTTCTTTTAGGAACAACTTCAGTAGTTTAACACATACTCTTTGTAAATCCAAGATAAGAAGGTTTTCCAAATCATTACTCTGATTTATTATTTGTGTGTCCTCTTTAGTTATTAAGACAGCAGTCAGTTTCATATGTAAATCCATTGTGGCATAGTTTTTCATATCCTTCTAGTAGTCAGGCATTTTTAAATCCATTTTCAAATCCATAGAATCTTTTCTCCATTTCACTTTTGTAGTCTGAGATTTTTTTAAAAAAATCCATTTTCAAATCCACATTCAAATCAGCCTAAATCTCTATTTTATCCAATAAATTCTTTTTTTCTTTTATATCCTTTGTTAAATCCATTTTTATAGTATCAGATAATCTTGTAATTTCTGAATATATTGTTCCCAAACAACTTTAATTTTTTCTATAGTCAAATACAAATATATTATATTTTTTCTTAATATACACTGAGAGCATATGCACCAAAGACAAATTCCTTGTGTGTCCAATCACACTTGGCCAATAAAAATTCTATTCTATTCTATTCTATTCTATTCTATTCTATTCTATTCTATTCTATTCTATTCTATATGACACCATTGTATTAATGGGACTCGTCTCCCTTTATTGTATCCTTACATCTCTCAGATTCCCTCTAGTCAATCTTCAAAGTCCATTCTCACCACATGTTTATTTTCCAAACAACAAAATTTTCCCACAGGAGGATTTCTTACAGAGTTGTCAAACCCGAGACTGTTGTGACTTTACAATCTCTTTACAGGTGTGCTCTGTGCAGCAAATTTATGGGTGGCCGTAGTCAACTTCTTGATCCAGAGAGGAGTTCTAGGAAACCAGGCTATACACTGACTCCTTTTATTACCGTAGTCATTGGCTTCACTCCCATAGAGCTATTTTAGCCCACCATTGCTACCCTGGAAATCTCTTAGAAAAAGTTATTTTAGAGTTAAATGGTATTGATTTCTAGCCTACTGTACAGGGATAACAATTAGCTATTCACTTTTGTTGTTGAAACCCATATCTCTGCTAGAATTCAAGGCAACAAACATAGCAATAACACTTAGACTTATATACCATCCCATAGTGCTCTACAGCACTCTCTGGGCAATATGTCAGCATGTTGATCCCAATAATCTGGGCCCTCCTTTTAATAACCTCAGAGGGATGGAAGGCTGAGTCAACTTAGAGCCCATCAGGATCAAACTCCAGGCTGTGGGCAAAGTTTGCCTGCAATACTACATTCTAACCACGGTTTCCTTCACCATTTTACTCTCACCAAGGTCCTGGGAAATATATGAGGCTAGGATAGTAGCTGACCAAAAGTTATTCATTGAACTTTAGGAGTAAGTAAGTAGGGATTCAAATCTGATTCTTCAAGATTTAATGTTAATTATCTAGCCATTGCACATATTCTCCTTCTCTAACAAGTGAGCTCATAACCTGGAGTTCAAGACTGACCAGGTTAGTCTGGGCTAATCAGATGAGTTAATCTTATTTTATACTAGTTGGCATTCATTTAGGTGAAGTTGAATTTATTTTGGAAATTCTTCCAAAGAACAGAGGATTTCCAAGCAACACTCATGGATGGAATTTGATGTTCTTGCACTGATTAGTTACAAAGTGTCCAGGGGGTGGGCATGATTGACTTTTTTCACCATCATCTTTCCAGCGGTGTGCAGCCTCTCTGGATTCAGTTAAATCTCAGTAAAAGACACAGAAGGAAAATCCACATTTTCATTTGTTTTTTCAATAATTCTGCTACTTTTAATGATAAAATGGAATCTTCTTGAGAAATTTGGGGATAAATTTTCCTTCCATTGGAAAAGACCCTTTGTATCTGGTTCTATTGTGGGTTCATTTGTTGCTTGGCGTAATTACTGCCTTTCTGATTATTCTGTGAAAGTTAACTAGCAATAGCTCCCAAGTAGTCTTGGGAGCCTCAATTATTGCTCCCTAGTCGTAAGAGAAATCCCCTTTCCCAGTGGATAGGAAACTCTCTGTATCTTCGGGAGAATTAAAAATTCTGCTGTTGTTGCTGTTTCTACTAATAAGTACTATGGGATGCAGACAACTTCAGACTCTATTAATTTTTAGTGTGACTGCTACAGCTAAGCAGAATATCATGCCAATATCCTCAAAATGAATTTCTGTATGAGTAAAAAAGTATCAATGCACAACTAAATCTGTTTTTAAAAGAAAACTCCCCTTTTATAGCCCAACCCTATATCCCCTGTAGGACTCTTTCAAAGGGAGTTGATGCAAATGTGACTGAGAATGATTAATAGAAAGCAAATTGAAGAATCATTTATCAACTGGCCTGGCAGTGGGGAGGAGGGCCCAGGAACCGACAAGAAAATTCTAAGTTCCTTGAACTTGGTGTTGGATGAAAGTAAAAACAGGACAAGGCGAAAAAATCATGAATACGCTCCAGTTAATCTGTATGCGTGCTGCAGTGCTCTGTGGTTTAGATCCATTGAAATCTGAAATTCCCTTCCCTGTTGATGTCAGCTAGTTAGCCAAGATAGTGCATTACAGTTATGATCACTGCACGGCACATAATTTAGATTTATCTCTTTAGGGATTCAGCTCCACCCCCTGCTAGCTAATATGCTCACCATGTTTAATGATGCACAAAATTTCCCTGAGTACAGGTTATTTATCTTTATCAGGGCTTGCTTTTGGCTGTCTGTCAGTTATCAACAAGAATATTTGTTCCTAAATGGTTTGTGCTCATCCATATTCCAGTGCAATCCAGAGGCCCATAACATTGCTAATATTTGCAGTAAAAGTGCTTCAGATCTTCTGATATATTTTAGTAATCCTGATTTATGAGCCCCAAGTAGCTCTCCTTTTGATTCAAGGATATGAATGTCTTGACAGAAAGCATCAAAGACTCTATCCAATATAAAAAAGCAAGTTGATGTATTTTGTTATTTATTTGTTTGTTTTTCTCACCAGACATACAATGACCTCTATATGATTATGTGCTCATAAGCATGCCTAGAATCAAGATTGAAAGTGGGGAAACCTTCTTTCCCCCGCTCCACTCGCACCCCCATCCCCAGCCTTCATATAGAAGCATTATATATTCAAGTCACCTCTCTACAAAACCAGATGTGTTATTTTCACCAGGACAGGATTTGTTCTTATTCAAAGTACCTGGCTGGCTTGCAGCTGAACATAGAGCTGGATTCTTAATAAAAAAATGTGAATTGTGGCATGCAACTGCACTCATTATCCAGAGTGTTTGTGCCACTGCTAATGTATCCATGCAACTATCTGGACACGCAACACTTTTATTGGAACACTTATGCCTAACTTGTCTGCATCTCTATTTTTGCACAATAAAACTTCTAATAAATGGTCTACTACTATTGAATTCATCATCATGATGTATTTCTATGAATACTAACCTGTATGGAATGGGGGCGGGGGTTATGTATGATAGAACTGACTATTATTGGTATCATTTTCAGAATACACTTTGATTGCAAGACCTCAAAATAGCCATTAAGTTTCTCTTTCCTACTTTTGCAGTATCTGATTTTTCTCAAGGCAGGGATTTATTGTCTTCTAAGAGGGGAGGACCAAATTAAGTCCCATTGAGAACTTGATCATCTGGGGGTTTTTTTTGTCAAAGTTGCATTAGAGCTGGCAGTTAAAATTAATAAACTACACCAAAAATAAAAATTCTAACCTACTTCAGTGAGGTTTTCTTCACCATACAAAAAATGCTGTAGCTCCTGCGCTGTCCTGAACATTCATATGGGGGAAAAATATTTTGACTGCTACATTTGATCCATAGTGGTTCACTACACAAGGAGTTAACTCCAACCATAAAAACATGAGGCTCAGACAATCTAGAATGCATGCTTAACCTAAGATTAATTCAATTTATTTAAATGGGTTCTTTGAGGAGTAGCATGGAGAATCTGCATGACTTTGGTGGTGAAGGTTGAACTTGCTCTCAAGGCTTCCTGACTTGGACTCAGCAGTAAATCATCCATCTTTTGACATTTCACAGCTTAGCACCATCTCTCAGCTTGACTCAGCAGAAGAGCCACAGACATTGGCACACCTGAACTGGAATCTTTAATGCAGATGTAATGCAACTACCACAAAGCAATGCTATATAATTGATTTCCCACTGCCAGTAAGTAGAGGTTTGTGATTTTCATGCTCTTCAGAGTTTAAACTGATGGCTTCTTTCTCCCACCCTTTCAAATTAACTCAGTGCAGCACTTGGTGGTCCTGAAACTGAGCAGTTATGAGCAGTTATATTACATTGACATTACAGCCATTGCTGGGCTTGAAAATTGCTTACCATCCTTTTCTCCATTTACTCTCTTCCTTCTCCATATGAATTTAGAAATGTTGGATCCTTCTCTGTTTACCTCATTTTTGGTTTTGACAACTATAGAGTTAGTTTATTTTATGGATTAGCCCATGTGAGTTAATTTTATGGATTATCTCATATCAAATTGCAGAGTTCCAGATACAAATTATTACTAAAATCTGATAGAAACTGTAGTGTATTCAAATACAGACTTCTAAGACTACATTCCTAATGGTTAGTTAATGCAACATAACAATTGGTTAATAACGACAGTTTCGGTTTGGCCGCCTAACCGGCGGGAAGTTTAAATAGATGCCATTGGTTGCGAGCCACGGGCAGCCGCTATAAAAAGGGCTGCCTCAGCTCGACTTTAGTTGAAGTTACTGGTTGCTAATAAAGAGCTGAATTCAACTCTGGTCTTCGAGTCTGCTTTGTCCTGGCAATAGAACAAAAACCATTCAAAATGGAATTGGAGACAACTGTAGAGGCTTACCCACTCTTTCCATCTTTTCTTCTTTTTTTTCTTTCATCAGGAAATTTCTCTATCTCTAAATTCTACATGTCTTCTCTTTCCTAAGGCAACATTCATTTCATTTTTTCCCTTGCCAGAAACTCTTCCAATACTCATCTCTCCTCCCTCTTCATGGATAGAGAAATCAAAGACAAAAATACTTTCCCCTTCTGCATTATGAGGAATTCCCTCCCATTTTAAAATTCTCCTTCCCATGTTCTAACAGGGCAGTTTCAGCACTTTTCTTGTCAATCATGCAGTTGTTACCTTCCTCCATTAATTAACTTCTCCTCAGAAGTGCTAACAGATGCAAAAACATTACTTCATTGACAGTCAGGTGCCCTGGTCTTATAAGGTATTGCAAATGAACTTACCTACAAAAGGAGTTATAATCTGCTGCCACTCAAGAACATACTTTGTCTGGATGTCCCTTCCAGTGGATTTTCAGGTTTTCCTCACCTGCAACATGCATCAAAATATCTTGTTCTTCCATTCTTAACATATTACCACATGTTCTTTTTGGAATCACAACTTCTGTTCCATGAGCAGGCAGCAGCTGTAGCTGAGATGGCCTTTGTCCTCTTCATCCCATGTGCCTGTTTCACCCTTTTTAAGGTCAGGGACCCTTCAGACAGTCACTCATGCCCTGATCACTTCAGACCTTGACTACTACAAAGTGGTCTATCTGGGGCTAGGTGCCAGTCAAGGTGCTACTTGTTGCCTCTAAAGCCCTTCATGGCATAGGGCATGGTTACTTGAAGGGCTGCCAATCTCCCATATCATCCCAGCCAGTTCAGTCTACTGGGTTTGGTATGATCTGGGTTCCTCCAATTAAGCATATATTGACATGTGTTGAGACCTCAGAAGTGTGCCTTCTCTGGGACTTCTGGTGGCATCCTCCTCACTGACAGACCGGAGACTGTGATAGTCCACGGCTTCGATCTGTGCTGTCCCCTCAGAGGGCCCTGCATTTGGGGCCAGAACCACCCTGTAGGGGTGGTGAAGAAGGGGGATACCGCCAGCTGGGTTGAGGAGAGTTGCATCTCTGCTCCCTGGCTAGGCATTTTACTTCCCTCTGAAGACAGCTGTAGCAGTGGTCAAACATGGCCACTCTAAAGAGGAAGAGCTGACCGAGACAAAGATTGTGCAGGAGCAGTGAAGAAGAGGACAGCATGAAATCGGGCTAACCAGGTGAAACATTTAAACATAAGGTACCCCAGAATTAAAATCTTAAGAAATTTTTAAGAGAGATAATAAAAGCGGCAACCAGAGAAAGTGAAGAAAAAAAATTGACAGCTGAAAGTGGCTTTGAACTTTGAAAGGGGAAGCCAGGAGAATATATGTTTAAATTGGATAAATATATGATTTTGGCACTAAATAGGCATAATTAAAGCTGAACTTGAATGTGTCAAAACAAAAATTTAAAAAACCCAGTAATTGATATTTGGACTTATGGACTTTTGAATTTTAAAAGCCATAAATAGAGAAGGAAAAAAAAAGGGGGGGTGGATTTGGATATAACAGAGAGTGCCATCTAGTGGTAAAAGAAAATTTTTGAAATGCCTGGCTCTTTTAAAAGTTGAATTTGATACAAAGTAAGCAAAACTTTGGTACAACAAAATAGAGACCCTGGAAAGTGGAAATACTGAAAAATAAAACAAAAGAAAGAAACCTAGGGATTGTTTGGTGATTTTGGCATAAACTTAAACTTGTGGATACTGGACGATTTAATGAATTTGGAAAAAACTTAAAGAGGAATTAATAAAAGCTGATCGTTGGAAATAAATTCTAAAGACATTAGTTGAATCAAATTACTGGACAATTGTGGACTTAAAGAGTGTATGTATGTATGTATGTATGTATGTATGTATGTATGTATGCAGGTCTTGGCATGTCTGGGTCTTTTCCCGTGTAAGATTGAGAGTATCTTGGCAATGTTTCAACAAGATCCCACTCGCCATCTTGAGGCTGGTGCTTTCGGCTTTGTGATTGTGCAAGCAAAGCGTGTTTTGGGTCCGGTGTTGGTCCGGTCCGGTGTTGCTGGGACAAGATCCAGAATGTCACAGCAATAGAACTCAGAGCAGAACACACCAAAACCTGCATACCTGCACCTGTGAAAATTCACAAAAACCAACACCGGACCCAAAACAACATATGACACCACCACCAATCTTCCTCACCAGACTCAAACCCAAACCTACCCCATAGACGAAAGGCAACCACTGACCAGAAACCAGACCACAGCTGCATCACCAGCTGCCAAACCCCCAACATCCAAACCAAGCAAACTGACACATGCTATGAACACATAGCCAGACCTCAAACTCAGAGCCAAACCAAAACCCAGAACGTTACATCACAGCCACCCACTCAGGATATCACATCACGGAACTCAGGAGGTCACACCACAAAAGCTCAGGATGCTACAACACAGCCAATAACCCAGAAGATTACAGCACAAGACCCAGGAGGTCATAACAATAGAACTCAGAAGTTCATCACACAGCCCATTACCCAGGTCATTACAACACAGGAGATTACAGCACAAGACCCAGGATGTCACAACAATAGAACTCAGAAGGTCATCACACAGCCCATTACTCAGGTCGTTACAATACAGGAGGCTGATAGACATACAGCCAGCACCTCAGCCACATAGGTTCTTATGAAAAAGCCAACCAATTCTGCAAACATCAACTCCATCAACCAATCAAGAAATAACAACACAGCCAACCAGCCCTCTTACAACAGAGTCAGCATACCACACCTCCCCACCAGTATTTATAGAGAGATGGCAGCTCTGATCACGCTTTGTTCGCACAAGCATGAAGCCAAAAGCACCAGCCTGAAGATGGCAAGTGGGACCTCGTCAAAACATCACCAAGATACTTTCAATCTTACACGGGAAAAGACCCAAACATGCCAAGACCTGCATATCTGTACCAGTGAAAATCTACGAAAACATATAAAAGTGTTTAAGAACAAAAAGGAGTGCCAGAAGAGGAGGAGCTAATTAAAGACGAGGCCATCTTAAATGAACAATCGGAGCAATGAATATTAAAGCGAAGGGGGAAAAGAATGGGAATTAAAACTTGGAGATTTGAGGAGGCAATTAAAAAGGGGAATGTTTTGAAAACCAAACAAAGTAAAAGGAAACAGCAGAAAAGGGTATCACAGAAGGAAGTTTTAAAGAGGGAGGGTGATAAAAACTGGAGTAAGAAAAGGAGGGAAAAATGAAGGAAAAAAGAAGTAATAAGAAAAAGAACCAGGAAATAAAGAAATGTGGAAATCAAAAAAAAATAAAAAGAAATTGTTTATTCAAAAGACATAGAGATAATGGTTAAATAAGGATTAAGAAAGGGGATTCTGCAAGGTGATGAGGTGTAGTATAAATGTATTTGAAGTAATAAATTACCTAGAAAGTAGGAAAATATAGATTTTTAAAATGGAAAGATTGGAATTGATACTTTTTCGTTATTAGAATACTTGTTTTTTTAATCAAACTATAAATAGAGATAAATGGAATAAATGTGAAAAAAGAGAAACTGATGAGTTTATTAACTATGTTTAATGAATTTAAGTATATTGTTGAAATGAATTATGAGGATTGCTGTAAGGAGATTAATATCAGTTTTTATGATTAATTGAATAGATTAACTTTTCTTGATAGAAAATATGTAAAGTAATGATAAGATATGAAACTAAATGTGAAAGATGAATATGTAATCAAGGTCATGTTTGTATGGAAATGTGAAAACCTGGAATCATGTTCACTAAAAAAAGATGTTATTAAAATGTGGAAAAATATAATAAAACTTTTTCCAAAAAAAAGAAGAAGAAGTGTGCCTTCTCTGTTGCAGTACCTGCCCTCTGGAATGAGATGCCCCAAAAGATCTAAAAGCCCTCATCTTGCTGATGCTTTGAAGGAGCCTTAAGATCCAATTTTTTAGCAAGTGTGATTGAAGCCCCTTTTTACTTAGATTGTTTCCTTTTGTTTCCCCCTGGTCTGTTATCCTGCTATCACTATTATTCTTTTCTTTTTTGTTACTTATTTTATTTATCTTGTTTTTCATGTTTTAAATTATTTGTAAGCTGCCTACAGTCATTGTGTTGCACATTGCATATAAATATAGTAAATAACAGCAACAACTAACCAATGCCCATTAGGAGGACAGGAGCTCCACATCATCTTCCCCTACTTGTGTTGTTCATCAACTGTCTTTCATAAAACACCAGGCTGGATGAAAATTGTCACAGAATTTTTCACATGGTTGGCTTTCCGGAATCTGAAATAGGGTAGAATATGCAGAATATAACATTTATTTTCACCTTGCCTTCTCTGCTAGTCTCTCAGTATGGAATAAAACTCACCCTGTTTTAATTATATGAGAACTAAGCCAATATAGTAAAGCCAACAACAAGCAAATCACTTACACACTGCTGAGGTCGATAGGGAGAAACAGCAAGTTCAGAATGGAGAGCCAGTATGAACCATCCATTTTCGCTACTTATCCACTTGGGAAAATATTATTCCAAGATAAAGAATGGCCCCTTCTCTAAGCCAAAGTTGAATGAGCTCATAATATAAACAGTGAAATATGCCTGAGGGCCACTTGTTATAAAATTCTCAATATTTTAATACCAACTCATGAGTAGAAAATAGATCCAATTTGTATTCTAGCTGTAAATAGTGGAAATACTCACAGCCATTTTCTCTTCCAACCAAATGACTGGATGGAAACAGTGATGAGAAAAGTATGGCATCTCTGATATTGTGAGACTGAGAGACATGACAAAACCCAACAATTCAGTTTCTTCTATCTGTCAACATGTCAAATCTTCCCAGAAGAGTGGGGTTTTGTTGAGGTAATTCCCTGTTAGGAGAATGAGCGCATACAGGGAGACGTATTTGAGAGAAGTGTTTGAATAATACACACAGAGCACACAGATACACTGTACAGTAAATGTAGGTTTTTTACTTCCAGAAAGGTTTAAGCAAAGTCCAAAATAAGCAGTCCAAAGTCATTCACAAGTTAAATCAGTCAGTTTTCAATCCAGGGATAATCCAAAAATCAAAGTCCAGTGTCAAAAAACAGTTCAGTATGAGACTTACCTTAAATCCAGTAATATCAGTCAATTAGAAGAAATGGAGCAACGGCAATACTTTCCAACAGAAGGAAACAGAGATACACTCACACTCTCTTCTGAGACTCAGACTAAGACAAACCAGGTTTCTGGCTCCATCTTATGGCTATTTGAGAAACCACACCTAATTATAGTTTTGCATTTTCTTAAAGATACAGTTTTAAAATGTTTATCCTGGTTTATATATTTCTAACCCAAATAGCTGTTAGGTGACTCATATTCCTAACAGTTTTAACTTGAAATTCTAAGGCTACATACAGCTCCAAAAAGTCTTGAGTACAGGTACCTCAGAAACTGATACCAGTTTGCAAATACTAGATAGGAACTGTATTAATCATATTTAATTTTAATTAAAAATCAAATAGATTTTATAACCTTGTCCCACTCAGCACTGTTGAGGGTTTGCTGTTGGCAGGGCCTCCTGAAGAGATATTTAGTCCCCTGTTCACTTTGGCAATGAACTTACAGTCCATTCTCTATAGTTGTCTCCAGAACTGTAGATCTCTTCATGATATGGCACACATACAGGGCCAGTTGTACTCTAATAATACTCCAATAATACTCCAATAATAATAAGCCCATGTTTCAAGTACAGAAAGTTGACCAAATTGCTTCAAAGAACCAGTCTTGCTCCTGAGATTACAATATGGTTATTTATGTTGGTGTGCATGTGTAGAGTGACAGAAAGAAAGAGAAATAGCACCTGTTTATAGTGCTAGAAGAGCTTCCTGGTTCTAGAGATACTTCAATTAATAATAAATAATCCTGAGCATTGAAGAAGACAGAAAGAAAGAGGAGGGGGCCTTCTTGTATTTTGGTTACTTTTAGATGACAGAGTTCTGCCAGAATGCCATATGATCAATTTTTAAATTTTTAAATTGTCCTCACCATGTTCAACTCCCCTATTTATTTCCCTAGAAGCTAGCAGTTATATGAAATACAGATGGGGAGATGATATAAAATGACATTCTCACATATAAAACCTTTCACAAATAGAGGAATGACGCCAAGGAAAGTATGATCCATCCAATCAAAAGCAGCTGCTTTCCAGGACATGCAGAGACCATATCTGGGGCTCAGAGCAGGAGGGAGAGATTATATTGTTTAGCCTTGCTTTTCTTCCACTGTCTTAGGATGTGTACTAAATAAATGAATGGTGTACCCCTCCTATGATAAAACTCAATAATCCTTAGTTTGAAGAGCACAGAATTGTGCACAACCATCATTAGCTCTGTAAGTTATAGTTCAGCATCATCATGGGACCAAAAACTGCCTTACCCTTGCCTTACAACCTAGGTCAGTAATACTAATGTTGCCTATTATTAATGAGAGTTGAATCCCCCGCTGAAAAATCATGTGTTAACAAATAATTCTGTCCTAGATTTAATAGGTTTTTCTTTCTAGTGAATGGCATTGTTATAAGAGTGCAAACTTTGCCACTAACAATATCCATATATTTAAGATGCTTCTGATATTAAACAAGACAGAAAGAAGCAGCTTTTGAGAGCATTGCTTTAGCATCCCTAATTATCATTCTACATCACCCAGCTATCATTTCCATGATTTACAACACAATCTTACTCTATTCCTTTAAAGGATTTTTCTTTTCATAAATAAAGTGCAAGTTTAATTTTAAAGGTATTGTTTGCCTGTGATCTATATTTGTATTTTGATCTATTATTTATATTATATTAGCCCCATGCTAGAGGTTGATGATTGTGGTGTGTGTGTGTTGCTTCTTATGTGTGAAGAGGAAGGAAGAGGAAAGAAGAACCAAATTTGCATGCATGAAAAACATCTATTAGCATTAGAATGCTGCCATTATCCTTTCTTCAGATGACAGCACTGTCTAGAGTTATCAACTAAGATCAAATCCCCTTTCTGCTCTGCATTATGGAAATACAAGGCATTAAGCAATCCCAGATTTTAGACACTAACAGCAATTAATTAATTAATTAATTAATTAAAGATAGGCAGCCATCTCATAGGAAGAGTTAATTTTAATATTCCAGGTTTTCAAAGGCAGGAAATTGAGAAGAAAGCCATCATGACACTTCAAGTGTATTTGTGAGCTCCAAGTGCACATTTATTCTGTGAAGCAAGATAGACAGTAGGTTTTTTATGAAAACCGTCTACTGTATATGGGTACTGACTGACAACTTGGTTTGTCAGTCTTCTGATTTTGTACAATGCTGAAAAGAACATTATGGGTTCTTCCATCCTAGGTTGTCAACCAAATTAATTGTGAGGAAGTTACAAAACAAAGGCATTACACATGTTCAACTTTACCTTTGTCTGATACCTAGGATATAAAATTACTTTTTAGTGATGCTGATTGGCAATTAGGACAACTGTAGACTTAAGATACCCCTACCATATATGGTCTGCATTCTTCTAGGCAACCACTAGGTTACAGTAAACAGATATAGCAAACTGAAACATCAGTAGCCACTCAAAAGTTTTGTAGCCCAGAGATGGCAGCCTTACCATAAGCATCACATTGGGGAACATCAGGAATGAGCAATTGAAGTGGATAGACAACTGGATTCAATTGTGATTAGTAGTTCTCCTAGTATGACCGCTCAGGCAATGGAACCAAAGCTGTAAACTATTAGACAGCCTGAATTTGTATCACAGACAGCCTGAATTTGTATCACTAAGCTTCTAGCACTGAAAAGATCACAATTAACCATTAAAATGTAATATATAAAACAGCTGAACTACTGTTGCAGTCATTTGAGAAAGAATAATTTTCTGTTTGTTCTTTCTGCCAACTTCCTATGGTTAAAACATGTTTTAGTCCCAACTAAAATTAGTTAAAAGAGGCTGAGACTTCCTCCCATTTGTCATGTTAAGCCTGGACCTCTTGTGGAATGGAACTAAGATTGCCTTGCTCCTTTTTTAAAAATACAACATTTCTTTTTTCAACATAAACCTTTCCATCTCAGGAAACACCAAGAGAACCAAATCCTCCAGCCTCTTAATACCACTTTATTGTTTCTTCTGGAGCCAAATAGGTTCTCATTTCAAATTCTGTGGAGATGACAATTCTCGCATTCTGCATAGTTTCAAATGCAGCCCAGCAAAGGTTCTCCCTTCTCCCAGATAAATCAAGACATAAAATCCAGTGAAAATAATCTGGTTTTTTAAAAAATAAAGCAGAAATAATTTGTCTAGTATGCTACATCAATTTGAAGAAGCTGATTGCACACATATACACAGACACACATAAAAATTGAATACTTTAATACTTCTGAACATTGCTTACTGACCAGTTTTTTTTCCTCTGCTGTCAAAAATTCTGCATCGACCATTTATCATAGGCGTAGCAATGGTTTACAGTCTTTATTGAACTTGTCCTTACAACATCTCTATCAGGCAGGTCAACTTTTTTTTTTACAGCTGAAGCTAAAATGTAATGTCTTGTGAACTGTGAGAATATTACTATGGGGGGTCTTGAATCTAGGCACATAGGCTCTTAAATCCTAGAAACTGGTAAAAATAACAATGACCACTTTTAGCCAACATGGGAAATTTATTACAATTATTTAACATTCTCCAGAACAGAGTAACAGAGTTGGAAGGGACCTGGGAGATCTTCTAGTCCAACCCCCTGCTCAAGCAGGAGACCCAATACCATTTCAGACAAATATCTTCTTTAAAACTTCCAGTATTGGAGCACCCACAACTTTTAGAGGCAAGTTGTACCACTGATTAGTTGTTCTAACTCTCAGAAAGTTTATCCTTAGTTCTAGGCTGGTTGTCTCTTTGCTTTGCAAGGATAGCATTGGTTTACAAGGTTGACAAAGAATCATTTAAAAATATAATAAATGTTATTTAAACATGTTAGTGGAATGAAGTATTCTGGGGAAAATCCTGCTAAGGGGAAATTCTAAAGAGAGTTCTTCACCTTATATCACTTCTCACACATACCACAAAGAATAGACCCATATAGAGATGTCATCAGTGAAATGTTTAAAGTTGTATTAAAAGAGTAACCAAACAAAGCTACAACCAGGGTTACACAGATACAAGAATAATTTCACATATAGTAACTTTGCTGAACATATCACTCACCCAACTCAACAATTTCCTCAAAGGGTCAATGGTTTCTCAATCACAGAATAAATATCTAAACACAAACAGTGAGTATCTACCCAATTCACATCATCCTTTGGTCAAGATGCTAAGACAGAGTTGTCTTGCCAGAAATCTTGTGTTTACTGCCTTGGATTATCTTTGTTTCTTTGTCAGATCTTCAGACAGCTTCTTGTCAGCTCTATGGCCCAGCCAGTCCTGGTCTACTTCCCTAGGTATGGCATAATTAGGCATCCCTTGCTGTATTGGCCTCAGTCCTCTCTCCAAGTGATTTGTTGGATGATTCCCTTCATCATAGACCTTGTCTACCAAAGCATCTTCCTTGAATCTGGGCTGGAGGCAGCTACACCAACAGGTAACCCAGTAAGGCCTAGAGAAGGGAGAAAAACCTGGTATATTCTCTATTTATTTCTTACTCAAAAGTAATTTTTTACTTCTGTCATATAAAATATGGCAAGAAAAATCAGTAAATGTCATCAGAATCAAGTAATAGTATAAGATTTGCTAAGAAACTTGTAATTTTTACCAGTTTTCTAAATACCGGGAGGATTAGAGACTACACAAGACTTCTTGAGTAATATATTCCATAACCTGAAAGTCATACTGGAGTCAGTGTTCTTCCATATACCAGAAAGCTGAGTTTCTAGAGAGGCATCTTCTAAATAATCTCTTTTGCTATTAAATAATTGAGAAAGTTCATAGTAAGAATGGCAATTCCCCCCAATAAGCCTTAAACTATCCCGGGCTTTAGGACACATATAATCTAAAGTGTATTTATTTATTTATTTAAATAAATAACTTCTGTAAGCAGCTTTCCTTAGATTTAATAACATTTCATTTAATTTTGAAGTACAGTATGTGTGTGTGTGTGTGTATATATATGTATGTATATGTGTGTGTGTGTGTGTGTGTGTGTGTGTGTGTGTATATATATATATATAAATAAAATTCAGCTTTGTTTGGGTATTTTCCCACATCATTGTAGTTGTGCTTTTAAAGTTGTAGCAACGTTTCGGCAGAATCTCATCTGCCATTATCAGGCTTCTGCTAACCAGAAGCCTGATGATGGAAGATGAGATTCTGCCGAAACATTGCTACAACTTTAAAAGCACAACTACAATGACGTGGGAAAATACCCGAACAAAGCTGAATGCCATACATGTAAGTACCCGCAAAAACTTAGGAAGACATATTTATATACCAGAACTATCACCAAAACTTAACACTTCAGCAACAGAATAATCAGAGAAACCATAGAGATAGAAAAACGCCCACACAGCATGAATAAATGAGATGATACCTCCCACCTACCAGCCATTTGGAAACCTGCCCTCATGAACAAATGAGTACCTAACATGAAGAATGACACCAGACCCACACCCACAAGGGCCACACAAGATGCTACCACCACACTTCCATGTAGAAAGCAGACTCACACACACACAGATGATGAGACATGACCACGGACCAGAAGCTGTACCGCAGCTGCATCACTACCCGCTTCAAACCCCTCTGACCCATACATGAAGTGAACGGATGCCCACCATGAAGATGTGGCACAACCACGAACGCGAAGCCAAACAATAGTATCACAGCTCGCCAGCTCAAATCCCCCAGCAACTAAGACTAACCTGAGCACAACCAAGCCCCCACCTGAACAGAACACACCCCCAGTCAATCAGAACACAGCCAACCCCCCAACCAATCAGAACACAGCCAAATCCCCTACCAATGAAAACACACCCCCACCCAATCAGAACACAGCCAAGCCCCCACCCAATCAAGTCACACCCCCACTAGCATTTAAAAGGAAGAAGCAGCTGCAAGCTCACATTACTCCGAGAAGCACAAAGCCGAAGACACAAGCCTGATGATGATGAATGAGACTTCATCGAACGTCACCTAGATACTTCCAATTTTACGCGGAGAAAACCCAAATAACCAAAGATCCATATATATATATATATATATATATATATATATATATATATATATATATATATTCTGCGAACGTTGCTACAACTTTAAAAGCACAACTACAATGACGTGGGAAAATACCCGAGCAAAGCTGAATACATATATATATATATTTTCTTAAGTTTTCGGGTACTTACATGTATGATATTCAGCTTTGTTCAGGTATTTTCCCACGTCATTGTAGTTGTGCTTTTAAAGTTGTAGCAACGTTTCGGCAGACTCTCATCTGCCATCATCAGGCTTCTCTATTGCGTTCGTCAGACTCACAGACTCATATATATATTTGTAGATTTTCATGGGTGCAGGTATGAAGGTTTTGGCATGTTCGGGTCTTTTCCCATGTAAGATTGAAAGTATCTTGGTGACGTTTCGATGAGGTTCCACTCACCATCTTCAGGCTGGTGCTTTTGGCTTCATGCTTGTGCGAGCAAAGCGTGATCGGAGCTGCCATCTCCCCATGTATACTCGTGGGGAGGTTGGCTGTGTTGTCAGTTCTTGATTGGTTGATGGAGTTGATGTTTGCAGATTGGCTGGCTTTTTTGTAAGAACATGTGTGGCTGAGGTATTGGCTTGTGTCTATCTGCCTCCTGTGTTGTAACGACCTGGGTAATGGGTTGTGTGATGACCTTCTGAGTTCTATTGTTGTGACATCCTGGGTCTTGTGCTGTAATCTCCTGGGTCATTGGCTGTGTTGCAACATCCTGAGGTTTGGTGGTATAACCTCCTGTGTTCCGTGATGTGATATCCTGAGCAGATGGCTGTGATGTAACGTTCTGGGTTTTGGTTTGGCTCCGAGTTTGAGGTCTGGCTATGTGTTTATGGCATGTGTCAGTTTCCTTAGTTTGGGGGTCGGGAGGTGTGGCAGCTGGTGATGCAGCCATGGTTTGGTTTCTGGATGGTGGTTGCCTTTCGTTTATGGGTTTGGGTTTGAGTCTGATGAGGGAGAATGGTAGTTGTATCATGTGTTGTTTTGGATCCAGTGTTGGTTTTCGTTGCTGGGACAAGACCCAGTGTTGTGGAGCGGCAGAGATACGAGGCTGAGCCAGAGCGTTTGTTTTAAAGAGGCTTTATTCAGGTGAATAAAGGGTTGCCGCGTCTGCCAGGCTAACTCGGCAGATCAGCTGGCGGCAACAGTTGATGCCGTTTGACAGCTCTTTTTATAGCCGGCTGTCAAACGGCATCAGCCAATGGGAGCGGTCGGCGCTCCCGCTTGAACTGCGGACCTGGTTGGGAACTCCAGCCAGTTCTATAGACACAACACTCCTTTCCCCCAGCCAGGAGCATGCGTAGTCCCGCAAATAGGCCGGTCGTCTATGATGGCGGCAGGACTGCCGGAGTTCAGGAAAGTCTCTGGCTGGAGCGAAGTCCTCGGCCCCGGGGAGCGTCTCAGAGACTGCAGGAGAGCGGGTTTGGTCAGCGAGGCCCTTCGGTGATCAGGTAGGCCTCTCCGTTCAGTTCGTTTCTGGCGCGTCGTTCGGCCGGGGCGGTAGACCGGCTCGCTCGGTTGTAAGTCTAAGGTCCTTCATCGGTAGACCGGGCCCAGTAGGGAGTTCTCGATGTCTCTCTGGTAGATCGGGCCCGGCGGTGAGCTTTTGGCGTCGTCTGGGTAGATTGGGTCCGGCAGGGAGCTCTTGGCGCCAGCTGGGTAGATCGGGCCCTGCAGGGAGCTCTCGGCGTCAGTGGGGTAGATCGGGCCCTGCAGGGAGCTTTCGGCTGGGTAGATCGGTCCCGGCAGGGACCCTTCGGTGCTGGCTGGTTGGGCTGAGTAGACCGGCCCCTTGGCGGTTGTCGGGTAGGCTGGATCATTGGTGCTTGCTGGGTAGATCGGGTCGCTTGGCTGGTTGCGGGAGCCATCGATTGTGCCTCTCCACCTTCTCCTCAGCTGGTCCACGTGCCTGCACCACAAGCGTCCATCTTCTAGGAGGACTCTGTAGGATCTTGCCCCTGCAACTGACACAACCTGTCCAGGTACCCACAGCGGGTCCCCTGCATAATTCCTGGCGTGTACCAGGTCATGCAGGGCAAAGTCCCTGACCAAGCTGTCAGATCCCAGGGGGGTCTCTGGGCAGTAATGGGGATGTAGCCTGTCCAAGGTGGTCCTAAGATGCCTCCCCATTAATAGTTCAGCAGGAGATTTATTTGTAGTGGTGCATGGGGTTGTATGCTGGCTTAGAAGATAACGTGACAGTTTGGAGTGCCAGTTTTCCTGGCCAAACCTAGCAAGTGCCTCTTTTACTGACCTGACTGCCCTTTCAGCCATTCCATTGCTGGCTGGGTGAAAAGGGGCTGTGAGAATGTGTCTGATACCTAAGTTGGCAGCGAACATACTAAACTCACAAGATGTGAACTGGGGGCCATTGTCAGACACCAGTGTGTCAGGGAGGCCATGGGTAACAAACAAACAGGTTAGAGCCTTAACAATTGCTTGGATGTTTGTTGAAGGTAGTAGGGCCAAGTCTATCCATTTGGAATACGAGTCTACTAAAACCAAGAAGGTCCTTCCATGTACTGGTCCAGCCAGGTCGATGTGCAGGCAAGACCAAGGTCCCCCAGCACTCTCCCACCTGGTAGGAGTGGCTGCTGGTGGGGCAGGCCTGGTAGTTTGGCAAGGTTGGCACGAGCTTACCCAGCTGGAGATTTGGGCATCCATGCCTGGCCACCAAACGTAGCTGCAGGCCAGGGCCTTCATCCTCACGATGCCTGGGTGGCCTTCGTGAAGGACCTTTAGGATGGGTACACGGAGAGTGGCTGGGATGACCACCCTTGTCCCCCACAACAGACAACCCTGTAGGCTTGACAATTCTTGCTTGCGAATTTTGAAAGGAGTGAAATCAGAAGTGTATTGTGTTTCAGGCCACCCCCTTCCCACCCAGTCCAGAACCTGGGCAATTACCCTGTCTTTTTTTGAGTGCGTTACAATGTCTTCAGCTGTAACAGGCAATTTAAGTTCGTTTACTTCAAAAATGGCATGAATGGGTGCTGGGTCTTCGACTGGAACTGGCAGGGGGCAGCGACTAAGGGCATCTGCATGACTCAAGTTTTTTCCAGGGCGATGCACTAATTTAAATGAATATGCGGCCAGGAACAGAGTCCACCTGGTCATCCTAGGTGATAGTACCTGTGGGGTTTGCTTGTCCCCTGACAAAAGTCCCAGAAGTGGTTTATGGTCAGTTATGAGTTCAAAGTGGTGCCCAAATAGAAATTCATGAAACTTTTTTACTGCAGCTACTGCAGCCAAGGCCTCCTTATCAATTTGGCTGTAGTTTCTTTCTGCAGCAGAGAAAATCCTAGAGAAGAAGGCAATTGGTGCCTCAGAACCATTTGGGAGCCTGTGGCTCAGAACTGCCCCAATACCAAAAGGGGATGCATCAGCAGCCAGGACTAGGGGGAGTTGTTGATTAAACTGGATTAAAACTGCATCAGATGTTAGTAAAGATTTGATTGATTTGAAAGCGTGGTCTTCCCTGGGTCCCCAATGCCAGGGGGATTCTTTGTCTAACAGTCTGTGTAAGGGCTCTGCAATGGATGCCTTATGAGGAAGAAATGAAGCGTAAAAGTTCAGCAGCCCCAGAAAGACTTGGAGCTCCGTCTTGTTGGTTGGTGTGGGTGCCTCGTGGATAGCCCTGACTTTGGATTCAATTGGGTGAATGCCAGAGGCATCAATCCTGTACCCCAGAAAGTCCACTTGCTTAGTGGCGATGGTGCACTTCTCCCTTTTGAGTTTGAGGCCATGCTGCCTGAACCTGTCTAGGACTGCCCTAACCCTTTGTATGAGCTGAGGTTTGTTAACTGCTGAAACTAAAATGTCATCGAAGTAAGGGATTACCCCTGGAAGTCCTTGGAGAATCCTTTCCATGAGAGACTGGAAAATACCTGGGGCTACACTCACGCCAAATTGGAGGCGCTTGCATTTGAATGCTCCCCTATGAGTGACTATGGTTTGCAGCTCAGCTGTCTGATCATCAACAGGGAACTGTTGGTATGCCTGGGACATATCTAATTTGGCAAAGATGGTGCCAGGTTCGAAAGTGTGTAATAGGTGTTGGATCACAGGTACAGGGTATGCGCTGACCTGCAGAAAACGATTGAGGGTGGTCTTGTAATCAGCGCAGATTCTCACGCTGCCATCTTTTTTGAGTGGGGTGACTATGGGGGTCTCCCATTTGGCAAAATCAGTTGGCTCCAATACCCCTTGCTTTAGTAATTTATCTAATTCTAAATCTAATTTTGGACGGATGGCAAAGGGTACTCTGCGCGGCTTGAGACGAAGGGGAATTGCCTGGGGGTCCACAGTGAAGGAGATGGGGGTGCCAGAATAGCAACCCAATTCATTGCTAAAGACATCAGAATAGTCTGTGAATAGGGTGTCTACTTCAGAGGTTGAGACAGCATGGATTCCAGTTATACTAAGGCCAAGGGAAGGGAACCAATCTAGTCCCAGCAGACTAGGGAGGGCACCATTAACAACAACCAAAGGCAGATGGCCTTTAAAACCTTGGAACTGAACTAAAACTGAACTGTCCCGAGGACAGGGATGTTCTTGCCCTGGTAGTCCCATAGGGTCAGGTGGCATTTCTGGAGCTTCTTTTTTGAAATTCTGGGGTGAATCTTCTTCAGGGTCTCCCAGGAGATGATTGAAAGCACAGATCCCGTGTCCACCTCCATTCTGTAAGGCTTACCTTCTAAGAAAACAAAAATACTTATTTTGTTAGAGGTTTTAGAAGTGTGGTCTGCGTGGTAGCAAGTATAGCAGTCTTCCACTTGCCTTTGGAAATTAGCAGTAGGTTGAGGTCTCTGAGGGAAGGTTCTCCCTGCTTGGCAGATTCTAGCTAGGTGGCCTTTCTTCTGACAGTTTAGACAAATGGCATTCCTGAACCTGCAAGATGCTCTAAGGTGGGAGCCCCCACAGCTCAGACAAATGGGTGGTTGCTTGGGGGTGAAGTTGTTCCTTTGCCCTGTTCCTTCTTGTGGGGGCTTTTGCTGCCTAAGGTGGTTTATGTCTGTTGTGCCTATGGGGTCTTCTTCAAGGGAAACTTCCTCGGAGTGAATAGTGGAGCTGCCTGGCCTGATAGGAGTTCCTTGAATCTCAGCTGCTGATTGAGCATAGAGTTCAGCAGCTTGGGCTTCTTCTATAGCTAAGGCTAGGGTTAAGTCTTTTTTGGCTAGCAAGCGTCTTTGAAGCCTAAGGTCCCTGACCCCACAGACAATCTGATCCAAGAGCATGTCTTCTAGGTAGTCTCTGAACCCACACTGTAAGGCAGCTGACCTCAGGGCTGCCATGTACTCACTAATTGACTCCCCCTCAGCCTGCCTTCTGGTTCTGAAGGCATGCCTCCTAGCTATCTGGGAGGGTTTAGGTGAGTAGTGATTGGAAAGAATCTCTTGGAGCTCTTCCCAAGGGATGGTTCTTACAGAGCGAGGGGCAACTAGTGCTGTAGCGGTGTCAAAAACCGCAGCCCCACAGTAACTGAGGAAGAAAGATTTTTTCCTATGCTCAGCAGCGTCTGTGAGGTCGATAGCATCCAGGAAGTAGATAAACCAGTTTTTGTATGACTCCCACGTTTCTTCGGCTGGCTTGAAGGGTGGGAATGTCAGGTTGGTGTTCATCTTGAGGTGGCAGTGCCTGTCACCTCAGCTGCTGCGGCTTTCGAAAATCGCGCTCTTAGAAGAGCATTATGCGGCTGCGCCTGTCAGGCGGCGTCTGTCTCCTCGGCTGAGGAGGCTTTAAATTTCGCGCTCTTGGTGAGCGTGGGCGGCTGTGGCTTCAGCGCTCGGTGGCTTCGCTCTTTTTTAGTGACCAGCTCAATGATCGGACGTCTGGTAGCCTCTTATTGTATCCCACCCTCGTCGCCAGTGTTGTGGAGTGGCGGAGATACGAGGCTGAGCCAGAGTGTTCATTTTAAAGAGGCTTTATTCGGGTGAATAAAGGGTTGCCGCATCTGCCAGGCTAACTCGGCAGATCAGCTGGCGGCAACAGCTGATGCCGTTTGACAGCTCCTTTTATAGCCGGCTGTCAAACGGCATCAGCCAATGGGAGCGGTCGGCGCTCCCGCTTGAACTGCGGACCTGGTTGGGAACTCCAGCCAGTTCTATAGACACAACACCCAGGATTTCACAACAATAGAACTCAGAGCTGAACATGCCAATACCTGTGTGCCTGCACCCATGAAAATCTATGAAAATGAATATATGTGTGTGAGTGTGTGTGTGTTTGTCTGTATGCAAAACAGACAGAAGATATTAGAAACACCAATCAAGCAGAACACAGCAAACTCCAACACTAATAAACACAGACCAAGACTCCCAACCAATCAGGAAGAAGAAAAAACCATTCTAAGAAAGCACAAGGCTTGCACCAAATTTAAAATAGAAACGGCTGCGAAAGCCTGACACACACGATGAAGATGAACCCAATACACAAGCCTGATGATGGCAGATGAGATTCTGCCATAATGTCGCTACAACTCTAAAAGCACAACTATAATGACATGGGAAAATACCCGAACATAGCTGAATACCATACATACATACATACATACATACATACATACATGCATACATACATACATACATACATACATAATTATTCATATGTTACATGCACAGGGGGCATTTTTTGTCAGTCAGTCTGGAATCTTCTATCAATTTCACTTCAATTCTCCACATAGGGTTGTTGTTCTGGAGAAATAGGAGGCAGGAGATAGTTCACCATCTTGAACTAACCAAATTAAAAAAGCCAGAATAAAAATCTAAGGTAGTTTTTTTTTTCAAAGAAAACTGTTTATTTTTATAGTCATTTTCTTCATATTACATATTGGAATAAGTGGAAGATTCTTTTAACTCAAATAACACAGATGAGTTTATGATCCAGGTGGGATCAGCTCTTGTCTTTAACAAAACCCTATATAATCACCCAAACGCTATTTTAGTTTTGATCTCACACCTGTCTGATGGAATTGTCAACTTTCTAGACTGGAACTGTTCAACTCCTTTCTATATCTGATTAAAACTCATCAGCATATTCAATTACCTTAACTGGGTTTTTAGTTTACATTTGTTGTGCACCCTATTCACTGTGAAAGAAATGTGGACTTTACACACCAAACACATTTTATATTATGCTGATCTTCACCATATTTTTAGTTCTGTAGTCTTCATTAACTGGAAAGTTTCAGCTGACAACAATATGAACTGTAAAACTGATTATCATAACCTTGAAATATATACAGCATGTGAGAAGAGCTCTTATCATCTTTCTTGAAGTTTAATCAAGTCTAACATTGGCCCTGCTAACCTTCATGCTATTAAAATACATATAAACTAAAAAAGAAAAAAGAAAGAACAGAGTCATTTAAATGCCAGGAATTGGTTCTTTTTTCCTTTATATCCCAGAAATAATACAGATACACAGATCATCGTTTAAGTGAATTACAGCACTCAGTTGCAAGCAAAAATAGAAACCTGCTACTACAATAGGCAGAACTCAGGACTAATTTTGTAAAAGTGTTTCTTTCAAAAGAAAGCAAAACTGCTTAGGGAAAATTATGCAGGAACTTTATTGTATTCCTTTCCACACACTGATGGTTTATGGCTATCTATTTTAGCAAAAGGGAAAATATCCACTTATTTTTTTCCCCAAACATTTTAGTAATTTGAAAATAACTGAGGATTGTTACATTCTATTTTTATAATAGTCCTTTGCTTAGCATTAAACCATGTATCTCCTTAATTTGTACTGTAACTTCAGTTTCCGCCTCCCTTAGATTCAAAACTAGCCGTAACCCTAACCTTAATCCTTAGTAGCTGTCCATCGTAGTGGGATTTTTCCATGTATTTTACCAGGAAACATATATAAGGCATGAAATGCCTCTTAGGCATATCTATTTTCTACCACAAATTCTTGGAGACATAACCCTAACCCTAAGTGTATTTTGATCCTAGTGGTATATATTCTACCAAGAAACACAGATAAGGCAGTCTCAAAACATGAGAGGCTCTACTGATACTCTACAAATCAATTGGCAAGATCTATTTTACTGGACAAATTCATGGAGTTCTAACCTTAGTCCTAACTCTAATCACAATCTTAACCCCAATGGCAATTGGAATTCAGTATAAATCCATGTTAACAATGAAATCAAATAACATGGAGATTCAAATTTTAATTTACTTTTTCAAATGTGGTTAAAAACTCTTGAACAACTGCTACAGACCATCTTGCTTCCCAGTAAAGTGACATGTCTTTAGTCTTTCATTACAATAATCATCTTTTGAAATTAATAAGAAAAATCTTCAGTGCAGGGAATTTCAGTATCTTGTCCTGCACTAGTACTTGTCCTAATGAAATAAGTTGGCCAATTATGAATGTTAGTAAAATCCTGTTTGCTCTGACAAAATGGTGACATTCCCATTTCTATAAAATTTGAGATTTGCCATTGATTATCAGGTATTATTATCAGAATGTAGGATTCATCAATCGCTTAAGAAGTTTATATTACTAGGAAATGTGGAAGGAAATTGAAAATTAGGACACCTATAGCAAGGTGTATGGATTCAATTACAGCAGTGATAGGTGCACCATTGGAAAACCTCAAGGACCAGGTTGGAAGCAAGTCATCCTAGATAAGGTCTATCTATGTGGTTGCTAAGGGTGAACACTATGTAGTTGCTAAGGGTGGTGCATAATCAATCCAACTACTCATCAAACCACAAGATTACTTTGAAGAATAGTTTGGCATTCTCTCGTAATTATTACATTCAAAGAGTGAAACTTCTTCAGTTTAAATTCCTCTCCACTGTTATTTACTGAGATTCACTCTACAGAATGAATGAAAGAGACCTAAAACAAGATAGATCGATGACATCAGCAAGTATTGCAAGCCCAATTGGCAAAAAAAAGTTCAGAACCATATAGGTTGGAAACATGCAGAAGAGGCCATCAACCTGCAGTGGATAGACAATGGCAATGATGACGATGATGATGATGATTCCTCCTCTACAGAATGTAGGAAAATTTTAACAGATCAGACTTTAGATGCCTCTAGAAAGGTGTTTATATTCTGACTGGGAGCACTTTTTCAGAGCCTAGTATTTCCTATCCCATTTTATCTGGATATAGCAAAAGCAATAGCACTTAGATTTATATACCTCTTTATAGTACTTTACAGCCCTCTCTAAGTGGTTTACAGAATCAGCATATTGCCCCCAACAATCTGGGTCCTTGTTTTACTGACTTTGGAAGGATAGAAGGCCTTAGCCAGCCAGGATCAAACTTCTGGCAGTGGGAATGCAGAATTATCCTGTAATACTGCATTCTAACCACTGCACCATCACAGCTCCTTGGCCAGTGTTTCAGAATCTGAAGTCTTATAAAAATCTGTTCTATCATTCAGCTGCAAATACTTGGTCAAATCAAGTGTCCACACATCCAGACTTGCTGACAGCCAGGGTGTTTTCAGGTTTCATATAGTAAGTATTTCATTTCATCTGCTGCCTGATCTTCTATTTACATAGACATATCAGAGACATTGTAGCATCTAAAATGTTCTTCATTCAAAGCACATTTCTTTTGTCTCCAAACTGCCATTAAATGGCAAAGAAAACTAATAATCCCACTCTAAAGTTAAACCTATCAACTTATTCTGAGCTGTTGTCATCTCTGCACCATTTGTGGAGCTGGATAGCTGGATGCCTTCTTTCCATCTACATGTTCATTAGTGTATTTTAATATCCACTCATTTTATCCACATTGTGGACTATGGATTCTCAACCTCACATTTCAGTTATTTGTTTGAAACTTGTCTGAATCTCCATATTAACTGGAATGAGAAATCAGGGAAGCAAGGAGAATAACAGCAGATGGATGAAATTTGCTGTTCAGAAAAAGTAATTTAGTAGCAAAGGTGAGATAAGAGACACTCCAAAGAACATCCATCTGCTATTATTTCCTCTGCTTTGTGGATGTCTAATTTATTCTCTTCTGAGCCTTTCTTACTCTTATTTCCCTTGACTGTCCCAAGGCCCACAGGAAGTGAAATTGGTAAGATGCAAGTAAGTACAAAGTCCTGTAATCTGTAGGATTTCAGCTCACTGAAAAGGAAAAAAATGTTTTGACAAGAACAGCATAAGCCCTGCCATAATTTGCTATGGCACCATTGTTCACCCCAAGTGATGCTGTCAAGGTCCTATTTCAAGTATCTGGAAATTGTGGGATCTAGACAGAGAATAACAGACTTTGGCTTAACTCTAAGAAGTCCATGTAGCTGATCAGGAAAGCCTTTATGCAACTCCATTCTGTGTGTCAACTGCAACAGTCCCTACTTATGCTGTTCTGAAGGTGAAACTCAAATACCTTTGGCCACCAGATGAGAAGAGGGGACCCATTGGTAAAGACCCTGAGGTGGAGAAAGATTGAAGGCAAAAAGAGAAGGGGTGGCATGCTATGGTCCATTGGGTTGCGAAGAGTCGGACATGACTTAGTGACTGAACAATACTTATGCACTCTTCACTCATCTACCCTTGAAAACTATGCGGAATCTGAAATTGTCCATAATGTGGCAGCCCAGTTCATTATATCATGGTTCACACCTGTAGTACCATTGCTCTACGAGCTGCAGTAATTCTCAATAGGCTTCTGAGTGCAATACAGTTGCTGATTATCATGTACAAAATTGTAGAAGGCTGGGTTATTTGGAAGACTGCCTGTCTCCATTTCTGCCCATGCCACATGAGTCCACAGGTTGGACATGCTCTATATCACCTTTTTAAAGCAACGTCATCTTTTGAAACCTAGAAGGTCTACCTTCACTTTTGCTGAACTGGCTCTTTGGAATGATCTTCCTCTCCCTAGGAGATTTGGATGGTCCTGTCTTTTGGTTTTTCAGAAGCCTTTAACAACTTATTTTGCTGTAGACTTGGGCCTTTATGGTAGCAAACCTATATTCTGGGGAGATATAATATGTTTCGTTGACCCTGGCTATATGCTGTCTAATGTGTTAGTGGCAGATTTTAAAAAAACTGTGTATGATTTTTTTTTTTCATGTGCACTTATTTGGTTTAATTTGCTTATTTTTTTCTTCTTGTATCCTGGCCAGTATAGTGTTAGACAAGTTAGGCAACCATATAAATCAGATGAAATAAATATTTAATAATTCTCATTTATGGCCTCATAAGCTTATGGGCCCAAATGTTGAGCCGTTGGTACAACTACTATCCCCAGATTTTCCACTGTATTATTATCTCATCATACCCTTATTATTCAATTGTGTCTCTTATGTCTCTGTTTCTTTTATATCTATTTAAAAGTATAATCATACTACATTGTTCTTGTTAGGATTCAAAATAAATGCCCTTTCTTCTCCTAAGACCATTTTACCATTTTGAAATAGATTATATGGAAGAAAACATTGTGAATGTCATACCTTCTTTTGAGAAATGAATACTAAACTGTAGTATCAATGCAAAGTATTGAATTAGTTTTCTTTGTTAACAGGAGAAAGGGATATGAGTTAGGTAACAAAAACATGGCCTAAATGTCTATTGTTGAGATGGTAAACAGAGATTTAATAAATATTACAATTGCATACAGGAACGTGGTATAATCATGGAATAAAAAAGCTTTATTCAAAATACTTGTGAACAACTTAAAAAGAATGAAGGAAGGATGAAGCGCTGAGTGGGTGTGTGTTAAAAAAGAAAGCTAAATTAACTGATACAACAAGAAACATTATGGATTTTGATTTGAACTTCAACATCAGAAAGATGTTTGTTAAACAACAAGGGAATTATTTCTTTAGTATCAAGTCTTTGTTAGATTGTTCCAGTAGTTCACTTTCTAGAATATGAACCAACAGTATCTTTATTTTCAGAAGTCTCTTGATTTACCATGTTAATATTAAGTTGTGGGCAGAATCAAATGCACCCAAAGGAAAGGTGATAAAATATAGTTATTATTTCTTTGTTAAAAAAAATCCCATTATCTAACTTGGTATCAAAGCACTTGTTATTTTAATAGGACAGAATTGTCTCTTTAGACAAAATGTAGAGATGAGAGTCATTGCAACTGAAATCAAGAGAGTACCATCTATAGTTGAAAATATCAAATTCTTTAAGAGTATTGGAAGAAAGGATCTTCAGGAGGGAAACAGCACAAGAGACAACACCCCAAAAAGTCCATATGGAATATTGTCAATTAGAAAAGAAAATGGGGGGAGTAACCCATGCCAGAGATGGCCAGTTAAAAGAAAGACATGGTCACAGAAGTTAAGGTACCATTTGAAGTACCCTTACTCAAAACAAAACAAAAATCACTAAGATACAGGGCAGAAGGAATAAAGGGGAAAACAGAAATATTGCTTATATACTGCGCCATCCCAATGTTGTTAGAGATTGTTGAATGTTAAGCATTGCAAAGGCCATTACTACACACTGACGAATTTCTTAAACATTATTTATTTATTTAATATGTAAAATACAAAGAAAAATTGAAATAAGAAATTAGAGGAAGGGGAAAGAAAAAGGAAAAAGAAATGTGAGGTACAAGGGAAGAAAAAAAGGCTGTTGACTTCTGGTACTTTTAAGCACACCACAAAACAACTTTTTTCTTTTACACATTAGTATATAACTATCCATTTCCATGACGACAAATCTATCTAATCAACAAACCAACATCAGCATTTCATTTTTTTTCCACCACAAGCACATATCCAAACAAAAAACATACTCAAATAGATTCTCCACTTTGAATAAAATGGTCAATTTACCATTTCTGCTTTATCCTCCTTGCAATGAGCTACAGTGGTGCAGGCTACTTCTGCTGGCTGCCTGCAATTTGACAGTTCAAATCTCATCAGGCTCAAGGTTGACTCAGCCTTCCATCTTTCCCAGGTAGGTAAAATGAGGACCCAGATTGTTGGGGGCGATATGCTGATTCTGTAAACCACTTAGAGAGGGCTGTAAAGCACTATAAAGTGCTATATAAGTCTAAGTGCTATTGCTATGGAAATTGTATGTATTTCTATTTGCACCTAATAATCTTTGTGGACTATCACCATTTTTATTAACGAGATTCACTGTATTCTTTCAGATTATTTGATCTTACAGGGGAAAATTTTTTTTTTTTTTCACAATTTTTAAAATGTTAAATTTTTCTTTAAATACATTTCTAAAATCAAAACTTTTGTTATGTTGACTACATCCATTCTGGGAATGGAAAAGCTGATGTTCTCTGTGCTACCATATAACTGACAGAATACAGAACTGTCTTCAGACTACAAATTAATTTCTGTGCAAAGAAGAAAAAAATCACAAAGGAGGGAGGGAGGAAGGAAGGACACAAATCCATTTTAGAACACATTTAGAGAAACAAAATAAGTTCTGCACAACCCTGCTTATTTTATTTCAAATGAACATAAGACTAAGGGTAAAAAGTATTTCTAATGTAGCAAATTAAATCTTGACAGTATGTTTCCTAATGTTTGTAACATGGATTACAAAATAATCAAGTCATTAAAAAATATAGGCAAAGGGAGACATTAAAGAAAAGAGGGGGAGAGGGAAAGAGAGAAATATTAAGTGTTGATTTGTTCTTCTTTCAAATGATTTTAGTTATTTCCTTGAGGCTTAGATCTAAACTCTCATGCGTATAATTGTAATTGGAGACTCTGCATTGTGCTAATGACCTGTTTGATGAGAAGAATAATTAATAATAAAAGCATCTGTCTCTTTCCAGGGTTATCCATATAGTACGTGGAAAGCCAGTTGCTTGTCATTTCTATTTAGAGTATTAAAGGAATACAAGTACACCACTTTAGCTAAGCCAATTGTAACAACAAAGACAACAAAGGTGATGGCATTATCAACTTAACTGTTTAATGAGCTCATATAACTTAGCCAACAACTTTGAAACATAGGCCACTTTGGTGACAATTTATAGGCCTCTATTTCATCAAAGCATTCTGAAGTTTGACTGCCTTTGCTCCTATCAATCTCAGAACCTAGAAAATTGGTACAGAACAGCAAGAAGAGCCAATTTGGTGTAGTGATTAAGGGACCAGGCAAAAAAACCTGGAAAACGCTGAGTGCTAGTCCTTCCTAGGCATGAACTCTGCTGGGTGACACTGGGGCAGTTTCTCTCAGCCCCAAAACACCTTTCCAAAGAAACTGCAGAGACTTGACTTGAAGGTACTCAAGAACGAGAAAAGCAAGACCCAGTCCCTCTAGCCAACTAATGGGAGAGCATACTGCACTTTGAGTAATGTCAGATCCTGGACTGAACATGGCTTGTTGCTGCACTGAGCAGAAAGAACAAAAAAAATGTATTGCTACTAACACATTCTGACATGTGTCTACACTTGGTCTTTTTCCTCCAACAATCAAATTGGTAGAATGAAGTCCCCCCTCTTCGTGGGGACATCATTTCTCTGGTGCATATTTTTTCATCGAAAATTTAACTATAGATGTTTTCCCAACAGCTACAATTGGGGTTATAAAAAAAAGGATCAGGGCATGTTGTTTCTACAAGTAGCAAAAAAATTAAGAGAGGGGCATGTTTACAGGGAGTATTATACTGATTAACATCTTGCTGGAAACTGAAGAAAAGGTTTGCAATTAAATTATATTTATACAATTGGAAAAATCAAGACTTTTACAAGGAGTACGAAATTGGTTAACACTGGAAGGATTAATCAAGAGAGGTAAATTTTGGTTGGTTGGATTAATCAGGAGAGGGAAGGATGATTGCCAAGACTGTCTGAAATTTATCAGGAATTCTTAGACCAAGCAATAGGAGGGAAAATGAGGCAAGAGCTCCCCAACAAGGGGAAATGAATTACTTCCAGACCCCCACAAAGCTTGGAGATGAAAGGATTGTGATGTCTCTTGTGACACAAGTAAAGTGAAAGTAAATCATCTCAACTACCCAACACCTGAATACAGAACTCTAGACCAGGGGTGTCCAACCTTGGCAACTTTAAGACTTGTGGACTTCAACTCCCAGAGTTCCTCAGCCAGCTGCTGGCTGAGGAACTCTGGGAGTTGAAGTCCACAAGTCTTAAAGTTGCCAAGGTTGGACACCCCTGCTCTAGACCTTAGTTCAAAGTGATGCAGTGCTCTTTGTATCCATAGAGGAAGAGATGGGATTTATAAATGTCTCAAAATTCAGATGATCCAATAAAAAAAGTTTTGGTTAGTGAATATATGCTGGGATGAAATGAAGTTGTTCTTTTTAATTCTAAGTTTCCTAGTGATATGCCACTGTTTACAGGAAGAACTAGTACAGTAGCTGGAGCCCTTGTGGTTAAGCTGTCCACCTATTCAGTGTACCAAAGAACTTTTCTTATTTGGTATTCCACTCCAAGCTGAAAAGAAACACCACTTGTTCTTTTCTTAGCCTTGGAAAATATAGAGTGTAAGCTCCAAAAAGAGTTTTCATTTAACTTATGTTCTATGTATAAATTATTTGATATGTTATTGTCACCCAACTCAGCCTTTTCTTTTCCTGCTGCTTTTAGAAATAGACATTACAGGATACCATTCATAATATGTTGCTTCTGAGAGGTACTATTAACAGACTTGTCTAATATTAACTTACAACTGGCTTAACATGAAGAATAATTATGAATTATAAATACGGGTAAAGGTTTCCCCTGTCCAGTTGTGTCCAACTCTAGGGAATAGTGTTCTTAGTTGAGGGAGCCAGCGTTATCCAAAAATACTTTCTGTAGTCATGTGGCCAGCATGACTATACACTAAGGTATATGGAATGCTGTTTCCTTCCCACCAAAGTGATACCTATTTATCTGCTCATGTTTGCATGCTTTCGAACTGCTAGGTAGGCAGGAGCTGGGGCAAGTAATGGGAGCTCACCCCTGCACGTGGCTCTTGAGTTTCAAACTGGGACTGTCGGCGTTCCAGCTCACAAGCTCAGACTCTTCAACCGCTGATCCATCGGATCTCTTGCATTATAAATAGAGCATGGTAAGAAAGGAAGCGCAAAAATATATCGCTTAAGTAAGTTTACCCTATTGCACAGTTGGTAAGTGCTTAAACAAGATTGAATAAAAATGGAAGGAGTAATCTGAAATTCTGCACAGTTGAGATGGCAACCTCTAAGTTATCTTAGAAGTATTCCTTCCTCCAATAACATCTAGTATAAATGGTTAGATCACCATTCCAGTTATTATCCAATTGTAAGGCTATAGGAATTAATGGAATATTTACAGAAATATGACAAGAAGCAGATGAAGAGGAACATGAGATTTTTTTTTCCACTAATGGATGCCGGAAAAAGTGAGTAAATCAAAGGCTTTGATCATGCCAAACATATCAAGCTGTGAAATATCTTAGGAAAATGGGAATCCCAGAACATTTCATTATCTTCATGCAAAACCACAGTCTTTGGAAAAAAAAACATTGAGAAACCACAGTCTAGACACAACACGGTAAAAGCAGAGTGGATGCAACAAAGAAGTGAAACAAAGCTGTGTAGTTTTCATATATGCTGAATGAACAGACACATAAATACATGCATACAGAAGGTGAGCATGGTTTTTAAAAATGGAGAGATGATAGTATTCCTTCCATTGCCACAAAAAAAGGTGAATCAAAGGATTTCTCCAATTACTGAACAATTGATTTCATCTGTAATGCTTAAGATCATACAGCAATGTCTGGTGCCAACCATAGAAAGGGCATTACCAGGTGTTCAATCTGGCTTCAGAAGAGGTTGTGCATGTGTGACTATATTGCAACTCTATGCTAGACAATGGAAAAATCTCAAGAACATCAAAAGAACATCTACTATACATCTGCTTTATTAAGCAAAAGAAAACCTTCAATTGGGTTGATTATAACAAGATGTGGAGAGTCCTATAAGACTTGGGTATGCTAACACATCTGGTCAAGTTGGTGCCCTCACTGTACAAAAATCAGGAAGTCACAGTGTGAACACCATATGGAGACACTGATCAGTTCAAAACAGAGAAAGGAGTAAGGCAAGGTTGCATTATTTTACCTTTCTTATTTAACCTGTAAGGCAAAGTGATAATGAGGAAACTGGAACTTGAAGAATCAAAAATCAAAGTAATAATTGGAGGAAGAAATATAAACAATCTTTGATATTCTGATAACATAACTCTCTTCTCAGAAACCAAAGAAGACTTGAAACATCTGATCAAAAGAATTGAAGAAGAAAGCTAGAAATTTGGCCTCTTCCTGAACATCAAAAAGACTAAGTTCATGACAACTGCGGATTGGAAATGTCAAAATAACAGTGAACAACGATTTTGATGAAGAGATCAAATACATGCAAGAATTCACTTTCATAGGATTGCAGATTGATCAAAGCAGTGGGTGCAGTCCAGAAATAGTGTCAAATAGCATTGGGTTGGACAGCAATGATGAGCATGAATCAAGTATGGAAAAGCAAGGATATCAGTCTGGCAACTAAATGAAGATTAGTCCATGCTATCATGTTTCCCCTAGCTACCTATGGTTGTGAAATTGGACCATGAAAAAAACTAGAAACAAGGAAAATCAACTTGTTTGAGTTATAATGGTTAGAGAAGGCTTCTGAACATTCCATGGACAGCAAAGGTGACAAACAAGTAGATACTGGAACATATAAAATCAGACATATTGATGAAAAACAAACTCACAACATTTCACCTTACTTATTTTACTCATGTCATGCGATCAGACTCACTGGAAAAGACAGTTATACTTCAAATGAACAACAGTAAAGGAAAACAAAAGTGCCAAAAAAACCTAGGTGCACAGACACTTTCAAAGCCAACAGCAGGCAGAGCATAAAACAACTGAAAGAGAGCTGATAGAATTCCTGAGAATTGAATAGGATTAAATGGATAATATCATCATTATCGTCATCATCAACAGTAAAACAGTAAAGCAATCAAGAAATATAGTATGCAGCAGTGAAGAAAGGAGCCTCTGTGGCACAGTGGTTAGAGTGCAGTATTGCAAGCTACTTCTGCAGCCAGCTGCCTACAATTTGGCAGTTCAAATCCCACCAGGCTCAAGGTTGACTCAGCCTTCCATCCTTCCAAGGTGGGTAAAATGAGGACCCAAATTGTTGGGGGCAATATGCTGACTCTGTAAACCACTTAGAGAGGGCTGTAAAGCACTATAAAGCGGTATATAAGTCTAAGTGTTATTGCTATTGCTAGATGAAAAGATATTCAGCTATGCCAATGTTTCTGTATTTACATATATGAGAATGGTGCAGACAATGATTTTCCCTGTGACACTTTATGGAAGTGAAAGTTGAACTTTGAAGAAGTAAGATAGAAAGTGTATTGATGTTTGAACTTGGGCATTGAAGAAGACTTCTGAGAATACTATGAAAACAAACAATCCAAAGCTGGCATTTGAGGTACAAACCAGAGGTGGTATTCAGCAGGTTCTGGAGAGCCGGTAGTGGAAATTTTGAGTAGTTCAGAGAACCGATGGTAACCTTCCCCCAGGAGTAGGGAGGGAATGGAGATTTTACAGTATCCTTCCCCTGTCATGCCCACCAAGCCATGTCATGCCCACCAAGCCACGCCCACAGAACCGGTAGTAAAAAAAATTGAATCCCACCATTGGTACAAATGACCAAATTATCATGCCTCAGACACATTATGCAAAGAACTTGCTCCCTGAAGAAGGCTATAATGTGAGAGAAATGGAAGAAAAGACAAAATGGCCAGGGACAAAGTGAACGAATTCCTATGTACAGGTAATCCTCAACTTACAACCATTCATTTACTGATCATTCAAAGTTACCAAGGCACTGACGGAAGTAACTTAGGACCATTTTTTACACATGACAATTGCAGCATCCCATGGTCATGCGATCAAAATTCAGAGGCTTGGCACCTGGCATATATTTATGATAGTTGCAGTGTCCCAGGGTCATGCAATCGCCTTTTGTGATCTTTTGAAAAATAATCTCAATGGGGAAGCCAGATTCACTTAACAACTGTGTTACTAACTTAACAACTGCAGTGATTTACTTAACAACTATAGAAAGAAAGGTTGTAAAAAGGGGGCAAACTCACTTAGCAACTGTTTTACTTAGCAATAGAAATTTTGGATTCAGTTGTGGTTGTAAGAACTACCTATAGTTGCAATAAATGCACCATTGAAAGACCTGAAGGACCGAAATCTATGGCACATAATAAATATTGAAGAGTATTCAAACAGTATACTGTTCATATTCTGATTGACTTGCTACTCCCTTTGTAAATTGTGTCCTTTGGAGCACAGGAGAGTCTTTTAGCAAACCATTTCCACCCCACCCCACCCCCAACATCTTCAGCTTATGGTTTGGAAAACCAGCAGCAAAATGGCTGGATTTCAGCAACATTTATTTCCATTCAATCCATTTGGGGGCAGGGCTTATGGATCCGAGGATGAAAAAGAGAGCAGCTAACTTTCTAATGGACTTCCAGTCTGATTCATATCCCAAACTCCCAAAGCTGGATGCATTTATCAATTTTACTCCATCTATGTCAGAGGATAAATAATGCCAGCTTCTACCTCCTTTAATAAGTCAGAAAACCGATCCAGAGCATTCTTATGAACAAAAATCCTGTCATAATCAAGAAAGGGAAAATATTCTATTATTAATTATACAGCCAGTGTGGTATGAGTACAAAATAACTTAGAACTTGGAACTATTAGCTATGAAATTCATGGGGTGGTTTTGAGCTAGTTGTTTCTGTCCTTTAAAAAAAAAAAATATGATTCTTCAGCTTGGTTTGCTGCGGGCTACTGGCATTTTCTCAATGATTTATAACCAAGCATAAAACCAAGGCTAAAACTAGCAGTTAAGATTAGTTTAAGTTCACAGTACCTTTTGACTGGTTCATTTCTTTCAAGTCAGTGGGATCTTGCCTGTCAAACTGCCCAGCATTATGCTATTATCACTATTACTGGTAGGAAATGGAAACCGCATTTTGCCCTTTGTCAAGAGCAACAAAATATCTTGAGTCCCTGTTAGATTTTCCCATTTTCTTCAATAATGAGAATTCATAGGGGAAAAAAACAAAGAAACTTTTTGAGAAAACTTGGAAAGATCAGTTGTAGAAGAACTCATCCAAGGCCTTCTCTAAAAGGCTTAAAATGGCCCCTTACAGAAAGTGCTGGTACGAAAAATTTCAAGAGAAGTAGAAACTTCATTATTAAGTCTAGAACAGATTCTTCTTTATAGATGTAGCATAACTGGTAAGGCTACAAAAAGGGACAGCCTTTTTATATAAATCTAATGGAAGTCTGGATTTTTACAGCATACATAAGTATATACCAGTATGTATGTTAGTCCTATTAACCTAAATACATCCCAAGAAAAGGCCATGGACTCACCCTGTGGCTACAAACCAGAACACAGGACAGAACAGAACAGGGGTGCCAAACTGGATTTGTTCGAGGGCCAGATCACGATTGTAGTTCTTCTCTGTGAGCCTATGGGGAAGGAGGGGTGCGGGGAGGGGGAGGGGGGTTGGTGTCTCCTGCAGCACCCCGCTGGCCAAAACAGGTTGTGGCAGGGCCACACGTGGCCGCACATGACCCCCATGCTCCATTTTCAACCTGCATGGGCTCCTGCAGCACTTTGCTGGCCAAAACAGGACACAAGGGGCTTCATGAGGTCCCCCGTGGCCCATTTTTTGCCTCCATGGCCACCTGCAGCACTCTGTTAGGCAAAAATGGGCCACGGGGGCCTCACATGGTCCCCATATGGCCTGTTTTCGGCCTCCACGGCCTCCTGCAGCATTCTGCCAGCCAAAAACATGCCATGGGACCCCCGTGGCCTGTTTTTGGCTAGCAGAGTGGTGTAGGAGGCCGTAGAGGCTGAAAATGGGCCACTGTTTTGGCTGGCAGAGGCACTGCAGGCCAGTCCTTTGATATTTCCAGGTCAGCCCTGTGGGCCAGATCTAAGCATCCCAGAGGCTGGATTGGCCTGCAGGCCTTGAGCCTGACACCCCTGGAATAGAATAATAGAATTCTTGATTGGCCGAGTGTGATCAGACACACAAGGAATTTGTTTCCAAAGCATAAGCTATCAGTGTACATACAAGCAACAAGTGATAAATCACAATTACAAACATAAAATATATTACCATAAATCATAAGATACAATACTCAGTGATAGTCATAGGATATTAAATAAGCAATCAACATTAATCATACTAGAATACTAAATAAAACAATTAATATAAATTGTAAGATATAAGCAACAAAGTTATAGTCATAAGAAGATAAGGAATGGAAATAGAAAAGGTGAGAAGGATAATAGTAATACAGCCCTACTAGGTAGTTTGACAGTGTGGTGAGAATTAGTTGTTTAGTAGAATGATGGCATGGGGAGGGGGGGAACTGTCCTTGTGTCCAAAGAGAAGTGCAAACCTATCTAGAATAAAAGGTGGAACATCTGTATTAATAGTAACCCTATCCTAATGGCATTAAATTTCAATATGGTTCAGTCCATCACAGCCTCCAAACACTGAGTCCATTTGTGTCAAGGATTTTATCATATATTTGCTTGGCTAGGTGTCAAGATGTAAAGCTGAGAATCATTAACATGTTGATCATACCAGACCCCAAACAGATGGTTGATTTCCCCTAGCAATTTCAAACACATGTTAAAAAGTTAGGGTGGGTACACTGGAATACCCAAGGGCTTCATCTTTCCTGTCCCCCCTTCCCCCCAGAAAAAATGATTGATATTACCCGCTCAGGAAGAATGGAAGCACAACAAAAACAGTGGGTCCAATTCCCAATCCTTGCATATGGTCCAAAACACCTTGACTGATGTTAGTGAACACTGCTGCGATTTAATAAAACAATGAAAGGTATGCCACCTCTCTTCAGTTTTGGTCACAGATCATCTATAATGGTGACCAGAATGGTCTTGGCCCCACTGCCTGAACCTAACTTAAAAGGATCCAGATAATCTCATTGAGGATACTATGTAATTAAAAACAAACCACCTTCTCAACAAATTTACCAGGAAACAACAGGCTGGAAACAAGCCAAAAGTTATCTAAGAGAGCTGAGTTAAGCAGTAGCTTTGTTAAGAGAGATGCACTTCCCACCATCTCCTTCAAAATAGTGGCATAATTTCTCCCTTAGCGATGATTTAATCCTTTTCCTGGATCCATGCCATCAACCTTCTTTATAAATCAAGATCACAGTTCTCGGTATTCATATTTAAACCATCTCTAGAGTAATAGACTAATAGAATTTCTATATACTAAGGGACTTGTGGAATGGCTCATTAGTTATTTTTACTTGCTCAATCCACATTACATCATGCTATAATAAAGCAGCTCTGTTAAACTTTCCCTTTGTTTCTTTTTCTTATTTATTCTCAAACATTGCTCCCTCGGAAATTAAGTTTCTACCTAGGTATTTTATAATCCGAAAGATATATAGACAAATGGAAATATTATTAAGAAATTGAAAATTAATTTGGAGTGAAGGAATTAAATATGTATGAGAGAGCTTGACTAGGAAATGACAAATGAAATGCTATAATGTATTTGAAGGTGCAAACCCTTGGGAGCAGAAAGAATTACCTAAGAGTTGTTCAAAGTATTAAAACTAACTCTGATGGGGATGAAATTAAGAAAAGCAAAGAACTATCAATTTCAGGTCTGGAAAAGCTAGTTGAAACTTAGATTTCTGTTACATAGTGCACAAAATTCCCATGTGAACTCCTTTAGCACTTCAGTTTGGACAATATCCAATTAAATGTGCACCAGGAATGAACCTACTTGATGAAAGAAAATTTCTCATCACTATAATTTTACTGTAATGTTTATAATATCTTTAATATATTTCATTTCCAGTAAGAATAAACTCGAGGTCTCATATCTTTTTATTGTTTAGAATATCCTACAATTTCAAGAATTCTTGCCAAATCTTCAAACTAATCTTCTCTTCCTCTTGCATTGTCTGTTATTTATATGATGAAAAGTGTGCAGGCTTCTATTATCTTCTATTTTTATTGATCTAAATGATCAATTCTATTTAAAGACTAATAATCTCATGTTTCTACTTTCCTTCTAATGAAAGGGTGGCACTTTTTCAAATGGAAGCATCATTTCCAAACCTAGAGGACAGGGTTCATTACATATTTTGGGAAATCATAATCATCATGAAAGGCATGGGATAAAAGTAAGTGTTTTTGTTTTGATCTGGTTCATTTTTTCCTGTCTCATGCCAAAGCAGTAGCAAAGATCTTTCTACTACTAGTTGCCATTTTGCTTTTCTAAAATTGAGGAATGCTTTTTTTAGGGCATACTGGGGGAAATGGTAGTAGAAATAATCTCTTTTACCACCATGGTGGCAAAAACATATTTAAAAGGCCCACTGTGCTGTTCCCATTTCTGTTGACATTGCTAAACAGCATTGCAAGATATAATCATGCTGATTTAGGTATTGTTTATTTCTTGAATGTTGGCCTAGTATTAATCTTGAGGTTAATTTTTGTTTATCTCAGGGTCAACTCCTGGAGAGGAAGTGTTTTAGTATTTTTGTTCCATTTTGGGCTTGTTGTTTGTCTCTTTTGAATGGCATGTAAATGTTGTTTATCACTATGTGCTTGTTGATGGCTGATTTGTCTGAGTGCCAGGCTTCCAGGAATTCTCAAGCATTTTTGGACTTAGCTTGGTCACAGTTTACCTGCTGAAACTTGAATGTGCTTTGGGATGGTAGCCTCAGTCAATAAAGGCTTCCCAAGGTTCTCCTGTTGTTCTGATGCTCCTCACACACATGTGCATGCATGCACACATATGCGTGCATGCACACACACATACATACACACATCATCCTTCATTATTCTCTTTACAACTTATTTCTTTTTTGGCAACTACTCCTCAAGTGCTCATATATTGAGTGCTTTGCTCCTTGTGTAATGATCCAGTTCCAGTCCAGTTCTTTTTACACTTTGAAGGCTTGGATTCCTGTCCTGTGCATCTAAGTGGTTTATGTGGTGCATGTATGCACATGTGTATGAACAAGTAGAGAAAAGGTATGATGAGAGGTTAACAACAACAAAAAAGCTCTTTGTGCAAAACCTATCCAAATGAAGTTAACACTATTGTGTGGATGTGGGATTTTAACTCTGGAAAAGGCCAATCAGGAGACCTCTCTCACAATGCTTAATGGGTGGGAGGGCAGGAACAGGAACTAAAGTCAACCCAAGTGTGCAGCAAAGTTCCCAGTGTGGGAACCAGCAATTTTAAAGACAATGCAGATCACAGTTGATACCAGTATGGAAGGAAAGCAGGTGACAATAAGGTGCAGGTCTGGCTTTAAATCAAATAGGTGTCCCAAGTTGTCCCAATTTCAGAATTTCAATTTCTGTCTCCAAAATATCTAATATTGGACTTTAATGTTCAACTTTGGAAGATGCACATTTTCAGTGGTAAAACTTTCTAAAATGCTGGTGAAACCTGGTCATCTGAGGCTGGGAATCAAGTATGAAATTTCCAAAAGCCTCTGTTTCAGTTTCCAAAGCTAGTGGAGCTTGTGTCACATCAAAGGATTCACTTTTGTCTTGAATGAGAAATTCCAGATCCAGAAATATTATACAAATACCTTTGTACCTTTTGATGTCAGCCCTGCCACTTGGACTACTTGGGGATCCTCACTCAGAAAACTAAACACATCATTTTAGAAAGACACTCAGTGTGAAGTATCTGTGTGTCTCATCTTCATAAGGGACTGTGAATTTAAAACACCCCAGAATTAGCATGCATTCTAACCATAATAAGTGCTACAAGTAATTCAAATTACCGTTGTTTAGTTTAATAATGGTATTTTCATAGTGGTGTTTCTGAAGCTAATATTTTACACATAAAAACATGAAGATCCATTTGGTATCGGACATTTGTCCCCATGTTGTTCCCTGGGCATGAAATTATAGCCCTTCATTAGCCTGCCTCACAAATGGTGTCTGACCTGTGTAATTAGCGTGGAAGAAATTCTGTTTCTTTTCATGCAGGAAGACTGGCAGCTATAATTTTATGGGTTGAGTTAATATGTGAGGGAATAGGTTGAAATGTTTTGAACTAAAAGCCCTCTTTTTTTAAAAAAAAAAAAACTTTATATACCCTATATTTTAAAATATTCTTAACCGGTCAAATGAATTTTATTTCATTTGAATTAAAAACCTGAAAAAAATTCAGATTCTATAGGTGACCTAAATGCAGTAGTGGGATTCAATTTTTTTTTTACTATCAGTTTTGTGGGCTTGGCTTAGTGAGCATGGCAGGGGAAGGATATTGTAAAATCTCCAGTCAGAGGTGATATTTGCCGGTTCTCCAAACTACTCAAAATTTCCGCTACCGGTTCTCCAGAACTGGTCAGAACCTGCTGAATACCACCTCTGCCTAAATGCCATGATATCTTCTAGAAAAATATGAAATATTTCAGCTTTTATTTAGGTATAAAATCACTTCCAAGTTAATCACACTATAGAAGAAATTTAGTGCCACATTAAACAGTTTTAAGGAATTATTTTATTCTAACGTGACAACTACTAATGAAAAGAGACCTCAGGATTGGGAACTGGGTACTACTGGGAACCCTCAGGAAAGGAGTTTATCACCAACCATGACTCAAGTTTACCTCTCTGAATTGAAAAAATCATCAACAAGTGAAAAATAAAGTTTAATTGAAGAACATGCTAAAAATGATCAATAGAGAGAAAACTCTTAGAATTTGCAAAAGTTAATTATCAACCAAAGAAAACTGAATTCATTCGTAATTCTGTCCTTACAATGTTCAGAATTCCTTTCCTGACATAAGTATCCCCAAATGAAATAATGAAAGAATGTGGAAGGAATTATAGAGAAGGAAAAGGTGGTATGCTCAGAGACATAACAGAAATAATTATAACATGGTCTAGAATTTATATAAGTAACTATTGGAATATGATTCAGATATTTCATGTTAAAGATTGCAGGATCAAATGAATGCAGGACTCAAAAGGGCAAGTAATATGCAACAATGGGAATATTAGTGGAAGACACATCACTGCAAATAATATGCCAAGGGAAAATGGATGTTAAGGTGTTTTTCTGCTAGTACATTACCCTAATTATACTGGATGAAATAGATAATACATATTCAGAAAATTGTTGGACTTATAAAAATCATATTGGAATGTTTTACCATATGCAATAGCAATGTCATAAAGTCCAATTATTCTGAAAGAGATTGCCCGCAGGCTGCAATAAGTCTAAATGCTGAGTTCCTTTTTTATCACTTATTTTTCTGCTTACTAATACTTACATTGTGTGTGTGTGTGAGAGAGAGAGAGAGAGAGAGTGCGTGCGTGCGCGCACATGTGCATGCACAAAAAGTGAGGTTTTTTCCAATAGAATGATTTATATTCTCTTTTATCTTATATTGCTTTATAAAAATAGTTTCTATGGCATATAATATTTATGTATATATCTGCTTCTTTTTAATAAGTAATTTAAACAAGAAAAAAAATGATTCAGGGGGTCATTTTCAATAGCCTTCTTACTAAGAAAATAGCCTTATGAGACACTTTTTTCCACCTGTTCTGACCTAGGCTTCCTTAAAAAGCATAAAACACAATCTTAGTTCCTGCAAAACCTCTTTTATTACCACAGCTGAGAAGTATGTTCATCCACAGCCTGCAAGACTTCACAGTCTTTCAGAGGAATGTTTATAAACACCCACCTTATTTCACATGGAATGCTGCCAGAGAACTAATTGCCAAATGCAGGGTAAAGTCAAACTTGACACAGAGTCAAACAGAACTTTTCAAAGCTTGAATCAACCAGATGAACTAATTGCTTCCTGCAAAAGCTCACATCCCGTTCACTCCTCTTTTATGTCCTATGGGAGGAGCCAATCATCTCTGAGGTTGGCCTTACTCCTGAGTCGACCCTACTTTCTTAATTGTTCTTGTCTTCTGCTAGCCCTGCACATGTGCAGGCTGGGAACCGGTTCCAGAAACTCCCCCGCCTCACTGCTGTCTGAGTCTGAAGGCAGCTGATGACTGCCAGACTGCCCTGACCCCATCCCTGCCTCCAATGCAGAGCCCTCATCTGAGCCCTCCTCAGCCTCCAAGACTGGCCCAGGTTCCTCCACAACCTCCTTGCTACTGTCCAACTCTGCTTCCAAGCTCCATCAACCGCCAGCAAGCACCCACCACCCCTGTGCCTTTGAGTCAGCATTGACTATTGGACTGGTCCCCTACAGTTTCTTGGCATGATTTTAAGAGTGAGGTTTACCCTTGCTTTCTTCCTAGGGCTGAGAGAGACTGGTCCAAAATCACCCAGCAGGTTTCCATGCCTAAAGCAGTATCGGAACTCAGAATATCCTCAGTTTCTAGCATGGTACCTGAACCATGGTACCTACACCAAACAGGCTCTAAATGAGGCACTATAGAATCATTCATGAAGTCCAGCACTCTGATTGTAATAAAATTTGTGATGACTTTTGTTGACTGACTTTATAATTAATCAGTTTTTTTTCCATTTTTGTTAAATGCAGATCTTTCACTTACAATACAAACCAATGGTTAATTCTGGAGGAGGTATTACATTTAGAATCACAGCCTTTGAGCTAGCTTTTCCTTCCTGTAGCTCCTGACATCTCTGAATTCCTGCCAGGTGCCCACCCTAAATTAACTCTGGTGACAAATATATATTCCTATAGATGCTGCTGAGTTCAATTGTGTTTTGTTTCAAAGGCAGTGGCAAGTTGTGCATTTATTTAAGCAGAATTCTCTGCTGATTTGGCTTAATTTAGTTCAAACCATTACTGGTTCAGTCTAAACCAGCAAAATTTATGGACCCATTTACCAGGTCTTTTAAATGATTCTTTTGTTTCTGCACAATGAACACTGAAGGAGATGTGATTCCAGAAGCTGGGCTGGCTTCTGTTCCTTTGTGCCAAGTTCCACATTATATTTATCTCTCAGCTATCATCCAAACACAGGCCTATTTAGCACAAAACTGCCTTTGTCCTGCCAGCAAGATTTCTTTCTTCAGGCAGCATACAATGAACTATGAGTTTGTTTTCCTTTCTTAATTGTTCTCTTCCTCCCATTATTCCTTCAACTCTTTGGCATTCTCAGCTGCTTGTTTACTTAGATCTTCATTTACTTTTCTTTTTTAACCTTCTCTTCCCAACTTTGCCCTCAACAACAGTAACAGAAAGAAAATATGAAATAATAAAGCAAATAAAATCTGTTATTGTGTGTGTGTGTGTGTGTGACACACACATACAAATTGACATTCATCTTAAAAAATAAGCTTAAAAGTGGTAACCTCTATTTAGAGAAAGACTACTTACTACAAATGCTTTATTAATTGTAAGAAATGGTAAGCTGGAACTACAAAGTAATTCATTTCCTTTCTTCCTTTCTTTCTTACATTCTTCCAACCTGTTTCCCCATCTCACACTAGAAAGGACCAGTTCTTGCATCAGAGATAATAGTTGAGTCCAAAGCAACATACTTTTGACATTAGGTTGAAGCCTATACGGGCCAGAATCTACAATGTAAAGAACTGTTTCAAGCAGCAGCTACTGGCATACATTAGTGGAAAGCCCCAACTGGAAAGACCCCATTATAGACAGTATCATCTCTTATAGAGCAAAGTTGTTTGTGACTCACAGCCTGTCTTATATTCCCAAAACAAACCTTCCCTTCCAAAAACACTATGTAGCCAGGTACAAACACACAGGAGCAACCCTGAACACAAGAAAAGGGGAAAAGATCATACAGTATGTATGACATCTTCCAGCAATATGGATATCCATGCAATTTCATCAAATGTGCCTCCACCCAAGGTAACACAACCACCACAAGCTATAAAAAGCTTTAGACCACAAAACATCTTGAGCCAGTTATGTGAAATTGGTTCAAGATCACAGTTTTCATGCCTCTCGTCATACAAGATGTTCTTGTATGCCAGGGGTCCCCAAACTTGGCAAGTTTAAGACTTGTGGACTTCAACTCCCAGAATTCCTGAGCTAACATGACTGGAGGAGGAATTCTGGTAGTTGAAGTCCACAAGTCCTAAAGCTGTTAAGTTTGAAGACCCCTGCTATATGCAGTCTTTGCAGCTTCATCTGTCAAGTCCCACCTATCTGAAACTCCCTCTGCTTCCTCAAAAGAGTCCATTATTTTTCTTTTGCTTCTGCTTGGAATTGTACTATTTTCACCAGATCATTCCCCAAAGGAGCTTTTTTTGTGAGCTCTTTGATCAGGTATCTAATTCCCTTTGTCAGCGTAACAATTCATTTTGTTCTTAAGCCAAAGCATTGAAAGCTGCAAGAAGCATCTATTGCTTTTTGTTTACCTTCTATCCTCTTCTTCTGCTGGACTATGGACAAAATTTAGACTGTAAGCTTTTAGGCCCAGTAGCACGTCTCATTGAACTCTCTGTAAAGCATGATGCATACCGATAGCATTATTGGAACAGACATTTGAAAAACATTTGATATTGATTGATTAAGGGCAGGAATTATGTACTGATTAACAAATTAACAGAGTTGGAAGGGACCTTATAGGTCATCTAGTCCAACTCCCCACCTAAGCAGGAGACCCTACATCATTTCTGACAAATGATAGTCCCGTCTCTTTTTGAAAGCTTCCAGTGATGAAGCTCCCACAACTTCTGAAGGCAAGCTGTTCCATTGGTTGATTGCTCCCACTGTCAAAAAGTTTCTCCTTATTTTCAGGTTGAATCTCTCCTTATTCAGTTTCCATCCATTATTCCTTGTCTGGCCTTCAGGTGCCTTGAAAATAACTTGACTCCCTCCCCTGGTCCTTCTTTGCATTAGATTGCCTATGCCCAGTTTCTGTAACCATTCTTCATACATTTTAGCCTCCAGTCCCCTAATCATCTTGGTTGCTCTTCTTGGTACTCTTTCTAGAGTCTCAACATCTTTTTTATAGTGTGGTGACCAAAACTAGATGCGGTACTCTAGATGTGGTCTTACTAAGGGTTTATGTGCTGCTTTTTGTGTTCTGTCCCAATTCTTCATTTACTTGATCAGAGTGTAATTTCCTTTTTCTTTTACTTCTTTTTTATCATTTTTAATCCTTCCCATAAGTTATTCATTAGCACCCCAGGGAATAAAATACCTGTTGCCATTAAGGAAAGAAATCAAGCTCTGGATTTTAAGTAAAATTTGACTCATTTCTAGCTTCTCAGTTCATGAAATATAGATGTGAATTAATAGCCAAAGATGCCTTCAACCCAAAATTATTTTAATGAGACATAAATTTCAGTTGTTCAACATTTATACCTGACAGAAATAAAATAATGCAAATTGCTTGATTCAGCGATTGTTTGTATTTGCCTTGGAATAGTTAATCACTGTCAGCAGCAGTCATATTAGGTCTCCCCATCAAAAAGTGATACTTCTGAATTTAATTGTGCAAATTGCCAGAATGCCTACCCTAAATTAACTCTGATGACAAATATATATTCCTATAGATGCTGAGTTCAATTGTGTTTTGTTTCAAAGGAAGTGGCAAATTGCTGCACTTATATAAACAGAATTCTCTGCTCATTTGGCTTAATTTAGTTCAAACCGTTACTGGTTCAGTCTAAACCATCAAAATGTATGGATACATTTACCAGGTCTTTTCTTTGCATTTGATTGTGCAAATCCCATTATTTTTATACTTAAAGCAGATGTCATAATGCCCTTATCTGGTATTTGTGTTATGATGTCATAATATATATGATGTCATGTTGGTGTCATTGTGACTTTCCTTTTGCTGGATGTAAAAAAATTTTTTAAATACACTTTACTGATTTTACAATTAAAATAGACTACCAACACATACATAAATGTAAGAGAGAAAAAGAAAATAAGAAAAAAAAAAGAATAGAAAGAAAAAGATAGAAAACAATTAAAAACATTTTCATCTTCAACAGTTTGTGAGACCTCCTTTTTATCCTTATTTTATGCCATATACACAATTAATCCTTACATATATCTGTATATCACTACTACGATTCTATCATATCTTTTTTGCCTTTTAGTGTGAAATCTATCTTTGGTCTATCCATTTGTACCAGCAGTTCCAGCTGTCGCAATATATTGAAGTGTCTTTATCTTTTAATGCCAAGGTTCATTTATGCACAACTTGAAATTTTTTGAATAATCATCTCCTCTGATGGGGCTCTGATGAGGCTGTTTCCAACATTGTGCAAAAGCCAATCTGGCCACTGTCAAAATATGTATTATTATATATTTCACTTTTTTTGGTAGTTGTTTATCAAAGATCCCTAATAGAAAGGACTCTGGTTTAAATTCAATCTGTTCTTTTGTCATTTCCTCCAGCCAATTTCTAATTTTCTGCCAATATTTTTAAGCTTCTGTACAAGACCACCACATATGGAAGAAAGTTCCCTCTTTTTTTTGCATTTCCAGCAGTTCGGACTCATATTGGGGTGCATCTTCGCTAATCTCAAAGGAGGAAGGTGCCATCTGTAAAACATTTTATAGGCATTTTCTTTGTACGCTACCGATTTTGTGATTTTGTTATTCCTACCCCCGACCTTTTCCCATTCTGTTAAGGTGACACTACGTCCTATATTCCTACTCCAGGCTATTAACAATTTCTTCCTCTAATTCTACCTCTAATAAATAATTATAAAAATTTTTGTTTTTTTTGCCTGATCCTAATAAAATTTTATCTAATTGCTGGAGTTTATTATTAATTCCAAATTCTTCTTATCCTGTTTGTATCTACTTTGAATTTGAAGATATGCCCACCGATCAATTTTTAATCCCTGATCTTGAAGGTCTTGCCACGATTTCAAATTTCCTTGCATATCTGATAGGTCCTTATATTTAATCATTTTAGTAATATCCAGATTATTTGTGGGGGTCATCACCTCCATTGTTGAGATCCAGATTGGTATCTTTAAGTTGTGCTTTTTCCATATTTTCTTCCAATTAGTCAATAATGAGTCTCTGATTACGTGTCTGTGAAAATATTTCTGGCTAGTTTTCCCAATATCCCATAAAAAAGCATGCCACCTTACTGTAAGTCATGGCCTTCTAAGAGTAATATTATCTTATTGGTTAAATTCACCCATTCCTTCAATCATACTAAAGAGGCCACACTATAATACAGTTCCAATTTGGGAGCACCAGCCCTCCCCTGCTCTTCATAATTTGCATTGCCTTTAAGTTTATTCTAGGTTTTTTCCCTTGCCAGATGGATTTTGCAGTTATTTTGTTAAGTTCTTCAAAAAACTTTTTGTATACTTTAATTGGAATCATCTAAAATATATAGAGGAATTTTGGTAGAATATTCATTTTAATAGCAGCAATCCTGCCTAATAGTGAAAGTTGCAGTTCACCCCATGTTTCTAAATCCTTCTTTACCTGTTTCATTAATTTGACATAATTATTTTCCTTTAGTGTCTTACAATGTGCTGTCAACCATATTCCTAAATATTTAATTTTCTTTATCACTTGTAGTCCCATAACTTCTTCTAATTCTAATTTCTGTTTTCCTGTTAAATTTTTAGTCATTAATTTCATTTTCTTCCTATTAATTTTTAGTCCTGCTACTGCTCCAAATTATTCTGATTCATTCATCAATTTTTGTCCTCTTTCTATTGGTTCTTCAATGAAACTTATATTCTTCTTTCTTAACCTTTAATCCTTTTACATCTGTGTTCTGTCTCATTCACGTTAATAATGCTTCTAGTGATAATATGAAGAGCAGGGGTGAGAGTGGGCTGACTCCTTTTTCTATTTTTATTGGGCGGATATATTCCCCATTCATTTTAATATTCGCCTGTTGTGTATCAAAAATGGTTGTTATAATATTTTCAAATTTGGTGCCTAAATTCATATTATAAATTTTTTGGATTAAAAATTGCCAATTTAAGTTATCAAAGGCCTTCTTTGCATCTAAAAACATAAGTGCTATTTGTTTTTTGGGGTGGGCTTTGTAAAATTCCAAACATCTAATACTATTCTTAAATTATTCCTGATTTGTCTGGTCGGGAGAAATCCATTTTGGTTTTCATGTATATGCTCATTTAAAATTCTTTTTAGTCTACTTGCTATAATAGAAGTAAACATTTTGTAGTCAGTATTTAGCAAAGAAATCGGGCTATAATGATGTATATATCGGGGGTCCGAATCCTCCTTCAGGATCAGCGAAATCAATGCCCCCCTCCATGAGTCCGGTAGCTGGATGTAAATTTAATAGATTCCATGGATGCTGTTACTGAGATGTTCAGTCAGGGGTGAAATCCATTCAGTCGCTATGAAATTTGATTCTGATGGCACAAAATTTAAAAAGTAACAAATTATTTGCCAACTTTCAAAATGTATATACTATTCTAAGATTCTCTCCTTCTCATCTTATTTAACAAGTTACACACATATCAGCCAAAGTAGAACAGATTCTAAATGAATCCTTGATAAATATTCCAGCATTTAAAAATCAAAGGTGACCCACTGTTAGAAAAATAGCAATCCATAGGATTTGCTGATTTGACTTGCATCATTGAAGTGGCATCCAAAATTAATGGCTATAATTTTAAACTGCAATGGAAAAGAAAGAATTATCACCTTCAAATGATTGGATCCATAAGAATCTTCAAAATAGAACCATAGCTGTGGATGATCTGCTACATTATCATAAAGCTTCTTTTCATCAATCCTCATCTCCCAAAGGAAAGATAGAGATGAGGAAACTGTTGATAACACTTCACTGAATAGCTTGTCAAGATTGCAAAAGCATTGAAAGAAAGAATTTTGGGCCCCACACAAATCAAGCTAGCAGTCAATTTTCTCACTAGCCCTTTCATCATTTGGTGAATAAGCACAATTGCTAAGATACACAGAGCTGATGCAAAATGGAAAACATAGAGTCTGTAAACATATGCAGAATTGGAAACCAAGATAATCTGATCTGGATTGTCAGTCATGAGCTGAGTGCTGGAATTTCCATATTGAAGCAAAGCTCTGTTTGTGGCATTAAAGACAGTGGACTTTGAATCTGGGTAGATGCAGAACAAGTTCCTGCTTCCCTAATGATGGCAGTTTTGCCAAGCTACAGATGTTGACTGAAAAATGCCTTCATTGAAACTTATATAACGAGTATATAATTTTGTGTTTGCTGCATGTTTTCAACTATTATAGTAACAGTATAATCATGACATTGTTAACTCATTATTATAGTTGTAAGACTGCTTTCTAGGACCTAAAATAACAAATCTCATCCAATGCCTAATGAATCATCTTGGAGATTGTAAACATAGATGTTACAGCCAAGTTTAACTATAGATTCATCCCATCACCTTGGTCACCAAGGTGCCAAAGCTAATTTGAACAAATCCATATGGCAGTTGTCAAGATATGTGTCAATATGGATCAAAACTTCAGCTCTAATTAGTTTCTTCAAGTATATCCATCTAGCTGCAGATCAGCTACAGATCTTTAATTCTATTCAGGCATTTTCCTTTATGGTTAAATGAATATACAAAAAAGATTCTGTTACTCCCACACTGACTCAGTCTTCATTTCCAGTCTTGTTGCTCCACCCCAGTGTTGGTTAGAAATCTGACACAATGAGGCTTTTCTGTCTGAAAATGCTTGACTCTCATAATTGAGAGGAACCTCTGGTCCCAGTGACTGACCCAGATTGGATCCTGCAACATTATCCTGGGACAAGTATGTTCGCCTTCATTTGTGAAATGTATATCTCCTGATATATCTCCTTATATCTCCTGATATAAAATCATCCATTTGTATTGTAATTGTGAGATCTCAGAATATGGTTTCCAATGCTGGGTACAAAATAGAATATTATTATTGATAAACTGAAGCACATCAAAAGGAAATTAATCAAGGATGATAAGGTGCCTGAAAGAAAATTTATGATGAATGACTGGAAGTACCAGGCATGTTTAGCACAGAGATATTAGGAGCATCTTCAAGAATCTAAATGGTTATCATCTAGAAGGCAACCAGAATTGTTCATAATTATTTCATTAATTATTTCATAATTATTTCAGGAGGAAGAATTTGAATAGGATAGGTGACAGAATTTTGTTTTGGCTTGTTTTTTATGTAAACCTTTTTTCTTGATATGGAAAAACTCTGACAAGGTGATCTGGTTTCAAAAACAATTCAATCAAATAATTTCAAGTATTCAAATAGAAATGTCCAACCAATTAAAGGCATCTGATCAAACCAGATGCCTTTGGATTCCTTCAGAGATATTTGATTCAGAGATCCAATGAACTTTAGACTTGCCAGAATCTCAAAAGCTATTAGAGTTTTTGGTCCATGTATGACCAAAAGAAAGACACTATTTGAGCACTATGATACTGAGTACCCATCCAATTAACTGTCTGATAGACAGTCCCTGCCTAAGCTGGCAAATACACTGGAATTCTAGGAGCAGAACAAAGCAAATAGAGGAATACTCTCTTAAGTGCTCTGGTAGACAATCCCTGCCTATCTGAGTATTTTTGTTCTTCTCCTAAAATTCCAGTATCTTTGCCAGCTTAGAAAAAAACAAGTGGACAGAGGGTCTTTGCCCCTTGCAACAGCTTATTTTTAAATGTAGTATTGTTATGTTCAAGTAGGATACTTTTTGCATTGCTTTAGCATCACATCTATTCTTATCCAGGCAATTTAAACACCACTGTATTTTTTTTTCTTTTTCATTTCTGCTGCTTCTGTCATAAAATAAGTTTTACAGGATATTTCAAAAGTTTATTGCCATGAAGATGTTCAACAGAAACTTGCCAGGGTTAATGTCCTCTAAGAGGCCAATCATCATTACTATATTCATACCATTTTGCCAAAACAACGAAGCGGTTTCTGGCATTTTGATGCTTTCCCACCAGAGCAGAGAGTAGAATATTTGATTTTACTAAATTGCAAATCTCAGATTGATTTACATTGAATCTGGTTACCTCTAAATCTCAAAGCACAAATTCAGAACAAATTATTGTAGATTTAAATCTTATATTCTTACTCTGTTTTGGAATTTGGTTGAGGTATAACCAAAAGCTTCAAAGATAATATAGCTCATGGAAAGAATAAGGAATTAAAAGATTTTGAAGGTAGAAAAAGTGAAATGAATTGCTGTATTCATCAACTTCTTACCTAAAGGCCTAACAGAGAGGCACCATGAAAGTTGCAACCTGGTGCAAAAGATTCGGCATTGGACCCACAGCATAAAATATCTTTTTGCCTCTGGTATATCTCTTCATCTCAGCTGAAGCTAAAGCCGACATCCTCAGTACTGCTGAAAAATATAGCAAACAAACAGACCTAACGCAGAGAAAGTGAGTAAGTGATGTTGACAAAGCAGACAGGATAAAGCTGAACAATATTTATCCATCCTCCTATCCTCTTGGAAGAAGAGCACAGATTCATAGAGTTTATGGGATTATTACAAGTTATTTTGGGAGTCCACGTTGTCAGTTAAAAAAAAAGGATAGAGATGTAATATAAGAATGCCCAAAATAAAACTGAAATATCGGTGTCCAAAACAAATGTAACTTTAAATTACCTTTTTTTCAGCTGGGGAATCATACCTTTTAAAGTAATCAATTGTATTGGGGACAAAGTGCTCCCTGAACCATGGCAATGATCTGACAGCAGCACCAGAAGTCAGGGGCTTAACGTTCAACCCACAATCCCCTGGGTTGCAAAAGTTTGTCTTAAAAGGTGCATTAACCCTATCAGAGGATTAGTGACTTGATTTCCTGCCAAAAACGAGTAGAAATTTGTGTGAGAATCATTTAGTGGTTTGCTACCAAATATTGATGCTATGATCCATGAGTACATAGTAAGTATACAGACACACAATGGCTCAAGGCTGATACATGGTCCATAGATCACTGACTACCTATTCTACTTTCATACATATTTCATATTTCACCCTGCTTATTTTACAAATAATCTACACATTTTACAGTGGAAGCTAGGCATTTGTGAAATATTCTGTGAGGATTACTTAAACAATAGTAAATATACAAAAATAATTTCCTCTTCTGTCACAGGAATTTAATTGGTGTTAAACAACTCTCTCACTCCATCCAATAGTTCTAAATATTCAAGTTTTGCTCCCTAGTGAAATGAATATCACACAATCCAAGTTGTTCCATGGCAGACCTTTATTATTAAATAATTTTAGCTAGTAATACTGAATTAAAGGTTTATTCTCACATTTGATACTATCATTGGCTGTCTATTTCGATTGTGGTGCTTCTAATCCTATCTAGTTGAAAATTAACATGAGAGAATACAATAGAAAAAAAATTTGATAAATAAATATTCTTAGAATTGGGCGGGGGGGGTTGTTTCATCTTTATATTCTCTTTTGGATCCATGACACATTTTCAGGAAGCAAAAAAATGTCTAGGTCTCATCATGAGCCAAAGCAAAATGCCTTCACAATTTCTTATTTCAGTTTGCTGACTTATTTGTTGATGCATGAAGCTGAGCTCCCAAGAGATTCTGATATGCCTTATAGCCAAATTGGCTTTGAAAAGAATAATATTTCCAATTTCACTGTATATTTCTGTATGCTATTTGTTTAGCAACCTGAAGCAGATGAAGCTTGGAAGTAGTCTCATTTACATTTACCCCCTGTGCTTTGTCAATAACACTTACTCAAGTTCTCTATTCAAACACTGTATCCCTGTAGAGAATAGTCTTGGCATTTTTACAAGTTTACATTCATTCAGGGAAATGAGTGAATGGATGACCATCATAAATTACTGCCATCTGATAGTTACACTGTTTTAGCTCTTGATGAGTGAAACCTTTTTTCTGGGTTTTTTTGACAGGTTTTTCAAGGGATAGGCTTCAAAAATTTTAGCGAAGGGTTTTCTGCCCAGTTGCTCAGTGGGCATGGCCATGGTGAGTGTGGCCTAGTTGGCCTCCTACACCACAGTGGGGGGACATTTTTGCCCTCCCTGGGCTTCAGAGGATTTCCTCAAGCCTCCAGGAGGGCAAAATGTCCTCCACAGGCTCCAGAGGCACTCTGAAGCCAGAAAAGGGCCCATTTCTGGCCTTCCTGAATTTCTGGGAGGCCCGTTTTTGCCCTTCCCAAGTCTCTATGTGAACCCTGCACTTACCTGCATCCAAAATGGGCCACATGAGGACTCCTGGGAGGGGTGGGTGGGGAGGGATGGTGCCAGCCAGGAAAGGAATTTGGGGGTACTTCGAACTGCACAGTATCTTTGCTCTCCTGAACCCCTGAGAACCCTCAGCAACCCACCCCTGGGTTTTTCTTGACTTTATAGGTCTGTAGGGTCATAGGTCTGAGAAGGGACCATAAGAACAGAGGCCATGCAGGAGCATATTAAATAATGATTTGTCTAGTCCACCATCTCCTCAAACAAGATATGGAGCTATATAAAATACTGTAGATAACTTAAGTTGCTTTTGTGAAACGTTTGATCCAACTCAGTTCTCAGTGAAAATGTGACTGTGCAATTTAATTGAATGGTTGGTCTTGGATATCATCAAGTCATGGATGATGGATATGCTGAAGTAAGAACCTCTTAGAGTATTTTAGAAAGGATGGAGGCTTGGGATGAAATACAACAAACGTTATCTGAACTTCCATGAGGAATTCTGGGAGTTGAAGTCCACAACTCATAAAGGTACCAAGTTTTTAATAAACTGATCTATACAAATGTCCTCCATATGTGACGATCATCCCTGGTGAACTAAAAGTTGAGTAAACCTGCTAAATTGCAGGATTTTGTCCTCTGAAACAGAATCTTCATTTTAAGAGAAATGATGGAATGCAACCCAATCACATTTGAGTCACTATATTTATTTTGATTTCATGGGCAATATTTATAGCTCTTTTCTCTCCATCTTTCTCTTGGTACTATCTTTTTAGTATTACTGATGACAGACTTTTTAAAGCTTTCTTTCCATTCATATTATGTTCATTTATCTTTCTTGAAGTTTTGGGGATTTGCTTTACGAGTTGCTACAAAATGAAAGTAACATCTTATTTTATTTAGGTAATTTTACTGACATTACAGCACATTTGAAATCTTTTTTTTTTTCAAAACTTCAAATTCACTTGAGGGCATTTACATCAGAAACACTGTAGCTGTTGTGAACTATTGAAGCAAAATGCTTCAGACCTACTTGGGGTTCATTTAATAAAATTCATATTTCAAATTTTTTAACATATTTGGTTTTTTTTAAGAATGCAGTACATACTAATGAAAATGAAATATATAAGTTTTTTTTATAGCTTTATATACTGTTTCTTTATAGCTTTATATACTGTGGAAATGCTGAAACTCAAACCCATTGTATTGCTTTGTTGCTAGAGCGCAATTATAAGAAAGATGGTTTCTGCAGTTACATTCAGATTTCTATGTGAGACACATTTTATTGTAATAGTGTGGGAAGAAGGCATCTCTTTTTTGTTTCCCTTGTAATTTGTGGCCATGATACTAAATAGTGCAGATATAGATAGATGATAGATGGATGGATAGATAGATAGATAGATAGATAGATAGATAGATAGATAGATAGATAGATAGATAGATAGATCTAGACAGACAGATATCGAGAATGTAGTCCAAGGTGTAGTCCAAACATTTTCCAAAAGTCAACAGTGACTCAAAAGCACACACATACAAATTTATACTTAAAGAAATATTTTTAAAACTATAGAAGGCATAGGAAACAGGGCTTGAGGCTATTCCAAGAAATGAGTTTGAATAAACATTAGGCTCCTTTGTGATTCACACAAAGATTTGCAAGTTTTTTATTGCTGTAGCTATTACAATAAAGTAGTTATGGCCTACATGACATTAGTATATACCTTATGGACTAAAACAACCCAAATATGTAACCCTAAATATCTCAAGGAAGAAACTCCCATGCATATCACTACCCAAAATCTATGGTCATCCTTAAAGACCTTCTTTGAGATACCTTCTCTAAGTAAAGGTAGAGTAAATAGTCATCAAATAATAGGGACTTCTCACAGTTCTGGTCATAAACTCCCCCCTCAAAAAAATAGACAAGTGGACTTGTGGTGGTGGTGGTGGTGGTGGTGGTGGTGGTGATGATGATGATGATGACGATGATGATGATGATGATTAGACCAAGTGCTTTTCACCACTGCAACCTTCAGCACCATGTCTTGCATGCTGAACTGATTGAAAATGGTGGATTCCTCTGTTTCTTTTTCCCTCTCATCTATGTCAGGAAAGCAAATGCCAAGTGCTTTCCATTCTGCAGGCATGTTTTTCAAAGGGTAGGTAGAAAGTGTTTACTATTCCACTAATGAATCCATAAAAAGAAAGGGAAAGAAAACCAAGGATCTTACCTTTCATGACAGGCTGCCCAATCCAGCCATCGAAATGGCAACTGAAGGCAAAAAAATAGGACTTGGGATAGGTGGGGAGCACATCTTCCAGAGCATCCACCAGACAAATGGAGCATTTTCATAAAATGGAATGAAGTGTAGCAGGAGGAGCACACTGCCATGGTTATTGGGGAATGAATAGATTGAGGAAACACTACTTTTGATGTGGAATCAGTAGTTTTTGGGTGCTCTCTAGTGCAGAGGTCATCAAACTTGACAGCTTTAAGACTTGTGGACTTCAGCTCACAGAATTCCTCTTCCAGTCATGTTAGCTCAGGTATTCTGGGAATTGAAGTCCACAAGTCTTAAACTTGCCAAATTTGAAGACCCTTGCTCTAACAGGACAGACTAAGGTCTGTATCATGTTCCTGCTAACTGAAGCAACAACTTGGGAAACTAAGAAGTATGGATTAATTCTATTACATTTTTATAGTCTTTTTCATATCCCTTTCTGAGCCATTATTTTTACATTCTACTATTTATTTTATTAGTTTTAGAACCTCTATTTCTTAGCCCCCATTTGTATTCTTATCGGTAGTAGAGGACAAAAAAGCCACTACCATCTAAAAATTCTTCAGATTCACTTTGTTTTCCTTATTTATTTCTTCCATTATCTGTCTGTTTTCCTTGAATTTGGCTGTATCGGCATCAGATTTACTGTGACTTTTCTATCAAAAAGTCAACATTCAAAGAGAAGCCATACTTATATCTTCAAAATATCTTCACCTATAATTCTGAGGTCAAATAGTCAAAAGCATGATTCATCTAAAAAAAATGACCACATTTTGCAGACAGGATTTGAAACATACAAAATGCAAGAATAGTATTAACCCCAAAGTCTGAACTGGTTTCATTGCAAATCTGCCTTGAAAAACCTATTATCAATCCCTGACATGCATATTAAATATTTGTCTCAAGATTATAAAATGGAGTAGTAAGAAAAAGTGGGTTTTAGACATGGAAGTCAGCTGTCCCAAGTCAGAAGAGGGAGAAATTTGGCTTAGCTTTTATTTCAATGTGAATTTATCTCATTTTGCATTTTTGAAGCAATACACAGACCCAGTCTTCACCTTTAAAAACTTCATTTCTTCAAACTTTTCAATAAACTCCATACATAAAAAATAAGAAACATATATTAGGGGAAAGCTTACACAAATACATAGATATATAATATATGAAAATGTCCACAATCTACCCATGTTTCTCACATAATAAGGCCGGGCCTTATTTTTTTTTTGAACACCCGCGGCTCGCTTTCCCAGCTCTGCCCAGCCCGCACAGCTCCAGCGCGGCCTTGGCGGGATGAGCAGAGGGTCCGGCGGGGAGGCGCTCTCTGCCTTGGTGAGAGCTCTGCCGCTGGGAAGGAGGTCCCACCTGCCCAGCGCAGCTGACAGAAGACGGGCCCTCCTTCCCGGCAGCAGAGCTCTCACCAAGGCAGCGAGCGCCTCCCCATCGGACCCTCCGCTCATCCCTCCAGGGCCGCGCCAGGGCTGTGCCAGAGCCGTGCGGGCTGGGCAGAACCAGGAACCCGAGGTGGGCTGATCCTGCGCTGCTGCCCCGGGAGATTTGCCTCCCCACGTGGGGTTGGCCTGCCCTCTCGGGCAGGGGAGGCTTTGTTGTAGTAGGGTGTTGTTTTTAAAATAATTCACTTTACCTTTGAAGGTAAAGGGAAGGCGGCGACAGGAGCACCTGAAGCCAAGTGTCTCCTCAGGGCTCCGGTTGCAGGGAGGAGCCCTGACTGGCCACACATGACTGCGCCAAATGCCACGGCATTGCTCTAACGCCGCAGCAGCAAGGGAGAAGGGAAAGCAATGGTGGCGGAAGTTCTCTCAATATGAAGTGCCCCACCAATGCAGGCAGCACCATACCCGGGCACGCAACAAAGTACTTCCTAACGGCAAGCACCCCCCCTGCCACCACCACCCATTTTGCATGTTTAATATGGGCCTTAATTTGGGGGGAGGGGCTTAATTTGATTTTATGCCAATAAATCATGCTGGGGCTTCCTATTGGTGGAGGCCATATTGTTGGAGAAACACGGTATTGGAATAGGAAGAAGAGTATGAAGTAGGCAAAATTTGTTTACGGTAGACAATACTGCAAACTACAATGTCAATTTAGAGAAATGTGAATGAAGCATATATGAAATGAGGGCTGAGCTTTTTAAAAAAAAACACCTCTTACAGGAATGGGAAAGATAATCTAAGTAAACAAAAATGCAAAATTAAAACAATGCAAATGTCATAATTAGTGAAAATGAGAAGTGAAGAGAAACTCAAACTAAGAAATTGAGCCATCCTTAATGCCAATATGTTATTGAAACCAATAAAGCTGTTCTCTTTAAATCATTATTTTACATTTAAATTGTTATTGCTTTGCAGATCCTCAGGGTAACATATATTTTCATTTCTTCCATTTTGCAAACTTCAGAGTATCTCCTAATATACACTGTGCTTTAAGGTGATTTTTAATTTAACAAATTCCTTCCCCTGCAAAATTTATCCATTCCATCCTCACAATCACTCTGTCAAGTAAATCTGCAGAGTCATAAACATTAGCTCTCCAATAACCTTGACAGAATAATAAAGCCAATATATTAAGACATTCTAAATTCTAGTCTAAAACCTTTACCACCGCATCACAATGTCTCTCCTTCAAGTTGAGTGGAGCTCAAATCCATATGATAATATATTTCCAAAATTATTAAAAGGGCATATGGAAACCATGGTCATGACACTTAAATAACATATGGGGAATATCTTTGCTAATGCCTGAGGATTGGAGAGAGACTTTGTAGCTTTGAGAGTTCGGCTTCCTGCTGTAGGCCTAATCTATGATTAAAGTGTTAATCAGTTAATCACACCAATTAAGAGATTTATGTTTACAGCCCTAATTAGTTCCTGTTGTCTATACTTTGGACACATACTTTGTAAAGAAACAGCAATACTTTCCTTTTCATTTTCAAAAAACCATAGTGTCTTAAAATAAGAGTCATCAGGAATTTTTGAACAGTAACTTTTAACCAAGAAATGTATTGGAGATAATGATGATTGTGTAAATTACCAAAACTGGTGGCCTCCAGATGTGATTGAACTGCAATTCCAAGAATTACCAGCCAGCATAGTCAGGATAAATTATAGGAATTGTAGTTTCAGTTCATCTGGATATACTAGATGAAGAAAACAGCCAATCACCTGTAGAACAGTGATAGCCTGTGCCTAGTGTGTTTGAGTTTCAAAAAAATCTATCACTATCTCTGGGATAGTACATATACATCCTTCTTGACATGCCTGAACTTTCCTCTCAAAAAAAGAGAGCTAAACATAGGTTAGAAAGGGACATTGAAGTCTTCTAATCCAGCCCCTTGCTCAAACAGGAAACCCTATAACATTTCAGTCAAATGCTTGTCCAATCTCTTTTTAAAATCACCCGTGACTTCTAGAGTACAGATGTCAAACTCACAGCATCACATTGCAATCACGTGATGTTTTGCGACATTTTTCCCTTTGCAGAGCTGGGGTAGGCATGGCCTTCACATGACACATCCAGCCCATGGGCCGCTAGTGTGACACCCCTGTTCTAGAGGCAAGTCATTCTACTGATTAATTGTACTAGCTGTCAGGAAATTTCTCCTTAGTTTTAGGTTGGTTCTCTCCTTGATTAGTTTTCATCCATTGCTTCTTGTCCTGCATTCAGGTACTTTAGATAATAGGTTGACACCCTGCCCCCTTCTTTGTGGCAAGCCCTTAAATACTGGAGCACCACTATCATGTCACCTCTAGTCCTTTTTTCATGAAACTAGACATACCCAATTCCTGCAATGGTTCTTCATGTGGTTCTCAATCTGGAGTCAAGTGAATGCCAGTGTTGTGGCCTGTTGGCCACCAGCCCCTCTGGCAGCCAAATCAGATGCAGAGGCAGTGTGGAAGTTGGGGGCAGCATCAAGACCATCTAAGAACTCCAAGGGGGTAGAGGGAATGGAGCTGTCAGAGATAGAGACAGAGGCAGAGCCTGGTCCATCCATCAGTCCTCAGATGGAGAGTCAACAGCCCCCAGGTCTGAAGGTGGCTGATGTGGAAGAGGAGGAACAGCTGGGTCTGGTGCCTGATGCGCAAATGTGCAGAAGGGAGAGGAGAGCAGTGGGAATCTACGGGCCGGTCCTTGAGATGGAAGAGCCACTGCTGCTAACTAAGCCCCACCCTAGCTCTGGAGATTAAAGGTAGGGGGCAGAGATGAATAGGTGTGGCAGACAATTATTTGCCTCCCTGTTGTCAGCCATTGATAGCCTGAACTTCTGAATCCTGAATCCTGTCTGGAACTTATCAGAATTATGTCTTGGAATCTGCAGCGCTGAGTTAGGCATGCCTTCTGAGCATGTGTGTGTGTGTCTGCTGCTGGAAGAAAGCAAGCACACCTTCCAGGACTTCTTTTGTGAGTGTGGGAAGAGCAGGGGTGGGATTCAAATTTCTCAACAACCAGTTCTGTGGGTGTGGCCTAATTTATGGGTATGGCTTGGTGGTCATGTGACTGGCTGGGCTTGGCTTGTATGTAAATATTATAAATATTGATGTAAATATTGATTTTTTTTATTTTAAAAAGGCAACTTTTACCCAAAATCAGGCAAAGCAGGCAGGCAAATTGAGTTGCTCACAGAATCATAGATTCACTCAGAGATCTACCATTCTGCAATTTGCTATCTGAGTCTGCACTGAAAAATAGAAGCTTCAGTCCAAAGGAAGATTCAGCTCTGCTTTTAGATTACCTAGAAAGCAAGAAATCCAACGATTTCCCAGCACAGTAGAACAGCTGATGGTCGAGGGGAGGGAAGGAAAAATAGCAACTTACCAAACATAGGCAAGTTGGATGGCACACATGCCAGGTAAGGAGTGAGTGGGCAGGGCCAATCCGACCAGGTAGAATCCCACTCCTGGGGAAGAGAGAGAGAGAGAGACTCCTGGTGTGTTGGGGTGATTTTAGGGGAAACGGGAGTGAGTGTCACTTTCCACAGGCACTTAGAGACTTCATTAGTCTGCTGTGTGTGTGAGAGAGAGATGGGGGGGAGAGGGAGGGAGAGAGGGAGAGATAGAGAGAGACCGCTTGCCAGGGCCGCTGGTGCTCCAAATAAAGGGAACACTTAGTTAAATACAGAGAGCTTGTCATGTTTGGGAGCCCGGTCAGAACAACAAGTTATTTTCCTGTCCAGACCTTGTCATTTAATAGGAGAAGGAATGAAACCAATGAAATGAAACACTTCACCCTTGGAGAATATATCCAATAAAAATTTCTCAAAACTTCCTCTCAGTTTTGTCCTTCAAGCAATGGTTTGAAAAGGGCTTTTATATCCCTCTGAAAGTGTGGAATAAGAGATTATGATATAAAGCATACATTTCATCCATTAGATACACAGTTCTGAGATCTGGTATTCCTAGTATGTGAATGATACCTTTGGCTGAAAAATATAGCAAAACCAACTGGGAAAACAGAAGGTTGAATTTTAAATGATTAAAAAAATGTTTCCATATAGCAAGGGGGGGAACCAATCCTTTTTCTATACTTACGTGTGTGTGAGAGAGAGATAAATGGAATGGAATGGAATGGAATGGAATGGAGTGGAGTGGAGTGGAGTGGAATGGAATGGAATGGAATGGAATAGAATAGAATAGAATAGAATAGAATAGAATAGAATAGAATAGAATAGAATAGAATAGAATAGAATAGAATAGAATAATAGTTCTTTATTGGCCAAGTGTTATTGGACACACAAGGAATTTGTCTCCGGTGCATAAACTTTCAATGTTCATGCAAACATCAACGTGGTATGTCATAGATCATAAATCATAAGATACAAACAAGTGATATTCCATATGATACTAATAGGAGAAGGTAGTAGGTAAAATGAGAAGATGAGAAAGATGACAAGATGAGACAGACAATAGCAATAGAGTCTTACTACATGGATAAATATCTTTAGGCATAAGACAGTGCTATGGAAATTAAGTGTGTGTGTGTGTGTGTAATGCAGGTATCTGTGAATTTCTGTATTTGTGCATATGTATGTGTGTGTGCATGCACACACACACGCACACACACCACATACATACATACATACATACATAACACACATAGTACACATACTATATATCTCTCTTTGAAAACATTTAAAACTGCTTGTAGATAGTAGGATCGATTTGTTTCTGTCCCTGTAATGTTTCACACTGGAAAGTTTTCTTTCATGGAGTTTTAGCTCTCTGGAGCTTTGCTTTTTCCCACATAACCCCATTGCCCTCTGTATGATGAAGATGAGCTCAATGTTCTGAATAGCTGATCAAAGTTCTAAATTGCATTTGGATCCTGTAAAAATGACAACTTTCATTTTATATAGAACTTGAAACTTCCAGAAATGGAGATATAACAGAAGAGACCCTACTAGTCAGCCCTCCCAATACTTTGTGTCTCTGTCTTTCCTACACATAAAGATAAAGATACATATATGTATATGCAGGGTGGGATGCTACCGGTTCTGCCTGCTCTATAGAACCAGTAGCTCTGAAGAGCAGCAGACACCGAACCAGTTCTGTGTCTGCTGCTGTTTGGCCCACCCGGCTCCCCAGGCTCTTACCTGTCCTTTATTTCCTGCTTTTTCAACCTCAGCTGCTTTGCATGGCACAGCTAAGTTGAAAAAGCAGTTTTAAAAAGTGGCTTTTCAAATGCTGCGTGTGCAGCGCTTATCACCTGTCCGGGCAGCACAGCTTAAGGTTTATTACACGCGCATGCAAAACGTAATCACTGAACCGGTAGTAACACCGGTTGAATCCCACCTCTCTCTCCATCTCTCTCTCTCTCTCTCTCTCTCTTTCTCTCTCTCTCTCTGTAATATGAATATATTAGAAAAAAGCCTCTGTGTATATTTATGTCAGTTTATTTTCAGTAAACTCTTTATACATATCACCACTTTAATTCTGACTGGGATATTTGCAGCTATGTATAACTTTTGTTTACGTATTTATCCAGCCAGTAAGCCAACTAGTTACTGTTGTCTCCCAGAGATTGTGATCAAATATTTTCATATACACTGGGAACAACATTTGTTGAAATCTAAGCTGGCCTGCACCAATTAATATTGCAATATTATCCCTACATCAAGCAGGAATATCATATCAACAAACATTTGTCCTTATTTTCCTTGTAAAAGAATTTTAAAAAACCTGGATTGTCATTCTAGAAAAATTATCCAGAAAGCCACCACATGTTTGAATTAGTAAGTGGCATTTTAAAAGTAAAAATATCCTCAAGATGAGTATGAGTACAAAAGTACAAAAGTACAAAAGATGAGCACAAATGTACAAAAGTAGTTTTCCAATTAATCTCCTCTGACATATTTTTTCAATTCCATTATAATGTAAACAAACCCAGTCTGCTGTATTGGAGTTACATTTCAATTATGACTGCACAACATTTTTGAATTAATTCAGAACATGTGCATTTAAGTGGGACAGCATGAAGCATCAGTCTGAAACCCTTTAAAGCAGCTCCATCTTTTCCTATACCACATAATTGCTGGGTGAAGCAACATGATTCTGAAAAATTGATATGGCAACTCTAAAGAGATGAAGGCATATACTATGTACAAATCTCCAAGTTCTCCAAAATGCTTAAAAAAACCAAAGCTGAAGTATTGCATAGCCCTAATCTCAGTATTCTACTCAGTATTCATCAATGCTTTAGAAAAGAATCGTGGAAGATTATTTTTTATGATTATTCTTACAAAGCTATTATATGAGGGGGGATATGGAAATATTCTGAAATATTCACAATGTAGGAATGGTTGGTGAAGATGACAGAACTAGCAAGAGATGGCAAAAAATAATTTATCTGATTAGAGAAAGATCAACAACTATATTTATTAATGCCTGGAAACCCCATATGGACTTTTTGCTAAAAAAAAAAAGAGAGAAATGAGCTTGCGATTTATAGGTTCAAAGACTACAAAGAGTAACTTATGGAAGGAAAAGAGTATGATGTAATTGTGAAGAGAAAGGACAAATATATCTATCTATAACTGATGTCAGTAAGATTGGAAGCTACTTATTTATCATCTTTCTTTTCTTTTTTAACTTTTCTTTCTTTTTCTTTTCTATTTTTTTTTCTAATATCTTTTCACTATTTACTATTATTCTTTATTAATGTTATTTTCTCTTATGATTTTTCATTATCTTTTAAAGCATTATTTGATAATTATTTCTGTTTTATGTAAAATCATTTGTATATGATCATTTGTATAACATAACTAGGAAAAATTAGGAATGATATAGAATGAATTTAAAAAGATATGTATTTAATGACCCTCCTGTATGACATTTTTAGAAAGCAAACCTCAGATGCAGTGAATTTACCTGGAGGAGGGGGAAAAATCACACAGTTCAGCAATTTTAGGGCTCACAACCTGCAAAGAACAAGAACAGTTAAGAAGATTGATATGCAGAGTCTCTAAAGCAGAGCAAAAAGTAATTTGCTCTCAGTTTAGTGATACGCCATCCAAAAATCCAAGGCAAAATACATATGATGGTATTTAAGCAATCCGTCCATAGCCAATTTGCATAATTGTTGGATCTCTGTTGGCCACAGTTGATGGTGCACAAATGCTATTTTATGCAAGATTAACTTTCTTATGTATGTCATCAGAACTTATCCAAAATGTAGATTCGCAATGACAACTTCCACATTTACATGGCACTGGCTTTGTGTATAAGTCTTTATATAGTAGCTAAAAGATGCAGCAGTTTCAGGAGCCCCTCAGTGGGCTTTTGTATACATGTGTATATAGATTATCAAGGACAATAAGAAAGGCAGTTCTTATTTAGGCTACAATAAAATCTGAGCCAAAATAAATTCAGAACTTCCTTAAGGACTGGACAACTTTTTTTAGCCAAGGTAGTGGTAGTAGTGATGGTTGTTATCAGCCTCTGTGAGGCTCAGGTTACAGAAATGGAACTGTAATGGACAGAACTGACATGTTTAGTTTGTTTTTATTATTTGGGAGGTGAGGAAGACATAAAATATAATATGGCACCCCTAGAATGGATTTGAATGCCAATATCAACAGCACGAGAACCCTACTGGATTTTTTACTTATAGATTTTCAGTAGACATTTGAACATCACTGGAACTCAATGATGTGGAGATAAACTTTAAAAAATAAAACAAGTCAGAAATTATCTTGTATCTGCTAATTTCCTTTCTGCTGTTTTTCTTTTGTGAAGCCATCAAGCACATGCAATCAGCGTGGGAAACCCAGGTGAAATGAGAATATTAAACTAATAAAAGCTATGAAGTTATGTGACATTTTCTCCCACCATGGAATCCCCTCATCCCACAGAGCAATGCTGATTATCTTTCATTTGAGTGGCTGTTGTTGTTTTCCCAATGTGACCAAATGTTGCTCCTTTTAGATCCCCTCCTTATTAGATATGAAGGGGCATGGAGAAAGTTTTATTAAAGAGCCTTAGGAATTTGCAAGCACATGTGTGCCACTGCTGTGGAAACCACTTTTCCCATTCAACATTACCAGCAGGATGAAGACAGATGCTCCCTGAGCACTTAATAGCTACAAATGTTTTCAAGTTGCTGTCTGCAAAGACAAGCATATTCTTCCTTATAAACTGAAGAGAAGGAACACTTGTTCAACCATCACAAGAAGCCTGCTTTCATCACACAGTTTTAAAAAAGGAAATGTGGAGCATCTCCAGATGTTTTCAAACTGATCAAAATGACTAGCACCAGCTGTGCTTCTCCCTCTCCCACACAGTTTACTGAGCTGATTGCAAAGTAAACATATCCATTCTATTAGCTCATTCTTCATATCTTCTTTTCAGCCCACATACATAAATGGATGTCCTATTTTGCTACACTAGGCATGTCTGTAACAATATCTCCACTTCAAGTTACTAATAACGTTATAAAAAATAACTTCTGTTCAACTTGGCATAACATGACCCTCCATATTCTGGAATCTTCTTTTAGCTCATATTTCAGCTTTAATCTAGCATCTGCCAGATCCAACAAAAACAAACACTAATATAAATGCATATAAGCAAACAAAAAAGCTGACATTAGTCTTAGTTCAAATAGATAAGACTGCTTTCCACAAATAATGCTTTTTATAAGGAAGTTGTAGGAAATTAACAATTGCGTTAATAATGGTAGTGATCCGTTTTCTGTATAGGCCTTACTATAGACTGAAAATAAAATAAGCAAATTAGAGGATGATGCAGTATCTCCATTATTATTGCTATATAGTTAACTTTGTAAAAACATTGGGTCAAATATATACATATCCAACAGAAATAAATCTTATAAAATGGGACTTCTAAATAAGAGATAGCATCCAATGTTAATTTAAGAGACTAGGATATGATATGCTTCCTGGTGTCCGTTAGCAATTAAGTAGCAGTGTAAGAATTACAGTGCCCATGGCTTTAAAGAAGCTCTCAGTGCTAGCTCTATCGTGTAATAAGAAAAGATCTGTATGTCATAAGAGAATCAGTTAGGTGGAGCAGTTAAAGTACTGGACTAAAACTGGGAAAACCAAGTTCATATCTGCTGTCAGCCATATACCTTACTGGGTGACCTTGAACCAATAACTTTGTCACCTACTAACAAGATTGATGTACTGGGAGAAATTAGAGGAGGGAGAAGTATCTATGCCAGAGGTGTCAAACTCACAGTGTCACATTGTCATCACATGATGTATTACAACTTTTTTCCCCTTCGTTAAACCGGGATGGGCGTGGCCAGCGCATGGTGCATCGGGCCCATAGGCCACAAGTTTAACACTCCTGATCTATGCTATGCAAACTTCTAGATAAAATTTGGAATATATTTCTAATAAATTAATATAAGAATATATGCCTAGGTAAGGGTGTACTATGTAATTCCTGCATGGTTGCTGATAAACTGGCTATTGAAGTACTTTGCTTTGACTGCTCTAGAATATTGCTATTTTTTATTTATATTTGAATTTTCAAAAAAAAAAACATAATACTGATACATTTTAACAAGCTGATAATGTTTGATACAAGCTGTATCCAGGATGACGATCTTAACTATAACAAATGAAAATCTATTAAAAGGTAAAGGTTCCCCTCTTACATATGTGCTAGTTGTTTCCGGATCTAGGGTGGGGTGCTCATCTCTGTTACAAAGCCGAAGAGCCAGCGCTGTCCAAAGATGTCTCCGTGGTCATATGGCCAGCATGAGTAAACACTGAAGCACACGGAACGCTGTTACCTTCCCACCAAAGTGGTCCCTATTTTTCTACTTGCATCTTTACATGCTTTCAAACTGCTAGGTTGGCAGAAGCTGGGACAAGTAATGGGAGCTCACTTCATTACACGGCACTAGGGATTTGAACCTCCGAACTGCTGACCTTTCTGATAGACAAGCTCAGCATCTTAGCCACTGAGCCACCAAAGAAAATGCACTATTTTAGTTTGTCATACAATGGATTTTATCAGGTATTTTTCAAATAAAGCCATAGACCAGATTTATTTATTTATTTATACATTCCATCTATCCATTAAAATATCCAACTATTTCCATTGTTTAGCAACGAAACAATGGGCTCCTTGCTTGGTTGCTATAACCAAAGATTTAATGAGAGATTTGTTTGTTATTTTGTAATTTCTTATTCTGTTCCTCAAATATATGTAGTGGTCCCAGCTCTACTATGAGGATAATTTAAACTTGTATTTAGCTAGCTTTCTTTCTTTCTTTTGTTCTTTCTGTCTTTCCTCATAAAATTTATTGGCTTTTTCTTTAAACACATCTTTGCAAAATTCCAATATTTTGTCGCATTCTCACCAAAGAGGATTTTTTTCCCATTCAATTAACAATCTTACCAACAGCTTACTTACTGGTACAGTGAGAAAATATATGAGATACTTAATGGGGTTTAAATGTTTCAGATATCATTCCTATATGGTTGTTGATTTAAAAAAAATCTTTGATTGTACCATAGGGACTGTCAAATGTTATTCTGTAATTGTTCCTCTACTCTAAATCTGCTTTTCAACTCTTTGGTAGATTTACCATAATCTATTTCAAATTGAATATGTTGATTTAAAAAAACTGTGTCTGTGAAAAAAAATACCATTCATTTTTCTTTCCAAAACGAGAGAGATGTCTATTTGCAAGGTCCATCATTTATTTATTTTGTCACTGAATGGACCTGACAACAAAGAAACCATGGGATTTTTTGTTCTAACTGTTGCTCAGTTTTCATGATTTCAATTGTACACTGCAGCTCTATCCTTTTTATAATTTGCTTATGTTAGAGATGCAATTCTGGGAAGGAGTTTGAAAGTCTCATCTTCCAAATTCAGCATATTATTTGTGTAAAGTCCTTTATTTTATACATCTCTATTGGTGACAAAAGAGACAAATTTAATTTCTTACCCAGAGAATCACTTATTCTGAAGTACTTCAAACGCAGCATCCTCTGTGTGTGTGTGTGTGTGTGTGTGTGTGTGTGTGTGTGTGTGTGTCTACATATAAAGACAAAGGTAGGGAGGGAGTTTTTGATCCCCCTTCATTATTTTTCTATGAGCAACATGTTTATTTTGTGCTGGTCACTTTTGCATTCGATCACCATTCATTCTTTTTTAAAAGAGCTTTCTGAGCCCTTTTCTTTAACCCATTCCTACTGTTATATTTCTCCTGACATAGTTACTTCCTACTTCCATACAACAAACTTGCAGAAGCAAACTCTCACACACATTAAATTTGCTTCTTTCAATGCACATGCAGAGGAGTATTCTTGTCATAAACATCATTTTGGAATTGGTCTTATAGTGTATATGAGTATATACAGGTTGGGTTACTAAATCACCATATCAAAACAGAACCATTCCTGTGCATGAACTTTTTAAGGATGACTATGAATCATCTTTTATTTATTTATTTAAAACGTGTATAGAGATTTTAAATATTTGTGGTTTGTTTACTTTTATAAATGGTCAATAAGCACAGTGGAAAATAGAATATTAAGTAAATCTCCTAATGGGCAATAAATTGTAAAGTAAGAATTTTTCTTTGCTTGAAAACATTTCTTAGAATGATCCTTGATGAAACTTTATTGTACAGTTTAGGGACATTTTCAGTATATGCCACATTTTATGAGCAAGTCAGGAATTATACTTAACTAGATGGAACTATATCCAGAACTACAGACATGTCAAACCCTGCAAGGGAACCTGTGCTTCTGCTGAGAGTATTTTCTCAGTTAGCATGTAAGATAGGATAAATGCAAGCCGATTTCAAAGGATTATAAGCAGGCAAGTGAAAAATAGAAGGGGGAAGGGAGAAAGAGGCAACTCCATTATTATTATTCCTGTAGGTTTCATTTACATAATATGAATCAAATTCCAGTATGTAGAATTCTTGACAAGGCCTGCTTTGAACCCTTGAAAATGTCTTGCAACTAGCCACATGCCAGCCCAGAGTTTCCAGGAAATTCCCTTAAGAGTAGGAAGATCAAGTTCCATGTGATACAACTCCATGTTCAAGGAACATCACTGCATGTTACAGAAGAGACACCAGCCCCCAAAAGCATGGGATTTGGCAAACAGACCATTCTTGGGAACCACAATAAGGAGGTGAGGAAGACAGCAATGTCCAGCTACCACCAAAGGGTCAAACAGGTCCTGAAGAGAAAGCTCAATAGAAAGAACAAGATCCATCAACATGTATAATCTTCCAGTCATCAGATACCCTGCCAATATAGTCAGTTGGCAAAAGGAAGACATACAAGGCAACAAGGGACCAAAACAAAACAAAATATAAGAGCAATTAAAATAATGGGAAGAAAAGAGCAAGGTCAACATCAGCATAGTTATCTTGTTCTCATAGCAGAGTCTTGTCATTTTTATAGGATGGAAAACAACTCTGTATTTTCACAAACAATTGCAATGAAGCTTTTAAGATCATGTTGGGTTTTGCTGATGCTTGTGGTTAGCAATTTGCAGCAAATAATATGGACAGCCATTTTTTCCCCGATTACCTTCAGAAACTGTGTTGTGGTTTTGTTCCAGGAAAGCATGATTAACTACCCTAAGAGAAGACAAAAGTAACTCTTACAAATAAACTTGAAGGATTTCGTTCTTCATACCAATAAAGTTCTTGATGCCAAATACAGCAAGGCTCTAAAGCCATCTGAAGCCAGGTCATGCCTTTTCTCATTAAGTGACTTTTGGTTTGGAGAGCTTATTGCACTGCTTCAGTTATTGGTGAAAATATCTGTTTTTATTTCCCACAAGCGTTGCCTTAGTAAATGAAAATGTTATTCTTTCAGGTATATCTCCTGGAGAACTGAAGAATGTTAATGATTGGAAAGCCAATGTCCCTTGGAGGCTGGTTCTTCTAACAATGGTTAAGGCACTGGACAGGCATGGTGGTTAGGATGGACACACACACACAAACAAACAAACAAACAAACACACATAGCGAACTTCCATCTGCCCTGGAGGCTGTTACAGAAACAGGCAATTAATTTATAGTGTTCTGTGTTATGTTAGAAAATAAGCAACTATGTGGAAGAAACTGCATTCCTATAGTTATACCATGTTAGCAAAACATTGTGAATAGACATGGTTGAGTTTTGAAAGAGACTAAGAGAAAACAAGAGAGGGAAAGGGATATTTTTAAAACTTGTAGAAACTTCATCGCAGATACCTTCTCTATTTATTTGGAAGGGGTTTGTGTTATTGATTCTTTCTCCAATACTTATTGTTCTTCAATAGGTAGACTGTGTTGGACTGGGAAATGTTTCTACAGTGTATTCATTAAAAAGACAGCCAAATTCCTTTTCCACTAGAACTGAAAATTGTGGGTACTAATCAGAAGGCAACAATGTTGCAATGACTGGCAGTTACAGTTGGCAGACATTAAATACCACACTCATTTCTTAATTTGGCTTCTTAAAATTGCTTCAGGATAAGGAAATATGAACAAAAGCATCATATAAACTTACCTATGGAGAAGGGTTCTTACAAGGGATGGGCAAATGTCAAACCACGTGATTTTTCTTTCTTTAAAAAAAGGAGCTTAAGATCCACCATACAAGAGCTCTGATAAAGCATTTATTGAATTGAAAAATATTAAACCTGGGAAACTGAGAGAAACATAAGGATCTGAACTCACATTCAGGGCTGGGATTCTACCAGTTCACACCTATTTGCTAGAACTGGTTGTTAACATTCTAAGCGGTTTGGAGAACCGGTTGTTAGAAGAAATTACTGGCCTAATCCTGTAAGGAAGGCAGGAAGGAAACATTCTAGTGTTGCTTACAGAAACTGCCTCTCTATTAACCCTTACTACATTCTTGGCAGGACTAGACTTCCTGTCTCAGGAACTTCTCTGGAGTTTTTTTTCCCCCTCCTATGCTGGTACTTTGCTTGTGTGGAGTGACCATTCAAAGTTACAATGGCACTGAAAAAAGTGGCTTATGACCATTTTTTAAACTTACGACTGTTGCAGCATCCCCACAGTCATGAGAGGCCAGGCGAGGAGATGCGTGCCTCGATGTGAGTGATATTGAGTTGGCTACACCGAGCCGATAACATGACCACCAAGCCATATCTGCCCAGTCACATGACCACCAAGCCACGCCCACCAACTACACCACACCCACAGAACCAGTTGTTAAAAAATTTGAATCCCACCCCTGCTCACATTCCTTCCACAAAAATATCCTTGGTGAACTAATCAGTTGTCTTTCATTCTAGGATTATCATTTAGAGTAGAAGTTTTGCCAATCAGCTTCAAATCACACAGTGATTTACCAGGAAATCCATCCTTATCTCATGTGATATTCAGGGTCATCTCAGCCATTACACAGAGCAAGAAGCTTTCTTCATCAGAAGATTTTAGCTGCCAAAGCAGAATTTGTTTATTATTTACCTTACTGTAGCACAGGCAATTGGTGAGAATAGAAAGAAGGAATGTCAGATTTCTCTGACTCATATTTCACAGTATTCAGATGTGGGGGACTTTGATACTTATCACTACATCATTGTCATGTCAACTCTGATGTTATAGGTTTCAAGCAATTCAATTATGGAGCATCATACTGAGTAAGTTACACAACTTGTCAAGATGTAGTAAAGTTGCATGGCACCTGCCCCCAAGATGAAGTGAGATAGTGAATTAAGTAAGCATGAAAGAGCCATATGTTCCTATAGCTATTGACTATGATGTGATGAAAGGTCTTGTCAAGACATACAGAAGCTGCAAAGCAATTACAGCAGGATGTTCCATGGTAGAATGTTGGGCAGAAATGATATTGTGACAGTGAGAACAATCAACCAATGGAATAGCTTGCCTTCAGAAGTTGTGGAAACTTCATCACTAGAGGCTTTTAAGAAGAGGTTGGACTGCCATTTCTCAGAGATGGTGTGGGTTTTCCTGCCTTGGGGCAGTTTGGACTAGATGACCTACAGTACAAGGTCCCTTCCAACTCTGTTAATCTGAACATGAATATGAAACAGCTCCATCAAAATCCCAGACATTGGTTGTATGTCAGCACCTAGCCAAACGAAAAAGGCAAAGCAGCCCACTGAAAAGCAGTGGGAAGGTAAGATAACCAAGAAACATTTAAGTTGGACTTTAAATATAATTAAGGCCTACACAATAGTAAAAAAAACATGTCAGGGATCCTACTCATCAACTTTTTCAACTGCTCACCAAATCTCTAACTAAACCGTAAAGGTTCCCTCACACATACGTGCTAGTTGTTTCCCGCTCTACTACAGGCCCTTTAAATCAGATGTGTGTGCCTTAAGATGCTGCCTTGTAAGAGGAAGCAATCAAACCTCTGCTTAATGTAATTTCAGCATGAGATTCTTGACAAAAGTTAGTAAAATTCCACACTTATTTTGAGAGTGAACTGTGCACCAAGGCAATTATTTGCTAAAGCATTGGCTGTGAAAGAATATACTTCTCATGCATATGTATGCAATGTATAGAGTCATTTTCACTCATTTCATTAGCTGTGTATTACACAATACTCCATTAAGTCCCTTCAAGAGCTGAATTAGGGTTCGGGGCAATAAGAAACTACAATTTAAACTTGCATTCTTCCGACAGTGTTACTGGCATTTTAAGGAAGAGATTAAAAAGAAAAAAGCATTGGTTAAATTGTGGAAATTCTCTTCAGGTGCAATCAACTCCAGGGTAAATAAATGATATTTATATGTTAACATATTCGTTTACTATTTAATTGCAAGGGGACTGTGAGTCTTCCTAACTATCTACATAGCTTTGCTGCTATTCAGTGGAGGAACACTTACCTTTACAAAAGACTGCCATCACATCAACTGTCCCTAAATCTCTTATTGAGGAGATACTTGAATGCTTCCCATTACAGCATGATTACACTCATTTGTAGTTAAGCATAATTAAAATAATGGTACTCATGTTACCTTGGGTATATTGCACCCACTTTCAAATTGTCGTATGGAATTCAAAAAAAAAATCCCTGCACATATGGCTATTGAAGCCATGAAAAGGAAATGAAATATAATATACAAATGAAAAAAGAATATTTAAGAAATTAAGCTAAGTCATCTTTCTACATACAGCAATAGATGGCTTAAATCTAGAACAAGTTCCCTTCCCCCTTTTAGTGTTATCACAAAGATCACTTCTAGAAATGTTCAGACCAGTGAGCCAAATCTTTTTTTTCCCATTTGCAATATCGTTTACGGTCTCTGGATATGACCCCATTCGCTGGCAGCAAAGATGTCTCTTTTGAAGTGCTTTTTGCATATTTAGCAGCCTTGGGAAAGGTATATTAAGAGACTAGGCATTGCTGCACACTGGGTCACCTATTTAATGCTTTGCAGCTGAATAGGTCAGAAGAAAAAGTATAGATAGAAAGGTCATGTATCCTAATCCATAAAAATGCAAGAGAAGTCTCCACATTTGTTCACTTGAGAACAGGGATGGAGAATCTCTGGTCCATGATCTAATCTGACTCCCCAGTCTGGTTTTCCTGGTCTTCAGGTCAGTGGTGGGATTCAAACATTTTTACTACCAGTTCTGTAGATGTGATGGGCATAGCTTGGTGGGCATGGCTTGGTGGGCATGGCTTGGTGGGCATGGCAAGGGAAGGATACTGCAGAATCCCCATTTCCACCCGACTCCAGGGGAAGGATACTGCAAATTCCCGTTCTCTCCCTACCCCACTAACCTGTTTTCCAGCTCCGTTCTCCCAAGAAGGGCAACAAAAGAAGACCCAGCTAATCAGCTGGGACTCGGGAGGCAGAGAATAGATGGGGTGGGGCCAGTCAGAGGTGGTATTTGCCAGGGGTGGGATTCAATTTTTTAACAACCAGTTCTGTGGTGTGGCTTAGTTGGTGGGTGTGGTTTCTGGTCATGTGACTGGGTAGGCATGGCCAACTCGACATCACTCACATCAAAGGGCGCTTCTCCTCGCCTGGCTTCTCATGACAGCGGGGATGCTGCAATGGTTGTAAGTGTGAAAAATGGTCATAAATCACTTTTTTCAGTGCCATTATAACTTTGAATGGTCACCAGTTTTAGACCAAAACTCATAAAGGGTATGTAAACTCACGTTTGAATGTCAATCTTTCTAGCTAGCCAAGAAGCCTTGCTGAATGTCACTCATCTTGGTTCCTTGTCATTAAAAGCTTCTTTCTGGCAGCTCTGCTTCATTATTCAATTATTTTTTCAAAGTGCTAACTCCAACAGGGGAGTATTTCCTCCCAACAGCAGTGTAAAAAGCTTAAAACAACCCTTTCCCTTTAAGAAAGTACCAGCAAAGAAGAAAACCTCCTTTGGAGATGGTAAGTCTAGGCATACTGCCAAGAATGCAAGAAGAGTGGAAAAAAAACAAAAGGAGATTTCTTCCAACAACCGGTTCTCCAAACTGCTTAGAGAGTTAACAACTGGTTCTAGCAAATAGGTGAGAAGCTGTAGAATCCCACCCCTGGTATTTGCTAGCTCTCCAAACTACTCAAAATTTCTGCTATCGGTTCTCCAGAACTGGTCAGAACCTGCTGAATACCACCTCTGGATCAAGTCACAGTCAAGGCCCCTCCCCTTCAACAAGAGTGACAGCCTGTCAGTCTACAATTCCCCCCATAGGCCACCTATTTTCCTGCAGGTTTTTATCCACCTCTTTGTTCTCCAAATGCAGAGATATTTTTTTTACTCATAATATGAGGTAGAAATAATTATGGGCAAAAGGTTGAAAGTTCCAACAAATGAGAAAAGCTACAGGACTGTGTTTCTTACCTTTGTCAGGATACTGCAATTTGACAACCCTACCGATGCCTTTAAATTAAGTTACAGTGAAAGTAAAGCTATTTCAATAACAATCAGAAAAATTATGCTGAAGTTTCAGTGAAGTCATAAATTTCTTTAATCCAATCTTTATTTATGTCCTGCTGGGCTCTTAGTCTTTCCTGAAAATGGAGCCTAATAAAATATATCAGTTTCTTTCATTTGGATTCCAAAAATAGGTATTCTTTTTAGATTTCTGAGTGACCTCAGTAGCTTTTCACCTGCTAGTCAGAGATTTTGACAGCATATAAAGAGACAAAGATGAGAGAGAGAGAGAGAGAGAGAGAAAAGAAAAGGAGGAAGGAAGGAAAAAGAAAGAAAGAAAGAAAGAAAGAAAGAAAGAAAGAAAGAAAGAAAGAAAGAAAGAAAGAAAGAAAGAAAGAAAGAAAGAAAGAAAGAAAGACAGGTGATAAATGATAGATAGATAGATAGATAGATAGATAGATAGATAGATAGATAGATAGATAGATAGATAGATAGATAGATAGATAGATAGATAGATACAGTGGTGGGATTCAAATTTTTTACAACCAGTTCTGTGGGTGTGGCTTGTTGGGCATGGCAGGGGAAGGATACCATAAAATCTCCAGTCAGAGGTGGTATTTGCCAGTTCTCCAAACTACTCAAAATTTCCACTACTGGTTCTCCAGAACTGGTCAGAGCCTGCTGAATACCACCTCTGGATAGATAGATAGATAGATAGATAGATAGATAGATAGATAGATAGATAGATAGATAGATAGATAGATAGATAGATAGATGGATGGATGGATGGATGGATGGATGGATGGATGGATGGATGGATGGATGGATGGATGGACGGACAGACAGACAGACAGACAGATAGATTTAAATTGATAGACAGGCAAAAAATAGGCAGGAAGGATGGATGGATGGAAGGAAGGAAGGAAGAAAGGAAGGAAGGAAGGAAGGAAGGAAGACAGAGAGAAAGAGAGGGAAGGAGAAGGAACGACAAAGAGAATGACACAGAGAGAGAGTGAGAGTTATTTTAATAATTATGCTCACTCATTTATTCATAAGACCACACCTAGAGTACTGCATCCAGTTTTGGTCACCACACTATAAAAAATATGTTGAGACTCTAGAAAAAATACATAGAAGAACAACCAGGATGATTAGGGGACTGGAGACTAAAACATATAAAGAACAGTTACAGGAACTGGGGCATGGCTAGTCTAGTGAAGAGAAGGACCAGGGTAGACATGATTGCAGTGTTCCAATATTTGAGGGGCTGCCACAGAGAGAAAGGGGTCAAGCTATTTTCTAAAGCATCCAAAGGCCAGACAAGGAACAATGGATGGAAACTGAACAAGGAAAGATTTAACCTGGAAATAAGGAGAAACTTTCTGACAGTGAGAAAAATCAACCAATGGAACACCTTGCTCTCAGAAGTCATCATTGAGACTTTCAAGAAGAGATTGGATTGCCATTTGTCAGAAATGGTGTAGGGTCTCCTGCTTGGGTGGGGGTTGGACTAGATGACCTACAAGGTCCCTTCCAACTATGATTATCTGTGTATTTTTACACTCCTAACATTAATCTTGCTTTTATTTTGGAACATACCAATATGAATTCTTTCTCCCTAGACGAGGAGACCTGAATTATTTAATATGAATCCTGAAAGTGCCATATCATCTATATTGGCACCATGAATTGCATACATAAATATAAATGATATTTTAATTGTTTTTAATAAAATCAAAAATAAAGAAAAGTAAATAGGGATTAATAAAAAAGAAGATAAAATTATCTTTCATTGTCAATTTTTTCACAATTCTGCAGGTGTGTTGATTTTTCAACCAGTGCAATTTATCATGCTTTTATTTACCACAATATTTTATTTAATAAAATAAACAATAAGTCAAATGCAGGGTTGATTGGCAAAGATTGTTTTTAACTATTTTCTCAATTTCTTCAAAATGCGGATCTATTGGCATTGCCATCAAATAAGACAGTGACTTGCTTCGAAATCCTCCAAAACAATCTAAAAAGATTACAGTTTAGATAATTAATTTTGGAGGAGCACACTGCCATCTATGCATGCTTTTCATGGTTAATTCAGAATTATTTAGTCAGAATATATTGAAAAGGAATTCCATCCATGGAAAAACAATTCATCAATTTTAAGGAGCAAATTCATTGAATTTTTGAACTCATTCAGAACAGCATTCTGTGCCAGTCATAAGAATGTGATAAAAATTGAAGAGATGTGTTTGTGTCAGGCCTTTAATCATACTGTATAAATTCCATTAATATGCAGGTTTTTTGCAGATTTTTAAAAAACTACGCTCACTGTTTTAATGGGCAGGATGGCATACTGGAAGATATATGCATATGCAAACAAGACTTACTAAGAAATAAACTTCCAATTTTCCAACTCTGCTTCCAAGTAAACTTTCTTCAGATACAACAAATTGCAAAAATCCACCATCTATGATGATGATGTTGATGGAGGAGGAGGAGGAGGAGGAAGAGGAGGAGGAGGAAGAGAAGTAATATCCTTGAGTACAATGCCAAAACATCTGCAGTACCACTTGAATACCATCAGTCTTTGCAAAATCACCACTAGTTAATTGCAAACGGCAGCTTTACTTGATACCACTAAGAAAATCATCTGCCTATCTCAGGTCCTTGGAAAGGACTCAATAAATCCAGACTAAACATCTGGCTTATTGTGTGACCGGCACTCCAACAACAATTTATTCTGTGGCTGATGTTTCTCTGCCTTTTTTTTCCCTTTTGTTAGATAAATGAATGGTGTTAATGTGATGCAAACTAGCAGAGTAACATGTAAAGCACTATTAAGAAGCCCTGACCACAGTGCAGTGAAAAGACTTTCTCATTATAAACTCATGTTTTAGGCATAAAAAGAAGGAAACAGGATGAAGGAATTTTGTCTGCCTCAACGGAAATAGATTTGCTTGGAGTGTATTTCAAATGTAGCCTGAAAAAAAGAATTCTACACTTATGGAATATTTTTTTAAAATATTACATGTCCAACTGAAGGCTGAGAAAACATTAGCCAGAATTTTGTGTGTGGTTTCCAGTCTAATACCTCTTCCGCAGTAGTGGAATTCAAAATTTTTTACTACCAGTTCTGTGGGCGTGGCTTATTTGATGGGTGTGGGTTGTGGTCATGTGACTGGGTGGGTGTGGCTTAGTGGTCATGTGACTGGGTGGGCGTGCTTGGTGGTCATGTGACTGGGTGGGCATGGAGAAGTTTTTAAAGGACCTGTTTCCAAAATGCATTTCTTTTATGTTGCAAAAGTGCTCCAAGGCTCAATTCACCCCCATCCCCTCTGTCAGACCACACTCTTTTTCACTCCAGACACTTTAACTCACATGGGGAAAGTGATACTTGCAGCATCCGTGCCTTTCTTCCTTTTCCCCAGGGAGAAAGAGGACATGGGGAACGGAAAGCTAGGAGAGCGATCACAAGTGAGCGACCGGGCAACCGGGTTGGGGGCGTGGCCAGCCAGGGATTGCCACCAGTTCAGCAACCCATGGCAAATAACCGCTACCAGTTCACCCAAATAGGTGCGAACCGGTTGAATAGCACCTCTGCTCTTCTGCAAACTCCAGTGCACACAAATCAGCCAAGTTCATTTCAATGGAATGACTACATAGCATGGCAAAATGAATGAACAAGGAAAAAAACTCTTAAATAAAATATATTCATGAGGCCCAATAGCTTCTCTTCATTCCTTCTACTCACCCAAAGTACAGAATGTTTTCAGTTTTGGCCACTCCTGTCTTCTAATTTTATTTCTGTTTTTCAAGAAGATTATTTGCTTGTGTGAATTGCACCACTCACTTAACCGTTGCTGAGGAGAATGTTTACTTAAAGACATTAATGATGGCATGAGAGTTGATTACAGAAGCAGAAAGCTGATTAAAAGCACTATAAACCCCAGATACTTCAGTTTATTTAGCTTGGAGGTCTCTGCTATGGAGCTTCTAAACACCGTACAGCACTTAGAGATGTCTCTTGTTGTTTACCAGGCATCCTGCCTCACTAGGCTTTTTAATTTTTCTTCAAAATATTATAATTATTTTAAACCAAATGGGAAAAGAAACTACACCAGCCTCCCAGAATAATGTTGATTTTTCAAGAACAGTCTTAGAGTCCATGGAGATACAGATAGTCCTCAACTTATGGTCAGAATTCAGCCCTAATTTTTTTGGTTGCAAAGTGAGAAATTTGTTAAGCTGAGTTTTGCCCCATTTTACAACTTTTCTTGCCACATTTGTTGAATGAATCACTGCAGTTCTTAAGCTATTCATGGGGTTCTTAAATGAATCTGGCTTCCCCATTGATTTTGCTTGTCAGAAGGTCAGATATAGAATAACAGAGTTGGAAGGGACATTGAAGGTCATCTGGTCCAACCCCCCACCCAAGCAGACCCTATATAATTTTTGACAGGTGACAGTCTGGTCTCTTCTTGAAAGCTCCAGTGATGAAGCTCCCACAATTTCTGAAGGCAAGCTGTTGCATTGGTTGATTGCTCTCACTGTCAGAAAAATTATCCTTATTTCCAGGCTGAATTGTTCAGTTTCCATCCATTATTCTTTGTCTGGTCTTCAGGTGCTTTGGAGAATAGTTTGACCTCCTCCTCTCTGTGGCAGCTCCTCAAATATTGGGATCACATGACTCCAGGATACTGCAACTATCATAAATATGAGTCAGTTGTCAATCATCCAAATGTAAATCACTTGACCATGGGCATGCTGCTATGGTCATAAGTGTGAAAAATGGTCATAAGTCACCTTTTTCAGTGCTGTTGTAACTTTGAATGGTCACTAAGTAAACTCTTGTACATTGAGGACCACCTATACCATAACTATCAAAAAAAAAAAAAAGAACAAAAATTAGTTTGAGTTTTCAGTGAGCTGAAAAACATAACACAGAGAAACATTTTTGCAGTTCAGGTTTGGTAATCCTAGATTTTTTTTTTAACTTTCAACATTGATTATTGTAGTCATTTAGTGAATGAGTAAGGCTCTTCATGGCAACCATTTTCTTTCATGCTCTTAAAACACCAACATGGGCCATGGTTAGGTCCAAGGATGGGATCCAACCGGTATAACTACTGATTCTGTTGTTCTGCATCGCACATGCATGCGTGAGTCACACAAGTCGCATGAGTGCAATTTACGACCTGCTAAGGTGCCCAGGCAGCTGAGCAGCACTGTGTGCATGTGCACATTGGTTGGAAAAGCCCTTTTTTCCTGCTTTTTCAACTGCAGCTATGTCCCACAAAATAGCTGCAGTTGAAAAAGCAGGAAATAAAGGTCAGATAACAGCCCTTATCTACTTGAGCAAACTGGCTCTCATGTATTGCATAAGTGGTTTCTTGCAGTGCAAATCTCACAGTGGCTTTACTGAGTTTCAGGCAGGAATTCTTCTAGCCAACTATGGAGATATCTAGCTTTTTGTTCTTCCTATGAACTACAGCCTCTTCATCCTAAAGGCCCTATATGCAGGGGTGGGATTCAAATTTTTTAACAACCGGTTCTGTGGGCATGGCTAAGTTGGTGGTCATGGCTTGGTGGTCATGTTATTGGCTGGGTGTGGCCAACTCAATATTACTCACATCAAGGCACGCATCTCCTCGCCTGGCCTCTCATGATTGTGGGGATGCTGCAACAGTCATAAGTGTGAAAAATGGTCATTAGTCACTTTTTTCAGTGCCATTGTAACTTTGAATGGTCACTCCACACAAGCAAAGTACCAGCAAAGTGGGGGAGACTCCAGAGACGTTCCTGAGACAGGAAGTCTAGTCTTGCCAAGAACGTAATAAGGGTTAACATAGAGGCAGTTTCTGTAAGCAACACCAGAATGTTTCCTTCCTGCCTTCCTTACAGAATTAGGCCAGTAATTTCTTCTAACAACTGGTTCTCCGAACTGCTTAGAATGTTAACAACTGGTTCTAGTGAATAGGTGTGAACTGGTAGAATCCCACCCCTGCCTATATGTCCCCTCAAATAATCTTCTAGCAGGCTGGGAGATTCTCCAGAATATCTTCTTGGAAACCCAAGAATCTATAGGGGAAAGGAAGAATCAGGATAAAAAATGGGGCCCTTATTTCATCCATCATGCGTTTCTTGCATCCTAGTTACCTCCATAAATGGAAGAAATTCAGTGGTTAATGGCAACAGGAGTCTAGATCAAAATCACATCCCTTTTTAAAATGCAAAAGTTTGTCCTTACTTCTGTCCTTTAACAGAACTGAAAGGAAAACATAGATCTGAATCTAAAAGAAAATCAAGGTTATGTGTTCCTGTTTTATCTGTAACAACTCACCTTAATGAGAATTAATATTAGAGCAACTTCTCCCCCTCTTTTGTCTGTTTTGATAAAAATATTTCCCAAGGTGCATTCATTTCCATATTTTATCTGCATTAACCCACACACAGACAGACACACACACACACAAAAAAAAAATTCAGAGGAGATTTACCACCTGCTACCATCATATGTTTTCATGATATATAGCTTGCTCAGTCTTAGCAGCGTAATAAATATTTAAATTTTAACACAGAGACCAAAAGCAAAGTAACAAAAATTATCATTGGATAAAAACAATTTTCAACAAACTGAATAACAGGATGAAAAACAGAGAAGTGAGTTTTTCTGCAGGAAGAAATGGATCCAAATTTATTTTATTTTATTTATTTGGTTTGTCAATTACTTAAAAGATAATAGGTATAAGTAAAAACATAGTTATGAATACATGGATACATATAAGGAAAAAAAAGAAACAATAGGACAGGGATGGTAGACATGTTGGTGCACTTATGCACACCCCCTACACACCTCTTAGGAAAGGGGTGAGGTCAATAGTAGACATTAAGGTCTGAATACCTGTTCACTAATAGGATCTGGCCCTAAAAGTATTTATTTGTCAAATTTTTATAGCTGCCCACCTCACAAAAGCAACTCTGGGTGGCATAAAACAATTGAATAAAACAACAGATGTAACAATATAAAATGCAAGAGAATTGGCTGTTGTGAAAGCCTAAAAGGTTAGCTTTCTTAGACAGGTTTAAACACATTGAGAAGATATAGCACCTATATATCGAGCATATTCTCTCTGTCTGCCTCTGTCTCTATCTCTCTCTCTGTCCCTCCCTCCCACCATCTCCCTCTCCCTCTCTCTCCCTCCACACTCTCTCTCTAAAAGTCTGGAGAGGATTTCCTTAAGCAGGCTTACAAAAAAACCCACATGAGTACTAAACAGCAATAAATGTGGACGAATCCTCAGTATGAATCAAATTAGGGTGTTGTCTTCCTTTTCTTCACCAGGTGCCCATTCCATCCTAGCCACACCTCCAAACAGGAAGGAACATGGAAGCCAAAGTAGTTGGCTGCAGAAAACTGCGATAAGAGAAAATAAAACAAAAAGGAACCAATGTTAGAGGTCACATTTTACACTGTTTACAAGCCTTCAGGAAAGTTATTTAGATTTGTAAATGGGTAAGAAGGAACATATATTTATTACATATGACGTTAAAGGCAAGTGGGAAGACAAATCATCCTGACAGCTAAGCCACCACAGTCTAGAGGAGAGAGAAAAGGGTTTTCTAGTTCAGTTTGCAGTATGATAAATGAACAGCTCTTTGATGCAGTTCAGTTGAGAGGAATCTCATTTTCCAAGCAATGGTTGAAGTACATGCGTACCCTGTTCACACGACTTTTTTATCTATCTGAAAGCATCCTACCCTTGGCAATTATTATTATTTTTAATCATCCATCTTCTGTACTGTAGTCATCCTTCTAAAATGCCAACACGTTTTAATCTGTCTTAAAGCATGTTGCAGGTGGCGATTATAGGAAGTTATTACTATGTTTCAACATCAACCTCTTATATTTTATTTATTTATTTTATTTAGGAGTTTTATGTTGCCGCCTATTTACACATGGCGACTCAAGACGGCTTACAAGAATATAAAAAGATATGAAAAACAATAAAACTAATAAAAAAGAGAATCATATATAATAAAATAATAAAACAAAATAAATCTCCACTCCCTGTCCCAGCAACAACACATCATATGACAACACATAATACATTATTTAATGGGCTCCATCCCACCCTGCATTCTCCTGGCCTGCTGGCAGAACCATGTTCCAGAGAGAGGGAGCCACTATATTTTGATAATCATCAAAAGAATATCAGGATATTAAAAGCATATCAAGATAATCCTGTAGAATATTTTCCTTTAAAACACTGCATTTTAAAAAAAACACAGACTATGGTGTATCCTCTCTTCCCCATAATTCAAGACTTTCTCTTTGGAATTAGGTTTGACTAGATTCAATGTCAGTGAAATACACATTTGTTCACTCACTCATTTGGCTTATTGCTGACTCATAACCAAAGTGGTTATAAAATAGCACCATAAATGTTAAAATTAAAAGATAATCAGTAATCTCAGAATGATAATCAATTTAATGTCCTTCTATTTCTTGTCAATTTGTTACTCATTTCTAAATACCTTCCCAAAGAGCCACAGACTCAAAATGTCGTGGGAGCACAATGGTCTCTAGATAAAATAGGCTGATCCAAAAGAAGAAAGCCATTTCAGACAGCTTGACGTGGAGTCTCTGTAGATGATATTCCCTCAGTAATGAGAACCTCAGCCTTCATTGAAGGTTTTTTTTTTCAGAATTTGACCTTCTGCAACAATGAGCCATATTCAAAATGTAGAGCATATTGACCACATATTTCCAGAGGAGATTTACACAATTTACCAAGATAGAAACTGTCATGTTAGCAGCATCCACTACATAGGCAGGCATTGAATATAGTCTACTAACATCCATCTTTTTCTGATTGAAAATCTATATTAAATCCCATTTGTCTGCAAAAGTTGGTTTTGGAAAAGAATGTATTCTGCATTGCATTAAAAATATTTTTATTACTGTTAAAATGCATACAACAATCATTATTGTAAACATTATGCAAATAAATAACATTGAAAAATAGGTTTTAAATGTACATCTAAGAAACGTGTGTAAAAATGAAGGTATTAGGGTAATTTGCATTAACAAGCTTACAAGGGAATATGTATAAATACTTATGAAGTTATAATAAGTTAGGTTAGCCATGAGGAAAAAAAAGGCAGCTGGCAGTGGTTAGAAACTGTGGTTGATATTGAAAAAGCTAAGTGGGGTCAATGCTGGTTACTAATTAGATGAAACAAAGGACCGCAGGCTTGACTGTAAAAAAAGAAACATCCTGGTTGAAAGCAATAATAAATCATGTCCATGTTGCCTCCAAGAAAACTGTGTAGTAATTCACGCAGTCACCAAGTTCAACTGAAGAAAGTTGCTATCTTTGCAACAGTTTTATTAACCAACTGAAGTTTTATATGGTTGCAGATTTTCAAATTTCTCAGAACTCTGCATTAACCAAAATAGTTTAAAAGCATTGGTGGATGGAGAGTTGCAAGAGAGGTGAGCAGCATTTCTGTATTACAGTGGTAGAATTCTTAAACATAGGTATCTGTCAAAAACCCAAGAGTTTTATCAAGACAAAAAGAGCATTGCACAGTTGCCACACAAGTATTGTCTCTTATATACCTGCAATCGGTATTGCAATAGACCTCTAAAGATGTGGAGATTATGTCACATGTTACAACACTACTATCAAATGTTACAATGCTAATTTATCATTTGCTGCTGCTTATCCCTATCCCACAGACATCCAACAGAACGGAATGGGACAACTGACCACAGCCAACTCGCTACAGCCAAGTTGGCATGGCCAACTCACCGCAGGATAACTCACTGTGGCCAAATCACCACAGGCCAAATCACCACAGGACAATTCAACAAATACAAAAAAATACAAAAGTTAAATTAATTTTAATAAAAGAAAGAAAGTCATTCTAGAAATACAAGAGTTACTATCATTTTGATGAAAATCACTGATAATAAAATTAACTGAATGAAATGATTAATACAGCATTGAACTGTCCCGCAGTGAGTTGTCCCATGGAGAGATGTCCTGTGGTAAGTTGGCCATGATGAATTGGCCATGGTAGATTGGCCATACAAATTGTCCTAGACTTCATGAGAACTTCCAAGTATACTCATTGGGAGACTTAGCAAGTACAAAGTAGTATAAAATGGTGAAGAAGTTTGGGGAAGGGTGGTTGGTTTTATTAGCAGGTTTCCCAACATTACAGTTTTTGTTTGTGGATAAAAAAAAAATAATCAGTGGGAGAAACATGAACTGGAATAATGTCTTATTCATGTGGAAAAATAAATTGAGTTTCTATGGAACATGTCTGATTTTTTTCTGGTTGACTTTCTGGAAGTATGGACAATATCAGACGATGGATCCTTCAAAATGATATATTGTCATAAAGGAGGTTCCATTCAGATTTCTTGGATATTAGTTTGTTTTTCAAACTGAACACAAATTCCTAATGTTAAAAAAAAGATCTGGTTGTTTTAATGGCAGCTTCAGATCATCTTTCAAAGTATCTCATTTTCTCAAATTGAAAAGCAGAGCTTAATGAGCCACTCAAAATATTAGAAAACTGAAATGCACTTTTATAACACAATTGTGTATTTCTTCTTACAGGTTGGTGTGATACTTACAAAAAGAAGATAAACAGACTAGATCTCTCTGGTTCATGCTCATTATTGTAAACTTTGTGTCACAGTGTGCGTGTGCAACATTACAGTGAGACACAAGTGTACAAAATGAAACACAAGTGTGCAAAGCATATCACAAGTGTGTAAAATGAGACAGAAGATGAGAGCACAAACATCAGATCAATGAAGAAAGATTACTTTTGATCCTTCCAGAGTGTATTTCACTATTTTTCTGTTAACACCATTCTCTCTTGTGGATCAACCTTCCCTTAAACTCCCTTCCTTGCTCAATCTTTTTAAATATTGTGTTTGGATAGCTCCTCCACTATTCCTTTTACAAACCCTACTCTCTTTTCCTCAAGGTTGCTTTATTTCTTAAGAAACAAAATGCCCACTTTTTTTTTTTTTTTGCAAAATGATTCATAGGTCAAAAGCATTTACAACAAGAAATATTAATATTAACTCATACCAAGAAAACAGAATACTTAGTCACAATAGGTGAGATTTTGCATCTGAGAAAATGATAGAGGGTTGTGTAATTTCCCTATCATTCTGTTTCTGTGGCTTTTCTTTTCCCTTCCAATACTTTTCCCTACAAACATGTTTTCTGTGTCATGTAACACCCAATGCTCTCTGTTCTTTCATTCACTGCGTCCCATAGAGAGGAAAATCAGGAAACTGGTAAGCTCATTGGAAGAAAACAGAGCATTGCTGAACAATTTTAGCTTTGTTTTCAAAATTAAAAGATGGCTCAAGGAGTATTTACCTGAGTGAATTCATCTTTCACAAAAACTAGTGTTTGGAGATAAAGATTAATGCAGCATTGTCAACTGGTAACAACAATATGAACAATTGGCTTGCAAATGTCTTTGTAGATTATCTTTCTCCTTTTCTGAAGTGGAAAAAAACATGAAAGATTGATGAAGTGTCATTAATTTTTATTTTGGGGGGAGAGTCTTAAGAAACACTACACTGATCAACATAGTTAGTCTTCTTTGTTTGTTTGTTTAGGAAACAAAACCAAGCCAGACATAATAAAGCTGCCATCTTTATCCTCAGAGAATAATCAGAAAATAGAGGACATCAGGGAAAGCCACCCATTACTATAGTCAGTTAAGCATCTTTTATGTCTGTTGCTATTCAGGCTGTTATGAGCAACAATGCTCGATAGGACATAATCAATCAGGACATAATCAATCAATTCTCGCATTGCAGGAATCCTTCAGATAAATACTTTCCCCAAATCTTTGTTAAAGAAAGCATGTCAGAGCATGAGGGGAGGAGGAGGAGGAGGAAGAGGAAGCTAAATCATGTTTATGTTATTGCTCCCAAGAAACCAACATTCTTCCAGGATGTTTTTCTTTAATTTCCAGATGTGAACTACAGGTTTGTTCTGTAGATAATATTTTTTCTTAGTATTATTCTAATCCCAACCAAGCCTTTTTTTAAAATAAAGTTTTATTTGGGTTTTCACACATACAAAATACAAGTAAAACATCTTTTTTGAAAATAGCATAGTCCCGGGTTGAACTTCTTTATACAGACACAAAACTCAATTTCATGCTCCTTTTTGTGTTCTGTTCCATATCTTATACTATTCTACATATTCTATATAGTTTTTCCCCCTCTTTTAATTTTCTCAATTTTATTTTGATTATCTCATCTCAATTTAAATCATTATACTTATACTTTTGTCTGTTCTGTTTCAATTTCATATGATCTTTTCTCATTAAACAAGTTTTATCCTGTAGTTACTAACTGGAGTATGACACCTTTATAACTTTTAATTACATTCATTCAACTCTTATTTAAACTTGAATATATACCTTAAGGTTATGACCTTCAACATAATACATAACTTCCAATCGAATTCTGCTTGGTACATTCTTGTAATACACACTATAAATCCTTTTTAAAAAAGGATTATAAATATATGTAATTATAAACCCTCATTCCATTCCAATTCAGTTCTATCATTAATAATCATTAAAATCTTAACATCTTTAACATTTCTTTTCAATTAAATATCATTCTTCCTTAAAGACACATATAATCCCCATAATTAATTTTTCCCTTATTTCTCTTCCCATATGTTTTGTAAATCAATAAATATTCATTTTGTTACATTTATTTATTGACAAGCATTCCACTGAATTACAATAGCTATTTTATCAATCATTTTAATCATACATTGTTGCATATTTTCTAAAATTATTTCTATTTCTAATATAACAATACCATCTTATGTACCTTTGCAGAATCCCTTTTTCCATTAAATTTTCACCCATTATCTCTAAATAGGCCCCGTTTCTCTATATTTTGTTTCTGTCCTTTATAACTTCTTTTTTTTTCTTTCTTCCCTCTCATCTTCTCCCTCCCCTTTTTACCCCCTTGTCTCTCTACTTCTAATTCTCTCTTCTGCATTTTCCCCTTCTGTTGCTTTCTGATTTTATACTTATTTTTCACTCTATTTTGTGGGGGGGGGGGGTTGTTTTTTCCAATCTTAAACCTTCCATTCTCTTTCTCCCCTTTCCTTCCCCCCCATCTTGTTAATTAAAGATGGCTTCTTCTTTGTCACAATCTTCTTGTTCTGCAGGCATTTCTTGTTGTTTCTCATAATTCCAAATCTCCATTTCTAAAAACTGAAATATGAAGCCAAAAGAACCTCTCCCTTCTTGTGCATCTTCTTTGCACTTTTTAAGTTCCATTTTCAGTTCTTCTAAAAGTGGAGCCATTTTAAACAGTTTTAAACAACCACCCGATTGATTTTAGTCATTCAAATACAATAACCAAAAATCCAGAGATCATCAAGTAATCCAAATAGTCCCAAGCTGTTTCTTCTTATTTCTTTTTCCACTTTCTCTTCCTAGGGTTTTTGTTGTGATGTTTCAGTTAAAATGTATCTTTTGGAAGTCTTGTTGAGATTTTGCTGTAAGTTCTTTTTAATTCCAGGCAGTCTCTTCCCTTCCAGATCCTGCCCTTTTATTTTTTTTCTCTCCTTTCCTGTTTTCAAAAGCTTTTGATTTTCCAGAAATCTTTATTATCCCTTTGACTTTTTATTTTCAGCATTAAATGCCTATTGATGTCAAAGTAGATTTTTTTCCAATTTCCTGCTTAAGTCTCTTAGCTGTCAGTATAGGAAAAGTAGGGGAAAAAACCAAATCTTTTCCCTTTTCTCTCTCCTTCGCAGCTTAAAAATCTTCTTAGAGTACAATGTTATTGGTTTTTTTTAATAGTTTCAATTCCAGGGTACCTTATTTGTTGCTTTTGCTGTTTGACCCAGTCAACCAAAATTTTCTCTTCTTATCTTCCTCCTGCACATTCTTTTCCGGTCGAGTTCTTCTTTGTGGTGGCCATTTCTGACCACCGCTGCAACCGCCTTTGGGAAAGGGAGTAATGGCCAGCTGGGAGGAGAGATGCGGCTCTCCTCAACCCTGCAGGCAGTCTCCTCCTTCTTCATCACCTCTACGGGTTGGCTTAGCCCTGAAACCAGCCGGCTCGGGGCACTCCAGCGGCGAGCACGGATCGAAACCTCGCAGAGACAAGGCTTCGGTCTGTTGCCGAAGAAGCTCAAACTGGAAGTCCCCAACCAAGCCTTTTTATGTGCAATTCCCCAGAACAGATGAAATATGTGAGGGACTAAACCCCTCATCCAGCAAATATTTTCAGACATTTGTTCATAACTGGACAAGGATGTCCAATTCATTCATTCATTCATTCCTACTACCCCACCACCCAACCACAAGAGTGTACATACATTGCTGAAATTATTTCAGCAATTTGATCTAAGAGTATTGGTAGAAGCATAACTATTCACAATCATTCTTCAGGAAAACCTCAAGGAAATCTGAGAAGGCTAAATTCAAGGACACTTCTTTATGCAATACATCACTATTCCATCAGGAGATAAAGTGTCTGATTAAACCAAGAAATAAAGCACAGGGCTTGTGGATTGCCTTTTTCACCAAGGGAAAATGAGCCAAGCACAAATTCAATGCACATCTTTTTAGAATATGCTGCCTGCTGCCAACTTGGTTCAAACAGTTCTCATGCCAGTCTCTATAATCTATCTATCCCCATTTCCTACTAATTAGGTGATTCATTGTTGAGGACAGGAGTCAGTCGTTTGCACCACAAGACAGCTACTCATTTACAGCCCTGGGCCAGCTGTTCCCTTTTGGAGGGAAGTGGGCTCATATTATACAAAAAAGAGTAGAATGCCTTCAAGGAAGTACATTTGTAGCCCTGCCAAATTAACTCACTGCAATTAGTAGCTTCGATTTCAATGGAACAGCAAAACATAAAGCAGGGACCATGGATACAGTGGAATGTGATAACTGGGTAAAATAAAATGTGGAGGTTACTATTTAAAAGGACCCACTGGGAAGCCAGGTTTTTAAATGATCTCTAAAACAGAGATGAGAACTGGAAATCATTGATAGAAGCCTTTAGAGTTCATGAATGGAGGGGCAGACAAAGCCAAATATCATATTTTTAGTCCATCCACAGCATCCAGCTGATATTTTCTTACAGTTTATTATATGAGCTACACAGAAGGAACAATTAGACGCATACAGGTGAATTCAGGTTTTCCCAACCACAAAGTACATCATCTTTCATCTTCTTAACAAGCTTTTGGTCTCTGGTTAGATAAGGCAAAAGGTTCACTCTAAGAATTTAGGCAGTGAATAAAGCAACCTTTAAAATGGGAATTATGTACAACAGCAGAGCAGAAACAGTACTGGCATCTAGACATGCCACTGAATTCAGATCATATTCTGGCAAACAAATACATAACATGGACTTTGATTTCAGCAAGATTAAATTATGCAGATTTGCAAGGAAAACTATGCAAGTGGTCCCTACTTCTGCAATTATAGCGTGAGTGAGTTTTTGGAAGACTTTACCCTATGAACATCAGGTAGTGATCACGATTGCACCATGTAGGGTTAAATCAACCTAACTCTCATCACTGGGAGAGAGTGATTAGGAGTGTGCATTAGTACCTTTGGTCCCAAAAAATAAATGGCCATCCCAGAATCTGCATCTATTACATGGCTAATCATACCTTATACCTAGTGATTGAAGAAAGGAGCACAGTTTGGAGTCATGTAGTCTTGATATGATCACTCAACAGAAAGCTGCCCATATGAAACACACCTGTGTATTCCAGACTGGTGTGCCTTGCCAATTCAGCCCCTTCAGTTTTTCCCTTGATGCTCAAAGGGAGCATCAAAGCTATTTCCTTTTCCTTGTTTTAACCATGACTGTAGTTCTGAAATCTCTCAAACAAAATGGGCATCTTCTTTTGCCACTCAATACATTCTGAATCTCTCTCCTTTTTGTTAAGTACAGAGCAGAAACTGAGAGGTAGGCAGAAGTTTTAATATGCAGACGCTTCATACCAATACAGGCAATATATTATTCAGTTTCTCCCACATAATAGGCAAATCTGAGCATATGCAGAGCTCCTGCATAACACTGGACAAAGATTGTAAGTATCACCTTGAAGCCCAAGCTAACAATAACAAATAGGTGCAAAAATCACTCTGACTCAATATAGTAGCAAAGACATACACATATTGCTAATTTTCTACTGTCTTCTTGGTTTTGCCAGGCTAGCAAAACTTACCTGAGCTTTTACAGCAAACTACCAGTTGAGTGTGAACAAAAAGCCCTGAAACATTCTGGAAGTCTGACTAAGGGGACAAGAACAAAAGGTGAAAGGGCAGATGTTACTTGGATTCAAGGGCAGCTATGTATAGTCGCATAGCTACAGAGTTGCAGTTATGCTCCAGATTGGAAAAGTTAAACAAGTTCAAGAACTTTGTCCTGGATTAGGCTAAGAAACCTCTGAGAGATTCTTGGCTAATGCATTGAACTACATCTGTTTCTCAAAAGACAAGCTACAAGAATACTACAGTATATCTGTGCTGCAATTCTATGAAAGACCTCAAGCTGGCAGCAAAGCATTAAAGGTTTTTGTAATTTTGCTGCCATCTAGTGGTCAGGCAGTCCAAATATGGTTTGGTAAGCTTTAGACCAGGAAGTTTCAGAATATAGGGAAACTAATGTCAGGATGGATTCCTGATCGGTTTACTAACCAACTGACTTGTCTTTGAAGTGGAATATTTCTAATTCTCCCATAAAAACAGTAGACAACTTAAAGCTACTGTCATGAACTAAGAAACAAGCTGATTTATTATTTATTTATTTTGTCAAGCAATTATAACAGGTATAAGTATAAACATAGTTATGAATACATGAAATGGATACATATAAGAAAAATAAAAGAAAAAATAAAAGAAACAATAGGACAGGGATGGTAGGCACGTTGGTGCACTTATGCATGCACGCTACAAACCTCTTAGGAAAGGGGTGAGGTCAATAGTAGACGGTCTAAGGTTAAAGTTTTTGGGGTTTGGGGAAGAAACCACAGAGTCAGGTAGAGTATTCCAGACATTGACCACTCTGTTGCTGAAGTCATATTTCCTGCAATCAAGTTTGGTGCGATTTATCTTGAGTTTGTATCTATTGTGTGCTCTTGTATTGTTATGGTTGAAGCTGAAGTATTCATTGACAGGTAGTATATTAAAATGTATAATTTTATATACTAAGATAGGATCTAAGGTGGCGTAGTTCTAGGTTTTCTAGCTCTAGAATTTCAAGTCTGGTGGCATAAGGTATTTACAAATCACATAGTGATTTGCATGCCAAGAGAGTAGTAGAACAAACAGATTTACATGCAATCATGCAAAGGAACATGATTCTCCTGCATTAATCAAACCAGGTCCTTCACTCTGCATTCCTCAAAGGTAGTATTCATTTTTCCCATAACAGGGTTTTAAAGGGAAGTGCAATACATTTTCATGCCTGGATATATGACAGGGAATTGCACAGCTGGTGTTCAAATGAAGTCAGAGATGCTGACACAAACTTGTAATTTTATATAAATAAATATATGTTTACAGCTATATACAGCTATACAAGCTAGTCAGGCAAACAGGAGCATCAGGAGGTAAATCACAGAGCACAAAGGGCACATAGAAGAAATAGGCGGATGAACAAAAGGGCAAATTCCCCTCCACACCCATAGCAACCAATCACAGCACAGATTGCCTCATGCAGGAGTCAGCATTCTGGTATCAATCAAGCATAACTGTGTTTTTGCTAACCACACAACCCCACTTCTCCAAGTACTAAATTTAAATATCTTAACATCATACATCCCTCAATGTGTGATCCATTTCTCTGTGGTTTTCCCAATTTTTAGAAATCAATAATAAAATATACCAGATATGAAAGTGGCCCCTTCCAAGAGGACAATTACTTGGGGCAAATTTATCCTAGCCCAGTCATTGCTAATAGGTAACAATGAGAGTAGAAATGTTGGAGCTACTATATTGGTCTCCATTCCTTTTATAGGATTTAAGAACATTAAAAAACAATGATGATCCAAAGCGCTTAATCCACCACTTCTCAGTTCCAGGCAGTTGATCAGCTAGGGAAGTGTTCTCACATTGACGCTGAAGGCTTCTCCAACTCAGAAGTTGCCTGTCTGTTTCATTCCCATTGTCTCTCAGTATATTCTGACTCTTTATTAGCAAAACTTAACTGCTGAACTTCTGCTAGAGGCTAATTCCCTCCTGCTTCGGAAGCTTACTGTCCAAAGTCAGTCTTGATTGCTCCTGTATGAAAAAGTCCAAGGGCATTCCTTAAAAGCCTTACTTCAATATGTTAATTCATTTAAGCTTTCTCTCTGTGTCTGTCTGCCCTCCAACACCTCCCAACCCTCCAGTATAATTACTACTTAGATAAATAATATTAGCAATAAAAAATGCAAAAGAGGCTGGGGGATCAGATTAAACAAAACAATTAAAATGATACAGTGTGTGTGTGTTTGTGTGCATTTTGTTTAAAGTTGCTTAAGACACAAAGACTGTGTCAGTGAGAATAAGGATCATACAATCCTTGCTGGTGCTTATGAAAACACAGCTAGCATTACCTGGCAAGATTGAAAATATAATTGGAAAAATATTTTCCATAGAACCATGGAGTGAATTCATGAAAACTAGAGTTCTGACTGGTTTTACATTTGTTCCCACTGTATTTTTAAGAGCAGTGATGGCGGTAATGATAATGAAGGAGGGAGGAGGGAACCCTTATATTTTATGTCAACCCAGAAAATGTGTGTGCAATGTTCACATGATCCAAAAAATTGGTCTCCATTTTGAGCTCACAAATTGTACCGATAGCACTAGAAATTAAATTGACCCATTTTATTTAAAGATTTCAGGTGAGGTGTAAACCTCAGCAGAGTGGTTACCAGTGCATTAGGACTATGTATGACCTATACCTGGAATTCAAAGGATTGTGCTGGCTACACTTTATAATAAGTGGCAAAAGATTATTTCTGCCTTTGGTTCTCATTATTATAACATTAATTGAGGTGAAAGGTAATCCATTTTGTATGCTAAATCATGAATCTTCTTTTTAAAAGGGGGGGAATGTATCATTCAGTGCATTATGCTAACAGCTAAAGCACTTTTCCTACACCTCTGCATAGTGCCAAGCTTTAAAATTTTATTATGTGAACTAATCATATTATTAAATTGCAGACAGTGGCATTAACAATGTAGTGTAAAAGTCACTCTAAAAAGTCTAAGTTCAAAAGTTCTCAAGAAAAAGAAAGAAAGAGAGCGAGAGGGAAGAGGGAGAGAGAAGGAAGGGAAGAAAGAAAGAAAGAAAAAAAGAAAGAAAGAAATCACACAACGATCTATTGCAACCAGATTAGATATAGTGAAAATAGATATAAATTTCTCTTTCCAGTGTTGCATAGTAATTATTTTGGTCAGCTCTATGTGCCCCAAATCCATAATTCTTAATACCTTTATAGTCCATAATACCTTAATACCTTCCAAATATTGGAGATAGAGTGAAATATTTTTTTTAAATGTCTGGGTATGTACAACTGCCACAGAAGTAAGCTAGAAACAGACTGCTGAGCACGCATCTCTGTATGGATTTCCCCCGTGAACTGCTGTCTTGATCAAATTTTTCAAAGGACAATGGTCACAGTCCCACATTGGGGAAATAGTGAACTGCTGAATGGACTTTAAATCTAAGTCTGTGAATATTTTGTATTGTGTGAGTTTAGAATGCAAAATGTGATGCATGTGAGTAAGTAATGTACTTATCTGAAAGCTAGATTAGGGAAGAGAGGTGCTCCCTTGGTGATCTATCTAAAATGAGAAGATTACCTTTGATTCAGTGGATTCTTTTTCTATTTTATTTATTATTTTGCAAAAACTAAGCCTTCAGTCTTCTATTTCACATAGGGCAAAAAAAACCCAAATAGCTTAATTGTGAATAAACCAGTCTTTCTGCATGCCCTCTTCAGCAGTTGTAACCATCTGAGAAAAGTTGGCCAGTGAAACTAAAAATGGATGGAAAATATAAAGTTACAAACAAATCCTAACATTTATTAAATGAAAGCAAATGCCAGGCTATTTTAGTTATACTATGTTTGAAGCATAGTCAATTCTTCTTAAAGTGAGATAAAGTTCTTGACATCCTATTCTAAAACAATTTATGTGCATATCAGTCCAAATGGAATTAACAATGGGTCTCTGGGCAACAATGGGTCTCTCTAAGCAAGGAGAATTACCTAGAGATACACCTGGAGACTCAGGAAAGGAAAGCCAAAGTATCCATAAAAAGCAATAGTGGATAAATAGTGGAAAATGCCAAATGATTTAATGAATGTTAGTGCGGCCAAAGAGGCATTGTGTGACCAAACTATATAGTAACAATCCTGTTACTGTACAATCATTATTACTCTCCCTGGGTGGACTCTTGGCCAATCTTCCATCCACAGATGTTAGGATAAGGTATTAGAAAGGATTTCCTATGAGAGAGAGAGAGAGAGAGAAATTTATTATGCCAGTTCAATCCTTGCCTTTCTACCCATACACAGCTAAGAAGCTAAAATAAAACAGCCCAATTAAAAACCAAATGAAAACTATTAAAATGACCAACAATACATCTTAAAAGCATGACATAAGTTGAAGAGTCTTGAGGTTTCTTAAAATGGAGAGACATGAGTCTAAAGAGTACACATTCTATAATAGAGAAGCAGCACTAGAGATCTTCCTAACTGGTTGGCTTCTGAAACTGGGAGATTTTTAAAAACTTCTTTCCTACTGGTTGAATGCCTGGTCCAGTTTAAATCAAAAAAGATTCCTCAGGTATGACTATTTTCTTTGAGCTTTTTAGGTGATACAGTTTCACCTAAATTTCCTATATTTCCCACAACACTTTTCTAGTTATATGGATGGATCTTCCCAGTGGTGGGATTAATTTTTTTTTTTACTACTGGTTCTATAGGCGTGGCTTGGTGGGCGTGGCATAGCTTGGTGGGCGTGGCTTGGTGGGCATGACAGGGGAAGGATATTGTAAAATTTCCATTCCCACACCACTCCAGGGGAAGGATACTGTAAAATCTCCATTCCTTCCCCCCTCCTCACTTTTGTGATCCCTAACCTTTGAAAACCAAGCAAAGCATGAAGAGTACCAAAATGTATCTCCTGAGATTAAAAAGAGACTATTCCCCACCATTCAATATATATCGATCCAATCTATTTGATGTTGTTTTAGGAAAAAAATAAAAAAGAAATTTTATTGAATGAAACAAAATTGGCTCATCTTAAAACATATGTCAGCTACAATTTTTTAAAGTGTTTTGTCCTTTGTCTGCTTTTTATTTAATTTTGGAATGTGTCTACTGTAATTTATCAGACAAAAACACAGTATTCTGCGGTCAACTTTAATAAATATAACTGAAATAAAATTGAGGTGCTTTCCTATGTATAATACATAGATCAGATGAATGCTCAGCAAGAAGGAAACCAGCACCAAATGGCAAGGAAAACTAATTATTTTAATTGGCAACTTCTCTGCATTAATTTGCGTAATCTGCAGGTTTTTCTCACAGAATTATTTATCCAATAAACAAAGGTATGCCATTTTTGTTATCATGAAACAATAAGGTACCAATGTTTTTTGGAAATATTCAGAGTCCAGTATGTATAAAAACATTAATCACATATTCTGAGTTGTGATTTTCCAGCTCCTAAAAATAGACAGGTAATTATATATTTATATTTATATTTATATTTATATTTATATATACCTTTCCCCCTAGAACTAGAACTTGCTCTCAGTTGTGTTAATGCTAAAATAAATACAATACTCGGTGAATTTTGACATTTACCAAAAACTATGAAGACCGAAGTTGTTATCGTGGCAAATAACCAAGATTTTATATTTCCTCATTTATTTAAAAAGAATAACATCTGAGAGCCTTTAATAAATTCATTTTCCTTTAAGCCTTGAAAAGCAACTATTCCTGATATTTAGCAACTAAATCCTTTTAGTATAGCCAGGCCTTGCCACATTCCCTACTTTTGCTGGTAAATAATAATTTGAAATATATTCTGCTCTAATAATTTCATGAAGGTTTCAAGTTTGATTTTGTAACTGTCTGTTCAAAACTGTAACCTTTTGGAAATAAGAATATATGCTCATATAAACATTGAATATGTACAGTCTATTCCATAGGGTTTTCTCTTGAATATTTTAGTTGTTGTCTTAACTCTGTTATAAATTCTGGGTTGGATTAATGGGTTTAGCCCCAGTGCTTCTGAAATCCTGATCTGGATCAAGGTATGGATTATCCACACACTTTTCATGATTCAAATTTCCTGAGATTTATGAGTGTTCCTGCCTCCCTGTTCTCCCCTCCCGGGCCCTGATTCATATTTCTGGGTGACTTTAAGACCAAACATTTCTTCCAGTGTTTTTAAACCATTCCATTTGACAGAAGAAAATTTGCTTGTGAACAAAGCATGAAAGAGCATAAAAGCAGAGCCTACATTCTTATGTCTTGGGTGTGAGATCTTCTCTTTGTTCTGTTAAAAGTTGTGTGAGAGATGGAAGATGCTTAACTAAAAGACTGTGCTATCCTTCATTTTGCTAACAGAAAGTTCTTATAATAATAATAGTTTTGGAGGATTTTGGGAGAGTGGTTCAAGAAGACAAGTGGACACCAGTATACCATCAACACAATTCTAAAGTATGCTGAGAAATTCTAAAGTATGCTTTCTCTCCCCTCCTCACTCATTAAATAAACAGTAATATAGCAGGCCTGTCAAACTAGCGGTCTGTGGGTGCATCATGCACAGGCCACATCTGCCCTGGCTCAGCAAAGGCAATAAAGTCATGATACGTCACGTGATGTGATCAAGTTTGACACCTATGTAATATAGGTTTCAATTCAGTACTACAACAGGTTTTGAGGTGTGGCTGCAGAGAAGAAGAAAGGGCAGGATCATCATCATCATTTTAGCCATTGTCTATCCACTGCAGGATGAAGGCCTCTTCCACATGTTTCCAACCTTTATGATCCTGAGCTTTCTTTTCCCAATTGGCCCAGCAATACTTGCTGATGGCGTCAATCCATCTTGGTTTAGGTCTCTTTTGTGGATGCTTTATATCAAGTGGGATCCATTCTATGACTGGCTTGAGCCACCTGCCATCAGTTCTTCTTGCTATGTGACCAGACCATTTCCACTTCAATTCTTTTTACTCTCTTGATGATATTGTATACTTTAGTTTGTTCTCTAATCCATGTGCAGGTCTTTCTATCTTGTCTTGTAATGCTGGGCATATATCTTTCCATGGCTCTTTGCACTACTCATAGCTTTTGTATTAACTGTAAGGTTAGTGTCAATACATATTTATATTCTTTTAAGAGCGGGCATCAGAATTTCTTTTCTAATGTCTGCCAGTACACAGAAAAAGTGGCAATAAAGCTCATCTCATCTCATCCTATCCTATCTTATCTTAACATTTTATCTTGGAATTAATGTATTTCAGAATCAAAACCATTGACATAAAAAGTGGAAGCCTTGGTGATCTTAGAAAGCAGTCTTCATTTCTATTTTGTTTTCATTGATGCATTTAGTGCATAGGCTTCCCCAGGAGGAAAGGAGGAGGAAAGGAGGAAAGGGGGAAAGTAGAAAGATAAAAGTACGCTTTTATCTTTCTTGGTGACTTCAATCTACCTCATATTAACTGGCCCCTTAACGAATGTACAATTGAACCCACACATGCAACCTTCTACAATGCAGTAACAAATCTTGGACTAGAACAACTACTAACCAACAACACTAGACTTAACAACTGCCTTGATCTCATCTTCTGCAATAGTTTGAATTCAATTTAAGTAATAAAAATTAAAGAACCCTTTTCCAACAGTGACCACAACATGATTGACTTTTGTCTCAACATACGTCCACACAAAAATCATCACAATGATGGAATCCCTGATTATAACTTCAAAAAAGGCAACTATAATCTTATAAACAACGATCTCTCATCCCTTGATTGGCAATTTCTATTCTCTGGATGCAATACTGTGGAAGACCATTATAACATATTTTTACTTGAAGTCAAAAGAGTCATCAAACTATATGTACCATTAACAACTCCCAAAACCAGAAAAAAAAATTACCCAAAACAATAAGGAAGCTTCAATCCAAAAAGAAATCACTTTGCGGAAAAACAAATCTGGTCAGGTTGCCAACTTCAAAAGCCGATACAAAAATTTATGCCACCAGATAAAAACTAAATGCACCATTAAACAAGAAGAAAATCTTCTATGCACCAATTCCACCTGCGCTTTCTACAATTTTATAAACAACAAACTAAAAGACTCAAGGTCCATCCCATCCCTGAAAGGACCTAATGGTAAAGACTGCAACGACAACACTATTAAAGCCAACCTCTTTAACACATTCTTTGGCTCAGTATTTGTAAACAGCAATGGATCATGCACAGTATTTCCTAGTCGAACCACAGACAACTACAATGATCTAATACATATCGATTTTACAGAAGACATTGTTAAAAAAGCACTGTGCAATCTAAAACCATCTGTATCTATTGGACCGAATGGAATATGTGCCTACTTCTTTAAAAAGCTACCCACTGCCATAGCTGAACCTCTAAGCATAATCTTTGAAAAATCTTTCAGGACCAGCTCCTTGCCAAAACTATGGTCACAAGTCATGGTCATCTCCATCTTCAAAAAGGGAGACCCCAGCCTAGTTGAAAATTACAGACCAATCTCTTTATGCTGCATCACCTGTAAAGTCATGGAATCAATTATTAACCAATCCATCATCCTCCACTTAGAAACAAACAACCTACTCTCTAATAAACAATTTGGCTTCAGAAAAAAAATTATCCTGCAATCTGCAACTCTTACACTGCAAAAACATATGGACTACACAACTCGATCAGGGCAAAGCAATAGACGCAATCTACATAGACTTCTGTAAAGCCTTTGATTCAGTGGTACACGACAAACTACTCCTAAAACTAAAATCTTACGGTATCTCTGGACACCTGCATTACTGGATAGAAGCATTCCTATCAAACAGACAACAAATGGTCAAAATTGGGAGCGTCCTATCAAATTCTGTACCTGTCAATAGTGGTTTTCCCCCAAGGCAGTGTTCTAGGACCAACTCTCTTCATACTCTACATAAATGATCTCTGTGATCATATTAAGAGCAACTGCGTTCTCTTCGCTGACGATGTAAAGCTGTTCAACAATACTGCTACCCTTCAAAAAGACCTTGACTATGCATCAGAATGGTCAAACAAATGGCAACTTCAAATCTCAACAAATAAATGCTCTGTCCTACATATTGGCAAAAAAAATCAGAAAATAAAATACAGGCTGAATAGTCAAGACCTTGTTGATGATCCAAACTCTGTCAAGGACCTTGGAGTACTCATCTCAAATAACCTGAGTGCTAGAGCCCACTGTAACTACATAGCCAAAAAGGTGTTAAGAGTTGTTAACCTAATCTTACATAGCTTTTTTTCTGGTAATATTACACTAATAATTAGAGCATACAAAACATTTGCTAGACCAATACTAGAATACAGCTCATCAGTCTGGAACCCACATTATGTATCTGATATTAACACAGTTGAGAAAGTCCAGAAATATTTCACAAAAAGAGTTCTCCACTCCTCTGCTCGTTGCAGAATATCTTATGCCACCAGATTCAAAATTCTAGACCTAGAAAACCTAGAACTACACTGCCTTCGGTCCTATCTAAGTATAGTATATGAAATCATATATTGCAATGTCCGACCTGTCAATGAATACTTCACCTTCAACCATAACAACACAAGAGCAAACAATAGATACAAACTCAAGGTTAATCGCACCAAACTTGATTGCAGGAAATACGACTTCAGCAACAGAGTGATCAATGTCTGGAATACTCTACCTGACTCTGTGGTTTCTTCCCCAAACCCCAAAATCTTTAACCTTAGTCTGTCTACTATTGACCTCATCCCTTTCCTAAGAGGTCTGTAGGGGGCGTGCATAAGCGCACCAACATGCCTACCGTCCCTACCCTATTGTTAATTTTATTTTATTTTTATTTTTCTTATATATATCAATGTATTCATAACTATGTTTTTACTTATACCTATTATCTTGTAAGCAATTGACAAATAAAGATAAATAAAATAAATAAAAATAAAATAAATAAACAAGGGACTAAATGCAGCACTGCAACAAAACCCTAACTTTTACATCTACTTGTGTGTCTTGTTGCAACACGAGAGTGAAGAGGACTTAGTTCATGTCATGATGGATGGTCATAAAAACTGAATGGATAAATTTATAAATATATAAATTTGTGATAGTCATACTATTAGATCTTTTTATTTTATTTATTTATTTATTTTGATTTGTCAATCACTTACAAGATAATAGGTATAAGTATATACATAGTTATGAATACATGAATTGGGTACATATAAGAAAAGTAAAAGAAACAATAGGAGAGTGGCTTTTTTCAGTGCTGTTGTAACTTTGAATGGTGACTAAATGAACTGTTTGTCAACCCTGAAGCTGGCCTGGCCGAAGCCATCTTGGAGCTTCATTGCTGCCACACTAGAGCTGAGGGATAGGGAGGGGGGGATTAGAGATAGCTGGGACTATGTAGTCAAAATAAAATACTTTATCTTGGGAACCAAGGATGTTCTCACACCTGGCAGAAGGAAGGAGGGGTGATGTCACCAGACCAGCGGATGCTGCCTTGATTGGGTCATGTGACTGTTTGGGAAGGGGGGGCTTTCACTTTTAATTAAGTGAAAACTGAGGGACCCTTCAGAGTCAAGTTTTCACTAGATATGTGCCAATATGATATTTCCAATAAAGCTATTCTTTGAGGAATCTATCTGAATTTTGCTTGCTGTGGATCTATTACTTGGAACCCTGACAAGTCAATGTCTACCTGTATTTGCCTGAAGCTGCAAACAGTTGTGTATATGGCCATATAAATAGGCAGTAAACTCTACACAGCTAATTAAGAAAACCCTACATGTGATAATTGTTAAAGAAATTATCAGAAAAAATAGACCTATAATATTTTTAGTTCAGATTGATACATTACTTTTATTCATCACAGGATTATAGTGTAGTTTTCTGATAATGAGTGGATTGTATTGAATACTTATTGCAGGCACAATAAGATAAAATTGTTCTTGCAATTTTAAACTTTAAATTGGTTCACGTTCAGGAGAAATACATATCTCTGATCCATTATCACATCCAATATCTCATTTAACTCATAATATTCATAAATCTATCTTTCTTACTTTGTAAGTAAAAATAAAGAAGTCATAAGCAGACAGCTGCTGTTCTAAATATTCTGAACAATGAGATCTCTTTTCTCCAATAAAAGCCTATTTTACAAATATGGTGTTATGCATTCAGGAATCTCAACCATTTCAAGATGAAAGCTTAATAGCTTTGCAGAATGAGTGACTTTCCATACGGAAATAATTGTTACAGTGACTACTAGCTGCCGCAAGTTCATTGCCAAACAGATCTATTTGCACGATGGCAAGACTTTTGACATTTGATGGCAAGGCTTCTTTTTCACAGAAATCCTGCTTCAGGGTCTCATTATGACCCTACGATGCTAGAGCAATTCCATACCTCACCCCAATTGACATATCAATGTGATAAAACAAACATTTGGTAAATATTACTGGCCAACAACTATCAAGACAGAAAAGGCAAATCCATTTTCCATGGTTAGAATAAATTATCTGCATTCCTCCACCCCCAAATGTATAGGTACATGCTCTTGCCCCCCAAAAGTCATCCCAAGCTATGCTGAGTTAATGATATTGTTACGTTTTGCTATCTCACCACAGTGCTTTGAGTAGGAACTTAAAGTGGTCATCATGATTTCAGACCTTTACTAAAAGAGCAGTTATATTATAACTGGAAGCCTCTTGTAGGCTTTTTCCATGAAACAGAAAAAAATACAGTTAAGACATACAAGCTTTGCATGCTTTGCTTTGTTTGATGCTTTATTGCTATTTACTGTTTCCTTTAGTTATATAGCTAACTGTTTATTTTAGTTATATAGTTATCTGCTATTCAATTAGTATTACTCTTTATTGTTTATCTTAGTTAATTGCTCTTTACTTAGTGGAATTTACAATTCCAGGCAGGGAGTGTGCTGTCCAGACAGTTTAGAGTTTATGGGATTTGGGATAGTTAGTTAGGATTTGTAAGCTGTTGCCTTAAGGGAATGTAAATGTAGTTAAGGCAACCTGAGAAATGTAGTCCATGTCATGTGGTCACATCTGTAATCTGGATTGGTCACTAAATTGACCCTGGTTGGGTTGGGGAAGGCTCCCTCACTCTTGCCTGAATCCACCATACAATGTAGTCACTTCAATCATCATGGGGTTGAGACTTTATTATTTTTCTACACCAAATTTCAGATATGCAAAGGATTGGACATTAAGAAGAACCTCGTCATAACCGTGAGTTGCTAAGGATGCCTGATGAACCAATAAAAAAGACTTTGTATGGATGCCTTGTGGAGTTGATCTGTCTGCTTTATGCCATCCAAACATTAACAAGCAGAACAGGGGGAATTAGACAGTAGAAAAAAGAGATTTGTTTTGTAATCACAGAGTAAGACATAACTTTGTAGTTACTGCAGAGGAAAGCTTCTTTCTATTTCTTTTTTTCTTTTCATTCTGCACTTTTTGCCTTTCCTTTTTCCTTCCTCTTTTTCTTTCTGTTTTTTATTGTATAATAATTTGTGTTAGTATTTATTTTCTTTTTACAATGTTTAATAATAATGAGAAAGAAATAGAGAAAGAAGTTATAAAGTACATGGGAAAAATACGAATATATAAGAAGATAGCCAGGCCTTTATTTAGCTTATCTTTTTTGATAATGTAATGACTGCAGGCCTCTCATTTCTGGGCTATGAACATCTTCAAAGGAATGCTTAACTTCAGTCAAAGTTTGTCAAAGTATTTCTTTGAAGTGCTACCATGAAGAGCTGTCTTGCTTTTAATAATTGGAGTTGAGTGATACCTTCACATATCAGAAATGTTCCTGAACATACGTGCAGAATGGTTTCTGCAAAGTTCTGAAAAGTTCTGGGCTCAGAAATACTCTATATTTCCTGCATTGGCCCAGAGTTCAAAAATACTGACAGCTTGTTGGCCCCATGTTTCTGCAGGGTTGTTTGCAAAAATGAATTAAACAAACAAAAATTCATTTACACTATAAACTCACTTGCCAAGAGCAACATCAACCATAAGAATCTCCATTCTTGTCCTGACCTAACCTTACAGCAACATGTACAGTCCTGTGAACTACACTCAAAAGACTACAAGAACAAGGAAATACTAACCTACACATTGACTACCACACAGAATGCATCAAAAGCAAGACCTCCAACTTACATCTCAATAACCATCACCCCAACATCCAACATTAGGCATGCATGCCCCTTACTTCCTCAAGATCCACTACTATATATCTAAAATGCAAAGTACTCAATGCAAGAAGCCTCACAAACAAAATGCATGAATTCCTCATCTTACTAAGCACAGCCACATTCGATATTATATTTATCTGTGAGACGTGGTTGAATGCATCTTTTCCAGACTCCATTACCACAGTCAGAGAATATCACATTTATCAGTCAGATCATGAAATCCATAGAGGAGGTGGAGTTGCTATCTTCTATAAAAATCCCCAAATCTAAGAAAGATTCACAGGAGCTTGCTCTTCCAGAGACCATCATTTGTGAACTGTCCTTAAATATCACTATCTGCATCTTACTATGCTACAGAGCTATTGATTATGACATAGTTAATGCAAACAAGCTAACTTCACTGCTGATGTGGGCTGCCTCTTGTCCACACCCTCTTATTTTCCTTGGTGACCTCAATTTACCTCTTATAAACTGGACCCTAAATAAATGTACATCCGAACCCATACATGCAACCCTGTACAATGCTGTTACCACACTGGGGCTGGATCAGTTAGTAACAAAAAACACTAGACTCAACAGCTGCCTTGACCTCATCTTCTGCACAGCTCAAACTCAATTTATGGCCTACAAATGCAAGAACGCTTTTCAAACAATGACCACAGTATGATTGACTTTTGTCTCAATTTACTCCCTCACAAAGAAGATCATATTGATGGATCTCCAAAATACAGTTTCAAAAAAGCGAACATCTCTTGATTGGCACTTTCTGTTCTTTAACTGTAATACTATAGAAGACCATTATAATGCATTCTTACTTCAACTTCAAAGAGTCATTAAACTATATGTACTATTAGTAACCCCTAAAAACAAAACAAAAAACAAATTACCCATAACAATAAGGAAACTTCAATAAAAAAAATCACTATGGTGTAAAAACAAAACTAGCTACGTAGCAAACTTTAAAAACCGATACAACACCTTATGCCAACAGATAACGGCAGAATGCACAAATTATTACTGTAAGCAGGAGGAAAACCTCCTACATACAAAATCTACCCATGCCTTCTACAATTTTGTAAACTCCAAACTTAAAGACTCAAGAACCATCCCACCTCTAAAGGGACCATATAGGAAAGACTGCAGCGACAAAGCTGTTAAGGCCAACCTCTTCAATACATTGTTCAGTTCAGTCTTTGTAAACAGCAATGGCTCATGCCCCACATTTCTTAGTCGTACCACAACTAACTGCAATGATCTACTACATATTGACTTTACAGAAGATAATGTAGAAAAGGCACTATGAAACCTAAAACCATCCCTGTCTATTGGCCCCAATGGATTATGTGTATATTTCTTTAAAAAGTTCTCATCTGCCATAGCAGAACCCCTAAGCATTATATATGATAGATCATTCAAAACCAGCTCCTTACCGAACCTATGGTCCTTAGCTACAGTCATCCCTATCTTCAAAATAGATGAACCCAGCCTGGTTGAAAACTACAGACCAATCTCACTGTGTTGTGTCAAGTGCAAAGTCATGGAATCAATCATTAACCAATTCATCACCCTCCACTTAGATTCAAACAACCTACCCTCCCAAAAAAATTTGGTTTCAGGAAAAAATTGTCCTGCAACCTACAACTCCTACGCTGCAAAAACATATGGACTACTCTACTTGACCAGGGTAAAGTAATAGACACAATTTACATAGACTTCTGCAAAGCCTTTGATTCAATGGTACATGACAAACTACTGTTAAAACTAAACTCTTATGGCATTTCTGGATACCTTCATTAGTGGATTACTGCATTCCTGTCAAACAGGCAACAAATAGTAAAAATAGGGAGTGCTATATCAAACCCTGCTCCAGACAACAGTGGTGTTCCCCAAAGCAGCGTTTAAGATCCACACTCTTTATACTTTATATAAATGACCTTTGTGATCACCTTATAAGCAACTGTGTCCTCTTCGCAGATGATGTAAAACTATTCAACACCACCAACAATGCTACTGTTCTTCAAAGTGACCTTGACTACGTGTCTGAATGGTCAAACATTTGGCAACTCCAAATCTCAACCAACAAATGCTCTGTCCTACACATTGGTAAAAAAAAAAAAAAGCAGTTCACCAAATACAAGCTAGGCGGATACAACCTCGTTGATGACCCTCACTCTATTAAGGACCTTGGAGTACTCATATCTAATGATCAGGGGTGGGATTCTACCAGTTCTCACCTATTTGCTTGAACCAGTTGTTAACATTCTAATCAGTTCGGAGAACTGGTTGTTAGAAGAAATTACTGGCCTAATCCTATAAGGAGGGCAGGAAGGAAACATTCTGGTGTTGCTTACAGAAACTGCCTCTCTGTTAACCCTTATTACATTCCTGGCAGGACTAGACTTCCTGTCTCAGGAAAATCTCTGGAGTTTTTTTCCCTTCTTTTCTGATACTTTGCTTGTGTGGAGTGACTATTCAAAGTTACAATGGCACTGAAAAAAGTGAATTATGACCATTTTTCACACTTGCGACTGTTGCAGCATCCCCACAGTCATGAGAGGCCAGGCGAGGAGATGCATGTCTCAATGTAAGTGATATTGAGTTGGCCACGCCCAACCAGTCACATGACCACCAAGCCACGCCCATCAACTAAGCCATGCCCACAGAACCGGTCGTTCAAAAATTTGAATCCCACCCCTGCTAATGATCCTTAGATCATTAGCGCTAGAGCTCACTGTAACAGCATTGCCAAAAATGCATTAAGAGTTGTAAATCTAATCTTACGAAGCTTCTCCTCTGGAAATATTGAACTGCTAACTAGGGCATTCAAAACCTTTGCTAGACCAATACTCGAATACAGCTCATCTGTCTGGAATCAGCACTGTATATCGGACATTAATACAATTGAGTGAGTCCAGAAGTATTTCACAAGAAGAGTACTACACTCCTCTGCTCGCAACAGAATACCCTATACCACCAGGCCTGAAATTTTGGGCTTGGACAATCTTGAACTATGTCGCCTACAGTTGGACTTAAGCGTAGTACACAAAATTATCTGCTACAATGTCCTACCAGTCAATGACTACTTCAGCTTCAACTGCAACAATACAAGAGCACACAACAGATATAAACTCAATGTTAACTGTTCCAAACTTGATCGCAGAAAGTACGACTTCAGCAACAGTGGTTAATGCCTGGAATGCATTACCTGACTCTGTTGTTACATCCTCAAACCCCCACTCCTTTAACCTCAAACTATCTACTATTCACCTCAGCCCATTCCTAAGAGGTCTGTAAGGGGCGTGTATAAGTGCACCATCGTGCCTCCAGTCCCTGTCCTATTGTCCCCATTTATTTGTACCTATTTCCTGTATTCTTACTCATGTCTATACTTATACCTTTTATCTTGGAAGCGATTGACAAATAAAATAAAATAAAATAACAATCTGAATTGTCATCCAGTTTCAGATGAGTATGACTGTTGGTTGTTCACTTGTACAACTCTGGCCTCTCTAAACATATATTCCATCTCCAGATGACCCTGTTGTTGCTCAGGCTGATACTATCCTATAACCTTACCAGTGGTGGGATTAAATTGTTTTTACTACCAGTTCTGTGGGCATGGCTTGGTGGGCGTGGCAGGGGAAGGATACTGTAAAATCTCCAGTCAGAGGTGGTATTTGCCGGTTCTCCGAACTACTCAAAATTTCTGCTGCCGGTTCTCCAAAACTCATCAGAACCTGCTGAATACCACCTCTGAACCTTAGTTTGTGTTTGGTTCCTCCCCTAGCATAAACCTTCTACCTTTTCTTTGTATCTTAGTTCCACTTATGGATGGTGCTGTCTCTATCCTTTTTCTACATAGAAGGTTATTGTTATGTCCTGAGGACTCAAGGAGTTCTCACTCAGGTCCACTCACTTTGTGTGGGCGTTATTCCCCCATTCCCATTGGTCAGTTCTCCCCAGCAGCCAGCTATAAAAGCAGGCTGTGGGGTCCAACTGGCTGCTGATTGCTGCGAGTCAGTTCCAGGCTTGGCAAGCACGGTCAGCCCTTTATTTGTAAAATAAAGTACTGTTGCACTCATGCTCTGGTTCAGCCTCTCATTGCTCAAACTTAACACTGGCGACGAGGATGGGATGGCTGCCAGAAGCACCTTGCAACCGCTGAGTCACTAGCCACCGATCTACAGCCCAGAGAGAGCGATCGGCTGGCAACAAGGGAAACGCTGATCCGCAGCCAGAGAGAGCGGTCAGCTAACGAAACGAGCGATCAAAAAGAGCAAACGCAGATCCGCAGCCAGAGAAAGCGGTCTGAGTCAAATAGTTAGAAGCATCTGTAGCCGCTTGTTAGCCTCGCTACGGGGAAAGTGAAGCGCTGCGAGCCGCAGCCGCTCTGCATTTGGCGCGAAATTCAAACGGGTGTCATTTGAATTTCGAGCCAGTAGGAATCACAGCACAGCGCTGTAGAGAGTCACTAACACCCACTTTTTTGGCGCGAATCAAGACACCTCCAACGGCTAGCAGCCAACGTGGTAACCCAGAGAGAGAGAAAGAGAGGGTAGCAAAAAACCTCTCCAGAGCTGATATCACTAGTAACTCACGAGCGTTCGTAGTCCCAGAGAGATTTCTCCCGCAGGTAGCCCAGCCGTTCCAGCACCATGGGTTCCAATCCAGTATTCCCGGCGTTTAAACCAGACGAAGAGAAGTGGGAATCGTATAAGAACCGTTTCAATCATTACATCGATGCGGTCGGCCTGTCGGATGCGGGAGAGCATCGGAAAAATCCTATTTCCTAATCTACTGCGGAGCCACCGTTACGATACCGCTGCAGCACTCGTGGCACCGAGAGAATTAAAAACGTTCCGTGGTCCGAGTTGCTTGAGATCCTCACAAACCACTACGCTCCCAGGCCTTCACAAATCGCCAGGAGGTTCACGTTCCGAATGAGGAAGCAATCAAGTAAGGAGACCATCAACCAATATATGGCCGCCCTCAGAACAGCAGCCCTGCACTGCGGGTTTGGAACATACCTGGAGGACATGCTCCTCGATCAATTGGTTTGTGGGGTCAAGGATCTCAACCTACAGAGGCGGCTGCTAGCTAAAAAAGACCTCAACCTCGCGCAAGCGGTAGAGGAGGCCCTAGCAGCCGAGCTAGCAACAAACTCAGCCACCGAAATTCAGGGCCCAAGCGCCAAGCTAGCAGCGTTCCCAGTCCATTCCGAAGAGGTGAAAGCGGAGGAAGGCCACAACGATGAGAACGATGTCCATCGCCTCACCAATGACAGACGGTCGCAGGTAGGGGCCAAACAAGAATACACCGGTCCACCCAAGCACATCACCCTGTGCCTAGCCTGTGGGGATCACATCAAAGGGCCACCTGCAAGTTTAAAGGAGCCGTTTGCAACAACTGCCATAAGAGGGGCACATTGCGAGAGTCTGCCAAGCCCCCAAAGCGCTGCACAAAGACCCCGTCCTCGCACTCGGGACCACAGAGGCAAGTATTAAACTGTCGCACGCACCGCCTTGCCAGGCGTACTTGCCGCGCTGTTAGTAAAATTTCTCTCTCCGTTTCCCTAGAAGGTAAACCGTGCCACATGGAGGTTGACACAGGGTCAGCGCTCTCAATAATCTCGTGGAACACCCTCAAGAGACTCCACCCCAGCCTATCTACTACCCGGCTTCAGAGATGCCAGTTCGGTCTGAAGGACTACCAGGGGAAGGCCATTCCCGTGATCGGCAGAGGCAAGTTCTTTGTCAGTTTTAGAGCTTTTAAAGGCCACCTACCTCTAGTGGTAGTTTACGGCAATCTACCCACCTTATTGGGGCTCGATTGGTTTCCCCACCTCGGCCTAGGGTTAACAGGAGTCCATGCTGTCTCAACCTCAGACACTGACTCCTTATTCGCTGACTACGCAGATGTGTTCAGCGAGGAGCTGGGGTGTTATAATGGAACCCCATCTCGTTCACCGTTGACCCCAGGCAGTCCCAATCAGATTAAAACCACGTAGAGTTCCATTTGCTATTCGACCAAAACTAGACGCTGAATTGGATAAACTACTAAAACAAGGGGTCATTGAGCCAACAGATTTCGCCAAGTGGGAGACGCCCATTGTCACACCCTCAAAAAGATGGTAGCCTGAGAATTTGCTCGGACTACAAGACAACAATCAATAAATATTTACAAGTTAGCGCCTACCCGTGCCCGTCATTCAGCACTTATTGCACACATTCGAACCGGGCAGTATTTTTGCTAAATTGGACATGTCTCAAGCATATCAACAGTTCCCTGTTGATAACCAAACAGCGGAACTTCAGACCATCGTCACTCACAGGGGTGCCTTCCGATGCAAGTGTCTCCAATTTGGCGTAAGTGTTGCCCCGGGTATTTTTCAATCCCTCATGGAGCGGATTTTACAGGGCCTCCCTGGTGTAGTACCCTACTTCGACGACATCTTGGTCTCGGCCAGGGACAGACCCCAACTCTTCCAGAGAGTGCGAGCAGTGTTAGAGAGGTTCAGACAGCATGGCCTCAAGTTAAAAAAAGAAAAATGCGCCATTGCCACTAGACAGGTGGACTTTCTGGGTTATAAAATTGACGCCTCTGGCATTCACCCCCTGGAGTCCAAGGTCAGGGCGATCCACGAAGCTCCCACACCGACCTCCAAAACGGAGCTACAAGCTTTCTTGGGACTCCTAAACTTTTATGCATCCTTTTTGCCCCATAAAGCCTCAGTAGCCGAACCCTACACAGATTACTAGACAAAAAGTCACCGTGGCACTGGGGGCACAAAGAAGACCAGGCGTTTAACGCCGTCAAATCACTACTTACGTCAGAGGCAGTGCTCATCCAATTCGACCCCAACCTTCCTTTAGTACTGGCAGCAGACGCATCCCCTTTTGGAATTGGGGCGGTCCTTAGTCACCGACTCGCCAATGGCGCCGAGGCCCCCATCGCCTTTTTCTCCAGGACGCTCTCGGCCACGGAGCGAAATTACAGCCAAATAGACAAGGAAGCCCTAGCAGCTGTTGCAGCCGTGAAAAAGTTTCACGAATTCCTTTTGGCCACTTCTTGAACTGGTCACCGACCATAAGCCCCTCCTGGGCCTACTGGCCGGCGACAAACAGACACCGCAAGTCCTCTCCCCTTGGATGACAAGGTGGACGCTTTTTCTAGCGGCCTACTCATACAAACTTATCCACCGCCCGGGCAAAACTCTATCCCACGCTGACGCACTCAGTCGCTGCCCCTTACCCGCTCCGGCTGAAGACCCAGCTCCTGTCAATGCCATTTTTGAAATCACCCAGTTGGACCTGCCCATCACCGCCCTTGACATCGCCGCCAAAACCAAGGCAGACCAAACGCTCGCCCAGGTGCTCGACTGGGTGAGGAGGGGTGGCCGGGAGGCAATGTTGATAACAAATGCGCACCCTTTAAGACTCGCATGCAGGAGCTGTCCAGTTTGCAGGGTTGTCTACTGTGGGGCACTCGAGTGATCATTCCGACCTCGCTGCGTACCTGAGTCTTGGAGGCGTTGCACGAGGACACCCGGCATTGTGAGAATGAAGGCGTTGGCACGCAGCTACGTGTGGTGGCCGGGTCTAGACGAGGACATTGTCAATTGGGTAAGTTCCTGCAGCATTTGCCAGGAATCCCGTCCTGCTCCCCCATCGCCACCCCTACCAGATGGGAGAGCGCCAGCGCCCTTGGTCTAGAATCCATATCGATCTGGCCGGCCCCGTGCATGGAAAGATGTTCCTAGTGGTCGTGGACGCTTATTCCAAGTGGATAGACGTGGCGCAGCTATCCACGACCACCACACTAGCAATCACCAACGTGTTAACGCGCCTGTTCGTTACCCATGGACTACCCGACTCCTTGGTCTCCGATAATGGCCCACAGTTCGCATCAGTAGAATTCAGCCGTTTTGCAGCCAACCTAGGCATTCGCCACATTTTCACAGCCCCATTTCACCCTGCGAGTAATGGGTTGGCTGAAAGGGCCGTCAGGACCACCAAAGAGGCCCTCGCTAGGTTTGGCAGAGATGACTGGCACCACAAACTCTCACGGTTCCTGATGAGCCAGCACTCAACCCCTGTGCAGTCACCAATAAGTCCCCAGCGGAACTTCTGATGGGCCGGCGCCTGAGGACTGTATTAGATAGACTGCACCCACAATACTGCCCTGACTCTCCCCTCGCTTCCACTTCGGGGTTAGACATTTTATGTTACAGGAGCCGATATTCGCAAGGAATTTCGCTGGGGACCCACTTTGGATTCTGGCGAGGTCATCGCGCCGTCACCGGGCCGAGATCATATAGAGTCAGGCTGGAGGATGGTCGCGTCTGGAGGAGACACATAGACCAACTCAGAAGGCGCCTCAGCAACCTCGCAAACAAGAATCCAGAGTCTCCAATCGAAGGGGAACCGTCCCATCCGCCACACAGCCACACCGCACCCAGTGACCAGTCTGCGCCAGCGGTCGTTCCGGTCAGCCCAAACTCGGACAACAGCGCCCAGAGAGTTGATCAACCGGATCCAACCCACGAGAGCTTGACTCCAGAAACCAACCCGGTGGTTTCCGAGGATGCCCAGTCCAGAGAGAGTGTTGGCGACACTATGCCAGCTCAACCGTCACAGACTGATACCGAGCAGTCAGACAATGTTCCCGAGTTGCGCCGCTCCGGGCGCCAACACAAACCCCCCATCTACCTCAAGGACTATGTGTGTTCGCATCTGGGGGGAAGGGGTGTTATGTCCTGAGGACTCAAGGAGTTCTCACTCAGGTCCACTCACTTTGTGTGGGCGTTATTCCCCCATTCCCATTGGTCAGTTCTCCCCAGCAGCCAGCTATAAAAGCAGGCTGTGGGGTCCAACTGGCTGCTGATTGCTGCGAGTCAGTTCCAGGCTTGGCAAGCACGGTCAGCCCTTTATTTGTAAAATAAAGTACTGTTGCACTCATGCTCTGGTTCAGCCTCTCATTGCTCAAACTTAACAGTTATGGTCCTTTGTCCTTAATGGCATGGCCTATATCTGCTTCCTTTCTTATTTTTCCCCAGTTTTGGTTTGGCTTTAGGAATGTAAAAGTTTTGTTTTACTTTGCCTTTTATTGGTAGTTCACAGGCCTGACTGTTAAGGTACACCAGTTTTATAGTCAACGTCCACATGTTGTCATAATCCTATCTCATATCCTGAGTATATCTGGTTTGCGCTTGGGAGCCATAGCATTTTTCTCAGTCTCCTTCTAGTTCTTGATCTATGTTAAATTTGGTTCTAAACTTAGTTGTATTTTTTTAATCAAATATGCATGATAAGCTTAAATTCAATCCAACTAAAGGTAATGTTTATATTCCACACCTCTTCTTATTCTTCATTAACTCTTTCTTTAGAATATTCCTGTTCTTCTTTATGTGCCTCTTTTAATATATTGGCAATTACCTAGAAGTGAGGATTGAAATCTTGCAGGGCCATCTTTGGGTTCAATGTGCTCTCTTCTTCATCAAAAACAAGAATCACTTTTCCCTATGTCCTTATCAGCATGTGCTATTGGAGAATGTATTTTGGGTGTCGATATTACTGGGTTATATAAGGCCCTCTTTAAATCTGTCAAGGTCCACAATCCTGATTGGAAGAGTCTTCTCAAAGTACACCATCTCTAGGTTTTTATTTATTGATTTGATTTGTCAATTGCTTACAAGATAATAGGTATAAGTATAAAATTAGTTATGAATACATGGATACATATAAGAAAATAAAAGAAACAATAGGACAGGGATGGTAGGCACTTTGGTGTGCTTAGGCACACCCCCTGCAGACCTCTTAGGAAAGTGGTGTTCCTGCATAGAACATAAACTCTCAGTGTAGTTTTTCTATACTATTAATCAGTAGAGTTTTAATAAAAAGAATCTACATGGTTCATTTGTGCCTGTGAACCTTGTTCTAAAGTGCCCAAATGCCACCCTTAACAAATTGAGATGGATGATCAAGTCAGTTAAGGTACAACTGTGCTTTGTTAAGAGATATAAAGCAAGACTGCTTGGTTGTGATCGACACAGGACCATCAATCTCTACATCTTCTGTACAGCTCTTGCACGCTACTTCCATGAGCATAAATCAGTGCAGCAGAAACAACTCATCTTAATTGTATCTGCTTCAAGATTCATTATAAAAGAAACTTATTCAAGATCATAGCTCACCAAATACCAGCGAGCAAGCAAGTTTTTAATTGAATAGTACATGAAATATGCATATTAAAAGTGTATCCAATTCAAATATTTCATAGCTGTGATACAAAGAATTAAAACAGGTTTAATAAAGAAAATGTGTCAAACAAAAGGAGAAAAACAAATTCAGGGTATTCCGTCAAGGAAATTATATTTTTAAAAACTTCTAGTTTAACTTCCTTGTTCTTACTGACAGATTAAAAAATGACAAATAGTATTCAGCCAAGCTGCCAAGCTTTTGGTTTGACCCTGCAAGAGGCATATGACAACTCCATTGCCAGTGTTGGGCTGCACTGTAAGTTGCACAGCCCATAAGATTGTTGTTGTTCTGGGCTTAGTGAAAATGTAAATCTCCTCTTCTTCCGTCTAGCCTCTCTTCTTTGTTCCTTTCTGGGCACTCACCCTTCCAGTGTCCCTCCTTTTTACAAATGGTGCACTGGTTACGTCCCAACCCAGGTCTATCGGCCCTACCTTGACTACCTCCCCTCTCCTTTGGGGTCCACATCATTGCTGCTGCCATTAATTTGGCTTTTCTCTGCATCTCTGGTCCTTCTTCCGCTCTTCCTCTTTTTCCCTATTTACAAAGACCTTCCTTGCCACTTCCATTAGCTCGCTCATAGGCTTACCTAGTGCTCCCTCAAGCCTTTGTAATTTGCGGCATATGTCCATGGCACTTTGTGAAATAAATGCCATTGCAAGCATTCAGGCATTCGCTGGATCAGTGGGGTCTATGGGAGTGTACATATGGTAAGCGTCAATAAGGCGGGCATAGAATGCTTTGGGACTTCCTGTGGGCTCCTGCAGCACCAGAGAAGATTTAGACATATTCACCTGAAGGTTTCTCTGCTGCTCGGATGGCACGCACAACCACTGGCTGGTAATCTCGGGTGTGTTCCATATCCTGGTAAGGGTTCCACTTAGGGTCTGTGCAAGGGAAGTGCACTTCAACATGTGCTGCTAGATTTCCATCTGCCCAAACATCAGGTTTCAGTATCTCACTTATTGCATTCCTAATCTTCTCCCTCTCTTCTGGATTAAACAGGGTCCCCATAAATTGTTGGAGATCCATCCAAGTAGGATTATGTGTGTCCACTATAGTTTTTACCAAATCTGCTACTTCAGTCGGTTTTTCACTAAAGGGACCATAGTGTAGTTTCCAGTTAAGCAGGTCGGAAGTAGTAAAAGGTACATGTTGAAACAATGGTAAGGTGACCGAAGCTCTGGGGTCTTCGTTGTCAGTTGCTAGCTGGTTGACCTGCCTAAGTGGCACAGTCAGGGATGTCTGTTCTGTTTTGGCCCTTGTCCTTGCTGCTTCTGGCTCAGCCTCTTCCTTAGGATCTACTTGGGAAGAGGCACCCTGGGGTGAAAGGTCAGCTTGGGCTGATCGATCTAGTGTTTCTATAGGATATAATGTTTAAGGATCCAGAGGGCTTCTTAAAAGAGGGGATAGTCAGTCGAGTCAGACCATTAATCCTGAAGCTCTGGAGGACTCTTCCTCCTCTAACATCCTTCATAGGCTATGGGGGGGCACATAGGGAGGTGGGTGCAGTAATTCTTCTGGACAGCTAGGCATGAAAGAGATGGGCTTCTTGGGTTTTGGATGCGGTAAGGTTCATGACATTAGAAGCCTACACTGTTGTACTTTGAATTTCTTGAACCATGGTGGAAGATGATTTAACAAGTCCAGCCAGATATCTATGTAAGGAGCTTGGTCCGGGTTCCCTAACATGGGATGGAATACTATCTGATGTACTTGTACTGCCACAGAGGTGTCTAAAGTACCTATGGCTGGCCACCCTACTCCAAATGTTGGCCATTCTCCCTCACAAAAAAACCACAATTTGTGTCTACTCCACTTAAGACTGTAGTCCTAAGATTCGTATGCCTCTTTAAAGTGTTTTAAAATGCACCCCAATGGGGTGAGGGGCACACTTTCTCCACCTCCCATGAGCCACCCGGGTCACCAGACAAGACAATTGGAGAAAGTGGGTAGAGGAAGGTATAAGGACCTTCTTCTCTGGACAACACCAACACACTCACATTTGACTTAGGGAGCCAGGTGCACACAGTCTCTGATGGGAACTGCAAATGTCACTCACTTTCTACTAGCCCAAGGTGGTGGACACTCACAGTCACTGGTGGGAACCACAGTAGCCTTTCACCTCAACCACTCCTGACAATTCTGCCCACCTTTGCTTAAAGAGAGGGTGATCACTCCTCTCCTCCGTCCCTGCTTACAGGGAAGGATAGCTTTTCCCGTACCCAATACTTGCCTGCAGGCGTGTTCCTCCTCCACAGGCCAGCTGGAAAACGTCCTGGTCTCTGTACCCTTCACCAGTGGTTCTTAGAGGTGTCAACCGCCGCCAGTGGAACCCTGCGGTATCAAGAAGTCCCTCGGATTCAAAGGTCCAATGGCACCTGGGAGGTTCCCTTCAACTCACGGAAGCACCGGCACCTGGGGTGGACCCTCCAGTGGGCCTCAGGGCCCCTAGTGTCCCTTTGTGGTCGCCATAAAAGTTGCAGCAGATCCTGCTTCCAATTAAGGGCACAAGACTACGAAGAGTTGGAGATCACAGGTTTATTTGCGCAAAAGGTTCAGAGCATTAACATGACAAATTCTGAACCCCGGCCTATTCCTGAGGCATTACTTTTATGCAGCTCACAGTCTCAGCTTTGCCCAGGGCATTTCTCTTATCAAGCTATACCATAACATATGTACTACAGAAAGGAGAAGTAATTCTAATTAGTCATTTTGCACAATTCAGCATATATATATATATATCTTACACCATATGTTATTTTCCATATCCACCCTTGCCACTCTTGCTGTATAGCTGTTACAGAAAATATCTAGTTCATAGGTCATTATACTTAGACATAGATTCAGCAAGTTTTCTGGTTTTCACAACATCAAGTTAAGCAACTGTTATTATATCTGCAATATAAGCTAAAGAACTTCTGCTAATTATAAGAATACTTTTCTGGTAATTTTCCATCCTGCTTCAAAAAGGACTGTAAAATACTGGGGGCAGGGTTAGAAACCTGGACTCATGTCCCAAGTGGAGTTCTAGGTAGTTGTTCACAGCCAATTTCAGCTAATTTTGAAAATCTGAACATGGTTGGATGATCAGGGGTTGGATGGGAGACCATGAGGCAATCCCATTATCTTAGACTGGAAAGGAGGGAAGCAAAGCATTTATTTTCTTTTATCAGGAAAATTGCATGGATAAGTCCATGAACTACCACCTAGCTTGACCAGATACACAATACATAATACTAAAACAATAAATATATACTATTAAAACAATACATTTATATACCACACTTTATTCTAAAGAAATGTGATCACTTTTATAGAGTGGTGGACTGCTGTTGGTTCGGACCGATTCTACTGAATCAGTAGTTCTGATGATCAGGTGGCCCCACCCACCAGCCCCCACCCTATCCTGTCCTATATTTCCATCTTTTTCAACTCAGCTGATTCATGCAGCACAGTCTATTTCATGTGCCTCAGCTGTTCTACTTACTAGGGCTGTTCTACTTACCAGAGATTCAAATTGACATTTTTTTAATGCTGCACATGTGCACAAAGCAAAGCGCATGTTCTCAGAACCAGTTGTTAAACTGTTTGCAGCCCACTGTTGGTTTATATATAACTTCTCTAATGTCTGTTATTTTCAAACAATCCAGTTAGTTAGTTTAGTCATCCTGCATCATGCAAGCTAAGAATTTTTTTTATTATGTCCTATTGAAGCAGACCAAAATGCTACATTTGCACATGATAGTTTACCCTAATGAATCCACCAATTGAAATCAGGTAAAAACGAATTGTGATATCATTTAGTTTCATGAAAAAGTCATTACATTTAACTGCTAAAGGCAGTGAAGATGCATTAATGTTTACAGGTACACAGAAATAATCGTAATGATAAGGGGTGTGCTGAGGATATACTTCCTCCTCGCACCCCAAAATATACCAGACTCACTTTCCTTCCCCACAGGAGAGATCAAGGGGAGGACCGACAATCTTTTTAAAGGTGTTCACATTTATTTGTAGTTGTTTGCTATTTAAAGCACACAACTACAGGTACTCTTTGACTTATGACCCACAATTAAGCCCCATTTTTTTGTTTTTAAGTGAGACAGTTGTTAAGTGAATTTTGCCCCATTTTATGACATTTCTTGTCATGGTTGTTAAGTGAATCACTGCAATTGTTAAGTTAGTACCATGATTGTTAAGTGAATCTGGCTTCCCCGTTGATTTTGCTTGTCAGAAGGTCGCAAAAGGTGATCTCCTCTGACTGGTCAGCTGGCCTCTGCCCTTCCCCAGTCTCCTCCACCACCTCTGGAGCCACACTTCCACTCCCTGTTGGCTGTTCCTCCTCTTCCTCAGAGTCAGTCTCCACCAGGGGCATGACAGGTATATCTTAGTGTCGGCTGCACCCAGGTAATGCTGACATTAATAAATCTTTTTTTTTTTACCCTGAGAGATGCAGCTGGAGACTTATGATTTGAATAGGGGTGGATTTGTCACCATCTCTGACTGTAGAGTTTACAGTATCCTTCCCCTGCCACGCACACCAAGCCATGCCCACAGAACCGGTAGTAAAAAAAAATTGAATCCTACCACTGATTACGTTTGCTTAAAAGTATTTTGAGAACATGAGAAATTATTTGTGGGGACTAACAATTTTTTATGAAGCCGGACTAATAACAATCTCCCTTCACAAATGCCTGAATTTTTCTTCACAAATTCCTCATTGTTTTAGCTAATTTCTTTCACTAATGGGGGGGGGGGGGGTGCCAAAATAATCTGTCATCTTGAACTTTCCCTCCTTATCTCTTCAGTTTCCAATTGCATTTTTCTTCAAAGCAACCAATAGGGACCATTCTTTTTTTTTTCCCCAAAAAACCTTTGTGATTTTGCTTCCCTTTTTTGTTTCTTTTTTCCTCCTCAGAGTTAAAAGTAACCAGCGATATGATGGGAAGTTTTCTTTCCTAATCGCATTCTCTCAATGTCAGCTTTCAAAAGGTCAATAATGTTTTCCCTCTTCCTTGTAGAGCATGCAGTTGTGGGTTGTCTTTCCCTACCCTGAGCAAGATTAAGTTTCAGGAATGGAGAAAATCAATGTTGCCTTGTTCAATGATTTCTCTTTGCATGTTTCTTTCTCTGCTTGGGTAGGAACAATACCCATGCCTTTACTTGCCTGAAAATGCATTATTTAACAATACATTTTTGTGCCGAGACAAATGTATTGTATTATATTAGTCTTCTGAAGAAGTATTGATCACTACTATGAAATAAAAATGCATAATTGATGAAAACATCAAGATTCTGCAGGGACAGTCAAGAAACAAGAAAAAAGAAGAAAGAAAGAAAATGATCTGCATGGTGTCTAAAATGACTTCGGAAATAGGACTTTTCCACCCAAGCTGCAAGCACTGTTAGTAAAAAGAAAATGTTCTTTTGAGGGGTGGGGAGAGATTGCTCAGCTTGGTTTAATTTTATTTTTCTTCCTACTACCATCCTCCCTTATAAATAAGAGGATCTTATTTGTTCATTCCTCAAATGTCTGAAACTTACTTTAAAAGGCTACCTGGGGTCATTTCAAGTGGATTTGGAGATGACTGCTTTAGTTTTCTCTCTCTTTGTGTGTGTATGTGTCTGTGTCTGTGTGCATGTGTCTATGTCTGTCTGTGTGTTTTGCCAGGGTGGATAGCATATATGAATATTGTCCAAAAGTTGCTTTTGGACTATATAAAAGCACACACTAATCACCCAGCAGTGACTCATTAAAGTAGCGGCCACTAGGAAAAACATTTGTACTTTAATGAGACATTGCTCCATTCACATTTGTCTGTGCTGTTAAAAAACTTCTGCAATCAAATCCAAAGCACTGCACAGCGATAGTATTATGTAGAGGTGTTGAACAACCCATTTTTGTGTTGGTTACGAGCCAAATAGATTTTATGAGTTAGATTCATATGTCACTCCGAAGCATGCTTTTTTTTTAACAGGATTCATAGCCTGTGCTAAGGCATAAACTATTATTCTGGGAGCAAAATAACCAGACCTCACATATTACTCTAAGGTTAAACAAAATAAGCCATAATATAACTCGGTACCATCAACAAACTCTGCCATCAATTCATGAATCTCTTTCTCTGACTCGAGGCCTGTATGTTCCTTAAGGGAATCATAGGCTGCATTATCTGAGTATGATTCAGTAAAATAAATAAATGCCAGCAGATTTTGCATAATATGGTATTGGAAATAAAATTAATTAATTGTGTCATTTGAAAGAGTCATATGTAAAATTATGGGGCAACCTAATAGAGTCCTTCATGCTGTGATGCAATAATGAAAAAAGATGATCTTTTAGTGAAAGGAACATCTGGTAAGCCACTTTGTCATCACTATTCTTCTTAGCAAAAAGTCATTTGCTTTAAGTGTACCTTTTATTTTTCACACATGAAAGATCCAACATTTGTCACACAGCTAATGAAAGATTCATTTTCTAAAACTCCTCAGACAGAAAAATGAATTTTGTATAAGGACCAGCTTCAGGGGTTAACATTCCTTATCTAAAAGACTTCAGTCCTTGTTCTGAATTAAGAGCTCTTTAAAAATATCCAGATGGCCCAGAATTAACATCTTTGAAGCAATTTAGTTATGAAAAAGTATTCTTGGTTAAAACAACAACAACAACAACTAATATTACTTAATTTAGCAGCAATTTCTCTTAATTTTCTTTTATAGACTTCCTTCAAAATGATGTATTAATTTCCCCTTTTGTAAGTTAAGCTAATATTTTTCTTCTTTATTCCTCTAAAATGGAGATGCTGAAACTGAACAATAAAAAAGAAATTAAGGTGGCCTTCCTGGTGTATTATTCAAAATATTGTTTCTTATCTGGTTACCAGTTCTTGTTAAGTACCCCTGAATTATGTTAGAAATTAACCAGTAAATTAGACTAGTATTTCAAGTATTAGTATTTCAAGCTTGCTTTTGGATTGAGACAAAGCCTATACATTTAAAGCATACCCTAATAAGGAAGTAGCTTTGAAGTTTAATAGAGAACATGTGGATTTATTGTTTTAATATTTTAGATTTATAGTCAGCGGTCTTGTTTTTTCACTTCGCTGTACTCAACTTCTGCTGTGGATTCTTTTTCAATCTTATTTCTTTACACCTTAGCTTTCTTATGTTTATTTGAAATACAGTTCAAAAGGATTGAGCAGATATTTCTACCAATCAAACAATATTGTATAAATATTATATATATATATATATAAAAGCTAAGGGCACACAGAAAATTTTTTAAATTATTTGGCACTAACCAAAGCATCTGTCATTTGCCTAAATGTATATGAACTTCAAAGGCATTAGAAGCTATCTCAGACCTTCTCCAAACTTTTTAGTTATAAATTGTATTTGTGTTTGAATATGATCTGAGACCTTAATAAAGCAGGTTGAAATTATGGTGGGCAAAGAAGTTAGAAAAAATAGGCAGCTGGTATGCTCAGGCTCTGACTGCCTTTAAGCCCTATGTTCATGGAGATTGCCTGATGATGGCTAACTTCTTTTTCAGTGAGAATGGCCACTGCCACTAAGTGATAAACACATTTCTTTCTCCCAATCCCACCTCCTTTTACAAATCTCCCATCATTCTTCTCCAAATTTTATTCATTAGGTTTACAATCTCTCTAGAAAGGATTATAGAAAATCGAGAGAGAAAATAGGGGTGTTAAGAAAGTAATGCCAATCAATTAAACAAATATTACTATATACTATTAATCAGAGCAATCAAAAATGGCATTTTATTTATTTTTATTTTCAATGGTTTGCATTTTCTGGCTATTCTCTTATAAAAGATTACAGTTCATTTCATAAAATTCCCAATCTGCTTCTCTGTATCAATATCAGAAAATAGCTATTAATTGTGTTTTCAAGATTCTGGCTCTTTTCCAAAAGATATAATTATTTTTCTATCACAAAGATCCTACAATAAATTGCATTATCACCAGTGTGCACAAGAAAAATGTTCTTGATGTTTTCTGCCTAGGTGAATTCCCTAATCACCTGGAGGATGTAATAAAATTCTTATCATGGAAAGTTTCGGTTTTAAATGCCTACATATTAAAAGATGGGGTGGCAATTTCCCATCAACTAACAGAATACTTCTATAACCCCAAAAACTAAGAAATAAATCTAACACTTAAATTTAACTTTTTAATAATGCACATACACAGAAATCAAATTCATTATATTACTGCTAAAAGGAAGCAGGAGAGTTCAGCTTTAAAAGCAAAGGTGTGGCCTGAGCTGTTTATGGAATAGATCACAAATTGTTCATGTACAATTCTAAGTCAAGCTAAAATGGGGGGGAGAATGACCACTTTCACAATATAATCTTGAAGAAATGTTCACCATTTTTAAGGAAAACTTCAAGAATTCCTTTGAAGCCCTGAACCATAAGGCTAATAAACCAGATGAAATGTGGGGTGCTGTTAAAGTTGTTAAACATAAATTTATGGGAAAAACTGCCAAAGATGAAGAAACAGAACAAGTCAAATTGTGTGTCAAAGCACAGAGTATATGTTGTCAAGAAGAGGAGGTAAAGCTAAACAAGACAAAAATTTCACAAAGTAACTTTGTTAAGAATTTCAAAGACTTGATAGAACAGACAAAAACAGAATTACGATAGCATCTGTAAAGAAATCGAAAATGGAAATAGACAGGAAGAATAGTCTTCTGAATTCAGAAGGATAATCCAATCTTAAATTGATATGTTAAAAGATACACATGGACAGATAGTAACTGATTTAAATGAGATTTTAAAAGATGGAAGAAGTAATCTGAAATTACATTATTTATAGTAGAGATGTCAACATCTATGTACATGGTGAGGTAAGGTTGGGCTTTGAGGGGGTAACAGATAGATTACTAACAGTGAAAGAAGTAATCAAAAAGAATAGTAAGTATGCACCATATTTTAACACTTGGTGGAGTAACAGTGAAGGCCCTGGAAAATATATTCAAATGCTGTGATGTGTCAATATCCAAAAATCAGAATGGTATAAGTAATGATTTTCCCTGTAGCACTCTATGTAAACAGAAATTGAACTTCAGAATTTATTCATTTATTTAGCCTATGGTAAAAATGTTTTTTTAAAAAAACACACATCACAATTGCATTCTTAATGAGCAAAATCTGACACTCTTTACTCTATTTACAAATTCAAAGGTAGACTATTTATTTAGTCAATACATGATGGAGTTGCATACAGAAAGTCTCAAAGGATCCTGTTCCACAATATGTCTCACGGTCTGCTTTGGAGCACCACAGCTACATTCCAACGAGGATTGAATCTTGGAAAAGCAGAATAGAAGCAAGCAGTGCATTTGAACGTGGATGTTGTAGAGGATCCCTGAGAATATCATGGATAACTAAGAAAGCAAGAGGTTAAGGAACAAGGATCAGCAGTAAAGTGAATAGACCCAGTTATAGTGGCAATGGGAGCATCACTGGAACATCTGAAGGGTTAGTTTGGAAACAGCATGCCCTGGAGAACATGTATGTGGATTGTTAAAATACACCAGCAACTTGATGGTATATAAGTAATCAACCAATGAATATGTCAATCTTTCTGTTATGCTTTTTCTTTCTTTTTCTCTATCAAGGTATAGATTTTGTCAATTGGCAAGTTTTTATCCTTAGTGCTACACGTTTTCCATAATGATTAAGTTTGCCATGTATTCTATAATAAGCCTTTCTTCGTGTTGGACAAGTTGGGTACCTTGATAAATACCACACTTGCCACAAGACTTCCTAATTTTTTTTTTACTATGCCCTTTGAGGTCTAATTCTCAGTTCATTTGGTTTACTTTTAACATTTATAATGTCTGACTGTTTCTATGGGATCCCAAGTTCTCTCAATTAATTTGCTGCTATTTCTTCTGCTCAGTAAGTACAGTATCTATAGATTTTTCCAAAGTTAAATCACTTTCTCCAAATAATTTTGCTTGCACTTTTTCTAGCCTAATTCCATAAACAGACAGTCCATGATAAGAGGCTTTCCATTGTCCACATTAACACATTTTTATTTTTTTATTTAAATTGTATCCTACCTTTATTATTTTTAGAAATAACACCAGGCAGTAAATATATCCATAACACTTCCTCTTCCTATTTTCCCCACAACATTAACCCTATGAGGTGGATTGCTAAGGGGGAGTGGCTGGCCCAAAGTTACCGGTTGGCTTTTGTGGCTAAGATGAGATTTGAACTCATGGTCTCTTACTTTTTAGCCTAGTGCTTTAACCATTAGTAATAATTTTAAATCAGACACCTAAGCATATACATTTTCTCCTTTTTATTGTATCCTCGTGCAAATTTATATCCCTCTTTGTTAGATTGGGGGAAAAGTGAGACTCAAGACCAGCGTGACAATTCAGCTCTTTATTTCTTATATAGGTCTGTGCTGGACCTGCGATCTGTGGCAGCCCTTCTTATAGGGATTGCCGGCAGCTCATAGCCAATGATGGCTCTTTGAATCTCCAGTGATCGGCACGGCCAATTGCGGTTGATTCCTTATGAGCCAATCATGGTAGCTCTTTCCACCAATCACAGAGTAGTCATTTTGGCCAATCAGGTGAGGGTATTCCAAGAATGCTAATATGGAACACCCCTCCCCTCTTGGTTTAGCCCAACCTACGTAACGTAGTCTCGTAGGTAGGCAGGGCTTTTAATGTTTCTGTTTGACCTGCGCAGCTCAGTTGTTGTATGGTCATCGGCTGGTTCGGACGGGATCTTCGTTGCTCTTGTCCTTCTCGATGGAACCACCTGGAAGGGTGAGTCATGCCTCTCGCTGCAACTCCCACCCGGTCTACCTGGGTCGGTCGAGTTGTTGGCTCTGCTGTTCCTGCCTGGATTTTCCAGGCTGGTTGAACTGGCTTGGCTGCTTCTTCCAGGTGAGGCCTCGTGTTGGTGGTCTTCTGTGGGTTCCCTTCTATTGCCGTCATCTGTTGGTGAGTACTTCTGGTTTCTTTTATTGTTTATTGGTGTGGGTTGTGTTCTGGGAGGATTTTCTCTTCCCTCTTGGGTAATATTTGGGATTTCCGCCCCCTCTGGTTTTTTTATTGGGGTCTATTTGCTCGTTGCTTGTGTTGGGGGGTGTTCTCGACCTTAGATGGTCGATGTGTTGTTTCCAGCTTCTTCCGTCTTCTGTGTCTAGCCGGTACGACCAGGGGCCTGTCACCTGGGTTATTATGGCTGGTACCCAGAGTGGTTCCCCTGAAAAATTCTTTGCGTATATAGTGTCTCCTGGTTTAAATGTGCGGTACCGGCTAGATGAGTCTGGTGGTTTTTCGGGATTATATGTCGGGTGCAACCTGTCTAGGTGTGATCATAGCTTTCTGCCCATTAGGAGTTCTGCTGGGCTTTTGTTGGTTTTTGTGCTGGGTGTTATGTGTTGTATTGTCAGTAGTTTATTAATTTTGCCGTGTATGTTTCCGGTGTCCATTTTTTCTAATGCCTCTTTTGTGTACCTGACCATTCGTTCCGCCCTCCCGTTCACCACCGGGTGAGCAGGTGATGTCAATGCGTGCCGTATGCCCCATTCAGTGAGAAATTGTTCGAATGCCAATGCCGTGAACTGCAGGCCGTTGTCAGACACTAGCAAGTCCGGTAGCCCATGGTTGGCAAACAGTTTGGTTAGTTTTCTTATGACTGCTTCCGTGGTGGTTGATTGCATGGTGCTCACCTCTAGCCAGTTTGAGTAAGTGTCAACAGTGATTAGGAATGTGTGCCCTTTTGTTGGACCCACAAAGTCTATGTGGACCCTCGACCATGGTCCCCTGGGTGTCTCCCACTCGAGGGTCAGTGCGGCGGGGGGGTTGGTCTGGATCTTTGGCATTTGTTGCAAGTTGCCACCCATGTTTCTATGGTTTTGTCCATCCCCGGCCACCAGACGTAGCTTCTGGCTAGGGATTTCATCTTAATGATGCCTGGCTGACCCTCGTGCAGCATGCCCAACACCCTTGTTTGCATTGTTTCCGGAACCACCACTCTGTCCCCCCATAATATGCACCCCTTTTGCGTAAATAGTTCAGTCTGCCGGTTTCGGAATGGTTTAAACTGGTCGCCCCCCTCGGTTTCTGGCCACCCTTTTTCTATCCAGCTCAAGACTCGCGCCATCTTCCTGTCTTTATTAGTCTCTCTGGCAATGTCTGATGTGGTCATTGGTGGGTTGGGCAGTGTCTCTATCTGCAGGGTGGATGTGGTGGGTGCTGGGTCATCTTCCAGGTCTGGCAGGGGAGCGCGGCTTAGTGCATCTGCGTGTGAAATGTTCTTCCCGGGGCGGTGTATTAATTGATACACGGACAATCGCGGTTGATTCTTTATGAGCCAATCACAGTAGCTCTTTCCACCAATCACAGAGTAGTCTGTTTTGGCCAATCAGGTGTGGGTATTCCAAGAATGCTAATATGGAACACTCTTAAATAGTATTTTACCCAATTTAACAAATGAAGCTAGAAGCTTTGTTGATCCAATTCATCACCAAATGGAAAGTATTAATCATAGCTTCTTCCTCAGCAAGATCCAAGAACAAAATGGCTTGAATTTTTCCAGTCTTTTTATCAACTCCTTCAGTTAGGCATAACAGGTCAAATCTGCCCCTCCACTTTCTCAGGTGTTTTTAAAATATTATCCCTGAATTCCAAGGCTTCAAATGACCCATCCCAATTCAACCTACCTCAAACCCTTTTGACACCATGTTAGAGTTGTTCTTTAGACAAACATTGAGGGGGAAAAACAAGTAAATATGGAGAATTTCATTCTTTGGTTGACAACAAAGGCTTTGCAATAGCATAGCTTCTCTATGCATCTTCAGGATCATGGGTCTTGGTGATAACAGGTATCAATATATACATTAAGCTTGAGTATACAAAGATAATCTGATCCTTCCACCATGTTTAAGAAAACAATGAGACTGCAAATGTTCTTGTAAAAATCTGGAGGTTTTTCCTTAAGGTTATTTTCCATTTTGTAGATGTAAATTTTGTGGTAAGTCTCAAACTGAGATTTGTTCAGTAACTGTTTATACAAGTCATTAGAATGAAAACTGTTTTCTTTTAGAATTGTTCTACATTTGTATTCATTAATTTATCAGACTGATCTTGCTACTGAATAGAAAACTGAAGACTATGTAAAACATTCCCCATATATTCCCTCACTCTTCTTTTTAAAAAGTGCAATTTACCAGAGTTTTAGTAGTATTTAATGTTTACAGCACCAGGTGATCCAGGGCATATTTTTTTACATCAGAAATGTTTTGCATGTTTATATCATTCCAAATATGTTTTTTAAATTATTCATTTAAAAACACATTTGCTTTGATAAAGATATATTGGGGATTAAAAAAAATCAGAGTATAAAAAGATGGATTCATAAAGGCTAAATATTCTCACCCACTTTATGCATTAAACAAAATATTCTTATATTATCAAATGTAGCTTTAATTACAGGGATTAAAGCCACTCATAAATTGTAACCATGGAAAAAGATATCAACGGTTTTTTTTTTCTGCCAGTATTGTTCTAAGCATCACTTCTGTCATTTCAGCTCCCAAAATTGAAAACCAAATTCATATACAAGGCTTCTGAAACAGACAATTTTAATAAATCCTCCCTCTCTGTGGGACTGATATTGCTAACATTCTTCAACTCACCCCAAAATAAACTGACCACAACAAGGATGTTTTAAAATTGTCTGTTAGTAATGTGTCCTGCCATTAAATCACATCTTAGCTGCTTACATGGCCTATGTGTTTAAATGCCAGGTGTAAACAGTTGTTCTGTGTGTTGTTATTATGAGTAGAGGACATCATGATGTGGGACAAGTCTATGGTGCCATGCTGCTATGATGTTTGTTTTATTTTTAAAAAGTAACCATGAGTACAATTTAAATCATTCCTTAAAATGTTTAAATCATTTTAGCAGCAAATAAGCTTTAAGCAACTTGGGATAAAGATACTCTGAAAGCCTATCCTTCTCGGTATTAGGGTTGTGATCCACTAAGAACTTACATCCAAAAGGACTATAGCCTTCAGCAACATATATACAGCATAAAGGTTTGTTACTCCTGGTACAAGTCCTCCAGTGAGAGGAGTCTGTATAAATTAAATTGTGCAACATTTAATGTGACAATTCCTGGGACTTAAGATCTTCCCCATCAATTTTAATTTGGCCAGTCTAACTTTTGTTTTGTTTTTAAATTGGGGCTCAAGACATTAAAATGATTGAAGATTACAACTAGGTCATTTAAAGTGTCTATAAATATTGTAAAGATAGCAAGTTAATACTAAATAAACCAAGAGGCACATTTCTCCACATATCTGTGCTAATGCTACAGAGGAACAAAATGCCATCTTAAAGATTAAAGGTCAGCACAAGATATACAACCAATTGACACAGCAAACACTATATCTATCAAGAGTTCCTTTCAGGGGTAGCTTTGTTTAAAGTACATGTAGACAGATTCCAAATGGCACAGACTAGGCTTAGAAATATTTAATCAATGAATTCAGTAACAAGTTTAATTCTAAACTTTTTTTATGGGCTAAGATTGGAAGATGTGTAGATTTTTGCATCTACCTTTACCGGAAGCATTAATCAGGACATTTATTCCATACTTGTATCAATATAGTCATCTTACAATGACATTGGTCAGGATATTGCTTTTACTTGTCTATAGCTTTCCTTATTCTAGATTTCCATTTCCTCAGCTAAAAATTGAAGTTGCCTACCAAGAGGATGGTTGGATGGATGAATGGATGGATGGATGGATGGATGGATGCAGGGATGGGATTTTCACGGTTCAAACTGGTTCGTACCTTGTTCTGACAATCAGCTGGCTCCGAACCAGTTTGCTTCGGTGAGCATGTGGGCCCACCCGCCTGCCCCTGGTCTTTCCTGTGCTTCATTTTCTGTGCTTCATGTGTTAGAGCACAGCTGATTCACGTGGCATGCCTCAGCTGTTTTCTTCAGCTGCAGTTGAAGGTAAGTATTAGCTTTTTTAAATGTGGAGCATGCGTGGAGCAAAGCACGCACTCACTGAACCGGTTGTTATAATGGTTGAATTGTACCAATGGATGGATGGATGGATGGATATTAGGCAGATATCCTTCTTAGTGAGGTAGTAATTGGCAACAAGACTAGAGTCACAATGGACACATCTCAATTGAAAGCAAAATATACACTTGGGGAAGCCTGTGATTTACGGAACACAAATGTATCCATACACACCTACACACCAAAAACCCTGAATAGATCCTTTCTCTTTGAGATAAATACATGCATACCCTGGATAGTAGAGCTATATGAAGCCTATATTCAAAGATTAAAGTTGAATTTAATTAAAGAATATTTTCCAAATAAATCTTCACACTGAATCATTGAATTGATTCAGCAGATCATATCAAACCAGGTCATATCAAATTGATCAACTTCTGTGAATGCACAAACATACTTTATAGCATCAAATCTACAGATTGAATCGATTTACTTGAATAATTCCAGTAATAACTCTTAAACACATTATGCAATATATTTGAATTGAACCTGATTCTTTGAATGTAATTCCTGCTCTAATCAAATATTCGTTTATTCCCACTGCCCCCAAATGGTATCTCCCTAAATTTACAATACTAGCTCTGACAGATTTTAAAAATTAACTAGGGAATAGGCTGGAAAGCTAATAAATAATTGGAAGAAGGATGATAGAGAGAGAAATATCTGAGCAAAGAAACTAAGCATAAAAGAGAAACCATATGAATGTCCATAATGGAAGAAAGAAAGGGGAAGGAGACATCAAAAAGGTGGTGATGAAGGAGTCAGAAGAAAAGAAGGCAGTAATAGTGGAAGCTATTGGCCTTTCCCTTCACTAATGTCAATGTTGGGAAGATTAAAAGGCTCATGTTCCCAATCTGAGGACAGTGCTCGTCCAGAGTAGATATCTGCAGAAGTGAAATCAAAGAGGACAGCAACCAACACACATACAACCAGTTTCCCAGCCTATTTTCTTCTCATGCAATGACACAAGCTGGCATGCCAACACTGCAAACAGTTTTAGGGATATAAACACAGTGCAAATTCTCCTAGCCAGTTCCTCAGGTTGTATTTCTGTGCATTCTTCCAGACAAGGGTTTTAATCAGTGGTGGGATTCAGCCAGTTCAGAAGCGGTTGTTAACTTTCTCAGTAGTTTGGTGAACTGGTTGTTGGAAGAAATCATTAGGGCAGAGAACTGGTTGTTAAATTATTTGAATCCCACCACTGGTTTTATCACAAATGTGGTCTGCTTTTTTCCCAGCATTTGATATGGAATCCTTTCATCTTTTCTTCTTTCTCAGAAGATCCAGTTATGAGAATAAGAGAGTTGCCCAATGCTGTATCTGGACAAAAGTTGGACAAAAACTGGTTATGAAATAGTGAGAAGATCCAGTTTCCTGTCAATCTTCCTTAGCTTAGTTTAGCACCATCGAAGAAAGGACATGGGGAAAGACGCTGGGATCTAGCAGAGGAGAGGATGCATTGAAATTTAGACAGGTTTCAGGGGGGAAGAAAATTGAAAGAAATGAAACAGCAGCTGTAAATACATTTTGCAATCTGGCCATATTATTTTATGAACAGTCTTTTTTATCTCTGAAAAGAATATAGATGCCTTAAGGGGCATATTTTTCAAAGAAAAAATATATAGTGGGGGAGTAAGCATAGCTTCCAATTAAAATCAAACTATAAAATACAAGTAAATGTAGAGATCCAATTATCTATCTTAGGGTCAATTACATAATATTAATATCAGGGGAAGGGAAACCTAGCTGGTTTGGGAAACGGGAGTGCTGCAAACATAACTGTGAAGGAACAGATGGCTTGGTCCCTTTCTGCTCCTATTTTCATTTCTAGACCTTGAAAGTTCAAAATTGAGGGAGGAGGGGATAGTAAACTCAACCTTTAATTATTTCCATACAGAGTTTGCATTATTCCAAATGTGTCTCTTTTATCTGGAATGCAGCTGGACTTGTCTCCTTTAATGAGCTATTTTATAGGCTGTATAAGGCCATACCTGTATAATTCTTCAGGGTAAAGGTACTCTAAATATCAGCAGGAAGAACTGTTGCTTCATCTCCTTATTTGTTAAATTCAGTTCTTACAAAAATCTACTTCCAGTCCATTTGAGTAGGATTGTCACAAAAGCACAGTAGTAGGCATCCTTTAGTACTTTTTAACCAACAAGGGAAGTTTAGAAGCAAGTGGTGTGAGAAAGTGTGTCCTATTGACTTTTTCAATCCACTACACTTATGTTATTTCTTGACCCATAAAGTGTAGTATCACATTAGAAAATGCATTCTTTCCTCCCTAGGCTGTCAGAAAAAAGACCGAACTTCTGTTGCAGAAGTAATTCTATCAGGCAGAATTCTAACTTGTGGCTTGGTTACTATATTTGCAGATCTATTTCATAAACCATATCTGTGGTTTGATATCCAATCTAGTTCTCAGATAACCACTTTATATAAAGATAGAGCAATCTGATTCAACTTATTCTCAGCTAATAAAAGATATACTGCCGGACCATTGTTTGCACCTATTCTCCATGAAAAGCAAAACGAAGAATTGATTTTTTTTTCCACAGACATATTGGAGCTTCTCTTGCTATAGATCTCTGGTTTAATTTTATTTTAGGCAGGTCAGTATATCAAGAACAATACTCTGTCATTTCTTTATTCAGCTACAGTTCAGATAAGTTTGTGTTTTATACAGCACATCTCATTTACCTTGTTAGGAAGGCATATCTCTCAATTCTAACCTGAACAGTTTCTTTAAAATACATATAATTTCCTTGTTTTGGTCCAAGGTACTAAGGCTACAAGTGGAGAAGAAGCCTTGAGAAGGAGATGGGAGAGATGAAACAGTAACTCAGCCCTGAGATGTAAACAACCTAGAAAGACACCCAGAGCAGCCTTTGCACAATAAAGATTTTATTTATTTTTTTTATAAATTTTATTAAGTTTCCAAATTTTAAAACAAAACTTCATACATTGTTGTTGTGACTTGGAGGTTTGAGCCTGCTCTGTTAGAAGACACAGACTTGAGCCATGAGGAAGAGGAGGATTTGGCCTTGAGGTTTGAGCCTGCTTTGCTGGAGGACACAGACTTAAGCCATGAGGAAGAGGAGGATTTGGCTCTGAGGTTTGAGCCTGCTTTGCTGGAGGATTTGGAATTGCCTTCCTCCCCAGGACCTTCCTCCCTGGTTGTGTCTCAGGTGTCGGCAGATAATCAGGAGAGCGTAGCGGAGCCTCTGGCTGAGGATCAAACTGAGGAATGTTGGTTTGATGCGAGGCAAAGACGCAGGCATAGGCGTGAGATGCAACGTAGAAGGAAAGGACAAATCAGGGACTGAGATGAGAGACGGACACGCCCCTCAGGAAATAAAAGTGGGTGTGTTAGCTCTGGATTCTCATTCGGGACAACTTGTTAATTTGGGATAGAAGCTTCTGCATTTTTCCTGTGTGCGGCGTCGGCTTGTGATTTATACGTCCTTATCAGACTTGGCAGACAGCTGGCATGAGACTGCCAAGAATGTTTTTGGATTAAGGAAGTTAACCCTGTAGTTACCGGACTTGCCTGCTTATTTGTGTTTCAGTTGGAAGTTTGGACTTATTACTTTGTTTGTCCAGGTGAGACATAACACATTGTTATCAACATCAAGACATCTTTTGCATTTCCTCACATTTTTCATTATATGTATTTACTTATTCCTTTACCATTGCATCTTACTCTTACTATAAATCTTTTATCCTTACATCTCAATCTTCTCCATCGTATATTTACATATTGACATATTCCCTCATTCTTTTCCTAATTGCCATTTTATTTTCTTTTTATTTCTAAACCACTCATACCAGGCATCCCAGGCCCTATAATAAATTGAATCTTCTCTGTCTTTTATTTTCATTGTTAGCCTGTCCATCTCTATACAATCTATTATTTTTTTAATAACCATGCCTTCCGGTAGAACCCTTTTTTCCTTCCAGAGTTGTGCATACGAAATCCTTTTAGCTGTTAATATATGTAACATAATATATCTATCAGTTTTATTGCATTTTTGTGTTATTATACCTAATAAAAAAGTTTCCAGATTAAATTCAGTTTTCTGATTCGTGATTTCTTCTACCCATTGTCTAATTGTATTCCAATATTTTTTCACTTCCTGGCTTTTCCTTCCTTTTTCACTTCCACCAGGTATGAAAATAAGTACCCTTTTCTTTTCCACATTTCCAACAATTTGGGTCTGAGTTAAACATTTTTGCCAATCTAACAGGAGGAAGGTGCGATCTGTAGAACATTTTGTATTGATTTTCCTTGTATGCTATGGATGTAATTAGTTTGTGTTTGCACAATAAAGATTTTAGACAGGCTTTTTAAATTATATGAATACACTCTACAACAATAAAGTAACACTCCTGGATTTTCTCCAATAACTGTTTCTTGAGCTGACCTACTCAAATGGCTGACATTCAGTTCTGGTCTGTAAAAATCTCAGCAGCCATTAGGAAACAGCAATGTAGGAATGTTTAGAGTCTATTTGCTACATTCAGTGGTCTACCAAATGTTTGTAGTCTAGATCTGGTTGCCCTAAATTTGCTGTGAAACTGCACTAGGCATTTAGAAGCATTGTTGCTAGTCAACGAGAACTTCAAAAAAGGAGGCCTCCACATACAATTTTATTTGTTTATTTAATTTCTATAACCATCTATCTCAAGCAGTGACTTTGGGCAGCATACAATTCCAAAACTATAAGACCAATTTTAAAGAAAATATTTAAAAAACAATGAAGACATCCAAAATAAATATACATCTTTATGCCTCAGATATTTAGAATTCACTCATCATTCCTTATGTTTGGTAATATTAAATAACAACAACCATGGTAGGCCTGGGTATGCATTCCAATAACAATTGTTTATTTGCTTCAGAACGACAGATTCAGAAATGATAGCACCCATTCGTTCTGCTAGATACTCTGTCTCCCTTGCCTATGTTTCTTAATTTCCTTCTCCTTCTGTTACTAGTCTTATGACTAAATGGTTCAATTTATTTGCCATGCAATGTCACTACACTTGATTTTGGTCGTTTATTACATTTTCTCTCTCTCTTGTTTTGCAGGATGGTCACAGTATAAGTGTCTGTTGGGGGGGTAGAAATGAGTGCTTTAAAGACATTGCAATGTATCAAGGTTTTCAATTTGATGCTCCCTGGCCCTTAAGGACTCAAAAATGTGTTTCACTGAGGTCATGGAAACTTTCTCCTTTTTTAAAATTTTATTTCTTGCTCTCTCATCTCAAGGTTCCCAGAAGTCATCCCAGATGGTACTTTGTTATGATGAAACAGATAACCTATTTTGTTGCAAATAAACAACAGAAGTTTGCAAGTAGGAAAGTTGAGCACTCGTTGACTATATTAGCCAAAGAATGTCTGTTCTGCAGCTTTTAAAAATCTAATCAAGCAATCCAAATCAATCCAATGAGCACAAGTACAACAGTGTTCATGATCTGCAGAAGTAGAAATGGTTGATTTGTAACCAAATGGTGCCATCACACTGACAGAATGAAAAAAGGAATTGCTAAGAAATGGTTTCCCTTTTTATTTGGATTGAAGCTGCCAGTAGATTTAAGAGTATTCTGTTAATGAAACAATCCTAGCAGGATAAAAATGTATGAGTGAATTGTAATGTGTGAAAATGGGAACTATCGACCTGCGCAGCCTCTGACATTTGATTCCAAAAGATGCTATGGAGCTTGAAAGGGCAAAAATATAACACCTCTCATTAAAACTGCTGGGCAATTGCAAGGAATACATGGCTGATTTAATGAGATGCATTTTTCAGGTTATATTATATTTGCACCCCATAGGGTTTGAAGCACTTCTTTGGGATCATAAAGTGCTGCACAATCTTATTCTCCTACATCATTCTACGTAACACATCCTGAGTGCAATTCAAATGCACAAGGCATTTATACCATAGGATAATCTATGCTCAGAGGCCAGCCAAAAGATAGGTCCTCTGCAACATGATCCTTTCCTTTCCAAGAACTAATTGCTAAGGATAAGATTTATTACTTGATCCTAGTCTTTCTCTCAAGCAGAGGGAAGAAGAGTTCATATTTCATGAACATATTGGGGCATGATGGTCCAGTCCTTAAAAGGGATGACTGGACCATAATGCCTAGATGCTTATATTCAAGTTCACCTACTTTGGATCAGCTGTACAAACAGATAGTTTGTGATAATAGCAATAGCACTTAGATTTATATATTGACTTACAATGCTGTTACAGCCCTCTCTAAACAGTTTACAGAGTCAGCATATTGCCACCAACAATCTGGATCCTCATTTTACCCACCTTGGAAGGATGGAGGTGAGTCAACCTTGAGCCTTGTGAGATTCGATCTGCCAAATTGCAGGCAGCCAATAACCAGCAGAAGTAGCCTGTAGTACTGCATTTTAGTCATTGCACCACCGCAGCTCTTATTTCTGATTAGCTTTCAAGGAAGCTTTAAAATTCAGCTACCACTTTGCAACTCCTTGAAGATCTTGATTTTTCTTCAGGCATGAGATCTGGAGGTTAGATGAGCCTACTGTTATGATGTTTTTGTTGTTTATTATTTGAGTGAGGTTTATCTCCAGCTACTATTATTTCATTATTAATTGTTGTTTGACTTTAATACTCTAGCAATGTGACATGAGTAGTATATGCATTCAGATGATAAATAATACAGATTGACATATAAGTTCCTAAACTACTTGATATCTGAGTATATGACAATTCCCTTTCACCAGTATACAATTTATCAGTTACCAACATAATTGGAAGAAGTCCTGCTGAATGTGATAAGATCTACAGTAAATAAATATTGTGTTAAGCTGCAGGTGTGCCTTCCCTATTACAGCATTTGCATTCCGCCATTTTCTCTACCTCCTGAAATTCAAGAAATAGCTTATATTGCAATTTTTATGTTATTTTTAAGGAACTTCCTCTTTTTTGTTTTTTTGTTTGTTTGCTTTTATGAGTGTGTGTGGATGTATGTATAGTTATTGGATTTAAATAATTGTACCGCTTCAACATGTGATAGTATGGGAAATGGCATAAAAAGATATTTCAACAGTAAAAATTATATGATTTTAAAATTAATTTAAATCTTAGTTCAAGTTAGATCCTAGTACATTAGAACATTAAACATATAGACAAGAAGCAATGGATGGAAATTAATCAAGGAGAGAAGCAACTAGAACTAAGGAGAAATGTCCTGACAATTAGAACAAAAAATCAGTGGAGATCTCCCTCCAGAAGTTGTGGGCACTCCAACACTGGAAGTTTTTGTCTGAAATGGTATAGGGATTCCTGCTTGAGCAGGGGGTTGGACCAGAAGACCTTCAAGGTCCCTTCCAACTCTGCTATTCTGTTAACTAGTACAAGCTCTGCTCTGGGAAGACCTTCCCAGGTAGACCACGAAACACAGGCAGGAAACACAACTAAATGACCCAATTCTACTTTATTGTAAAACTACATTAGGAAATGTAGCGAGTCTGCAAATCTCCCACCTTTTCTTTTACAGCCTGAGAAGTGAGAAGGTCGGGAGAGAAGTTAGGGAGGTTTCTTTCTGAGTGTCTGCTCATTATACAAAGCTGTGGCCCATTCCCCCTCTTATCTGATCATTCTCTAGGCACTATCTCTTCCCCGTTTCCCAAGGTCATTCTTTCATACTATTATAAGAATCTTGTAAAAAGGGGCTGGAATCAAATCTATATGCTTCCTTACTTCTCACTGCTTCTTGTAAAATCTGATTTTAGCATATAATAAAAGAGAAAGGAAGTAATGTTTAAGCAGGTAAGCAAGAATGGTTGAATCACAATCTGGTCTTCTATCACTAGAAACGAATGGTTAGAATGGTAACAAGAATATGCAAGAGATTACATTGGTTGAAAATGAGGTGGCATCAAAGCTGTAGAATTAGATATGCCAACAGAAGGCTGAGACATAGGCATGTGAGGAAAAAATATTGGCCTGTTCTCCAAAATATACTTTTTGAGAACAGATAAATTCCTGACAACTGAGAATTATTCTACTTCCTCTCTCTAACAGGTGCTGCAACATAAAAGCAATCAGATTGTGAAGAATTGCTTTTTCTTTCTTCCAAATCAAAATGTGTCTTTGATTTCCAGTTAAAGATATCATAACATTTTTTTTCTTAATATCTGTACAAATTTCAACATTCTCCAACCTAATTAACTCAATTAAATATTCAACTAACTAAAGCTAGAGGAGTGAGGCACACCAACCATCAAATCTCCATCATTTCAGCCAGCACTTCATTTTACCAATCATTCTTCTGGAACGGCTTTACAAAATCCTTGATTGTACAGTCGTATAAGTAAATAGATGTGAATGCATGCCAAAACTTGTTTCTAATTAAAGCTTTTTAATTTTCTTACTATGAGCACCTATAAATTAATATTCCCTTTCCAATATAAGGAATAGGGGAAGGTTTCAGGGGTGGGAAGCTACCGCTTCAGCCCAGTTCTATAGAACTTGTAGCTACGAAGAGCAGCTGATGCGGTTCGGTGTTTGGCCCACCCACCTGCCCGGACTCTAGGTTGTCCTTTATTCTCTGCTTTTCCCTCCTCAGCTGCTTTACGCGGCACAGCTGAGGTTGAAAAGGCAGGAAACAAGAGGATTTTCAAACGCTGTACACCCGAGCAGCTGTCTAGGCAACATAGTTGATGATTTCTTGCAAACGCTGCACACACAATTGTCCCCAGTTCAGAGAACCGGCAAATCACTCCACTGGCTGGCACCTCCCCGCCCCGCCCACTCACTCCTTACCTGGCATGAGAGCCATCCAACTTGCCTAGTTTGGTAAGTTGCTCTTTCTCCATTTTTCCCCCTGACCATCAGCTGTTCTGCTCTGCCAGGAGATTTAGATTAGCTAGAAAGCAGGAAATCCTTGGATTTCTTGCTTTCTAGCTAATCTAAAAGCAGAAATGAACCTTCCTTAGGAATGAAGGTTTTCAGTGCAGACTCAGGTAGCTGATTGCAGATAGATAGATAGATCTCTAAATTAATCTGTGATTCTGTGAGCAACTCAATCTGTCTGCCTGCTTTGGGGTAAAAGTTGCTCTTTTTAATAAAAAAATTCAATATTTACATACATGGCATGTTGTGAGTTAATTTTATGAGTTTGCTTGCAAGCAAATTTTATGTGACAAATTCAGATAGCCAACTGAAAACAGATAGATCTCTAAGTGAATCTGTGATTCTGTGAGCAACTCAATCTGCCTGCCTGCTTTGCCTGCTTTGGGTAAAAGTTGCCCTTTTTTATAAAAAAAATAAATATTTACATAAATATTTATAATATTTACATACAAGCCATGACCACCCAGTCACATGACCACCAAGCCATGCCCAGTCAGCAAGCCACACCCACCCAGTCACATGACCACCAAACTACACCTACAAATTAGGCCACACCCACAAAACCAGTTGTTAAGAAATTTGAATCCCACCCCTGAAGGTTTCCCTGCTTTACATTAGAAGATTATGAAAAAAATGTGTCTAGCTTTTCAACATACAGTGGATGAAACTGGTATTATAAGTTTAGGACATGTCATGTATGCATTCCTTATTTTTATGTCATGGGAATGAGATTTCTTTAAACCTGCCATGTTCTCAGTCAATTATTTCATCAATAATTGGAACTAAATTACCTAGGATTTAACTAGGAAAAGATGGAGTTAGAAGGGAGGAATTTGCTGTAGGTGGCTTGCAAAGCTCATTTTGGACTTAACTCTCCTAAGCTCATGCAGTGGTCTTGAAGAATATTAATATAATGCAATGCATCATAGTACCTTTAGGGTGTTCACCTTACAAGTGATTTAATTTATTTTATATCTCATCTAATAGCCTGAATCTCCTCAATTAAGTAAATATAATGTGAAAGTGTTTCCCTCTTTCTCTAAAGACTTTAAACCAAGAAGGTCACTCCCTCAGAATTTTCTTACTCGTATATAATTGGGTAGAAAATTGACTCTCTATGCTTTCAAAAGAATGTCGAAAGTACAATATGCGACTGGACTATCTTTGAATACTGTGAAAGTACAGCAGTTGTATAATGAGGTCAAAATAGATAGATATTGCAGGAAATTCACCCATGAATTAAGTCCCTTCCTTGAATCAAAAGGTTGCTACAAACAAGACATTCCATATTTTAAACACACACTGTATGGTTTGGGATAGGTGATGCTATACACAAAAAAAAAAAAAACATGTACGGGGGAGGATAAAGAATGTCCTTCTGTATTCATTTCATGGAAATAGAATCGTTTCTGTTGACTGGTGTTTAGACCAAGGCTGTTATCTGTAGAATGCATTGTCAAAGAAAGATGGCTGTACCTATGGGAGAAAATTGTAGAAGAAAAGATTGAGCTCCATCTTCTGGCAGAAAAACAGGCTTGCACACAAGTTTTATCAGGTTGCTGAATTTTAATTTTCAGATCTGAAGCATTTCACGATAAACCAAGAAGAAGCTAGACTGTTATTTCAAAATATTGTCCAAGGCAATCAGACTAGAAAAAGGAGATAGTATTGGATGGCACAGAGAATAAAATGTCTGGCCAATAAAAACAGATACGGGCTCTCTCTATTGGAGAAAGCAAAAGAAATTGAAGATCTATTGCACACAGTCAATATAATCCCTTACACTATTTTAACTGCTGCTGTCTTTAAATTAACTATGAAACCCTCACCCACAAGGAGTTTCTATGTCAATTTTTACTCTTGATTTTCATGGTACGATGATTTAATTATTCTGCAGCTCTCATTCTCTATTTTTTTAATTAAAATATGTTAATGAGTCATTGTTATTTTTATGAATTTTGGACTCTATTAGCTCTCTGGCTTCTTTTATTCAATCAAAAGGGTATTGCATGTCTACTGCACTAGAATTTATTCTGACCCTTACTAATCCAAAACAGAGTTCAACCCAAATCAGGTCTTTTTAATCTGGAAAGATTTTGGAGGGAGGGGGTGTCTATTAACCAAGATGCGCAAAAAAAAAAAATTATTTTCACATATATTACTACATTATGTTTTTGTGTATATGTTTGAATCATTTTTTTGTCTCCTGGTGAACTGCCTGAACTAATCCCTGCAGTTTTCTTGGCAAGGTTTTTCAAAAGAGGTTTACTATTGTCTCCTTCGAAGGGCTGACAAAAAAATCTGGCCCAAGATCATTCAGTGGTTTTGGTCTAGTCTCACCTTAGCCTCCACAGTTTCTAGCCTGATGCCTTACAACACACAGACTCTCTGTATTACTATATTACATATTTGTTAATATTTTGATAATTGTATTGGAGCATAACTGATTTTCTTTGTAATACAATCTGTATGTATCTGTGCACGTTATTTTGTATAGTTAGATTTTAGATTTATTTATTTTTTTGTCCCATCATTATTATCTTTATAAATAAGGCAGTGGTTACTCCTTCCTCCTCCTATTTTCCCCACAATAACAAGCCTGTGAGTTGGGTTGGGCTGAGAGCAGTGGTGGGATTCAGCCACTTCACACGGGTTTGGGAGAACTGGTTGTTAACTTTCTGAGCAGTTTGGTGTACTGGTTGTTGAAAGAAATCATTAGGGCAGAGAACCAGTTGTTAAATTACTTGAATCCCACCACTGGCTGAGAGAGCAACCAGCCCAAAGTCATTCAGCTGGCTTTCATGCTTAAAGCAGGGCTAGAACTCACATCTCCTGGTATCTAGCCTGGTGCCTTAACTACTAGACCAAACAGTCTCTAAATACATTTTAAATACTTTTTTTTTTCTGAAAAGGGATCTGCAGGTTTCGCCAGACTCTCAAAGGAGTCATGGCATTAAAAAGAAAAGAAAAGAAAGATCCTCCTGCAAAATGCCTTACATAATGATCATTGGGGGAAAGCAGCACTTACCTTCTATATAATCATTCTAATGAACTGGCGATTGTGCATATATATAGATATGTGCTAAAGTGTGGATAAAAAGGACTAAGGATGAACCAAAAGGTTTCCTGATACAAAGGGTAGATCAACTTGGTTTGTTAGAGCAAGGGCACAAAGGGCCAAGGAGGAACAGAAGAGATCCAGGTTCTTAGACACATTTTCAGGAGAACAGCCCTGACAATGGAAGGTAGGGTCACAAAGAGGTAAAGTCAAAGAGAAAAAAAAGGTTCTCACCTCATATGCTCCTTATGTTCAGACACCAGACCCAAAGAGATTGTTCCTGAAGAAATAATAATGATGATCATTTCTTTATTCAAAAGAAAAGCATAACCTTTCAAAAATAAAAAAAAAACAGACATACATCTCCCAGGAGGAATTATATAAGGCAGGATCTATCATTGAGTAGTCTCACTGATGTTAGATCCACAATGATAACTTAAATGATTATCACTTGCCCTAGTATATTCAGATTTAAGAGAACCCTAAGTTTTATTAGAATAAGTACTGGATGTTAAATTTACTGGAAGACCAATTGTCTAGCAGTGCAAAGTACTAAAATTTGGAAATGTTCAAGCATTCTCTCTCCACAGTCTTCCCATCAAAGGTGTCGATAATCTGAGCGACTGTATTTTAATAAAATCAGTCCATTTTGTGTGACTGCTTGCAACTTGCAGTAACAGCAGTGCGATCTAAAGTTTTCCAAATTGTATATTCACCACCTGTCTCTACAAGCAAGAACAAAACAACACAGAAATGACGTACACATCCAGCACATTAAAAATCATACCAGGGTAGAGGTTGAGACACCATTATGTGGCAGCCCCATTTCCTCAAATACAGATTGCTGTCAGTTGCTGAAAAATATAGAAATTTTTATATGGTGACTAGCCTGTATGAAAAATGCCTTTTTAAAGGTTACATCTGCACCATGAACACTATTTCACATGAAACTTTGTTTCAGTGAGTTTCTGAAGGAATCATAAATCAATTTGTTATTTTTTCCTACTAGGGAGGTCAAAATTTTCAAAGCTGCTATTTCGACAAGACAAGCAGGTAATCAAATCCTTGTGTTCTAGACATACAATAAAGTATGTGATATTATAAATCAGGCCATTAATAGAATAACTACATAGCAATGTTTTTGAGGTACCTTTTATATCTCGTGAGATAATCTAATCACTCATATAGATGCATTTTTTTATTCGTGTACATTTTAAGCTACAATAATATACCTTGGCCCATCATTCCTAGATGAAAAGAGAATAATACTTGTAAATCAGACTGAAAGAAGAAGCATAAGTGATATGGGTGTGACTGTTCAGCATTAACAGCTTAATGACCAGTGCAAAAAAAGTAATCAAATTGGATTGGTCATGTAACCAGCACGAGTTATGACCCTAATGGGCAGGCTCCATCCTGGTTGTAATGGAGGATACTTGTTGATGTATCTGAACCTTATTTAAACTTTCCCAGGCGAATATGCCAGTCTGGGAAGACTAGTTAGCTTATTGTTCCATATCGATTTTGCAGGAATCTTCCCAGACTGGCATATTCGCCTGGGAAAGTCTAAATAAGGTTCAAAGGCATTCAGGGAGCAGGAGTGTTATACCTTGCCCTCTTGTGTTGATGCAACAAGTCCATGTTAACTTCCCATTTGATCCCTCCTCCTGACTGGGACAGTTGCTCTCCAACAGTAACAGGCAACAGCCAATAACAGCAGACAGCATAGCATCACAACTTATTTTTACATGAAGCCAAATAACTGAGGTGGAATGTTCACTCGTTTTCAAGCTGTATGGAAAATCAGTCAGATACACCAACAAGCATCCTTCATTACAACCATGATGGAGTCTGCCCATTAGAGTCACAACTTGTGCTGGTCACATAACCAATCCAATTTGATTACTTTTTTTGCACCAGTCATTAAGCTAATCACGGCAGACATTAAGCAAACCAGTGGTTTACTATGGGCATGATTTACCAAAAATCAGAAGTAAACACCAGTTTTTGGCAAAACCATCATAAAACACAGCCATGTGACCATGAGACTGTGCAAATGGCTATAAACAACAAATATTGTCACATGATCATGGGGAGGGAGTAATTGTTGGAAGTTCAAACCTGGTTCATTAGTACTACCCACATATGTTTATCGAAACTTCAAGTGTTTGCTAAGTGATTGGTTGTTTGTCGAGGACTACCAATATACACCTACCTCTTGGTGTATATATACCTGGGTCAAACTTTCTGCATTGAATAAAAGAGAAAAGCAATTATCTTTGAAAACTAGAGAAAAGGCAATTGCCAGTATAAATAAGGTCTTAGGTGTCCTATATAGACTTTTGCTAATATTGTTTATTAATGCAATAATCCAGAAGCAAATAGGAATATATTGTGTAGGAAAAAAAATGGAGAAGTGTATTATTGCAATGATATCAAAGTAAGACATGAAGACAAAATTCCACAGGAAATTTTTAAAAGCAGGTGTGAATCAAAGATGACATTAGAGTGCAGTGAAAATTGAATTCATCCTTTCTTGATCAGCATGGCTTCATTATTCAACTTTGCTTTGAAATGACATGCAATATGAGGCCATTCTCATGAAGATAAATCTATGAGGTCTTTCTATTCTTTTCCCTTTATAAAATGAATCAACTAAAATGATGACACCAGGAAAAGTATTTTTTTTAAAAAAAAATCTCAGCAGTACACATGAAAAGACAAATAATTCAAGAATAATGATGCTTGGAATGATTTTTGTATAAGGCCCTGTGATAAAGGAGGATCACACCATGACTTTATCTGTTATTTAAACTAGATAATTAAAGTTAACTCCATTAACTTTTCATTTTGAACAGTGGTGCCGTTCATATAACGGCTTGCAAAATAGACTTCATACATTTTCTTACTGTACAAGTGGGAAAGTAGCTAAAATATCAGATCCCTGACTAACACACGGAGCCTTGACTATATTGGAAAGCAGCAGCAGCAGCAATGAAAGAGGCCCATGAATTAAATGAAGGAAGATCAAAAGCAGCATTGGGCCATTATGACACCAGTCTCATCTCTTTTCTACTTGTCTCAAGATGTCACAAAGGGCAAGAGCTTGTGGCATGAAGGTACATGGCTACTTTCATCAGAATGTCAAAAGCTGTCAAATATGGGTTTCTGCTAACATTTTCCTATAAAGCCTTGGTTATTCCCTATATTCTTATGATCTACACAGGGATTTGAAAAGCTGTCAAGGCCAGAGATTGATTGGCTGATTTTAAAGTTAGTTGATTGTTTCTGTTGTTGTTGTTTTACTTTTTATCTTGCCTTTACATTAAATGAAATTCAATGTAGCTAAAACCTCTAGGACAAATATAAAGTAATGGAATAAAGTAGAATACATAGAAATAAAATAATGGAATAAATTAGTAAATAAAACATCACTTACATCTTTAAATAAAACAGTAAAAAGAAACAGGAAAGAGAAAATATTTGAATTGAGTTTGGTTTCTGGTGACAACTTGGATGCTTCTATGCAGAACTGAAACAAGTATCCGTTCCTTACACAGCATTACTATAACCTGAGTCTTTTAGTACTATGGAGGGTCCTTTCAATGGACCCTGATAGGCTACTTAAAATGTATCTTGAAGAACAGTTAAGTAGTTCCCATTCTGTCACATGATTTAATCAAGGCCATTTCATTGCATGGTTTCTTATTTCAGTCAACCACAAAGCCAAGGGCATGTTCAAGTCAAGGGTCCAAAATATCAGTACTCAAGCCTACATAGAGACACCTGCAAGCATTAGATCTTTAAAATAGCTGGCCAAGAATAAAAAGGCATTCCAAATACTTATCACAGGGCCAAAGGATGGCCTTAACTAGAGCAAGATCCCTAACCCTCTGAATTCAGGAGCAAGGAATATGAACACATGGCTTGATGCAACATACAATGTACAGCCAGTTAATGGAAATTTCTTTTTTTGGATAAAATCTGTAAATTTTACATGCAGATACTGAAGACCAGCATTTTTAAAAGGCCATGAAGTATCCACACTGATGTCAGTTGATATGGTGCATCTTTGAAAGACTGATACAAAGGTACATGACTAGATGAAGTACAAATTAAACTAGGTCAAAAATTCTCAATTTTGGGGGGAAATTTCACTCAAGTTGGTAAGGGTAGTAATGCTACTACTAAGTTTACATATCACTAGAAACGATGATGTAGTTCACTTGCTTTAGATTAGTGCGAGGTGTGGCTCTACATATTATGGTTTAGTGCAATGTGTAATGAGCAATATGGATAAAAACTATGATTACCAATGATGAACTGCTGTTTAAAAAAAGGCAGCCAAAAGTAGTAGGTTGAGAAAAAGGTTACATCTGTTCTTTAGCTTTAATGTAAGTTGTTCTCAGAATCAGGTCTCTCACAGGCATAGTAGCTCTCGTGAATTTTTGACAGGTCCATACAAGGTAATTTTGTGCTTATATGGATTAGTTTCCTCTGAAAGTTAGAACTTATCTGAAGGTTCCCTTCTGATTTTTTAGGGTGACATCTTTCTCCTGCAAATGAGAAGTTTAATGAGATGTACACTTCAAGTTCTATGTGGCAAGTGCAATTTCAGAGAGATTGAGGTCTCTAGTTAACAGATACCTCAGTCTCTCTGTAATTACTCTTGCCAGGTAAGACTTAAAGCATACATCCCATCTTGCCACAATGGGGTAAGTAACAAGATAGATATAATTACCTGATTGTGAGTTATCAGGCAGGAGAGTGTGGGTGTGAGTCAGTTTCAGAGAAATCCATCTGCCATTGATAACAATAGGCAGACAGATTAGGATTTACTAGCAACAGGCTTGGAAAATAGCAGTGTTTGACCATTTAACCACTGAGACTTTCTTTCTGTGATTCGGGTTTTAGTAACATTTATGTTACGTGACTTATCACACATAGACCCACATAGAATGAGATTGGAGTCTGAAGATTGCATTGCTTGTTGGTGAGGTGCCTGATTTTTATTTTTAGTGGGTTTTTTATTGTTGTTATATAGATAGGCATCTATATACTTCATTCAAATAAATAAGCAGAAACCCTACATCAAAATTATCTTCTAGAACAGGGATGTCAAACTCAAGGCCCAGGAGACAGATCTGGCCCACAGGGTGCTTAGATCTGGCCCATGGAGCCACCCTGAAAATAAGGAAGGACTGGCCCATGGTGCCTCTGCCAGCGAAAACGTGGTTCTCCTGAGCTCCGTTTTTAGTGGTAGAGGGTTGCAGGAGGCCTTCCCAACCAAAAACGGAGCTTGGGAGCCCATTTTCTCTGGAAGAGCGCTCAGGCCACAAGCACCCCCGACACAAGTAATGTCAAGCTGGGCATGCCCACCTTGCCCACCCCCACCCCAGCCCCTGAGGTTAAACACAACTCTGATGCAGTCCTCAATGAAATTGAGTTTGACACCCCTGTTCTAGAACACATGTGGTGAGCAAGAGTTTTAACAGTGCGTAGTGGCTGAAATTGTTTTGTTTTTTTCTACACTCATATTTTCTATAGGGGTTCAAGTTGTCATTGGGGTTTTATGCATGTAATCACCTACAGCAGAATCTAGTAAATCAAATAAGCATATCAAATTTTGTAATATCCTGAAAATGAAGCTGATCCAGGATGCAGTAGTCAGCTGAATTCTGAATATTACGTTGCATGTATCTTAAATAACTTTCATTTCAGATATTTGTTTGTTTGATTGTTTATTATTTATTTGTTTATTTGACTGGTGTGCCACCCATCTCACCTATACACAGGCCATTAGCCATAATATTCAACACCTTCTGCTTTTAGACATTAAAAATGCCCTTTAGTGAATATCATCAAATGCTGGGTGTTCATAAGAGCTTCTAGATTCTTAAAAATAGCATTCAGGCAACTGCTTTCTAGTTTTAGTACCCTTCCTGCAATGGCCCTCCCTTTGCACCTAAATACAGCACAAACAAATCTTGGCAACAAGTTTTTGATGTTGAAGTTGCCTTCATTTCATCACCAGCTCATGAGTAAGATAGATTTACAAGTCTTCCTTTGCTGCACCTAGGTTAAAATACTTCCACTCCTTAATTTGATATCCTTCAAGAGCAGGCTTGAAGAGTACAAATCTGCTTGTGTTTGTAACCCATTACCTTGGCAAAAAAAGTTAGTTGAGACAGATTGAGAACAAAGGCTATAGTAACAGGATAAAGATAAAGATCAACAGGAGAAACAATGTTTTGTACGTAGTTTACTGCCAATTCAAGAATGAATGAAGGATAGCATTCAGTAGGGAGCTAGGAGTCTGTTTTGGAACAGTAGGATTAGCCACTAAATTCAAGCCAAACTAAAGTTTTATTTATTGCCTCAGATCCTTATTGCTGTTTTATGCCTCTGATTTATATTATGTTCTTATTGGTTGGCTCTAGTTTGTTCTCTAACCCCACCCCCTGGCTGCCTGGATGAGAAGACAAAGATTTGAGATAGAATTGGGTTCTGAAGGGGAAAGCTACAAACAGAGGTGTGGAACAAGTGGTACATGACTGATTGACAATGATGGGAACTTCGAGATGAATGCACAAAATAAATATAGGGACACAAGAAAGAATAGTGGAACATGCTATTGCCAAGGAAAATTTCTTAAATATGGTAGAAGACCTGGAGTTATCATCAAAGATCAGCATGTAACTGAAGAATGATAATAGATGAAAAATTGGTAGAATACACTTTTCACATCCCTAAAATCCCAGGGCCAACGCCAGCTGTCTCAAAAGGGCTCCAATCTGAAACCTAGTGGGACATTGGTCAGCAGGGTCAAATATATTCAATTTGAAAGCATGAGACTTTTTTTCAAACAATGCATGGTAACAATGCATGCATTTAACAATGGAGTTGCACTCTCCATTAACTAGAGTTACTACCTCTCTATATAAATGAAGTCATCTGGAGATGTTGTTAATAGTTTATTACTGCAAAGATTTCCAAGGTGTCTCACAATGTGAATACATAATTCATATTAAAGTTGAAGAGCCCTTTATAATCCATTAAGGAAGATGAGAGGAAGCAGCATGAAACAAAACATGTTTTTTCCCCTAGTACTCAGTACCGTGGCTACAAGAGATAGCCTAAATGTCTAGACAGAATAATTCTCATCAGTGTCATCAATGCTGGAAAAGATACTCCAACAATGGAACATTAGAGAAAACAGGTGGCCCTACAGAGCAAGTTATCCAGTTTTACTAAATAACAGGAGAAGGCTACTGAAATGTTTCAAAAAGGCCACTGTTCATGATATGCACTGATCTGGTCCAACTGAGTTTCCTATAGAAAAAGAGCATTATGTGCTTTCAGCCTCATTTTGAAGCTATATTTTCAGAAATGACTATAAGTAGTAAGGAATAGCGAGAATAATTAAGATGTTAAACAGCAGCACTCATAGGGAGCAAATATGTAAGAGTTCAAACTGGTCAAAATAATGTTGTGATGTTATGCTACAAGATCCACTGGTTTTCACAGGCACAGGCAAAAGGAGTGGAACTTGTAGCATAATGGTATAATCCTGCTTTTTGTAATTTTATGAAAGCAAGCAGAGCTATGGACACTGTGTGCATGCATCTAAAGTGATAGTCAGATAGCCCTTTGTCAACTTGAAAAGTTATTCTGGGATAAAATGGCTGGAAAAGGAAAAATGCATGTGAGTCAAAACTCATCTCCTGTTTGTTATTTCATCATTCCAAAATGTCTGAGCATCCAAGGCTTGGCCTAAAACCTTTTGCTATCTGGGGTGAAAGACCCAATGAGACATACCTATCAATTCCATGATCAACTGGATTTTGAATTTTACTTCAGCATTGGCTTAAAGGACTGTGAGTTGCAAATCTCTTAACTGGCTATTCTATCTGGTTCATGCTTGATGATGATGATGATGATGATGATGATGATGATGATGATGATGACGACGATGGCAAAAATAACAGAATAAATGTTGGAAGGCATCTTGGAGGTCAACCTCCTGCTCAAACAAGAGACCCTCAACCATTTCAAACAAAAGGTTATCCAATCTCTTCTTAAAAACCTCCACTGTTGGAGCATCTACAACTTTGGAGACAAGTCATTCCATCAATTAATTATTCTCACTGTCAGGAAATTTCTCATTTGTACATTGATTCTCTCCTTGATTAGTTTCCATCCATTGCTTCTTCTTCTGCTTAAATACTGGTATGCCTTCTATGCTGCCTAGAATCCAGATGAAGTCAAAAAAAAATTCTAGCTTTCCTTTTATTGCTATTTTCCTGCTGTTGCTAAATTACAGGTCTAATGTAGACAAATAGTAAATATAGCTGTTTGTCAGTCTGCAAACAGCATTGCAAAACTTGTTTGTCTTATCGTATAATATTTTAGATGGATGCTAATCAGAAAACTTTTGTACTCTCTCCCATATGCACAAAATAAACATTTAAAGGAAAGCTGGAAAAGCAGTCTAAATATGTTGAGCTATACAACAAAGTCTAAATATGATGAACTATACAAGTTCAACAGGGCTGACAAATGACTGGCGGGGGCGCAGTGAAACAGCTTGTTCAAATACCTTTAAGAGAGATTTAAAGTGCAAAACAAAATAATTTTATTTATTTGTATGCTACCCCAACTAGAAACTACTCTTGACTGTCCACATAGCAATACAGTACAAAGCAAACTTATATATAGACATTAAAACATTATATAAAGACATTAACAATATCATCAAAATGGAAAGAAATTGAAAAATGATAATAACTCAAAGGAAGCTTCTTACATCCTTCAGTAACCCAATTCTTCTAGTTCAAGTTAACTTTCTTTCTTCTGAACTCTAAAAACACAGTGAGAAACATCTCAAGCGGATCTATAAAAGGAAATTTTAACTTAGGTAAGGGCAACCCAGCCCAAAGTTAAAATATACAACTTAGTGCAATTTAAGCATAGGTTGATTTCTGTATACTACTTCGTGGATCCATTTAAATTCAAATGTAGAATGAAAAACACCTGGCTTTAAAAAGCAAATTATCCTTTATTTAATTATTATTTCAATGTTTATGGCAACTTGGGTTCATGTATGCTTATCCAGTCAAACAAAGTTTAAATCTCCATTGCATTAAATAGTTGAATCTAGTTCTAATTTCAGAATCAACCACATATCAAATGTTCTGAGCTCATCATTTGAACAATCCTTTTTTTCCTGGAGCACAGTGCTATATCTCTTTAACCATGCATTGTTAAATAAGAAACTCTATTTAAGTCTATTGATTTCAAAAGAATTTACTCTTTATTTATAGGATTATAGCCTCAGGAGGAAGCTGAATTCCTGGAATTAAAATAACTCCAGACTTTTTATTTTGAGAGCACATTTTTTACAAACATGCTAAAATAGCTAGGCATTTTATTTGCTATGGGTGACTGGATATAATCCTATAATTTCCAGTGCAATAATGAGAGGTTTAATTTTCTATTTCTTTCCACTGTGAGGTAGTGTGTGGCCTGAATATTTATACCATTTGTGCACACTTTGCATGGGTATTAACACAAAACCCAGACTTTCATCTTCTCTTTTTCGTGATGACAAAAATGCAGGGAGATGGAGAATCCAGAACTGTGATTTGAAGGTACTTGAATCATGTTCTTTCACTGGTTTTAGTTCTCAGGTTGTCTGAGGTAATTTAGTTCTCAGGTTGTTTGAGGTAATACTTCTCTTTCACATGGAGAGTATAATTCCAAAATCTATCCATTCAGACGGAAGATCAGTCTAGTCCAGAGGTCTTCAAACTTGGCAACTTTAAGACTTGTGGACTTCAACTCCCAGAATTCTCCAGCCAGCTATGCTGGCTGAGGAATTCTGAGGGTTGAAGTCCACAAGTTTTAAAGTTACCAAGTTTGGGGACCCCTGGTCTAGTCTGTCCTAAGCTCAATGTTTGTTCTATGTACTCAATATTTATTAGATGAAGGATGAGCAAAGTCTTTAACTGAAGCCATTTTCCCATTAGTGACTTACAGTATCTTCCCAACATTATCCAGCCATCTTAGAACTAATATAAACCGCTTTCCTATTATTTGGCACAATAATGGTGGGATGACTCTAAAAGATGCTACAAATCTCTTGTGAGGAATTGATTTGTAGATAGGTAAGAGACCATAATTTTGTCACTATGGGTTACATTAGCTGAGTCAAATCAACTTCAGGCAACCTTGGAGAGCAATTTTTAAAAATCTAAGACCAATTCTTATCAAAAGTTATATTTGCGATGTGGCCAGTCCACAAGTTTTAAAGTTGCCAAGTTTGAAAAACACTGTTTTAAATACTGGGGTCTATTTTGACCATGTTTTCCTTGATCCCCAAATTTAAAGTCTTCTTGAAATTAGGGGACATCTTTTATGGCTATTATATGAGAGTGCCATCTTTTACTAGGCCATTTTCTGTCCTCCAGTTTGTAGTCTCCTCATTTCCCATGCCTCAATTAAATCCCAAGAGAAGACATTGTGGGGGATTTCTGCCTGTGGAGCTCCAGGTGGATGAGAACATGGCTATTGACAACAAACCAAGATTACATTGTGAAGTAAATCCCAGCTGTATCTATTTGCATATTGAGTGACATCATTCTTGGCATTTGTCTCATTGTATCATGACACCCATTTTATCATTTGCCCCCATGGATCTATCCTTGGATAAAAGGGATGGAGAGATGGGACACAGGACAAAGAAAAAGCAATAGAGCAACCCATGCTCTATTGACATGCAAGAATAAAAGATGCTCAGAAATGCTACTTAGGGGGTTTATAAAGGAATTCTAAAGCAACCTAAGGATGAAATTGAAAAAAATAAAACAGTCTTATAGAGAAAGAAAGGAAACCTTCAGGAAACTGTAGCAAACTTCAGTATATTATCATCTGGGGAAAGTGTGGAATAGGATTTGATTGAGCTTTTTTTATCCTGAAGCAATTTCTGAGGTTGTTAAACTGATAATGCTATTATGAACTGAAAGTTACAAAGGCAAGTCAATAGCTATGCCAATGTTTTCATAATACATTTTGATTAGGAAAGTGCAATGCTCATGGCGCAAGTACAGCTATTCACAAGCAACCTAAAATTTGACAGGAAGTGTTCTGCCAAGATAAATGTTTGTAAAGGTTTGCAATGTGAACATCCTACTCGGTTTTATTTTGATTTTTTTGTTTGCAACATGTTGTTTACTATTAGGCTTGTCTAATCTGTTTGTTTAGATTGGAAAGTGGTTATTTGGCAAAGTACTGCATGCTGTAAACATCCCAGTAACAAACAAGTTCTTAAATAAATGCATTTTGTAATCAGAAGAGTCCAATGCATCTTATCACTTCCCCTACTGCCTGCCAGATTGGGTATGTTTAGCAACTTAACTACTAGATGTTTCAGCTGTATCCGATTAGTTCTCTTGCTATTGCCAGAAGGCTAGCAGATGATATATCCAGCAACTGCACATTGGAAGACCTATTCTTCCTGGAACCAGTTTGTAAGATAAGAACAGGCAACTGGTGCTCCAGATGCCTATTATGACCTTCAATATATTTTTTTTCCAGCCATACATGTGTCTTGATTCTAAATGGTTGTCCTTGCTTTCCTAGCACCTTGACTTCTTTTCTAAAACTGAGATGCTCACCCACCCACTTAGTGGTCTTTGTTCCTCTTTCAAAAAAAGTAGTGGAGCCAACCAAGGTTTACATTCCATTTTTTTATGCATTCTGGTGGCACTGTATAGCAGAAAAAGGAGTGTGATCCCCAGGCCACCTGAGATAAGGATACAGTTGAGGAGGAAAACCTTTCTTTCAGGTTATTTGTAGGACTGTATTCAAACATGTCAAGAACTCAATTCCTACTTGGGAGCAGGTGGTACTTACCGCTGAAGAGAAAAGTAAAGGAGCCCTATCTCCCTGGCTTAGAATCACCATTCTTGGGTGATTATTGGGATCAATATTCTATCAGGATTTATCAATGGTACTTTCCTCTTGAGTCATATTTCCAGGTTTTAGCATCATTTTTTTTACACAAAGGCCCCCCAGTCTATTATAGAGATTTTTTAAAGCCGGGTCCTATTTGATACCTAGAGAGCTATCATTAGCACAGCATATAATGTAGACAACAAGACTTAGCCTGAGAAAGGAATCAAATGCATCATCAGTCGGAAGTCCCTGTGCACACACAAGAGATCCAAGTCCCACCATGAATTCCTTTCTATTCTTAACCACTACTAATTTCCCTTAACTGTCAGTAGTTCAGATTCTTATAGAGAGCTTAGGCTTGCAATAAATCTTTATACTCATCTGAACTGTCTGAATCTCCTGATTTCCCTGTGCTTGACGCATAATGAGCTCACAGATCCATGATCTGACTTGCTCAAATTCAGCTTTCTGTATTCCTAAGTCATTTTGAATCCCATAATGCCCCCAAAGCAGTTCTCCATTGGATGTTATAGGAACTATACAGTAGGTGAAAGCTACTTGGTGTCAATCAAACAAATGTCTATTACATTACACCTCCGGCATATCACGACTACTATATTGGACCTGAAGCTGTTTTTGTTTTCCCCGTGGCCCACGAGAATGCATAAATCGTTTTTTTCTTATCAACTCAAGTGGTGCTGGATGTCACAGACATAGACAGCTATGGAATTGAGTAATCATATAATTATAGCCTCAGTCTACTGTAGAGGCATTGGGTTCTCCAGTTTAGCCTTCCATTCCTTTCAGTCTTGACTAGCACTGCTCAATAGTTTGGAGAAGTTGTAGTCCACAATATCTTCAGGGCATCAGTTGCCATTTCCTAGTTAAAAGCAATGCAAAGCTGAATAATATTCCTGCTGTAGAACAGAATACGGAAGGGACCTTGGAGGTCTTCTAGTCCAGCCGCCTACTCAAGCAGGAGATCCTATACCATTTCAGACAAATGGTTGTCCAGTCTCTTCTTAAAAACCTCCAGTGATGAAGCACCCACAACTTTGAAGGCAAAGCTGTTCAAGTTGGTCTTGACTATCTGTATTACAAATTTGTGAAACTCCGAGAAACTAATGAAAACTGCATTGATGTCTAACAGGCTAACACAAAAGTTGATGGATCATCATCAGGAGAAGAAAGTTACTTTTGGGAGAGCACATAGGAAAAAGAAATGTGATTTTTTTTTTCCCATGGGGAGCCCCTGTAGGAATTTATTGGTTTTATACACTTATTTATTCTGCAAATTCACATGGTTGCCCATCTTAATATAATTCTACAGAGCTAACAAAAAGCATATTTATTTATTTCAAAAATGTTTATGGTTATCCATCTTCAATATATACAGTAATTCTGAGCAGCTAACAAATCATAAGCAAACAGTGTTAAAAATAATCCTATACAAAGAAAAAGAAAACAAAGAATCAAATAACCAATTCATGAATAAATAAATGTATTAATAAAACACAGCATAAATAACCATCAGCAACAATCAGCTTTAGAAAAGAATAATGAAGGATTCCTTTGGATTGTCTAAAAATAAAATTCACATATCTGTCTCTACTCGTACTGGGTATTCAAGGCTAGAGATGGATTTAAACAGATTTGACATTACTCAGCCATCAAGTGGCTTTGGGTAGTTTTCAGACCTCTTAATCTAGTTAATCTAATTCTCTCAAATTCTCTTTAGGCAGGGCAGGGGAGAGAAAGAAAAATAACAAGCATAAAATAAAATAGTGCTGCAGCCAATGGGCTACCAGAAGCAATTGTGGCTCTGCATAGCCCCACTGAAAAAGGCATATCTCATCTATCTTATCTATAGTGCAAAACAGTAAAACAGTGCTTCTCAGCCTTGGCAGTTTGAAGATGTGTGGACTTCAGAATTCTCCAGCATAGCTGGGGAAATGAAGTCCACAAATCTTCAAACTGCCAAGGTTGACAAACACTGGTGTAAAACATTTCTATTTTGCCAAAAGAAACCTGTGATGGATCTAAAATAATCCAACCCATTTCTTTCTCCTGCCACATGGCTGGTGAACAGATGTGCAGTCCTCAGCCTACAGTCCTCATTATTCAACTAATGCAATAGATGCAAAGAAATAACATACTACCTTTTATCTACATAGATTTCTTGCAGATTTTTTATACTATACAAACACTATGGAACATCCGAATGATTTAGGGGTTGGCATATGAAACTCCGTGTAATTTTCTTGGCAATGATACAAAAGTAATTTGCTGTGGCCAACTTCTGGGGTTTTGTTTCCAGCTTCTCAATTTAGCTAAAGTCCTCTGACTTACAGGAGAGTTTCCATCCAAGTGTTAACTAGTCCAATCCTATTTAGCTTTTTCCAAGCTTGGCTAGATAGTTTGAATTCTCACACACCAGCTCATTGGGTAATTTTAGTGAGTTACCATCTCTCAGCAAAACTTGCTAAAATACAAATATCGTAAGTAATTTATTTAAACATGTAAATGAAGACTCAATCATCCAGGCCCAAAGTATCTAAAAAGGTTGAATCATGGCAACTTGATTACTTGGTTGAGTAACAAAATGTCTCAGTTTTAATAAACTAATCCTGTTATCATGATTTAACCTTTTAGATACTTTGGGCCTAGATGATTGAGTCTTCATTTACATGTTGCTTTTCATTTTGGGGAGAAACCCTCTGCAGACTGCATGGCAAGAGTTGATTCATTCCAACAACTCTTTGACTCTTGGCTTACCCAAAATTTTCATTTTGACTGAAGAAGTTACTTGGATGAATAACGAAACATCTCAGTTTTAGTAAACTTTGTTCCAGTTGCCATGATTTAATCATTCTAGATAATTTATTGAAAATATATGATGTCCCTAATTTTTTTAAAAGAGACTGGAAGTGCTTTATTTTTAATTTCAAGAAAGCAATTATATTCCTGGAATACTTCTTCAAATAATGGAAAATACAGCCAGAGAAAGGAGGAGAGAGAAAGGGGGATGGAGTATGTTCAGAGATTTATTTTTTTTCTTTTCTTTGACAGTCAGACATTCTGAGGCATAAGAACGTTGAATTCAGTCTGATTTCAGAAATTTGTGCCTTTTCTGCAGCTTTGCAAATTCAATCAAGCTGTACCATCCGCATAGAGCCAAGACAAAAGTCATACAGATACCTAGTCTTAAGCTATTTAAAAAAAAAATGCTCAGATAAGGCAGGCAAGGACACAATCACAACAGTGGAATCCTACCAATAACCTCCTGACAGTCGACTGCAAAGTTTGATTAGTGGTTTATGTTCATTGATATGCATTCTAGCATCCCCAAAAAAGAAGAATAAAATACCTGCTTCCTTCACAAAATATTTGCAGTGCCTGAAACAAAAGCCTGGATTAAAATAGACGAGAAAAGCAACCTGGTGTGTAGCAATTCACACAGTAAACATTGAGGTACAGATATTTTTAGTCTTTCCTGTGATGGCGTATAGGAGCATAGGATTTTTTTTTTAAAAAAAATGGAGCTCTAAACCTTTGCAGCTTGGCGGCCCAGCTGGGGAGGAAGGGGAACCAGACCATGTGAGCAGTGGGTCAGCACATGCATACACACATGCAGCTCGATTTCGTGAGCAGTGGGCCAGCACATATGCATATGTGTATACAGCTCAACCAGCTCACTGCTCATGCAAGTTAAGCTGCGCACATGTGCATGAATGCTTGTCCACCACTCACATAGCCTGGTTCCAAATAGGCCACAACCCATTAGTGGGTCACAGCCCAGGGGGGTTGAAGAACCCTTTTTTAAACTAAAGTTATATAATGTGCTATGCGGTAGACATTTTTTCAAGTGACAAATTCATGAATTTGAACAACTCCAAAGGACTGTTTCAAAACATATCACTAGCAGTAAAGTTAGGGGCATTGGTTAACAAATAATAGTAGTAAGCTTGTATTAAGACTGCAACAATAAGTTAGCTTTCTTTCACGTCAGCACTATTGCCACTGTCCATTTGTTTGCCTCTCCCTCTGAACTCAATTGACTGTATGGCCGGAAAATAAAAATGAGGCCTGTGGAAATTATTCTTTTCTGATTGCTTTGCTGGACACAAAAACCATCAATAGGGGAGGAGAAGAGCAAAGAAGAAAGCTTGAAGAAATCTACCATCCACTACCATCACCTTACAGCATAGCAAACATAGGCAAGCACACAATTATGCATACTGCTGGCAATAATTCCTATTTCTAAGCAGTAATGTTTTTCTGCTTTGTTTTATTAGGCTTACATTTTATCAATATCACCTTGGGACTGATAAATGAAAACTTTACATAACTGGTGCCTATCAGACTCTTTGCATCTTCTTCTATTTACTTGGCAATTCCAATATGAAATGTGAAAACTTGAAAACACAGTCATCACCCCCCGCAAATAAAAAGATATGGAAACCCTAACAGAGTTAGGGCAGAGAAGAACAACAAAGATGATAATGGGTCTGGGAGCTAAACCATACAATGATTGGTTGAGAGAACTAGGTATGTATAGTCTAATGAAGAGAAGGGGCAAGATAGCAGTATTCCAGTATTTACCTGTCACAGAGAAGAAGGGATTGACCTATTTTCCAAAGCAACTGAGGGCAGGACAGGAAGCAATGGGTAGAAGTTCAATAAAGAGAGATCCAAACTAGAAATAAGGAGAAATTTCCTGTCGATGGAAACAATTAATCCGTGGAATGACTTGCCTTCAGAAGTTGTTGGTGCTCCATCATTTGAGGTTTTCAAGAAGAAACTGGACAGCCATTTATCTCAAATGGTATAGGGTCTCCTTCTAGAACAGGAGGTTGGATTAGAAGACCTTCCCTTCCCTTCCAATCCTATTATTCTATATTCCATAACTCCATTTCTGTCTCTTTGACATTGCAGCTGGACATGAGGTCTCTTCTGTCCACTACCATCGCTGCCTCCCTGTGCCATGAGGCAGAGGAGGATTAAATTGTACATATTTAAAAAGTGTACTTTTGCTGGGTGTTTAATTAGCTGGATCCCAGGCAGTTTGTTGGAACCCACATGATTAAGGGCCTAAAGACATGAAAACTTATGATGAACAGTTGCACAAATTAGGTATAATTTGTCTAGTGAAAAGAATGACCAGGGGTGACATAATGGCAGTGTTCCAATATCTGAAGGGCTGCCATAAAAAAGAGCGGGGTCAACTAATTCTCCAAAGAATCTGATGGCAAGACAAGAAACAATAGATGGAAGCTAATCAAAAAGAGAAGCAACCTAGAACTGAGGAGAAATTTCCTTATGATGAGAACAATTAACCGATGGCACCACTTGCCTTCAGAAGTTGTGGGTGCTCCAGTCATTAGAGGCTTTTAAAAAGAGGCTGGACAGCCACCTGTATGAAATGGTATAGGATCTCATGTTTGAGCAGGGAAGTGGATTAGAAGACCTACAAGGTCCCTTACAACTCTGATATTCTATAACTTGCAGAAAGGTTTATCCTAAAGCTGATGATCATAACATTTCACTAACACTATATATATATATTTTGCTAGAAATATAGCTTTTAACAAAATTACATTTTTGGTCAAAAATTATCATTTTGGGTCAAACTATACTAGTGGGATGCTTGAAAAGTCACCAGTAGGCCTTTGAGTGAAAGATGGTTTAGGAGGAAAATACAAGTACATAAGCCTTGGGTGCCATCTTCCTAAAGACATCGAAAGCAACAGGCACTAGCTTCAAGAAGGCAAGTTCAACAAGATGCATCACTTTTAAAATGTGCCATCTGCATGGCATGCATGTGAAAAGGGGAAGATCTCTGCTTGCATGCCCACCATTTTGAAGTCAGTGACTGTCATTGTGGACATGCCTGCTTGAGTTGCCAATTAAGCAACACATAGGCAAAAGCAGACAATAAATGTGCAGATCTGGTCAGAATCTTTGGATTTCTATATTGAATCACCACATCCTGTGGATTTAATTCAAATGTCAAATCAGTTCATCTCCACTGAAAAGCTATTAAGTCACTGAACAGATTCAGAAGGAAATGATTTCATCCATGGAATCAATCCAAATCAATCATCCAATTCAGAAAGTTAGTTTCAAGATTCAAATCAAATCTTTACATAGATCTATATTTGTAGCTGACATTTACATTCTTCCTGCTATATGATTCAAGCCCCATTAGCTTGTAGGATAGTTGGGTGGATGAACAAAATAGTAGATAAGGTAAGATCACATACATTGGCAAAACTGACATTTTTCTAGGAAATTCATAATTTTTATTATTTTAACTATGTTAAGCAACTTTAGATATACATTATAGATTTGGGGGTAATTTTGTATTTCAAAATCAACCAGGATGTAGAGGTTCCCAGGGTCAGGATAGGGCAAAATAAAATAAATTCAAAATCCCTTCAAGGCTATGCTGCTTTACATCAAGAGAAGTATAGGAAAATCTCTCCCAGTAGTCACTGTGGGATTGCATTTCCTTCAAAGGAGTTGGCTAATAATTCAGAGGTCTTTTTGATTCAGCACGTGAAGGCCTTTTATCCAACTTCATCTGGTGCTCCAGTTGCAACCATCCATAGTCCAGAGTATTCGAGTCATCATCCCTTAATGATTGCCTGGCTGGGTTACTATAATGCACTCTGCACAGAGATAGCCTGGAAGCTGCAGCTCATAAAGTGTGATGGCAAGATTATTGGCAAGTCAACTCACCATTGCAGAAAAACAGTTCTTCTAAAATTAAAATGCTACCTGCCAATAGGGATCCAGTTCCAATTCAATCTGTGCTGGTCATCATTTATAAAACCTTATTTAACACATCCCCAGGATACATTGTGGATCACTTTGCCAGCACTGAATCTACCCCATCAGTAAGAAAATCTTGAGAAGGTTTATTGAGAGCCTAAACCTGTGATCAGAGTAAGTGTAAATTAGTTGACAGGCCTTTTCTGTTGTGGCACAACAGGCTTGAGAGCACTCTACTTTTGCAGAACCATGAATCAAGATATCCACTAAAGCAGTCCAAATTACCCCTTCCATTGAGTAATATCATTGCTAGAGGTGTCCATCTTGGGATAAATATTTAGGGTTCATATATTGTTTTCTGTTTTTACTTTGTTGCAACCTACCCAGAGTTGTCTGACTGGAATGGACTATAAAAAAATAACAAATACTAATGTAGAATGTAAAGCCTCCAAAGAGCCCAATATATTTTATAGTTAGAAGAAAAACATTGAGAAAGGTCTAAATATTTCAAAATAAATTTGGGGTGTCAGTAAAACAAATAAAGGATTACTTTAAGGTTTAGCCTAGGGCAGAAATTAATAAGAACATAAGTAATGGCCTGCTGAATCAGATCCCTCACCCTTCTAGTCCAGCAGTCTGTTTCACAGTGGCCAATCAACTGCTCAAGGAATTTCAGTCGTTAACTAATAAACATTTATCTCCAGGATTTCCATAAATGAATAAATTAATGAATAGAAGAACTAGCCAGGACATGATAGCAGTGTTCCAATATTTTCATATTGGAGATAGAAGAATATTCTTCTATATTTCCATATTGGACTAGAAGGCCTCTAAGATCCCTTCCAATTCTGTTAAATTGATCCAACCCATTTTTTTGAAGCTAGCAAAGCTGGTAGCCAGCAGCAAATCCCATGATGATGAATTCCCAAGTTTGGTTTTAGCATTTTGGAAAGAAAGAGACAGAAAGACACAGAGAGACACAGACACACAGACACACACACACACAGAGAGAGAGAGAGAGAGAGAGAGAGAGAGCACACTTCTCTTTGTCCACTTCATCCACATCATGTATACTTTTATACACGTCAATCAAGTCACCTCTCGTTTGCCTCCTTGTTTACTCCTATTCTTGGCAATTATTTCAACTTACAAATTAAGTCATCATGGCCACCTAGAACAGCCAATTCCTTCCATGAATTCTGATCACAATATTATCTTGCATTTAGTTTCCAATTTATTTAAAATATTTATATAAACATACCATTCTAGCAAAAGCAAATGTGCAGCTTAGTAAGTCAGTTAAAACATAGAGCATGCCTTTAAAACCAAGTTTCCAAAGAAGACAATATATTCCTCAGAACTGATTCTTTGATTCTATGTTATAGATCCGTGGTGGCAAACCTATGGCATGCATGCCGGAAGTGGCATGCAGAGCCATTACTGCCAGCACACAAGCACTAGCCCAGAAAAGGTCTAATACATATGCGCAAGCGCCACCTGCCTGACAGCTGATTGTTGGGTATCTGGCACGCATGTGGCAGCGTGGCGGCACACAGGAGATACTCGTGCATGCGCAGAAGCACACAGCATACATGGGAGGATCACACGCATGCATAGAAGCATGCAGCATGGGTCATGCTGGTCATGCGCGCATGCACAGAAGCACACAGCATGGGTCATGCGGGTCATGCACACATGTGCAGGAGGCATGGGGGGGCATGTGCATTGCCTTCTGGGTGATGGCATGGTCATGCATGGGTCATGCGGGTCATGCACACATGTGCAGGAGGCATGGGGGGACATGTGCATTGCCTTCTGGGTGATGGCACTCGAGGCTGAGCAGACAAGTACACGTGCAATTATCAGCACAGGAGCCCAAAAAGGTTAGCCACCACTGTCATAGATGATCATTTGTGGTCTGGTTACACCCGGTGTGGCATTCATTTTGTGAATGGCCAAGCCATTCCAACAGCCACAATTTTGTTAGAACACATATACAAAACTCAGAATTCAAAAGTAGCTGCTACATGATTCCATAGAGTTTTTTCTTAAATTCTTGCAAAATTAGGGCTATTTTAATATGAAAGATATTGCCTAAGTGCAAAGGACCAGGAAAAATTACCTTCCCTAACATTTTATTATTCTAAATCAAACCACTTATCTCTGAGGGAAAAGAGCATGAAGGGAAGATAAAACTGAATAAGTCAACCTTAAGATCAATCCACTGAGTTTTGACATTTATCTCATTTACATTCAAGAATACCAAAATTATAGTACAAAAGTACAAAGAAAAATACTATAAAAATCTCTCCTACCTTAATATTTAGCTCCATTATTTGAGGCAGCAATAAACACATATTTTATGGAAGGACTTGAAGGCTATGAAAGACATAACATGCCCTAATAGATCTTTGAGCAGAAATTCAACCTTTATTGAAGAACTTTAGTGTCTACAATAATGACTTGTCATTTGTCTCATTAAGCTTGTCTAGAGATTTATCCTGCTGGACAAGATCAGCGGCCTTCTACTTTGTGGGAGATAAAATAAAGTTGTTGAACCTATTACAGCGTTGTAGTCGGAGGAATTGATTTTAAAAAATCCTCCCAGCTGAAACTACAGCAAAGAAGACAAAATGCACCCAGAATTCTAGTGGTTGCCAAATAGAATTCAGCTCACCATAATAACTCAATATAATCTGCTCCAAACTTGATTGCAGAAAGTACAACTTCAGCAACAGAGTGCTCAATGTCTGGTATGCACTACCTGACTCTGTTGTTATATCCTCAAACCCCCACTCTTTTACCCTTAAACTATCTACTTGATCTCATCCCATTCCTAAGAGGTCTGTAAGGGCATGCATAAGTGCACAATCGTGCCTACCGTCTCCGACCTATTGTCCCCATTTATTTGTACCTATTTCCTATTCATACTCATGTTTATTCTTATATCTATTATCTTATAAGTGATTGACAAATCAAATAAATAAATAAAATAATACAACACAGTCATCCAATCATCTAATCATACAGGGATGAAATGTCCTTTATTCTTGGTTTAACCCTAGGGCTGTATCCCAAATTACATTTAATCCTGGCTCCGACATTCCTTGGCAGCTTTCTCCTACAAAATCCCTTCATCTTATCCCCAAACCACGATTGACCCACTACCCCAGTTGTCCCTAGGACTATTGAGGTTAAGATAATATTTCCTTTCTCACTCCAACATTCCTAGCAGCAAATGTTCAAAAACCATTACATTTTACCTACTCTTGATATTGCAGGGGAAGTTTTATGACTGGCAGTCAGAGTGACCAAAGAGGTACCAATTTAGGTGTTTCTGGCAGATGGGTCTTGACGCCTCTTCCCTCCAGTTCCCAGTCTGTATTTTCTACTACCTTTCTGCTCATCGCTCCATGAAGTCCTGGACACATCAGCATGTGACATGTTAAGAAAAGTGCTTGGTAGATTATATTGCAAGGGTTTGAAATTGCTTAAGAGTGAAATAGTGAAATAGCACAGCCATCACCTGCTCTGCCTCGAGACCACGTCACAAAGCAATCCACAGGTGGGCAATTGGTGACAATACAGAAAAAGGGAAAGTGAGAAATTATAAATCAAAAATCAAGAATTATTGCCTGCAAACCAATTATGTTTTGAATTGTTTTTTACTCCTGACTGACTGACTTACTTACATGTCATTCTTGTGAGCAATGTCACATACACGGATATAAGTGGTATATTTACATCACATTATTGTAGCACCCACTTTAACCAATCCCCCTCTCCTCTAAGTGTATAAGCCTTCTAAAGATGTTTTTCTAAAGCAAAAAAAATTACAATATTTCACTTCACATTTTCGTGAATTCTGCAGTTTGGTCATCAGAATATAACTTTCTAAAATAAAAAAAAACTAAACTCTCCTCACTTCACATATCTTTATTTTCCTCTCTTAAATTAGGAAGACTTGACCTCAGTCCCATGGAAACTGCAAGATTAATTTACTTTAGAATATACATCAGAGTTGTGCAGTGTTTTGACTTAGAGGTAAAAAGGTGCTTTGGATTGTACGGAGGCACAAGAACTCCTTTAAGCAGCTGTAACTGTTCTCCGTATCACTCAGCTGCCCTTTGCAACTTTTGTATAACTAGAAAAAATGAATTTGGAATAGAATAGAATAGAATAGAATAGAATAGAATAGAATAGAATAGAATAGAATAGAATAATAATTTTATTATCACTTTGAATGTACACTAATCAGCATGCATTAAAATGAAATTTCATTTCATTAAAGAATTACAGACAATGCTACATTTATGCCCTTCTACCAAAACACCTTCCTGCTTTCAAAGTTCTAATATTTATTTCCTAGTTTTCTTCTGAGGGCACACATAAGTTTAGACTTGCTCCCCCATACAAAAATCTGGAAATAAATTAGATTAAGAAATAGTACCTTTGTAAGCTTCTTAGGAGGGTTGCCATAGGTCAAACAAAGCTTATTCGAACAGACGTTCTGATCAGGATAGTGCAGAATCTTATAACACTGACTCTTAACTAATCTGCAATCAATCATCCTGAGTATGCAATTGAGTATAAAAATGCCCATTGGGAGATCAAAGCAAGATTCCTTTAGTCCAGCATTCATTGGAGGATCTCAAGAAATAAGTGGACATTATATGGTTTACCAGAAGGCCTTCAAAGTCTCCCCAATTCAGACAAAATGAAAGAAGGGAGGCTGTGATGGTATGGACATGTGGTCAGAGATGATGTGGAATCCATAGCTGGGCCGGTACTTGCACTCAGCCCAGATTGCTGGCAGCTCCATAAATACCTGAAAAAGTGATAAACGGGCTGCCTGCATGAAGACATGAGAAATGTAGGCATATGCCCTGCTGATGCTGCTAATTGGACTAAGTAGTGGGTGAAATCCAAAACTGTAGACAAATTACACAAAGAACAACAAAAAGAAGATATGGCCTGCCAGTGATCTCCTGCCATTCCTGCATTGTTTACTTGATTAATTATTGATTTCATTTATGACAGGTTAACATTCAGGGTTACAGCAGGTAGTCCTCAACTTACAATCATTCATTTAGTGACTAAAGTTACAGCATCACTGGAAAAAAATGATTTAGAAACATTTTTCAATTCAATTCAGTTTATTACAGTCATAGACCAAAATACCAGAACAAATAAAAACACTCAGTGAATATCCAATTAAAAATTCTAGAATAAAATAATAATTAACAGTTAAAATCTATGATAAAATCCAGTCTGTCAATTACACATGGTCTAAAATACTAAATATTATTGTCTAAAATACTAAATATAAATTGTAATACTAAAATTACAATCCATAAACTGTGAGGCCCATGGTCAGTTTAATATTAAAAGGGAAAGGAATAAGCAGTGCAAAGGGTTTGCCACATTTGTTTCATTAAAATAGCTATGGTGGATTAGACACATGTTTTCGAATGTTGCTGCATAAAATCTAGTGATTTAGAACCAATCCTCACACTTATGACCACCATAGCATCCCACAGACATTTGATCAAAATTTGGGATCTTGGCAACCAACGTGTATTTATGATGGATACAGCATCCTTGTGTCATGTGATTGACATTGGTTAGCTTCCCAGGTCTTCTAGCAACCAAAGTCAATGGTGGAAAATTAAATTTGCTTAATGACCACGTGAATCACTAAACAACTGCAGCAATTTGCTGAAAGAAGAAGAAAAAAGGTCATACAACTGGGCACAACTTGCCTAACACCCATTTTACTTAACAAGAGGAATTCTGCTTCCAATTATGCTGGTAAATCGGCTGCCATCTCCCATACAGGAACTTCGTAGATCTCATTCTAGACAAATCTTTCTGGGCTCTTCAAGTATAAAAGATGACAGTTCTGTGAGAAATGTCCCAAGAGCAACAATCCTTCTGAAGCAGCTTGGGAGTCAGACTGAAAGTAAATCAAAGTAACTGCAAAACAACTTCTTGGCTAACTGAGAGCGCGAAGACATCCTGATCATAGATTTAGTACCCAATTTATACAGAAAATATTGGAGTATAAAGGCAGTGCACAAAGCAGAATGTGCCATATGGTCTACTGCAATCTTGAAGAATTCCCATATGCTCATTCTGCTGCTAACAAAGGCATCCCATGTGTTTGCAATAAGCTGGAATTAACTTTGACTTTCCCTTTTTTCATTTTATTTTTTTAAAAGAAGCCTCAGAAATCCAAATAAGGTGAGGGAGAAAATACGGTAAATACTTGAACACATGAACTTTCAAGAAATAAATATCAAGGAGGTTGAATCTATAATTTCACACCAGGATAGGTTTATTGTATTAAATCTTTTAAAAGCCTGCCTTCACTTAAAGGTGCTAACTATCCTGCAGTTGGTTAAAACCAATTTTTGTGGCTTCAGATGGCAGCAGCTGTGAGAAGACCTCCTGCCATCCAGATCAATAAAGCTTACTTTAATAGCACTTACCCCCACACACACCCCGCATAATCTCAAAAATTATTTTGTGCCACGATGATCGCTACTGGGTAGGAAATAAAAGGGTGCTAGAATCCATCAAAGTTTTCCTAGGAAGATGAGATTAGTTCAGAGCTACTCTGCATTCCAGCTAACATTGACAAGTTTCAGTGTTCTCTCCAGCACTGCCTCTTTTTGGTTCGGCCTTATTTCATTTAATGAGGGAACAATAGAACACGTACTTTAAAAAAAAGAAAAGCTACACCATGTTTTCAAGAAGCTGTGGGTATTCAAAATGAAATTAATAATTTAAACTAGGAAACCTTGCTGCATAGTGGTGACATTAGAAATATCTCCAGCGTAAAGGGGAAAGTGTTATTTTAAAGGAGCTCCCACTAAACCAGGGGTCTCCAACCTTGGCAACTTTAAGACTAGCGGACTTCAACTCCCAGAGTTCCTCAGCCAGCAAAGCTGGCTGAGGAACTCTGGGAGTTGAAGTCCGCTAGTCTTAAAGTTGCCAAGGTTGGAGATCCCTGCACTAAACAGTGCGCTTGTCAGAAATCCTGACAGCCATTCAAAAAGCATTTGCAGTGGAATTCCTTTTCCTGCTCTCAACGCTATTCCTTATGCAACCAACCTAAACAGATCAGGGCCGAGATCCCTGTACTATATACTTCTGCATGTTTACATCGCTAGATATCAACAGCCCAAGCGGGACTCCCTAACTTACCAAGTTGAAGGAATGAAAGATTCAAGCTCAGAAAGAATGTAAAAGAATGGAACCAAAAAAAAGGTGATGGGTGAGATGTTCCATTTGAAAGGGAGAGATTGAAGAAGGGGACGTGTCTTCTTCTGTAACTTATACAACAGCCACAGGTCTTGAGCCTCTGGTAGCACGGAACTAGTTAAATATAACCTCAGAATGGAGATTTTACAGTATCCTTCCCCTGCCATGCCCAGCAAGCCACACCCAGCAAGCCACATCACAATAACCAAGCCACGCCCACAGAACCGGTAGTTAAAAAAAAAAAATGAATCCCACCACTGGACAGTTGGGCTGGCTGTGGGGTAGAAAACATTCAACTTTTCCTTTTCTATTTTTTTTTTCTTTCTTTCAGGCCCAAACTTTTTAGCCTTCTCACTGGTTCCAACTCACTTTTTCTCTCCTCCTTCAGGAATTCCGGATCCATTCTTTTAAGATCTTCCTGAGCTTAGAACCTCGGTTTCTTTAATCCAGGTGATTCAAAAGATCTCAGCACCATGTGCTTGTGCTGGCTGTTTTCAACCACAATGGTCTTGGGGGTCTGTTGCCTCCTGAGATATTTTCTGTTAGCTGAACTGGTGAAATGTCTTCTCATTTCTCAAGAACATACAGAAAAACTTTGTCCTGAATACTTTTCTACTGATCATCTTTATAACCCTGAATCTATACATAAAAATAACTGTTGTGTGCATAAGTTTATTTCGGTCTCTCCTAAAAAAAAAAGAATACGAAAAAGAAAAAAGGGGGGAAATGTTCTTCTTTTGGATTATTATATCCAAAATAATCAGGCACAAAACAGTGTTTTTTTTAAAAAAACACTTAACTGCTAAAGTTTGATTTTCTGGGATTGCTGAAAGGGCTGGCATGTTTAGTCCCTCCCCAGCTCTTATCCACAATAGCCTCAGAGCAGGCATGCCAGAGCATGAAATTCATTCATAAGGAGAAGCTGGCTTCTCCTTATGAAGTACAATAGATTGACAGGGCCTATATACAACTGATATACAAATATGCATCTACAAATACGCCCCCCAAATATCCATTCCACTTTTTAGGAATGAAGCAGAGTTTAACCAATCCATGACTTCCCATTTCAGAGCAATACAAAGTAGTCCATGGTTCAAAGTTACACACAGCCTCAGAAAAACTGACTTATGACTCATCTTCAAAGTTAAGACCATTGCACCATCATCAGTGTGATCACAATTCAGGCACTTGGTAACTGGCTCACATTTAAAGCTGTTGCAGTGTCTTGCAGTCATTGTTCTGGCCTAGGCTTCCCCCAAAAGCACTAAGCAGACTCTTTGTCCCGGCAAAACCCCTTTTATTAAGTGAAAGTGAATTTCTTGCATTCACATTCAGCCAAAGCCCTGGTAAACATTCTTTCAAGGGTGTAATTAGGAGCACAGACCTTATCTAGCTTGGAGAGCTGCCAAGTAAATATTTTCAAATGCAGTGCTGATAAGGAAGGACTTGGCACAGAATCTCTGAGATGCACAGACAGATCTTCTCACTGCTGCAACGAATGAATTGTTTCCTGCAAAAGCCCCCTCCCTTTTTGCGCCTCTTTTAATCCCTATGGGAGGGGCCATTCACTGTCCACCTGTGGTTTTACTCCACGTTGACCCTTAGTTCATAATTGTTCTTTTCTTTTGGCAGCTCTGCACATGCGCAGGCTGAGAACTGGCTCCAGTTGCTCCCCCGCCTCACTGCTATCTGACTCTGAAGGCAGCTGACACCTGCCAGACTGCCCTGGCCCCATTTCTGCCTCTGATGCAGAGCCCTAGTCCGAGCCTTCCTCAGCCTCCAGGACTGGCCCATGTTCGTCCTCAACCACTCATATGAGTGTTGTGGCTATCCACAGGCAGACCACAACGCTCATATGATTGTGATTTATAACCTTCCCGGCAAGCTTCCGGCAAGCAAATCCGTTGGGAAAGCTGGATTCGCTTACTGACTCTGGTGATTCAGATCATGACTTTGATCTGAACATGTGATGACTCACTTTACAACTCTACAGACTTATAATGGAAAGTCTGGTCCCAATTATGGTTGTAAGACAAGGACTGCTGTAACTTTTATCTTTTTTGACAAAGCACTCCCATTCTAACTTTAGCCAATTTGGAGAAACAAGGAGCAGAATGCTCTATTCCTACTTAAATGATAATGAGATATTAATCTCTGCAGTTTCTATACAATCTGAAAAAAAGATTGTCCTTCTTCATCTCCTGCATCTGTGTCTTTATTTTATTTATTTTTAAAAAAAGAACAAAAAATTTAAACTCTGTGACCATAAGGGACCTTAAGGGACTACCTCTTATTTCAAATCTGCTAGATCACCTTCAGCAGGCATGCATTTTACACTAAATTGGGCTTGAGAGGAGCTTTTCATTTGATTCAGATGAAATAACATAAATGCTTAATTGCCTTTGTTGCTTAATATGGCAATAATTATGTAATAATGCCCTATAGTTTCATTAACTGCCTTGCTTTGTACTCCGGATTTATAAATAAGATCTTCTCTTTGGGCAAATATGCAGTTGTTTACCTAAAAGATATTTTGGTTTTTACATAAAGTCCTTCCCTAACCATGTCAGGAATTTGCTGCAGCATCTACAAAAAAAGAAACTCTATGCTAAATTGGGAAAATGTACATTTGACCTTCCTAAATTAAACTATTTGGAGTAGGGAATTTTTATCCAAAAGTGTAAAGTAAATATCCTGCAGATATTTGGCTAGAAATGGCAGGTGGCTAGAAATGTTAAGAATCTTCAGTGTTTTTTTGACTTTGGCAATTATTATTATTTAGCATATGATGGGAACATGACAGAAGAGAAGTAAACATATATAGGTAGTCCTTGACTTACAACAGTTCATGTAGTGCCCATTCAAAGTTACAATGGCACTGAAAAAAGTGACATGACTATTTTTCACAGTTACAACTGTTGCAGCATCCCCATGCTCATGTGAACAAAATTTGGATGGTTGGCAACTGACTCATATTTATGATGGTTGCAGTGTCCTGGGGTCATGTGATCACCTTTTGCAACCTCCTTATAAGCAAAGTCAATGGGGAATCCAGGTTCACTTAATAACCATGTTACTAGCTTAATAACTGCAGTGAATCACTTAACAACCATGGCAAGAAAGGTTGTAAAATGGGTAAAATTCACTTAACAAATGTTTCACTTAGTAACAGAAATTTTATGCTCAACTGTGGTCATAAGTAGAGGACTACCTGTATAAACAGTCCACATAATTATTGGTAAAACTTCTATGGGGATATGCCAATGGCCTCATAACTGGATGCTCAATTCAGCTGATTACCTCTGGCATTGTTTCATGCAGATCTTCTAGGGAACCAGAAAATGCATGTCATGAGCAAACTTCATAATCCCCAATAGCACATTAGGCTGTGGAGATCAACTTCTAAAAAAGGAATACAAATTTAAATGGACTACTCAGCCTTTCAGAGCTTAAAGATGGGGTTTGGGGGGTGGGTCATCCCAGCTGCTACTCATATATGTAGATCTCAGCTGTCCCTTTATTGTGCAAATTGATGTCTCAAATTTTGCTTGGAATCTGTTCTTTTTTTCAGGTTTTGCAGGTGGCAATGGGGGAAGGGCTTGCTACCATGTTCCTTTTACTCTAGAGTCCTTTTTGTTGACTAAATGGTACTCTGACGTCTTCAAGAAATTGTTGCTGGCAATAAAAGCAGCAACAATTCAACAATGGAAACTACTTGATGTAATCCATCCAGTACAGATATGGACAGAAAACAAGAATTTGGAGCACCAACAGAAAGAGTCTCATTCACTATCATACCAGATAGGTACAATTCTCCTCCCAATGCATATATCACCTAGGTTCCTAGTTCACAAAATAAACTACCAGATATTCAACCACACACAAGCCTAACTTTGACATTTCCTGCTCCTCCCCCTTCCATCTTTCCCTGTGACTGAAGGACAACTGTTTTGTGATAGTCATATTTATAGTCCTTTTCCTATCAGGAAATGTATATTGCAACTTTGCTATACCAATAAAAGTGCAGGACATGGGGGTGAGTTCAAAAAGTTTCAGCTTTTGCTCAGAGAACAAATGCCAAAGACTATGTTATGTCTATTGCTGGGCCAAGACCACTATTGTTAAACTGGCCAGTTTTCTCCATTCGCTCTCTTTTCTTGCAGGTCAACGGGACACAATTTTCCTGTGCTTTATTATTGATCTTCCAGGACATGATCCTTTCGATGGTAGTAGAACTATTTAGGAAAAGGGCTCATTTTTATTCCATACAAGTGCCATCTGTTCCAGAAGCTGCACAACTCTGTCTAGACTATGTTTTTCAGTACAGGAGCATAGTCAATCATGTTATGTCAGATCAGAGCTTTCAAATTACATCCCAGTTCTGGACAGACGTCTTCTACCTGTTGGATATTTGCATTCATATCTTGTCATTTCATCCCCGCAGAATCCCAACTTTTCCCTCCCTCCCTCCTTCCCCTAACCTTTCCCTCTCATTCTTCCATATTTAATTTATTTTGTTTCAATCACCTCCTGACTTAAAATCCTGAAGTAAATTAGTCTCTATATCATAACATTTATAATGATTTGATGGTATAGAAATTAAGTATTCTTGTCTCAATAAGCTCAAAGGCATATTTAGTTTGTATGTAAGAAAAATGAAATTTAAACAACTTATGATTTATTAGTCTGAAAAAAAAGGAGAAATGCCCGACTTTTGACTTTAGGATAGCATATCAGACCAGTTTGCCTTCATCTCATACATCCATCTTTAGGACAATTAATTGCAAATTTGCCATATTTGATGGATGTCAGTGCCTTTTCTCCAGATGTTTTCATGCTTCATGTAATTGCTCTGATGTCCGCTACATTCTGCACCTATTTCCCAGCAATTGTGTGTTTCCAAACTCTATGGCCACATTCATTAAAGTTTTGTTTATTTATTTAGAAAAAAATTACAGCCATCCATGTTATATATGAGCTTGGAGTACTAATAACAAAAATGAAGAAAATATAATAAAACCTCTAATAATCAGAAACCTCTAATAAGAAACACCAAATTAAAATAGTCTTAATAAAGTGTCCTGACCAAGGCTTCCTAAACCGTAATTATGCACACACTTATTTTAAAAACAAGACTTATTTTATTGCAGCACCGGGAATTGTTTTCATTCCCAGCCGGAATTAATCTCAAACAGTCCCCCGAGATAAGCACACATCTTTCTTTTCTGTGAAGTGCTGCCAATAACAGAAGTATCAAATGAACTAGAAAAAAAACCAACTGAAGTGGTTGGTTCTTGAAGAGCTTCAAGAATGAATATGAACCAAATGAACTACTTTGCTTCCTGAAAAGGTTTCATCATCTTTGCCTGACCTTTATACCTTATGGGAGGGGCAATCATCTCCCAACCTTACTCCCAAGTCATCCCTTTTGTTTCAGCTGCTCTCACCTTCTAGCAGCTCTGCGCACACATGCACTGGGAGCAGGCTCCCCTGGGTCCTCTGCCTCACTGCTGTCAGACTCTGAAAGCTCCAGAGGCAGCACCCCACTCCCAGATGGTTCTGGCCCCATCTCTGCATCAGATGCAGGACCCTCATCCGAATCCTCTCCAGACTCTCTGACTGGTCCCCATTCTTCCTCACTGTCCGATTCCACTGCCATCTGCACTATCTGCCAGCGAACCACAACATAAAGTAAGTCAGGCATCATGAATTCATTCAACACACTACAAGTCTACTAGGCTCATCCCATACTCTGACCCAGTATCTGGAGAAAAACCCAGATCTTCAAAACCTTTCAGAAGTTAAGACAGGCTTACTGTGTAGACTAAATTAAAAAACAAAAACAAATGGAAGAAGAGCAAGTGAAAGAAACAATGATAAGATGAGTGAAAAATTTTGGCTATTCAATAGAACTAGATAAATGGCAGAAATTGTGGGATAGAGGTGCCATGTCTTCTTGTTTTGGGCTTAAACTAAGTTGTCTCCTTGTCATTTGATAATGGATCTGTCCTATGTTTATGGAAGTCATCTTCTTTTTTCTCTACCAATCAGAGCCCTCCAGATCTCGGAAAGGGGAATACTGTTCTTATGGAAATTATTATCCATCACCTGATGGAGTACATCCCAGAGTTTTAAAGGAGCTGGCAGAGGTCATCTCAGAACCACTGCACCATATCTTTCAAAAAATCCTGGAGCACTGGGGAACTACCAGAGGACTGGAAAAGAGCTGGTGTGGTTCCCATCTTCAAAAAAGGGGAAAAAAACAGACCCAGGAAACTATAGACCAATCAGCCTAACATTAATACCTGGGAAGATACTGGAAAAGATAATAAAAAACAGATCTGCCAACATCTAGAAACAAGTAAAGTAATAACTAGCAGTCAGCACGGATTTGTTAAAAACAGATCATGCCAAACCAATCTTATTTCATTCTTCAACACAGTGACTAAATTAGTAGACCAGCAAAATACTGTGGACATAATATATTTAGATTTCAGCAAGGCATCTGATAAAGTAGACCACAACCTACTTCTTAGTAAGCTAGAAAAAAGTGGAATAGTTAGCACCACCACAAGATGGATTCGCAACTGGCTGGCAAACCGTACTCAACGAGTAGTCCTTAATGAGTCTAAGTCTACATGGAGGAAAGTAAGCAGTGGGATCTTAGGCCCAGTACTCTTCAATGTCTTCATTAATGTCTTAGATGAGGGAATGGAAGGGGAACTTACCAAATTTGCAGATGATACTAAGCTGGCAGGAATAGCTAACACTCAAGAAGATAGGCTCAAGATCCAGATGGATCTTCACAGACTAGAACACTGGGCCATATCTAATAAAATGAAATTCAATATAGAGAAGAGTAAAGTCCTACACTTAGGCAAGAAAAACCAAAAGTACACATATAGACTGGGCGAAACCAGGCTCAATAGCAGTAACTGTGAGAAGGATCTTGGAGTCTTAGTGGACAACCAGCTAAATATGAGCAAGCAGTGTGCAGCAGCTGTCAAAAAAGCTCATGCAATCCTAAGTTGTATTAATAGAGGGATACAGTCAAGATCAAGGGAACTACTAATACCACTCTATAAAGCCTTAGTAAGACCTCACCTAGAGTACTGCATCCAGTTTTGGTCACCACATTATAAAAAAGATGTTGAGACTCTAGAAAAAGTACAGAGAAGAGCAACCAGGATGATTAGGGGACTGGAGGCTAAAACATACAACGAACGGTTGCAGGAACTAGGCTTGGCTAGTCTAGTAAAGAGAAGGACCAGGGGAGACATGATAGCGGTCTTCCAATATTTGAGGGGCTGCCACAGGGAGGAAGGGGTCAAGCTATTTTCTAAAGTTCCTGTAGGCCAGACAAGGAATAATGGATGGAAACTGAACAAGGAGAAATTTAACCTGGAAACAAGGAGAAACTTTCTGACCGTGAGAACAATCAACCAGTGGAACAGCTTGCCCTCAGAAGTTGTGGGAACGCCATCAGTTGAGACTTTCAAGAAGAGCTTGGACTACCATTTGTCAGAAATGGTGTAGGGTCTCCTGCTTGGGTGGGGGGTTGGACTAGATGATCTACAAGGTCCCTTCCAACTCTGATTATCTGTATCTGTATTATGACTGTAATTCTTAAATGGAGATTATCCAAAACCTATGTTGAAAAAAGAGAATTAATAATATTAGCCTGGGTGACTGAGAATCTCCATAGAATTAAAATAGCAACATTTACAAAGGGGTATAATTTAGGAGCATTATTTATGTAGTGTTGTTTCAAGTCAGTCTTGCCACTTATTTAGATTAGTATTATTTTGTATGAAAGTTCTTGTTGCTTAATGTGATGAGCATTTGTGAACAGCACAGAAATTTTAATAAATCTGTCTGTCTGTCTGTCTATCTCTCTATCTATCTATCTATCTATCTATCTATCTATCTATCTATCTATCTATCTATCTATCCTTCTCCCCATCTGTCCCAGAAACTCATGGAATCTGAAGGCTACAAATGGCAATTTGCCTTAACACCATGGAAATAAGACATTATTGTAATGTATAACTAAATAAATTATACTTCATTAATTATTATTGAAGAAATAGAGTAAATTGATTGCCGTTTGCATCTCATTCTCTAATGGAATTGGTTCCTCAATCTATTCTCTTTCCACAAATAATCCTGTATCTTTCTGATAAATTCAAGATGCTGGTCATTACCTATAAATACAACATAGCATAGAGACTTGTTACTTGAAGAACTGCCTGTCTCCATTGTATTTGCCTAATCTATATAATCTGGCAGGGTTGGCATGCCGCTGATTCCTTTGAGTAAACAATGCCTTTTAATGGAACCTCAGAATAATATCTTCTCTGGTCTCTGGAATGCAGTTCCTCCTAAGATCCAGATGGACCCCACCCTGTTGATATTTCAAAGGGCCTTGAAAACCTGGCCCTTCTCTCTGGTAAAGGAAACTGAAATCCTTTTGTTTCATTTCCATTTTCTACCAGTTGTTACTGTATTTCTCTTATTTCAGTTGTGGCCCAGTTAGGTAGCATGATTGATTGACTGATTGATTGATTGATTGATAAAACGATTCTGTCATTTTTTTCATACTATTATCGAGCATATACTGTATTTAGCAAAGTCTTTTTAAATACTACATTGTTCATGTAGTATTTGTTCTGCCATTGCAGACCCATCATAATATTCCACAAAATGTTCACAGAAGGGTGCTAGTGTTTGGGAGAGGAAAGGGCAAAAAATTTCAACAACTTTCTTTATGATGCAAGTTTCTGGATACAGAAGTGCATGATTAAAAATAAAATTGACTTGTACAAATAAAACTTTACAAAGGTTTCTTTGGTTAACATTTACAAGGACAATACTGTGAGATTCCCAATCACAAACTTGCAACTTTTGTTTATTTATTTTTCACATCTTCAAATCACCTGTCTTCCCCAAAGAGGGTTCTGACTGGTGTACAATAAACCGGGATTTAAAGAAAGATAAAACTCTTATTACTCTCTTTGCTTCTGATTGGTTTAAATTTGCTGAAGGAATATTTAACCACCCGTTTTAAAAAGTCTATGAACGGCATTAGAAAGCAATTATGAAAATCTGTAAAATTTGTTTGATGCATGCTAAATCAATGCAAATTTACTCCTGCACTAAAACATGATCCAGGCTATTTTTCTGCCAAAATTCCAAGGACTACATCTATCTCTTCCTCTTAGAGGAAAAGATGAATGCTTTTAATCTAGGAAAATATCAGTGACAGAAAATCCTTGAGATACTATAAAGGCTAAATGACAGGGAAATGTGTCTAGTAGAATTTATCCTGTTCAATTTTTTTTAAGTAGATAGAGACAGACAAGCAGATGAAGGTATCATCAAGGTTACTCCTTGTGCCTCTTTACAACTGACAAGAAGAAAATCCCATTGGGCCAAGGACAAAGTTCTTACAAACCGCAACAAGCATCATCAAGTAAGTGGCAGGCAATCCCAGACAGAAAAAGACATAGCACTGTTGTGCTCTATTGCCAAGGCTCTTCCAAGAAAGAAGATAACAATGAAGCATCTGGGACATTTCTGCAAATTTAAGAAAGGTTCTAAACACTGATTGTCATAGAGTTCAGTTGGCTCAAGCAGAAAATAGGGTGGCATGTTTGCTGAAAGCAATTAAAAGAGGGGATCTCTGTGAAAAAATGAATTACGTGTTTTTCATTTGTTACCATGATAATTTTTACCATTACTAAAAAAGAAAACAGAATTGTTGTATAGTGCCTTTCCTTATAATGCTAAGCACTTTTTTGTCTGGAAACTCCTATCATTACACCACTTACAAAGTTATAAAAGCAAAAAAGAATTAATTGTACCAAGGACTTTTTGTTCTATGGATGAATTAATTCCATGGAATCCAACCTATTGAGTCTTAGAAAGAATATAGGATGGCCATCTCAAAGGTGCTTTTTCAAGAGACAACCAGAATTTCTGGTTTTTCTTTGAAGATATTTCATTTCTCATCCAAGAAGCTTCTTCAGCTCCCACTGGATGATCAGAGGATTTATACTCCTTGCAGACAGCTGGTTATTTGCATGACATGAGACCACATCACTTGTGAGACTGCCTCTCTTCAATTATGTCTCCCATCAGATCTAGAAGGAGAAGCATGTTATGGGTCCCATCCACTAAGGATTACCAGTTTCTGGGACCCAGGAAGCCAGTCTTTTCTGTCATGGGACCTGCTCTATGGCATATAATTCCCACAGAGATTAGATTGGTCCCATCTTTGTTGATCATTCGCCAGGTCCTGAAAGCATGACTGTGTCCTTAGGTGTGAGGCCTGCTGTGTCAGATGCACTCTGTGAAATTGTTGTACTGATGGTTGTTGTTTTATGTCAGTTGCCATTTTGGTTGGATCTCTTTTATGCTTTTTCCTGGTTTTTAACTGTTTTTAATTGTCCAAGGTCACTTGTTTGAGATGGGTGGTCATATGAGTCTAAATAAAGGAAGGAAGGTAAATACCAGGGGTGGGATTCAACTACTATAACAGCCGGTTTGGTGAGCATGCGCTTTTCTCATGCAAGCATTTGCAACTCACCTTCTGCTGCAAACCCTGTGTATAAAACAGCTGACATGCGGCAATCCACTGTGCTGCACGAAGCAGCTGAGCTGGAAAACCCAGAAATAAAGCACAGACTAGAGCCAGGGCGGGTGAGTGGGCCAACAGCTGATCATTGGAGCGAACCAGTTCATTCACAGCTGATCTTCAGAGAAGCTGGTTCGCCCAAACTGGGCTGAACTGGTAGAATCCCACCCTGGTAAATACTCCTTTGAATCAAGCTTTCTTGATAACAAAGGAGAAGTTGTTGTTTTTACTGAAAACCACTGTTTTCCAATAAACTGTTTCTTCAACTTCCCAACCTAGTTTCTAGCCCGTGAGATTTCCCAATGGCCTCCCATCCTAATGCTAACAGGTAAAACCTTGTTCAATTTTTTTGATATCAACCAAGATTAGTTAGGCAATGCCACTTATTAGGACACTGAAACACAAACACTAATATTTCGTTCAATGCCCATGAAAGGTTTTGAGATTTCTATTTCTCTCAAAAGGAAAGAAATTCTGTAACTGGGATGTAGCAACCATCTAGATCTTTGTAAACTTATCATATAAATTGTTGATAGCAAAGAAACAGACACTTCTGAGCCTTTTTTGTGTATGAATTTTTATATCAAAGCATTCAGACGGTTCAAGCAGATAAATGCTATCACCCACAAAATGATCCCTGCATCGCTAGAATTCCATGTTGGCTGCACATTTAGTTCCCCAAAACCCCAAAACTAATTGATTTGTTCATATTGGCATCCTACTTAAGGACTTTTCATATGAATTCCACAGACCACTATAGGAAAAAGCATCCTAGGAAGAATCTCAACCAACAGAACTCCTGGGCTTATATTCATATAAAAATGGGTGAAATTGGATCATGTCCCTTACATGGGATGGTTCTACCCTTATAGATAAGGGTATACAAAAGGATATTTTAATGAACATAAATTGCTAGTGGGAGGCATATTCAGAGGCAATGGCAGTAATGCAGTATGTTTTGAACTATCCAACTTTGCAACCCACCTATATGTTTTAATTGGTGGCGAGTTTTCTCTCTTCTGAACAGATCTGCTTTGTACCTAAGAAAATGTAAGCATTTAAAAAGCCAACTTATGTAAACCCAATTAGGATGCTAATGGGACTACCAGCAAATTCACCATCTGAGCTTACTTGTGCTCATGTTACTAGAATTGTAGAATTGTACAAAATGTTTATTGTCTCAACTGTTAATAAATAGCACTATATTCTATATGAACTCAGCTGGGTTAGAAGGTTAGCAATTTGATCTCCTCATCATGAATCAGTAACCAAAGCAGGACTTACACTTCACTCTGTTCCATCCAGATGTTGCTAATAGACAGACAATTAAACTACAACACTTAGCAATTCTTGCTTTTAGTCATGCCGGCTTATTTACCTAACTTGAATTTATCCAAGCAGGAAACCAAAATCAGGATTTACTTCAACTCAGCTGTTAAGGAAATGTGTATTTATGCAAAATGGTATAATTTTTTGTCGGTGCACATTTCAATTGAACAGATGCATGACTGTCCTGGAATGTAAGCGCTTAATAAAATACTGAAAAACTTTAACTTTTATATATAGCTTGATGTCAGTTTCATTTGCTTTAATTTGTAGTAAATCATACTTTGGAAACTAAAAATTTATAGCACTGTTCAGCAATGATATTTCAGGCCCATTCTTTTTCGTTGCAGCATAGTAATCAGGGCTGCAACAAAAATGAATTTAATTTCTAATTTAATATACAGTTAATATGATTGATCACTGCATATTTCAGAGTTTTATCCTACCTCTCTTTAAATAATAGCATTTGGTGGCAACTTTTACAAAGTCTAAAAGGGGCCGTATCAAGGATTTTAGAGGTCCCATGGGAATCCCAACAAAAAGCATGAGAAGTAAATGAAGATAAATAAATGTAGCCCTTTGGAGTAGACTTCAACATTTATCTGTGCCACCAATTTAATTCTGCATTGAGAATAAAATAGATTGTCATTTTAGAAACATTTTTCCACCTGATTCAGCAAAACTTGAACACCCCCTCCCCCTTATATATATATATATATATATATATATATATATATATATATATATATATATATATATATATATATATATATATGCCCAACAGGTGTGCAATTAAATCTGTACTTCTTCTGGGAGACTTATGATTCTTGAATTAAATCAAAAAGCCCTTATCAATGCTCTTTTCCTTGCTTTTTTTTAACCTTTAATTCTGCTGGCAAAAGATGACGGCATGCCAGAAAGACTCCAGCTGGAATGCAGTAGATTTATTAAATGGTTCATCACCTGGTAACCAATTTGCATTCCAGTGATGATTCCCATTAAGTATTAAAACGCCCTCCATGTGCTTTTTTTTTTTTTTTCAAAATAGCCCGGTAATTGCTCCTCTAGATTCTATTTTCATCTTTTCTTTTTCCCAGATGAAGTGAAAGAGCTATAATTGCTACTGAACAATCTGTGTGCTAAATATGCTTTGTATTAAAAAATAAATTCTGTATATTTAATTCATTTGCATTCCAAAAATGGGGAGCTGAAAGTTAAAAAGTAGCAAACTCTTATTGCTACAGAGCAACTTTCTCAATCCATTAGCTTTCAGCGTTGTTGAGAATTCCCAGCCTGCATTGCCATTCAAGTTGGCAGGAGATTCTGGATGGGGCATCAGTTGATCAAGGCTGCTAGAGAACACCATATAACCATCATCATATTTCTGCACCAGATTCTAGGAAGTCAAAAACTGAAGTTGGTGTTTAAATGTATACATTGTGATGAACAAAATCAAAATGTTTTTTAAGCCAAGGGCTATGGAATAGCATTTTGCATTAATTAAACCAGGGAGAACCAACCTTTTGGACCTCAGGGACAACCAAACTTATAATTTTAAATCCCGCAGACCACTAATATGAATTTCCACTGACGGTGGCTGCAGGAATTTTCTCCAGGAAAATTCCCCACCCCATTTTCTTACCAATTGATCATTCTTTATTTGGGATCGCAGGATACCATCTCCAGCTCCGTTCTCAGGGGAAGAGAAAGAGAGAGACTTTTGGCTTCATGCAAGGAAAGCAGCAGAAGCAGCAGTCTTTCTCTCCCCCAAACTCCGCCAGATATGAGTCTTTGTGAGACTTGTCACTCTGGTGCAGCCTCTTAGAGCAGGATGCCTTGCAGGGATCCAAAGGCTCATTTCTGATGGAGTTTGGGGAGAGAAAGAAAGACTTTTGCTGCTTTCCTTGCATGCAGCCAAAAGCCGAAGAAGAAGGAAGCGGAAAGAAGCAGCCCAGTGGCCAGGCCAGGCACATGGGGCGAGGGGGGCAAGTTCCCCCCTCCTCCCTTTCCCCCCTCCCCTCACTACCTCGTGTTGTTCGCAATGCAAGCGACACAAGCCTTGTGTTCCTACGGGCCATGAGTGCAGTGCAGCCTTGTGTTCCCACGCAGCCTGGATTAATTGCTTTGAGGGTGACAATTCTCTGTGGACCACCAAAATTGAGTGGTGACCACTGAATTAAACATTGTGCATTATTTGGAAAAATGATGATAACACAATCATGTATTAGCATGATGGTTATGGATACAACATTCCTAGAGCTCTATCCTTGATTGGTCTGATTCTTTCAAAAGGGATATGTTCAGTGATGGGATTCAGAAATTTTTACTACCTGTTCTGTGGGCATGGCTTGGTGGGCTTCATTTGGTGGGTGTGGCTTGGTGGGCATGGCAGGGGAAGGATACTGTAAAATCTCCATTCCCACCTGACTCCAGGGGAAGGATACTGCAAAATCTTCACTCCAGGGGAAGGATACTGTAAAATCCCCATTCTCTCCCCACCCCACTAACCTGCTTTCCAGTTCTGTTCTCCTGTGCAGGGCAGCAAAAGAAGACCCAGCCAATCAGCTGGTACTTGGGAGACTGAGAATAGATGTGGGCGGGGCCAATCAGAGGTGGTATTAGCCGGTTCTCTGAACTATTCAAAATTTCCACTACAGGTTCTCCAGAACTGGTCAGAACCTGCTGAATACCACCTCTGGATATGTTCCTTTTATTAGGAAATAAAATTTTACAAAAGACCATTATAGAAGCCTGTGGGATGAGCTTTTGTTCATGATAAAAATTTTTACCAAAGTAATGTCTATAGCTGGGATACTCCATGCCTGATAAAAATTCTTATTTCACTTACTGTATATGAGGTTTCTGTTGAAAAGTTATAAAGACTGAATAAGGTCTAAAATTAAAACAGTATAGAAACTCTTTCAAATACCTCTAAAGTTCAACTTCTCTAAATTATACAATTTAATAATTATAGCCCTTACAATGTAAAGTTAGTTATTTCCCCTTTCTTATCTCTTTTACCAAATCAAGGAGGAATCATCTTGAGTTTCTTCCTCATACTGTCCTAAGCTAAGCTCAGGTTTTACTATTGGTTGCCACCAGTGGTGGTATTCTACTGGTTTGGCCCGGTTTGCATGAACTGGTAGTAAAAAATGCTACCATTTGGCCAAAGCGGTAGTAAAAAAAAAACAGCTACCAGTTCGGCTAAACCAGCATTTCTTTTTTTCCCTCCTGATGATCAGTTGTTCTGATGATCAGCTGCGCCTGGGGTCCCCATCTCCGTCTTCCTGCTTCACCCAAGAGGCATCCCTGAGGCCCAGGAGGCAAAAAGGGGCACACGGGGAGATGCTGCGCCCCTCCTGCAGTCCATTTTTTGCCTCCTGGGCCTCAGGGAAGCTTCCTGGATGAAGCAGTTAGACAGCAAGGGGGATCCCAGCACAGCTGATCGTCGAAACAGCTGATCATCAGGAGGGAAAGGAGGAGGACGAGGAGGAGGAGGAGGAGGAGACACACCCATCCAGTCACATGATCATGCCCACCTAGCCACTCCCACCTAGCCATGCTCACAGAACTGGTAGTAAAAATATTTGCATCCCATCCCTGGTTGCCACATATTTTCTCTAAGTTTCTGTTTTCTCTCATTTCTGTATTCTTCCAAATGGGGAGCTATGTAGGGATTGTATGATCTAATCACGATGGATGTACTGTGGTCCGCAGAGAAATGTCACACCCAAAGCAACACCCAAAGCAATTAATCCAGCCTCCGTGGGAACACAAGACTGTGCCACCCACATGGCCTGCGGGAACACAAGGCTTGCATCGCTTGCATTGTGAATAACACGAGGTAGTGAGGGGAAGGGGGAAAGGGTGGAGGGGGGAACTTGCCCCACACACCTCACCTGGCCACCGGGCTGCTTCTTTCCACTTCTTTCTTCTTCTGCTTTTGGCTGCACACAAAGAAAGCAGAAAAAGGCTTTCTTTCTCTCCCCCAAACTCCACCAGAAATGAGTCTTTGGGACCCTGCAAGGCATCCTGCTCTAAGAGGCTGCACCAGCGCGACAAGTCTCACAAAGTGTTAAGTTCGGAAAGAAGGGAGGCCACACCAGAGCTTCAGTCATAACACACACTTTATTCATGGGAATAAAGGGGGCTGTCGCGTCTGCAGCTAACAGCAGACCTACCAGCGAACAGCAGCTGGCTCAACCTAGCAGCCGGCTTTTATAGCCGACTGTCGAAGGGAGCCAGCCAATGGGGACTAAGAACGCCCCCGCAAGAATTACGGACCTGATGGGGAACTGGTGTCAGCCCCAAGGACATAACACCCCTTCCCCCCAGGTACGAACATGAGTAGTCTTTAAGGTATGAAGGCGGTTTGTGTTGCCGCTCTGATCGTCTTAGTTCGGGTGTAGGAGCGGGTGGCACAGAGTTCGGGACAGCGGGGATTTGGTCCCTTGGTAGCTGTCCAGCCACCCGACCTTGCTCGCCGGTCGCCGGCCGGGTTGTCGAGTCGCTGCGGTCTCCCGGTGCGGTAGGGGAGCTGCTGGGGATGGATGTTGATTCTGTAGGATGGTCGCGGTCAGCCGTCTGCTCCCTCGGTTCGGTTGGTGGAGGCAGGTTACTCTGAGTGTCCCAGCTAGGTACCGGATGCGGTGCCTGGAATGTTGCTGTGGTCTCTGGGTCGGTGGTGGCGTGCTCGTTCTGCCGGCTCCTCAACTGATCCAGGTGCCTCCGCCAAATGTGCCCGTCTTCTAACTGGACGTGGTACGACCTGGGCCCCGTGATGGCCACGATCCTGCCAGGTACCCACAACGGGTCTCCCACGTAATTTCTGGCGAAGACTTGATCCTGTAAGACAAAACTCCTGACCCTACTGTTAGACCCAATGGGTGTATCTGGGCAATAGTGAGGGTGCAGCCTGTCTAGTATTGTCCTTAAGCGTCTGCCCATCAGTAGCTCTGCCGGTGACTTGTTTGTGACCGTGCACGGGGTCGAGTGTTGGCTTATAAGGAATCTAGAGAGTCTGGAATGCCAGTCATCTTGGGAGAACCTGGCGAGGGCCTCTTTGGTTGTTCTGACTGCTCGTTCGGCCAACCCATTGCTCGAGGGGTGAAAGGGAGCCGTTAGGATGTGCCGGATGCCTAGGTTGGTGACATACCGGCTGAAGTCTGTGGACGTAAATTGAGGACCGTTATCCGACACAATGGTTTCTGGGAGACCGTGTGTGACGAACAAATGAGTCAGTGCTTGGGCGATTGCTCGTGTGGTGGTTGAGAGTAGGAGTGCCACATCGATCCATTTAGAAAAGGAGTCTACTACTATTAGGAATGTTTTGCCATGGAATGGGCCGGCCAGGTCAACATGTAGACGGGACCATGGTGCGTTGGCGCTTTCCCATTTGGTGGGAGGGGTTACTGGGGGCGCTGGCCGGGATTCTTAACAGGGACGGCAGGAGCTTACCCATTTTGCAATTTCGTCGTCCATGCCCGGCCACCATACATAGCTCCGTGCCAACGCCTTCATTCGTACAATGCCGGGGTGCCCTTCGTGTAATGCCTTCAGGACGGGTCTGCGTAGTGATTCTGGAATGACAACTCTCCCCACAGCAGACAACCCTGTAAACTGGAAAGTTCCTGTTGGCGGACTTTAAAGGGTGAAAATTCGTTAGAAGGGTTACTGCCCGGCCACCCCTCCGTACCCAGTCCAGGACCTGGGCAATCAGTTTGTCCTTCCTGGATTGGAAGGCAATGTCTCTCGCAGTGATTGGAATTCTGAACTCACTGGTGTCAAAGATGGTGTGGACTGGGCCGGATCCTCCACAGGCGTTGGTAGCGGGCACCGGCTGAGGGCATCTGCATGGCTGAGATTTTTTCCTGGACGGTGCACTAACTTGTATGAATATGCTGCCAGGAATAAAGTCCATCTTGTCATTCAGGGCGACAAGACTTGTGGTGTTTGCTTTTCTCTGAGAGAAGCCCCAACAACGGTTTGTGGTCTGTAACCAGTTCAAGTTGTGCCCAAATAGAAATTCATGAAATTTTTTAACAGCTGCTACGGCAGCTAGGGCCTCTTTGTCGATTTGGCTATAGTTGCGTTCTGTCGTTGAAAATGTTCTAGAGAAGAACGCAATGGGGGCTTCGGACCCGTTGGGTAGTCTATGACTTAATACGGCCCCAATTCCGAAAGGCGAGGCATCTGCTGCCACAACTAGCGGTAGGTTCTGGTTGAATTGGATCAGTACAGCGTCTGAAGTGAGGAGTGACTTGACTGCCCTGAAAGCGTATTCCTCTTTGTGTCCCCAGTGCCATGGAACATTTTTATCTAAGAGTCTATGCAGTGGTTCTGCCACTGATGCCTTGTGCGGCAAAAATGATGCATAGAAGTTCAGCAGGCCTAGGAAGGCTTGTAGTTCTGGTTTGGACGACGGTGTGGGCGCTTCGTGAATGGCTTTAACCTTTGATTCTACCGGGTGGATGCCAGAGGCGTCTATTCGGTACCGAGAAAGTCCACCTGCTTAGTGGCTATGGTGCATTTTTCTTTTTTAGTTTGAGGCCATGCTGTCTGAATCTGTCCAACACCCTCTAACTCTGAGGACAAGCTGTGTTCTGTCCCGGGCGGAAACCAAGATGTCATCAAAGTACGGAACCACGTCAGGGAGGCCCTGTAGGATCCGTTCCATTAACGACTGGAATATGCCCGGGGCGACACTCACACCAAATTGGAGGCGCTTGCATCGGAAAGCCCCTCTGTGGGTAACAATGGTTTGCAATTCGGCCGTTTGGTTGTCTACAGGAAATTGTTGGTAAGCCTGAGACATATCCAATTTGGTGAATATCTTTCCGGGTTCGAATGTGTGCAGTAAATGCTGGATTACCGGCACTGGGTATGCGCTAGTCTGTAAATAGCGATTTATTGTGGTCTTGTAATCTGAACACATCCTTATACTACCATCTTTTTTGAGGGGTGTGACAATAGGTGTCTCCCACTTAGCAAAATCCGTGGGTTCGATGGCCCCTTGTTTTAACAATTTGTCTAGTTCCGCATCCAGCTTAGAACGCAGAGCGAATGGCACTCTCCGCGGTTTCAAACGGATGGGAACTGCCTGGGGGTCCACTGAGAAAGAAATAGGTGTGCCGTTGTAGCACCCCAATTCATCGCTGAAAACGTCAGCGTAATCAGAGAATAGTGAGTCGGTGTCAGAGGACGAGACAGCATGAACCCCCGTTAAGTTAAGGCCAAGAGAGGGAACCAATCCAACCCCAACAAGACTAGGAAGGGCACCATCAACTATCACTAATGGCAGGTGTCCTTTAAAGGATCTGAATTTGACTAGGAACTTGCCTGTTCCGATTACTGGAATGTTCTTCCCTTGGTAGTCTCGTAAGGATAGGCGACTCTTCTGCAGCTGTTTCCTGGACAGGCTGGGACGTATCTTCTTGAGCGTGCTCCATGAAATAATCTAGAGCGCTGACCCGGTATCGACCTCCATTAGGCAGGGTTTACCTTCTAAATGAATGGAGAGTTTAATTTTATTGGGTGTTAAGAAGGTATGGTTAGCTTGATAGCATGTAAAACAGTTTTCTACTTGCCTGGATGGCCCGAGGGGCGTAAGATGGTGGCTTTTGTGGAGCCACGTGCGCTGCCTGGCACACCCTAGCGATGTGTCCTCTTCTGCTGCAGTTGTTGCAGGTGGCACTTTTGAACCTGCACGTTGCTCTGGCATGGGGACCCCCACAGGAGAGGCACAGCGGAGTGTGCCTGGGTACGTTGCCTTCTCTCGGTCTAGTTCCTACCTGTGGCTGCTTGAATGGTTTGAGATGGTGCACTTCAGATTGCTCGATGGGCTCTTCTTCGTTCACTGCCTCCTCAGAATGTACAGTGACTGGATTACCTTTGGGGGTGCTTCCCTGTATTTCAGCCGCTGACTGTATTGCCAATTCTGCAGCCAGGGCTTCCTCGATGGCTTGTGCTAGGTTGAGGTCCTTCCTTGCCAACAACCGCCTCTGTAGTCTTGCATCCTTGACCCCGCAGACAAGTTGGTCCAGGAGCATGTCATCAAGGTAGCCTTTAAATTCACAGTGCAGGGCTGCGGTTCTGAGGGCTGCCATATATTGGTTTATGGTTTCTCCCTCCGCTTGCTTCCTCATGCGAAAGGCGAAGCGTCTCGCGATCTGTGACGGTTTTGGCGAATAATGATTGGAGAGGGTCTCCAGTAGCTCAGACCATGGGACATTCTTGAGTTCTCTTGGGGCGAACAGTGCTGTTGCCGTGTCGAATACGGTGGCCCCGCAGTAGCTCAGGAAGAAAGACTTCTTTTTGTTGTCTGTAGCGTCAGCCAGACCCACAGCATCAATATAATGGTTAAAACGGTTTTTATAAGAGTCCCATTTATCTTCGTCTGGTTTGAATGGCTGGAACGCCGGATTCGCATTCATGACTGGTTCAGCTTTCGGCAGGTAAAATAAGTCTCACTGGGAATACAGGCCCTGGAAGGGGTAGCAGCTACAGCTTGTAGTGCTGTTAACGAGTGTTCAGCTTCTGAGTTCTCTCTGGGTTGTACAGGTAGCAGCTGCGCTCGCAGTGCAATTCGGTCAGGTGATTCAGCTCGTGGAATCTCTCTGGGTTTTCTCGCTCTCTGCAGCCCTTGGCGGCTGGAACAGACGCTATAACTGACGTCTGTTTGAATTTCGCGCCCTTACAAGGGCAAGGCGGCAATGCTGCAGCTGCGCGCTGACAGCGATTTAAATCTCGCGCCTGATTTCAGCGGTCGTGAGCGTCGCGCTAGAGCTTCGCTACACGCAATTCTGGCATGTTTGCTGTTGGGCGGCTGAGGCTCTCAGTGCCCTCTCTCTTGCAGCTAGTTTGTGATTTTGAGCGGCTACACGCTCCGCTTCGATTTCCTCTCAAATGGCTGACCGAGCTCTCAATGTCGCGGCTACGGTTCAGCGCTTCAGATTCGTGATATTCAGCTCTTGTATAGCTGCTGGCTGGCCACATCCCATCCTCGTCGCCAATGTTAAGTTCGGAAAGAAGGGAGGCCACACCAGAGCTTCAGTCATAACACACACTTTATTCATGGGAATAAAGGGGGCTGTCGCGTCTGCAGCTAACAGCAGACCTACCAGCGAACAGCAGCTGGCTCAACCTAGCAGCCGGCTTTTATAGCCGACTGTCGAAGGGAGCCAGCCAATGGGGACTAAGAACGCCCCCGCAAGAATTACGGACCTGATGGGGAACTGGTGTCAGCCCCAAGGACATAACACAAAGATTCATTTCTGGCGGAGTTTGGGGGAGAGAAAGAAAGACTTCTGCTGCTTCTGCTGTTTTCCTTGTATGAAGCCAAAAGTGTCTCTCTCTCTCTCTCCCCCTGAGAACAGAGCTGGAGACGGTATCCTGTGATCCCAAATAAAGAGCACTCAATCGGTAGGAAAACGGGGTGGGGGATTTTCCTGCAGATATTTTTTTATTTTCCCAGGGTCTCTGGTCTGCGGGATTTAAAATTATGAATTTGGTGGTCCCTGAGGTCCAAAAGATTGGTGACCCCTGCACTAGGAAATACAAAGTGGGAAATAGGTAGTCTTCAACTTACATTTGTTTAGTGACCATTCAAAGTTATAATGGCGCTGAAAAAAGTGACTAATGACTGTTTTTCATTCATACAACCATTGCAGCAGCAACATGATCACATGATCAACATTTGGATACTTGGCAACTGGCACGTATTTATGACAGTTGCAGAGTCCTAGGATCACTTTTTACGAACTACTGACAAGCAAAGTTAATGGGGAAACCAAATTTACTTAGCAACCGTGTTCCTAACCTAACAATGGCAGTGATTCACTTAACAACTGTGGCAAGATAAGTCATAAATATAGGCAAAATTCTCTTAGCAATTGTCTTGTTTAGCAATGGAGATTTGGGGTTCATTTGTGGTTGTAAATCAAGGACTACTGTATGTATGTCACCTCTGAGTCCCCCCACCAAGAGGGCTTTAAAAGGAGAAATCAGAAATATGCAAATCATCAGCCCATTGCCTCTTCTGGGGTGCAATGGGGTGATTTCTCCTGGATTTTTAAAAAAATCCATGGTGCCTGGTCAGTTTTTGCTTCTCCCCAATCCAATTTGGTCTTAGTTCTATGTTTCTTCCATAGAATTAGCCTGCTGGTGGCCAGAGTCCTGAGCTGCTTCACTTTAGTTAGTTAATAGCATTTGTTGAGCACTCTAATCTGAGTCACGGCAGGAATAATTCCTATCCAATGTTTTGTTAGGTTCTCTTGGTTGAAAACACTCTATTAGAATCCTGAAAAATCAAGGAATCAACATTTTATTAAAGAAAATGGAACTTGTCATTCTGAGAGGCTGTATTCCATGCCTGTTATGATAACATATTTATGCTTTAATATGTTCCCATTTAATTATAAAACAGAATGTATACTGAAGTGAAAAATATTTCATTTTATAGCCACTTTTTCTGCCATGTAACTTCATAGCAAATGGTTACAAATTACCTCTTCTATCCAGGAATAGTGTGTTCTGTGGTTCAAATTTTTTATTTAAAAAAAAACAAACCTATTTTTTAAAAGGCCATCTTGGCTTAGGAACAATGTATCAGAATGTTCAGTAAATGTAGTTTTTGGGTTACTTGATCGTGATCAAAGACATTTTCTGGCCCTAGAATAGGGGAAGACAAATTAATGTGTCTTGTGTATTCATTTTGTATGGCAAAATATTAACCTGAATTGTGTGTTCATCTTCCATCATGAAGACACACACATACTTAGCTCTCATCAGTCAAGGTACCTGTTTAATGATTTTTTAAAAAAAAAAAAGCTGCGTAGATGAATAAAAAAATAATATTTGTTTCCCTTTTACTATTTTGCACTTCTGTTAATGTCGTGCAACCGTGATAAAAGGAGAGGTCTCTAATATAAAAGGGGATTGAAAATGCTGCATTTAAACTAATAGTCTGTTCTCATTGTGAAGAAAACCCTGTTTCAGATGTTGCAAACCCAGCAACACAATGATGTCAAACAGAGGTGGTATTCAGCAGTTTCAGATCAGTTCTGGAGAAATGGTAGTGGAAATTTTGAGTAGTTCAGAGAACCGGCAAATACCACCTCTGACTGACCCTGACCCCATCTATTCTCTGCCTCCCGAATCTCAGCTAATCCACTAGGACTTCTTTTGTTGCCCTGCACAGGAGAACGGAGCTGGAAAGCAGGTTAGTGGGGTGGGGAGGGAATGGGATTTTGCAGTATCCTTCCCCTGCCATGCCCACCAAGTCACACCCACCAAGTCACGCCCACCAAGCCATGCCCACAGAAGCGGTAGTAAAAAAAAAATTGAATCCCACCACTGATGTCAAACGGCGACGCCTTAAAAGAAAGATACCATGACTTAATTGTGTCATGATGCTTGCCACAAAGACATCCGATCATGACATCGGCATGATAAAATTGTCCTGCAAGTTCATCCCCTCCCCCATACAGACTGTTGACTTACAACAGTCCATTTAGTGTTCGTTCAAAGTTACAACCGAAAAAAGTGACTTATGATCATTTTTCTCAGTTACAACCTTTGCAGCATCCCCATGATCATAGGATCAAAATCCAGATGCTTGCCAACTAGTTCATACATATGGCCGTTGCTGTGTCCCATGGCCATGTGACCCCCTTTTGTAAGGTGATCAACTTTTTTACAATGAGGAGGAGGACACAAATACATTGAAGAAGAAAAAACAAAGCTCCTTGCGTGCGGTACACCCTTGTGCGCGGCGCACTCTCTCAAAACAATTCTCCTGTGTGGAGCACATGCGTCTCATAATCATGTCTCGCCGCACTGTACCGAGCCTTGATGAATCACCATGTCAAATACAAATACGTCACATCACACACAACAGATCGGATTGGCATCGATCAAATATGGAGATTTACAGATAAGTCTTCAAATATCAAAAAGGAGGACATGTAGGAGGACACTTTTCAAGAGAGGACAGAACTTACAAAAGAAGGACTGTCCTCCCTAAAGGAGGACGATTGGTCACCATACCTTTTGTGACCTTTTGACAAGCAAAGCCAATGCGGAAGCCAGATTCACGTAACAACTAAGTTGCCAACTTTTCAACAGCAGTGCTTCATTTAGCAACTGTGGCAGGAAAGGCCATAAAATGGGGCAAAACTCTCTTCACAAATGTCTCACTTAACAACAGAAATGTCGGGCTCAATTGTGGTGGTACGTCAAGGATTACCTGTAGATACGATGCTTGAAGTTATAGATCAAAGCGACAGACTATTCCTCCAGGCATTAAAAGTCTCATTTTTCCTGCCAAGCTGGTCGTTTTTCCTTTTGCATCTCAGTGTTATTGCGTGGAAGAAATGTAAAACTTGGCAGCACATTCCACTGCCATTTCATTGGCAGTTTCAAACAGTAAAACCCAGGCATGTGTCTCTCAGCTCAATAAGCAATAAGCTCCAAATTATTTTATTTTATCTGTATCATTTAAAATAAGTTATGCTACATTTCATGGGTGTGGAAAGCAACATGCAATAATTTTAAAAAATGAATTTAAATGAAATAACATAACCTATTTCATATAAATGGAAAAATCAGGGATCAAATAAGACTTCGAAGCAATCAGGCAGAGACCATTCAAGTAAAAGAGAAATATAAGGTAAAAAAAAAAGCAAAGGGGTGGGTCGGAGATGGATAGAATGAAATCTGGAAATAATAATGGGGAGCAACCTCTAAACCCCAGTGCAGTAACTGCAAAATGGCCCTCAACCCAAAATAATAATCAGACTTAAGATTTTCTCTTAGTAGTCTTTTAAATTATGTCATAGAGTTTTTACCATAAAGTTTGTATGGTTATATTGCATTGTATACCAGCTGTCTAGAAATTAGATTGAGGTTATATACAAACAGTAATTAACGACAATTATGAACTTTACAAAGTGAGATTTTTTTTCCTGAAGACATTTAGATAAAAAATAGCCTTCGGGAAAATATCCTGATGTGGCCTACTACCCAATTTGCTTTCAGCATGGAAGGTATTTTTGTGGCATGCATCTAAGAGCGGATTTCAAATTGAGAAAAAGAAGTAATGGTATGGAAAGTATTTTGGTGAGCCTCAACTACAGTCTAAAGAAGTGCTCTACTGACTTAATAGAGTTGTCAAATTCTTCAAAAAGGAAGCTTTTGAATGTGCAGGAGTTATACAAAACCCATCTTCCTAAACAGCTATAACAGCCATATCATTATCCATCTTTCTGTGCTTTGAATGATTCATTCCCAGCCCCACAAAGCTGGGCAGCATCAGGAAAGCAAAACATTACACAGATTGCAGTCAGGTATCTTTAATTCTAGTTTTTAGATAAATATAGAAACCTGAAACTGTAAGAGGACTTTCTGATTCTAAATTGGAGTGAATTTATTTGAGATTTGAAATATTTCTTTCCAAATTCCATACCATCTGGACTGATCTGCCATTTACAAAATAGGCTGCCTTCTTTGTCCTTAATGTTTCATCTCTCTTCTGTTATTTTCTCAGCCTCTCCGTCCGTAACTCTTTTAATGTTTTCATAAATGACCTTCATGTGCAGCCCTATGCATTCCAATGCTCCTGGTTTAAGAATTTTGCATAGCCCTGATATTAAAACCTTCCCCATTGTGGATTTCAACCTTATTGTCTTTTCTCATGCAATATCATTATGTTCAACCTAGTCCTGCAACTCTGAAGTCTCAGTCCAGCTGGCTCAGCTATTCTGATTGGGAATAAGATTTATATTCCCAGCATAACTCCAGAATATCAGGGTGGGGGGGTGGAAATATTTGAACATTACAGGATAAACTCCCAAGTTAATGGAAGCTGCTCATGTTAATCTGAGGAATCTGAGGCAAGGAATCCAATCATAGAAGTTAAGAATATGAGACCACAGTTCATCTCCTTGTGTCAGGCTGTCCCTGATACAACATCTAACCTTGACACAGTTGTGTATTAGAATATTTATTTTCCTGTAGACAATAAGATGCCATCTCTTCTTATTTACTTATGTAGAATATTTTCCCTAAGAACAGGAGAGGGGGGAGAGAAATGAGGCATGAGTACAGTTTTTGTGCACAGTAAAAGTTACCTTCTCATTTATTACACTCTTATTTTGATAGATTTTTGCACACATGCTTGGACAATTTTTAGAAGTGTCATCAATCTAAGACTGCAGAGCAGTTGCTCCCTCACCCTCTGTTCAGCCTGTAACTGAAATGCTGCTGCTAATAAATGAGGAACACAGCTGAGAGTCACCAACCTGCTGTAACATTTAATAGATATTCATAACATGCATTAATCATAGAGTGTTCTGAAGGGCAGTCATCCTGCAAGGTACTAGACACCTTCAGCTCCCACTTGTGTTGGAGAGGGGGGGACCTTAAATATGAAAGAGAGAGACCTCTTGAAATTATATTCTTCTTACTTCCTTCTGCTGGCAATGTCATATTATATATAATTCCAAACAGAAGTCAATAGGCACACTCTGAGCTATAAATAGCTTTCAGGTGAGCCTGCACTGATAGAAATTGTGTTCAAAGGTTTCTGGTCACTTGTTTTCCTACTTGGGCTAGACAAATTGTTGTGGGGGGAGGAATCCATATTGTATTTGATTCCATTGCACATGGCAGAAAGATTGGGAAGGATCTTGTTCTCTTTGTCTGAAACTATTTGCCTATTGTGCCTAGCCTTTCTGTAACACAAAACAGGCAACCTCTTTTTAGTCATAGGCTGCTCATAACTTTTGGAAGAAGGAACAGAGAAGTGCAGTTTATGGTTTGCTGCTTTGTTGGAAAATTACTGCAGAAAATTGAGTGTCGAGCTTGCTTATATACAGTAGTTCTCCATGTTAGTTCCTTGATTATGATATTGTTTTTTGCTTGATTGTTTGTCTTGGATTAATGCCTGCTTATCTGGAAGTTGGCTGTGGAGAGGATGTAATGGTATATAAATACAATTTATGTATCTATGTCTGATAAAGACTAATAAAGACAAAATGGAGAGCAAACCCCATATTCACCAGTATTAAAGAAGTTACCAAATCAAATAATGAAACATTTGCAAGAAACACCCAAGAGGACTCTACTTTGAGCTACAGATAATACTCTTCTATTTGTATCATCTATCTATCTGTCTACCTATGTCCGTCTGTCTGTCTATTTGAACTGAACTGAATGCTTTATTGACCAAGTGTGATTGGACACACAAGGAATTTGTCTTGGTGCAAACGCTCTCAGTATACATAAAAGAAAAGATACATTCATCAAGAGTCAAGAATCATAAGGTACAACATTTAATAATAGTCATAGGGTACAATAAGCAATCAAATCATACTAGGAAACAGTCTTTGTAAGAATTGTAAGGATACAAGCAGCAAAGTTACAGTCATACAGTCACAAGTGGGAGAGGATGGGTGATAAAGAGTGATGAGAAGATTAATAGTAATAATGGTGCAGACTTTGTAAATAGTTGGACAGGGTTGAGGGAATTATTTGTTTAGCAGTGATGGTAGTCAGGAAAAAACTGTCCTTGTATCTAGTTGTTCTGATGTGCAGTGCTCTATAGCGTTGTTTTGAAGGTAAATAAATAAAGCATAGAAGCTTAAACCTGCAGAAGGGCAGACTAAAAGAACATTGATTCAAAAAGAATACCCTGTTGTTTCTATTTTGTAACTGATAGAACTACTACAAGCCCAATTTCAAAAGCAAGTCATCTGATTGTTCTTATAATATAACAAGGTTTGTAAGAACAATAGCAAAACATATCTAATAAAAGTAAAATATTATAGTATAATTAAAATTAATGGGGAAGGCTAGACTGAATTATAACAGTTCTGCATTGCAGATAATATGGGCCATTGTAACTATCAAAGTAAATTATACATTCTCAGGTGATTAATTTTGTTTCTTTCTTCACCTTATCTGTTAGAAAACAAAGTACAGATTTTTCCCATGGCTTTAAGCAAAACATACAAGATTCACTGGAGATCTCTGAAGTTCACCAATGTATGGATATATTTCTTAAGAAACCCCCCCCCCCAATTTTTCACTGAACTGGGGCTTCCAGTTTGAGCTTCTTCGGCGATGGACTGAAATCCACGATCATGAGCAGTTTCGATCCATGTTCACCGCCGGAGCGCCCCGAGCTGTCTGGATTCAGGACTAAGCCATCCTGTAGAGGTGGTGAAGAGGGGGGAGACCACCAGCAGGGTCGAGGAGAGCCGCATCTCTCCTCCTCAGCTGACCATTACTCCCTTTCCCAAAGGTGGCTGCAGCGGTGTTCAGAAATGGCCACCTCAAAGAAGAACTTGACTGGAAAAGAATGTGCAGGAGGAAGATAAGAAGAGAAAGTTTTGGTTAACCAGGATGAACTGAAAAAGCAACAACGTAAGATACCCTGGAATTTGAACTAAGAGATTTAAGTAAGAAATTGACAAAAATCCACTTTGACATCAATAGGCATTTAAGCTGAAAATAAAATGTCAAAGGGATAATAAAGACTTTTGGATACTCAAAAACCTTTAAAAGAAGGAAAGGATAGAAAAGGAAAGAATAAAAGGGCAGGATCTGGAAAAATGGAGGAAACTGCCTGGAACTAAAAGGAACTTACAGTGAAATTTTAACAAGATTCCTAAAAGATACAGTCTAACTGAAACTTTGTAACAAAATAATAGAACCCCAGGAAGAGAAAGCCACTCTAGCTACTATAGAAAACCCCAGCTACAGAATTATCAGAGAAGCCATAGAGATTGAAAAAAGACCTGAAAGCATGAATAGAAGAGATGATTCCACCAGACTGTCAATTATTTGGAAGCCTGCAGTCACAAACAAAAAAATCTCCACACCACTAGCCAGGCAAACACCTGGGCACAAACAGATCCCCCCTGATACCTCCAGCTCAAACACACCCCAACCAGGCACCCAGATGAAACCTAGCTTCCTAACAAATGATAGCCATCCATTTACTCGGAGCCAAGCTGCACTAAAAGCCTCCAATACAGGAACACAATGTTGCCAGCCAATCAAGACATAAAAATAGCCACAAAACAGACAGAAGATATTAGAAACACCAATCAAGCAGAACACAGCAAACTCCAAGACCAATAAACACAGACCAAGACTCCCAACCAATCAGGATGAAGAAAAAAACTATTCTGGCACAGCAGTAGGCTAGCCCCAAATTTTAAACTGAAACAACTGTAAAAGCCTGACTCACAGACGAACACAATACAGAAGCCTGATGATGGCAGATGAGATTCTGCCAAAACATTGCTACAACTTTAAAAGCACAACTATAATGACGTGGGAAAATACCCGAACAAAGCTGAATACCATACATATATATATACATACATACATACATACATACATACATACATACATACATAGTCCTCCACTTATGACCACAATTTAGGCCAAAATTTCTGTGGCTAAGTGTGACATTAGTTAATGCTCCATTTTACGACCTTTCTTGCCACAGTCATTAAGGGAATCGCTGCAATTGTGAAATTAGTTACACGGTTGAATCTGGTTTCCCCATTAACTTTCCTTGTCAGAAAGAAAGGACAAGGTAGTTACTAATTCTGACAAGGACATGACTCTGGGATACTGCAGGTCCTATCAGCCCATTTATTCTGGCTGGTGGGATACAGGAGAAGAGCCTTCTCTGCCATTGCACTTGCCCTGTGGAACATCTTGCAATCTGGTATGAGGTTGGCCCCAACCCTCCTGACCTTCCAGAACAAGAGAGGATAAGAGCAACCAGGATGATTAGGGGACTGGAGGCTAAAAAATACAGTGAACGGTTGCAGGATCTGGGCTTGGCTAGTCTAGTAAAGAGAAGGACCAGGGGAGACATGATAGCAGTCTTCCAATATTTGAGAGACTGCCAGAGGGAGGAAGGGGTCAAGATATTTTCTAAAGCTCCTGTAGGCCAGACAAGGAATAATGGATGGAAACTGAACAAAGAGAGATTTAACCTGGAAATAAGGAGAAACTTTCTGACAGTGAGAACAATCAACCAATGGAACACCTTGCCCTCGGAAGTTGTGGGAGCACCATCAGTTGAGACTTTCAAGAAGAGATTGGACTGTCATTTGTCAGAAATGGTGTAGGGCCTCCCGCTTGGGCGGGGGGTTGGACTAGATGACCTACAAGGTCCCTTCCAACTCTGATTATCTGTTAAGCAACTTAAAGACCTGGTTCTGCTTGGGGTCCCAATGGGAACCATCACAGTGGAGGTGGCTGATGGATTAATAACTGATCCAACCTCTCCTTATTTTGCTCCCATTCTCCCCATCTTTTAATTTGGCTGTGGTGTACTGGACTTCATATTTATTTATTTATTTATTTATTTATTTATTTATTTATTTATGTTTTTAGTTGATGATTTTTATTTTTTATTATTGTAAAGCACCCAGAGGCATTTTGAGTTAGATGGGCAGCCTATAAATTTTATAAGTAAGTAAGTAAGTCAGTTAATCAATCAATCAATCAATCAATACTGCTTCTGATCTCTTATAAAAATTGTCTGAAATTGTTTAAGGTCCTTCTTGAGATCTTTGTCTTTCTTGGATTTGGCTTCTTCAATTTCCACCATCTATTCTAGCATCCTGTTTGCTTTCAACAAACATCCAGTCTGTTTCTGTTTTTGGCAATCTCTTTTCACATTCATCCTTAACATCCTTTAACTCATATTTAAAAACTTTTGATTTTTATTCTACAATTCTTCCAATTCCCTATCAATGAAGTTCAGGACATCAGAAGAATTCCTGATGTTCTCCTTAATATACTGGTCTATGACCATAATAAAAATTTGATTTGATTTGATGTTCTCCTTGAAAATGGTGTGTATATCCTCAAAATTTTATCATGGAAACTGGCTAACTTTCTTTTTACATTTTAGAACTCTACACAGTCTAATTGATATTATTTGGTTATTAGCCTTGCTATATCCTCCTCATGTATGAAAATAATACTGCTCTTTCTTTGTAGTTCATATCCTGAGTAGCAAACAATATGATTCTGATCAAAATTGTCCAGTTCCAGTCGGTTTCAATTCTTTGATCCCTAAGATGTCCTTGAATACTCAGTTCATTTCATCTTTTATTGTATTAAGCTTTCCAATATTCATGCTTATGTTCCACTTTCCCACTGCAATTTTGTTTTTGCAGTTTCAGATGTTCTGCTCCTGCCTAGTACCATCAGCAAGTAGACATCCCCAAAGCTTTAATCTAGCTTTGTTGTAAACACCATTACTACAATGCAGACTCAGCTTTTCCTCAGTAGCATGCGGAATACCTCCCAACCTGAGGGGCTCATCATCCAGCACTGTATTATCACTCACTTTTCATGGTCTATTGTGTGGTTTTTTGATCAAATATAGGAATAATTTTGCACTGTCTTGTCCCATAAATACAAAATGATGCTTTTCCTATTCTCATTAGAGTGATAATCCACCTCCAATATCTGAGGATGTTTGTTTGTTGCATGTTTGTTTCAAAAAAGGCTGCTTGATTCACCAGACTCTAGGAAACTTACACAGGTGAAAACAAAACTATACCAACCCTCAATAATATATAATGCAAAAAAGGTCATGTCTAATATGGCATATCTGTACTTAAAACTCTCACCAAATATTATATAGATGACAACAGCTCCTAAGGAAAGTCAGGCAGGTAATATTCTAACTTCCAGGGAAAACCTATTCCACAATAAGAGGACTAGTGTAGCAAAGGTCAATTATTTGAATGTAAGCCATAAATCAAGATAGATTGTCGGCTGTCAGTCCGAGATGCAGGGAGAGCTGTTTTTACGAGTTATAAATCAGTTTAGTCCACATTATGTTGTTGCCAATACCTGGATTAGGTTCTTTACATTGCAGCCTGAACTTTAAGAAACTAAAGATAAAGACACTAGGGAGACGTGAAATTCGTTTTTATCCAAACAGAACAAGTTTAGACCTAGAATAAAGAAACATATATCATATTTTACACAGAGATTTTAAAAAATGTCTGGCCCACTTATTTCATTTTGTGTTAACTTGGCCAAAGCAAAGATAAACGTTTCTCATTCCCACTCATCGATGAGTAATTTGGAGAGCAGAAAATATGCATAAATAAATAGAAGTAATGTCAGTAACATTCAGAATAAGGGATTCCTGCGTCAATGGAATTTTCAGTGAATAGAGATGTATAACCATAAGGATTTTTTGGTCATTGTTTTTCCACTCCATGTTTCCATCTTTATGGGACATGACGGACATTCAAATTAATGCAAGAAAAAGTATACAGTGTTTTGGAGCCAATTCAACAGTATAAAGATCCATATTTGTTAAGTGATATGTAAATAACTTTCCTAGGATTCTCAGGGAAACAGAACACCCAATGCTCCTCAAATGAAATAAAAACAAATGAAATGAAGGATTTTTGAGTGAAGTGAGAAATTTACTGTAATAATGAGAGCAATTTTCAGACAACTTTTAAAATACTCTTGCTTTTTATCTCTCAATGTCTCTGTTCTAAACTTACATGTGTGAGAAGTACTGACCATATATTAATCCTGTTCATGGCTTGTCAGAAAATGTCATATCTGATCCTACCATGCTTACACCATGATCAAAGATTTTGATTCTAAACAACTTGAAGACAATTATTCTCTCATTGCATACTGCTTTATAATGTAATCAAGTAGGAAAATACCTTATTTTTGGATCTGTTTTAGTTTCATCATGCAAATCATCAGTGTTACACATTGACAAAAACCATGAACTAAGAAAGCCATGCAGCTTATAATTCAACATTAAAGACATATTATTTTTAAAAAAACACATACAGTGAATGAAGGAACCTTGATATTTAAATGTATTTTTTATTTATTTTTTATTTATTAAATGTATGTGCTGCCCATCTTGTCTAGAGGCAAGATCCTCCATAGTTAAAAGATTTCTGATTATAAATAAATAAATAAATAAATAAATAAATAAATAAATAAATAATTACATTTATTTTAGTTTAAATTTTCAGATTTTTATAAAAGCTATTTTTTTCAGAACACAATTAGGACTTTAAAGTTTTGGTTGTCATGATATACTTGTGTCCAGTGGTGGTTGCTACAATATAAAAAAGTTGTTGAGACTCTAGAAAAAGTAAAGAGAAGAGCAACAAAGATGAGTAGAGGACTGGAGGCTAAAACATACAATGAACAGTTACAGAAATTGGATATGTCTAGTTTAATGAAAAGAAGGGGATGGCATGATAACTATGTTGCAATATTTAAGGGTCTGCTATGAAGGAGATGGGGGTCAACCTATTTTCCAAAGCCTCTGAACACAGGACAAGAAGCAGTGGCTGGAAACTAATTAAGGAAAGAACCAACCTAGAACTAAGGAGAAATTTCCTGACAATTAGTACAATTAATCAGTGGAATGAATTCCCTTTAGAAGTTGCAGGTGCTCCTACAGTTTTAAGTTTTAAGAAGAGATTGCACAACCATTTGTCTGAAATGCACAACCATTTGTCTGAAATGCACAACCATTTGTCTGAAATGGTTTAAAGTTTCCTGCGTGAGCAGGTGTTGGCCTAGAAGACTTCCAAGGTCCCTCTGTTATTCTGTTAAGTCCATTCCTATTAAAAATCATCTGAAAATAAGTAAAAATTGTATTGGACTGTGGGTTAAATTTAACAAGCTACAACTCAGAGAAATAATGCACATGGATGTTTTCTTAGTTTTAATTAGGACACCGATCCTGCTGCTGTGATTCTGAGTGACTGATAATACATTAAAATAAAATAAAAAACCAACCCTAAAAAACCCTCCTCAAATTTATTGCAAACGAAATTACAATATCAGCCAGTAAATGATGTGCTAGCAATCCAAATAAATCATTCCATCTGAATAATTGATAAGAAGCAATAAAAGCCACCATAGGGATTATTTTTTTTTGGGGGGGGGGGAGACACTTTCATTTAATTTTGAATGAGTTTTGACTCCTGGTGATTGCCTAGATAAGTTCCTGCTGCTTTCTTGGCAAGATTCCCCTAGCTCTCTTCCTAGACCTGGCCCAGGGTCATCCGGTTATCTTCATGCCTAAATCAGGATTAGAGATTCCCAGTCTCCCAATTTCTAGACTGAAGCATTTAACCATTACACCAAAACATTTATCATTTATACAGAATTTAATGACATAATTTTAGTAGAGCATTATATGATATAATTTATGTAACCCTGTAATAAAAAGTATTTATGACAGAATACCATATTTGCCACTCTTGCATACAAATTCTCCGTTCAGTAAATGCCTTTATCGAGGTGGATGTAAGAAAAACTATCGTGCCACATTGAAAGCAACCTGCTAAGATCAGTGCAGAATAAGAAATCAAACTGGTGAGTTAAAGCTAATCATCCATTCTCGATCCACATGCTATAAAGCTTCTTACAACCAAAGATCAAATGGATTCAGTGTGAAACCACTGTAAATCCTATAGGCAGTACTAAATGAGATATATGAAAAATAGGGCACAGAGTAGTTCTGTGCTGAATTTTTGCAGTCTGAATTTTAGCATGAATTTAAGACACTTGGATAAAATGAAAGTTTCCTGAATGCAAACACATCCATGTCATCTTTTTGTGCAGCTACTTAAAACTTAATTGAGATATTATTTCAGTGCTATTTTTTTAAAAAAAGCATATCTTTGTTCTGGAATCTGTGAAGTCCTAGCAAATGATATTTTTATTACATAATGAAAATGTCTAAAACTAAAATCCAAAATCAAAATGGCAGAGATCCTATCAGCCAACTTGCCAAACCAAATTTCTTAGATGTTTTTGAATTTGTGTTTCCAAATTCAGTTAATTCCATTTTAGCTTTCAGTGGCTTCATATCATTCACTTGAAGTCCCATGAGAAAACTTCCCAAAAACATTTTCTCTGGTTTGATACTTTGTTGTTGTTGTTTTCCTTCATGCTGCAAAGCATCTGATTGCATACCTGTAAGATGAGGTAGGAAATATAATATCTTGCTAGTTGGATCTCTCAGCATCCCTTACTATTTGCTATGCTGGTTGTGGCTACTGGGATTATTTGTTCAGCATTATCTGGAAGACGAGAGACTGCCCACCAATGGATTATAGCAATGTCCTCACTGTTTCCCACAAATGGATGAAGTGAGCTTCTTTCATATTGCTTCTTTTTCTTTCAAATGTCATTATTCTCCGTTATATTATGTTGGTATTTTCACTTGCCCCCTGCTAACATGAAACTGATTTAAATCCACCCAAACAAAATGAAGGTGGGTTATTAGTTTGTGCTTTGTATTTAATGAATTCCATAATTTGCCATTTGCAAAGTTCTTTTAACTTATTCCTTTAGCATTAATTTACTTTGATTTGATTGTGAGAGTACATTGATTTGTTGAAGTTAATGACCCAGAGGTTTACAACACAAGACACACATCAGTCAAATTGATGATGCTAATTGTTTTATTGAGTAATATCAGCAAAGTGTATAGTTACAATATCCTCAAGCAAAGCCTATGATTTTATTAATGGTGAAAAGTGTGACGAAATTCATTTTGTATGTAACACTTTTTGTTTATGAATGTTGCTATAACGGCAAAATTCAAGCTTCAAAGGAATACATATATCACATTATTCACATTGTGTCTCATGTTGCATTGAAAGGCTCATATAGCTCCTGCATGCAAATTCATTTGCTGTGGCAAATAGAATTTCTGTGTTCAGTCTTCCAAAACTGAAAAATAAAATGAAACCTAAATATCAGGCCTCCTAAAATGAATATAGTGTTATAAATATTGAGAAAAGTCTACATGGAAATGCATAATAAGGTCCGTTCAAAAGAAGAAAAGTTATTTATTTTTTAATATTAGATTGGCAATGTAATATTAATAGATCTAATGGATCTATAATATAATAATAATAATAATAATAATAATAATAATAATAATAATAATAATAATAATAATAATAATAATAATAATAATCTAATAGATCATCAGTGCCTGGAATGCACTACCTGACTCCGTTATTACATCCTCTAACCCCCACTTCTTTAACCTCAAACTAACCACTATTGACTTCACCCCATTCCTAAGAGGTCTGTAAGGGGTGTGCACAAGTGCACCATCGTGCCTACCATCCCTGTCCTATTGTCCCCATTTATTCATACCTATTTCCTGTATTCTTACTCATGTTTATACTTATATCTATTACCTTGTAAGCGATTGACAATCAAATAAATAAATAAATAAATAAATAAATAAATAGATTGGCAATTATAAATAATAAATATATATTTAGTCATGACATTTTATTATATTGCAATGACTTGACCTCAGTCAATGGTTATTAAGAAAATTATTGCTTTGAATCAGCAAAGTTGTTGGGTTAATCAAACAGAAATCAAAGGATAGCCTCATTAACACAAGAACAAGGAGAGAAATCTCCTTAATTGGACAAATAAATATGCAATATGCAGTAAGCAACAGATAAAATAATAACTAACTGATCATTAAAAAATAATTTTGACAAAGTTAAAATGAATGGGTGGTAAAGGAGATCCTTCTGGATCAGAATGGAAATTACATGTTTTTAATAAATAATAGTACAGTTAAATGTTTTTGCGTCGGTCTAAGAGTTGGAAAATGGTAAAGAGTGGGGAAGGAACTGGGAAGAAACAATTTTGAAAAACCAGGAAACATTGATTTCAGACCTGTCTGGGTGAACAAAAGTTGTACAAAAAATGGAACATCCACCTTCTTTTGCAGCCAGTCTAATCAGAAGGACTCAAAACCGTAGCTTCCTACTTCACATGGAGCAGTAAATTGCTATTCACTAGTTTTGGAATAAGTTAAGAATGTAAACAAATTTAAAACTATGATTCAACAAAATTTTGTACCCTGTGTTACACTGGAGAAAGGGATACTTCATTAACTATGCATTTCCTGGCCTAATTCCTGAGTGTGTAAAGCAGGGCTGTCAAACTCCCAGCCCACAGACCGGATGAGTCACGTGCTGGCCATGCCCATGCCTGGTTTAGTGAAGGGGGGAAAAGTCCCAATATGTCACATGACACTGCCGTGATGACGTGAGTTTGACACCCCTGGTGCAAAGGGATGGAAAGTAAGTCTGGATGTACAAATAATAAGGCAGTCATTCAAGTTCAAAGTAGACACATTTGGACATGAAGTGGCTCTGCAGTCCCTCTCTGGAAGCACAGAGTCTAGTCCAGTGGGGCACCAGAAGTCCATTGTAGTAAGCAGGTGTTAGTCTGTGATGCCTCACATGGTCTTCTATGACTTTTAATTCTGTCAGCAGCTGCAGCTTCCAGTTCCCTTGATTGGACATCACAGTGGTAAAGGATTTCTCTGTAGTGCTTGTATGATCAACCTCAAGGTCTTTTTCCTGATTCCAGCACACCACAAAGCAACTGTTGAGGCATACAGCAATCATCCATTCTAGTGATGTGTCCCACCCATCTATCTGGGCTCTGATAATCAGGGACTTAATGCTGGTAGACTTCACATAAATCACAACCTCCAGGTTGAAGATACAGTCTTGCCAACAAATGCCAGAGATGGAGCAGGGAAGGCACATGTAAAATTTCACCAGTTGTTTGATATGCCTTTGGTGCAGATTCCAGACCTATATTGGGGGGAAGGGATAGCCACAGTTCTGAAGATTTTTAGCTTTGTGGAAATATAGACTGAATTGATTGAATACTCTAACACAGAGAAACTTCTTTCCATGCCCCCGCCCCCCCCAAAAAACTTGCAGTTTTTCACAACAATTTCTAAATGCCTGGATTTCAACTGCCATACTTGCTGAAAATGCTGGGATTTGAAATCCACACATCTGGAAGTCGACAAGATTGAGTTTTAGATTTGGAGAATTATTCATATGATAATATCCTAAAAGATAAGCCCAATTCATTTCACAGGATTGTTGTTGTGGGGAAAATAGAAGGTATGTTGGACGTCTTGAGTTATTTGTTTTTTTTAAAAATCAGGATTTTTTAAAAAAACAGAATAATTGGTACAGGGATTACAAAACAATAATGAAAATAGCTTAATCTCTCCATCGCCTGCTTATGAAACTCTCAAAGTTATCTATGAAAAAAACAGAACACTGGACCAAGATAGACTTTGACTTAATCTAGCAAAGATAGTCTTATGTTCCTATGGTATCTTTAAAACGTATGCTTCATCTTAATTTTGTATGAAATATATACACGAAAGAATATATTGCAGACCATATGTACATCATATGCTGTAAGGAAAGCCATTAAAATGTTTAGCATTTTAAAAACCAAACCTCTTATTTTCCCATTTGGCAATTTTCTATGTTCTTTCTGTATATTTATTAGTGCGTTTTTATACCAAGCTTAAACATATACAGTCATGCCAGCTATAAATATTACATGTGAAACCTTTAGAAGCTCCATCCCTTTGCAATTTACAAAGAAACAACAATCAGGGGATTTATCCATATCCCAATTTCAGGATGAAAAGCGTAGTTCATCACTGAGATGACTTCTGCTCCGCTCTCTCCCAACAGCCACCATAAACAGTGGCTCACTCTGTAGGACACTGGCAGGGTGTCACAGAGGTAACACATCATGCATCATAACACCACACAGTAAGAATCAAGGAAGCACAGCATTTTCTTCCATATCAGCTGTGTCTACCTCATGTTGATAGTGTAATTGCAAAAACCCAAGTAAAATTACTCCTAAAATTTATAGCAACATATATCATTTGCAAATATGATGTAATAGATAAAACCCAAGTAAATATTCCTAAAGCTTCTGAACACAAAGACTCTCATAAAAATTAACCTTATAGCATCTGGTACCTATGAAACTAAAAATAGAACTATAATCTACTCAATTGGGCTGAAAGAAAACCTGTGTACAAATGTTATACAACAAGCATGAAACTAGCCACTTCAGAATAGTGTTTATGAGATGTCAACCATACTTTTGCTATTCATTCCAGTGAAGCCTCCATAACCATAACCTACTTCGATATGGCATTATCTCTCTACAAAATAAATTAAGAAAGCCATGTACAATATCTCTGATGACCAGGATCCACAACTTAGGAATTACTGGTTTGCATGCAGTCCAGGACTCATAAATTTGTATTCTGCTAGGTGTCAACTTGCTGAAACATATAATTAGATAAACCCAAGGTAGTTGTAATACATCAGGGATGTCAAACTCAATTTCATTGAGGGCCGCATCAGGACTGTAGTTGACCTTGGGGGGGCGGGCAGGCATGGCTTACTGGATGGGTGAGGCCAGCTGGCTGGGCCAGGCCAGCTTGACGCCACTCCCCAAACTGCTGGCATGTTTCCTCTTTACATTGGGTAGAGCAGGCCAAAGCCACGCTGGCCTGACGTATCCTCTTCACACTGGGTCAAATCCACCCTAGCCCAAGGTTTCCTCTTCGCATTGGGTAGACTGGGCCAAAGCGACACAGGTAGACGGAGAATCTGCTGTAATCTAGCAGAAATGGCATGTGTACACGTTTGAAGATAATAATGAATTATCTTACCAGTTCTCTTCAGTAACTTCTAATTTCTCTTGTTGACCAGAAATTGGGTCTAGTAATGTTCAACAGAGAAAAACTCAACAATTCATAATGATGAATCAGATTTTGGAGAAAATTCAAAACTAATTTGGGAGAAAAAAGAAAGGAGTATAATAGATTTTTTAAAAAAACACAGGATCACAGAACACAAACATCAGCTTGTGATCTCAAAATCCATCTCAGATAATTGACATTTATTTGATTGAAACAGCAGGGTGTCCTCCATCACCAAGGGAAGAGACCATATGGAAGAACAGTGTGAGTAAAAATAATGCCTGTCTGTTGATGGTGTCAATGTGTTTGGAGATTATTCACAGGGCTCCAGGGATTCCTGTATGGTAATGTTGCAGCTCAATTAGAATCAGATTAATTGCTCTAATCTAATTGAAAGACAATGTTTATCAAATTATTGCTCATTCACCACATGATATTGCAGAGTCATTATTCCTTGGCTGGAAATTTTAAAAAAAATAATGAAAAGGATTACTCACAGCACATCTGGTCAAGAGTATTGGAAGATTACTGAGCCCTACAACATGAGCCTTAATGCGGCTTGTAACTCTGTGAAGTAACAAATTAGAGCCAAAGGTTTGTGGATGATAAATCTGCCATCATCAGGGGAAACTGCTTGTTGTTGCATAATGCAGCCCTAAGTTAATTAAAACATTTTTGCAGAGCTAAATTTCATTTCATTTTAAGTAAAGAATATTTCTTCACCAAAAATTAGATGCTTTTTTTCCCCAAGGTTAATAGCGTTTGGAAAAAAATCCCTCTAAATTAAAATACATATTTTTGTTCTGCTACATTTAGTTTTATCCTGCTTTAATTCCCCCCCCCCCCGCACCAAATGATACTTTCCAATTTTATTTGGTAGATTGCTTCTGAAATTTTGCAACAGATCCATGGTGTTAGGGTTTTCCAACGGAGGTTAAAAAAACTGGTTATTCAGATCAAACTGTCAGCTATCTGAACATCTGTCCAAAGCCAAACAAAATCTCTGAGGCTGCTGTTTGCATTTCAAGTCAAGCCAGGACAAGGTTGGTATTTGTGGGAAAAAATCTTCAAATAAAAGTAGTAGCTTGTGTTGTTCATTAAGGAAGTATGGGGAGAACACATACAGAGGGATAATCTACAAGTATACGCAAATATGTATGTGCTAGAGTTCTAGAATACTGTGGAGGGTCAGCAGCAGGAAGGAATTTAGCAAATCTGTTCCTGCCTGAGTACTAGAAATTGACTTCAGGGCTTCATCCTTATGTACGTGATTGATCTCCATTCAAAAATATGCTTCTGAATCTGTCAAGAACCACTTGACTCTCCTGTAGATTGGGAAGATGCACAGGGAAAGCTCCCTATTCTTTCCTCCCCAAACATGAATGTCCCCCAGTCCAATTTTATATTTAAGCAATGGACATACAAGAACCTATTACTATTTTATTGTGAGAAAAAAATTATTTCTGTTAAGCAAATATATCTTCTCTTCTTGATAACTTTCCCCTAGAGCAGGGGTGTTAAACTCATGTCATCACGGTAGCATCACGTGACATATTGGGACTTTTTTTCCCCTTCACTTAACGGAGTATGGGCGTGGCCAACATGTGACAGATCCAGCCCACAGCCTGGGAGTTTGACAGCCCTGCCCTAGAGAATGAGGCCACCCTTCTAGCCATTTCCAATTGAGTATAATAGGTGTTTAGTGAGAAATTTCCTCGGCTTCTTTTATTTACTAAAACTCTTAGACAATAATTTCTTCATCTAATATCTAGATTTTCTGATAGACTTTATATGCATCAATCCCAATTCTGATGTTCCCCACATGTGTTGTATTGTAATTCCCTTCCCGTTTGCATTAGGATGGAACCAAGTGCACAGCTTCTCACAGCTTTGCCATCCCTTCTTTCTCTTAATTGAATGCAGACTCCCCAGATGGGTTACATGCAAAGACCAGACTGATCAACAATTATGGAAGATGATATTAAGCTACTAAACATTAACTACAAAAATCCAGGCAGCCACCAAATAGCACCAAAGTATTAGAGTTTTTGGTATCCCTTTGCTGCCATGATCTTGGGGTGATCCAGGTTTTGCAGCCCCAATCCAGTAGATCTTCAATGGTTCCCAAGCCATTTGAAGGATTCTAGGTTAAGGAAGGTTCCTAGGATACTGTTTTTGATATGATGAGTCATTTCCTTGGAGAAATGTTCTCTCCATCCCTTATTCAAGGGAGATGGAGAGCAATAATGCCATTCCTTTCCATCTTGGTTCTCTAGTCTCAAACTGTGCCATAGTGTTTGTACAAGTTGCATCCTAGTAAGGTTAAAGAGGGCCACACCTGCTTTGGCTGTTTATGCAGAAAGAATTTGATTCCATTAGAAAAGTAGAAGTTACAGTGACAAGATCATTCTGAGGAAGGCTTGTGTTGTGTTTATAATTTGCATATTTCATTTTTATGATGCACTCGGTTAACTTAAATATCTCATTTAAATATACTTTATTATTTGCATTCTTTGCACTCTTCACTGCAGTTATTTGGAAATGAATCCAAGTGGCTGCAGGAATAACTAGAGAATTGTAACAGATGGCAGGATAGGGAAAACACATAGAAAGCCCATTTATAAGGGGAATATATAGCTTCGTCTTTTGTCAACAACAAGAAAAGAAATACGCTGCTGTTTAGGTGACTTTGTCAGGCATCAAATTAAAATATTTGCAAACCAACATCAAAAGTGGCCTTTCGGAAGGAAAGGATTACTTGAAACTTATTACTTATTTTAAATTGCTTTTTTTGTGTGTCATAAATGCACAGTGAGCTTTTCAGGCCCGTGAAGCAATAAAGGGTAGTTCCTGATGCAAGAAACTTTGGGTTCAATTGTGATCTCTGATTTAAAAAAAGAAAAAAGCACTCTGCCATATGGGTTGGGTCAAACAGTTTTAGGAGCAAGCCTTCAAATGCCAACAGTCAGGTCAACCAAGCTGTACCCCATTTTCAGTTAAAGGTCAGTTGTTATAATTCTACTTCCAGCAGTACTAAATTTAACCTTTGATAAAGGCTACTGTTGTCCAGCTTATCTTTGGATATTTTTACATCACTGGTCTTACCTTTCCACATTGCATAGATTGATAAAAAGTTATAGATGAAATGAAGCATCAAGGCTGCGACCCTGTGCTCCCACTTACCTGGAAATAAATGCCATAAAATTACGTAGAAATTACTTTACGTAGAAGTGTAAAGTACTGTACTTGTTAGTGCAGAAAGTTAGTTTTCAAAGATAGAAGCCTGCCTATGTTCATAGACAGTAGAATTTGTGCCTATATATTCAGATATTATGATTCTCTACCATTTTTCCATGAAACGTGAAACATTTGAGCATTATTATTTTCAATCTTTTTACTGTATTCTATTTCATTTTACATATACAAAAGTTGTATACCACTCAGAGTCCATACGGATTTGAGTAACCTGCAAATGTTATTGATTAAATGAATCACTAAAAATGTGATATAACCTTGCTCCATAATGTTCAGCTGAACCCTAACTTTTATTGCTTTGAGGAGATGGACAATTTCTTCACAAAACCACAGAAAATCTCATTTCTGAAAATCATGAATGCAAGCCTCAGTACTTCAGTCCTAACACAAGGAAATTATAACCATTTGTCTCAGTGGAATTATTCTATACAGATAAATCACATCAAAGCCTACAGTGTTATATGTATCATTGTAATTCAGGGACTCGTGGAAAAGAAGGCACCTGTGTACCCCATCTGTGTATCTTGTACAGAATAAAAAACATTGAAATAAAACCTATTCCTATATTGATTTGCTCTTTATCACTGCCACAGATATGTTTTCCTTATTATGAGAAGTAATTGTAATTCTATTAGCAGCTTAGCAGCTTCCCTATGAAATCTATCTATGATGAGCCAGCCAGGACTTCTTCAAGGGACTAATTTATATCTCCTGCAGATTTTTTTTATATTTTTTATGGGAGGAAAATAAGTTATTCTTCTTCTTTGTGATCTAAATATCACAGCTATGCATGAAAATGAGTAACTTTAGTCACAGAGTTGATCGTTTTTATGGCAGATGAGCTATGACCTTTGGCTGGCACTTTTGGTTCAGAGGTCTGCTGATGTTGGCATGTATGAATGATTGTCAATTTCTTTTATTAATTTACCTCCTGATCCCCTGTATAAACTAGAATATTTCCTTTGCTCCCTCTTCCCCTGCACTTTCCACCTTAAATGTCTTCTGCATCAGTCCACCACGTTTGTCTAATTTTCAATTTTGCATCATGCTTTACAAGCAGTCAGATATGGAGAACTGCAGAAAATATATTTTAGTGCCTGTCCTTTCCTGCATATTATAAATGAGGGCACATATGTGAGTTTTCAGTTAATAGCATTTTAGTTAAGGTCATGGAAGGAGGTTCTCATAACACTTCTATTTATTGAGCAGCATCAAGAGGAAGGTGATGAATCACTGTGGCATAAAAGTAGCCTCTGGATTCTAAAAGGTCACAACTGGCATTGCATTAATTAATTATATTCTGAGACATCAAGCAAATCATAGGCAGCAAGCAAATTCTACATCTCTAACATCTTCTAGATACAGCCCTCCTTATAGGTGAAATATTCACAAGGATCAATGTAATTCTTATAGCTGTAGTATACAAATGCAATTAGCATAAAATCTATGAGTTTTTCTTGGCCAAAATTTCATCTTGGCATGTAATTCTTTCAATGAAAGAAAATAGAACTTGTAATGCAAGTATTCACACATAATATTTTGCCATTGGAGCCAGTTATACTATTTAAAAAGCCTATTTTTCAGTGTGCATAATGTTAGGAATATAAGTCACCTAACAGATATTTGGGTTAGAAATATATAAACCAGGATAAACATTTTAAAACTGTATCTTTAAGAATGCAAAACTGTAATTAGGTGTGGTTTCTCAAATGGCCATAAGATGGAGCCAGACAACTGGGTTGTTTAGTCTTGGTCTCAGAAGAGTGTGTGAGTGTATCTCTGTTTCCTTCTGTTGGAAAGTATTGCCGTTCCTCCATTTCTTCTAATTGACTGATATTACTGGATTCGATGTAAGTCTCATACCGAACTGTTTTTGACACTGGAATTTATTATTGGATTATCCCTGGATTGAAAACTGACTGATTAAACCTGTGAATGACTTTGAACTGCCTATTTTGAACTTTGCTTAAACCTTTATTGAAAGTAAAACCCTACATTTACAGTACAGTGTATCTGTGTGCTGTATGTGTATTATTCAAACACTACTCTCAAATACGTCTCCCTGTATACGCTCATTCTCCTAACAGGGACAGCAAAATTTTGGGTTGACAAAGGTATTATATGTTTATTTTCCAATTATCTAAAAAGACAAATATTTCTATAAAATTTCAGCATCAAATGTATGGATTAATAAAATGCAGCTCCAAGATGGGAATTAGGGATAGCTCCTCTGCTATCTACCTCCAATTTTATCCTTGCCATCTTCTCACAATAACAGCAGCAGAATCTGTTGGCCTTGTTGGAGGCCTTTCCTTTTGAACATAGCCATGACAATGCTTCAAGTAGCAATGAAACTGGTAAACGTAATTTTCCAAGGATGTCTTAGTTCTTGATTTGGACTTCTCAAGTTCACTGTGTCAACTAAAAAGATACTCCTTTTGTTCTTTTTAGCTGCCAGAAAAAGGGGGTGGGGGAAAATAAGGCATTCCTTAAATGCCTAGACAATCACCCCAGCAGCCCAAAGTTGTCGGAGCGTAAGAAGATTATTGGAGAGCATGATGGATGACTCTTGGAGATGGATGTGTCCCATTGGAGAACTCACATCCAGGGGGTGGGGGAAAGACCAGGGTCAAGGGAGAAATGTATGATGTAATTTAGTATCGGCTACACCCAGCTAAACGCCAACATGGCCACTTCTAATAAATAAATTTTCTTTTCTCTGAGATGCGGCTAGAGACTTTTGATTTGAATGGGGGTGGATTTGTTGGAGCCTTGACACACTGCCTATTTAAAAAGGAATTCATCTGCAAATAGGCATAGTGTTATATTAATCATAGTATTACATCAGTTAGAAACACCTAGCCAAATTTAGCTCTTCTGAAAAAAGATAAACAAATTTGGACCTCATCATTATTTAGATAGGAAACTTTTTGAAAATTTTTGAAAAAAAAAATATTTAGGAAGAAGGCAATGGGGATACATCAAGCTTAACTCAAGAGAGACTTTAACTAGACATACACGGTTGTTTTAAAAGTTAATATATGTGTTAAAAGCTGTTATTCATAGCAGAAATATTGACATAAAATATTATCAGATCAGTTACCTAAATCATAACAACCAGGAATCCTATTTTCTAGCAATATTTTATCTTTTAAAAAGTTCTCACGTTTACAACAGATCCTTACACCATCCACACACAGTTATGTGATCACAATTCAGGCTCTTGGCAACTGCTCATATTTATGACCGGTTGAAGTGTCCTGCACTCATGTGATCACAATTTGCATTTTTTTTTGCTAGTTTCCACTAAAAATATCCATTCGGAAGAACAGATTCACACTTAGGACTACAGTGTGCACTTAATAATTGTGGTGATTCATGTAGCTGCCGTTATAAAAAATGGTTGTAAAATCAGATTTGACTTTACCTGCAAACACAACACTTTACAATGGAAATTCTGGCGCTAAGTTGAGAACTACCTAAATTGAGTGTATTATAACAATAAGAGAATATTTACATCAGAAGAACAGAAACATTGATCTTCCCGATATTAACGAACTAAAACTCCTATCAGTTCCAAAATTTCTCTCTACATATGAGTTGATGAAAGTTGGGGTTCAAGAATAACTGAAGAGGCATAGTCCCTCTCCCCCAAATTTATTGCATAAAGCTCTTCCTGAACTGCAAAAATTACCAGTTTAGGATATCAAGGCTGAAAAAGATTTTTTTTCAAAATCAAAAAGAAAAATGGACACGGGACAAAAAAAGTAAAAAATTATCTAGCTAAACTCCAGTATTACTTCTGCAAGTTTAATAGTATAATTTAAATAATTTATCAGTTCAAGAGGCTATATAATTCACAAGAAATGTAACAAATATTAGGAACAAGCCCTTCTTCTCAAAATCTGAAGATCTTGTGTACCAGTCTTTGCAACTTAGAGACCTGTGCATCAGAATCCAACCTGTCAGTTCTGAAGTGACCCTGTGCCCATTTTATCTAATTTCATCTAAAAGGCTTTCTCTTTCCTTCACACCTGAGAGAACCCACTATTTGTTCATCTCTGTGTTCTTAGTTAGTTCTGCAGCTCTGGGGTCTTTAAGAAAAAAAAATGCATCAGCATTAAAGTCACAAATTTAAGGCTTTACTGCAACCATTTTATATATCACAATAGCACAAATGGGTCATTAAACCAGCTTAATCAGCCAACAGACAATTTACCTAGCCTGGGGAATCCTCAAACTGCATTTGGGGCAATATGGGAGCTAGTTGTTTAACTCAAATTTATGGTCCATTTTCACTGGCTTCAACAAGGGCAAGCATCTTGGCCACTCATGTTAAGTTAGCATAAAGTACATTGCATTTGTTCTCCTAAAAATTACTGAATAATCAACTTCTAAAAGTGTTCATCCCAAAGGAAAAAGACTGTTAGAGTTTAACAAGCATAGCATTCTTCAATATGAACCCCAAAATCTACAGAGTGTCTAAAGAAAATCAGTCCAAACTCTTAATTAACTGAATTAATTCGGTTCCTTTTTTTAGGCCTTTCCTCATGGGAGTAGTTGCTACTGTCATTGAATATAAGGAGAAGAGTTACACCAAACTTGAAAATCTTCTACATCGTAACAATTTGATACAAATGCATACTACAACTACCTCAGGAACATTAAGAAGGGGTGTAGGTAATTTTAAACTCTGGAGTTAATTGTACTTGGGGAAAAGGAAGATAATGTGTTATACTTCATTTTCTTCAAAAGGGAAATCCAATTGCATTGGGAATTCTCCAGCTCATTTGCTGAATGATGCTTTAGAGATCTATCCCAAAGTCCTGCTGTGATAGCATCACTGAAAATACTGAGTATTACACAGTTCTGGTAATCACATCTTAGGAAGGACATTATAGAACTGGGACAAGAGCAGAAAACTGTCAGCCGAAATGATTAGAGGCCTGGAACAACTCTCTTTTGAGGAAAAAATTATAATAGAGAAGGTCATTCAAAAGTAGGAAAAAAAGTAAGTCATATAGAGTTATCTTACAGGATCATAAAATGATTAATGGCTTAAAGAAAATCAAGTGTAGCTGAATGGTAAAAGATTGATGTGGATGAAAAGAAAGGCCTTCACAAAAAAGGGAGAATTACCCCAATAATGAAAAGGAATTGGACCCAGCCATACACAGTATGGCTATCACAGTCTTTCCAAGTTCAGGATAATACTAAATTATATTATATAATTATAATTAAAATACAGGTAGTCCTTGACTTACAACAGTTCATTTAGTGACTACTCAAACTTATAACAGCAGTTTAAAAAAGTGACTTAGCACCATTTTTCACACTTACAACCATTGCCGCATCCCCATGGTCACATGATCAAAATTCGGATGTTTGGCAATTGCTTCATGTTTGTGAGGGTTGCCGCGTCCCAGGATTACATGATCCCCTTTTGTGACCTTCTTAAAAACCAAGTCAATGGGGAAGCCAGGTTCACCTAACATGAGTGTTACTAACTTATCAACTGCAGTGATTCACTTAAAAACTGTGGCAAGAAAGGTCATAAAATGAGACAAAATTCATTTAACAAATGTTTTGCTTTGCCACAGAAATTCTGGGCTCAGCTGAAGTTGTAAGTTGAGGACTACCTGTATATGCATTATATCAGTGGCCCCCAATCTTTTGGGCACCAGGGACTGGTTTTGTGGAGAGAGTTGTTTCCACGGACCAAAGGAGGTGTGTTTTCATGTGCTGCCTGCATCCCACAGATGGGGCTTTCCTTATTTGCTGGCATTTTGTGGCCCAGTTTCTGGCATGCCGTAAACCAGGGCTGGTCCATAGACTGGCAATTGTAGACCCCTGGATTATATACTAAATGCCCCAAAGTGGAAATGACTATGGCAGGATGCCCCATTTTTGATCTGGTTGGTCTCACTTAAGTAATGGGATTCTGAACGAGGGGTTTTTAGCTTGACAGCACAACTCCATCTCATGTTCTTCCATGAAGCATCATCTCCTACATGTTAAACAAATTCAGTCCTAAAAGCATATTAATGAGCAGAATTATCTAGTCATCTTTGTATGTTGCTGTCTTTATGAAAAATGAGTGGGTCTGGGTCCCAGGCTGATGATAATCTCATGCCCTGGTGAGATTATACTCCAAGTAGCCTTAGTAAAAGAAATATCAGCAAAATCAAAGCACTCGTTTCTACCAAAATACCCTCCTTAGAAGCAAATTATAATTCAGATTGTAACTGGGGCTTAATTATACTACCTGTTTTTATTAATTTAATATCTACAAGGTGCACACCTAAGCAAATATTACAGTGAACTATTAGTTGTCAAGCAAAACAGCATAATTAAACTGTATAAAAAACAGCCCACATTGTGAGTAAATATTTTCTTTTTAATTACATTATTACCTGGTTTTATGCTACTAATTACCAGAATTTGTTGTATAATTGACTCAGCAAGGAGAAAAAAAATTATCCAACCAGCTCTGCTTCAAAACAGCATGAACATGGTAATAGATTTCAGTAATTTTAATCTAACAACTCTGGTCTGAATAAAATTTACTATAGTCACAAGTTTAGTTTATCATATTCAAATTAAGTATTAAATCGATGCCTGGTTCCTTTGGGAGAGTGTTACTGAAAAGGATAAAGCAACTTAGCCCTTATAATAGATTCTGAACATGAACAGGAAATTTGGTTTCAGGGAAACCATGAACAAACAATGTAGCTTTCACACCTGCATGTTGCCTTAGTTCCTTTAAGTTGCTTATTTTTTTTCAAACAGCAAAACCATCCTTACTGTAAGAAGATACAGGTCAATCCAGCTCAACCTAGTTTCCCTTCCAAACATTTGGATTACATTTCCCAGAATTCCCCAATTATCATTGAGGATACTGCTGGCTTTCCTCAACCCAGACCTAGTGGCCCTATTTTTGGAAAGCTGACAGCTGCATTTAACTTTCAAGGGGACCCCAAGAGCTACAGTGAATGGGATTATGGCTTATATTATGTTTTTCAGACATAATATAATATTTTTCCCTGATAATTACACAAAACACATCATAATCAAAATTTAGATATCATAATCACAGGGACAAAAAGAAGCTTGGAGGTAATACAAGGTTGGGGAGTGAACCTTTGCAGTTTCAAAGTCTAATTCCAACTTTGAAATTCTCTCGAGGACCATTATCCTATAATGGAGATCAAATCAATGTAGGAGGGTCCAAAAATCAATATTTAACCCAACTCTTAAGCATGGTTATTTAGAAATAAAAGTAACGTTCCTAACAAACTCCAGATTTTCAGTATGTTTACACATAGCGAGTTATGAGGCGCTGTTTAAAATTCTCCCTAAGGCATGATTATTCAAAAGGAATGGAAAGCATCCAAAGCTCAGGACCTCAGTATCTACTCTGGAGATCAAAGGGCTTTTTAGAATTCAATGAAAGGAAAGTTGCTTCAGATAAAAGGACTCACTCCAAAAGCTATCAAAGGCACAACAATTGATTGAAAGTGTCTGAAGTGCTTCAGTGCACCCAGAAATGTCCTGAAGGTGCACAAAAATACATGCATTTGTTTAATTCACAGAATGAAGTTAAAACCTGATGGAAAAGACTTTCAGTATAAAAACTGACTGGATGAGGTAATCCTCACAACCCTTACAATATAATTCATCTATTTAGGCCCCATGGAGGAATAGTACAAAAGCCAGCAGAATTTATTTATTTTTAAAAAAAATCTGTCTCATTGCCTGAATGTTCTAAGACCTAACAATGGAATACAGTATCATTAACTTCAGCCAGAATGTGGTATTATAGAAACATTGTAAATATTCATGGAAAGAAAGAATAAAAGATGTCTGGCAACAAGATGGATGGGATGAGTTACATTGGTGATAAATGCACCATTGGAAGTCCTGAAAGACCAGATTAAGGACAGATCATCCTGGAGAATATCTTTTTCTGTGATCACTAAGTCAAAAATAACACCATGGCACATAATCAGTCAATACTCAATTTCCAGCACTATTCCAGGAAGACCAACCTAGGAGGTCTGCTAATAGTTCCTTATATAGGAACAACCAAGTGGCCAAATCTGGTTCCCAAGTTTCACCCTCCAATTTTTATACAGATTGCCATGTATGATGCGGGAGTCAACAAGCCCAAGCTTTCTCCTTTCCTGAATATCCATCGTAGTTCCACCCCTGCCTATCATCAAATGTTTCTGAAAACAGAGACTACAGTAGGTCAGGAAACAAGGCAGCTAATTCAAGCCTTCATGATGTCATGCATGGGGAAAGGACGAGGGAGGTCAGAATAATGGGATCTTCCTGATATGCCTTTTGGACCCCATCAGGCTAATGAGAATTAGGGGAAAATACAATCTCTCTTCAAATCATACTTATCTTTTGCCCCCTAGGAATTTTATAGTGTCGTTGGAAATCACAACCATGTGATCACGGCTAACCACAGCGATGCTACAGTGACTGCTACTTGGCAAATACAACTGGTGTGAATATCCTTGAAATTTCAGTTACACAGACAAAAATGGACGCAGGATTTTTGATGCATTCTTTAAGTTAACCCATCTGAGATGCTGTATCTCAATTCAAAAATTGTTGCCCTGTAATGCACTGTTTTGCCCAACTGAAGGTTTGAACAAGCAGACACACAGCTTTTACTACTATATAGACTAACTATTAGATCAGACTTCCTCACTTCAACTGTGCAGGTTCACAGCCTGCATGGCCATTACTTAGAAATTTGCATATCTCAAAAGTCCCAGTTAGGGGGAGGCTGATGTGGTTCATAAACTGTGGGGTAAAAGAAAACATTGGCATAACATTTGGCCAAATCTTTTCAAAATTAGTGCTAGATATGTAGAAAGCCTAGTGAGAAATTTGCAGACTCAAAGTAAAGATGCTGTGTTCACGTAACAGGCAGTATCAAGATAAGAAAATTATATTACAGACTAACATAATGGCTTGGTTCACATAATATGCTAAACAGCATTGAGCTTTCTAAAAGGCTATGAGCTACAAACTTCCCAATTCCAGTTTAAACTACCTTGGCTTGATGTGAAAGCCCAGTCCCAGTGCAATTCTTTTCCCAGTTGAATTGGTTGATTTCTGGCAGCATTCCCCAGTGTTGGGATCCTCCGGATATGTCAACTTTCATTTCTGAATACTGAGAATTTTCGGCATCTGGGGTTCACACATCTGGATGGCCCCAAGATTGGCAGACCAACCATATGGAATACATCCACAATCCTTGGCTTCTCACTGCTTTCATTAGAATGAAAAAAACAGTCTCATGCCACCAGCTCTGCTCATTTTTGTGTGTATATGATCTCATAATGCACATAGAAAAAGGGCAGAGGTTGCATTGCAATGCTGCTTTCATCAGTTTAACCTCCATTGCCTGCCTAGCAGATGCCACTGATAGAACATTATAATCTGAGACACCTTCAACTCCCACCATTTTTTAAATTTTGTATTTAACATTCTTAACATGCACAGGTAAACCAAACAATTTTCAAACTGGAAAGAAAAAAATTAAGAGAAAACTGTAGACAAACCAAGCATACAAACCAAAGACAAAAGAAAAAGAAACTATATTGTATACTTATTAATAGTCACCAGTTATTAATAAACTACTATAATACAATGAGTAAAGAATATTATTATAAAATTTCACAAAAATCTTTGCCATATTACACAGATTGCTGCATCCTTTGATTAGTGAAAATACTATCTTTAATTAATTTAAAACAAATTGCATACTTCTGAGTCTGGTTATCAAATGATGTCTTAATATGGCCCAAAGATATTTCACCACATATATTTCCTGTAAATAAAATACATATTTTACTAAGTGTTGTTTCAACTATCTGTGAAATAGGAGACATAATAACTTTCAAACATAGCACATAAAGGGTAGTATTCAATTATGTCTTCATTCCACACATTGGTAGATGATAAAATGTTGATTCAATTATATTTTTGCAAGTCAGATAAATTTAAGACACCTTCCTCATCCTCATAATTTCAATTTAGCTAAGGAAAACCTTGGCGGTCTACTGTCCTAATTTCCTAAATAACTTTTCAATCTAAGGGATATATCTATTTGGTATTAACATAGAAATACCACTAAGAACATACATCAAATGTGGTAGAATATTTATTTTAATAACATTAATTTTAAACCACAATTTTAAAGGAATTTTGAATCACCTGTTAACACCCAGTTCAACTTTCTAGAAACTTTCTAAAAGTTTAAATATATTTCACTCCACATGCATACATATATTTTGGAGTATATAAAGTCCCAGATATTTAATCAATAGAAATCACAAAACCCATTTTTTTACTTAGCTGCATTGATATGTTATGCCCCAAGGGACGTAAACAACATTCATTCCAATTTACGTTATAACCACAATCCTTTGCAAAACACAATATATTACTTTTATAAAATTAGCAGAAAGTTAGAGTATTGCTAAAATATTATCAGCATACAAAATTAATTTATATTCACATCCCATCTAATATCCTTAATATCTAAAAAATATGTGATGGCCAAAGTTTCAAGGATCAAATTAAATAGCAACAGGAAAAGTGGCCTGTCCTACTATTATCACACTGTAAGTCAAAAGAATCTGAAATCATTCAATCTATATATATAAAGGCAAAATACCATTCACACATCACAAAATCTCCAGAACCATAAAGCCTACAAACTTGAAATTTGGCACATACTGTATGTTCCTCTTGGCTTCTAGGTACTCACTAAGAAAGGATTATTCAAAATGACCATCAGAGCATTTTGTATTTTACTATTAACACGCCCTGATGCTAAGGAGTTCTACTCCCTCCCCACCTGAAAATAAATCTGTTCCAAATTCAAAACACAAGCAGAGGAGAGGAGTTTCAGTTTCAGTTTTAGTTTCACAGCACCTAGCAAATTTAGTACAGAACAGTTGAGCTAAGCCACACCCAGGCTCCTTGCTGTCTCATTGCTCACACAGCAAATAATGTTTCAGTTTCCAAACAGCCCTCAATTCATTCACAGGACACTAGCCAGATGAATACCAATGAATACTGGTAGGAAGAGGCACAATTTTTTCCCTTATTTTCCTCCCCCCAAATTACCGTGTTTCTCATATAATAAGGCCGGGTCTTATTTTTTTTGAGCCCTGAAAAAATGGTTAGGATGTCTTTTGGGGGGTGAATTACTTTCTCCCCCCCACACACACACACCCTCGCCTAGGGCGCCCCGCGGGCAGCTACACCTCACCACCAGCCACTCCTAATGGCCAATCATGGCAGAGCATGGAGAGCTCCCTACCCCTGCCAAGTGCCTTTGCTGCAGACCCAGGTTAGCGGGCAGGTGGTGGGGATGTCTGCCAGCAGCGTTTCAGCTGCTTCTCAGACCTCCATAGCTTCCACGGTTCCTGCTGGTGCTGTCCCTCTCTCGCCAGCGCCGTCTCCAACAACGGCAGCAGCGGCAGAAACCGTGGAAGTGTTTCAGCCACTTCTCGGGTGGGGGAGCCACCTCCATAACTTCCACAGTTCCCGCCGCTGCTGCCATTGTTGTTGGAGATGGCGCTGGCAAGAGGGACAGCTGCAGCTCGGCCTAGGTGTGCTTGGAATGCAGGAACGGGCTGCACACCGGGACTTTTGGAAACTTGCAGAGCCCGAGGCTGGAGCACCAAGGATAGCAGCAGCAGAGATGCTCACTCGGCTCTTCTCACGCCCACCCAGCTGCTCGGGATTAAACCCAAATGCAACGTGCTGCACTCCCAGGTACCTCAAAACGTTTTTTTTTTCCTGTTGTTACAGAGATGGGGGGAAAGCGGGAGTGACTCAGACGCTGTTGTTGTAGACAGCGCTGGCATGGGAGGAGCCAGCACCAGTGGGAACCATGGAAGCTACAGTGGCCTGAGAAGCGACTGAAGTGCTGCCAGCGGACTTCCATGTCGACGCTGCCTGCCTGCTGACCCGTGTCTGCAGCAAAGGCGCTTGGTGGGGGGTAGCGAGCCCTCCACGCTCTGCCATGATTGGCTGTTAGGAGAGGCTGATGGGGAGGCATAGCTGCCTGCAGGGCGCTCCTAATGGCAAGTTCCCCCCCACCTTTCCCCCCCAATTTCACATTTTAAAATAGGCCTAAATTTGGGGGGAGGGGCTTAATTTCATTTTATGCCTAGAAAACATGCTGGGTCTTCCTATTGGGGGGGGGCGTATTGTTGGAGAAACACGGTAAGCCCAACCACATAGTTTCATAGTGAAGCATGGGTATCGAGCTAGTTTGTTATATTCAAATCCAACTTAATTGTAGTGAAGTAGCAGTTGACTGTATAGTTCATCCTAGTGGAACTTCTTAGCTTTTTACCATTTCAGATAAAAGTTGTCTTTGAAGAATCCGGATAAAAATTGGGTTCTGATATGACATGGAAATGGCTTAGCCATGGTATGAAGCTTAATTCCTTTTTCAGGCTGTCGTATTTTATATGAGCCATGCATAACTACATGTTAAGCACTTAAGTTAACTGACCTTTAAAAAGAAAGCACTCCAAGAGCAATGTGAAGCTGTTCCTGGCTCATACATGACAAAAGAAAATAAGTCAGAGTCACACTATTTTTATTGTATGGGGGGGGGGGGTGTTCTAGTAGAGCTGCTTGTCGCCTTGTGCACATGACAAAATGAACATGTGATTTTGAAACTGCAGGCAGCAAAAACCCCAACAGACATGATGGCTTTATAAATTCCTTGATGCTAAGGGCAATTGCTGCCAAAGCCCTCCATATATTCAACACAATCTATCCCCCTGCTGTGCACATGCAGAACTCCCCTCTCTAATTCCTGAAGGACTGCACTACTTGGTAGCATGTATTGTTTAATCAATAAAAGGAAACAAATAAATATGGAGCTTGTCTTCTGTGGAGGTAATGACATGAGTATGAGTCTTCCTATTGCTGATCTGCCACTTCCTCAGTGTCAGAAATGTTGCAGTGTGTTCAGTCCTTGGCAGATCACATGCATTATCAACTACTGTATTCTTTTTTTTTTAATGGTTTTTAAAACAAACATAAACAAACAAAACATAAAAACATCAAGCCATCTTCCATATATATATACATACAGTGTGCCGGTTGGTTTATAAATTGTTTTGTGCTTCCATTTTGTAATCTTCAATTACAATTACATTGTATATAATCTCGTATTTTCAATCAAATATTAAATGCATTAATATCATTATTAATCAATCATTTGACTATACTTTTATTCATTTATGCTTTTCGAAATAATCATATTTTACTTAATTTGTTTTATGACAGTTCATATTATCATCCCAAATCTATCCTAGAATCATTTTGTAGATATAATAAGAAAAGAATACATCTTTATATATTTAGTATTTTCTAAAAGTCTACATATTTCATTACTATATTTTATTGTCTAACCATTGATAGAATAGATCCCAAATTTTATAAAATTGTTTATCTTGTTCTCTAATTTCAAATGTCAATCTACTCATTTCAGCACATTCCAGTATTTTCTTAATGATTTTCTCCTGTGATGGTGTTTTCTCATTTTTCCAGTTTTTAGCAAATACAACCCTAGCCACTGTTAATACATTTACAATCAGGTATTTCAAGTCTTTACTATATATTTCAGGTAAAATTCCCAATAAAAATATCTCTGGTTTCAAATCTATATGTTTTTTTGTCATTTTTTCCAACCACGTGTGGATTTTAGTCCAGTATTTTTTAGCATCCGCACAAGTCCACCTCATATGGTAATATGAGCCAGGTGTCTGATGATATTTCCAACATTTTTCAGATTTATTCTTGAACATTCTTGCTATTCTTGTCGGGGGAAAATGCCACCTGTAAAACTTCTTATACAAATTTTCTTTATATGCTGTTGACATTGTCATTTTATAATTTTGAGTCCACAATTTTTGCCATTTCTCTAGATCAATCCCATATCCAAAATTCTTCCCCCAAGCAATCATAGTTTCTTTAACTTTTTCTTCTTCTAGCTTAACTTCTAATAAATATCCATGCAATTTTTTAATCACCTTTTCATCAGTACCTGTCAAAATCTTATCTAAGTCAGTCAGTTTATCATAGAAACCTTCTGTTTTAGAATCTTTTATCATACGTTGAATGTATTTGCACATATGAAAACCAATTCATCTTTATACCTTGTTCCTCTAGTTTTTGGATAGATTTAAGTTCACCCTTCTCATTCAATATTTCACCATATCTAACTGTTTGTTCCTTTTTATATATTATAGGATAAGAAAATGCTTCAATAGTCCATAGCTAGACTGGAATTTTCAAATAACATTATCTTTTAATCTTCTCCCAGTTTAACCACAGAGACTCCTGTATATAATGTCTTCTAAAGTACCCCTGTGTTTTAGTTCCTTTATACCATAAAAATGCATGCCACCCCAACAACAGATCATGTCCTTCTAATGTCAACAATCTAGTATTTCTTAATCTTATCCATTCCTTAACCCACATCAAATTTATAGCTTGCTAATACAACTCCCAATTAGGCAAACCAAGTCCTCCTCTTATTCTAGCACCTTGCAAAGGTTTTAACTTTATTCTCGCTTTCTTACCTTGCCATATATATTTCAACATAATTTTATTTAAATCTTCAAAATAGTCTTTTCCAAGCCTAAATTGAATTGTTTGAAACAAATATAAAATTCTGGGTAATATATTCATCTTGATTGTTGATATTCTCCCTATTAATGACAGTTGTAAATTTTCCCATTTTGCCAAATCTAGTGCTATCTGCTGTTTAAGTTTGATATAATTATTCTCTTTTAGTGTACTGCATCTTGCTGTCAAATGTATCCCCAAGTACTTGATCTTATTCGTGACCTGAATTTTCAATAGGTCTGCCACTTCTTCCTTTTGTCTTGATAGCATATTCTTTGTCAAGATCTCTGTCTTATCTTTATTTATTTTCAAACCAGCCACCTTTCCATATGTCTCTATCTTTTCTATCAATTTTGATGCTGTTTCTAGTGGGTCTTCTAAGATAAAAACCAGATCATCTGCAAATGCTTGCAATTTAAATTCTTCCTTTTTAATTTTCATCCCTTTTATATTCTTTTCATCTCTAATATGTCTATTTAGCACTTCCAAAGTTAACACAAACAACAGAGGTGATAGTGGGCACCCTTGTCTTGTTCCTTTTCTTATATTGATAGAGTTTGTCAGTTCTCCGTCTATCATTACCTTTGCCGTTTGCTTATGATATATAGCTTCTATTGCTTGAATAAATTTTCTAGCAAAGCCCACCTGTTCCAGTTGTAATAACATGAATTGCCAATTCACATTATCAAATGCCTTCTGTGCATCTAGAAATATCAGAGCCATTTGTTTTTCAGGATGTGCCTCATAGTATTCCAAATTGTCCAAGATTACTCTCATATTGTCTTTAATTTGTCTCTTTGGCAGAAATCCATTTTGATCAGGATGGATAAAATTATTTATTTTTAAGTCTTTCTGCCAATACTGAAGCAAAAATTTTATAATCTGCATTTAGTAGGGAAAAAGGTCTATAGTTCTTGATTCGTAATGGATCGGCCTCCTCTTTTGGAACAAATGTAATATAAGCTTCTGACCACAATTTAGGTATCCTCTTCTTTAACGTAACTTCATTCATAACTTCTAGCAATGGAAGATTCAATGATTCTTGTAATGTTTTGTAAAATTCTGCTGGAAGTCCATCTGGGCCTGGTGCCTTTCCATTATTTTGCTTCTTGAGTGCTTCAGTTAACTCCATCATCGTTATATTGCTTTCTAACATTGTTTTAATCTCTTTAGGTATCTGGGATAACTTAGCATTCTGTAGGTACTGTTTAACTTTTTCCTCATCAATATTCTCTTGTGTGTATAATAGTCCCATAATAGTCTCGAATGATTTCTTTCTTCTCTTTACTACCACAGCAAACTTGGCCTTGATCATCTATTAATTGCAATATTTTCCTTGATTCTTTCTCCTTTCTCAATTTATATGCTAACCATCTACCTGGTTTATTTGCATCTTCAAAGTAGTTCTGTTTAGCACCTCTAATTTTCTGTGCTAATTCTTCTTTTTCTATTAGACCCATTTTATGTTTGGTTATATCCATTTTTAACTTAATGTCCTTTTTCTGTGGCATTTTCTGTAGCTCTTTTTCAAGTCCTTCATACTCATCCTCTAATGCCTTAGAGGCTCATCTTTTCATGGTATTTCTTGTATAGTCTATTATCAAGCCTCTGGCATATGCCTTCATGGTATCCCATACATTCTGGATTGATGTATCTTCTTTTTTGTTTTCTCTAAAGAAAAAAGGCAGTTCTTTCTCCATCCACTGTGTGAAGTCTTTTTCCTTTAAAATGGTATTATTTAACGTCCATCTAGATCTTTTTCTTTGTTCTTTCCATTTAATACTACTGTATTCTTGTCAAGCTCCACAGGCAGCATTCCTGCTGTTTGTTGGATTAACCTTAATGATGCAGACTGGAAAAAAAAAGTGATTGTTGGATGAGTTAGGTCTAGGGGGAAGAGCGTGTGTGTTACCTGAATCTAGCACACAGAGTTAAGAGTTGATATGCAGCAGAGGTGAGGTCAGGCAAGTGGTTAGGGTAATCCATTTCATGGTCTTAGAGCTGTATACATCAAGGAAATTTCAAGTACAAGAAAACATGGAGCGAGAGAGAGAGAGGGAAAGACAGACAGACATATACATATGTGTGGTATATATATGTATGCGCTCACACACATACACATATACATACATACACATGTGTGTTTGAGAGAGAGAGAGGGATGGAGGGAGAGAGGGAGGGAGAGAGAGAGGAGAGAGAGGGACAGATATATGTGTAATATATATGTGTGGTATAAATGTTTGTTAACACACACATACACACATACATATATATACATGTGTGTTTGAGAGAGAGAGAGAGTGTGAGAAAGGGGGTGTGTATGGGGGGTGGAAGGAGGGAAAAAGGGTGGGTTGGATATATTGTGTGTCTGTATAATATTTAATGGCTGCAGCTCTCAAGCAGCCCACCCCAAAATGTGTTAAAAGCATAGTGCCCCCACCAACAGAAATCATCTATTCCTTTTGTATTTCCTCTCAATTTTTGCTTCTTATGAAGACATACAATAAATCATTGTATTTGGTTAATTGCTGCTCATAATCATGCAAATACATTCAAGACAACACATGTGCATTCATAACACATCTGTATTAAAATCCTCTAATGGGCTGAGGCCCATTCCCTCAATAACCCATCAGGTTATCCTGCAGAAGCATGGATGGGTTCATTAGCATCTCTTTCACTGTAAAGGAACCATTCCATCAGAAAATCTTGCTGGTCTCCTGGAACAATTCTGGCTGGTGCTTGAAACTAAATGACCTCTAATTCCTCAAGGAAAGCGAGGTTTTATATTATCCTTTTCTCAGAGACCTGGGAGTGTATATCCCTATAGTATATAAATCCTTTTTTTTTTCGAGGGTAACTCCAAACATGAAGGTAGGAGAAGCTGCAACCATCTCAGCAGATTCATTTCAGATAGTACATCAATTCCTAAGTTCTTCAGCGTGCGATTATAAATTCTTCTTACTTAACATTTATCTCACTGATGTCTATTATTGTAAACTAATGAAGTGTGGGACATTCTTGAGCAACAGATTTCCAATTTAATTGAGCTACAGCCAAATTCTGCCATCATCAGAGTGGGAAACTTTAGCAGGAGACTTGGAGGAAGGGAGGAAAAGCTACTTATATTGTTATTATTATTATAAGTAGTCCTTGGCTTGTGATGGCAACTGTGACTGGAATTGCTGTCCTTAAGTAACACAGTTGCAAAATGTGGCATCACATAACCATGCTGCTTAGTGAGAGCAGCTTTGGCAGTCCCTGTGGCCATCATTAAGAGAAGTCTCACATGATCACCTTCCTGTTGGCTTCCTCATTGATTTTCCTTGTAGAATGCTAGTAGGGAATGTTGAAAATCTGGATCAAATAATCATGGGGATGCTACAACAGCCAGAACTCCAAGGACCAGTCATAACTACTACTCATTCAGCACTGTTGTAAGATTAAGTATTTGCTAAACAGGTGGTCATAAACTGAGGACTATTTGTATTACTATATTTTTATCCCACTTTTTTTAAAAAAATTGATCCACTCAAGGTGGAAAACATACCTCCTTCCTCCTATTTTCCTCACAACAACCTCTCTATGAGGTGGATTGGGCTAAGAGAGAGTGACTGGCTCAAAGTCACCCAGATATCTTTAATTCCTAAGGGAGGCTTAGAATTCACATTCTTCTGCTTTCCAGCCAGCACCTTTACTTCTACATCTGCCAATTGTTATTCCTACAATTCCCCACCCCCCAAAAAAGCAAAAATTTTAGCTTAGCAGTTGTTTCAAATTACAATATGATGAGTGCGTAATGAATATCTAACTTCCAAGAGTGCAGAGGAAGGCTTGCCTTCCTTTATAGTTCAGACCAACCCTCTCAACTCCACTATTACCCATTCAGTGGATACTCAGCCATAGTCACTATTAACATTTGCAAACATAGATATCAAGTAACCAGAATGTCTAGTTTAAAACCGCATCCAAACACAAACCACACACATGCACACAGAGAGGGAGAGGGGGGGAGAGAAAAACAGAGGAAGGGAGAGGGAGAGGGAGAAGCATAATTCCAAATTCTAGTTCAACTATGGAGGTGTAAATGCTATGGAAAGACAAATTAATTTCAGACATACAGAGCCAACATTTCAGGCTCCCTCAAACTTACTGTATAGTTGATGGAAAAGTAATCTAAGTTACCTTTAAAGAAAAAAATGGTGATGCAGAAAACCAATTGGCAGAAACATGCTCAAATGATTGAAGAAGATAATTCTGCAGATTTGGACATTCTATTTTGTACTTTTCCAAAACAGGCTTGAACTGACTATTTTAAAACTTAGTTTAGAGAAGATTCCAGCTCTAGCTATAAAACAGTCTTTATAGCACTCCAAAGACTTAGCGGGCTGACTTGTGGTGTCTGATTTTGAGATTGCTAAATTTATTACACAGTTAAAACAAGACAAATTTTAGAGACTACCTAATCTCAGCTGAATTATTGAAGGCAAGTATCACCTCATGGTCCCAGTTCTAGCAAATCTGTTTAGGGCAGGCTGTACATTATATGTCTCAGAGTCCAAAAACGTATTTCTCACTGTTCCACTATATGAAAAAGAAGACAAAACTACTTCTTCAAAATACCTTCTTATGAGCCTGTCAAAAGGTTAAGCTATGTGCCAAAAACTGAGTGCCTGGCTGCTGTAAAACAATATTATGATGGAGGAACATGTTGGCTTTAGTGAAAAACATTCAACATTCAACCTTCAATATTCACCAGAAAAGTACAGCACAAATCTAATCTATAGTATGTGGTAAATATTATGTGGCTTTTAAAGAAACTGATCAATCAAAATGTCTAAAGGCCTAACCCTTCGTGTCCAAATTCTTTTTAATGTTTTTGATTTTAAGTGAGCTATGCATTAGTTTTTATTGATATTGTTTTAATTGTTGATTGAGAGCCACCTAGACTTCAATATAAAATAAGCAACTATATACATCTTTTAAATAAATGAAATAAATAAAATCTTCACATCTTTATTAAGTGTAGACATAAACTTCTCTTTGTTAAAATCCGACGCTGACACTCAATTGGCTGATACTAGTTTTCCCTGAAAATCTTCCTACTTTTTTGATTCTACAAGTTAATTTTATTCCTTCATTAATTGAAATGGAGCTCAGTTTAAGACTCTGTGGATTTTTCATGCAATATCTGTTTTGACCAACTTTAAAAATTCAGAAGTATCAGAAATAAAGCAGTGGATTCTTGACTTACTCTTATATAAACTATGTTCGGAAATGATATAGTTTAACCAGGGTAAACCACATACAACAGCCAGATCTCCTGTCAGTATTTTATATCAAACACAGTGAAGAGCTTTTACAGCAGCCAGACTTCATGTCTTAACTTCAGCTGGCAAATGAAAAACATGCTTCTATCCCATCATTTATAGTTATGTCTTTTAGGAATAAATTGAATCAAAGACATACATTTTTCTTCACTGTCCCTTTTATATAAATTGGCTTAAAGATATAATTACATCCAGGGGTGGGCTTCAAAAATTTTAGCAAAGGGTTCTCTGCCCGGTTGCTGGGTGGGTGTGAGCGTGGCCATGGTGAGTGTGGCCTAGCTGGCTTCCTGCACCACAGCGGGGAGGGGCATTTTTGCCCTCCCTGGGCTCTGGAGGCTTTCCTCGAGTTTCTGGGAGGGCAAAACTGCCTCCCTGGGCTCCAGAGGCTCTCTGAAAGCCAGAAACAGGCCCATTTCCAGCCTTCTGAAACTTCCGGGAGGCCTGTTTTTCGCTCTCCCTGAGCCTCTGTGCACACCCTGCACTTACCTGCATCCAAAAAGGGCCGCATGGGGACTCCTGGGAGAGGTGGGAGGAGCAGCCAGGAGTGTGATTTGGGGGTTCTCCAAAATGTACAGAATCTTAGCTAGGGGTTCTCCCAAACCCCTGCAAACCCCCAGCAGCCCACCCCGGTTACACCTTTTTTAACTATCAGAAACAGCAAAACAGCCAACCTTATTCTTCTCCCAGCAGACACCTCAGAAGGATACTATAGCTAAATTCTACTTAAGTATCATTTAGTTCATCATATGATCATGCCCCGTTTAGGCTCTCAGTGCACAATTTTAAAACTCTTGTTTTAAAGTTTTACAAAGGTAACTAACAATGAATTTACATTTATTTGTTAATGCTTATCTACTTCCTACAGCTATCACTTAGGCAGCCTAAAATTTTACCTACTACTGAATTAAAATTTGAGTATTTTACTATACTTATTTTTAGAAATAAGTAATGTATGTAACTTAATAATTTAGTTTTGTGTCTTTCAGGTTTATTTTTATTCTTGTTTATTGATCACAAGGGTGGTGTGGTGGCTCAACGGTTAAGAGACCCAAGCACCACACGATGGAGTGAGCTCCTGTCCTTGTCCCTTCATCTTGTCCCAGCTCTTGTCAACCCAGCAGTTTGAAAGCACAAAAATGCAAATAGATAAATAGGTACCACTTTGGTGGGGTGGTAGTTGTGCTCTGTAACATATGCTGGCCACATCACCATGGAAACAGTGCTGGATCAAGGGCTTTGAAACAGATATGAACACCTATAGTCCTATAGTCTGCAACAACTATCAGAATAAAATCTGTAGAACTCCTTGTGATTCACAATGTTTTTATGTTGTATTTATTCTTTGAGTCAGTCTCAATTCCTGGCAATTAGCTGGACAGGTCCTTGCAGTTTTCTTTGCAAGTTTTTTGGAATAGATTTGCCATTACCTTCTTCCTGGAGCTGAAAAAAAGTGGCTGGCCCAAGGTCACCCAGCTGGCTTTGTGTCTAAGGCAGGACTAGAAATTATGGTCTCCCAGTTCCTGACCTAATGCCTTTAACCACTACACAAACTGGTTATCTTCTACTTTATTCTTCCAACAGTCTTAAAACTAAACTCAACTTTAATCACTGACCATAGTAATACACTATGTTCAAAATGAGAAATTAGCAAGTACAGACTACATTAGATTCGCCATAATCATGTACATGAACAATAAATCCATTTAGGCACCCATTCTAATAAGCAAAAGATGCACTATGCACTACATCCCCTATAAAAATTAAAAGGAAGTATATAGTATAAACAAAGGAAGTTATTCCTGAAAGAGACATGTTTTCAAAATTCATATAGAACAAATTATTATGATATACTGTATTTTAACAATAAAGCAGTGAAATCTTCATAGCTGTACTGGAGCCAAGTCCTGCTCTCCATGTATGAATAAATAAACATTTTATTACAATCAAGACCAGATCACAAAAGTTAAAGCAACTAAGTTATCCAGATATAATTATATGACATTTTTAACATTACATTTTTAGAAAGACACATCTATTGGTTAGGAAGATACATGTAAGAATCAAGCACATCTGCCCAGTGACATGCTTTTACTAGAAAACTATATAACATATTTTTGCCAAAACACTTATAATCTTCCTATAACTGCTATCCTGTTTATTCTGTATCATAATTCAAACCAACCTGCGAGTTCAAAGAAAGATGTAACTGCTGACTAATGCCATCCTGTATTTATGTTTATTTATTGGCAGCACTTGGTTACTGCTTTTCATTAAATAATGATTAAAGCAGTTATTTTGGAGGGCAATTATTCAGAAGCCCTGATGTGTTTATACTTACAAAAATCAAAAAAATGCAAGCAATGGTATTCCCCGTAACTCTAAATAGAAGTGAAAGTTACTCTTTGAAAAAGAAACAGGATAAGAAGAATATTGGCATTTTTGAACTTTGGTCCTGTAGAAAACTCCTGGGAATACCATGGGCAGCCAATAAAACAAATGCAAGTAGTCCTTGACTTACAACATTTTATTTATTGAACATTAAATGTTACGATGGTGCTGAAAAAAATGGCATATGACCATTTTTTATACTTACAACAGTTGCAGCATCCCATGGTCATGTGATCAAAATTCAGACGCTTGTCAACTGACTCATATTTATGACAGTTGCAGAGTCATAAATAGGGTCACGGCAACACCTTTTGCAACCTTCTAACAAGCAAAGTCAATGAGAAAGCCAGATTCCCTTAACAACCTTGTTACTAACATAACAACTGCAGTTATTTACTTAACGACTACGGCAAGGAAGACACAAAATGAGACAAAACTCACTTAACAACTTTCCCGCTTGATAACAGACATTTCAGGCTCAATTGTGGTCACAAGTTGAGGATTTCCTGCAAATGGATCATGAAATAGATCAACACAGAGGCACAAATAACCAGGTTTAAATTATTCTGTTTTGAATATATCTGAAGACCTAGTTCTCTTCTCTGAAAGAGAAGAAGAGGATAAACAGAAGCAAGGATTCAGTTACAGTGGTGATGGATATACCTTTGGAAAATTGAAGAACCAGGTTAAGATATAAATTGTCATAGAGAAAATCTATTTACGTGGTTGCAAGCAGACAACACTGACTTGTTGGCTCATACATTAAAAGTTCAACCATAATAAATTGATAAGCAAAAGACAAAAAAGACAAAAACAATGAAGCCCCGGTCTTCCTATATGCTCCATTATAAATCAGACAGCAGCAGAGAGACACAGAGCTTTTTAAGTCTTTACTACTCTTCAGTCAAATTCAGACAATTTCTTTTTAAAATGTGTATTTATTATTGAGTCTCTCAAGCAAGGTCTCATACAAACAATGTCGCATGCTATCCAAACAACAGCATTTTCAAAACTAGCCATTTTTACAAAGAAGATCAATATTTTAAACCAGTCGTTCCCAAACTTTTTCAGCCCACCGCCCCCTTGGTGCTAGAAACTCATCCTCGGTGCCCCCCCACCCAGGGGTGGGATTTAAATTTCTGTAGGCGTGGCCTAATTCGAGAGCGTGGCTTGCTGGCCACGTGACTGGGTGGGCATGGCTTGCTGGTCATGTGACTGGATAGGTATGATTTGATGGTCATGTGACTGGGTGGGCGTGGCCAGGTGACTGGCAAACCAAATACAAGTGGTCCTCACTTAATGGCCAGTTGTTTAGCAAGTGTTCTAATTTATGACTGGCCTCCCCAGAGATACTTGACCTGTTTTGGGAGTTTTGACAGCCATGCACACACACACACACACACACACACACACACACACTCCCTTCTAACCCTGCTGGAGCAGGTCATTGCACTAGAATTGGCAAAGCATCTCTGATGAGATTCTAGTAGTGAATAAAATCTAATCAGAGATGCTTTGCCAATTCTTGTTGATTTGTTTTATTTGTATTTCTTTATTTTATGTTGCTGAATTGCATTGACATGTGTGTCCCTTCTTGTGCACAACCCAGAAGCTTTTGTGATTCTTTGCAGCAAAAATTACCAACCTCTGGCTTTGCTCAACTTTTCAAACGTGCCACCACTGCCGTGTTTTAGGTGCCAGCCCCGCAGGTCCACCCCGCTGCACCGGAGGGACTTGCCCAAGCAAGTCCGAGCAAAACAGTGCACCAAGTCAATGGGGTGAGCCTGAGAGAGGGAAAGAGAGAGAGAGAAAAGAAAGAGAAAGAGAGAAGGAAGAAAAGAATGAGAAAAGGGAAAGAAAGAAAAAGAGACAGATGAAGAAAGGGGGGGGATGGAAGGAAGGGACAGAAAGAAAAAGAAATAAAGAAGGAGGGAGGGAGGAGAAAGATAATGAGATATCTATTCTAGTCCAATAACCTGCTCCAGCAGGATTAGAAAAGTGTGTGTGTGTGTGTGTGTGTGTGTGTGTGTGTGTGTGTGTGTGTGTGTCCTCCTTGTAATTTACCAGTATATTTTGGTTTTGCCTTCTTCAGAATTGGCACTTTAAAACATTGGGGAAAAGTATTTTTTTAGGGTGGAGATCTGGTGCAATGGATCCTGTTTAAAGTCTCAACAAAATGTGAGAGCTTCCTGATAGTCTTGACCATGTTTTGTCCACAAAATGTTTAATAGAAGCCAAAGATGTTTCAATGTGGAAAAGGGGATCAGACTAAACTAGGCCTCATTTCAGTCTGATGCATCTGGTCTCTCTCTCTCTCCCTCCTTCCCAGACTGGCTTTGCTCTACTTTCCCAATGTACCTGCGGGGCCAGTGCTTCGAACGTGGATGGATGGATGGAAGGATGGATAGATAGAGAGAGAGAGAGAGAGAGAGAGACAGGTAGATAGGTAGGTAGGTAGGTAGGTAGGTAGGTAGGCAGGTAGGCAGGCAAGCAAGCAGGCAGGAAGACAGACAGACAGACCTTTTGGATGGATGGATGGACAGACAGACAGACAGACAGACAGACAGACAGAACGTGACAGCAGCGGCACTTTGGGAAAGTAAAGCAAAGCTGCCTGCCCTGGGCTTCCTCAGCCCTGCCTGCTCCAGGAAGGAGGGAACAGCACCACCCTCTAGGACGTGAGTGCCCCGAGAGTGGGGGCAGCTTGGGAGGCTGATCTCTGGCAGGAGGGGCACCCTGTGAACTTGCTGTCAGGCACGGCAACTACAAAGAGGGACAGGCTTGGCTGAGCAGGATCTTGCAGGATATTGGGCATGTGGTCAAAGCCCCCCTTCCTCTGCCTCCCCCTAGGTCAGGGGTCTGCAACCTTAAACATTCAAAGAGCCATTTGGACCCGTTTCCCACAGAAAACAAAATACAGGGAGCCCCAAGACATGGATGGGCGTGGCAACTCAATGTCACTCCCACTGAGTCACATGACCCCCAGGTTTTATGCTTTTCTGTGTTTTCTATGGGGAACAGGTTGCTCTCTCTCTCCTCCATCCCACTTCCATCTCTATCATTCTCCCTCTATCTTCCCTCTCCCTCCTTTCCTCCTTCTCATTTCTTTCTTTCTTTCTCTCTCCCTCTCCTTTTCTCTCTCTTTCTCTCTCTCTATGCCTCTTCCTCCCTCCTTCTCCCCCACTCCCCACCCCCTTCCCAACTCCCACAGCCAGGGAATAACTGTAAGGAAATTTGGCCACGTCCTTTCTATCTCTGGAAAGATACAAAAATAACCTTGCATTTCAAAAGGAGTGACAGTCAGGCTGTTACCTCACAGTGATACGAGGTTGCTGTCTTAGATCGCTGCTGAATCCTTGCAAAACTGGGCAAAGACAGAGAGGAGCTTAACTGAGCCGAATCTCTCTCCCTCCATTTGTTTCTCTCTCTCTCTACTCTGCCTGTGTCTCTTCTCACTCTCTTGGAAAGCCTTGCGTGCTCTCCTTGGGGCTCTTTGCTGTCCCCTTTTCTTTCTTCCTTTTGGAAATCTGGGCTGGCTGAAGAACGAGAGGAGTGGGAGGAGGGAAGCGTCCACCACGGCTTTCGCTCGTTCCTCAGCTAGGCCGGATTTCCAAAAGGAAGGAAGAAAAAAGGATAGCGAAGAGTAGAGCATGCAGGGCTTTCCAAGAGTGTGAGAAGCTTCTTGGCGAGTTTTTGGAAATCCACGTTGGCTGAGGAATAAGCGCAAGCCGCGGTGGAGGCTTCCTTCCTCCCTCTACCCTCCTTCTCCTCTTGTGCGCACCCTCCAGGCCCCACCACAGCCGGCTCCTTGGCTGTTCGCTGCTCTTGCAGCACACTCAAATTTACTGCACTTCACTCCCTCCCCTCCTCCTCCTCCTGGAGCCCATTACAATGCCGTGCATCGGAGCTGCCGCATTCGAGGCGCCGGCTCCTGAGCGGTGCAACAGTCAAAGGGGATGACCCTGCAGAGCTTCGAACGCCCCCCTTCCGCCTCTTAGCGTCCCCCCAAGGCATCCCACCGCCCCCCAGGGGGCGGTACCGCCCACTTTGGGAACCACTGTTTTAAACCCTCATGTAATGACCCAGGGCGTGGCACAAAGGCAACACAGCCAGAATAATAAGTAGGGGTCTCTTTATTAACTCCAATTTTGCTCCCAATGTCCTTGTTACCTTCCGGTCTGGAGAAAAACTCTCCCACCAACCTGCAACAGCCTTTGACTACAGATATTCCAGTCCAAAACATTATAAACAGAAAACTTTAAACTATGAATTCAGCAAGCCAAGATAAGGTCTTGAATCTAGCAGGGCAAGATAAGGAGTTCCAGAAGTGAAGTAACACGGCAGTAAATCAAACCAGTTGGAGGATACCAGGAAGTCACATAATAGCAGCCACATGAGATAAACTCGACATTTGTTTCTGACAAACGCCCCTCCCAAACTGCCTTTTCTTTAAACTCCCTTCCCACCTGTGCCTTATGAAGGGAATCAGGGCCCTATCCTCCTTCATAAGCCATGCAACCCATGTTGCTCTCTTCTCCATTCTTCCCTGCATGCCCTAGGATGAAGAGGGGGTGGGCCTTGGTCTTCCTCTGAACCCGCTCTCCTTTGTTCTACTTCTTCCCTAATCTGCCCAGCCTGACTTTGTCCTTCCCCAGTTTCCACCACAGCCAACAGAACTCCCTCCCGCTCCCTGTCAGCTGTTCATCTTCTTCCTCAGATTTAGACTCCAACAGGGGCATGACCCTTCAATTTTTAAAAAAATGCTAAACGCAAATCTATATTTATGATTCCTTCCTGTTTTTAGGTGTATTTCTTAATGTGCCCTCATGACTAAGATATTAAGTCTGCTTTTTATTAAATGCAGTACTTGAGGATAATGCCAGTTTAATTGCCTGCCCTTGAAGATAAGAGGATGCTTTTGTATTTTACTAATTTTTATTCATAACTATACAAAAGGAAAAATTAGTTACTCATTTGTTGATATGATTTCATGGTTTAGAAGATCTGAATGAAAGCCATCTGGTAGAAATCCTTATGTATTTCTGTAAATGTGTACAAAAACAGGCACAATGATTTGAAGAAGAAGAATCTTTAAAACAAAACTGGGCGTATTCAGAGTCAGTAAATTTAATTTGAATTTTTGCATTCCTGGCAGTGTTGAAAATCATTATTTTTCCAGCTGTTGACTAGAAATAGAACTGAGTAAATCACAAATTCTGCTCTGTATATTCGTTATCATATGCACTCTGCCATTCTGTTACATTATTGCCAATTATGAAGTTGGAGGTCTTTTTCTTGTAAGGATCTGCATTAACTTTGTCAAAATTCACAGGATTCTACTTTCTAAAAGTGGATATATAGAGAGACCAAAAATGGAAGAATTAAATATATGGCTTCAATATTGATTCAGAATGCATTTCTAAAGACATTTGTAAAGGTTTTTCTTCCTCAACTTTAGCACGAAGTATAGATGGCAGTGTGGTGTAGCGGTTAGTGTTTGACTGGTACTAGAAAGACACAGGGTCAAATCCAACCTCAGACATGGAAGTAATCTTTGGTCCAATCACTCTTGTTCAGACCATACCTCACAAAGTTGTGGGAAAGAATGGGAGGCGGGTGTGCTAAGAAGAGGATATATAAATCCAAACAATCCAAACATACATTAAAAAATAATTGCAAGTAGTAGTAGTGGTAGAAGCAGAGATCCCATCTTGTGAACATTTTATAGTACATGAGCATCCTGAACACATATAGGCTTTTCTTTCCACTAGGATCAGGGTCATTGGTAGGTCACCAAGAACAATCCCAGTCTTCCTATAAGCATGCATGAGGTATTTACAAATGAAGAGCATCTTGTAATTTCTTTTCAGACATTCCTAACATGCAGTGTCTTACAGAACACTTGTACACCTAACCTGAGGTTTCTGTTTTGTAGAAAAGTACCCAAAAATTATCATTACCCTTGTGCTGCTAAGTAAACAGCCTGAAATCTTGTTATATAAATTTGAATTGTTTTTATCTCACAGTTCTTGTCATTTTATTTCTACTGCTTTGGTCTTAGGTCACGATTTTAATTGCATGTTTAAAGCTGACCTGAAAACTAAATTACTTTATGGGCAGATATGAAATATAAATAATCTACAACAATACCCAATTATGCCCAATATTCTATTTTCATTAAATAGGAAAAGGTGAAGGATCCCCCAAGTTAAGCTTAACTCTTGTGGGCAGAAATATGAAATGTTCTGCCATTTTCATAATTCATTGATAAATAGATGCTGAACTAGAAACTGGTTGCTATCAAGTCAATGAACATAAAAATGTTAAAAGTACAAAATGTAAGGTTCTCAAGGCAACCGTAATTTTACCATATGGAGTATCATGTTTGACAGAAGCTTCGCTTTGGATCAGCCTGTTGTATGGAGATAATAAATACCTTTATTAGCAGATATAAGAGCTCTTGATGGAAAGCACATAAGAGGATTTGTGTTCAGAAGTGAGGCTTCAATTGTACCATCCTTGCACTGGGCTTTTGAGAACGAAAGAAAAGAAGCCAGAACATTAGAACATTAAGCATGAGTGAACAACTAATACTGACTCCCTCAGGACAAAGAAAACTAAGGCTAAGGTTTTTAACTTGTATTACAAAAGGAATATCAGATTATATAGCTGAAGTATTATCCAAAACAAATTAGGTTCACATTATATATTGGGAAATAAATATGTTATACAATTCTGTTGTTGGCTTCCAGTTTTTCCTTATTTTGGGGTGAAGTGGCAAGTGAAAAAAATGCAATTTACAAACACAACCTTCTAAGGATACCAATATCTCAATAGCAGAGAGATTCTCAACATTTTAATCAAGAAGCATAAGATTTCCCTGGATAATGAATTTCCTTGAAATGGATTAGCAACCAAGTTCCATTCAGCCAGTGGGTTTTTTTTTAATCTCTCTGGTTTTTAAACTGCTTTCACATTCTGTTTATAATCTGCAAGGGATCCATTCTCCCAAATTCGGTTCTATTTTATTACTGCATTGAAAAATACTCTCCAAAAACAAATATTCCCTAAACTTTTATCAATATCAAAAGTCAATGTGGCATGGCCTTTCCTAATTGACATTCACTGTTCATGGTTTTTTTAATGGTTAGTTGTGTAACTTTTAATTCACGTATATATGCTATGCAACAATGGTCATGCTTTACTTTCTCCAAAGAATTAGTATTTAAATAATCTGATCATCCAGCTCTGCCTAGTGTTTGAATAATTCTAAGGGCTGTTGACAATTTTAATCCATTTGAAGTTGCTTCACTTGAAGTTTCATCTTCCATGAGATCATGCAAAAAACACATTGTAGTTAACTATGTGTGAGTGCACTACAGGATACCTATCAACAGGTATTCTAACAGTGTTAAGTGTTCATAATCCAATTGCTTGTCTAGTTCTATGTTTTTATTTTCAGAGGCATTTAATCTGTCTAAATAGTCCCGTGCTCTAAAGGAAAGTATAATTATAAAGTATAAGGAAAAGACTTAGACAAAACAAACTTGAAAGTTTTAAAAGCCATTGAAAACTCAAGATGTCATTAACCAAAATACATCTTAGCAAGATGGAATTCCTATTGTGTATGTTGCATTAATTCTGATAAAACAGAGATTGGGAAGGCAGGAAACTGCATGTAAACAATTTTTACATTTATTTTGATGTAAATTTTATATGTTCTTATGAACATCAATACTTTCATTTATACTGCTACAGATGAATGGAAATAGATTATTTGCAGAAAGCCAGATGCGATATTTAATTAATAATCTCTATCCAATAATCTCTATCCAAAACATTTACTTCAAACAACATAACAGCCAATCATCTAAATAAGCAATTTAAATATTCTCATGTGAAAATTATGTATCAGCTTTTTGAAAGCTCAGGATTATACTTTATAACCTAAACTTGACATTTCATGACATTTGAATATCAATATTTTTTAATTAAAGGTTTTTTTATATATACATTATTTTGTGATCTTTAAAATCTTCATATATTGAAGGACTTGAGCAAAGTATTATCCTGGAAAGAGAATTTGGAAAGGAAATTATATTTAGGATCTGGTTTTTAAGAAACAGACCTGACCCATCCATAATGTTATGCCTGCAGGACTTGAACCTGGAAATCATCAACATGCTTCATACAAACATGCACCTTCATGCATAGATAGGTCCATAACCCATCTGGATTCAAGGATCAGAATGCTCCTCATAAGGCACCAAGACATAACAAAGAATATTTGCCAAGACCAATTTCCTGGAGAGAATTTTCCCAGGTGAATAACTACATCCATGAATCCAACATTAAGTGTTTCATTACTGGAAGATAATAGATCCAAAGAATCAAGATTCCCAGGTGGTTTTCTATAGACAGGGTTATATTTGGGAGATTTAATCTATTAAATGAGAGACCGTTCAAAATGTGCTCACCATTATTTTCTTGTACTCCTGAAATCCCTCTGGGTAGGCATTGGTGGAATTCAAGACAATGTAGTCCTCCCATATTAATCATAGTGTGCAATGAATCAAGCTGTGATGTACCAGTGATTATAATCATGCTAACCAAGTGTAAATGAACTTTAACATATTTTTATAGATTAATTACATTCTGATGAGTCAAGTGTCATTGGATTACAGTGGAATATAAATGCAACAAAAAAATTTAAATATAAGATTTCACTCTGCAGACCAACATTAGAAAATGTCATGTAACTGGGTTTATTTGGTTACAAGTGGCACAATTTCTATTCAGTCTGGAGAATTATTATCCTCACTTACAATATCACTACCACTGCTTCAGAATTATAAACTGAAAAATTCTAATATAGAAGTTTTCTTTTTTCAGATTGCCTAGAAAATCTAGCATCTCAAAATGGAGGACAGGCTGAATTTATTTTACTCTATTTCTCATTCAATATAATGAACAATTTAAGTTGTTTGGCGGTAGTTTTGATTCCTGGTGACTGCCTAAACAAGTCCCACATTTTTTTTACATCAATTACCTTCTTTTTTGGGTGAGTGAGTGACCAGCTCAAAGTCCCTCAGCTGGTTTTAGGCCTAAAGCAGGATTAGAACTCAACTTTCCCCACCCATAGTCCAATACCTTAATTCCTGGACAAACTGGTCCTCAATTAAGTGTTATTGAATAATACTGCAAGAATGTACTGGTTTTGCTTAGGATGGTACAGTATATCTACAACATTCCTCAGTGGTTACTCTAAGTATGGAATACTGTCACAAGAACAGCCTATTCTTGTTCTTTTATATACATCTTATTTCTTTTTCTTTTATTTTCTTTTCTTGTTTTTATACATTCACCCATTAGCAACCACTTGTCTATTTTCTTAACCTCCCTTCCTCACTCTCCAAGTTCTTCTATTTTTCCCTTAGTCTCTCTGTAAAGAAGTACCTACTTAATTTTTTACTTACTTTAGTAGAATGCAAACAATCTATCATTCCATCACATATTAATTGTCCTGAGTACTCTGTCTTTCTTTGTCTGGTTAACAGTGGCTTATCTATCTCTCAATCAGGTATTCATTTATATATTTTTAAAAGTATGTGTTGCCTTTATAAACAATTTTTCCCAGGGTAGCCTACAAAATGATTTAAAATAGCAATCATTAAATAAAAATAACAGCTAGCAATACAAAGGAGCAAACGTTAATAGCTTTCAAGAGCAAAAGTAAAACAGTAGGAATAAAACAAAATTTTAAACACTATGGCAGAGTTTTTAAAATATCAAAATATGAGCATATTAGAAGAAGAGAAAAGATTGTGATATGAAATAGGCTTTATAAGGAGGACATTCAAGACCTCCAAACTATCACAGAAAAACCCATGTCCCAGGCAGCTATACTTCAAAATTTGGACCTTGTTGTTGATTTTAAAGTCCAGGTGTAAACACAGGGAAATAGTGATCCTTTAGAACTATAAATGATGTTATCCAGCTCTTTGAACTGAGACCAGAAGTGTACTACATTCCTGTGAAGATCATGGGTCTCTTTCTGAGTATACAATAAATTGGAATGTCTAATGTTATGACAATCTATACAATTCATTTTAAATTTATAAATAAAGAAAAAATAGGATTTATTTATTATCCTGATTCTATTAAATACCTTAGGATAAGTATTCTCAGAAAAACAAATTTGTTTAGTTTCAAATTGTATTATCCAGATCAAAGATATTCAAAGTTGGATGAAAATACCTATGAGTATGGGGAAAATATTAACATTTGCTGAGTTCTATGTAGACTCTATATGTGAATCAAGAAACCACAAATCAACACACATATGATAACTACATACAAGGAACAATATGGTAATAGGGACCTCTTACCTCTAGAATCAATAGATTGCCTATGCAGTCTCTTCACATAATCCTATTTGTTCCTCCTATGGTGGTTCTTCCACAACATCCAGTTTTTGATACTTGAGTTCAGCTTTTCCTTTCTTAGCTTCCTGGATTCCTCTGATATCAAAAAAGGCCCAAGGTAAGATTCCCTCCCAACCTTCCATTCCTATCTGCTTTGCTGATTTTTATTTTCTGTCTCCAACTCTGCTCTTTTTCTTCTTTCCTCTCCCCTACAACTCTTCCTTCTGCTGTCACTTTGCTTTTAGGGCAGATGGCAACCAATGTCTTCTTTGTTTTAAGGAGACACTTGTTCTTGCCTATTGTTGTGGTTTGCTTGCAGCAGGTGTGGACGGCTGAGGTTTCGGAGAGTGAGGACTCAGATGAGGGGCCTGTGTGTGATGCAGGGATGGGGCCAGGACCATCAGGGAATTGAATGCTGCCTTCAGAGATTGTGGAGGCTGGCAGCAGTGATGAAGTGTGCAGGGCTTGAAGGAAAGAGCAGCTACAGCAACATGGGCAACTCGGGAGTAAGGCTGCAAGGTAATGGCCCCTCCCTTAAGAGATAAAAGCCATCTGAGAAACTGGAGTTCTTTGCAGGAAGCAAAGAAGTTTTTGCACTCAAGCCTTGTGGATGTTCAGAGTATCTTGGTTGGTGTTTGGAGATTCTTTGTGTTTGAAATATTTCTTAGTAACTTTATCTAGTATTCTTGGCAGCCTTGCACAACCTTAGCAAGCTCGTTCTTATCAGAGACAATTAATTCGAAACAGCCTTTTAATTGTGAAGGAATGGAATTCATAAAGAATCATTAAAAGGTTTTGCGGTTACCTCTGTATCCTGTTTGTTTCCTTGGAACAAGATTTGGGTCAGAACATCTATCTCTATTCCTGTCCCTTTCCAGACTCAGCAAGAAAACTTATTCATAGCAACTACAGTACATCTGACACAATATCAAATTTGGAAGGGAAAAAGAAAGATTTGAGTAATGGTTCCCATCTGTTCCTAAAAGGTTCCCTTTGGAGAAGTGAATCATGTACCTTGAACAGGCCTTAGTTGGATAACCCTCAGTTGACATATGCAGGTAAGTGTGATTAGGGCTCCAGTTCTTTCCAGCATAAACTTCACTTGCTGACTGGAAATATATAAAAGTAAGTGTAAACTTGTTGACTCTAGAGAGGTGTAGTACAGTTTTCATGAAGCAAAGCCTGAGGCAGATTACATACTGGTCAACAATAACTATTGAGAAGAGAAGAGAGAGATAATAACATGCAGCAACGAGCAGCTAAAATATACATTCCCTGAACCTGGTTGTACCGTTCATATATTTGGCTCCACCCATTTTTACCTCAGCAAGAAAATGATGTGGATCTAGAATGGCATCTAGTACCACAGACAGCTGTGCAGGTCCAGTTCCAAGATCCTTCGCTTGAATTCAGGACCATGGCTAGCAACCTGTAGTAAGTAATAATAATAATTAACATCATAATAGATAAGATACAGTCATTTAGCAATAGCACTTAGACTTATATACGGCTTCACAGTGCTTTACAACTCTTTCTTAGCATCAGCATATTCCCCAACAATCTGAGTCCTCATTTTACTGACCTCAGAAGGATGGAAGGCTGAGTCAACTTTGAGCCAATCAGGATTGAAGGAATAGAACTCCTGGCAATGGGAGTTAGCCTGCAATACTGCATTCTAACCATTGCGCCACCTTGATAAGTAAGGTTCCAAATTCAACCCGAGACCTTCCTGAAGCTCCAGTACTCCAGTAGCTTTTTCTCCATCTTTTTTGAACATAAAATTAGTTTAGGAAATTCTCCAGAATCTTCCTCTCTGTTCTAAGAATCCTAAAAACAAATATATCTGAGTGCAAGTTCCAAGCCAAAAGGCTCAACATAATGATTAATAATTTCTTCATAGTTGCTGAAGAGCAATCTGAAAATTTTTGATCCAGAGCAATAACAAATATGTGCAATGTGTGATGGAGTAAATATGAATACAGGTAGTCCTCGACTTTCAATCACAATTGAACCCAAAGTTTATGTTAAGTGAGTTTTGCCCCATTTTATGACCTTTCTTGCATCAGTTGTTAAGTGAATCATTGCAGTTGATAAGTTAGTTACCCGGTTGTTAAGTGAATTTGGCTTCCCCGTGGACTTTGCTTGTCAAAAAGCCACAAAAGGGGATCACATGACCTTAGGACACAGCAACAGTCATAAATAACCATTGCTAAGCATCTGAATTTTGATCACATGATCATGGGGATGCTGCAAAGGTTGAAACTTTGAAAAACAGTCAAACATCATTTATTTCAGTGCTGTTGTAACTTTGAACAGTCACTAAATGAACTGTTGTAAGTCAAGATCTACCTGCATATTGGTGCCATCTTTGTCCTGAAGAGAAGAGCTGAAAGTACATTTGTGACTTTTTGCCTCTTCTGATTTGGGCTTCAAAAGGGCAAGGCATTTTATGCTGCTGAGTGTAACTGAGCTGTGATTGTTCCTGTCAGAAGTACTCCTGAATATCTAACCAACTAATCAAAGAATGGATTCACCTCTGACAGGTCAGTAATCTGGAAAAAACAAAACAAAACTGAAATGTGAAGTGTACAGTACTTGTTTATTACTAATGCATGTGAGGTATTCTAGGCTGACAGCCCAATTTGTTCGAACAAAATGGTGTTGGCTAATTGTCCGGAACCCCAAACTGAGAATTGAGAATGTTATAAACACTTCAGGAAGCCACTATAACAATGTACTCAAATTATTATATTGAAGTGTTTGTGTGTTTCTTCCTATTCCCCTCACCAGAATTCTCCCTTGTGACTTTTAGAATTGTGCTGTCTACTTGCCTCTATCCACTTGCCCCTATCAAAAGTTGTAATTTTTCTTGATCCATACAGAAGCAAATACAAGTAGCCCATTTGTTTAATGACCATTCAAAGTTAAAACAGCACTGAAAAAATTGACTTATGAACAGTTTTCACACTTATAACAGTTGCAGCATTCCACAAGAACAGAAGTCGGGCACTTGACATCTGGCATGTATTTATGACAATTGCACATGGTCATGCGACCACCATTTATAACCTTTCCAGCTGGCTTCTGACAAACAAAGACAATGGGGGAAGCCAGACTTACTTAACTGTTTAATTCACTTAATTGCAGTGATTCCCTGAACAACTGTGGCACAAGAGGTCATAAAATGGGGCAGAACTCATTTAACAATTGTCTTGCTTAGCAATGGAAATTTTGGGCTCAATTGAGGTCATAAGTCAAGGACTGCCTGTATCATATGATTTAATATTATTTTGAACAATACTTTTACTACGTGATGTGAATGGAATTAACATTTAACATTTTCCCAATATATAGCAATAGCACTTATAGTGCTTTACAGCCCTCTCTAAGCGTTTTTTACGGAGTCAGCATATTGCCCCCAACAATCTGGGTCCTCATTTTATCTCAGAAGGATGGAAAGCTGAGTCAACCTTGAGCCTGGTGGGATTTGAACAGCCGATAGTAGCAGAAGTGGTCTGCAGTACAGCACTCTAACCACTACGTGACAGAGGCTCTGTGGTTTTTTATATATATATATATTTTAAATATACATTTATTACCACATTTTATAGCACTGTGGTGCTTTATAGCACTCTCTGGGCAGTTTACAGCTTTTGCCCTAATGATCTGGGTCCTCATTTTACTAACTCAGAAGATGGAAGGCTGAGTCATCCTTGAGTTCGTCAGGATCGAACTCCAGACTGTGGGCAGCATTTCCCTGCAATACTTCATTCTAACCACTGCAACACCATATGTTCACATATGTATGCTAGTATAAATTGAAACCTTGCCTTTGCACTTGGTGGATTACTCTTCAAAACTTCTGATACAGGACGTACAACTAACAATCACAATGAATTCCATTACACCCCTTCCCAATAAGCATTTTCAGAATTTTAATCCAAGTTTCCAGCAAACATTGATTGCATTTCAAAACATTTTAAAAAATTCTTTTCCACAAAGAAACTTCTGCAAATGAAAGTTTTAAAAATAGAAAATGTATAAGAAAGTGTTGCAAAAGGCTTGTAATAGAATCTATAATCAATTTACAAAATATAAACAGTAACATGATGATCACAGTATTTTTCAGAAATGATTAATTTTTCAAATGCTCTCATTTAACAGTGTAAAAATGGGTTTCAGAACAAATGAATCTACAAGTAAAAAGTTAAGTAATCATGGTCCCACAGTACCACCTTGTGGGAAAAATGATGTGTTATTTCCCACTCAAAAAGAAAATGGAAATCAATGCAATTTCTGTTTGTTATATTTTATTTAGATAATAATAATGTAGTGTAGTACATTATATGAAATGCCTACTTTATTTGAAAAGTCAAATTTAAAGGAAAACAGAAGCCTAAACATAGACATGCCCTTTAATTAAACATATAAAACCCAGGGGTAATCTCTTTTTTAAACAACTGTTTCTTACCATGACAGATTTATTAGATTGCAAAACTTGCTATAAGAGATGAGAACGTACATATACATTATATTTTTCCTGTTTTCAAGATGTTTTATGAGAGTGTCTACAGGACTTATTAGAAGTATTGCTCTGCCAGTAATGTTTGACACAATGGAATCAGATATGCCAGTGCACAGATATTCAAGCAGCAAAACTAAAATGATCACAGGTGGAACATGGGTCCCATGGAGAAGGAATACATTTGTGTACATCCTGGAAACCTGCCACTTTTACTCTCTACTGGCATGGAAGGGGGTATTTTCTACCCCTCACGGAGACGATTGCACCCAACTACCCTGTGAGAAAGAACAGCAAGACCATCTGCTCTACAAGTAGGATAATGGTGGTCATCTGAGCTTCCATCCACGAGTGATTCATGTCTTATCATGACTGTTCTCAGTAGAAGTCTTAAACCATCAAAACCCGGAGATTTTGTTTGATTTGCTTTTTCCCTCTCATCTCCTCTCGGATTAGGGGCAGGCAATTTATAGGATTTTTGATGGATCATAGAGTCTCCACAGCAACCCTCTTGAACTAGCTGGAATGACAAATTTCAGAACCTTTGCTGCATGTTTGTTTTGATATTAAGCAATAAACTGAGTGCTTATCTTTGCAGACATCCTGAAACAAACCCAATACCTATATACTTGGGCTGAATTCTCAAAAAAGTTTAGGCGCAAGGAATAAATTTTCTCCTGAAGCTCATTCCAGAAGGACAAATGCTTAAACAAAAGACCTCAAGTTTAGGCCCACATACTTCACTGACCATGTTTTACCACAAAGGAGGAGGAGGAGGAGGAGGAGGAGGAGGAGGAGGATTCATCATGAACAAATTCTATTTGTTTTTATATACTGTATCGGTTATAGAGTGCTTTGAGGCTAAGGGAGAACTGTTCATGCTTAAATAAATAACCCAATCATAGCCAATTAATGACTTTACTTAATCAAACCCCAGGTCTTGGGTAAGATCTAGAAATTATTCTGCTACTGACACAAGTGGGAAGAAAAATAACTGTCTCCATATTAAGAGCTATGCTTCATATATTGCATAAGATAATCCAAGATTTGGTATAATGTGGCACTAATGATGTGCAGCAAGTCCTATACTAAGAAAATATATGTCAATAACAAGGTACCCAGCATGGGGTTTAGGTTGAATTTTAGGTAGAATTATCTTTCTGGGTTCAGTTCCAAGTGGGGAAAAAGACACTGGAAACATGAAGTCTGTTTGGAAAGATGGTTTAATGGTGGACAAGGCCACATGGCTTGGAGCTCCAAAGAAGGAAGGATGATCACATGCTTCAAGGTGAAGGAAAAGAGCAAGAAGGGGGAGGGTTGAAAGTGTCTGGTTTTATACTCTCTGTTGGGATTTGAATTTCAGCTTGTATTCTGATTGGTTGTCAGACTCCCATGGGGCCATGCAGGGGCAACTCTGTAGGCTGTCCTAAGTCCTAGGCTTGGTTGAGCCTTGCTAGATGATGATGTAATGAAAGGGCTTTTGTCAATTCCTGTAGCTCCACCTGGAGATCTTTGTTATGTAAAATATTCTGTCCCAGGCCTTAATGGCCCACCCATTAACAAAGGTGGGGTTGAGCTTCTGCTTTTGAGGTGAGTTTCTGCTTCGGAGTTTCTACTTCTCTTTTTAGGGGAAATATTCTGCCTTTTTAGTATTTCCTAGGATATTTCATTTTTCTAGGAAAGGAGTGGGTTTTAACTTCCAACAAGGTCACACTTATTTCAAGCTCACAAGGCAGAAAAGTATATTACTGTGGCTCTAGCGATTTGAATGGAACAATTTTATATTCTAAAATGTGACCCAGACTCATATGAACATTCTAATACATAAGGATAAAATTCTGGTAACAGTGCAGTGTAGTAAATGTTCTTAAGGCCACACATACAACCATTTCTCAAAATATAAAATAAATGATTTAATTAACACATGCAAACAGAAAAGCACATAAGACCCAAAGTATTCAAATGTTCTCTTTGGGGAAAATTAGCAAACAGCATTTCTTCTGGAGTCAGCTCATTCCAGATATTCAAAAGAATAATAATAAGTATACAAATAAAAACAAACAGATAAAACCAACAAATGAAGACATAGTCTGTGTTTGGATTAGATTACTTGGTGTTCAAGAATCAAACTCCAAATCTTGAGGTAGGATCAGAAATTGAGTAAGTCTTGCTATAATCAGAAGCCTCAGTCACCGTAAAGGCCATTTCTCATTCTAAGACATAAATATGAGGAAATAATCTTAGCTACTGAAGTAAAGTTCCCCCCCCCCCCAAAAAAAAAATGGGGAGGGATATTTCTGCATTGGTCATCCTCGGCTTGCTTCTTAGCAGTTAGTTTTGTTGCAACTTTCAAAAAAATTGCCTTATGAAAGGATATAAAAATTTCCCTCCAAATTAGATTCTATTACTAGATGAATCAGAAATAAAATCAAGCAAAACAGAAGTTCTGGGTCCTCTGATAGCAACTGTACATACAAAAGGTCAAACTTATATAAAAGGGCTTTATGATGGCTCCACATCTCATAACTCTGTAGGAATGCAAGAATTCAAGGGGAAAAAAAGCTTTTTTTCTCCACAAGAGCCAGAAATCAGAAGCAGTGCGTGCTTAGCCTCAACTTTGGAACATTGTTTAACTTCTTCATCACACTGACTCAGGGACTTTTCTTGAATCTTGCTTCTTTCCTTTCAGGATTTTCATTTTGTCGCCCAAGTGAGGAACTTTTCCTGTTTAACCTCTAAGTCAGGTGTCTCAATTTCCTCCTCTGCATCCACAGCTGGCTGATTATTTGACAGCTCCAAACTTCCAAGCTCAACCTCCAATAAATTTTGCTTCTTCTGAGCTCCATCTGCAACTATCGAAGACCCCACTTGCTCCTAAATATTGAAGTCAGAACCTCTTAAGACTGCTCCTTTAATTCAGAACCTCACTCAATACACCCAAAACCATCTATTAAATAGGTATGTTGGGGAGCATGACAAGGAAATATTGTTCAATTTCCACCATGGTCCAATAAACCAGGGGTCACCAACCTTTTGGACCTCAGGGACCATCCAACTTATAATTTTAAATCCCATGGACCACTACTATGAATTTTGACGTTGCTGACATTGATGGGAAAGTCGGTCCCATATTCCAGCGCTGCAGTAGTCACAAGACTGGCCCTTTGGTCATCCTGGAGCAGCTCCTAGTAGGCTGGTGCACCCGGGTGGAGAAGCAGCTGCTCTGGGATGACCAAAGGGCCAGTCCTGTGACTACGGCAACTCTGGAATATGGAACCGACTTTCCCACCAAAGTCAGCAAGCTACCCAAGGGCAGATTTCCCTCCCCCACCGGTGGTCTTACCTTCCAGTTCCAGCTCGCATGGCTCTACTCAAGGTAAGGTTTGTGCTTGGCCAAAGAGTGGGGACCAGCGGGTAGGCGGGCCATGTGGGGGGGCTTTGGGTGGGGACATTTCTCTGCAGACCACCAAAATTTTCTCATGGACCACCACTGGTCCCCGACCCACTGGTTGGCGACCACTATAATAAATAACAGTTTGCCAGGTTTGTCTGTCAGTAACTGCTTCTTTGAGTTCTTTTAAGCTAATATTTATGATAATAGGATCTAATCATTTAGTCTCCTAATTTTTATATTGGCTTTTATTATTGTGCATGTTTGCAAAACTGCTTAATTAAATTTTCTTTAACTTTCTTAAATATATTACAATTTCAAATCAACTGTATCTTCAATTTCTTTGAACTGATATATCTCCATTCTCTTTTTACTCTTCTTTGGAAATTAGTTAGATATTTTTTCCTTTTCCTTTTTGCCTTTCCTCAGCTCTTTTTCCATTCAAGAGAAGAGCTACAGTCAGCACCAGGCCTTGGTTTTCTTGAGTGAATTGAGCTCCCTTATATTTATTTGCAAAATACAGTCAAATGAAGTTGCTCCTGATGATGTCCACATGGAGAAAAATACTTAAGGCCAGTCAAAAAAGGAATTTTGTATAATCACTTAAGAATCCTGATGGAAGAGTAGTATATTATCTACTTTGTTTTGTATGCCAAGATCGCATTTGCCAAATTCCAGATTCTATTTCCAACTTTAACATTCCATTCATTTAAGATGAATCTAACATCTTCCTTTGATATTTACATTTTTTTTAATTGTTACAAGTCCACATAGAACTAATCAGTATTATGAACTAATCATAGAACTAATCAGTATTAACATCCTTTACACCTGTAGTTGTAGCATTGACTTGGATCACCATAATATTCCCATGGTTCTACAAAAGCACTGACCTTCATATTTATTTGTTAATAATTAAAAGTACTCCATTTAACAGATTAACAGATTTGGAAGGAACCTTGTAAGTCTTCTAGTCCAACCCCTCCCCGCCCAAGCAGGAGACAGTACACCATTTCTGACAAATGGCAGTCCAGTCTCTTCTTGAAAGCTTCCAGTGATGAAGCTCCCACAACTTCTGAAAGCAAGTCATTCCATTGGTTGATTTCTCACTGTCAGAAAATTTCTCCTTATTTTTAGGTTGAATCTCTCCTTGATCAGTTTCCATCCATTATTCCTTGTCTGGTCTTCAGATGCCTTGGAAAATAGCTTGATCCCATCCTCTCTGTAGCAGCTCCTCAAATATTCTATATATTTATTCTATTATCTTCTTGTCCACAGTAAAAGATTTAGTGGTCTTCTGAGTGACAATTCAGAACCATTTCATTTCACTGATTCTCAAAATGTTAATATTCATTTTTAACATTTTTGTTCTGACAACATCAAGTTTATCTTGATTCATTTCTGATATTCAACTTATCAATTGTATTTATAACTCCATAGAACTGGATTTTCCTTTTGCCCCTTAGCATATCAGCAGCAGGATTCTCTTCTGGATTTAGCCCAAAATGTCAGTTTTGGGCCCTACTTTTTAGATTCGTTCTTGCCTTGATTCAATGTTTCTCAACCTTGGTAACTTTAAGATATGCGGGTTTCAACTCCCATAATTGTAAGAGTTGAAATCCATATATCCAGGGGTGGGATTCAATTTTTTTAACAACCGGTTTTGTGGATGTAGCTAGGTAGGCGTGGCTAGGTAGGCATGGCTTCTTTTTTTTTGCAGCACAATACCCCCCCCCCCCATTTTTTTGCCTCCTGGGCCCCAGGGGAGCCTCCTGGGGGGTTGTTTTTGCTCCCAGGAAGCCAAAAAATGGAGCGCGAAGGGGCGCAGCTCTTCCCCGCGAGCCCCCTTTGCCTCCTGGGCCTCAGGGAAGCCTCCTGGGTGAAGCAGTAAGACAGCGAGGGGGATCCCAACACAGCTGATCGTTGAAACAGCTGATCGTCAGCTGTTATCTTAAGGAGTGACTGGGATGGGGGAGAATGCAGTCAGCAATGTCAGTCATGCGAGATAAGGACTGACTAGGCAGGGAGGGGAGGGGAGGGTGGAGAGCGGCAGGGCCAGCCAGGGGCACAATTTGCTGGCTCTCTGAACTGAGCAGAATCATAAAAACCGAACAGGTAGAATCCCACCCCTGCATCTTAAATATCTTAAAGTAATCAAGGTTGAAAAATATTGCCTTCACTGTTATCTTCCACTATTTTAGTTGTAAATACTCATTTTAATTTTTGCCAGCATACTGGAGTGGGTGGCTATTTTCTTCTCCAGTAAGAAAAAACACCCTGCCCTCCAAAAATGGCAATTTTAAAATATGTAACCTTGTGATGAATTTGTCAGCTTGGCAGGATTTCAGTTTCAATTGGATTATCTTTGACTAGGATCAGTAATAAGTCAGCCATGAAACTGTGTTCAAGTTTGCTTAAATTAATTAGTTAACTTCAGAGATAAATCAGAGATAACCCTGCATATATTTTATACTTTTCACAACCTTTGATTAAATGGGGAAATTATTCAGACAATGCAATGACAAAATCCTTTATGTCAGGACATAAGCAATCTATTACCCAGCAAGTATTCTATGACATTACAGAACCAAATGCTTTCATTCCTATTGAGCCACAAATTCAAACCTATTACAGAATATATATCTTTTTTTAAAAAAGTCCTCGAACAAAGTAATCTATAATTAAGTACGGGAATATTTCTCTCCATTAGTTTCTCTTTAATCTTATAATTTCAATTGTACAGTCTTTCTCCCAACTGAATTTACAAGACTAGCCTCCCCAGCTGTGTTTTGTAAATGAGTGTATTTTATAGTCGTAAAATAAAAAATAACTCTAGAACAAAGTAGTAGCAACCACTTTCTAAGAGCACGCTTGAGTCCCATATAGAGAATAAGAGTTAAATTCCATTTGAAGGAAGCTTTAGAGTACAGTAGAATGAAAGATGTTCTTTTCTAATCATATAGTTGTTTATGCCAACTTGCTGCACCCAATATAACAGCAAGAATAACCATTAAAGTTTGAGTTCTCTTCAGAATTATATGAATATGATGGGAGTGCTTTCAAGTTAAGCATTTATTATTTAATCACCCAACCTCATTAATTGTACAGAAGATCCAGATAATACAGTTTTTTCTGTTTTTTTCCCCCTTACCACAGTATTAAAGTGAATTGTCAACAGAAGAAAAGGTGGAAGAATTTTTGGTTGGCAGTCCCAGGTATTTTTCCATCAGGAAGAAGGATACTTCTAGTTTTATCACAGAATCTCAGCATTATTTATCTGGTGCTACTGACACTACTGCATTTTAAAAATAAAAGCCTAAAGAAAAAGCTTTTGTATTGCAGACTGACTGGGCAACACAATTATGTTTGTGTGTGTGAATTGCTTAGAAAACAACTTCAAAGATATCGTGAGCCTAAATCAAAAGTCATGACATGACAATTTTGGTGGTTCGGACCAATTATCTCTTTCCCAGCAGGATGAAAGTTGTTGAAATTCTCTGCAACTACCAAGTATGATATTTTACTCACAGACCAAAAGAGAGCACATTTTCAAGCAGTTAGCAATCTCTCTGGAGGCCAATTGTTGGTTTTTAAGCACTCAGCACTTCGTGGCTCTTATTGACCATTATGCTTAAAGGTGAGTTTTATTTGTTTGTCTGACATATAACCCTCAACAATTCAACCCACTTCTCCACAAAAGATGCCCTGTGTAAAAGCTCTCCTTCACTGATATAAAGTGCTGACTCTGATTTTCAGCTGTAGAAAAAGATATCACAAACAGCATGTCAAATAAGTCTTTACAAGAATCATTGAGAATAGGACATAAGGGCATTTTTTTAATCAGCCTGCCCAATAAATACACATAGGTTACTAGCATAAACAAAAAAAAACAACCCTGATTTTGTTCCACTCAATGTCATGGTTAAGGTGAAAAGAGAAAAATTTGTAAAATGTATGGATATGACCATGCATCCTTTTGTACTAGTTACATAAAGAATCACCAACTGTTGAGAACTTTGGCACATAATCAACCCATCCTCCCAGATTACCAAAATATAACTTCTACCCGTTTTTCTTGCTTGACTTTAAAAGAGTTTCACTTTCTGCCATTGCCTGTAGCAAATCCTTCTGAGATGGGGAGGGCTGCCCTGTGCCAACTCATACTATGACAAACATAATCCTGGTCCTTGTCCGCAAATTTTTAATGCTGCCTGCCTTTTGGCAGTGCAGGAGAGTTAGGGCTCTTCCATTACGGCAAAACACCATGACTTCCACCTCCATTGCCAGTCCTGAAGCAAGGAGAGGAAGACAAGGTTTTGCCCTACTTTGCCCCACTTCTCTTCCCACAAGAAAATGGAAGTAGCGTGGACACAGCTTCACATTATTCTAACACAAAGACAGGCATTGTTCTTTATTAGGATACAATTAAGTAATATGCAGTGAATTCTAACTGAATGGAGGATTTGGGTGAGGTGAATCAATCCACATATTATATTGTTTTTCATCCTCCTCTTCGAAGATCTGCCAGTGCAGCATAGTAGCTAATATATTGGATTAGGACTTGGAAAGCCCACATCATCTTACTAACTCCCCAGCCCTCTATTTTGGCTTGGGCTACAATACCTTTTGCTCATATAGGAGCACCTGTCTGAGTATCTGACACTTGAGAAATGATGCTATCATGTGAACTCCTCTTGCACACAAGTCTACTCTTCCCTTTTATTCAGCTATCTTCCAAAAAAACCAACATCTCTAAACAAAAATCAAACTCTAGAGGTGGTTAGTCAAGAATATCCCACCTCCACCTTCTTTATATATTGGTTCCTTTCTTAGCTAATTTTTTTTGTTGGTCTTAATTTTAATGTTTCGACTTTTAATGTTTCATTTCTGTTTTATAATGTCACAGCGTTCTATAGTAAAACAAAAAGAAAACAAAAGGAATGGAGAAAAGGGAAAAGAAAGGCCAATACTAGGGGAAAGACTTTGCAGTACAAATTTTTCACTTGTTGTGAGGAGGTTCCCTAAGACCATTCGCCAGCCAACTTTATTATTCATTGGTGATGGGACCAACTCCATTTGGGCTTCTCCAATTTTGCCACAAAAGTACATTTGAGTTGTCAGCTCCATCTTTCAATTATATTGCCACGGGTCTCAAAGCGCAGTTGAATCTTTGTTACTGTTGGAAGAATTATCTTTCTGGGTTCAGTTCCAAGTGGGGAAAAGGACACTGGAAACATGGAGGCTGTTTGGAAAGATGGTTTAATCTGTTTAAAGTGGGGACAAGGCTTGAGCTCCAAAGTGAAAAGGATGATGATATACTTCAAGATGTTGGGTGAAGGAAAAGACCTTTGCTGAGATGCTGAGAATCCCTTATATACCTTCTGTTTGGATTTGAATTTGAACTTATATTCTGATTGGTTGTCAGATTCCCATAGGGCCATGCAGGGGCAACTCTGTAGGCTGTCCTGAGTGCCCGGCTTGGTTGAGCCTTGCTGGATGACAATGTAATGAAAGGGCTTTGGGCAATTCCTATTATAGCTCCACCTGGAGATATTTGTTATGTAAAATATTCTGGCCCAGGCCTTAATGGCCCACCCATTAATAAAGGTGGGGGTGAGCTTCTGTTTCTGAGATGAGTTTCCGCTTCTGAGTTTCTACTCTTTTTAGTGAAAATATTCTGACTTAATATTTTTAATATTTCATTTTTTCTAGGCGAGGGGTGAGTGCTAATTTCCTACACTACCTAGAAATGTCTTTCATAAGATTGATAAATCAATGTCAAAAATGATAAAATAGTTGGGGTATAGGAGGGATGTGGGAAGAAGCAGGAGAAAACCCTAAAAATGAGTTTGCAAACCCATCCCACTCAATAGGTTGCTTTCCCCCTTTTTTATTACAGGGAATATTGATGCAGGTATGGTGATCTTCAGAATCCTGGAACAATTTTATCTCATTTTATCTCGTCAGAGAGGTGCAGCAAGGGATGTGAGTGTTGTGGGAGGAAGGGGGCTCTGCTCTTAAACCTCCAATCCATCTTTTGCTCCATCCTACCTCTTTCCTCCCACCAGGTCTGTCTTTAATTCAGCAACTGTAAAGATGACTACAGTACACCTCTTATTTTCAGGCGCACGTCCAGAGTACCCAAGCAATAGAAAGCAGTCGACTCTTTCTGTTATTGGCGGTCAATACAAGGAAGGCGGGAAAGGAAACCAGGGCCTCAGCTAATCACTGCACTGAAACTCATTCTCCCACGTTGAATCTGTATAGAGGTGAAGCGATCGCTCTCTTCAAGGCTGCGAGGGCCGCGTGGTTTGGGTTGACGTGGTTTCTGCCAGCTCAGCAGTTGGCGGGAAGGACCAAGAACGGAGTAAGAGCTGAAGGGCCCTAAGTTTCCAATCCCTCGACCAGGGAGCTTTGAGCCAGCCATTCTGCCTAAGCTCCTTCCCGCCGCATAAACGGTGTTGCCGGGAAGCTCAAAAGTCCACAAGAGCCTCACTGAGCTTCCAGAGAAATGCAGTGTAAAAATTAAAGCCGTTTGTTTACCATTTCCGTCCGGGAAAGAGGCGGAAGGATTTTTTTTCCCCCTTCTGGCAGCCGGGGAGGAGTGAAAAGTAAAAAGCCACGAGGTTGAGCAGGAAATGGGAGTTTTCTTTTCTGCATTGCATTTCTCCGAAAGCCCCTTTTCCGTGCTCAAATCCCGTGGCTTTTCACTCCTAATTCCTTCTACCTCTTTTCGCAGAAATGGCAAACAAATGGCTTTAATTTCTGCACTGCATTCCTCCGAAAGCTCCCTTTCCATGCACAAATGGCTTTACAGTGCTCCCCGGCTGCCGGGAGAAAAAAAAACACCGTTTCGCTGCTTCTCTCCAGTCGGAAATGGCAAACAAGCGAAAACCGTCCTAAGAGGATGCCGAGTTGAAAAAACGGCAACCCTCGCCAGTCTTTCGTCAACTCGCCGAACAAGGAGCAGCGGCGACGGCTTCTCTTTTCTGTCGCCTCTCACCTTCGCTGCCGGCCTAACCGGACCCTCCGGCCCTCTTTCCAGAGCGAGGGAGCGGCTCCGGGTATCCAGAATCGCGTTTCCCGCTCCCGACCTCCTTCGGCTGCCTTCTGGGAGGTTCGCAAAGGAGGAAGGCGGCGCAGTTTCAGGAAGAGGGAGGCGGGGAAGGAGGAAGAGGCGGGCCGCCGCTTCTGCTACCAGGCCGCGGTCCTGGTGGGGCCTTTTGCTGGCGAAGCAAGAAGGGGGACCGGAGCCCCAAGAGTGAAGATTATAGCCGGCCGGCCCCTTCCCATGCAACTTCCCCAATGTCAGACGTGCCGGCGGCGGCGGCTCAGTTCTGAGCGGCGGCTCCCATCCTCCCCATTCAACTCTCCTCTTGGTCTTTTTTTTTTTTCCCCTGCTGCAGGGGCGCGACTCCCAAATTGCGACCCCGGAAAGACCGCGGCCTGCGCGGTTAAAAAAAAAAAAAAGTGGGGAGAAGGGGATCCGTGGGCGCTTTCCAGCGTGAGTCGCAAAAATGACGAGCCGGGGTCCCCCGGCCTGGGCTTCCCGGCGGCCCCAATAAAGCCCGGGCGGAACAGCCTCGTATGAGGCTATTCCGCGGCCCAGGGGGTGCCTCCGCCAGGTTGCTGAGCAGAGGAGCCGGAGACCCAGGCTGGCGAGGGGAGCCCCTCGAGATCCGCCTGGGCCCCTTCCGCCCCGTCCCCCGTCAGACGGTCCCCCCTTCTTGCACCCCGTGGGAAGGGAAGGCATGTCTTCTCCCAGCTCCGTGGACATGATTGAAACCCCCCCGGTGCTCAACTTCGAAGAAATCGACTACAAAGAGATAGAGGTGGAAGAGGTGAGAGAGGGTCTGCAGCGGTGGGAGGGAGGGGGAAGCTCGTCCCTGAGGTCCTAAGTGTAACTCTTCAGGAGAAACTCCTGTATTTCGAAAAAACTTCCTCGGATGTCTGTGTGTGTGTGTGTGTGTGTGTGTGTTGCCTACCGCGCAAAATGTTGACAGCAGGACGAAAAGATCTAGGTACAAATTCACACTTAGGAAGCTCACTGGATTGACAGAAAAAAAATTAGTTTTTTTAAAAAATGCAGCAAAATTGCATTTCCACTTTAAGTGCTTAGGGCCAGACTTTTACCCTAAAACCTCGTTTTAAAGCTCACCTGTTGCAAATTGATATGACTGAACAGACAAAAACAACCTATTTCCCTAAACAGTTGCAGCTCCTATCATGAAAGTTGTTTTATCTTGCAGTTGTTTACAGCATATTTTATAATTTTTAAAGAAAAGTCTGTTACATTTAATATAATAAGAACAAAACAGATGTTTGCTTCTAAGGAAGAAAATCTTCTGGATCTAAATGGCCAAACAAATGTATAGATCATACATTACCAGTAGAAGTTTGTGTACCAGATATTGTATTTTGAAAACCAGACAGGATGATAAAACTCATTACTAAGACAGTACTTGTATGTCCTACAGAAATAAATGAAAACTGCTTAAAAATATATCTGCCTACTGGTTTTATACAATTTAAAATGATTCCAAAACTGTATGAGTAGGGTTTTTTTTCAGTCAGATCTAATCAATATCTACAAATCTATTTTCTACAAGGAAAGTAATACTGGAGAAAGATCTTAGTAATAGCATAAGTGAAGTCACACTTAAAGATAAGCTGTATTTTACATATCTGATAGTAAATCTTTTCAACAGTGTACAGTATTGTGGAATTAACAAATGACATAACAAAAACGTGTTTTTAATAGTAAAACTTTTATATACTGTTGTTTTAAAAGGTGCATGTTTGGCTGGTTTTAACACTTAAAATTTTCAACTTATAATGTTACTCTACAATAATAACATTAAAATTGTAAGTTTACATTATAAACCACTTTAAAATATATCAGATTTCAGAAGTTAACTAAGAAATGTTTTAAATAAATTAATGCAGAAAAATGCACAGCCCTATAACTCGTTTAACAGTTGTTGTACCTTTTCTATATTGAATTTGGAAGTGTTAAAATCACTTAAGTCCATATGAAGGAATAATAACCAGGCAATATTATCTCTTATAATAATGGTACTCCCAATAAAATCCTTTTAATTTGTATAAAAAAACCTTTTTGGGATGTTTTACTATGTCAAGTCTGATGTTCCTTTTGCTATAAAGATACACTCCTATGAAACATTTTTGGTAAGGATATCTCATTAGATTCTGTGGGATTTAACTTTTCTTTCTGGGCTGAATGAGCTGGTGGCTAGGTACACATCATCATGCTAATTTGTTTGGATTTCATTTTGTGAGATGTGAGAACCAGGCCAATATTGCTTGTTTAATAAATTATGGCTAAGCCTTGGATTAATATGAAATGTGAATGTAGTGTTAATTTCATACCATCTGAGTTGCAATTTTCCATAGGCATACATTTAAGACCCACAATAAACAGTGACTAGCAGAAATTAAATATTTTTGTGTTAAGCTTCCACACTGCAGTAGATAAGAGAAAAGGAAAAGGTCTTGGTTCATATATTTCCGGTATGCTCCTCTCTTCTAAGGTTCTTTTTGGGTTTGTTTCTAGACATCATAACAGCATCCTACAAGTTATTCATCTCATCAGTTGTGCCTAAATGTTAATGATAATATCATGATTTTGTTGCTTGTCTTGGACTACCAAAACTGAAAGTTGTCAAATGCTTAGCAGGTTACTGTAAAGAGCTTCTAAAAGTTGACAGGTTATAAGTTTGGACAGACCTTTTGTAGAATATAAATATGTATTTTTCTATGACATTGTAGAATATTAAGAAAAGTTGCAAGTTGTTTCTAATAGTTGCTTCAAAGTCTCCAATTGTTTTTTTTATTCAGGTTGTTGGACGAGGAGCCTTTGGAGTAGTTTGCAAAGCAAAATGGCGGGGAAAAGATGTGGCCATTAAACAAATAGAAAGTGAATCTGAACGGAAAGCCTTCATTGTAGAGGTATAATTTCACTTTAAAATTTGTTCAAAAGAATTTGATAGGTACCAGAATAATTTTTTAAAAAGATGTACAGTGAAAATGTAACTGTCTGTAAGCTGCAATTAGAACTGGTATTCATGGATTTATTAGGGGACTTTTTTATATATGCATAGTATTTTTGAAATGAATTTGGGTTATGGATAAAAGGTGAATTGGGAATCATAGTTCAGGAGATCACTGAAAAGCACACTCCCTGTGTATTGGTATTTTCTTTATTGAGGAATACTGTATTTTCTAAGTGATACCAGCATGGACTCAAATAAGTGTTCTGCTTCTTTGGTCATATTGACCCAAGCAAATTAATATTTCCCCTTTTGTTTTCAGTAAGTGCAGAGATCTTCTCTTCTTCCTCCTAGTGATTTGATATGCTTACTACTAGAACTGAACATTTGTAACTAATTCACACAGAATGTATGGACATGACAGTATTTTATTTATGTTATAAATAACAAATGTCATTTTTTTCAGAGACTCCATTTAGGATCACCATAATCATAATTTCAGGTACACCTGAAATTGTTCCAGCAGTTTATTCACCAGGAATAAATCATGCTTCTAACATACTGCTTAATATCTATAAATGACCTATTTCCTTTCCATTAAATGTGAAGTATATTTACATAGGGTTATTGCCACTTAAGTTATTGAGCAGAGGCATTATTTGAAAATACATTAAGTAAAAAAGTTGACTATATTTGGGTTGACCTTTAGGGCAGAACTTTCCGATAGGAAATACTAATGCATACATCTTACACTTAAAACTATCCAATAAATTCTATTCCTTTCTGTATTAAACCTATGAGTACTTCATTATCATGCCATTCAGTTAATTAATATTCTAAAAGGATTAGGACTATACTGTGCTTTGGATTTGAAAGTAAAATATGTTTCAGGATATGCAGAGGTAGAAGTATAGCACCTTTCCCTAACTCTTAGAGAAGCTACGGCTATTGTGCGTCTTTTACAAAGTTTTAAAACAACACCGTAAAAAAAAGAATAAATGAACTGTCCCAGAAACAACATACTCTGTAAAAAGAAAATACATCCAGCAGAGGCTCTGTCTCCATTTTGTCCAAAATCTGGGAAAATAGCTAGGTCTTTAAAAACTTCCTGAACATGGTACATTTGGATCTCTGTGAGGATATCATCCCAGAGGGCAGATATTGCAACAGAAAAAACACAGGTGTTCTTGGTTTAAGGAGTTGCAAATGGTGTCTATAGTTCCATGTCTTTAAAAACAGGATATTTTGCTTTCAAAACTAAAACCCTTCACACCTCTAATTCATATATACACATGTAACAAAATCAACAATGTAAAGGTTTATTTTAAATTATGTAAAGCCAATTGCTGGATCTAAGGCACTTGTCTCTTGTTAGCATCTTAAGCTTAAAAATTCAGTATCACCCTGTTGTAGCTGTATGTAAGTTGATCTGATTAGGTATAAATGTTCATTTGAATTGATCAACATCAAAACTTATCGCCTGAGCGTATCTTTTTTTTCAGCCAAAGTAGGGATCCTTAGTTTACCTTTTTTCCATTATAAAAGACAGGAATCAGTCCTTAATTTAATTAATTAATTTTATTCATAAAAACAGTGAGAAGGGTTTTTGCTGCTTTAAAAGCTTCAAAAAATAATGGAGTGAAACTGCTCCTTCCTTAAATCTTTTGGCAGTCTGAAAGATGCCCAGTCCAGTAGCTTGCTTTGTACTTGACTTTGCAGAAGCTCAGAATTAGGTATACAGTATTGAATGAAGTGAAAGGCAAACCATTCTATCTAGAAATTATCTGCACTTCTTGAAAGGAAGGCATGTGGCCTATCATTTCCTCTTGATAACAAGCCAAGTATTAGTCTTCCAAATTGTTTGCTGCAAATTTGTGGATGTAGGAGACTCTTTCTAAGAGATGCTGTAGTTTATAAAGAAATTGTACTACAGCATTATCCCAAAACAGAACTGATAAACATATTTCTGAAATCAAGTATAGACCTATTATATCCTGATGCTATAATATGCTCCCAGCATAGAGAATAGTTTGAACGTAACCGAAAGTCATAGGGAACATTGTTGAACTGAAATACGAATCAAGGTAGTATCATCATAGGCATTTAACAATCACATCTGATAAGTTAGCATACCCACATCCACTTAGAGAGTGACAATTTGCCCAGAAATTTTTCAGAAATTCTTTTTAAAAGGTAGCTTCTGTATTAGCCAACACACTCTGACTAATTTAAATGTAGAACTGATGTGCTACTCATTCCTATGTGTATACAGAATATTATACATCATTAAACTGCTTTTTATGATCATTTATATAAAAAAAAGTTTTATGTAAGAGAACTTTAACTACATTGCTTTTTAAAATTTCAGCTTCGACAACTATCACGTGTTAACCATCCAAATATCGTCAAGTTATATGGAGCTTGTTTAAATCCAGTAAGTAGCAACTTTTGGACAGTCTCTTTATTTAAGTGAAATATCTGTATCTGTTTTAGTTTTATTTGGCTTATTTACTTATTCTAAGTTGGGTTTTTCATTCATGAGAAAAGCAGTCCTTTCGCATTTAGTTTGAAATAGACAGGTTTCCAGTTTCCATTCCAGCTTTGTTCTATAGATTTATTGATCAGTGTTTCATTACTCTATTCTGATTCTAAATTAAATGAAGAACTTCTAAAATTTATTTTCTTTATCCGCATGCATACATGTTAAAAACTGAAACATATTGTAGATGACCACAAGAGTATTATCAGGATTTTTAATAAGTGTTAATGTGCATACACAGTTGTGTACTTGAATAAAGCAGAAAATAAGAAGAAAAATAGAGCAATTACATATCTGACCAAATCTGTATATGTAATTGTTTCTGCACAGTTTTAGGATTAGAACAGAATTGTATATTATTAAAATAAGATGGGAGCATTTCATAAGAATCCTTGTTCTAAATACTTCTTTCATATTAAAAAATAATAATAAATTGGTCGTCTGCTTTTTTTCCTCATTAGGTATGTCTTGTAATGGAATATGCTGAAGGAGGTTCTCTCTATAATGGTGAGCATCATTTTTGAATTGCATTGTCCAGAACACTGCCTAAAATGTTGCCACCTAATTTTATGTCAATACATTATTGTGTAACTTTCCTATTTAATATAATAATTTTATAGCACTGATTGTCCTGGGTTGAATTTTATTGCTACACTTATAGCTTTTGTTAAGCATTAGGGTCTGCCTCATAGAGCAAGTGGTATACTGGATGAATTGGTGGGTCGATGGAGAGATTTAGATTTTTACCCAATTCAGGCTGTAACAATTCCTTTAAAATAAAGCTGATGATTTTTTTCCTGTTGGGGGCTGAGAGGCATTCCTGATCTTGTAGTGATGACTCAGCTGCAAATGAGATTGAGACAAAAAAATAATTGAAATGTTATTAACATGTTCAACAGATACTGCAAATCAGTTGTAATATAAAGAAAGGGGAAGCCAGAAATTAAATATTTACCTACATTACTTTTATGAATTTTTTTCTTTTTCTCTGTTATATATATATATAAACAGATTATTTCTGGTCACACAGTTAATCATTTTTCCTATAAGTCATACTGACATTAGTTTGTGACAACGTTTGGAGGTCTGTGAGGGATGCACCCAAGATTTTTGTTATAGAAGCATAGGAACAAAAATAATTTCTGTTGTGTACTTCATAAATCATGGAGCACCTTTCAGAAATAGTATTCCCATTTTATATCTTCTGTAATGTACAATAAAATTCTTTTTAGTTTGTACCTTTGTTTTTCAGTCCTACATGGTGCTGAGCCTCTACCTTATTATACTGCTGCACATGCAATGAGTTGGTGTTTACAATGTTCCCAAGGAGTAGCATACCTTCACAGCATGAAACCGAAAGCACTCATACACAGGGACTTAAAACCACCAAAGTAGGTTTTCAAGAATTCTGTAAGACACTGTCATTCTTAAAGGCTTTTTTGTAATAAACCTAGAGAACATTGTGGTTTGTAATAGTAATTCTCAGGTGCAATGTAAGTTACTTGAATGTTATGTAAATATATTTCATTGTCAGTAAAGGGTATAATTTTTATTTTTTTTATGACATTTATATGCTGCCCACCTCATTATAAAGCAAGCTTTGACAATCTTGATAATCAGCTGTAATAATTGCAGGAGATCTAAAGCTTATTTATGATGTTGTGATTAAAATTAATAACATTGATGTATTAGTCTCCGATAACAAGTTTGAAATCTTTCAGTTAAAATGTGAAAGGAGGAATTAGTTACAAAGGAAACACTGATTGATGTACAGGTCTGTACTCTGGCCTGGATTGTTAAGAACAATGGGCATCCGTGATCTGTTAAGCAAAGTTACCTTGTTTGTGAAATACATTTTTGCTATTATATTTATCACTCAGATAAATCACTTGGACATATTTTCTGTGTCGCTCACCAAAATAAAAGCAAGATAAAATGAAATATAAAATTATTCTTTTAAAAGTAAATAGAGTGGGATGGGACCCATCAAATGACTCATTGTCGCCAGGTGGGGTATTTTCACTAGAAGGGGGATATTGCTTTTTTATTTTTTTTTATATATTGCTTTTTTATATTTTATATCTTTGTTAGCCAGCCAGAGTCACTGAGAAATGAGTTGGGCAGATATAAATTTTCTTGAATGAATGAATGAATGAATGAATGAACGAATGGTTAAAACTAGATATTGAGAATAGTTGTTCCTGTAAAATCAGTCTTGATCTTGATACATTGCAGTTACTTGTTTTTGCATTCAAGAACAAATGGGTATGAACCTAGTTGCTCCATTCAATTAGATTGTACTGCACAGTAGAATAAACATTTCCTTCTCTCTTATACTAAAGCACATTTAATTTCTTCAATGTTGACTGACCTCTGTCTTTCCAAATTCATTTTTCTATGTTTTTACAAATTACTAATATTGTCTATTTATGCCCCTTTAAAAAGTATATTGTTTTTAATTACAGTAAAAATCGTATATCTACTTTTCTGTTTTTTATGTTAAATCTACAGACACAGTACATACATTGCTTGGAGAATATTTTCTCTTAACACTTCATTTGGCAAAATACATACTATAACTAAATTCTATTTGTTTTACAGTTTGCTCTTGGTGGCAGGAGGGACTGTTTTGAAAATATGTGATTTCGGTACAGCTTGTGATATTCAGACTCACATGACCAATAATAAGGGCAGTGCTGCTTGGATGGCACCTGAAGTTTTTGAAGGTAACGAAGTGTTTTGAAACTGACTACCATTCTCAAGTAATTTTTGTAGTAATTTTGATGCAGAGATTCATTTGGTGCAGATATACTTTTTTCTGTTGTTTATAAAGATATTTCAGAAGCCAGTAAAAAAGACACAGTGAACTGAGTAGTTATGATGTGACTTATATTGTGAAAGTTTACCATTTAAATTAATGCAGTTTAAGTATCCTAATTTAAATTACATAATTGGAATAGAATGACTTACAGTATATATGAGGAAAGGAATCTGTATCTATTTGTAATGTACACATGTATGTAGCCCTACAATCATTGAATGGAAATATTACACTATTGTATTACAGACTATTGTATTACAAACTTACTAGCACTGAAGTGCCTTTGACTAAATTCTAAAAAGTAAATATATTTTTTCAGTATGTTTCAAATAAATAATCTATTAAGAAACAAATTCAATTGTTATACTGGAATTCTAGAAAATATCAAATACGATATTTGAAATCAATGTTTTTCAAGCTTTTTTCATTAATAAGTTAAATTGATGTAAAATTTAAATCATGAAAGTTGTATAATGGGTTTTGCATTCAATATTACAATAAAACAGGGTTATAGTGGTAATTAGTCAGCATATGATCATAAAATTCCTCTCTTCTTGTACTTTGAGGTTTGATGCTATGAATCACATTGTGTAATTGAAGAAAAGTAGAGATGGTTTTTCATTGAACAACATGTGCATGAATATGTAAGTCATTGGATTCACACCCGTTTGTATTCTGTTAGAAAGCACATGTTTAAATCAACCTGTTTTATAAGTATATTGAAGAATCAATTATAGAATTGGTTACAACCAGATTAATTTAATATTTTTATTATAATTAAGACAACACCTATAATCTTGTTAGTAATAGAGTATATTTAATTAAAAAACATGTATAAATTATCCTTTCAGGTAGCAATTACAGTGAAAAATGTGATGTATTCAGTTGGGGTATTATTCTTTGGGAAGTAATTACTCGCAGAAAACCTTTTGATGAGATTGGTGGTCCTGCTTTCCGGATCATGTGGGCAGTTCACAATGGTAAGCTCAAATTTTAAGTGACGAACAAGTGTCTTTATGGAAAATGCTGCTGAATTTTGCCACTGATTTTCTATATAGTATTCTAGATGTGCTGATGCAAAAAAAGAGATGTTATATGTTTGGCTTGCCTCCACCATCTTCAATACATAATTTGATTGGCTAACAGATATGTAGGGCTCCCTTAACATCCTACCCTAATACCTGAGGAAACTGACAGATCTGAATGGCCTTCTGAAAAGCCACTGTAGACATGTTGGTGGCAAATCTGATTATTTAAGTTATATTTTCCTCAGTTTCATAGACAGCCAAGGCTAAAGTTTAATAGAAAATAAAAAGATAAAATGCAAGCCTCTCTTCTTGCCTCTTGTTATTTTACTTAATAACCCATCTTCGTACTTTTGTATACAATGGGGACAGCTAAATATAAAAAGGAATATTTTTTAATATGGGTTAGAATGAAACAGACACTGGCTTTTGTTTTGAGTTTGGGGCAAAACAGCCCTATCCAAAATCTTCCATTGATAGGTCCATGTTGGATCTGCCTTAAGGAGACTAACTGAATATTTTGAATGTTCTGGATCAGCAAACAATGATCATTTGTAAAAAGAGTGGCCTTTTTATTCATTCTAAGATTACAAAAATAGGTAGAATTGTGTTTCTTATACGTACCATTTGTTCATCCTTTCTCTCTCAAAAACATTAGAAGGTCCCTAAATGAAAATAGTGAAGTGGTTGGGGTAGGCTGTTTATTTTTTTACTTTTTCACATCTTGCATGCACAGTTAACCAATTTTTCTCCTTCATATACACTTGTGTGCCTGTTTGTGCTACTCCTATGGGAATAGCATTAGAATTCATCAATAAAACATACTATAAATAATCATTTCCCCTTTGATTTCAGTTTTAAAAAAGCAAGAAAACATTTTTTCTAGACAGCAATGCTAAACCAACCAAAAACAGGTTTAAATCTCCCCAGGAAATTACACAAGAGGACACACAGAATATATACTCTAGCATTTACAAATTGAAGCCAACAAGCTCTCAGGTCTAATACACTAGTCTTTGTATTTATAGAATATATTCTGAAAATTCAGAGATTTGAACATGAACAAAATACAAACACAGTGCAGTCTTCATAATGCAATTCATTATTTGAAAAAGGTTTAACTTTACTAGAAATGTTTATGTAATGCAATAATGAATGCATACAACTTGCCTAAAAACAAAAAAAAGGTACATCAGATATAATAAACATATAAAACACTACCTATTAAATCTAAATTCCTCAAAGTCCTGGATTTTGGACTTGAGGTGGAAAAAAATAAACTTTGATTTTGGGTTTTGCTAATTAGATAGATTGGTTGTTATAGAAATGGCTAGTACATATTACTATGTAAAAGTAAAAAGTCAATGTTATATGTTATTACCTTATTCTACCGTGCTAAAAAAAGTCGGAATTCAGTGTGTTTCTCTTTTTTCCCCCTTTACCTACACTTTTTCCTCTTCCCTTTTTCCTTTTCTATTTTCCCATTATTTATTTATTTTCTTTGTATTTTATATTTTGATAAAAGTTGAGAGGCTCAGAAACCTAATTCCTCAAAGAAATAGTTTTAAAAAGCAGTGAGCCTATTTCTAGGCGTGCTGGCCATTGAAGTTAGTCTTTATCAGAGCTTATTTTGGGATCGGCCTGACCTACTTCTAATGCATGTGCAGCCTTTCAATTAGTTTACGTAAATTCATGTGATATAGCAGTGCAGTAATATTTTTTTACAACCATAAATTTAGACAGTGCTTTCAACCCCACTGCTTTATCACCCCTGCCAATATCAGCCAACAATGGCCAAGATGGAGCCTGTCTCTGCTGCTCTATTAATTAAACTAGAAACACTTTGAGGGAGAAAACAGCACATTTATAGTATTGGCATAGCCAGATCAGTCTATTTTCTAAAGCTCCTGTAGGCCAGACAAGGAATAATGGATGGAAACTGAACAAGGAGAGATTGAACCTGGAAACAAGGAGAAACTTTCTGACAGTGAGAACAATCAACCAATGGAACAGCTTGCCATCAGAAGTTGTGGGAGTGCCATCAGTTGAGACTTTCAAGAAGAGATTGGACTGCCATTTGGCAGAAATGGAGTAGGGTCTCCTGCTTGGGCAGGGGGTTGGACTAGATGACCTACAAGGTCCCTTCCAACTCTGATTATCTGTGTCCAATCGCTTTGTTTCGAGGATAGGACAACTATTTTTCCTCAAGCTTGGGACAAAATCTATGGAACACAGGTTCAAGGTTGAAATATTGAAATGTGGTGCTTATATCTTACTCCTGATATTATATTATATTATAGCCATATTATAATAAAGCCATATCATACTTATTTTTGTTCTTCATATATGAGAGTAACAGTTTGAAAAAGAATGCATATCAAGTACAGTACATTTCTCCAGACATCATCAAACTCCTACTTTCATTAATTCTAGTTGGACCAGCAATAAGAATTGTAGTCAAACAAGGCCTGGAGGTTAAGCATTACAAGCACTGCTAGTTTAGAAGAGGTCCAGCATTTTCTCATTTGAATATGAATTTCAGTTCAAATTTTGTTTTGGAAACTAGTCTCTTCTTCATCATGAGTAAATCAATAAAGAGGCAAAATATTTTTTTATGATCAGGATTAAGACAAGTTTCAATGTGTAAAGTTGGATAGGGAAACAGAATAGTCTCAGCAAATATTTTACCAAGTCTTCAAGGATAGGTTAGTTCAGTCAAATTAGAGCCAAATAATTTCTTCAGAAATGCATATAATTCTTTAAAATGTTACTGTTTATAAACATTGTATATTTTTAATAGGTACACGGCCACCGCTGATAAAACATTTACCAAAGCCTATTGAGAGCTTAATGACTCGGTGTTGGTCTAAAGATCCTTCACAGAGGCCTTCCATGGAGGAAATAGTCAAAATAATGACACATTTGATGCAGGTATAATATTTAAATCTTAAATATTGCTGAAATAGACTGGTTTTTAGAAGGAATGTAAAATAGAAGATGTGAATTTGATAGAGTGAAGACAAATTTTGGAAGGGAGTAGAATATCTTTCATGACATTCTGAGGGACCTAAAATAATAAACCTTCTGAACTTTGCAATAATATTTAATCAGCATTTAGCAAATGTAAAATACATGGAATTAACACATACTTTCCACAAAACAAAACCCAATCTAGTGCTTTGTTCCAAAATCAAACTTGTTTTCTTATTCCTGCCCTTTCTTTCTTTCTTTGACACGGTTGTAAAGAGGAATAATCTGAAAGACGATGAAAGGAAGGACAGGAAGGTCTTGCATGGATTTTTTTTTTTTAACTAAGTGTAGTTCTGGTGCTATAGTCCAAAACATTTGGAGGATGCCCAAGGTCTCTATGTATGTTTAAAAGTGTGGCTTCTTAAAAAGCTAGAAAAATAAATGATTTTGGTTAGATAGGCAAATTAATCAGAGATCTCTTGGTTCAAATGAAGCTTTTCATTTGTAGAGAAATAGACATTTCTGATTCATTGTAGCCATACTAGAAGAGTGTATTTTTATTGATACAATAAATATCATTTTTTCAGTGCTATAAATAACAGAAAAATTGAATTTGATTTAAACAAAAGTAATATATTTTAGCCCTTTTTGTTATTAAATACCTTTAGTTAATTGCTTATCCTGGTTTGGCTTTTCATGTTATAATTATTAAATAATAAATTCACAACTTACAGCATTATTTTGGAAACAAATTGAACCTAGCAGCTTTTAGGTACTTTTCTTACAAATGGTCCTTGCAATAAGGGAAATTGCAAGATTCCAGTCATATATTCTTCTTTCATTGCAGTATTTTCCAGGAGCTGACGAACCTCTACAGTATCCCTGTCAGTATTCTGATGAAGGCCAAAGTAACTCTGCTACTAGTACAGGTAATCAGATTGCCGTATTTTTTGGTTTATAAGACTCACTTCCCACCCCAAAAGTGGGTGGAAATGTCTGTGCATCTTATACAGCATATGTTGCCGAATCCCCGCCCATCCGCCGGCCCCCATCCTTCGGCCTCTGCCTCCCAGCAATTTGCCTTCTTGCATCAAACAGCAAAAAGCCTGGTCAGCTTCAGCACAGTCTGATTAGCACCAGCAGCTGATTGGCAGTTGGATTAGCTTCCCCACGATCACCTGTTTCAGGCTGCAGGGATTACCATTGCCTATTGCCGTCTCCGCACACCCCATTTTCGGCTTCCGCATCCCATTTTCAGCCCATTCTGGGCAGCGGAGATCAGAACAGGTAGAAAATCAGTTGCACGGAGGCCGAAAATGGGGCCTGGAAGCCAAAAATAAGATGCAGAGGCCGAAAAAAGGGGCATGTGGACACGGCAGTAGGTGGTAGCAATCCCTGCAGCCTGAAACAGCTGATTGTCAGGAGGCTGATCCAACCGACAATCAGCTGTTTGTGCCAATCAGGCTATGCTAAAGCTTACCAGGCTTTTTGCTGTTTGCTGCAAGGAATCAAATTACTGGGAGGCAGATTTTTTTTCCTTGTTTTCCTCCCCAAAAGCTAGGTGAGTCTTATACTTTGGAGCATCTTATACTCTGAAAACTACGGTATATGTTTCAGACCTCAAACTCAAACATTTTAAGCCAGGAAGCATAATCTTTTACTCACAAAGAAACACATTGTTAATGGGAGGAAGCTTCAGGGCTACAGTGGTCAAGGCAAGGATATCAGATACCAGGGCTGTGGCACAAGTGCACAGAGCTGAGATTTTTCAGTGTTTAGCTTTTATGGGGACACTGAGGATATTACAGATTTTTTTTAAAATCACATAATCATAACTTTAAGAATATTTTTAAAAATCACAGGTTCATTTATGGACATGACTTCCACAAATACCAGTAACAAAAGTGATATCAACATAGAAGCAAATGATTTTCAAGGAACTGCTACGAATGATACCATTAAACGTTTGGAAACAAAGTTGGCCCAACAGATGAAAAATTCAGCAAAGCAGGTGGTAAGAATGTAGAAATTTGTATTTGAGATCATTTCTTTTAAAAGCAATATGGTACGATAATCCTTTAGTTATAAAGTTATGAGCAGGATGGCACCCTCAAATAACATTTTCCATCCTTAAAATCAGACTGCTAAAATTTTGGTAACTTCCTAGCTACTGTTGTTATTTGGCCTTACCCACCCAAAACTTTTTCAGATTCCCAGAAAACACAGAAGGAAATCCTAACTTCATCCATTTCAGGAAACCAAAAATTTGCTTTATCTATTGTGGGCCTTGTGGCAACAAAATAACACTTTAAAAAATAAAACCTTCCACTCCTAAAAGCAGATGATTTGCCCCAGGCATAAATGATATTAAGAGTCTTCATGGACTATTTTTAAAGCTTAGAATGAAAAAAGATAGAAAATATATATTTGTACAGTTTTTCTATGATAATGTATAGGTTTACAAAATATTAAATGCTTCCTTGTGGCTTTTCTCTTCCTGTGTTGTAATGTTTATAGGTTTTCATAACTTTTTCAGTATTAAAAATGAAAAATGAAAAATTATTCTAATTTTTGTTTATTTCTGAAATCAGTACAATTATATTTTCACAGGGAGAATCAGGACGTTTGAGTTTACCTCCATCTCGTGGTAGTAGTGTGGAAAGCTTGTCAGATGTTCGTGGGCGACCACAGTCAGCTCATGTTTCAGGAGAAGGCAAGCGAATGAGTGCTGACATGTCAGAAATTGAAGCAAGAATTGCTGCTTCTGCAGGTAAAGGTATTATTTTTTAATTTCCCAATTGTTTTTAGGAGTACTTTTGGCATTTTGAGAATATATTGTGCACCTGTACAATAGCTACATTCCATGGCTGTTGCCACTCCATAACACTCTCATTTCTCCCAAACAAAGTAGTCAGACTAAAAGAAAGATTAAGTTGTTGCAAAGTTGAAATACGAATTGCAAACCAGATAACTTTTTTTAAGATTGCAGCATTCTCCTTTAAATGCCAGTTCCACAGAAGCAAAGTGATGAGAGCCAGGTACCATAAACATGATGGTAAAAAACAAGCATTTAAGGCAAATGTTGGAGTAACATTCCAAAATGCCAAATCTCATCTTTGTTCTATCAGAAATAAGCAAAAGCAAAATGCTTGAAGAAAGACAATGGACAAAATAAGTGAAGTATATTTGAAAATAATGATGGTACTGGAGGCTTATGTTTTGTAATGTAGTAGGTTTTTAAGAAATTGTCCATGGACATTCTTCTGCCTGCAAACACCACATTATAATTTCAATAAGGTTGTAAGATTTAGATGTATAAGAGCTAAAATAAGGAAAAGCATATACATTTCTCTGCAAGTCACATGTTGGATTGCATTTTATGTTAATTCCTTCCCAAATGTTACAAAACATTAAGATCTTTGATAAGACCTGCGTCCTATAATACTGCCAGACATTGTCATCCTCCAATATAATCACTGACTTTTTCAATGGAGAGCTTTATCTTTCCATGAAGCTTCTTTGTGTAAATTTCATCTCTTGATTTGATAGTGCTCAACAGCTCAGGAATATCCCATAAGCCTTTGGCACAAAAGAGGGAAGGAGATGCATTCTACACAGGAAGCAAGGAAGTCATTGAAATTTTCTATTTTTTGTATCAATAGGATACATCTACCGTGTTTCTCATATAATAAGGCCGGGGTTTTTTTTTTTTTTTTTTGAGCCCCCCAAAAATGGCTAGGCCATCTTTTCGGAGGTGACTTAATCCCCCCCCCCTTGCATCTTCGGGTGGGCAGCGACAGCTTGGATGTTGACCTCGGCGTTGGGGCACTTCGTTTCGGGGTCAACGCAGGTAGCACCATATCCCGGTGTGCAACAAAAGTACTTCCTAATGGCAAGCCCCCCCCCCATTCCCCCCATTTCACATGTTTTAGTATAGGCCTTAATTTGGGGGGAGGGGCTTAATTTCATTTCATGCCTATAAAACATGCTGGGACTTCCTATTGGGGGAGGCCGTATTGTTGGAGAAACAGGGTACTAAACCAGGCATTTTCTGTCCCTTAGTAGTAGGTCACGGTTTTTGTATAACATTTTTAATTTTGCTAATAATTGTTCATATTTCACTATTATTTGTTGATTAATTGACTGATCAAATTTATATGGATTGCCCACGTTACAAGAAGTGACTCTAGGCAGAGTACCATTATGGGATAATTTTATCAATTTCTTTTGATTTAAGAGCTATTCTAGTGCTAATTTATTATAGCATAAAATGACTTAATTTGATGGCTATAACATTAATAAGGCTCAAAATTATAGGCTACAGTATGAATAATAAAAATCAAAATTAGTTTATAATAATAGTCCATCAATCTGTATGGTGTATTTCAAATGCTAGACAATGATTGACATTCAAAATCTATTGACATGCCCTGAATAAGGAATCATTTCTTTTTATGAAGTAATCTTTCTCTTTTTATGTCTAATGAATTATTGGCCAAACTTTATAGAAGTTAATTAAATCTCTATCACAGAGATTTAGTCTTTCTTTTTATTCTAAGCATTACAGCAGTGGGTAAATACTTAGAATGTCTTCATACTTCGTTCATGAGCAGTCAAACAGTGATCCTTGTATTATCACTTAATCAAATCCTGTTTGTAATTGATTGACTTGGGCAAGATTAAATTATTCAACTTCCCAAGGCAGCCTGCCAAATATAAAGAAGAAGAAGAAGATAGAATATTCTGAAGAATGAGAAAACAAGGGGGTTTCAGAGAAGTAAAAATTAAAGAAAAGCCAACAAAAATAGGTTTTGGCCCTCTTCTTCATGTCATAAGTCCAATTGCATTGCCACGTTTTGTGGGTCCCAGGCTATTGTTAAATATTTCAACGACCTTTTACTTGTGTTGTAAAGTCATACACACACACACACACACACACACACACACACACAGAGGAACTGTTTCTGGTTTCTTATTCATTTGACACCAACTTCTGACATCAGTGGGATATATATAGTGAAGATGAGAAGCAGTACTTTAGTGTTAGGATTGGGCAGTTTTGGCAACATAAACAAGTATAATTATCAGGACAAATTTTCAGATAAAAGGATTTATATCCAGATATATCTGTTAGGAAACGAATTTCTTGAATATTGCTTATGTAATAAAAACATGCTCAGATTTGCAAAATAAATCAAAACCTGTTGTAGCTGGAATATTTTAAGAATAAATTAAATTATATTAGAAGACCAGTGGAAGAAGCAGATCTCACTTGTGTGCTATTATACGAATTGCTGAGAGTAAAGCAACACAACTTAAATCTTTAACTGCAGGGTACAGAATCATTACTCAGATCCATTCCGCCAGTTCAACAACCTTGCCCAGAAAAAAAAGTGTCCTTAGTAGGTCATGTTAGGACTCCCTTAGGATATGTTATTATTAGTTGCCGTATTGGTAGCATTTGCCTAATCTAGAACAGGTTCTAACTTAACATTTAAACATCACCTCCTCTGTATATCTTTTTATGTTAACTGGTATCATTAGCAGCTATATTTAATTCCAGTGTTTCCTTCAAGCTAGTATTTGTACTCCTTCCTAAATCTATTAATTATGTGACATTGTCCTTAATATTATGGCAATAGCTGATTGTGCCTCTTTCACAAGAGTAACAAATTAGTTTACATTTAAAACATCAAAAATATTGAATGTAATTTCAAAAAAAATTCAAAAATTTATAGACAAGATATTTGGGTCAAAGTATGTACCTTACATTTTGGTTATTTTTTAAAGAAGTTTAGTTATGTTAGTTAACTACATTTATTTTGCATCCCAAATTGTGAAGAGCTATGCATTTAATATACATTACCAGGACAGTCAGAAAAAAATTCTAGTCGCTCATAGCTAGGGTTTGTTGTTGTTTCCTTGTTACTCTTTCTATTCTGTTCATTTGAATTTTGTGTCTCTAACTATAACTAATGTATATTGTTATACTGTTGATCCTAGTTATGAATGTTGCTCTTAACAAATGCTTTACTGTTTTAAGCATGAACGGAAAGCTATGCAGTTCAGTCTGCATGTCCTTTGTTTGCATGAGTTTAACCAAATTAAGTTTATAAAAGAGTAGTTCTAGTCTGAATGATTTTGTGTTACCATTATAGTCGTTTGCATGTGTATTGTATGTGTATATATGTTTTTTCAGCCTTTTCCAAACCTAAACGAGGCCATCGTAAAACTGCTTCATTTGGCAACATTCTGGATGTCCCAGAGATCATCAAACCAGGTATTGCATGCCAGCTGTGTGAATCTATTGACACAGATGCTGGAATAATGACTTTAAATACTTTTTGCTCCTGTTCATGGGTGATTGATTACAAAATAATTGAGGAAAGTTTTTTTTATCACATGTTTATGTTTCATATTAATGAACAAATATGTAGCAAGATTGTTTTTCTTTTTCAATGTAAGAAGATCTCGTCACCATCTTTTCCCCCTCTGGTATTGTGATCAAGCTGGAGATCGAGACAGCTTTGAAAGAAAAGGATTATTTAGAGTGACTTGGAATGTACACAGAGATAGTGAACATGCTTGTCAGTGGCCTCTGGTAGAACAGTTGCAGCCCTCTGACGATCACATTATCACCATTTGCAACTTTCCTTTCAGAAAGTCAATGTGCCACTTGTGCATCCTACCTAGCCCTCACCATGCCTCCTACACACCTGATTTGTGCCTGTTGCATAATGCCTGGTACTTCATGCATCTCTCGCACACTCTTTGCAACCCATGCAAAAACACTCGCACAGCTCTTTGGACCATGCAGGACCTCCCTGCACTCCCACAAACTCCCTCCCTCCCTCTCCCAGCAATGCCACCTGGGACTTGCGAATTCCTTCCAGCTTCCCCACCAACATTGGTCATGGGGAGCTGGCAGGAAGTCGACCCACCTAATGACCATGGGATTAGCTAAACGGTGGCAACTGAGACTGCAGGGAGTACCATTGCAAAGCAACGAGGTCATCCTTTATGGTTACATCACTTAGCCGCAGAATTTCACAATTGCCATCATAAGCCGAGGATTACCTATACAAGTTAAGGTTGTGTTTTTTTCTAGCAGGTTTAGTTATTCAGTATTTTATGTATATCATCCATAATCAGAAGCAAATTTTTGTGGGAGAGAAAACTTAAGGAATAGTTTCCAACAGTATAGGAATCTTATTTTAGAAAAGAGGCTCCAAAATCCTGGTGTTATTTATTTATTTATTAAATGTATATGCTACCCATCTGAATACATCAATCTTGAAACATTAATCCAGTATATTTCATGCAACACTATTCTTACCCCAATATTATACAATCAGTTGGACTTGAAATATTTCTCTTTTTGTCATCTTGGGTATATTAATACCATTGTTTTAAATTCCACATGAAAACATTAACATAAAAAAATCAGTTCCAAATTAGAGCAATGTTGTAATTGAAAGTCTACAATATAGAAAGTTGTGCTTTTAAAGTCGGATTCCTCAACTATTACTGTTGATTCAGGAGCAACAAGTATTTACTGTATAGATTACTCTCTTTGTTTGGCTGTGCTTGAGCTGTTTGCCAAAAGCCTGTAATAAGTAGCAGCAAAAAAAAATGCTGTAGCCTAACCACCTGCTTCAACTCATTCTGTTGGTTTGAGTTTCTCCTTTAATGTAGTTCAGTCTGCACTAAATACAACTTTCCTGAATGAAAATATATGTTTTCAATTATAATTCTACTGTAATCTGACTTATTAATATTATGTGTAAGCATGATAAGTGTTTCTGCAATCCCTATCTTAGGTTCTCTAAGTTCAAAAATGTTATTAATCCAAACTCAGTTTGAATATTCCAGCTACTTTTTACAAATTTATTTCAGTTGAGCTATTTCTAGAAAATGAATGTGGGCATCATTATTACAAAACAATGGACAAATCATCTTGAGGTTTTTCCTGAATTGCTAGGTTTTGTAAATCTGTTAATGATCTACTGATTAATCACCTTTGAGGCCCATGCTAAATTGCTCAGACTGCAGAGCATTTGCATAGCTCTGCTAATAAACTACGGCTTTAATAAAAACATGTTTTATGCTAAAAAAGTATAATATTGGGGGGAAGGGCTGATTTAGTTGCCTGGAAATGTGATACATGTCTTTCTTTATACTTCATACTTTCCAGAAGTTCAAAAACTTTGAACCTATGTGCAAATTTTCCCATATAGCCAATAATATCCCTTTTGGTGAAAAAGTAACACACAATTTTAATCAATCAAGCATAATCCTATTTTAAAGAATTGTACAAATTGCAAAGCCCTGAGCTTTTGTATTTACTTTACGTATCTTGTCCAGTCGATTAGTGGAAAACGTGTAAAAAAGCTGCTAATAACTACAACTAGGTGACCAAAAAAACCCTTTTATCTCCAAATTTTCTTCTGTGTTCTCCAAAACGAACTGAGGATATCTGAACAAAGCACCTAAATACTTTGTAGCCTGCATTTTAAAAAGTAATTTGATTCAATCCTCTCCAATTCATACTTTCGAAGCTCTGCACAGCCTTACTCTATAACAGAGAAAATTCACTGGTTAAATTGATTGCTTATAAGGGTTGGAGACATGCCCTTTCCATCATTTTTTTTTTCATTTTTCCACCCATCTTGTCCTTCTGGTAGCTCTTCAATACCTTATCCTGGAAGGGAACGTGGTGAACCACAAGGTTAAAACACTGGGCTGATGATCAGCAGCCTCACGTTCAAAATCCATTGCCACCCTGGTGCCAGTGAGCTCCTGTCACAGACTCCAGCTCTTGCCAACCCAGCAGTTCAAAAGTGGGCAACCACAAGTAGATAAATGCCACTTTGGTGGGCAATTTCATGGGACATGAAAGAAACCCCCAAATGCTCATCCCCCTGGGCAATGGTGATGTCACCAGCAAATCCTTTTGCCACGGAAGTACTTTAATGCTTCTAATATGGAAGTATTTGTATTAGTATTACCCTATCCTGGAAATCAGAACTCCCTTCTGATTGGTGCCTGGGTACAAAATTGCCTGATTTAAGAGTATTCCCATTTTGAATTTTTGCTTCATGTAACAGGAATAAAACTGCAAAACTTCATCTTGACCTGGGAAGATTTTCGAGAGGGCAGAGAGATAGGAGGATAAGAAAGGCACAAATATATTTTTCCACTCTTGCGTCTATTGGACACGTTCCAAAATATTAAGCAACATACTGGTTTTATTTAAAGATATTTAATTGTTTACAGTACTTAAGCTTCCATTCCCTTCATCTCACTGAATTTTTTATTGAAATTAAAAAACACCTACACAGATATATTTATCAGTGAGTTTAAAAAGTAAACCCTTAATACATTTTTAGATGTAGAATGTTTTTATATATTTTAGAAGTTAAAATATTTTAAAAATATTTTTCAATAAAGTTAAAAGGAAGTCATACATTGTAAAAAGCTGTATGAGGGACATTCGGAAATTATGTAAATGATAGCCATAATTGAATTCCGTGCTAGAATAGTTGCTACTGGTCTGTTCATGTAATACAGTCTTCAAAGACTAAGTTTCTAGAGTGTTGTGTCAGCTGTTAATTTCGACTTTGGGATGTTTTCTTTGTGGACAGCTGATGTCACATCCCAAGAACAAAGACCATTATAATACCAAAAGGCAGAGAAAACTTTTCTTTGCCTTGTCAGGTCATCATATTTTTTTATGGATCTGTTGACCATTTTTTAATACATTTGATAATATTCAGAGCTGTGACTAAAAGCAAGTTAGCTTTTTAAAACTTTAGTGCTGATTTGAAGAGCTATTTCTTTCTGCACTGGATCCAACCAGTGCAGTTGATTCTTTCTCAAATAAGAAATCTAGGAACACCACAAGTTGGACAAAAATCTCGTAAACTATTTTGGAAGCTGCACTTTTTCACTGATTAACCAACGAAGCTATACAACTGGCAACCTTGGCATGAGAAATCCCCATAACATAACCTCCTTGAAATAGATGTCATTATCAGTGCCAAAGCCACCCCCACACTTGCCCACCCAACACTTAAGCCTATTAAAGCACCACTGACAGAAGATGGTGAAGAAAAGTGACTCTATTCATGGGACAGGAGGATTTACTGCTTTAGGATAGGCTTTCTGTTGACAAGCTGGTGGGTGGGTGTGGCAGCTGTCTCTGCTCTCTCCTCTCCTTCGCATATACAAACAGACTCTTTATCTCCTTGCTGGATTTGTACACACTCTTGCAACATTCTTACTTGATGTAAATTCAGTAGTTTCTTTTTCCTTCTCATCCTAGCAGGCAACGGACAACAGAGGCGCAGATCCATTCAAGATCTTAGTGTAGCTGGAACAGATTCCAACCAGGTAAATTATCCAATGCGGATGATTCCTTTAAAATTGCCTGAATTTTATAAATTTAAGAAATGTATGTCACCTATCAAACTGAATATCTAAAAATAGGAATATATAAATATATCTAAGGAGAACTAGGATTGGGAATATATAATGTAAATTGTGAACGCTTTTTTTCCTTTAAAGAAAATCCTTACCAAGCTTATAATTCTGTTAATAATCCATTGAAAGAGTTAGTTCTAGGTAAATTACATTTAAAAGACTACATGATTTACACATTGGAAATGCAAGATATGGTTATCAAACTGTTGTGGACTACATATTTCTTGGGTTCAGTAAAGTTTTGATCCTCTCTTGGAAATATATGCAAATGTATTCAGTGAGGCTTGTGTCAAAAAAGGATGCTTAGAACTATAACTTTGATTAATTTAACACTTGTGTTTCTTTACTGCTAAATACTGAGCATTGATATATATTTAAAAAGTTACTATGACTTAGTGGTTAAGGAAAATAAGAAATAAGATAAAATGTTACAAAATATTTCTTACATGAGTGTGTACAGATACAGAGTATCTCATTTGTATTAGTTGATGGTTGAAAGTGAAAGCACTAAAGGAAGAAGGGAAAAACCGCTATTATAAACAATTCTTTTATACAGAACTTATGCTTTGAGTAACATTTTTAAATGGTAATTTTTAGAGTATGAATGCAGGACAGAGGTAGGCTGCTGCAGGTTCGGATGGGTTCGCTGAACCCCTTGTTCCGATTCTGCGTGGTTCAGAGAACCGGCAAATTGGCCCACCAGCTGGCCCCGCAGCTGCCTGTTTTTGTGCGAAAAACAGTCTTAAATCATCCAAAACAGCCGGAAAGCAGCCAAACAATAGCCTATTCTGGGGGCTGTTTTCAGGCAGATTTTATCTGGAAGAACAGCCTGAAAAAGGCCCAAACAACAGCCTGAAAATAGCCTGTTTTTCTGGCTGTTTTCAGGCCATTTTTCCAACCAAAATCAGCCTAAAACTGGGTGGGGCCAGCCAGTTATGGCTGAATCCTACCTGTTCCTTTAAGGTGAGGGGCCGGGAGGCGGGGCTGGGTGTGATGAGTGACGTCACCCACCCAGCCACATGATCAACCGGCCACACCTACCCAGCCAGATTACCAGTTGTTAAAAAATTTGCAGCCCACCATTGATGCAGGATTTATATGCAGTTATAGGTGGATATGACCTCTGTAATTTCATGATTAAATTGGAGGAGAGTGTCTGTGAACATATGTTTGCACACAAAATCCTTGATTACGCGAATCAAGAATAATAAAAATTGAAGTAGAAATCAGATTCAGCATATACATTTATAAACAGCTCTATAAGCCTTCCAAACAATGTGGCTACTTTAGTGCTTCAGAAAAAAAGTTTTATTTATGCCCTACATGGTGTAAAGCACCTTTTTCAGATTTGTTTGCCAGCCTGTTATATTTATTAAGAAAGTAGTCCTTAGATTAATCAAAAGCTGTTTTAGTTTAGAATGATTGTGGCTGGTGACATAATCAAATAAGAAAAAAAAACATAGTTCTCGTGGCAACAATTCAGATGGCAGAAAAAAAAGGATGTTTCAGATATAATGCCTGACATGTAGAGTTCACCATACTGTTGAGTAAATCATCCGATGACATGTTGCCTTCCCTGCTACATATCATGTTCATTTCAGTTTTTATACACGTTTTAATCAAATTTTCTTTGATTAAGTTCCTTTTATTTTTGTGGTGTTAAACAGGTATCAAGACTTAGGGCCAAACTCAACATAATAATAGTCATCCTTTTAATGAATTAATGTTGGGAGGCAAGTCCACTTCTTAGTACTCCTCCCACACTCATGGCCTCTGTTTAAACAAGCAAGTGGAAGCCATGGCTAGGAAGGCTTTTGCCCAGCTTCAGCTGGTGCACTATCATTACTGTACCTGTGTTAAGATGTCCTCATCATCCTTTTTCTGTAGACTACATATTTTTAAAAAATGAGAAGCTCGAATTGGTGCAAAATACAGTGGCACAGGCACTCACTGGCAGTCACTGCTGAGAGTATGTGACACCAGTATTGCAGGCCCTGCACTACTTAGTTTCCAGGATTGATTTTAAAACTTCTGGTGCTAATCTATAAAAGCCCTTATTGCCTGGTTGCAGGTTATTTACAAGACCATCTCCTCCCACTGGAATCAGACCAACTTCTATGATCAGGAAAGTGAGCTCGTTATTCCCCATTATCAGGAGACTAGGAGAGGCAATACTCAGAGGCATCATTTTTTTAAAATAGCTTCCCACTTCAGATTAAGTTAGCCCCAATCTTCGTTTGCGGTTACTTTTCATATTTTATTACTATGCCCATTATTTCTAAACTTCCAAGAGTCTGATTAAAATGCATCAAGGTGATAGTCTAATAAATAATGAATATATACTCAGTGGCAGTGCTATTTAGAACATGCTACTTTTAAAGTTGGTATACAGCCATCAAGACTAATAGTCTTTAGCAACAGCAGTCGCACTTAGACTTATATACCACTTCACACTGCTTTACAGCCTTCTCTGAGTTGTTTACAGAGTCAGCATATTGCCCCCAACAATCTGGCTCCTCATTTTACCCACTTCGGAAGGGATGGAAGGCTGAGTCAACCTTGAGCCAATGAGAATTGAACTCTGGCAGTCGGCAGAATTAACCCACAGTACTGCGTTCTAACAGCTGCACCTCTAATTCTTTCATGAATTTTTCTAGTCCCTTTCCAAACTAGTAGCCATCAACATACCCGATGAGAGAAAATTCAAAAAGTTACGAATTTTTTTAATGTTGTTCCATGTAGTGGTCCTGAATTTCCCTGCATTTAATTTCCACAAATAAACATATTTTTAGAAGTCAGATAAAAGAAAGGAGAAAAAAAAATCTATGCACTTTTTTTCCTTATTTGATTTTATATACTATGCACCCTCTTGTCCAATTTCCTTGTAAACTAGAAAGCACCAGACTATAATAAACCTCCTAAATTGGTTTTCCCTTTCCCCATTTGGTACTTTTTAAACTATATAATAACAGTTTTTAAGATGCAGTAAAGCATAACTATGCTAGGCAGAAGTTCTAATAGGTCACTAAAATGTCTGCATTAGACCACAGTTGGTTTTGCTTATAGGTGAGGTAAAGATAACAAAATCTTTGTGTGATTAATTAATCCGCAGAAGAACTTTGTATTTACAGTATTGTCATTTGCATTAGTAGTAAGAGTTTGTTTGTTTATAATTATTGCTATAGGATAGCAGAAACAGCAGTAGATCATCTAGTCCTAGTGTGAGAATGATCACTACCTCGGGACCAACGTCCGAAAAGCCTGCTCGTAATCTACCATGGACCCCTGATGATTCTGCAGGTAAAACAATCCCTGACCCTATGGTTGTTTATCATTTAATGCTTTGAAGGAGTGTTGGTAATTAACATGGTAATGTATATTCACCAGGCCTGAAAATTACAATTTTAGATTGTAACTATAAAGTTGTTGATAAACATTGCTGAGCATCTGTCATGGGCTAAATGAGGATATTGTTATAGCCTCACCATCTTGGCTTGGTTCTTGTATGCTTCACACCCCTGTAAATAGAGTGGGGGGGAAAAGGTAATGACAAGTGCCATCATATACTATTTAAGAGACCCATTGCTACTCCTAGTCATGAAGGGAGATAAGGCAAATGCTATCGGGGGACTGACCTGCCTACTGGCCTGCCCTTTTTCAGATGGTGCTGGATCATGAGTGGATATTTTAAGAGAACCAGCAAAGTTATCTCCCAAATGTTGAAGTTAGATGGCTACTTTTTGTTGCAATATATTTGGTAAACTACGGTGCATTTAGAAAGCATTCAGACCCCCTTCCTTTTTTCCCATTTTGTTACACTGCAGCCTGATTTTACAGTTGTTGAAATTCATTTGTTTTTCATTAATCTACAACTGCTGCAAAGAGTCTGAATACTTATGCCAATGTGATAATTAAGTTCTCTTCACTTTGTCATTATGGGGTACTGAGTGTAGATTAATGAGGGGTAAAAATGAATTTCAACAACTGCAGAATCAGGCTACAGCATAACAAGATTGACAAAAGTGAAGGGGGTCTGAATACGCACTGTATTTTAACATAAAATAAGCAAAGACATTGATATATAAATTAGAACAATTGTATATATTTTCATTTAAGGCAGACTAGAAAACAATGCTCATATAATGTTCATGCATTTTTCGCCATGGACAGACCTGAAATCTAGTATGAAAAGTTACTATTTTATACTCTGTCTTGTGATATAAATACTCATATTGAGAACAAAGAAACAAATGACATATAAGCTATTTCAAGTAACAAAATAATTTCAAATAATGACTCTTAATAAACACTGATCAATATAGAACAATAGATGACTAGTGGTAATTAAGATCGTAAAGACCAATCATTGGGTATTTAATAAGTTTTCAAAAAAATAATCATGAGATATATATTCTTTGCTATCTAATGCCTTTAAACTTAGACAAACATTCCTAGTCCAAGTGCACCATTGGGATGCATTTTATTGTGGACTTTTGGCCTCCCAAAGAGACTTCAGGATCAAGTGCCTTTTCTGAAATGGAGGTGCAGTTTCTTATTCGTTCATATTTCCCTTTGAATTGGGAACAGTATGTGAGCTATGAGTTTCCCACATAGCATATAAACAACCCAAAATTCAGAAAATAGAATCCTGAAAAATATACAGATTGATAGTCAAGCATTCTTATTTTTTTTAAATCAGATTTTCCCTTTTATTACCCCATAAATATCTTTAGGATAAATAAATGCTTGTTAAACAGTTCTGAGAAAATACTACAGGGTGCAGTTGCTGAAAACATGTGAACAAAAGTTTCAGATATAACCTTGCTTTTGACTCTTTCCTGAAGAAACTTGCATTATACACTATACAGCCCTGCAGCTGAAAAAATTGAATTTTTTGTTTATCAAAAAATAATTTATTTTTACAACATAAAATCTGCAAAGTTTATGTTGCATGTTCAAAATATACTTTGACCCAGAAGAACAGAAACTCATTTGAACATATGTATATTTAAATGGAATTAATGTATTGTGCCTATTGCCAAGTTGTATGCTTTGACTATGTAAAAATAAAATATACCTTACGTTTAGGTGTAGATAAAAGTGGAAAGCAAAATTTAACATCTTATATTTCTCATGTATCTATCTTCTTTAGTTACCATTCTAGCTCTTTATTTTCCTACCATAGTAAATCCTTCATGATAACTAGAACTATATTGTGCATCTAGTGAACTGTCATTGGTGTAATAAAAGATAACATAGTATACTAATATAGTACGTTTAGCATTGCAGCATTTCGGCTATCTATCATATTGTTTTATGTGACTATACTAGCTTAGTTGCTAATTTGAGAAGTACTTATGGTAGACCTTTATATATACCATTATACAATAAGAGGACAAGTAGATGCGCCTAGCATGTCTTTACAATTCATACTATCTGTATTTTTTCAACAGATACCAATGGGTCTGATAACTCCATCCCAATGGCATATCTTACATTAGATCATCAGTTGCAGGTAAATTACAGTGTAATTTTATTGTCAAATTTCCTTAGATAGTTATATCAATTTGTATGTGTAACACAATCCTGATTTGAGGTCATCATGGGTTGTTTTTCTTAAAGGGTGCATACTTCCAATTAGTTTGCTTGGCACAGGAGCTAACTATTGACAATGGGATCCTGTGTTAAGTCAGAATTAGTGACCTGATACGATGAATTGCAGTTTTAATGTAACACCTCCCAAGATCAGGTTGCAACATGCCAACATTGCATCTCATATTCTGAACTCCTCAACATGGTCCACTGGAATCTGTTTGGTGCTCCATTCCAGGTAAAGAACAAGAAACCTGTGGTGAGAGAAAAAATGCATTTAAAATGCATTTTGTCAAGAATGACGTTTAAAGAGAAAGATTTTGTCTTGCTACTTTTGGACTTTTTGCTATAAACCAAATGAAATGCTATATTAATTTTGGGATTTGACAATTAGAACTACTTATGATTGAAGAAATACTTTTGAATATTGAAAGTTTATAACTATTGAAAAAGGTTGATAGTTATTTTTCTATTTTTTCATCATTCATTTGCACCTTCGCCTCCCTTATTTTCTCTTTTTTAATTCTTTTTTCTTGTTTTTTATATTTTGTCTTTTGCAGAAAGGTTCAGACAGCAGCATGTTTTGTCTACCATTACATATATTGTCTAGATCACCTGATATTATTTGCCTGGGACAGATACTCCTATATTAATAAAGAAATACCTTTATTTTGCTTGCTTTTCTGGCAACAAGATATATTATGGACAAAGTTTAATTCTCATGCTTCCAAGAGTCGGAATAATTTATTAAAACATATTTGCACATATGTTCATTAAAAAGTTGATTTGTTTTTTAATCTGCATGTATTATTTTATTTTCAGCCTCTAGCACCGTGCCCAAACTCAAAAGAATCTATGGCTGTGTTTGAACAGCACTGTAAAATGGCCCAAGAATATATGAAAGTTCAAACAGAAATTGCCTTATTGCTGCAACGAAAGTAAGTTTTAAAATACATTGAATTGTATTCATAAATTTGACAAAGCACAATATTTTCATTTCAAAGTGAGTAAGATACCCTGTGTCAGAAGTCCTGAACCACTAATCTGAAGGTGCCAGGTTTAGAAAGGCTAATCTTATGTTTGAGATACTGTTTCCAGATTCATAATGAACCCTTGTTTCCTAAATAGGAAATGCATTTTACTATTTTCATAACATTTTCCTCAGTTCTCTTCATTGTCCTTCAACCATTAGTCTTAGGCAAAGTAAATTATATTAATGTATGACTGATGGTACTTTTGACTCTTAGTGTAATTTTTAAAAAAAGAGAGTTCAGCATTCAAATTGCTTGCCAGTATTTCCTGTTTTCATAAGGAGATCCCGCAAAGTACATGGCCTAAGTGGACTGTGTACAAGGTGCCTTGTAGTCCTAGAGAAAACTGAAATAATTCATCACAGATCTACTAGAATTATTTAGTAATCCAAAATAGAGACTTAAAGTGTTTTGAATGCTTACCTCGTCTATTAAACGAAGGGAAGCTCATGAGGGGAGAAATCAACATGACTCTTACTTTTGCTTTTTTAGCAACTATTCATCTCACCATAGATGAAAAGCTATTTTAGTAATGGTGTAAAATTGACAAAACCTGAATGTGTACCAAAATAAGTCAATATAGTTAGTTAGGTGTCCTTTTTAGCAGTTTTGTAAGACCATAGAAAAGTGTTGAAGGCTGTTAGGAACACAAATTGTTCACTGATATAAAAGGAAAATACTTTCTATTTTATGTTCAGTGCAATATAAGTATCCCATGTTATTATGTAAAATGAATCTTTCCATTTATCTCAAGATAATGTTATTTCCAATAATACTTTCATCATGTCCCATGTTTCTGCGTCATACATAATTTCACTGAGGCAGTTATTCCTTTACTCTGTCTTTCTCCACACCATGGGCTCAGACAGGAGGAGACATGCATACATTCACACAGACAAACACAGAGAGATGCGCTGATACACACATCCCCAATTAAGCATATGTAAAGCTACATATTAAAAGAAGATACTGGGAGATTTCAACAAGGATGGGTATTTTTCCTCTTTTATTGTCAAATACTTTACTGTATACATAGATTACTGCATACATAGATTACATGCACACAGAAAAAGTTTGTGTGAATATATTATGTTGCATAGCAGTCTGTTGTATTCCAGTTACTCTTCATTACAGTTCCTACATTGCTGGTCATTGTGCTGGCTAAACATAACAGATGTTAAAACTTTAGAGGGCATTCAGATATATAAATATGTAGGCAAAAATAGGTATTTGCACCTTAATGAGTCTGTAATCCAGTCGGTATATCATACATCATGGGTTTTTTTGGCGCACTAATAATTAATCAACTTATTGAATTTAGCTACCAATGAAATTGACTATGAATATTTAAATTGCCTATTTAATATTGTGGATTAATTAAGTAACCTTCTTGTTTAATGTAGGCAAGAACTAATAGCAGAACTGGACCAGGATGAAAAAGACCAGCAAAATACATCACGTCTAGTACAAGAGCATAAAAAGCTTTTAGATGAAAATAAAAGTCTCTCCACCTACTACCAGCAATGCAAAAAACAGTTGGAGGTCATCCGAAATCAACAACAGAAACGTCAAGGGACATCATGATTCACGGAACCCCAGATTGACAGTGAAGCACAGGAACTTCTATTTTCTAAAATTATCCCATAATATGACAACTTCCTTATTGGTGTGTGCTGAATGTGTAGATATACCTGCTGCTCTTCCAAAACCAATGCAGTATGGTTTTCTTTGGGTGAACATTGAGTTGTTTGAGAAAGTTAAGAGCGGCTACATGAATAATCAACAGCACTAACCATGAAGCAAAATATAATGAACTCTGGCTGTTTGCATGCCCCTTGTGTGATGGCTACCCTACCAAAACTGATTAAGTGGCTGCTATATTGTAAGATCATTAGGTTTTCATGCAATAGGAGCAGTATAGAATTTTTCTATTTTTAAAATGTTTTTGTTCTTCCCTTTTGAACTGTTTGCCAAAGCAGTCATTTTCCAGGACTACATTTCCTGATTACATCAAGTTCAAGAGATAATGCTGGTGGAACAATGCATTCTTCTAGTTGCATTGTTCTTCATGCATTTGGCTCCTCTATATCAAAGGGATTTCTTAGACATATCTCTCAAGTATTCTGGTGCAGTGGGAGAGACATCAAGAGGGTAGTCCCTTTCAGGCCCTCCCAATCCTTTTATATGACCCCCTTCCTTGATTTATCATCATGAGCAACCTTCCAGACCTCTAGTTAGTGTTTGACAAGAATAGTAGTTTCATCGTCTTATGCTGTAAAGATTAAGTGAAATTGCTTGCAAAATACAAGCATTTCTGTTCCATCGTTTGGAAGCAATAATTAGAACTTGGTTGAAAAATTATTTGTGTTAACAACATACATCCTCAATTTAGTAAGTTCTTCTCTTTATCTTCTTCTTTTGTTTGTTTTATAACAAGGCCCACAACAAAATGATGGTTTCATATGTGACTCTGTGCCCCAAATTTCAAAGATACTGTGGAAAATTATATGAGTTTTGCAAATCAAGTCTTTGAAACAAATCTAATTAAAAAACCAAATTTATCAAATAATGAAAAATATACCTATCAATCTGTACTTAGTATTGTTTGGTAGAAATACATTAAATTTCATCTTCAGATGCCAGGGGTAAGCAATTTCTTCGGAGGTGCCACTTTTCCTTGTTTAAATATTTTTTCCAACCTATGAGGAATATGGCAACCATATCACAGACGGAAATTACATTTTTGGACTGGAATGTTGGCGGGGGGGTGGAATATTAGATGGAAAGTGTATTAGGTCTAATGAAACTTTCAGTATAGTTTTGCTTGTTTTTCATGTCCACCAAAATCTTATAACTAAAATTTTGGCAGCACTATCTGGACTGGGCTTGCCCTGGTGGGAGTTATAAACTGAAATGTTTACATTGAAAGGTAGCTATGAGTAGTGGAGCTATATTTTTTGTTCTATATGAAATATTAAGCCAAATCCTTTGCCTCTTCCTTGCAAATAAGACCTGCATTCAACATAGCCTTTTGTCATGAAAAAAATATATGGTTGTAGCCTCGACATGGCAATACATTTCTTAAGCATTTGGAACAACTTTGGGTATTGAATGACTTGAAACTTTACAGCAGTGATTGCTATTGTTAAACTACCCAAGCACTCTTTGAAATCTTGGTATTCAGTACAGGTTTGTGTCATATCAATTTGTCCTTTATAGAACATTCTGAAACCATTTGATCTGTGTTAGCTATTTTCTCAAAGCATGAAAGAAAACATAAGATATGGTGGCCCCCAAATACTATTTTAATGTAACTTCAGCTTCACAAAACTGGTATGCGTAGAGTTAGAATGTGGCATTATGTTGTCTTCTCAGAAACAAGTACTGCTATATTTACTAGAGGCCTGGTGGCACAGTGGTTAGAATGCAGTATTGCAGGCAAACTCTGTCCACAGCCTGGAGTTTCATCATGATAGGGCTCAAGATTAACTCAGCCTTCCCTCCTTCCGAGGTTTGTAAAATGAGGACTCAGATTATTGGGGGCAATATACTGACATTGTAAACTGCCCAGAGTGTGCTGTAAAGCACTATGGAATGGTATATAAGTATTGCTATTACTGCATATAGAATTGAAGCCTTACTATTTGGCAATGTCTGAACTCAGTGGAGCTAACATTACAGGATTGCAATATTTCTCCCCTCTTGTGTTCTTTAATTTGGCAAGCATCAGGGTCTATGCTCTGAAAACCGGCTTTAAAATAAATTATCCTTGGCAAGTTATAAGAGCTAAAACCAAAATTATTTTACATAAATTAAGGACAGACATAATTCCTGAAACCCATATTAGCTAATTTGATTTGGTAGCTAAAATAAACATTGGTATCAATTTAAGGATATGCATATTTATAGCCACTGGCAAGGAGAAATCAAGAATTGGAATAGCAGAAGTTATCTAAAGCACTGCTGTTTACTATGTGCATCTCTCAGGTTAGCCAAGTGGATGCAGTTGTGATGTTCTGCTTTTCCAAAGAGAAAACAACATTAAAGTCTAATCTGTTATATCATAGGCTGCAATTACAAGTGAAGATCTGGAATAATAATGTCTATTGTGTGCTATGTGTTGGGCTATAATCACTATATTGAAAGGAGGAAAATTAAGAGTCCACAGTTTTGTGGTCTACAATGAATGAATCTGCACCATTGGTGACAAGTTACATTCTAGATTTTCAGAAACTGCTATGTGCTGGTAGAATGGAATTGAGAATCTAGACAATATAAGAAATGGAATTAATGAGGACAAAGAAAGATTTTGCTCTTCTGGCTCTAAGCAAGAACCAGAACTTTGTATCTCCCTTGAAAGCCGAACTAAAGCAAAAATAAAAATAGTATATATTCTTTCATTCATTCTGGGCCTGTAGCCCATGTATGTTTGTTTCCAGCTTGGTCACCCAATTCTAAGTAAACAAGTGGAAAACGCTAGTTATAATTCTTGATTCATAAGTTACTATGATAATTCTCACAAAATAGCCAAAACAATAACATTAGAGTCCAGAGTTTTGCATGAATCAAGTCAGTTTTTAAGCTCACAATTTCTGCATTATTAATGCTCTCAATGTGGTACACATGCAAAAAATAAAAAGTATCCTCTGCTTAGAGAAAAAAAAGACTATTTGGCTTGAAGATTGCCAGAGCTAATTCTTGAAAATGTCAACATGGCTAACCTTGTCTGGGTAAGAAACAAAAGACCCTAGTTAACATTTGGATGACCAGCAGAGGCTGAATTGGGAAATCAACCAGGAAGAAAATAATTGCAAACCACCATTGTATTTCTACCAGGAAACCTGCTTGGACAAATCAATGAAGTCACCAGGAGTTGTACTTGATTCAAAAGAAATTTTGATTTATATTTAAAATGCACCTCAAGGTACAGTTTATTCATCTGTTTTTTTCAATTTGATCTTGGAGAATGCAAAGATCGTATGTTATGTTTTCTTCCATTTCTTACCCCATATAGCCCTAATCTATGCAAAGGGAGGCTAATAAAGCACATGCCAGTAGGAAGTAAGATTAAGCAACCTTTGATTCAGAGAAGGGCAACCCTTGTCCCTAGAAACACATGGTAATCCTCAGGCCTCTTTCTGGAGTGAGAAATTCTTTCTTGAGACAGGAAGCCTATGCACCAGTGGTGGGATTCAAAAAAAATTGCTACTGGTTCTATGGGCATAGCTTGGTGGGCATGGTGTGGCTTGTTGGGCATGTCAGGGGAAGGAGACTCTAAAATCTCCATTTCCTCCCCACTCCTGGGGGAAGGTTACTGCAAAATCCCATTCCCTCCCCACCCCACTAACCTGCTTTCCAGCTCCGTTGTCCTGTGCAGGGCAACAAAAGAAGACCCAGCCAATCAGCTGGGACTCGGGAGGCAGATTATAGATGGGGGTGGGGCCAGTGAGAGGTGGTATTTGCCGGTTCTCTGAACTACTCAAAATTTCTGCTACTGGCTTTCCAGAACTGGTCAGAACCTGTTGAATACCACCTCTGCTATGCATTAGAAAGATTGTTTATCTTTTATTAAACTTTTTTTCCCTAAATGAGAACATATTCCACTAAATCCAATGTTTTCTCACAGTAAATGGAAAGAGATTTTTACTTCAGTTTTTTAAGTTTCTACATTAATTGCCATGTCACAGAAAACATTAAATATTCTTTATTCTAGGTGTTTGTAGGTTAACAGTAAAATCTTGATTTGCAGCATCTATTAACCTTTTATGAGGAAATCAATTTTAATAATTGCTTCAAGAAGTTTGCACTTTATTTGTCTGATACCCTTTTTTTCAATAACTCTACTGACTAGAAATGTTTGGAAGTAAATGCTGTCCCTCCCCCCAAAAAGTAAAACATTCAAGGGGCATAAAAGAACAAAGAAATGTTATAAAAGGAAGGAAATAATAGTAAACTCCTTTGTTATAATATTCATTTAAAATATTAGACTTCAGGGAAGAAAGTAGAAAGCAATTGTATCACTTTTAAAATTTTAAATGAATGAATCTTTGGTTTTAGTTCCCATTTTAAATAGGTCTCATTCACTTATTTCATAATTGTATTTTTCTTTTAAAATATACATTTTTTATTTTTTACATATTTTGTTTTGTGGAAGGATCTTTTCTGAAGTTAAGGTATTGGTTTTTAATATAACAGGAATTTACAGATCTGAATCCAAGCAGAACCAATGATTCCTTTGTACTGCAATTTGTCCATGAGCCAATGTTACTTGCCAAGAGTTAATAGCTAGTAGTTATCTGATGAATGGCTAGGATATTTAATGTTCCACAGAGAATACCTTGCAATGGAACTTTTACATATGTTATGGATTATTTAAGTGAATAGCTTCAGCATTTTGCATATGCAGACCAATATGTGTAGATTAAGAGGAAATGCAGTCTCTTATTCTCTCTCACTCACTCACTCTCCCTCCCCCCCCCCACCTTCACCAATATAAAGCCCCACTGACAGTTATCAGTAGTGGTAAGAGAAGCCTAGAATATAACATTAGAACATGTGGATTAGTTAAAAGGTAAACATTTCTCTCCCACAACTTTAATGTCCAAAAAGCCTTAAAGAGACCATTTCCCAATGGATTTACAAATACAAAAAAAGAAGGAATAAGGAATAATCCACAGCCATAAAAGAAATCTCCCCTCTATTTTGGAGTTTTATACATTTCTACCCCAATGGAAACCGCTTTCATTGTCTGTATGCACCTATTTCTGTATCCCCAAAACCTTGCCCTGAATGCTGAAGGACCCTCCTCATGGAGGTTTACTTTGCCTTCAGCTGTCATGATCTCATGTCTGGTCTACAGTTGTTCCCAACAGAGAAGGTGGTTTTGTATTTACAGAAATATTTTTTGTAATAACATGTTTGGCCAAATCGAAATAATTTCAACCAAGAGGACTTTTAATTGAATCCCATGGTGGCTAGAAATGAAAATTCTCAAGTGAGAACTTCAAAAAAGATGAAGGTATTGTGGATAGTGAAAACATTTCTGAAAAGGAGTTTCTTAAATCACTGAATGAAGAATCTAAAAGAATGGACCACAAAGCCTATAGTCGTCTTTGCCTATGCACCAATATTCAGAATATGAGAAGCAAATAAGATGATTTTGAGTTCTTAGCTCAGACAAAATTCAATGGTGGGATAACTGCTATGAGTCAAATTGAAGGATATGCATTCAAAAGGAACAGGAACAATAGAAAGGGAGAAGTTACGGTGCATGTTTAAAATATCCATTCCAGCTCACAAACTAAATGAGTGGTTTTGATTGCTGTAGAATAAATCATCTGGAATAATAATCGAGGAAAAATAAAAGCAAAATAATTGTTGCTTTCTACTATTGCCTGTCCAACCAAAGAGAATTAATTGCTAACGCTCCCATCCTCCTCCATCCATGTTACTGGCAGGACCACATTCCCTTTTAGATTGCTCAGCAGGAACAAGTCCAAGATGCTGTTGAGTTTGTTGGCATATGATATTCAACTAATCATTATCAGGAGAAGCAGTCTAGACATTATACCTGATGATAACCTTCAGCTTAAAAAGAATTACTCCTTTGTAATCAATGTAGTGGCTGTTCTTTCAACCATTATTCTATTAAGTATCCATTAAATACCATCTGATGTCTCTGCCAAGAATATAATAGACTTAATATTCAAAATAGCCCATTTGCTTACATATAGATGTTTGGTTCCAAAACACCGAAGAGGAATAGGGCTTCCAGGGTTGAAGGTTAACTAGCTAGCGCCTAGTGCAAAACCTAATTCTTTTGACTTATTAACCATATTGCTCTCCTATTGGGCTGCTTCCCCTTTGGTCATTCTAAACTGGTATCTTCTAAATGAAATGGAGCAATATCTCCTGAACTTTCATCTGAAGTAGAGGGGCACTGTAGATCCTGTGGTTTGCAAGAGAGCATGCAAGTTCATCCAACTCACTTTGAGAAGCAACATAGCTCCCCCCGCCCCCAAACTATCTCTAGCAACCGTAGGAATGACAGAGAAGATAGAAGTTATAGCACCAGGTTCTGCTGGCTTGAAGAATCAAGTGAATATTTTTACACATGCATACAACATGTCTCGTGGGCTTATAATACATGTGCAAAAAGTAACTTTCCAGATTTAACAGACACTTCTCCACCTTGAATGGTCTGTTAAATTGCTCTATAATCAGGTTTTAGTCAAGTGTTTTATTAAACATCCTAAGTAAGCAAAAGCACACATGCACACACGCACGCGCACACACACACACACAAAGCTTTGAACAAGAAATAATAAGAGCTCCTGGATGTAAAATATATGAATATGAAGCTATAGATCCTTGGATTTCGTGTTTGAAGAAATGAAGAAAAGCTAGGTTTTATGTAACTCCAAAGGTGTAGAACTTTCATTGCTTCCTGAGTAGGCCATCTACAGGAGGTCTAGGCATTCAAGATGGCAGCCATGACAATGAAAATGAAGTCACCAGTGACTTAAGTGACTAGTGGAATTCTTCCTTTCAGATGACACTCTTAGGAGTTATTGAATGGTCCAACCATCTCTTAACAGTTGCATAAATGCTAACACACTCTTATTGCAAAAATGTTATGTTCCACTAGGTGGAAAACCCCAAGGGCACAATCAGTCTTTAAAAAAACTGTTTAACAAGAATGCCAATGTCTAAGAGTGCATTATCTGTATAACAACTGGAAATTGTTTTTTCTGGGATTGTCTGTTCATTGAGAGTCAGGCAGTTCTTTGAAATGAAAGTTGATTTCAAGTCACTCAATTCAACCAATGGACTAATCCCAATTGGTCTCTTCATATTTCTGCCATTTTGGAAGGACAAAATTGCTTTGCTTTAAATTCTAACAATCGCTGTAAAAACCCATGTAGAAAATATAAATGCACCAGTCAAAATGATCTTGCAGTGCGAGTCATTGCCTCTATTAATGCATTCCCATTTGTAATTCTTTACACAGTATGAGATTGGAAAGCTGTGATTAAAATTAATTAGGTTAAGTAAAGTTTACCTTCTCTTCCCTCCACCCCCGCCCCGAACACTGCTATTTGAAGGAAGGGAGGGTAAAACACTAGCTGCATCTGGCCCTGCGGGAAGCAACAGCATCTCTCATACACAAAAGTGAGGCTGCTTCACTAGGCATTCAACACCCTCTCTTTGGCTTACCTTCTGCAAGATGAACTCCTTTCCAAGAGCTAATGAAGTCCAAAGTCCTTGCAAAAACAGGAACTGTGATCCAAAGTTATAAACATCTCAAAGAAAAAACAATCATCTTAGGGGGAAAGAGACTGCTTTCCACTTGCCCCATGTTCGGGTGCTTTCCATCTCTACAAAGAAATAGAAAGATGCTGCATTGAAATAAAAAGAGTATTATTATTATAACTATTAGTATTAGTATTTAATCTTTAGTGAGATTCACAGCCTTTGGGGATGGTTGATAGCTCAACTGCTCGAGTCCTAACCAAAGACTTAGGAACTGTTCAGGTAGCATCGGAGGATATAAGCTGTTCCAAGTAGGGTGGTTTTTTGTAGAATCATGGTATTCAAGTCTGATAAATTCAAAATTTCCAAATAGTGAGGTAGCCCTTTAGGTATTGCTCCAAGGGCTCAGTTACAATTGGGATAACACACAATTTATTTTTTCCAAAGTTGCTCAACTTCAATTTGTAAGTCCCGATACTTTGTGATTTTTTCTTGCTGCATGTCTACACTTCGTGCATCACCAGGTATTGCAATGTCAATGAACCAACCCTTTTTCTTTTCAACTATTGTTATGTCAGGTGTGTTGTAGACCAAGTGCTTGTCCGTCTGAATTCTGAAGTCCCACAAGATCTTGACTTTTTCATTTTCCAGAACCTTCTCAACCTGATGTTCCCAGTAGTTACTATACTCAAATCCAAACTTTTGGCACAGTTTCCAGTGAATGATTTTAGCAACTTGGTTATGGCGTTTTAAGTAGTCATTTTGTGAAATTTTGCTGCACCCACTGATTAAATGGTCAACTGTTTCATCTTTGTCACTACAGAGGTGGCATTTGCTGTGGTGGTGACATGCTGAATCTTTGCCTTCATGCAATTTGTGGCTAAAGCTTGTTCTTGAGCAGCCAAAATAAAGCCTTCAGTTTCTTTTTTCAGTATTCCTGATTTTAGCCAATTCCAAGTAAGCTTTTGGTCAGCTTTGCCTTCAGTACTTTTCAGGTATTGGCCATGTATAGCTTTGCTTTTCCAATTTCCAATTTGTTTCTCAATTACTTATTTTTTGTATTCAGCTTTTGACTTGGTGGTCTTCAAAAGGCCTCCTTCATGTACTTCCTTAATCATTGGCTCTTCACTTTTCTGGATGTAGTCATTCAAGCTGTGTCTTTCTTCTTCGACAGTCTGCTTTACTTGTGGGAGACCTTGACCACCCTCTGCTCTTGGTAAATATAATCGATCAACATCACTTTTAGGATGCAAGGCATGATTCATAGTCATAAGCTTCCTTGTTTTTCTGTCCAAATTGTCCAGCTCCATCTGGGTCCAGTCAATTATTCCTGCAGAGTATTGAATCACAGGTATAGCTCAGGTATCTATTGCTTTTATGATGTTTCCACCACTCAATTTGGACTTTAAAATTACTATTATTGTTATTGTTGTTAAAATAGAAGGCGTGCCAGAAAAAAAATCTGTTTGGTTTCAGTATCTTTTTGCCCTCAAATCTGAAGCAACATGATTCAGTGTTGAATCACCAAATCAATGATTTTTGAAGACGGATGATAAAGATGTGTCTCATTTACACAAATCATTTTAAACCATTCATTACATACCCACAGCAGATGTTGGAAAGTCATTAAGTCCAACTCCCTTCATAGAGCAAGAATTCATGTGAAAGCATACCAAGTAAATAGCTGTCCAGCCTCTATATATATGCATCCAAAGAGGAAAGCTCACAACCTCTGTGATTGATTAAACAATTACCATAATGAGGTTGGGGGTATAATAATCAGTAGGAGTCAGCTCCATATAGCATAAAGCTAGGATTCTGTATCCTGTATTCCTGGATGATAGAGTATAAGACACTGGGCTATTGTGGTTAAGGTATTTGACCAGAACCAGGGACTGCCAGATTCAAGTCTACATTCAGTCAATGAAGTTCTCTGGCTGACTGACCCAATCAGCCTCTCCTCCCAACTTACTCTCAGGATTGATGTTATGAGAGAAAATTGGAGAACTACTATGTGCATATAGCCTTGAGCTATTGAGGAAAGATGGAATATCAACCTAACACAATACATACATAAATCTTGATTTTCTTCTATGTGCCATCCTTCCAGGTATTTGAAGAATGCTGTCATATCTTCTTTTCATAAGGCTAAACATGTCCAGCTCCTTCAGTCTCTCTTGAAGGAGATTGAATCTTCCCTATTGGCATTTTTCTCTGTACTGGAGCAAAGTCAATCTATAATGCCTGAAGGCTCTATCATTTCTTTAAAATACATAGCTTGCTTTTGATGAAAAAAACCTGGGTAACAGAAAAGAGTGGACTTTCTTTTGTAATCACAGAATAAGAAATAACTTTGTACCTATATCTGCTGCAAAGAAAATTGAAAATTCTTTTTATTCTTCCTTTCTGCACGTCTTTTTTCTTTCTTCTTCTTTTCTCCCTTATTTGCCTTTATTTGTTATTAGTTTGTATGAATTTTTATGCTATTTGTAAAACTTGCAATAAAAAACCATCAAAGAGAAAGGATTCCCTGCTATAGACATAGTCATTTTTCTATCTCTGCCACTATTTTTCGGATTTTAAACCATTATAATTGATGAAACGTCTGAGAAACCCTAAAGCTGAAAAAGATTACAAAAATTCAGCTAAAGATACTATAGTTAAAAGAGATGTTTCTTTGAATCTGTGATTTTGGACTTTTTCACAGAGCTTGTGAAAAAGTTAGCAGAGCTTTTATAATTTTTTTCGTTACATTTCCTAGTTAGACATAAAGATAATCTCCTACAATATGCTTTACATATTTTGAACACTAGATGGCAACATAGGAATGAAATTATTCTACAAGATCAGAAAAAAAAAAGTAAAAGTGTACAAAAATCTATGAGCATATACAGGTTGCCCTTTCTTAATAACCATTCATTCAGCAACCTTCAAAGTGTCAGCAGCATTGAGTGAATGATATTTATGCCCAGTACCCAAAGTAACTATCAGTCTCCCCTAATATCTCTACTCTTTCAGTTGCCCTGAATTCCTCAACAGTGATGGTAGTGCCAACACTGGGTCTGAAGTAGAGGCCTAGGGGCTTCAGCTAACTGCCCCCCCCGGGCCTTTACTGCAGATCCAATACTCCCAATATTACCACCATTGCCAAGCAATGCTTCTTAAAGCCTCTCACTGTGGCCAGTCACCCCAGCACAGCAGCAAAAGCCACATTTATCCCACTCTTCATAGTGCCCCTTCACTGGTAGTGCCATGCTTAGGTATCCTTTGCTGTCTTATTTCTCTGGCTGCTGACAAAATGTAACTGGTCTGGCCCTATGCAAGGAAGCTGCTGGCCACACCAGACCTTATCCCCAAGGCTATGGGCACTGTTCTCCAAATCATGTGCAATTCTCAGAAGACTTCAGAAGAATAGTGAAAACAACTTATGTGATTTGGAGAAAGGCACACACAATATAGAGAAAGGCTGCTGCGCCCTTCTCACTAAGATTCAGAAGGCCTCAGAAACTTTCCAAAGCACATGAGAATAGTGCTCACAGCCTCAGAAAGAAGGCCTGACATGGGACTTCTGGTGGCGTTTCCATTGAAGACGAATCAAAGACCATGATCGTGTGCAGCTTTGATCCGTGCTTGCCCTGTTGGAGGGGTCCCTGAGGGATCGGAACCACCTGACCCACCTTGTAGGGGTGGACGAAGAGAGGGAGACAGCCAGCTGGGTTGAGGGGAGCCTCTCCCCTCCCTGACTTGGTATTTACTCCCCTAGAAGACAGGGAGAAGTGGCAGTTTCATGGCTGCCTTGAAGATGGGAAGCTGCCTGCACTTAAGTTTGTGCTGGAGAGTGGAAATGGTGAGCAGCATGTAACTGGATAAAAGACTTTGAATATTTTTTTCTATAATCCCAAAAAGCAGAAAGAAAGAGCTCTCATTTGGAAGAATGGCAGCAGCGAATGGGGAATAAGAGAAAAATATAAGGTGAAGAAAAAACAGAAATAAAAGAATTATATGAAATCAGATTAAATTTGGAATAATATACAGAATTGGACATTAATTAGGCATTGAATAAAATGCTGGACTTATTTGGAATGGATAAATTTAATGTTAATTCTACAGAAAAGAGAATTAAAAATAAAAACTTTAAAAAGAAAGAGATATAGAGCATGACCTAATGGCTAAAGATTTTCCTCATGTTTTTATGGAAAATTACTGGTCGTATAAATATTTGAAAGAGAGAAGAATTGGAATAAAAGATTATTAATACAACAAGAACCCTGGAAGCTTTATTTTAAAAAAGAGGGACTACAGTAAAATATAAAAGAATGCAATATTTTGGGACTCTTGGAGGTTGACTGTGACAAGAAAACAGAAGAAAGAGAAAGTGAGATAAACAGAGATTTTTGGCAAGGACTATAACAGAAAAATTGGATCTTTAATAAAACAAAGAATAATCCAATAGATTAAAGAAATGGAAGAAACAAGCAAAGAATTTAAGTCGGAGCTGCAAACTGTAAGAGATATTTTAAAAGAAAGAATGAGACTGCTAGATATAATAATTAGTAAAGTAATGGCATTGCAGCTTGCAGAAGAACAGAGAAAGCTCAAGCCGATGAGTTAGAGGAGGAAAACAACAGACTAGATGGATATGGAGAACAAGGACCATTGCCAAAGGACATAAAAGGACTTAAAATAGAGACATTGACAACAGAAACAACAAATAAAAGAGATAAGGCTCCCAAGACTAAGAAGAAGAAGGAATTATATAAGAAGAAACCCCAAAAGAGAGAACTGAAAAGAGTGGGGGAAAACATGGCTGACAGGAAGAGGGAAATAAAAATATCAGAAGGAAAAAAGAAGAAAGACCGGGAAAACTTAGAAAAGGGGAAGCTGGCTAAAATTTTAAAAAATGATAAAGCCGAGAGTTTTAGAGATAAGGGTTAGGGATTGTATAAGGGGGATACCACATGGGAATGTATATTGGTATTTAGTTTAAAACTTGCTGGGAATTATTTTAGGATTGTATAACTATATATATAATTGTATGTAAATTATGCGGTTATGAACCCTTTCTTTGGAGGATTAAAAACAAGGGAATGGAAATGTATTAAAATATATAGATAAATTTGGGCTAAGTGGAAAAGGAAGAAAAAAAAATGATTATTAATGATTATAAGAAAAGTGAAGATAAAATGAGACATATTAAGAAGTTATTTTAGTGGTTTTTTGGAGGGGGATGCTATAAAATATATACATTTCAAAATATATAGTTGATTATTTAATTGATACTAGAAGTATATAATGAGAATATTTTATTATGATTAAAGTAGGGGAATGGAAAATTATTAAATTAGATAGATTAAGGGGATATACCATGTGGATCCTAAATATATTAGCTTTATTTTACTTTTACTCTTTTTATATTGTTTATTATATATCGGCTTAGAGAAAATTAAGGACAATGTGTAATGTAAAATAAAATAGGTGGTAGGCTGAAAATGGAAATAATAGGGGATAAAGAATTGAAAATTTATGTGTGGATGGAATGATATTGATATTGAATTAATTAATTGAAATATGAAATGGCAACTTATTAAAAGATTAGTGAAATGGATAATGATATGAGATGATATTATATAAGATTGATGGAAATGAAAGTATGATTATGTACAAGTGTTATAATCCGGAATCATGTTGCTCATGTATGTGTGTAAAAATATAAAAATAAAGAACTTTTTGATGGGGTAAAGGAAGAAGGCCTGACATGAACAGCAGCTGCCTCGTATAGGGTCAAGCCATGCATACCTTCTCAGTAATGGAAGATGGTGACAGTCAGCTGGATGCGGTAGGGTCAATGGAGCACAGCACACTGGAGGGGGTTGGAGCTTTTTGCTGTGGTAATGAGGTGGTTGGTCATGATGTGGGTTTGTGGTGGCACTTCTTGTTAGCAGTAGGAGCACCAATGGTGCTGGGACTGAAGTAAAGGTTAACGGTGGTAGTGGTCAGCCAAGAGTGCTGAAGACCCCAGGCCTTCACTTCAGTATTGGCGCCATCACTTCTGCCAAAGAATGCCACTGTACAGCATGACCAAAGTCCAAAGCCATAGGGGAGAAAGGTGGGTAGTAGGAGTTCAAGAAGAAGCAATCCCTTATCTTACTGAGTTTCATGACTGAAAAGGACCAAGCCAGGAATAGGTTGGATCAGGAAAGGTCCTCACCTAATGACCAGTAAGATTCAGATAATAACAATAATGCAAATCGCTGGATATCAGCTGCTAAGAAATGTGATCATGTGTCATTGCATTTTATGATCACATTGCTTAGCAAGAGAAATTCTGGTCCCAATTACCCTTGTTAACCAATGACTGTCATACATACAGTCATACACAGAGATCTGAATAGTAGATGGAAGAACTCCCCCCATATTATAGCAATTTTTTGCTACTATTACCATTGAACCATGTGTTAGTATGACAAGTATTGAACTGTGAACCACTTGTAGAAATCTACCAATCTATATTTGATGAGTGTAGGAGGTAATGGTTCACAAACTTCAAAAATTCACAATTGCAAAACATGCTAAATGTTAGATCCCTATGAGATGAATCAAAATGTATGAGCTGGAATAAATCATATAGAGTATAATTGGATAATTTGCATTTAATGTAAAGATGTGAGATTGCTTGAGTTTAAATATGGTCACTTTATTATATTGCCATAAAATAAAAATAGAATCAGAAGGTAGACTCGGTAGACTACAAATAGGCTGAGTAGAATTCAACAGATAGACAGATAGCCTATCTAACAGTATAATTATCTCAATACTATTCTTCAATATACACACATGAATCCACCAGGGAAACCCAACTGATGAAAAAATGAAAGAATTTTATGAAATAACTATACATAAAATGAACCAGAAGAAACATACTTTTAAAATCATTATGGATGACATGAAATGCAAGGAATGGAGGAAAATATCCCCACAACGCATATCAGATGTTTTATATTTGATAATTGAGATGGATATGAATGAATTTGTAGCAGAATAATATATTTTCATCTTAAATTGGTATTTCAAAAATAATGCAGCCCAAATGGATTTGGAAAAGTCCAAATGTCAGTATTAGTAAAGTAGATTTTATTCTGTGCAATAATCATAATAATCATTTATATGGATTATTTCATCTCAGTGCAGTATTGGGATTGATCATTCATTAGTATGCACAACATTAAAAATCAGCATTGAACAGAAGAGAATATTGTTGCAAAATGTAGCAGCTGCATCAATTATAAAATACTCAAGACTTACAAGGATGAGTTTCATGTGAGATGATCATATTGTTTCTGCACACTCAATCACTTGTATGAGAATTTAGCTGAAGCCACTTACTGTATAACTAAAACTGTGCTGTTTGCTAAAACAGAACTGAAATTGATGGTACCAAAAAACAGTCCAAAAAGAAAAATATCAGAAAAGATTAAACAAATGATGCAAAGAGAATGACAATGAACAGTCAACCTGAAATAATGTAGACTATACTGAACTAAACAAGACTATTTGAAAGGAATTGAAGGAATTTATTAGAAAGTACAACTGTCAGCTTATACAGTTTATATTAAAAAAGAACAAAAGACTTCAGAAAATAATACAAGAACTATAGCTGGACAGAAGCAGTTCTTCAAGGCCAAGAATAGAATGATTCAATCACAGCATATCAACCAGAAATCTTAAGAGTGCATCAAAGATTTCTACTCTAATTTATATGCTGGCAATGTAGACAACAGAATACTATCAGGTAGCTGAATGCTGACATCCCAATACAAGGCCACCATAAGCAGAATTCACAACCTTACACATGGCACAGCAACTGGCCAAGATGAAAGAACCACATAATCTCAAGTCTTATGAAAGAGAAGCAAAAACAAAACAAAACAGTCCACTGTCTCAATTTCTGTTTATTTTGGTCCTTGAAATTTTGAATAAAGATATAAAACAAGAGAGGAAGATTGTGGGTATAATGTTATGAATTAAGAGCTTTTGATTTGCTGCCAGTTTTGCAAAATCCTTTAAAGACAATTGAAACATTAATAGGAAGAATAAAGGAATTTGGTGTATTTTCAGGTTTCAGAATTAAGAAACAGAAAACAAAGATCTTAACAAAAATATGAAGATATAAGATCAAACAGAACTGATGAATAAAATGAGCTTTAAGAATGAGAAGAAGGTAAAATACTTGGCTGTTAATATGACAAATACGAATTGCATGTTATTTCATTTGTTTTACATTGTTATTTGTATATGTCTTTTGGTGTTCAGTTGTATGTTGTGAAAGAGCACCTTATTTCGTTGTTCTCAGGTTTCTGAGTACAATGACAATAAATTTATCTTATCTTATCTTATAATAATGATGTTAAGACATGGAATGTAGTTTAAAAATATACATTAAGATGGGAGAAAATATTACTGTTGTTGCTAGGGAAAATTTCTGTGATTAATATGAAGGCTTTGTCCAGAATGTTGTCTTTGTTTTAGAATTTAGACAATACCCGTTTTGACAATGATGTACCAAGTAAACAATGGCAGAAAGATACTGTATATCTACATTTGTGTGGTGAAGAAAAATGTGAGTTAAATATAAGATGTTACAAGAAATAAAAGTAAGCCTGGGGTTATCTGAATTGAAATTATATTTTGCAGTTTGTTGTTTAATTTGGATGAAAGAGTAGATGTTGCTGAAAAACAAGGCTTTTGAAGCCAGAAGAACTTGAGCTTTGGGTGGCAAGCAGAGGTGGTATTCAGCAGTTCTGGAGAACCTGTAGTGGAAATTTTGAGTAGTTTGGAGAACCATCAAACACCACCTCTGACTGGAGATTTTACAGTGTCCTTCCCCTGCCACACCCACCAAGTCACGCCCACAGAACCGGTAGTTTTTTTAAAAAAAAAAAGCTAAGGCAGATTTTTAAAATCATTTTGATAGGCATGCCATACTGAGAATAAGGAACAGATATGTACTTGAAAATACTTTTGTGGTTGCCAGCGCAAGAAGCATTTTATAGAAGAGAAATGATAAGTAAACACAAATGGCTAATATTGTGAAATGCTATGAATTTTGTCAAGAAGAATAACAGAATAACAGAATTGAAGAGACTTTGGAGATCTTCTAGTACAACTCCCTGCTCAGTCAGGAAACATACCATTTCAGACAAATGGTTGTTTAATCTCTTCTTAAAAACCTCCAGTGTCGGAGCATCCCAGAGGTGGTATTCAGCAGGTTCTGACTGGTTCTGGAGAACTGGTAGCGGAAATATTGAGTAGTTCGGAGAATCAGTAAATACCACCTCTGATTGTCCCCATCCCCATCTATATTCTCTGCCTCCCGAGTCCCAGCTGATCGGCTGGGTTTTTTTTTGTTGCCCTGCACAGGAGAATGGAGCTGGAAAGCAGGTTGGTGGGGTGGGGAGGGAATGGAGATTTTGCAATAACCTTTCTCCAGGAGTGGGGAGGAAATGGGGATTTTGCAGTAACCTTCCCCTGGAATGGAATGGTATTAAGTTGGTGGCACCAGGAATTGTAGGCAAACCCTTTTAACAGTTAATAATGTTTACTGAACATAACTGGTTACCCGTGGTTGCCACAAGTTAACTTGTTCACGTGTGGTGGCGGGCAACAGCTGATGCCTCTCACAGCCCCTTTTATATTGCAGGTGTCAGACCAGCCAGCGAATGAACAGTGGCTTCAACTCCCACCTGAATTGCGGACTGGGAAGAGGACTATGTTGGTACATAACAAGTGGGAATGGAGATTTTACAGTGTCCTTCCTCTGGAGTGGGGTGGGAATGGAAATTCACACCCACCAAGCTGCACCAAGCCATGCCCACCAAGCCATGCCCACAATACTTGTAGTAAAAAAAATTGAACCCCACCATTGGAGCATCCCACAACTTCTGGAGGCAAGTCATTCCATTGATTAATTATACTAACTGTTAGGAATGTAAGTCACCTAACAGTTGGGTTGGAAATATATAAACCAGGATAGACATTTTAATACTGTCTCTTTAAGGGAATGCTAAAATTGTAATTGGGTGTGGTTCCTCAAACAGTCATAAGATGGAGCCAGAAACCTGGGTTGTTTAGTCCTGTTGTTGAGAGTGTTGCCATTCCTGCATTTCCCTATTAACTGTTACTGATCATCGTTATTCTTGGATTTGATGTAAGTCTGTTACTGAACTGTGTATGATACTGGACCTTGTTATTTGGATTATCCCTGGACTGAAAACTGACTGCTTTAACCGTGAAAGACTTGGACTGTTTGTTGGACTTTGCTTAAATGTTTATTGGAAGTAAAAACCTACATTTTACTATACAGTGTATATGTGTGCTGGTTGTGTGTTATTCTTCACCACTCTCACTACGTCTCCCTGTGTGCACTCATTCTCCTAATGGGGAATTACCTCAACACTAACTGCCAGAAAATTCCTCCTTAATTCTAGGTTGGATCTTTCCTTGATTAGTTTCCATCCAATGCTTCTTGTCCTGCCTTCAAGTACTTTGGGAAATAGATTGGGCCCCTGTGCATAAGAATGCAAAATAAAATCATGAGAAAACCTAGTGACAGAAGGATATACTTCCCAGTGGTTTTCTTGTATACAACTACTAGAAAGATTTACCAATAGATAAAAGAATTTTTGACTGTGAGTGTTAGGAAAGTAAGTCACCTAACAGTTACTTGGGTTGGAAATATATAAACTAGGATAGACATTTTAATACTATGTCTTTAAGAGAATGTTAAAAATGTAATTGGGTGTGGTTTCTCAAACGGCCATAAGATGGAGCCAGAATCCTAGGTTGTTTAGTCTCAGAAGAGAGTGTGAGTGAGTCTCTATTTCCTTCTGTTGGAGAGAGTTGCCATTCCTCCTAATGACTGTTACTGATCATTGATGTAAGTCTGTTACTGAATTTTTTTGATAATGGACTTTGATATTTGGATTATCCCTGAACTGAACACCTGTGAATGACTTGGACTGCTTATCTTGGACTGTGTTTAAACATTTATTGGAAGTAAAACACCTACATTTACTGTACAGTGTATCTGTGTGCTGTTTGTGTATTATTCTTCACCACTCTCACTACGTCTCCCTGTATGCGTTCATTCTCCTAACAGGGAATTATTTCAACAGTGAGCATTCTTAAAGGCTGAAAGAGAATTGTATATAAATGATAAACAAGTTATTCCTAAAATTTCATTTTAGGATGTGAATATGAAAAGGGCTGCTATATCACGACGACAAAAATCAAAGTTTTTTTTTCTTTCTCTTTATTATCATCTATTTATTAATTCAATTTTAGCAGCATAGATATGGCAGACCAGGATATAAATGATTTTTTATGGAGTTTGGCATGATAACATAGTCTGTTACCTCTCAAATGCAATTTGCCTCATAATTATTAACTGTTTTTATTTCCTCAATGGCTTGTCAGGTATGACACTATCTTTTGCAAAATATAATATCACAGGCCCAAAGTACATTGCAGCATTTTGTTCTGTAATGACTTTTTCTGCCTTTGAAATCAGATAAGTAATTCAGGTTCATGGAATTTTCTGGTGTTTGTATAATGTAATGTAATAATGTAATGAAAACCAACCTGAAAACTATTTGTTAAGTCGACATAAGAGCTTAATATAAGAGCTTCTTATATTTTCTCCTTTTGTATTGTTATCACATATGGGCTCCCAGAAACCAAATACTCTTAGATAGCTTCAGAGAATAAATGTTTTCTGTCCCTAGTGATTGCCCATATGTTTGTAACTCAGATCTGGTGGCCATAGATGACAGAAAAGACGATAAAGGCAGAAAAGCAGGGAAGATGTTATGAAAACCTGTATAATTCATTGCATATGGTCTGTCCAATACCAAATCCATCTATAGATTTATCCTGAGCATTTCATCATAATTTGAATTTTGGTGGATACTTAAAACACTAGCCATTGGCTAGTCCAGAAACCTCCAACATTTATGGTTGTATAGCCACATTTAGAATTTTAAGGGCAGGGTACTCAAATATAGGGCAATAGATTGATCATAATATTGTTGTCTTGAAGGTTATGGATAGTTATGAAACACTGATTGTCCCAATTCCTATTTGAAATGTTCTTGCCCCTTCTTCTCCAGGATTCTACTATCTTTGCTTATCTTGACCTTTTTCTTGGGTATGTTTCCAAACTAAATACTGATCAGCAGGCATTCATTATTTCAAGCTCAGAGGAATTCTTAGTAATAAAGATGGTAGCAGGGCTTTGATTTCCACTGTTGGAAGTTTCTTTTGTTAAAAAAAATATATATGTAAAAATGTAGGTGGGGCATGGATTCTAATATAAGTAAATGTTCATGAGCATAAGTGAAACTGTTGAGTAAAATGTCTGAATTCCCTTAGGTTTTTTTATATACCTTTAGCAGAATGGGTGATAGCATGATATACAAGCAATAATCTTATTGATAGGTCAAGAACAAGAGCTTTTGGAGATTTAAAATGTAAAATATACCATCATCTACACAAGAAAGATTTTGATGAAGTAGAGTACTGTAACATATAATTCAAACATGGTAAATGTTGCTTAAGGAAAGATAATTCCTATCGGGTTTGCTACAAAAGCAAGTGAAAGCAGCTAATGAAATCTGCAATTTTAAGGGAAATTAAAGAACAAAGACAGCATTGACTTACAGATTATAATTATTATTTAAGTGCCAGGAAATTAATGAAAAATATCTCTTTAAAATTAATTCTTTGCACATCAGTCAACTGAGAAAAAATGGAAAAGTATGGGCTTCATTTAACATTTTGCATGTATTTGGATAGACAACTTGACCATGTTGGTTATTTCAGTGATAAAGGTCGAAGTAATTGTTGGGACTTTGAAGAAACAAATCCATGTTATTCAACACTTTATAATAAGCCTCAAATGCATTTTATTTCACTTAAGTTCCCCACTAAATAAACAAAAGCATCATAAATCACCCACTCTCTGTAAAAAAAGGAGTGATTGTGCAACTATGGGGTTTAGCAGGAACACAATGCAATGCATAGGAACTCAAGGAAATGCATATGAGGGGGAAACTGTAGGATGCTGAAAACAAGGAACAATTACCTAAAGAACATCGAAGTTTCCTTTGGGCCCTCCCATTTATCTGGCAAAGAAATAGTAGTTAAGTTTTGTTGGAGGAAATGTCCATCTGGATTCAGTTCCGAGTGGGGGAAAAGACAGTGGAAACATGGCGACTGATTGGAAAGATGCTTTATTGATGAACAGGATCACCTGTTTTGGAGCGCCTGGGCAAAAGGGGAGGAGATGCTGAGAGTCCCTGGGTTTTATGCCCTCTCTGGGTTTTGAACTTCCTGGGACACAGAAAGAGTATCCTGATTGGTTGCTGCCAGGGTCATAGCTAGCTTTGTAGGTTGTCTGTGTGCTAAGTTTGGTTGAATTCTGCTGGGCAATGCAATCCTTCCAGGTGCCCTTCTCATCCAGGGAAATATAATATTCTGCCTTTTTAATGTTTCCTAGAATATTTCATTCTTCTAGGAGAGGGGTGGGTGCTAACTTCCTATAGTTTGAACTTTTGAAAAGAAAAAAAAAAGATGAACGGTAGAGAAAAACCAAGTATATGAAAGGAAATATCTCTCTCTCTCTCTCTCTCTCTCTCTCATTTTCTCTCTCTCTCTCTCTCTCCCCGTCCCTCCCTCCCTCTCTCCCCCCACACCCTTCAATCTGGTTTTCCATGTAAATAATTTCCAATTCTTTAAGTCTTACCTCTTTGTTAAGAGAATTGGGCAGGACCAGGTGGCAAGGAAGAAAAAGCATTATTGATTACTTTACAGTGTATAGGCTAGATTACAAGAAACAAGGTATTCATTTCACTTCTTAAAACACTTTTAATGAAAAAAAGACAAGTATAAATAAATAGAAATAAAGTCCAGAAGGGCTTTTTAATCAATAGAATTGTGCTGATTAAAAATAATATATAATAAATAATAATATAAATAATTGTGTATCATGCAATTTTCCCTCAAAACTGTGGCTATAGCAACAGCACTAGATGAGGAGGACATGAAAGATATTCTTCTTTTAAGTTAGTTTCTTAATTTAGAAATATAGTATATTGCATTACCACATATTACTTTTCATATTCCTTTTACTATTTGCACGCTTTGTTTGATCTCAAATTTAAGCTTAAATTTTCTAGCTTTCCACATATAAAAGACTAATTCACACAGCACACTAAACCATGCATTAACTGTATGAAGACATCAGAAATCCCATTTGAGATTTTATTTATACTTATTTGTTTTTTAATCCCATCTTGATAACTAGCAGCAAACACATTTAATACTCCTTCAACCTCCTACTTTCCTCACAACTGTCACCCTGTGAGGTGGGTTATGTTCTATCGCCAGAACAAAGCAGACTCGAAAGCGGAGTTGAATTCAGCTCTTTATTAACAGTCAGTAACTTCAACTAAAGTTGAGCCACGGCAGCCCTTTTTATAGCGGCTGCTCACGGCTCACAACCAATGGCATTTATTTAAACTTCCCGCCACTTAGGTGGGCAATCCGAAACTGTGGTTATCTACCAATCGTTAAGCAATGTTAACTATCCAATTGGAATGCAGTATTACGAATATGCAAACAAGTACGCTACACCCCTCCCCTCTTGATTTGATCCAATGTTACGTGACGTAGTCATGCAAGTAGGCGGGGCTTTTGACCTGTGCAGTTCAGTCTCTGTGTTGGCCTCCGACGGCCCGGACAGGTCTGCTGTCCTTCCTGCTCTTCTCTCTGGAACCTCCTGGAAGGGTGACTTAGCCATGCCGCTCCTGCTGTGTCTTGTTGGTTTGGTTGGATGGTCTCTGTTGCTCCTTTCCAAGGTGTGCGGGCAGGTCGAGTCAGCTTGGCTGCTTCTTTCCTGGTTTTCCTTCAACTCTCTTTTTTCAAATTTGGCTAATTGCAAATAGTTTTTATTTCTTTCTGGGTTTTCAGCTTCTGGTTGGTGGTTTGTTAGCAGAGGGTTTTCTTTTCCTTTATTATTTAAAGGTTTCCCCCCCCCCCTGTTTTTTTTTATCATTAATGTCTAATGGTGCTTGTAGATGTGTCTGTTCCATGTTGCAGGGTGTGTCGGTGTTGCGTTCAATGTATCGAGATCGGAATTGATTGATGTGTCTTTTCCACGATCTGCCATCAGTTGTTATTAGTCAGTACAACCAGGGGCCTGTAATTTGTGTGATTGTGGCCGGTAGCCACAATGGTTCTCCAGTAAGATTTTTTGCATATACCAGATCGCCTGGTATGAATGTGCGGTACTTACTGGAAGAGTCTGGTGGCTTTTCAGGGTTGTAGGTGGGGTGTAGTCTGTCCAAATATGAGCATAATTTTCTGCCCATTAAGAGTTCATCTGAGCTCTTGTTTATTGATGTGCATGACATTATATGTTTGATGGTGAGCATGGTGTTGATTTTGTCTTGCTTCCTTCAAATTTTTCTAATGCTTCTTTTGTGTAACGAACCATGTATTCCACCCTTCCTTTCGCCGCTGGATGAGCTGGCGCTGTCAGAGCATGTCATATTCCTTGTTCTGCAAGGAATTGTTCAAAAGCCGAAGCTGTAAACTGTGGCCCATTGTCCGATACTACTACATCTGGTAGACCATGGGTGACAAAGAGTTTCTTTAGTTGTTTAGTGATGGCTTCCGTCGTTGTTGAACTCATGATGCTGACTTCTAACCAGTTCGAGTAGGCATCAATGATGATTAAATATGTATATCCCTTTGTGGGTCCGGCAAAGTCTATGTGGACCAGGAGCCTCTGGGTGTCTCCCAGTCAAGGACCGGTGCTAAAGAGGGAGTGGGTCTGGATGACTGTCATTTGTTACAAGTTTTGACCCAGGTTTCAATGTCTTTATCTATTCCTGGCCACCAGACGTAGCTTCTGGCCAGTGACTTCATCTTTACCATGCCCGGGTGTCCTTCGTGTAACATGTTTAACATGTCTTCTTGCAATTTTCGTGGAACAACAACCCTATCTCCCCACAATATGCATCCTTTCTCAATTGACAGTTCAGTTTGCTGGTTTTTGAACGGTTTAAAAGTCTTGGTTTTTTCATTTTCCAGCCAGCCCCGCCCTACCCAGTTCAGGATTCAGGCCATCAATGCATCTTTTACTGTTTCCCTTGCAATATCCGATGCGGTGATGGGCTAATTCGGGATCGTTTCAATTTGCAGGGTGTGTGTGGTGGGAGCTGGGTGGTTGTCATGTCCTGGTAGTGGTGAGTGGCTCAATGCGTCTGTGTGGGGTATGGCTTTTCCTAGTCGATAGATGAGCTTGTAACTGTAGGCTGCGAGAAATTCCGACCATCTTGTCATCCTTGGAGACAGGATGTTGGGGGTGGCCCTGTCTCCAGCCAGGATTCCTAGCAATGGTTTGTGGTCAGTAATCAAAGAAATTGTCCTACCATAAAGGTATTTGTGAAAACGTTTTACCCCCGAGATGGCAGCCAAGGCTTCCCTATCCAGTTGACTGTTGTTCTTTTCAGTCTTGGACAATGTCTTGGAATAAAAAGCAATCGGTGCTTCTCTGCCATCTGGTAGTGTATGGCTAAGTATTGCACCTACGCCGAAAGGTGAAGCGTCACAGGTGACGATTAGGTAGTGTATCGCTGTATTGGATCAATACAGATTTAGATGTGATTAAGTCCTTAATTCTTTGGAATGCAGCTTCTTCTTGGTGGCCCCATTTCCAGATGGCTTTTTTATTGAGTAGTCTATGCAGTGGTTCTGCTATTGTTGCCTTCTGCGGCAGAAAGACATGATAAAAATTAATGAGTCCCAAGAATGCCTGCAAATCCATTTTGTTTTTAGGTCTGGGAGCTTCTTTTATTGCTCGTATTTTTTGGGGGGGTGGGGTGGATTCCTGCTTCATCAATAAGATATCCTAGGAACTCGACCTGATTTGTGGCAAGTTGACATTTTTCTTTTTTGACCTTGAGTCCTGCTTCTCTAAACTTTAACAAGACTACCCTTAACCGGTCTTTTAGTTGTTGTTTTTATTTCCGGCTGATATTAGTACATCATCAAAATAGGGAACCACCCCTTTTAGTCCTTGGAGGAGGCACTCCATCAGGCTTTGGAAAAAGCCGGGGGCCACGCTTACACCAAATTGTAATCTGTTGCATTTAAAGGCTCCTCTATGTGTTACGATAGTTTGTGCCTCTGCCGTCTTGGAATCAACTGGTAACTGTTGATATGTCTGCATGAGATCGAGCTTTGCAAAGATTTTTCCTCCCCACAACAAGTGTAACAGGTGCTGGACTACTGGGACGGGGTGCATGGTTCAGGGTGGCCTTATAGTCACCACAGATGCGCACGGACCCGTCTGGTTTTACGGGGGTCACAATTGGGGTTTCCCATCTTGCATGGTCGATTGGCTCTAACACCCCTTGTGCAATGAGTTTGTTTAGCTGCTTATCAATTTTTGGCTTTAACGCAAATGGCACACGTCTGGCTTTAAGCCTGATGGGGGCTATGTTCAGGTTTAGGCTAAATGATATCGGGGTCCCACAGTACTTGCCTAAGGTCCCGTCGAATACGTCATGGAACTCCTCCATCAGGTCTTTTTCCCAGTCTGTCATGGTGACACTGTTGATTCCTGTCACTTCAATTCCTAGATGCTCGAACCATTCTAAACCAAGCAGGCTGGGGCGGTCTTGGTCAACGATGGTCAATGGAAGAATTTCGGTGTGTTTCTTAAACTTTACCTTGAAATGTCCCAATCCAACCACCGGTATCTTATTCCCCTGGTAGTCTTTTATTGTCAGGCTTTGCTCTTCGAGTTCTTTTCATTGTATGTCTGGTATCAAGTTTTTTATTGTGTTCCATGATACCATTGACAAATACGAGCCAGAGTCTACTTCCATTTTGCATGGCTCTTCTTCTATTTGGACATTTATTCAAACCTTCTTGGTGTTAGTTGTTCTGGCAGTCCCAATAGTGATTGTCTGATGTGTCTCTTCCTTCTCATTGAGTCATTGACTTCTATGTTTCTGGCTCCAGAGGCTTCCGGTTGGCTTCTCCTTAGTTCTGGGGGAGGGTACTGCCTCGTCTTTTTGGACTATAGCTCTTTTTGTTTCGGCAGACCCTTGCAATGTGCCCCGTTTTTCACAGTGTATGCAGATGATGTCCAAAAAATGGCACTCAGATCGCGGGTGATTTCCTCTGCATCCGGCACACTAAAATTCAGGTTTTCTTCCTCTTTTTTCTCGCCGGTTCCATTCTGACTGGAGCCTATGTACCTCTTCATCTTCTTCCTCAGAATCGGTTGATGACTCGATGTCTTCATAGTGGGTCATTGCGGTAGTGTGTTTCTGGGCACCTTCCACTTTCTTTTCTCTGTTCTGGCTCGGGCTGTTGGCTGTATTCATCTGCTTCATTTTCGCCGCAGACTTCTTTGCTGCTTCCAGCTGCAGTCTTCGGCAATGGCCTCATTCCCGGTAATGTTGGGCCGATTAAGCAGTTTGCTCTGCAGGGTAGCGTCTCTCAATCCGAGGACTATGCGATCCCTCATGGCTTCATCCATGTTGAGGAACTCGCATGCCCCCCCAATGTCCCTTAGTGCTGCTATGAAATCTCCAATACTTTTGCCCTCCTGTTGATCCCTTTTGTAAAATTCATGTCTTCTAATGAGATTGGACACAACAGGCACGTAATGATTTCTCAGCATTTGGTTCAGGTCTGGCCATGCCATCTGTTTAACATCATTTGATCTCGCTAATGCCTTCGCCATTTTAAAAATGGTCGGGCCGCAATGCGTCAGGAATACAGCTCTCTTCCTCTGGTCAGTGATTCCTTGTAGTTTGTTGCTTTCTAAGAACATCAGGAACCTGTCAATATATGATTCCCAGTCTTCTTCGGCTGGGTTGAACGGTGTGGGTGGCGAATTGTTGCCGACCATTTCATCGGTCTTTCGGCTGTCGTTGCCACTTGCTTACCGTCTTTGTTCCTTCAATCCCATCCTCGTTGCCAGTGTTCTATCACCAGAACAAAGCAGACTCGAAACCGGAGTTGAATTCAGCTCTTTATTAACAGTCAGTAACTTCAACTAAAGTCGAGCCGCGGCAGCCCTTTTTATAGCGGCTGCTTGCGGCTCGCAACCAATGGCATTTATTTAAACTTCCCACCACTTAAGCAGCCAATCTGAAACTGTGGTTATCTACCAATCATTAAGCAATGTTAACTATCCAACAGGAATGCAGTATTATGAGTATGCAAACAAGTACACTACAGGTTAGGCTGACAAAAATGAATGGTCCTAAGGTATCCAAACTACAGTACTTCCAAGCCTAAGGCAGGATTAGAACTTGCAGTGTTCTGCTTTTTAGACCAGCACTAACCCCCCACCCCCCTCTCCAGGGGTGGGCTTCAAAATTTTTAGTAAAGTGTTCTCTGCCTGGTTGCTGGGTGGGCATGGCCCTGGTGGGCATGGCCTAGTCAGTCCCCTGCACCAAGGCAGGGGGTGTTTTTGCCTTCCCTGGGCTCCAGAGCTTTCCTTGAGCCTTCAGGGGGGCGAAAACTGCCTCCCCGGGCTCTGGAGGCTCTCTGGAATCCAGAAATGGGCCCATTTCTGGCCTTCCTGAACTTCTGGTAGGCCTGTTTTTTACCCTCCCTGAGCCTCCGCACACACCCTGCAGTTACCTGCATCCAAAATGGGCTGCGTGCGGATTCTGGGAGGGAAGAGGTGGAGTGGGCAGACCAGCCAGGAGTGGGATTTGGGAGTTCTCCAAACTGCACAGAATCTTAGCTAGGGACTCTCCTGAACCCCTGCAACCCCCCAAGCAGACTCCCCTGCCCCCTCTCTCTTTCTCTTTCTTTCTTTCTCTCTCTCTCTCTCTCTCTCTCTCTCTCTTTCTCTCTCCCTCCACCCCTGAAGTTCACTCTCACTGTGTTGTATCACGTGCAAAGTCATGGAATCAATCATTAACCAATTTATCACTCTCCACTTAGAGTCAAACAACCTACTTTAAAAAACAATTTGGTTTCAGGAAAAAATTATCCTGCAATCTTCAACTCCTACACTGCAAAAACATATGGACTACTCTACTTGACCAAGGTAAAGCTACAGACGCAATTTACATAGACTTCTGCAAAGCCTTTGATTCAGTGGTAGATGACAAACTACTGTTAAAACTCAACTCTTATGGCATTTCCGGATCCCTTCATAAGTGGATTACCGTGTTCCTATCAAACAGGCAACAAATAGTAAAAATAGGGAGTGCTATATCAAACCCTACTCCAGTTAACAGGGGTGTCCCCCAAGGCAGCATTCTAGGACTCACCCTCTTTATATTCTATATAAATGACCTTTGTGATCACCTTATAAGCAACTGTGTCCTGTTTGCAGATGAAATAAAACTATTCAATACCACCAACACTGCTACTATCCTTCAAAGCAACCTTGATTATGTGTCTGAATGGTCAAACATTTGGCAACACCAAATCTCAACCAACAAATGCTCTGTCCTACACATTGGTAAAAAATATCAGTACACCAAATACAAACTAGGTGGATATGACTTTGTTGATGATCCTCACTCTGTCAAGGATCTTGGAGTTCTCATATCAAATGATCTAAGCGCTAGAGCTCACTGTAACAGCATTGCCAAAAAGGCATTAAGAGTTGTAAATCTAATCTTACAAAGCTTCTCCTCTGGAAATATCGAATTGCTAACTAAAACATACAAAACTTTTGCCAGACCAATACTCGAATACAACTCATCAGTCTGGAATCCGCACTGCATATCAGACATTAATACAATCGAGTGAGTCTAGGAGTATTTCACAAGAAGAGTACTGCACTCCTCTGCTCACAACAGAATACCCTATATCACCAAGCTTGAGATTTTGGGCTTGGACAACCTTGAACTACTCCGCCTATGGTTAGACTTAAGCATAGCACACAAAATTATCTGCTACATTGTCCTACCAGTCAATGTCTACTTCAGCTTCAACCACAACAATACAAGAGCACACAACAGATACAAAGTCAATGTAAACCACTTCAAACTCGATTGCAGAAAGTACGACTTCAGCAACAGAGTGGTCAATGCCTGGGATGCACTACCTGACTCTGTTGTCACATCCTCTAACCCCCACTCCTTTAAACTCAAACTGTCCACTATTGACCTCATCTCATTCCTAAGAGGTCTGTAAGGGGCATGCTTAAGTGCACCATCATGCCTGCCATCCCTGTCCTATTGTCCCCATTTATTTGTACCTATTTCCTGTATTCTTGCTCATGTTTATACTTATACCTATTATCTTGTAAGTGATTGGCAAATCAAATAAATAAATAAATAAATAAACAAACAAACAAATAAATAAATAATACCGCTGCTGACATTTTACAGCAACTGAGTTTTATATTCTTTCCCATCTCAGAGTGGACCATTTATCTCTTCTTTCTCTTTCTCTCTCTGCCCTCAAGACAGGATAATCTTCTGGCCCAAACAACCATAGCACAGCAAAATGAATGTGTTACATATAAGATTAGAAAACAAAGTTTACCACCATGAAGAAAATTGAATGGAAGAAGTAAACACAGGTAGTCATCAACCTATTATCACAGTTGAGCCCAAAATTTCTGATGCAAAGTGAGACAGTTGTTAAATGAATTTTGCCCCATTTTTTGACTTTTCTTGCCAGGGATGTTAAGTGAATCATTGCAGCTGTTAAGTTAGTAACCTAGTTGTTAAGTGAATCTGACTTCCCTATTGACTTTGTTTGTCAGAAAGTTGCAAATGATGATCACATGACCCCAGGACACTGCAACCATCATAAATACCTGTCAGTTGCCAAGCGTCCGAATTTTAATCATGAGACCATGGAGATGCTGCAACAGTCGTAAATGTGAAAACCAGCCAGAAGTCAGTTTTTTCAGTGCCATTATAACTTCAAATGGCAACTAAACAAATGGCTGTAAATTGAGGATTACCTATACAGGGCATTGGTAGCCTTTACATGTTTATGGAATGCTGTATTGGAATTATAACAAAAGGAGGGAGAATTATAATAGAGAAATATAATGGAGAAGAGCAAAATATGGAAATATTTGTGTTATATTCTGATTGATCTGCTTTTTCAAGTTGAATGGATGCAGTTCTTGTGAAGAGATAAAAACAACTGCATAACAACAGCAAAGATATCCATGAGGTAATGTTAACTTAATTTTTATTCAATCGATAACTGTGAACGAAATTCAGCTCTATCCTAGGCCTGACATAGGGCAGTGCTTGCAATTCTAACGTAAGCCTAGTTTTGGCTTATATTAAGAAAATTCAATTCACTCCACCTTCATTGACTTGCTCCAGTCGCTGTTTCTGACAGAAATATGTGACATTTTAATGCTTATCTCAGGAAAAAGGGAGAAAGTGGCTCAGTGGCAGTATTCATAGAAGGAGCAGATTTATGAAATTATTAATGTACTTGCAAGCTACAGCCATCTGCTGGATCTCAAGATTTGACAGAAGAAAGTGCCAAAAAAAAAAACCACCCACACCTGACTGATAAATGCTATCAAGGAGCAAACTGAAAGCTTGTGTGTACCTTTCCAAGGTTATGCTCGGTTTGTTGTATTTTAAATTGAGATGTTGGTGAGGAGAAAATGTTGCCTTTTCAGCTCACTCTTTATCAGTTTGATATATAGGTAGTCCTTGACTTAGAATAGTTTCACTTAATGACTGTTCAAAGTTACAACAGCACTGGAAAAAGTGATTTATAGCTGTTTTTCATGCTTATGACCATTGCAGCATCTCTATAGTCACATGATCAAAGTGAGGATGCTTGGCAACTGACTCATATTTTATGACAGTTGCAGGTCACATGATCACCTTTTGGCACCTTCTGCCAAGTCAATGGGGAAGCCAGATTCACTTAACAACGGAGTTACTAATTTAAGAACTGCAGTGATTCACTTAACAACCACGACATTTGGTAACTTCTGCAATCCAGCCTGACAAGCAAGGTAATAAAATGGGGCAAAACTCAAAATGTCTCACTTAGGAAACAGATATTTTGGGCTCAACGGGAGTTGTAAGTTGAGGACTACCTCTTTGTTGTACTTATTTTGAAGTTGAAGTTAATTTAACTATAAGTTATAGGATGGCAAGGACTTTTCCTTTAAGAAGCAGGATTTAAAAATATATCAGAGTTTTCATCCCACAGGTTTTAATGCTCAAGTAAGAAACAGAAAAGAAGATTTAGCTGGATTGCAGAAGTTACAAAATGTAAAAAGCATCTCAGGTTTCAGCTATGTTCTGAAGCTTCAGCCAAACAATTGTTTGGCTTACTGGGCTTACATCTTTTCCAAACCCAATCCATCACGGTCTGCAAATCATGACTTGGAATCCTAGTAGATTGGTGAGAAGCCAGCCAATTGAAATGTATTGCCTAAATCATGATTAAAACAAGGCTTAGCAATATGTGATTTCTGTCTTAGAATAGAGGTTGCAAGGAAAGGAAGAGGTAGAGAAATTCCTCGTATATGAACGGAAGCAGAAACAGAATTCAACCCCAGATATCATAATACAGATATCTCAAACCAAGACACAACAAACTTCAAATGCTTACTGCTTCTGGTAAGCATTAAATAGCTATTCATTTATGAACTGTACTCGCTGCCACCTTAATCTTGTTCTGCCTCTGACACTTTTTAGTGACCCTTGTAATTATATTGTGCATGACTATGGTGATAAGACTGAGTGACATTCAAGTTCAGCTTTCAGTCTGCAGGTCGGGTGATTATGAGTTCCCTTTCAACAGCTGCAAAATAATAATGATAATAAATACATCCGTTCTATAAACTTGCCCCATTGACGTCTGAGGAAGTTGAGTTTGTTATTGTTTCAGCAAAATGCTTTCTGCCATTTCATTGCTTTGATCCTTGGCCTTAGGTGGCTTTTCAAAGTTTAGTGAAAAGGGGGAAAAGGGTTATGCAGCTTGTAACTGTTTATGCATCAGATTGTTGTCTCTCTCGTGGCCAATTTGCTCACATGACTCACCTTAGTCACTCAAGAAAGCTCAGGTATTGTTCAAAAAGATTTCTAAACACATTTTTCCTGAGGTTACATAAAGGTTTAGAAGCACATAAGAAAATACAATAGTTAAGCATTTATACACTTTTTTTTCACAAATCATCAACTCTATTTCTCAGGACAAGTCATCACATTTTTCTTTAAATTTAATAAAGTTATTTCTATCCACCCACCCATAATTTTTTTTAAAAAAGAAAGACTCCAGGCAGCCTCCCTTGTTAAAACAACCATAGTCCAATCTAAAACTTAACTTTGTTCCTATTTATGAACAATATAAATGACACCCTAAAAGCCATCCATAGTCACATAAGTAAGATGGGCAGAATAGAAATGTGATGAATAAATAAATATATAAATAAGTAATAAATAAAAAAGGAGAAGTCTATCTCAAGCAATTTCATTTTCAGTGCTCTCTGAGCTTGGTGTTTTTGTTGCAGATCTTTTATTCCAGGCTAGCACTGATGATGCTACCTAGTTTGATAATGAAACATCTGCAAGAAAACCACCAAGCTCACACAGCACCGAAGACCCCACAGTTCAACCCTGAGGTACAAATATTCCCTTTATCAATTTTATTTCAGAAGTTTTCAAAAACTTAGCAACAAAGGGTCCAGCCTTATTTTCAGATCCAGCCCAATTTTTCTCCTTTTCTCCGCTCACAGAACTGGTAGTAAAAAAAAAATTGAATCCCACCAATGCTTTAGCCCCCTGAACCTCAAAGGAGTGAGAGTTTTTTTGTAGTTTCATTATAATGAGCCATGGTGGTGCAGTGGTTAGAATGCAGTATTGCAGCTCAACTCACTGCTCACTGCCAGGAGTTCAATTTTGACCAGCTCAAGGTTGACTCATCCTTCCAAGGCCAGTAAAATGAGAACCCAGATGGTTGGGGACAATAGGCTGACTCTGTAAACTGTTTAGAGAGGGCCGTAAAGCACTGTGAAGTGGTATACAAGTCTAAGTGCTATTGCTATAATACATCTAACTGATCAGGCTGATACCAGCTGCAGAAGGCATTCTATATTTTTGTTGTTATTAAGTTTGTCAGCATTTTTGTTACCGGGATAAGGTAGGCCTAACTCTATATTCCTCAGAAATCTGAGGGAGAGTGAACTGGATTTCATAAAATCCCAATATTTCTTAATTGAGCTACATAAAGAATCAAGCAGTAATATAATTGAGCTCTTTTACAGATTTTTTCCAATTCCAGGGAAAGTCTTGTGTTGTGGAAAATGTAGCTTTCTATTAGGATTGTGCAAGGATGTCTGGGATGCTCATCTGAGAAAGCAGGATAGCTAACCTTCCTCATCGTTCCAAGGTGCTGCTTGTCCCAACAACTTTCTGCATCTGGATCAAAATTCAGGAAAATTGGAGTTCCATGCTCCCATTACCTAACTTGAGAAAATCATAAATGGAATTTGTGGAGAAGTAAAACTGGCACCCTGGGATGGATTCTCTCAAATTTTATTGAAATTAGTCCAGCAGTTATCCTCTTTTATCCTCTTCGTTATTGAAATGCCCATAACTATTTGTTTTCTAACATAATACAAGTTAGTGGAAAGCCTAACCATTAAAGGGGAATAAAGAATGCATTCTAAATTATATGGAAATCAATACAACGGTTTGTAAGTTACATGCCATTTCGACTTCGAAACTGCTTGCTCAAATGACTTCTGCAGTAATCCCAATAATTACTTTTCAACACAGCTTGGGATTTGTCCCACTGCTGATTTTCAATTGGCTTAATATACAAATACACCTATTAGGTCAGCCAAAAGGGATGAGAAGAATTTAGGAAAACAAAGAACCAGAAAAAGACACAAAACAGTTTACACAGGTTTTTAAAAATGCAGAAAATGATGTCATTTGAAATTATTTGGAAAGGATAGGCAAATGAATGAGTAACACGAAGAATCCCTAACTATTTTTTAATACCACTGTAATTTTGAACAGCCTGTAATCTGTTCCTCAAAAGAATCAGGTACAAAGAATGATTGGAGTTTCTGGTAAATGCTATATTGATATGACCATGTAGATATGTATTTATTTATATTTATTTATTTATTTATATTTATTTTTAACCCATCTTTATTATTTTTACAAGTAACTCAAAGCAATGAACATGTCCAACACATTTATCCCTCCTCCTATTTTCCTCACAACAACCCTATGAGATAGGTTAGGCTGAGAGACAGTGTCTGGTCCAAAGTCACCCAGCTGGTTTCATGGCTGAGGCAAAACCTGAATTCACAATCTCCCACTTTCTAACCTGATTCCTTAGCCCAGGGATGTCAAACCCTCGGCCTGTGGGCCAGATGCATCACGTGCTGGCCACGCCTACTCCCAGTTTAGCAAAGGAAGAGAAAGTCCCGATATGTCACATGACAATGATATGCCGACGTAAGTTTGACACCCCTGTCTTAGCCCAAACTTAATGATATGCTACTAAGGCATACTGAAATATGAATAACTTAATAAGAATAGTTCTTGTGGAGTCAGCCCAAAACTCAATCTGACATTTATGAGCCAAATCTGAATAGTTAAATTATACAATCACAGTGGGTAATAGTGCTTTGATGCTTAATTTAAAGATAATTACTTAAATATTAATTCTACAGGACATCGTTTTGCACATACAGGTCCCCAGAATGCTTTCCAATAATCATTTCAAAAAGTAATTAAGAACCAGGGATCAGCAAATAATCATTATTAGGAAAAGATGCTGTTGAGTAAACAGCTTAGAAAATCCTTAGAAAAGAATGTTTCCATTCTGTTACTTTAAATTGAAGGCAGCCCTTCTTCTACCAAAGAAAATATCCCAATAGAGAGAAACCACAACATTTTATGTTTTACTAATAAGGGGGGAAAAATATAGCTCCTGGCAAACCAAACAATGTCTGTTAGAGAAGATAGGTGTGTTATGCATATGTTTGTAGCACCTTTTAGCAAAGATCGAAAAGCTTCACATTCTGCCTAATACTATTTTGAGTATCTGCACCAGAATCACGTGAGGGAAAGTGTTACCCTGTTTGTTACATTGAATCCACCGACAATCAGTATCCCTGAAGTGTTGCTAATTAAAAATGAAGCCCAAAGACCTCTCTGTGAAGCTTTTGCGGCAAGAATAATCAGAAGCAGGCTGTGAAACAGAAATAACTTCAGTCGGCAGGGCTGGGGTTCCAATCTGTAAGTAATGCCATCTGGTTGTCTAACAATTTAAGCTGTTAACATGGTTCCCATCATCGTCACAGTGTGTGATTTTGCACACATGGCATTGATTTGTCTACAGTTTTGGTGTGAGTCCTAAAATTGTTCTGCTTACTTAAGGAGGATCTTGGAAACGTGCTTTGGCTGTCTCTTTACAAGTTCATGTTTCAATTACTTCTAGGGTTCTTGTTTGAAGAGCAGAGCAATGCTATGTTATGGATCAGGGTGTCAAACTGGTGGCCTGCGGGCTGGATGCGACATGCACAGGCCATGCCCACGCCAGATCTGCAAAGGGCGCAAACATTGTGATACTTCACGTAATGGCAACGTGACACCGTGAGTTTGACACCCATGTTATAGATGATTCTGGCAATTTCTCCGTCTGTCCTCTCACACCCTATATATCCATCCCCTATCTATCTATCTATCTATCTATCTATCTATCTATCTATCTATCTATCTATCTATCTATTATCCATCCATCCATCCATCTGCACTTGCTTCTTTTTGATGCTATTCATCTAATCTTCTTCATTATAATGCAATGAGAACAATGCTGTAAGCAAAGAGACCGTATTTTCATTTATCTTAGCAATGTACCAAGGAGAAGGAAGAACTACTCACCATTTTTTTTACACCTTGGTTGAATTAATGAAGAATAACAGAATATTGGAACACTTCTATCATGTCACCCCTAGTCTTTCTTTTCATTAGACTAGACATACCCAGTTCCTGCAACTGTTCTCTGTATGTTTCATCTCCAGTCCCCTAATCGTCTTTGTTGCTCTTCTCTGCACTCTTTCTAGAGTCTCAACATCTTTTATATATTGTGGTGACCAAAACTGGGTACTCTTTTCCAAATCTTACCAAGGATCCCCTATAACCTTCACATCTGAACAGGAACTTAAAAAGCTAGCCAAATGTTTGCGGAACGGCAAGCACCTGGGATAACTTGGCAAATTTCCCAGGAAAAAGAGACTTTCTTTGCATTAGGAGCTTGAGCCTTTACAATAAGACATTGGATTCAGCAGCCATCCTGAAGGATCTTTGGTGCTCATCCTACCTGTTCTTTGAAACTTTGCTTGATTAGCTGAGCTATATAGGGATGAAGAGGTGAATCTGTACTCTGTTAAACGTATTGACTCTAGCTTCACTCTGATCTGTCTGAATTTTCATTAGATCTTCCTGCAAGGGGTCTTGAGAATACAGGTCCTTGGCTTATGACCACAATTGAGCCTAAAATGTCCATGGCTAATCAAGACAGTTTTGCCCCATTTCGTGACCCTTTTGCCACAGTTGTTAAGGGAATCATGCAGTTCTTAAGTGAATCTGGCTTGCCCCATTGACTCTGCTTGTTGGAAGCCAGCTGGAAGGTTAAAAATGGTTTATCACACATGACCAAGGGGTGCTGCAATCATCATAAATATGTGCCAGTTGCCAGGTACCTGAATGAACATGTGACCTTGGGGATACTGCAATGGTCCAAAGTGTGAGAACTGATCATAAGTCACATTTTTTCAGTGCATTGTAACATTGAACTTAAGTGAATGGTTGTAAGTTAAAGACTATCTGTAGTTTGGAGCTCTAGTTCTCTGGATATTTTATTGTAGCAGCCCCTAACATTTTGGGTACCAGAGATTAGTTTCCCCGGGGGGGGGGTGTTTTTCTGTGGGCGGGATGTGTGTGGTTTTGCATGTTGCTTGTGTTAGATTGTGGGCTGATTGAAGAGACAGACACTGATCTTCAAGTTCAAGCTCTTTATTAACAACAACAACCCAGCAACTGCCTGTCTGACAGCTTGCCCTTTTATAGGAAGCTGTGAGATGGCTTAGCCAATCAGGACAAACTATTTTTCCTGCCGTAATGGCAGACCTGGCTTCATTCCTTGGCTTCACTCCTTCATTTGGATATTCAACAGCTTGGATCCTGTGCATGCATGGATGAGACCTCACTCACTCGTGTAGCCTGGTTCCTGGTGAGCCACAGACTGGTGCTGGTCCATGGAAGGTGGATTGGGGTCCCTGTTCTGTTGGACTTTCTTTGCTCATGATATTTGATTCATGACTGCCAGCAGCCCAAGACTGAATTTTACCAGCATGCCCGCAATATGACATGTATAGGATGCCTTTTAAATAAAAAGCCACTGCTTTCTCAAAAGTTTTAAAATATTTATTACACCAGCAATCTGTTTTCCAGCAATGATCATTAATTGTTAGCCTGACATTTGGATTAGGCTGAAGGATCTGGGACTGGGAACAAATAAGCCCAATGTCATAAAAACAAACATAGCCACCTCTATCCAGAGACAGAAGCACATAATTACTGGGTTTCAGACCCAGTAATTATGGGACTTACAATTCCAGAACATGACTTCTCTTTAACAGACTCCTTGGCAGGATGTCACATCACTGTGGTTCTATGGATTCATTTATAAATTATCCTTTCTCTCTCCATTCCTTCATGCAGCTTTCCTGCTACCTTGGATAGAAATGAGGATAGTAGTGATGGAAGTGGGATACAACAGTACTAATAATGGTTTGTATAATTTCAATTGCAAGACCTCTTAGAGAAGGCTGTAAAGCACTGTGAAGCGGTATATAAATCTCAATGTTATTGCTATTGCTATTGTGGGCTAGAGGAGACGAATGGAATCTTTATTGCTTGTTTAATCAGAGATTTCTGAAGCTCACAGAACAGGGGTCCTCAATATTTTTAAACGGGGCCAATTCACAGTCCCCCAGACTGTTGAGGGGGCAGACTATAGTTTGATCTGCCCAATGACCAGCTGGGTGGGTGTGGCTAGGTGGTCATGTGACTGGGTGGGTGTGGCCAATTTATAAGTCCATTTTGCCCTCCCCTACCCACCCTCTCAAAAGTCCAAGCTCCAGACCTAGGCAAAACAGAAGCTCAATTGCTCTGGAACCAGTAAACAGAAAAGGGGTTTATTTAGGCTGGAGCCTTGGCACTCAATGAGTCCTTTGGATTAAAGTTCGGTGCAAAATCAGCGCTGGGAGCTTCTGCCTCCCAGTGTTTTTTTGTAGGCAAGGTCCACGCAGATGGAGCAGATGGGAGTTTTGCTTGTCTTTGGTGCTTGCATTCCTGGTTCATTTTTCTTCTGTTTTTTTTTCTAGTCAGTGTATTTATTCAGAGTAACGTTTTGAATTTGAAAGACACATTTTCTGCCATGAGATTTTTTTTTCAGTGCTGCTCTTACATTTTACCCTGCTTACAAAATGATAGAATGGCTATCTAAATGCATCTGAACATTGTGATAACCATAAACAATGTGGTCTTCATTGAAACTCAGGATTGTTTCTTTGTTCCTGTTACCAATAAGGACAATCATGTATCCTCCCTAGAGATGGACTTCCTCTAGCAACAGAGCAGGACAGTCTATCCAAATTCAGTTTAAATATTAAAAAACTGAGAGTGATGGAAAGCAGAGGTCTTGAACTTGGCTGGCAGAAGTTCTAGTTGAGAGAACAGATGGAGCAGGCACTTAGCTTATCTCTGAATGCTGCTCTCTCTCTCTGGTGCCATGTGTTGTTATTTCTATTTTAATTACAGTAATTATTTTCAAAACCCCATACATGTAGTTAATGTATGCCTAAGTAGTGATACTTAAGTCTTTCCATAAAGTCCATTTTAAGGTGATGCTAATATCGTTATTTTTATCACTGCATTTGTGAAACTTTACAAATTAAGTGGCTTCTTAATACAAATGTACAGTTAAAATGAGACGAAAGAGGGCAAAGATAGGAAAAAGAAAAATGGGGCAATGAATTTATTCTTTATGATTTCCATTTGCAATACAGGTAGTTCTTGACTTACAACAGTTCACTGAGTGGCTGTTCAAAGTTACAACAGCACTAAAAAAAGGTGTGGCTTATGACCATTTTTCAAAGTTATAAAAAAATGTCCCCATGATCATGGGATCAAAATTCATATGCTTAGCCACTGGTTCATATTTATGATGGTTGCTGTGTCCCAAAGGTCACGTGGTCCCCTGTTGTGACCTTCTGACAAGCAAAGTCAATAGGGAAGCCAGATTTATTTAGCAACCATGTGACTAACTTATCAGCTACAGTGATTCACTTAACAACTGCGGCAATAAAGGTCGTTAAATGTGGCAAAATTCATTTAATAAATATCTCACTTAGCAATGGAAATTTTGGGCTCAGTTGTAAGTCGTAAGTCGAGGACTACCTGTAATTTGGGTGATGTTTGACAGTATTATATAAGGCTTTTGGCATCTTAAGCAAGCTATCTTTCCTGGGGAAGGGGATGTATGAAATCCAGGTAAGTCATTTGTGCCCTGATAATATTCCAGTAAGTACATCCTACATAAGAAAGTACTGAAAACTTCCATACTAGCCCTTCTAAAGAGAATGGCAAACCACTTTTGTATATGTGCCTAGAAATTACATGAATCTGTCCATGAAGTTGCCAGGAGTTGTGTTTGACTCAAAGGAAACTTTTCCTTAATATATCTTAATATTTTATATTTTATCCTACTCTGTGTAGCAGGTTTAATCTACAGTATATTGTATGAAGTATCTCTAAATTAGGGCTGAAAGGCAAAGCAAAATTGCTTTATATAAATGATATAGGTCCATCTATAAGGAGTTTAGGTTAGACAAATTATTTTTAGAAGTTCAGGTTAAAATCAGCCCTCTCTTTAGCTCTTAACTGTTCTGTTTTCATGATTAAGTGCAGGATTAAACCTAAGTCTCTTAGGATTGTTTACAGCCATCTAAATTATGTTCTGTTCTGAGAGCCAAATCGGAAGAAAGGGCATGAAGCAGACAACTTAAGAGGTGCCACAAATTCTTCAATAAGAGATAACTGGATGATTTAAGATACAAGGTTGTTTGAGAATGGATGAAAAGGATTGGAGCTACAGCCCTATGTTTAGCCACATATCACAAGAACCAGGTGTTTTCCTTCAATGGATAAATTATTTGTTGCCGTTATTCATTTAGGTCATCTTATAGCCAATGAATTATTCATTCCACAGTCTCCATGAGCTAATCTGGATGATCAAATATGAGGTCATAAAGCAATTTTTCCTGGGAAGGGAACATAAGCAGTCTGCAGCAAGGACAAGATTAGCACTTTTAAACTCTCTATTTGGGCACTTATAGAAAGCTTACTGATAACAATATTGGCTCCCTATATTTAATACTTAAGCTGATCTAGGGCAAGTAGCACATTGTAGAACAAATTGTGTAATCTTGCAACATTTTCCTACTTATTTTCAAAAAATCCACAGGCTAGTCGTAGCTGAGTTCACCCAGAGAGCTTTATTTAATCATGGCCTGATGATGAAGCCACAATTGGTGGGATCACAAAAAGTGATTTTATTTAAAAAATGTATGATGTAGTGCAACGTTTGAACTTAGACTATGGTTTGGATGTTAAAACAGTTTGGAAGTTAAATCACGCATACGGTCATTCTAGCTTGGTGAAAGTAGTAGACACATATTTGTTGATTATCAGATTACAATGAATTATCCCTTTATTTCTTAAGGTTTCTTTCTTTGCTTTCTGGAAGTCTGGCAGCAGCTCTTTATGTACTAAGGAGAACTGGATATGACCTTTTATTTGAAGCAAAACCTCTGTGGCATACCTTAAAGCACCGGGGCCCCAACCCAAAGATGGTATTCAGCAGGTTCTGACCAGTTCTGGAGAACTGGTAGCAGAAATTTTGAGTAGGTCGGAGAACCAACAAATACCACCTCTGACTGGCCCTGCCCCCATCTATTCTCTGCCTCCTGAGTCCCAACTGATCATCTGAGTCTACTTTTGTTGCCCTGCACAGGAGAATGGAGCTGGAAAGCAGGTTAGAGGGGTAGGGAGGGAATGGGATTTTGCAATAACCTTCCCTCAGGAGTGGGGAGGGAATAGAGATTTGACAGTATCCTTCCCCTGCCACGCCCAACAAGCCATGCCCACCAAGCCACATCATGCCCACCAAGCCATGCCCACAGAACTGCCCACCAAGCCATGCCCACAAAATTAAAAAATTTTGAAGCCCACCACTGCCCCAACCTTTTGGACACCAGGGACTGGTTCCATGGAGAAAGATTTTTCATGGCCTGGAGGGGGCATGGTTTTGCATACTATCTGGATCCTGCAGATGGGGCTTCTCTTGTTTGCAGTTGTTCAAATGCTGCGGACTAGTGCCGGTCCATGGACCGGGGGTTGGGGACCCTTTCTTAAAGCTTACTCCAATCCTATGATTCTTTTAGTCAAAGTCATGGGACTTGCTCTTAAGTAACAGTAAATCTGTGCAAGCTTTGATCTTATCCTTAGGTAGAGTTTATTTATCTGCCTGGTTCTGACAGCTTAACGATCTCACAGCTCATTTTGCAACATCCACAGCAATCTTGCTATTTGTTTAATTGACCACATCAAAATCAGTTGGAGATAAGTTGGAGGACAGCAATGATTAGATTCTGCATGAGATATCAAGAGAAAAATAACAATTGTTGATCCAAAGTAAACAAGAACAAGTAAATAAATGTCCAGCTTCATAATTCACTTCTCCTTTCAAAGCACCTTGTGCCATACTTCTACACACTCAAGAGCTACCACCAGTTTCCATGTGGTTTCAGGCACTTTCATCTGTATGTCTAAATTACATTTGTATCCCTTGATTGCTATGGCAGATCTTTTTCTAAACAAAGAAAATGCAGCCAAGCTGAAGAGAGCATGGGAGAAAACATGTGAAGTCTGCTTCAAGGTTAACAAGAGCTGTATGAAAAAGCCTACAGAATATATTTTTTCCCCTTTCGTCTCTATCAACAATACTCTTTTCACAAACATGGGATCTTGTAATTTGAAAGCTGATTTGGAAACAGGTTGAGGAAAGGAGGTTTATATAATACTGTTTAAATGCTCAGAATTCTTCGTTTACGAAATCTCAGCTGGCCTTGCATGACTGAACAACATACAGAGCAATAATATTTCCAGACTGCAGTGTTTTTCATCCTCAGCAACATTATGATGCGTGGATTTCAACGTCCAGAATTCTCCAGTCAGCATGCCAGCCAGGTAATTCTGGGAGTTGAAATCCACACATCTTAAAACTGCTGAGATTGAGAAACACTGCTATACTTAGAGAAGGATGACACTAAGAAAAGAATGTGCCTGTCTAGAGCTACCCTAATAAAGCACCTAAAACAGAAGTTTGCTCATAATACTGGGTCTGCCATTGTGTTTTTCTCACCTTGCAGACATCCCTGTCAGCACCCCTGATCTTATGAAAATACAGTAGTTGTTCTCCATGTAACTGTAAAGGCCAAAAGAATATTTTTAAGAGAAAAGTAGGACTTCCTTGAAGTTCAATTCTCTTTCTAAAATTGCATTCTATGTGCAGGATGCATACATCCCCTGCCTCATTTTATAATGTCATAGTCTTAATCAGGGGTGGGATTCTCCCAGTTTGGACCAGTTCGGGTGAACCCCTAGCTGTGATGCAATGATCATGTGGGCCCACCTGCCCGCCCCTGCGCTGTACTCACCTATAACTGCTCAGCTGATTCACGTGACAGAGCAGATTGCTGCGCCTCAGCTGTGCTACTTCCCTGAAGTAACATTGAAGGTAAGAAATTGTGATAGCTGTGCAAGCACGCGATTAGCAAACCGGTTGTTACACCAGGAGAATCCCACCCCTGGTCTTAATAATCTTGAACTGTCATCAATGTCCCTGATGCAATACTTGAATAGTATTGTGATGACCCGGAGTGTAACACAAATGTAACAAAATCCAAAACGTAAATAAATTACAGTCCGAAGTTAATGAGCAGATCGAGGTGAAATAAAAAACCCAAAACAAACTACAATGAAGGAAATTCCACAATGGACCAGGATAAGTAATTACCAACTTCAAAGAGATAACAAGGCATAGTCTGTTGGAAGGACGCCAACCAAGATAACTTCAGCCCAAAATAAAACACGCTTTGCTTCTGGCAACACTGTGTTTTAACCGTCTCTCTTATATACTATTCTCCACAGCTGCAACCAATGAGGGGGATCATGGCTGCTTCCTCTCTCGTAAGCCAAGTTGTTTCCTTCTCCATTCCTCCCTGAGTGTCCTAGTATGAAGAGGGGATGAGCCTGGTTCTTCCTCTGGCTGCCCAGCCGGCCTCTGCCCTTCCCCAGCCTCCTCCACAACCTTGGAAACCACACCTCCATTCCCTGTCAGCTGTTCCTCCTCTCCCACAGAGTCCAAACTCTAACAAGGGCATGACAAGTATTTATTGTAAGGTTTTATATATGTTCAGTACTTTCATAGAGATAAATTATCAATACTGAAGGGGCAAGCTACTGTATATAAACAGAGAGCAAACCCTCTCCAAATCTGGTACCTAAACATCTGCAAGCAACAAATCAGTTCAGAGAGCCCTAAGGATTCAACAGAGAAATAGATTACACCATATATATTAAAGTAACAAAATTCAGTACCATGTGCAAGTATAGGGTGCACCATGGTAAGTAAGTCTACATAGCAATACAGCTTTGAAAGCTGAAAAATGCATCTGAGGTCCTAGTTATCACATAGAACCCCTAGGCACCCTGGTAGTGCAGTAGTTAAAATGCAATATTGCAGACAAATTCTGCCCACAGCCTGGAATTTGATCCTCATGGGGCTCAAAGTTGATTCAGCCTTCCATCCTTTTGACGTTGGCAAAATGAGGAGCCAGATTGTTGGAAGTGATATGTTCACTGCCCAGAGAGTGCTGTAAAGCACTATGGGGAAGTATATAAGTCTAAGTGCTATTGCTATATGTCTGAGGGCCAGTTGTTTCTGCTTCTCGCCATACACTGGCAAAGTTAGCATGCTCCAGGTATTTCTCTGAAGTTATCTAGCAAGGCTCAGGAGCCACACCTTCACTGTTGTGCACTCATTCTGTGAAAATGCATCCTCCACCCAGCTTCAAATATCTCAGACTCTGTTAGTCTAGGACCAGGATGTCAACTGAACCAGATATATAGGGATAGTGAGCTTTTCATTTGGATGATTTATGATCTAAATTAAATTATCAGCAAGATGGATTCTGTAATTAATGAAAGCGAATTAGGAATTAGGATTAGAGTCAACATTCAAAAAACTGTCATATAATTTGATCAAAAAATGGCTTAAAAGGAAGACGTTTAAAATTTAGGTGAGCAAAGATAGATTTGAAAGTGAATTTTGGGAGTTACGATAAAAGCATCTGGATAGGGTATTGAGCAATCATAAAATAGGCCAGCTGTTAAGCATATTTGTGCAAAACATGGTCTTGTAGAATTCAATTAAAGCTTCTCCCAGGAAAGTATGTTTAAGATTGCAATCCCATGTGCATCTGCGTCAATATTGATTTTCTAATCTCAGCCAGCCTTTGTGTACTATTGTTACAATGCAGTCCCAAGCAAGCTTCTTCAGAAATAATTCCTACTGAACTCTGTACAGTGTTCTCTAGTAAAGGGAGGGAAAATGCCCTTGTGAGAAACTTGGTCCTGATGATGGCCTCCATACAGTTTTCTTGGTATTTTTAAGGAAGATGTTTGCCACTGTATTCCTCCAGAATAGTTTTGTTTTCAAATGTTGCAGATTAGTGAACAATCCTGGAATTTTTAGGTGGCCCAATCCGGGTCACATCTGTATAATCCAGGGCTCTTTGTGCCCAGAAAGACGTGTGCATATGGAATGGAGGTTAGGAGAATGGAAACAGGCTAGTCCCATTTTATTATACAGTTGATTTCAGACTAGCTAAAAGGATTTATCAGAAATAGAAACTACTTAAAAACATCTTCATGGAGCACAAGCCTTTTAAAATTAATCATTAATTGTAAAATTAATATTAAAATTAAAATAAATTAAATGTTATGAAGTATAAGGAAGGCTGCTTGCAAGTTTATGTACGTATGTATGTATGTATGTACGTATGTATGTGTGTATTTTATTTATTTATTTATAAATACACTTCAAAATTAAATGAAATGTTATGAAATCTAAGGAAGGCCTCTTACGGATGTATTTATTTAAATAACTAAATAAATGAATACACTTTAGATTAAATGAAATGTTATGAAATATAAGGAAATCCGCTTGGAAGTGTTATTTTATTTATTTATTTAATTAATTAATTTAATTTAAATGAAATGTTATGAAATCTAAGGAAGGCTGCTTGCATATGTGTGTGTAAACTTTAAATTATATTAAATGTTATGAAATCTAAGGAAGGCTGCTTGCAAGTGTATTTATTTATTTATTTATTATTTTATTAGATTTATATTCTGCCTTTATTCTATACAGCTCAAGGCAGTATGGATGATGCTCCAGCCAATTTCCCCCCCACAAAAATTTAAATATTTACAAGTATCCAGTTAAAGAGCAATGAGAAATAGAAGTTGGATATCTTCTATCATTCCTCCTTGAACCCTTGAACAAGTATTCATGCTCCGTGAATACTTTGATTGAATCAGCTTTTAACATTTCACTATATTTTGCGTTCTTTCATCTGTTATTGTATTATATTTTGCAACACTTTATTTTGAATTTTCTACATGGATAAAGTGTGTGTCCATTATACCAGACCATATTGGAAGAGAGGCAGGCCACACTGGTGTCCTCTGTTTTCCTTCTGTATGCCACTCCTGCAAATTAATTAAATTTCCAGGATCTAAAGTTACAACAAGGAGGCATACTGGAGAAATGTAGACATGGGCCTCTGCCTAAAGCTAACCATTCTAGCATCGGTAATGATTTGACTCTTTCAAATCTGTCATTTGTTAGGTTCTGGTGGCCAGGTTTGCCATTGTAAATCTATATTCATGTTTCTGCAGCAAACATATAAAGTGGCAAACTGAACTGAACTTCAGATCAGCATTTTTCTCTATCCAACAGATGTACAGATTGTCCTCAATTTACAACAGTTCATTTAATGACCAAAGTTACAACGGCTCTGTAAAGTGACCCTTTTTCACACTGAATAACCATTGTGGCATCCTCAGGGTCATATGATCAAAATTTAGATGCTTAGCAACTGCCTCATATTTATGACAATTGTCCCTGGGTCATATGATCACCTTTTGTAGTAAGCAAACTCCATGGGGAAGCCAGATTCATGTAACAACCATGTTATAACTTAATAACTACAGTGATTCACTTAATGACTATGGCAAGAAAGGTCGTCAAATGGGGCAAAACTCATTGAACAAAGGTCTCGCTCAGCAACAAAAATGTTGGGCTCAGTTATGCTCATAAGTTGAGGAGGTATCAGTTATAAAGTCCTTAGTCATGAAACTGTCTTCCTTTTGTCCCAAAGGTGCTTTTTTTTTTCAAGAGGCAACTGGACTTTCTGGTTTTTCTTTGAAGACCTTTAACTTCTCATCCAAAAAGCTTCTTCAGCTCTGACTGGATAGTGGGGAATGAAAGGATTTATACGCCTGTCAGCTGCTACTGGAGGTTGCTGAAACCGGTTCAATAAAACACTTTACTCACAGTCCTGGTATAGCAATGTGTGTTTATTTTGGCTTCCTCCAACAGCAGCAAAAAACAGTAAGTCCAAGCAAAGCCAGCGCTGACAGCTTCTGCCTCTCAGTGCTTTTTATAATCCCATTCCACCCCCAATCATTAGCTAACACCCGCCCCTGATAACTACCCAACATCTGTCACCCACCCGCATTCTACCTATGGTGAAAAAGCCTCCAGACAACACCTACCCCCTACCCCGGGTCTCTCTCCATGGTGCAAAAGCCCCCAGACAATGCCTCCCCTTTACCCCAGGTCTCTCTCCGCCCTGATCCCCCATATGACATGCCGACCAGCTGATACCATCTTTTGAAATGTTCCCTGACTGGGAGCATTGAGAAAGAGACAGGTGTTTTGCCGAGATAGTTGCAAAATGCTGAACAGTTGACAAAGCAACCCTGCAGCCAGCCGTGCTGAATAGATGATTCCCCCAGTCTCCTGGCCGGTAGCTATGATGACGTATCGAGCTTTGTTTTGTCGGTAGCGTTGGTTACACCCAACAGGGGGAAAGAGGTTGTGTTTGGCGTTATCAGCTGTCATCAACGTGGGGTCGTCAGGAAGGATCACTCGCCCCAATCTGCAGGACATGACTATGTGTCTCCTGGCCGGTAGCTACAATGATGTATCGAGCTTTATTTCGTCGGTAGCGTTGGTTACACCCGACAGGGGGAAAGAGGTTGTGTTTGGTGTTATCAGCTGTCATCAACGTGGGGTCGTCAGGAAGGATCACTCGCCCCAATCTGCAGGACATGACTATGTGTCTCCTGGCCAGTAGCTACGATGATGTATCGAGCTTTGTTTCATCAGTAGCGTTGGTTACACCTGACAGGGGGAAAGAGGTTGTGTTCATTTTGGCAGTAGTGTTGTTGAAGCCTGACAACTCCTTGCAGACAGCTAGTCATTTGCATTCTTTTAAAGAGTTGTTGAGGCCGCCTGATGGTTTATCTGTGTCCTCAGGGTCACCTGAGTAATGCAAATGGGTGTGGAGCCTTTTTGTGGAACAGTTGAAAGGACTGTGTTGTAGACTGGAGATAGATGATATCGTATCCCCCCCTCCTTCTGTTGAGAGAGGGCTGTTCAATGTTGACATAAATGGCCTCTTTGACCCCTCTTTCAAACCAGCGATCCTTTCTGCCCAAAATGTGGACTTTGCTGTCTTCAAAAGAGTGGACTTTGTCTTTTAAATGCAGATGGACTGCTGAATCTAGTCCTGATGTCTTCCTGCTTTTCCCAAAGTCAGCTATGCAGAGGGTTGATGCTGAGTCTGATTGACTGAATCCTTCAGTGTGAAGGTAGCAGCGTTCCAAGGTCCTTTGGCATATAGCAATGTTGGCCACATGACCATGGAAGCATCTTTGGACAATGCTCGCTGCCTTGGCTTGGAAATGGAGATAAGCACCATCCCCCAAGAGTCGAATACAACTGGACAGGAGAAACCTTAATCTTCATGTATTTGTTAGATGCGTATCCTTCCTTTCTTCCAAGTAAATTACATTGGATCTTCTTTTATTTTATTTATTTATTTATTTTATCCTCACAACCGCAATCCTATTGTGGTTGTGAAGTAACCAACTTCACAAGTTAAGACAGAAGTGACCACCACATTAACTCTGTAATTCCAAGGAGTAAGAACTAATAAAAGCCAGATTTAATGCGATAACAAAAATTTTAAAAATACAAGTTGTATTGCAACCTTGTGAAGAGGACCTCAAGCTGTGAAACAGTTCTTGATCTGAACTTACGGAAATTCTCCGGGGCTCACACTGTTTCATTAAAGTTATATTAGCCTTTGGAGTAGCTAAAAGGGTCTCACCAGTTATTCATGAGAAATGAGATAAGTCTATTGACAACAAGATTCATGAATCTGATTTCTTTCTTAAATGCTCTGAGTGGACATGATATGGTAGCCGGATCTGCATTTTAGATGCCTGTATAATTATATTGATAGGAAATAAAGGGGGAAAAAAAATACTGAGCTGGCTGTTGCCGCAGTGCAGGGAGATGAGATAATGGAATAGCACTAGGCAGCCCACTTCTGCAAGAGGATTGGAAAAAAAAAAGGACAGATTTGCTCATTGCCAGTTTTATCAGCTTTGTGCTGATGGGTGCAACCTTTCCCTAGTAACTGTAAAAAAAAAACAAAATCTTGATCAAAGAAGATAGCAAGGAGGCATTTCACCCACACACTTGCAAATAAATTGGCAAACCACAAACATTTGTTTGCACAGTTAGAAAGTACTTGAGTTAACATGTGAGTGCCAGTTTTAAAGAACTGGTGCCTAATCACCTCTTCTTGCTGTTATTGTGCTGCCCTTTCCCTAAAGCGGTGTCCTCACTTGTCCCTAACTGTAGAATAACAATTCCTTAGCAGCAATTTCCCACTTGTCCCATAATATTGCCTTCATTTCACCTCCAGCTTTTGAATGAGAGATATTTTAGCACTTATTTACAGATGTTAAGGTCTTCTTTTCATCCTTATTTTAACCCCATCCATGGGCAGCCCTAAGATGTCTAAAGACAACAAGAACCATAGTGGCACAGAGGTTAGAATGCAATATTGCAGGATGACTTTGCCCACTGCCAGGAGTTCGATCCTGACAGGTTCAAGGTTGACTCAGCCTTCCATCCTTCCAAAGTCAGTAAAATGAGGAGCCAGATTGTTGACGGCAATAGACTGATGAAGGAGGGGTTCAGCCTAGAAATAAGGAGAAATTTTCTGACAGTGAGAACAATCATCCAATGGAACAGCTTGTTTTCAGAAGTTGTGGGAGCTTCATCACTGGAAGCTTTCAAGAAGAGATTGGACTACCACTTGTCAGAAATGATGTAGAGTCTCCTCCTCGAGCAGAGGGTTGGACTAGATCACCTACAGATCCAACTTTATTATTCTGTTAATATGCTGATTCTGTAAAGTGCTTAGAGAGTGCTGTAAAGCACTATAAAGTAGTATATAAGTGCTATTGCTTATTAAGATCTCTAAAATCTGTTGGCCTATGGCATCCATTGGCATGGAGGGGCTGAAAACAGAGGCAAGATAGGTATCGGTAATGGGAACAGCAAAATTTACCTTGGTGGAATCTTCTGCTGACTCAAGGATAGAGAAGACTTTACAGCCTGCAAACTAAAGAAACCTGTAGCAATGACTGAAGCTACTCATATGGGAGCTTTATTGGTTTACAGCAAAAAGCCACTGGCCACAATAAGAGCGGAGAACAATATCAGATTTTCTTCCTCCTCCTCTTGCCCCTTCCAACAAAGTATACAACTGTAGAAAGGGATGGCTTTCTATAAACAATTCTGAAGTCTGTCATCTACATAGACTCCATTCCATGGCACAATTTCTCCCTCTTCCAATCTCAGTTCTTATCTTTTGAGTTGCCTTCACACACTGGGCAATGCAAGAAAGAAGGAACTTCTGCAGTGAATGAGAGAAACCATATTTCTTCTTTGGAGGATGTGCATTGGGCTAGTCAATGATGCAAATTGGTAGGGCCCAAGAATTACAGGATGGGACAGGCATTTTGGATACTATGGGACAAGCATTTTGGATACTTCTTCTGGGCACAAGAAGAAGTAAAGTGTGATGTTTGCATACAACCACGATGATGCCATAATGATAATGCATCTGATATCATCTCATAAATATAGCGATTTGCATTATGATCTTCTTATACATACCCAATTCCTGCAACCATTCATCATATGTTTTAACCTCCAGTCCCTAATCATCTTTGTTGCTCTTCTCTGTACTCTTTCTAGAGTCTCAACATCTTTTTGATATCATGGGGGCCAAAATTGGATGCAATATTCCAATTGTGGTCTTACCAAAACATTATAAAGTAGTACTAACACTTTGACATGTAGAAAGCCATGGATGGAATATGCAGGAACCTTTGTTTATTTTTTAAATGAAGTGAAGGTTATAGTTTACACTACAATTCCCACGTGTTTGTTCTTCTGTTAATAAATTGTGCCACCAATTTTCAGCAGTATGATTAGCAGGATCTCAGGTGGCAGTAATGGGGGAGTGGTGAATGCACAGAAAGAATTTCAATAGCCAAAGAGAATGGCTTGTTTAATGCCCCGCTCTGGTTAAATTCACATTTTGCACTCAGTTTGTAAGTCACAATGGTAGGATTCATACAACAGATCAAACCAAAACTATACAATCCATTTGGTGGCTAATACAATATGTGAACAGAATGATCCTCTTTTTCTCTTTCAATTATACATAGTATTTCTATTCATTTATTTTTAGTCTTTAAAAGGGACACGAGAACATTCTTAACATAGAATAAAAAGATTGGTCTTTCTAGCAAAATTAACAGATTACAGATTAACAGAGTTGGAAAGACTTTGTAGATCATCTAGTCCTATCCCCTATCCAAGCAGGAGACCCAAGGCAATCCAAACTCATCGTAAAAGCCTCCAGGGATGAAGCTCCTACAACTTCTGAAGGCAAGCTGTTCCATCAGTTAATTGTCAGAAAATTTCTCCTTATTACTTTCCATCCATTATTCTTTGTCTGGCCTTCAGGTGCTTTGGAAAACAGATTGACCCCCTCCTGTCTGTGACAGCCCCTCAAATATTGGAAGACTGCTATCATGTCACCCCTTGTCCTTCTCTGCACTAGACTAGCCATGCTCAGTTCCTGCAACCGTTCTTCATATGTTTTAGTCTCCAGTCCCCAATCATCTTTGTTGCTCTTCTCTGCATTCTTTCTAGAGTCTCAACATCTTTATTATATGGTGACCAAAACTGGATGCAGTATTCTAGGTATGGTCTTACAAAGGCTTTATAGAGTGGTATTAGTACCTCATTTGATCTTGATTCCTGCGTTAATGCAATTTAGAATTAGATTGCCCTGACAGAACTAGTATCTTTCCAAGAATGACAATTCTTCCTGATTAGCTTGCAGAATCTGAGATGGATGTGTGAATGATGAATTATAAATAGTGTAATTTCTGCTTTGTGAGCTTCCTTGCTTGTATTCTTTCTTCTTCCTCCTTCCTGCCCGCCCTCCTCAAAATACATAAATGGAACCAGAGCAGATTTTCTAGTTAGTTTTGCATCTGACAATAAAATGTCTTCCTCACTATGTATCTTCTCTTCTATCCATTATAGCTTCAGAAATAGCACCTGCTTGCTTATTTTTCCCTTTTGTTCTTCTTTCATTCCAAATCCCGTACAATAAAAAAAAGATTTTTTTTTTAAAACTGTGGACAGTATAAAATATTTAGTGTGATTAGAATGCTTTCCCATGTATCAGCTGTTAGACATTAATTATGTTACCAATAATAATTAAAATACTAAATGCTATTTATGTAACATTTTTCTAAAGAGTATCTTGCATTTTAAGATATTAAGTTCACATAACATTTTTAGGATCATACAAACCATAATTTGGCCTAGAACAATGTGAAATTCCAGACACTGCTTGCTCATTCATGGTGTGACATGTTCTTTATTATGTAACATGTTCTTAGCATAATCTGCCATTGTTGTTTGTTAACCGTGGTTGTATAAAAGTAGCAAGTGTAGTTTACTACCAAAAATGATTAACGAAATCATAGTTTTCCAAGTCAGTTGTTTCGTTAAGGGTCCCTCTTCCTGGCTTCATTGTTAATTGGCTAAGTATCTCAGCTGGTATGTATATTTATTTTGGAGGCTTTTTTATTATTTTCAATTTTTAAAAAATGTTTTTATTATTTTAATTGTAGCTTATTTTTTGAGTTGTAAACTGCTCAGAGTCATTGCTTGAGATAGGCGGCTAAAGAAATTGAATAAATAAATAGAAAATGAGAGACGTAGCTTCCAACAAGCAAAATCATTTGAGGCAGTCGGATTTGCTTAATGATCATACGATTCACTTAACAAAAACAATAATTCACTTTACAACTGTGTCAAATCTGGAGCAAGTCACTTAACAACCACTTTGCTTAGCGATGGAAATTCTGGTCACAATTGTAGTCATAAGTTGTACAGCCTCTGACTTTTTCTCATCGCACACACACCTTATCTGAAAATAGTTAGATAAATATTGTTCCATATTAACTCAACGCAATTGCTTTCACAGTGACCGAAAGGACTCACAATTTTTAATATTATCAAATAGCTTTTGGGGCTAAAAAGTGATTCCTTTCTTTTAAAAGCATCCAGACTCATACTTCTCCATACGTTGTAAATTTTAATACATGAATTGGCAGCTGCATTTTATAATTTCTGCATATATGAGAGGGAAAGCACTTAATCCACGTACATTCTGCAGCGTTACGGCAGACCAGATTCCTCTTTTCATTTACTGACAAAGAGAAAGAAGCAAAGAAGGGACTTTGTGTCTCTTGGTATTTTATCTGGTCCACTAATAACTGTATCAGCAGGTTTATAAGCTGATGTTCTTTTAATTGTCTCACCCCCTCCTCTCATATGCATAAACTAATGGGCACACTACTCCTTGTCTTTTTTTTAAAAAAAACTGCTAATGGTTTCTCCAGTAATATAAAATGAATGATGGCACAGTCTGAGATAAACAAAAAAAAAAATCAATATGCATCCAGAAACCCCCAACAGTAAGAGCAGGAAAAAGCTGCCTCTGCAAGATGAGGGAAAGCACAATTATTCTACTGCACTGCCAAACCTAGGATGCTGAAATATCAACTAACAATTTCCGTGACTTGGAAAATGAAGGTACGGTGAGACAATTCTGCTGCTTTTCATGTTCTGCTTCAGGTATGTAGGCAGTCACAGTGGAAAACAGCATGCTTGAAATTAAGCCATTGGATTAATCCAACAGGACTGTTCTGATGTTTTTATTGCAAATCTCACAGGGGTACATATATATTCAGATTCTATTCAAATTTATGAGGAGAATGCGATTCTTGTTCACACCCTTTTTTTCATTATCACTTAGTCTTCCCTAATGCAAGTTGGCTGCTGCAGCAGCAGCTACTTGGTACATTTCTGGGACGTAGCATTTTTATGGAAACTGTTGCAACTAACCCTTGAGGTTCATTGACTTACAGTGAAAAACTCTCCTGCCTTAAACAGGGAGTTGCACTAGAAAATCTCGGAGGTCCCTTCCAGCCTATGATTTAACGTTCTACAAACAGATAATTCACAGAAGGACATTTAAAAAATGAACTGAGTGATAGAAACCGAGGCTACAGAGAACCTGTGCTTGTGCATCCAAAACCCTCAAGCTCTCTGCAAGTAATAAGAGGAATTTTATATACCAATTTTTTTTTTAAAGTAAAGTTGCTTCAGAACTTGGGTGATTTATTGACCTAACTAGTTCTAATCCATAAGAAAACACAATCTGACACCCTATGGAGAATGTTGAAATGTCTTGTAATAAAATTTAGCACTTCATACACACACACACACACAAACACACACACATACATACAAAGTAATGAGACATGCTCTGCAACTATAATTTATTTTCTGTGAAACTAGTTTCCTAGGAAACCTCTCTTCTACCCCTAACACCCACCATCCCTTTTCCACCATAGCCAAGAATCAGTCTTCCCTTCCTCATTACTTTAAAACTCCAACTCAGCAAAATACTTTCTTGTCTTTGGCCTTTCAGTGTAAACCTCCTTAGAGAACTTTCCTTTCTCTACCTGCTTCCTGTGGTATACTTTGTGGATTTTATTGAATGACTGGTGCACACCAAGCAGATGTTTATACACCACCATCCTTCCAAGGATTCAGAGTGGTTTGCAATACAATTGCTTAAAAGTAAACAATAACAAAGTATTTTATAAACCAGAGTGGCTTCAAAGAAGGCATGCCTCCAAGCTTCATGCCTTTTTAGCACTCAACTCCTCCTTAGGCTGAATTCAAGCAGGAGAGCAATCCTTTCAATACACTGATATCAATATCAATACACATACGTTTTTATAATTTTTAAAAATCGCTCTGAATTGGATCCAGAAGTCTATTGGCAGCCAAGGATGCAACCAGAGTGATGGTGATTTGACTCTTAGCAGCTCAGCCACTAGGTTTTGAACCAACAGCTGTTAGAAGAACAGCTGTGGGTACAGCAAGGTTCACTAGTCTAAGGATGAGGCAATGATCCCATAAATCACAGCAAATCTTCTTGGAGCATGACCATACTCCATACACCTATGATCATCATTCAGGATTTTAATTCAAGTTGATTACCCAGCCTTCAAGAAATATATCAGACCATGTCTAGTTCAACAGACATAGGTTTCCTCCAGGGGGTTCGTTAGATATTGAACAGCATGGATGTAAAGGGCAGAGGGAATGACCTCGAAGGACTGGAGAAAGAGTCATTATTAAGATAACAGTCAGAGAAGCAAGGTTTGAGCTGACCCGAACTAACTAACTTGAGAAATTGTTTCAGACAAACCACTCCTTAGTTCTTCATGGGATATGTTTCTTAGCTTGGCCTGTCTTGTTAGGCTGATCAAGCAGAAATACATGGCTTGTGTTGTTAGGACACTGGGTTGAAGGTTAGCAAGTCCATGTTCAAGATTTGAGTGCTGCTGTGGGATGGGTGAGCTTCTTTCCTTTGCTCCAGCTCCTGCTAGGGACATAAAAGGACCCCCCAACTGGGCATCCCCAGAGCAATGGAGATGTCACCACCTACTCATTTCAACCTAAAAGTGCCTCGATGCTTCTGACACAAGTGCAATTCTCGGCTAACTTCGAGGGTTGAGCCTGTGGCACCTCATAATGGAATAATCAAGAGCTTGGCTATTTGTCCCCCTCCCCTGTATTCCCCCTCATGAATGCTGACTGGAATCACCCAGTTAGAACACTATGTAACTGCTGCAAAACATTGTTTCCATCCCCATTTCTCACGGGGTGGTCCAAAGAGATATCATGGCAAATAGTATTAAAAGTCACTGAGAGATCTAACAGGGCAAGTGTGTTGCTACAATCCAACCCAAGTCACAAACCAGTGATTAATCCTATTTCCACCCAAGCCCAAATCTGGACCATCCACTTCCTCTGGAACAATTAACTAATGGAACAGCTTGACTTCATAAATTGTGGGAGCTTCATCATTGGAAGCTTTCAAGAAGAGACTGGACTGTCATCTGTTAGAAATGGTATAGGGTCTCCTGTTTGAGCAGGGGTTGGACTAGATGACCTACAAGGTCCCTTCCAACTGTTATTCTATTCTAATTCTTCCTGGAAGAAGACCCTATCTCCTTCTCCAACAGCTTTTCCAAAAAATAGTTGGAGGCAGAGGTTAGAGATTTGGTGAAGGTTGTCCGATAGGGCTGTATTAAGAGATGGCTTGCTGCATTCAATAGGAGCTATACTTCAGCCTTTTTGAAGGCAGACCACACTATTCCAGCCCTCATAGAGACATGGAGCATTTATCAAAGTTGCACACGTTACCTAGCGCATGCACACACACACACATACACACAGAACCAGAGAGATATCCAGTCCATAGGTGACAGAGCTCATGGCAGAGAAAACTCTACACTCCATCTGTACAAAGGAATTCCAGTTTGTCTCACAAGACGTAACTTGTGTTATGCCCTATAAGAAGCTGTATAAGTAACATCTAAGTCAGAGGAAATGTGAGCAATGTTATCTGCAAACTATCTTCTAAGCAATTGCCAGCAAAAAAATCTTTATCATCCTTACCCAAAATTAATAACAGTATGGAGACACAATGGAAGCAGAAAAACTATCCTTTCAACCATATTAGTTTCAAAAACAAAACTTCTACAATAAACCCAGAAGGTGCATCATACTACCTGATTTTATTTGAATATACAGTTCAGCAGCTCTTCTTCAAATCTCAAACTCTTATCATTTTACAAAACTTGAAACTCTGATTCTCAAACCAATGATGATTGCATGCAATTGTCAAGAACTGGTTATCCCAGGGTTCTCTAACTTTGCAAAATTATGACATCCTAAAATGCTAAAATGAATTTGGGAGACTGCCCTCCACCAACACCCCCCACCCCCACCCCCCAATAAGACAATGGTTTTATTAGAATTTAGCAAGAAATAAATACAAGTAGATCTTGATTGATGCAGTTAATGAATGCCATGAAATGGTCACGTTATGCAAATTCACACTATTCAAAATGTGAAAATATAGTAATTGGTTTGAGCTTGATGAAAATAGGCAATGAAAAATGTTAAATAAATGTGTGCAGGTATGTAAATGAAATATTACAGTGAAGTATGAAAAGAATACATTTAAAATGTACATTTTTGGTAAACAAAGTCACAGAATAGTTATAGAAAGCAAAATAAAAACAAAAATATCCAATCAGAGATTCCAACATCTTGTCATACGTTAGCATTGTTTCAATAATGTTTTTGTCATTAAAATACATTGTATTTTTGCTCTAATGCAGTGTCGAGCCTATTCTTTTTAAATTTGTACAGTTTTTCTTGGAGAGGATCTTCCTCCTTCTTGCACAATGAAGGGGTCTAAGACCCCAATTGCAACTGTGCTTGAAGTAGCCTCAATTATGCATGCTCCAGCCTCACATTAACTAAATTTTGGGGGCACATTAAACACGAACTGGTATGAATTTACAATTCACATGAAATCAACAATCGTATTATTCGAAGCTGCCCTAATCATGAATATACTACCAACCCGCCACTTACTTTTAATAATTACATTCCAATCTGTGCATCCAATAAAACAGCAACAGAATTGTACAATTTTACAAAATCAAATTCTTGCATTGGAATTAAATGAGCAAAACAACAACACTCAATAAACCATAGAACCATATTTTAATTGCAAACACAAGCAAGCATGACGTTTACTTTTGCACACTTTCTAACATTTGGATTGTTTTCTGAATTCAGTCGCCCTTATTTCTCCCAGAAAGGTGTGCTTTCTTGTCTGAGATCAGTTTTTCTTAAATGGCTCTTAAAATGCTGCCGCTTGCAAAACAGACAAGCTGTAAGTTGCTTTTAGTGTATTCTCTCTTTAGTGCACTAGCTTTTCATCACAGCCCATCTTCCGCCCCCACCCCCCACCCCCCACACACTTGCAATTTCTTCCTCATTGCGAGAGAATCCCTCCACAGTCATTCTCTCTGCAGACTAAGCAGCAGGTCGGATGGGTAAAGCTTCGTACAGAAGCCTTATGCGCTCTAGGCATGATTATTCCTCCTTTGAAAAGCAAATGTGGCATGTTAAAAAAGCAATGAGGACACTCAGGGTTTCGTAAAAGGGTCTGGAAATGTCTCCTTTTGCATTCAGTATAGCTTTACTTCAAGCTCACAAGTCAACTTGAAAGGATTTCAGTGATTCTCCATTAATAGTTTCATGACCTCTTGGTGCTATCTTTTTTATATATATATAATATTTTTTATTAAAGTTTTAAAATACAAAGACAAAAGTACAAACTAAGAAAAATGTAAAAAGGAAAAAGGAAATGTGCAGAAAAAAAGAAAATATATATTTAAATGACTCTCTTCATCAAAGCCTGTACAATTTCAATAACTTATCCCCTTCCCTGACATTTCAACAAAAGAACTCCTCTTTCATGTCTTAGCCATAAACAAAATAAAAAGCCTTGTCCTTCAGTCCTAATCAACAAAAAGTCATTAAAAGTTACTAGAAATACAATGTATGTATTTTAAGTTTACTCAAATACATACACAGATATAGAATAGATTGTACCTGGCTCAATAGTAGTAACTGCAAGAGGGATCTTGGAGTCCTAGTAGACAACCACTTAAGTATGAGCCAGCAGTGTGTGGCAGCAGCCAAAAAAGCCAATGCAATCCTTGGCTGAATTAACAGATGGATAGAATCAACATCATGTGAGGTGTTAATATCACTTTATTAATGTCTTGGTAAGACCGCATTTGGAATATTGCATGCAGTTTGGGTCGCCACAATATCAAAAAGATGTTGAGACTCTAGAAAGAGTACAGAGAAGAGCAACAAAGATAATTAGGGGACTGGAGGCTAAAACACCAGTAAAAAGATGGGCTAGGGATCACATGATAGCAAAGTTCCAATATCTCAGGAGTTCCCATAAAGAAGAGGGGATCAACCTATTTTTCAAAGCACCTGAAGGTAGGACAAGAAGCAATGGGTGGAAACTAATCAAGGAGAGAACCATCCTATAACTAAGGAGAAATATTCTGACAGTTACAACAATTAATCAGTGGAATCACTTGCCTCCAGAAATTGTGTAAACTCCAACACTGGAGGTTTTAAAGAAGAGATTAGACAAGTATTTACTGTTATGTCCCTGGAACTCTAGGAGTTCCCACTCAGGTCCGTTCACATTGCGGGGGCGGTTTTCCCCCTCGCTCATTGGTTGGTTCTCCCCAGCAGCCAGCTATAAAAGCAGGCTGCGGGGTCCAACCAGTTGCTGATCGCTGCGAGCCAGTTCCAGGCTTGGCAAGCACAGTCAGTCCTTTATTGTTATAATAAAGTATTTGTTGCACTCTGGTTCAGCCTCTCATTACCCAAACTTAACACTGGCGACGAGGATGGGATGGCTACCAGAAGCACAATGCAACCGCTGAGTCACTAGCCGCCGATCCGCAGCCAGAGAGAGCGATCGGCCGGCGATAAGAGCAACGCTGATCCGCAGCCAGAGAGAGCGGTCAGCAAGCAACGAGAGCGAACGCTGATCCGCCGCCAGAGAAAGCGGTCAGCAAGCAACGAGAAGCGAACGCTGATCCGCAGCCAGAGAAAGCGGTCAGCCAGCAACGAAAGTGAGAAGCGTCTGTAGCCGCTTGTTAGCCCAGCTACAGGAAAAGTGAAGCGCTGCGAGCCGCAGCCGCTCGTTGTTTTAGGCGAAATTCAAACGGCTGTCATTTGAATTTCAAACCTAAAAAGTACAGCGCGGTGCTGTAAGTCAAGTCACTGACGCCACGCAGGCGCGAATTTCAAAACGCTGCCAACGGCTGACAGCCTAACCTCGTGTTTAGCCCAGAGAGAGAGAGGATTGTGAAAAAGCCTCTCCAGAGCTGAAATCACTTGCCTGCCACAGGCACTAGAAACCTTTGCTGCTGCCCCAGAGAGATTTTGTCCACAGATTGTACAACCGATTTCCTCACTATGAATTCCAATCCAGTCTTCCCAGCGTTCAAACCGGATGAGGAGAAGTGGGAATCATACAAGAACCACTTTAACCATTACATCGACGCAATTGGGCTGGCTGATGCAGGGGAGCACCGGAAAAAATCATATTTCCTGATCTACTGTGGAGCCATCGTCTTTGACACTGCCACAGCTCTCGTGGCTCCACGTGAGTTAAAAAACGTTCCATGGTCTGAACTGTTAGAAATCCTTACTAACCACTATTCTCCCAGACCTTCACAGATTGCCAGGCGATTCACCTTCCGTATGAGGAAGCAATCAGACAAAGAGACCATCAACCAGTACATGGCCGCCCTCAGGACCGCAGCACTCCATTGTGGGTTTGGAACCTACCTGGAGGACATGCTCCTCGATCAACTAGTCTGCGGGGTCAAGGATCTCCACCTCCAAAGGCGCCTACTCGCTAAGAAGGACCTCAACCTCGCACAAGCCGTCGAGGAGGCCCTGGCAGCAGAACTGGCAGCACACTCAGCCACCGAAATCCATGGTCCAACTTCCAAGCTAACGACAGTTCCAGTCCATTCCGAGGAGGTGGTAGCAGAGGAAGCCCCTAGTGATGAAACCGACATCCACCGCCTCACCAACGCCAGGCATCCGCAGGTAGGAGCCAAGCAAGAAAACATCAGTCCACCCAAGCACATCACCCTGTGCCTATCCTGTGGTGGATCTCATCCGAGGGCCGCCTGCAAATTCAAAGGAGCCACCTGCAACATCTGCCACAAAAGGGGCACATCGCGAGAGTCTGTCAAGCCTCTCAAAACTCAGCACAAAGGCACCCTCCTTTCTCACATTCTGGACCTCAGAGGCAAGTATTGAACTGTCGCACTCACCACCATGCCAAGCACACTTGCCATACCATTAGTAAAATCTCTCTCTCCATTTTGTTAGAAGGTAAACGTGTCGCATGGAGGTTGACACAGGGTCAGCACTCTCAATTATCTCATGGAGCACCCTCAAGAGGCTACAGCCCAGCCTATCAACAAGCCGGCTCCAGAAGTGCCAGTTTAGCCTGAAGGACTACCAGGGGAGGGTCATTCCTGTAATCGGCAGAGGCAAGTTCCTTGTCAATTTTAAAGCTTTCAAAGGTCACCTACCTCTAGTGGTAGTTAACGGCAATCTCCCCACACTCTTGGGGCTCGATTGGTTTCCCCATCTCGGCCTAGGGCTAACAGGAGTCCATGCTGTCTCAACCTCTGACACTGACTCCTTATTCGCTGATTACTCAGATGTATTCAGCGATGAGCTGGGGTGTTATAACGGTACCCCTATCTCATTCTCAGTCGACCCCCAGGCAGTCCCAATCAGGCTAAAACCGCGTAGAGTCCCATTTGCTATTCGGCCAAAACTAGATGCAGAATTGGATAAACTATTAAAACAAGGGGTCATTGAGCCAACAGATTTCACCAAATGGGAGACGCCCATTGTCACACCCCTCAAAAAAGACGGTAGCCTGAGAATTTGCTCGGACTACAAGACCACAATTAATAAGTTTTTACAAGTTAGCGCTTACCCAGTGCCCGTCATTCAGCATTTATTACACACTTTTGAACCTGGCAGCATTTTTGCCAAATTGGACATGTCTCAAGCGTATCAACAGTTCCCTGTTGACAGCCAAACAGCGGAACTCCAGACCATTGTCACCCACAGGGGTGCTTTCCGGTGCAAGCGTCTCCAATTTGGCGTAAGTGTTGCCCCAGGCATTTTTCAATCCCTCATGGAGCGGATTTTGCAGGGCCTCCCTGGTGTAGTACCCTACTTCGACGACATCTTAGTCTTGGTCAGGGACAGACCCCAACTCTTCCAGAGAGTTCGAGCAGTATTAGAGAGGTTCAGACAGCATGGCCTCAAATTAAAAAAAGAAAAATGTGCCATTGCCACTAGACAGGTGGACTTTCTGGGTTATAAAATTGACGCCTCAGGCATTCACCCCCTGGAGTCCAAGGTTAAGGCAATTCACGAGGCACCCACTCCAACCTCCAAAACTGAACTGCAGGCCTTCTTGGGGCTATTGAACTTTTACGTGTCCTTCCTGCCCCATAAAGCATCAGTGGCAGAACCCCTGCACAGACTGTTGGATAAAAAATCGCCTTGGCACTGGGGTCACAAAGAAGACTCCGCTTTTCGCGCCGTCAAATCACTACTCACGTCAGAGGCGGTCCTTATTCAGTTCGACCCCAACCTTCCATTAGTGCTAGGAGCAGACGCATCCCCTTTTGGAATTGGGGCAGTATTAAGCCACAGGCTCCCCAATGGCTCCGAGGCTCCCATCGCTTTTTTCTCCAGGACGCTCTCTGCAACAGAGCGCAATTATAGCCAGATCGATAAGGAAGCTCTAGCAGATGTTGCAGCAGTGAAGAAATTTCACGAATTTCTCTTTGGCCACTTTTTCGAGCTGGTCACGGATCATAAGCCTCTCCTGGGTCTACTAGCTGGGGACAAACAGACCCCTCAAGTCCTTTCTCCTAGAATGACGAGATGGACCCTTTTCCTAGCGGCATACTCGTATAGACTCATACACCGCCCAGGTAAAACATTGTCCCATGCAGACGCTCTCAGCCGCTGCCCCTTGCCGGCTCCAGCTGAAGACCCTGCTCCAGTCCACGCTATTTTTGAGGTCACCCAATTGGACCTCCCCATCACTGCCCTTGACATTGCTGCTAAAACCAAGGCAGACAAAACAATCGCCCAGGTACTGGACTGGGTGAGGAGGGGTGGCCGGGCGGTGATGTTGAAAACAAATTTTCACCCTTCAAGACCCGCCTGCAGGAATTATCCAGTTTGCAGGGCTGTCTGCTGTGGGGCACTCGAGTGGTCATCCCGACCTCACTGCGTACCCGAGTTCTGGAGGCGTTGCACGAGGGGCACCCTGGCATCGTCAGAATGAAGGCATTAGCACGCAGCTACGTATGGTGGCTGGGCCTCGACGAGGACATCATCAGATGGGTAAGCTCCTGCAATCCCTGCCAGGAATCCCGTCCAGCTCCTCCTATTGCCACCCCTACTAAGTGGGAAAGCGCCAGCGCTCCGTGGTCCAGAATTCACATCGACCTAGCCGGCCCATTGCATGGGAAAATGTTCCTAGTGGTCGTGGACTCCTACTCTAAATGGATTGACGTGGCACAACTATCCACGACCACCACACTAGCGATTACCAAGGTATTAACTCGCCTGTTTGTAACACACGGGCTGCCTGACTCCATTGTTTCCGACAATAGCCCACAGTTCACATCAGCCGAGTTCAGCCGTTTCGCTGCCAACCTGGGCATCCGCCACATTTTCACGGCCCCATTTCATCCTGCCAGTAACGGATTGGCTGAAAGAGCCGTCAGGACCACTAAAGAAGCCCTAGCTAGGTTCAGCAAGGATGACTGGCACCACAAACTCTCGCGTTTCCTGATGAGCCAGCACTCAACTCCGTGCTCAGTCACCAATAAGTCCCCAGCTGAGCTCCTGATGGGCAGGCACCTGAGGACTGTATTGGACAGACTTCACCCACATTACTGCCCTGACTCTCCCTCGCTTCCACATCGGGGTTAGACATTTTATCTTACAGGAACCCGTATTCGCGAGGAACTTCGCTGGAGACCCTCTGTGGATCCCGGGCGAGATCGTGGCCATCACCGGACCCAGGTCTTATCGAGTCAGACTGGAGGATGGCCGAATATGGAGAAGGCACCTGGACCAGCTGCGAAGGCGTCACAGCACCCTCGTCAGCAGTGACCCAGAATTACAAACCGGAGCGAGGCCTCAGCATCAACCCCACATCAGCATCAATCCCAGTGACCTGCTTACACCAGCAGCCGTTCCAGGGAATCCGGACACGGACAGCGACGTCCAGATGGCCGACCAGTCCGAACCAGTCAACGGGAGCACGTCCCCAGTGACCAGCCCTACGAGTCCCGAGCCAACCCGAACCGAGGGGCGCGCTAGTGACACTCTACCGATTCTGCCTTCCCCTACAGACTCTGAACTGACAGGCAACCCACCAGAGCTGCGCCGTTCTGGGCGCCAGCATAAACCTCCTGCCTACCTCAAAGACTATGCGTGTTCGCATCTGGGGGGGAAGGGGTGTTATGTCCCTGGAACTCTAGGAGTTCCCACTCAGGTCCGTTCACATTGCGGGGGCGGTTTTCCCCCTCGCTCATTGGTTGGTTCTCCCCAGCAGCCAGCTATAAAAGCAGGCTGCGGGGTCCAACCAGTTGCTGATCGCTGCGAGCCAGTTCCAGGCTTGGCAAGCACGGTCAGTCCTTTATTGTTATAATAAAGTATTTGTTGCACTCATGCTCTGGTTCAGCCTCTCATTACCCAAACTTAACATTTACCTACAATTGTATAGGGTTTCCTGCTCAAGCAGAAGGTTGGCCTAGAAGACCTTCAATGTCCCTTCCAACTTTGTTATTTTGTTATGCAGTTATTTTGTTTCATATTTCATTACTTTTAACACAGTAAGTTGTCACTTTTCTAAAGCAGAACAAAAATCTCTTCCCACATCTTATATTTTAACTGTAAATATATCTTTAAAGCCTCATTATTTGTTAAAACCCACTAAGAACTACCAGAAACAAACAAACAAACAAACAAACAAACATACATACATACATACATACATACATACATACATACACACACACCACACACACATTAACCTTGTATTAAGGTTAATGTGTATTAACATTATTCCTTTGTATTCCTTCTGTTTACTTTTAAGAATTTTGATCTTTAATACCTTCAAATAATGTTCCACATGTTTATTTATTATTATTACCTATCTCTTCTCAGAAACTCCTTCACAAGTTTAAGAAATTTCTTTTGTAAATCCAAAACTATCCAAGTCACTCTTCTGAATTATCCAAGTCACTCTTCTGAATTATTATTTGCATGTCCTCTTTAATTATTAAGACATCGGGCAATTTCATGTATAAATCCAATGTAACATTGTTTTCCATATCATCCTTGTAGGCTGACATTTTTAAAAATCCATTTTCAGCTTGGATCTGGCTTGAACATGGGCTGTGAAATCATATGGGCTTGCACACAGATTGGATTGCTATACCTTGGATTAGCTGCCATACAACTTCATCAAGCAAAATCAAAGATGGAGAAATCAATTTGTACTGCAGAGGCAAATATTAATCTTTGTAAGAAAAACTAGTGTGGCCATCATAAGGTTTGTTATTTGTTCTTTATGATTCAGAGCTGATCAGCCACACGAATCCTAAGTGATGGAAAGGCTAAATATTCCATATTTTCTCAGTGCTCTTAACAAATGTCTTTTCTTCAGACTGTAAGAACTTATTTATTGGTCAAATGCCAAATAGCCTGTTCTTATTCTCTGAACAACTTAATCAGACATCAGAGGCTTTTTCACAGCACTCAGATTGCAACCTTACTTCTATGGTTGGACTGTCAACCAGCTGTTAAAACTCAACAGTCAAGGCAACTAAAATATGTTGATGTTCACTGACCTCATCCAATGCTAAGAAGTTAGCTGCCTCCAAAATGTTATAAGCTATTAAGGACAGCCTTCTCCATCTGTTGATCATAACACAATACTCAGTTTCCACATATGGGCTTGGTTCATTCAATGTACTTACCTCTGTTTGAACAAGTCAGGGACTGGGTTCATATAACATGATAAAGTAAACGATATGGTTTAAAACCCAGAATAGCAAGTTTTATATGGCACTGTGATGCAAAGCCACTGAGACCACAATATGGGGTCGTGTGTGTAATGTGAACTGAGTCACAGAGACAATTAATGTCTTGATTCTTCCCAAACAGCAATTCTTGTGCTGGGATTATAATTCTCAGAATTTCCAGTCAGCACTGAAAAGTTTGGTTGGACTTTTATAAGTGGATTTGTTGTTTCCTGGTATTTGTCCTTTTAAGGTACAGGACTCTTATGTGTTGCACTGCACTTGCTTCGTTTTCCATAATAAAACTGTTTATGAGTGATACAAGTAGTTTTATTTTTCAGCCAGTTTGTTGCAGAGCTTGATGTGATTTCAGGCAGAGGGAAGGACTGGCCATAGGTCACACAGCTGATTCTAGGCCTAAAGGAAGACTATAACCTGAGTTTCCTTCTCCAATATCTTCACCATGACAGTTTGCCAGAATAGTTTCTGTTATGTCCTGAGGACTCAAGGAGTTCTCACTCAGGTCCACTCACTTGTGTGGGCGTTATTTCCCCCATTCCCATTGGTCAGTTCTCCCCAGCAGCCAGCTATAAAAGCAGGCTGCGGGGTCCAACTGGCTGCTGATTGCTGCGAGCCAGTTCCAGGCTTGGCAAGCACGGTCAGCCCTTTATTTGTAAATAAAGTACTGTTGCACTCATGCTCTGGTTCAGCCTCTCATTGCTCAAACTTAACACTGGCGACGAGGATGGGATGGCTACCAGAAGCACCTTGCAACCGCTGAGTCACTAGCCACCGATCTACAGCCCAGAGAGAGCGATCGGTTGGCAACAAGGGAAATGCTGATCCGCAGCCAGAGAGAGCGGTCAGCTAGCGAAACGAGCGATCAAAAAGAGCAAACGCAGATCCGCAGCCAGAGAAAGCGGTCTGAGTCAAATAGTTAGAAGCGTCTGTAGCCGCTTGTTAGCCTCGCTACGGGGAAAGTGAAGCGCTGCGAGCCGCAGCCGCTCTGCATTTAGCGCGCAAATTCAAGCGGGTGTCATTTGAATTTCAGGCCAGTAGGAATCACAGCACAGCGCTGTAGAGAGTCACTAACGCCCACTTTTTGGCGCGAATCAAGACACCTCCAACGGCTAGCAGCCAACGTGGTAACCCAGAGAGAGAGAAAGAGAGGGTAGCAAAAACCTCTCCAGAGCTGATATCACTTGTAACTCAGGAGCGTTCGTAGTCCCAGAGAGATTTCTCCCGCAGGTAGCCCAGCCGTTCCAGCACCATGAGTTCCAATCCAGTATTCCCGGCGTTTAAACCAGACGAAGAGAAGTGGAATCGTATAAGAACCGTTTCAATCATTACATCGATGCGGTCGGCCTGTCGGATGCGGGAGAGCATCGGAAAAAATCCTATTTCCTAATCTACTGCGGAGCCACCGTTTTACGATACCGCTGCAGCACTCGTGGCGCCGAGAGAATTAAAAACGTTCCGTGGTCCGAGTTGCTTGAGGTCCTCACAAACCACTACGCTCCCAGACCTTCACAAATCGCCAGGAGGTTCACGTTCCGAATGAGGAAGCAATCAAGTAAGGAGACCATCAACCAATATATGGCCGCCCTCAGAACAGCAGCCCTGCACTGCGGGTTTGGAACATACCTAGAGGACATGCTCCTCGATCAATTGGTTTGTGGGGTCAAGGATCTCAACCTACAGAGGCGACTGCTAGCTAAGAAAGACCTCAACCTCGCGCAAGCGTAGAGGAGGCCCTAGCAGCCGAGCTAGCTAAGAACTCAGCCACCGAAATTCAGGGCCCAAGCGCCAAGCTAGCAGCGTTCCCAGTCCATTCCGAAGAGGTGGAAGCGGAGGAAGGCCACAACGATGAGAACGATGTCCATCGCCTCACCAATGACAGACGGTCGCAGGTAGGGGCCAAACAAGAATACACCGGTCCACCCAAGCACATCACCCTGTGCCTAGCCTGTGGGGGATCACATCAAAGGGCCACCTGCAAGTTTAAAGGAGCCGTTTGCAACAACTGCCATAAGAGGGGCACATTGCGAGAGTCTGCCAAGCCCCCAAAGCGCTGCACAAAGACCCCGTCCTCGCACTCGGGACCACAGAGGCAAGTATTAAACTGTCGCACGCACCGCCTTGCCAGGCGTACTTGCCACTCTGTTAGTAAAATTTCTCTCTCCGTTTCCCTAGAAGGTAAACCGTGCCACATGGAGGTTGACACAGGGTCCGCGCTCTCAATAATCTCGTGGAACACCCTCAAGAGACTCCACCCCAGCCTATCTACTACCCGGCTTCAGAGATGCCAGTTCGGTCTGAAGGACTACCAGGGAAGGCCATTCCCGTGATCGGCAGAGGCAAGTTCTTTGTCAGTTTTAGAGCTTTTAAAGGCCACCTACCTCTAGTGGTAGTTAACGGCAACCTACCCACCTTATTGGGGCTCGATTGGTTTCCCCACCGGCCTAGGGTTAACAGGAGTCCATGCTGTCTCAACCTCAGACACTGACTCCTTATTCGCTGACTACGCAGATGTGTTCAGCGAGGAGCTGGGGTGTTATAATGGAACCCCCATCTCGTTCACCGTTGACCCCCAGGCAGCCCCAATCAGATTAAAACCACGTAGAGTTCCATTTGCTATTCGACCAAAACTAGACGCTGAATTGGATAAACTACTAAAACAAGGGGTCATTGAGCCAACAGATTTCGCCAAGTGGGAGACGCCCATTGTCACACCCTAAAAAGATGGTAGCCTGAGAATTTGCTCGGACTACAAGACAACAATCAATAAATATTTACAAGTTAGCGCCTATCCCGTGCCCGTCATTCAGCATTTATTGCATACATTCGAACCGGGCAGTATTTTTGCTAAATTGGACATGTCTCAAGCATATCAACAGTTCCCTGTTGATAACCAAACAGCGGAACTTCAGACCATCGTCACTCACAGGGTGCCTTCCGATGCAAGCGTCTCCAATTTGGCGTAAGTGTTGCCCCAGGCATTTTTCAATCCCTCATGGAGCGGATTTTACAGGGCCTCCCTGGTGTAGTACCCTACTTCGACGACATCTTGGTCTCGGCCAGGGACAGACCCCAACTCTTCCAGAGAGTGCGAGCAGTGTTAGAGAGGTTCAGACAGCATGGCCTCAAGTTAAAAAAAGAAAAATGCGCCATTGCCACTAGACAGGTGGACTTTCTGGGTTATAAAATTGACGCCTCTGGCATTCACCCCCTGAGTCCAAGGTCAGGGCGATCCACGAAGCTCCCACACCAACCTCCAAAACGGAGCTACAAGCTTTCTTGGGACTCCTAAACTTTTATGCATCCTTCTTGCCCCATAAAGCCTCAGTAGCCGAACCCCTACACAGATTACTAGAAAAAAAGTCACCGTGGCACTGGGGCACAAAGAAGACCAGGCGTTTAACGCCCAAATCACTACTTACGTCAGAGGCAGTGCTCATCCAATTCGACCCCAACCTTCCTTTAGTACTGGCAGCAGACGCATCCCCTTTTGGAATTGGGGCGGTCCTTAGTCACCGACTCGCCAATGGCGCCGAGGCCCCCATCGCCTTTTTCTCCAGGACGCTCTCAGCCACGGAGCGAAATTACAGCCAAATAGACAAGGAAGCCCTAGCAGCTGTTGCAGCCGTGAAAAAGTTTCACGAATTCCTTTTTGGCCACTTCTTGAACTGGTCACCGACCATAAACCCCTCCTGGGCCTATTGGCCGGCGACAAACAGACACCTCAAGTCCTCTCCCCTCGGATGACACGGTGGACGCTTTTTCTAGCGGCCTACTCATACAAACTTATCCACCGCCCGGGCAAAACTCTATCCCACGCTGACGCACTCAGTCGCTGCCCTTACCCGCTCCGGCTGAAGACCCAGCTCCTGTCAATGCCATTTTTGAAATCACCCAGTTGGACCTGCCCATCACCGCCCTTGACATCGCCGCCAAAACCAAGGCAGACCAAACGCCGCCCAGGTGTTCGACTGGGTGAGGAGGGGGTGGCCGGGAGGCAATGTTGATAACAAATTCGCACCCTTTAAGACTCGCATGCAGGAGCTGTCCAGTTTGCAGGGTTGTCTACTGTGGGGCACTCGAGTGATCATTCCGACCTCGCTGCGTACCCGAGTCCTGGAGGCGTTGCACGAGGGACACCCGGCATTGTGAGAATGAAGGCGTTGGCACGCAGCTACGTATGGTGGCCGGGTCAGACGAGGACATTGTCAATTGGGTAAGTTCCTGCAGCATTTGCCAGGAATCCCGTCCTGCTCCCCCATCGCCACCCCTACCAGATGGGAGAGCGCCAGCGCCCTTGGTCTAGAATCCATATCGATCTGGCCGGCCCGTGCATGGAAAGATGTTCCTAGTGGTCGTGGACGCTTATTCCAAGTGGATAGACGTGGCGCAGCTATCCACGACAACCACACTAGCAATCACCAACGTGTTAACGCGCCTGTTCGTACCCATGGACTACCCGACTCCTTGGTCTCCGATAATGGCCCACAGTTCGCATCAGTAGAATTCAGCCGTTTTGCAGCCAACCTAGGCATTCGCCACATTTTAACAGCCCCATTCCACCCTGCGAGTAATGGGTTGGCTGAAAGGGCCGTCAGGACCACCAAAGAGGCCCTCGCTAGGTTTGGCAGAGATGACTGGCACCACAAACTCTCACGGTTCCTGATGAGCCAGCACTCAACCCCCTGTGCAGTCACCAATAAGTCCCCAGCGGAACTTCTGATGGGCCGACGCCTGAGGACTGTATTGGATAGACTGCACCACAATACTGCCCTGACTCTCCCTCGCTTCCACTTCGGGGTTAGACATTTTATGTTACAGGAGCCGATATTCGCCAGGAATTTCGCTGGGGACCCACTTTGGATTCCGGGCGAAGTCATCGCCGTCACCGGGCCGAGATCATATAGAGTCAGGCTGGAGGACGGTCGCGTCTGGAGGAGACACATAGACCAACTCAGAAGGCGCCTCAGCAACCTCGCAAACAAGGATCCAGATTCTCCAGTCGAAGGGAACCGTCCTATCCACCACCCAGCCACATCGCACCCAGTGACCAATCTGCGCCAGCGGTCGTTCCGGTCAGCCCAAACCCGGACAACAGCGCCCAGAGAGTTGATCAACCAGATCCAACCCACGAGAGTTTGACTCCAGAAACCAACCCGGTGGTTTCCGAGGATGCCCAGTCCAGAGAGAGTGTTGGTGACACTATGCCAGCTCAACCGTCACAGACTGATGCCGAACAGTCAGACAATGTTCCCGAGTTGCGCCGCTCCGGGCGCCAACACAAACCCCCATCTACCTCAAGGACTATGCGTGTTCGCATCTGGGAGGAAGGGTGTTATGTCCTGAGGACTCAAGGAGTTCTCACTCAGGTCCACTCACTTGTGTGGCGTTATTTCCCCCATTCCCATTGGTCAGTTCTCCCCAGCAGCCAGCTATAAAAGCAGGCTGCGGGGTCCAACTGGCTGCTGATTGCTGCGAGCCAGTTCCAGGCTTGGCAAGCACGGTCAGCCCTTTATTTGTAAATAAAGTACTGTTGCACTCATGCTCTGGTTCAGCCTCTCATTGCTCAAACTTAACAGTTTCCTTTGCTTTTATGTGTAGAGATCCTATTATATTATACAAATAGCTACTTTATCCCGAATCACTATGGATTTCTCCAAAGGGTTTTAAAGATGTTCATGCCATAGGGCTGCTTGTTTGATCTTGGATTAGTTTTTGTGGGTATCCATCCTAGATATTTGTAAACCATGGTTTTATCATGCTTGTATCCAGCCAACTGTGGTTGCTGTTGTTGCTTTAGTTCAAGTCCCACCTTAGCCATGAAAGCCAGCAGGCAAATTGGGCCGGTCACTTTCTCTCAATCCAACCAACTTCACAGAGAAAATAGGATGAGAAGGGAAAATAGGATGAGAAAAGTATTCGTTAAAAACAATAAAGGCAGGATATAAAAACTATCAATATGTCTGGTTAGTGCAGCAAATGATCCCCGATCCAGATTCCTCACAGGAGGTGATATGCCTTTAAGAATCTGTTCTTCTCTGTGACCACTAAACCTCCAGTCTTGTGCTCCTAAAGGCTTTGATAAATGATTGAAAATAATAATAATAACTGATGTTTGCTACTGCACTGCCACTGATGTTGTCTCTTCAATGTCAATTGAAAAAATATTCATTCATCTACTATCTTTTCCTGCCCTCATTCATGCATTTGTGAGACCTCATTGGAGTTCCCAGCCAGTGGAGCTACTCCAGTGATGGGATTCAAATTTTTTGACTACCAGTTCTGTGGGCGTGGCTTGGTAGACGTGGCAGGGGAAGGACACTGTAAAATCTCCAGGCAGAGGTGGCATTTGCCAATTCTCTGAACTACTCAAAATTTCCGCTACCAGTTCTGCAGAACTGGTCAAAACCTGCTGAATACCACCTCAAGGCCACTCTATAGAAATACAAGCTTTTTGAAGACTATGAATGGTCTGCTCAAGATGCTGAAATGTTTGTAGGAGATAAAAATTGAAAAAAGAGGAACAAGTCCCAAGTTAACTCAAGTTAACTTTCAGTCTAGACTCAGAAGAAAAGGCTGGTTTTTCAGTCTTCCCATTTTTGTTCAGTCTCTGGGGGGGGGAGGGGAAGGTCACTCGGGGCTGCAAAATATTCCTCCTCAGATGGGATAGAAAGCAAAGTCAAGAATGAATGCCCTTCAGCCATCCAGGCACTGTCATCTGAAGCCTTCTAAGTAAAATCCCAGGGCCAAGCCTGAACAAGGGAATTTTAGTCAGAACTTGGCCCCGTTGAAAGTGGTTGAAAAGGCCCGCAAGGCAGCATCAGTGCTGCAGCAATCGAGGTAAATAGAAATATTTTTTTTCCTGTTCCTAATTTTCCTTCAATTAAATAGAGAACTCGCTTATGCAGACTCTTGTTTAGGCCCAGTCATGATTCGTTTAAAATGTCTGCCAAGATATTTTAGTCATCTTCTGGCAAGGGCTCTTGAACCACAAATGTTACATAGCTGCTGGATGAATCATTGCTTTGGGTTATCTAATTTCTAGACCAGTGTCGGCTTGCTTCCTTCACTTTGCAAAAATTCAAAGTGTCAGGAGAAGGGGATCCTTACATGGAGAATTAGAAGTTCTCCAAGATGCATCTGGAATTAGTGAAGTCTAGGTTAGGGTAAACTCATGGGGTGTGCACCAAAGCATTCCCATGTGTCACATCAGAGTGGTGGTGATCTTGTAGCTGGAAAAATGGCTCCTAATTTATTCCTTAGATTTTATAATGTCTTGGCAACAGCTGAACAAAGACTAAGCATTGTCTAACCTCTCCAAAATCTCTCATTATGCAAAATGTACTTAATCTCATTTTATTTCTACTGTACATCCGTTTGCCTTTTTATTTAATTAGTAATAAAGTTCATATTTGTTTCTAGTCACATTTTTCCTAGCATAAGTATTTCTCTATGCAGGTTTTCAAAAAGAATTATGCATTAGGGTGGAGCAATTTTCCCCCCATAATACATTTTTGTGCCTTGTGTTCAATAATAAAATATTTCAGCAATGTGCCTTTTGACAAACAACCTGAACTGCATCCAAAACAACTGTCCTCCTTATCAGTCTCAACATGTTCAAAGTCTGAGAGGCATAAGATTGTACTAACCACATAAAGTATAATCATAAAGTAAGATATTCAAAATTGTCTTAATGCCATCACAGCTTTCAATAGGAATGCCAAAAAGCTTTCAATGAAGTATCCCTGGTCCTTGCAGCAGCAGAGTTACAGTGTGCTCAACTCTGTGAATACTGATCCATTGAACTTATAGAGCAAGGGTCTTCAAACTTGGCAAGTTTAAGACTTGTGGACATGCACAGAGACTAAAAAGTATTGGGCTAAAATACACATGTGGCTGGAGAAGATGATAAAACAACCTATAGACTTAAAACCAGAGACATTTTAATTGGGAATTTTGCCTGTGGGTTATAACAAAGAAATAACGTATTTGATTATTAATATTTTAACAGCAGCTAGGATTGTATTTGCACAAAATTGGAAAAATGAAAAAATTCCGACAGAAGAGGAAATAATTAAGAAAATAATGGAATGTGCAGAAATGAGTAGATTAACAATGGTGATTAGAGAACAAGAAGAAAAAGACTATTATAAAATTTGGAATCTATTTTATGAATGGTTGGATAGAAGAGTAAAGAATTGAATTATATAAGTATAGAATAACATATTGTTACTGATAAATAGATGAATTAGATAGAGTAAGAAAATGAACTTGAAATATATTATTGAAAGTTAAGGACTTAAAAGTCAAGGATAATAGAATAAATGACAAATGTGATATAAAATATTGATAAGAACAATTATAAATATATATAAGTGAAATATGTATGATATTATTTTGTGCACGAAGAAATATGTACTCGACACACTGTGGAACAGAATGAAGGTTTTATGTTTGTTTTTGTTGTTGGGATAAAAATAAAAAACTTTTATTTTTTTTAAAAAAAGACTTGTGGACTTCAGCTCCCAGAATTCCTGAGCTATGTGACTGTAGGAGGAATTCTGGGAGTTGAAGTCCAGAAGTCTTAAAGCTGTCAAGTTTGAAGATCTCTGTTACAGAGGCTACTCCTCTACAATTTAGTTTAGGTTTAGGTTTAGTTTAAATCATATTAGTCATATTCTGTGTAATTTTCACAGCTTTGCATTCTTCTGCATCTCAGAAATAAAGTGCATTGTGAACTCAGCAATGATGAATGCATAAATTATGCTTTGTGGCATTTCACTTTCATTTTTGTGGTTTTTAATTGTTGGAAACCACAAAATAAAGTAATTGTTCTTAGCTACTGTAGGATTAACTTGTTGACTTCTTTCAAGATGCAAAAAAATAGGTTAGCTAATTAACTTTCACCAAATTCATTTCAGGACATGGCAGAAGAAATGTAATGTAAAAGGTGTGCTTTGAGAGAAAGGATTTGAGAGAGGATTTTTCACAAAAGACAACTTACTTGAAAATATCATCAGTAAAGACCTGGAGTAAAAGATCATACACACATTATTCTGTTGCTTTTTGATAACATGCAGAGCAGGATGAAACAAACGGGATACCTTAAAACCAGCAAGGAATAACAACTCCTGTCAAATGTCATTTTGAGCCACGGTGGCGTATGGTTAGAATGCAGTACTGCAGGCTACTTCTGCTGACTGCTGGTTGTCTAAATTTGGCAATTCAAATCTCACCAGGCTCAAGGTTGACTCAGCCTTCCATCCTTCCGAGGTGGGTAAAATGAGGACTCAAATTGTTGGGGGCAATAGGTGGACTTTCTAAACCTCTTAGAGAGGGCTGTAAAGCACGGTAAAGCGGTATATAAGTCTAAGTACTATTGCTATTGTTATTTTCAAATTAGCAAAAAGTTGCAATATTAAAGAAAATGAGAGAATAGACAAACTTCATGATGGTGATATGATACAAAATGATGATATGATACAAAATGATGATATGATACCAAAAAAGCTCAAGAGTTAAGAAACGGACCTATTGATCATTAAATCTAATATTGTCCTTTGCTGCGGAGGAATTTTAACTTAAACATAACTAGAATATTTTTAATTTCCCCTTTTATGATTGGGTGTGGTGGATTTTCAAAGTACGTACTGGAAGACGAATCTTACTGAGAATTTTGAACTGGGATGGGGAGATTTAATTAAAACAAATTCCCTCAGATTTTCAGTGATCCACTCTGGATTCAGAATTTGCCTCAAATTCAAATAAAAGAAACCAGCAAATTAGAAAACCAGTATCTTGCCTGAATGGCTTTTTGGGTATTCTTTTGTATTCTTTTTCAGGTTGGGTGAAAGAACTCTTTTCAAGTACCTGTCCAGTTACTTAGATAAGCCACCAGAAGCTCTTCAAGGTCCTTTCTGGTACATGGAATCCCTCAGGGTCCTTTCTGGTACACAAGAAAAGTCTTCTCTTTTGTAATTCCCAGACAGCACAATGGGTGAGTCCTATTCTTCCATCATTCAGGAAGATGGTAAACACACAACTCATCTGTTAAGCTTCTAACTGTTTCTTTAATACTATGTTTAGTTTGAATTTTGATTTCAATTGCATTAAGGTTATTTGAGTTTACATTTTGTATATTTATTATCATAAACTGACCTTATTGTTAAGAAAAAGGCAGAATAATTTCTTCAATAATAATGTGAGGTCTCTATAAAGTCTTGGTATGGTTTTAATGTTCAATCCTTCTGCACAAGATGAAAACAATCTGCAAAATGTGACAGAGAGGAATTTGTTTAGTCTTTTTATTTGTAGGCATGCTCAAGATGGAATGGGACAACTTTTCTCAGCCAACTCACTGAGGCCAACTCACCACAGTCAACTTGCCATTGGACAACTCGCCATGGCCAATTCACTACGGGATAACTCGCTTTGGGACAATTTAACAATTCTATTTAATTATTTAAAATCCTTTCTTTAATGATTCTATTCTACCATTTCTCTGATATTAGTGTAACTCTTGTTCCATAGTGAGTTGTCCTATGGCAAGTTGGCTGTGGTGAGTTCTCCCACAGCGAGTTGGCTGTGGAGTGTTGTCCATGGTGAGTTGACTGCAGCAAATTGTCACAGACCCTTCTTAAGATGCCTGTCATCATTTCAAATACAAAAGATAGCACAATTTGGAAGTTCTCTAAGCACATTGTGTTTGACTTACAGCACTCATCACATTTGCATTCTTAGCATTTATCCATTTTATTCAAAGGTGGAATAAATTAAACAGGCAAAAGGGACCACATAGAGGTTCAACTATACATGGAGGTTCAACTCTTGCTTACTTTCCCTTTCTTACTTTTGCTAAGTTGTTAAAAGAAATAAAACTGCAAGAGGGAATTCAACTGCCAAATGTATTCTCCCTTCCCTTAGAACTATATATTTTGATTTATACACTAAAACTGTGTTTAGACATAATCCATCTAGTTCTACGCAGAGCAAATTGATTTATACCAAGAATGCTTAATTAAGGCAGAGAGAGCTTGGGGGAAAATGATCATTTGTCTAGCAAGTTCTTTTTGGGGTTTTTTGCCAAGATCACAAAAAAACATTGAGTTTAATTGCTATCGCTAGATAATTCTCCAATATATTTTTGTCTGTGTAAATACCTTGTGTATAAGCCTGTATGTGTAAGATTCTCAATTAGGCCACTTAGGCATGTGTGTGGGAGAGAAAAAACGTGCTGCATAACTCTATGCTCTGGATTTTCAACTTGTCCTCAATGAGAGCACAAATGAAAGAGATTCACTAGGGCATATTATTTCAGCTTGCAGGCTTATTTTATTGCTTTTCAGTTTTCCTAACTTGCCCTTCATTTTGACATAGTCTAGGAATGGTATGCAATTAAAGTAATAGAGTAAAATAATTGGAACTGAAAAATTATTGAAAATTCCTTCAGTGAGAGTAAATTTCTTTTTTTAGATGTTCCTTTGATTTATTTTCACATGTTAATTATGATTTTATATTTTATCTATTTTAAATATTATTTGGGGAGAATATAAATGAGGTTATAAATAAACATGAAGCGGGAAGTAAGTCTATGAAAAAACAGACACAAGGAAGTCTATTGTTTGTGGCAGGTAACACATGTAATGAAGGAGTAGTAAAGTCCACAGTACGTCACATGGCACATTATATTGTATTATATTGGAGGGTCGCGGTGGCTCAGTGGCTAAGACGCTGAGCTTGTTGATCAGAAAGGTCGACAGTTTGCCAGCACCGCATAATGGATTGAGCTCCCATTACTTGTCCCAACTGCCAACCTAGCAGTTCGAAAGCACGTAAAAAATGCAAGTAGAAAAATAGGGACCACTTTGGTGGGAAGGTAACAGTGTTCCGTGCACCTTTGGCGTTTAGTTATGGCAATGGAGACATCTTTGGAGAGCGCTGGCTCTTCGGCTTTGTAACGGAGATGAGCACACACACCCCTAGAGCCGGAAACAACTAGCATGTATGTGCGAGGGGAACCTTTATCGTTACCTTTACCTTTACTTCACGTGGCATATTATATTGTGTTGGTGATGCCAGTCATGCTTCCTCAGGGAACTTATACAGTATAGAACTGGGGTTCCATTACAAAAAAAAAAGTTATTTTCTTTAGACATATGTAATACTCTACCTAATTGGTTGACCATACTTGAAAACTGCCCAACCAAAATAATTTAATTCTCAGTCATTTAAACCTTGAAAAATAAACACCATCATCCTGACATGGGCTCAGAGACTAATGTGCAACCAATTCTTTGAAAATGAACAGAGAATGGTTTCACGTAACCAAAGCATTCAGAACCATCTGGCAATAGCTCTTGATGTATTTTCAAAGTGAGCTCAACATACAATTGATCCTAGGAATGTTGAAGAATCCGTGGTTCCTAGACTACATAAAGAGCTACAGAGTCTTTGGTGCAGCTTGTCCTCTGTCCCAACTTGCCTTCTCTTCTGTAAGTGTAGTCACTGCCAGATACCTTTGAAAAACACCTGTGTGGCAGATACCTTTGAAAATCCCATTTCTGCAATTGCCATCATCAAAGTGTAGAAGTTCATCTCACCTAACATTTTAGATTCTATACCAGAAGTGTCAAACTCAAGGCTGGGGGCCCAGATCCGGCCCATGGGTCTGCCCTGGAAACAGCAAAGGACCCATTCACAGGGCTTCTGCCAGTGAAAACAGAGCTTGGGGGGAGTGGGCTATGGGCAGCCCTCCAGAGCTACGTTTTCACTGGCAGAGGGTTGCAGGAGACCATCGCAGCCAAAAACAGAGCACGCAAGGGCCGCGGGCATCTCTCCTGCCCACCCTGGCCACCCCCACCCCAAGGTCAAACACAGTCCTGATGCAGCCCTCAATGAAATCGAGTTTGACACCCCTGTTCTACACCAGCTGGGATCTGTGGTAATAGACTACATTTGTAAGGATATTCTAGAAATTTAATTTCTTTTGGAATGGCCAGTTATAATAGAGGCCTTTCCATAGAGTAGCAAGAACTGATGCTCCTCTCCTAAACCAATTCCCACCTTTCCTTCATTTTCCCCTTTTCCTTTTTTCCTTTTTTAAAAAGATGAATAAAAAAGTGTTTGCTAAATTGTTAAGCTGAAGAACTCAGACACATGTTTCTAGTACATATTTGCGCGTGTGTGTTGAGCAAGCTGTCCACAACACATTATGAAGCTTTGGACATGGCCATCAAGGCCAAACCTGCAAATGTAAAAGAATGTTCTGTATAGGAAAACTATAGGACAGGAAAGAAATAAGCAAAAAGTGCAGAAAAATTTACACTGTTCTGACAAGTGTGAGAAAATAAAAATAACCCTGCCCTGCCTTAATTTTGTAAGAGATAAGACAAAGGGAAACTTTAACAAGCTTTCAGGATTGTTACCTTTCTTTATTACAATCATAACATTGTCTGAATTCCTGCTGCACCTGTTTCTTGGCCTTTTCCATCTTAAAGTAATAGAAAGAGAAGGCCAAGGAAATCTTATCAGGAAGACTAAGTGTTGGAAGAAAGGAACTAAAATATTCCGGAAATGAAGGCTGAAGGATATTCAAAAGGTGAGAAATACTCTGTGTTTAATTATGAATATTCAGCCTGTTTGTACAGCAAGGCAGAATATAAGAGAGTTAAAAGATAATATTATAGAAGAACTCACATGACCAAGCACTGATCATGCTTGTGAGAAGTTCTTACATAGTCCATATTCTCATGGTCCATCTGAACATCTCCAGAGTACTTGTGAAGAGATGGCATCAATGCTGAGAGGATTTCTTGATGGCAAAAAAGCTCCATATTAAAAACTCTATAGTTTATTTTGGCTGGTCAGATATGCCAAGTAAAGAATAGAATAGAATAGAATAGAATAGAATGGAATGGAAGGGAAGGGAAGGGAAGGGAAGGGAAGGGAAGGGACCTTGGAGGTCTTGTAGTCTAGCTGTAGTCAGGCAGGAAACCCTACACCACTTCAGACAAATGGTTGTCCAACATCTTTTTAAAAACTTCCAATGTTGGAGCATTCACAACTTCTGGAGGCAAGTTGTTCAACTGATTAATTGTTCTAATTGTCAGGAAATTTCTTCTTTGTTCTACGTTGCTTCTCTCCTTGATTAGTTTCCACCCATTGCTTCTTGTCCTGCCCTCAGGTGCTTTGGAGAATAGCACAAAATGATGCACAAAGAAAAAGATTCTGAATTGGATTGTAGAAGCCCGACTCCTAAGACCAAATCAGATGGAATAATTGGAATATGTAGCTGAAGGAGAGCCCAACAAGTGAATACTAATTTGTTGCATGTTGGGATCCCACATTAAGATAATTCATTTACATTCTCGACTTGCACAATCTCCTTTGTTGAATGAGGATGATAATACTCATGATACTCTCCTGGATTTGCAGTAAATGTCTTCCCTATTATTGTTTTCTCCTGAAATCCTGAGATTCATTTGTTTTCTCTTGTTGCATAGCACCGACTACAATGAGCACTTGAGGGGGATCATTGGTAAAGTTCCCATTTTGAAACTAGTAAATTGTTGGTGACAAGTGGCATGGTGAAAGACAATATGATGAAGCTCTTCATGTATATCTATTGTCATTAGGCTGAATTATAAACACATAACTAAAACTGAATATCTAAAAAAATGAATGATACCAACCAAGGCAAAACACAATCCCCTCATCCTTCACTCTGATACGATGTCATTTTTCAGCCATGATGGAAAAGTTGGCAATCATTACATTTCCCAGCGCTAAGGAAGGTGATCCATTTTCTCTTCCATCCATCCATTTGAATCTGGCTCTGACAGCCAGTAACTGGTTAATTATTCATATGAAATATTTAATGGTATATGGAGTACCTGAACATGATTAAGAGATAACATGAGACGTGATATCACAGTTGCATTAGAATAAGAGAGAGGCACTTAAGGCATTAATGTTGCTGCTTCTTAGAAATTGCTTTTACCACTAGAGATAAAGAGAATTTTTCTATGCCATTCCTGAATCCACAAAATCTCTTATTCAGGCCTTTCCTATATGAATGCTATATGTGTTTTCCTTCTCTCTATATTTTTCATGTTGCTTTGACTATTCCAGTTATTGAGTTTTTATGTTGTGATGATTCTTGATTTTTTTAAAAAATGAATGTAGATGATCCAAACAAAGGAAATAATGTTAAAAGGTATGCTGCATTACGAAGTCTATCGTACATGTAGGGTTATATGCTGCTTCAATTCAATCTCTAACTGGTTCATGCTTGCAATTTAGTCTTTTAACAAAGATTAAAAATTAATAAATGTAAAAATACATCCATACACATAAAGACATATTGTACCAAAGAGCAACAGTTGAAAAACACAACTGTCAGAATACACAACCCCATCTAAGGAGTCATCTCCATTCATATGGATCTTCTGGAACAGCCAGACTCAATGGCTTTCCTAATGCCTAACAGGCTTGGGGTCAATATGAACTCAGAGAGAATAGCTTTCCTCCAAAGTGAGGAAGCCACGCATCTGTGGAAAGTCTCAATCATCCAGATCATGGTTGTCCCAAAGATACTTGTCCAAAAGGCAACTGAACTTTCTTGAGTTTTGTTTTTTGTTTTTAAATGTTTTGTTAAAACATTTTGCTTCTCATCCAAGAAGGTTCGGAACCAAAGAAAGCATTTTCAAAAAAAAAAAAAAAAAACAAGAAAGTCCCATTGGTTTTTGGAAAAGCATCTTGAGGAAGCCAGAGAAGGGTCACCCCGGTCTATGATAATAGCATTCCATTGCAGTTGAGATCCAGAATTTCTTTCTAGATTTCTTCTTTCTAGAATTTATTGGACAGGCAGGTGCCACTGAGAGTTATTGGTTTCATACCAACCCAGTGCTGCGCCACCCAGGACTTTCAAGATGACAACCTGCCCTTTGACTCAAAGGGCAACCAATTGGTTATGTTTCTAGGAAGTGTTAAATAATCAAAGCAGTTGCTAAAGAAACATTCTCCAAACAGTGCTGAAAAAAAGCCAAAGAAAAGCTATAGGTAATGCCAAACACATAAGTACCATGGATATTTCTGGGTGGAGTTTTGATCTTTGTTGCCTGGTCAGCCCAGCAGCCAAGTTATCTAATTTCACATTTAATATAAAACAGACTTGAGTAGGTACTCTGTCTAAGTTTATTATGATGTTCCTGGAATAGATATGTTTACTTCTTTGCAGGCCTACAGTCCCTGCAGAGAATCACCTGCCAAATGGAATGTGCACTTCCTAAACACCTAACCAGCCAATAAATGCTGCTTTGCCTGGAACTAGAGATCCTCTCTTGACCATTTTGTATGTATACAATATAGGCTTAATACTCTTTGCATCATTAGACAATCATACCTTCAGAGTTAGATTTACTTCCACTTCTTAGACCTTGCCTCTGAATTTTACCTGAACACATTCACATAAAGACCTTCTTGAAATCCACACAGCGAAGAAATCTTTTTATAATTTTCTTCTCTTAAATCTCCAAGCTTTTTTAAGTCTAACAGTTCCTGTGGAGGAAAAAATTACTTAGTTTGATGTTGTGTGAGGAGGTATAAACCTGTCTTCACTTGCATAGCAATCAAATTCCAAGGCTTGCAATCATTTTTAAAATTACAAAGCTATAAGCTATGCATGCTTCAAATTGAGTTTTATTGGCGTTCATGATATTACTTGCAATAATTTCAGTGCGCTCTTTTTATGCTGGCTATCAAATCTCCAGCCGATTCATTGGCACTTTGTGCAGATTTCTCAATATTGTTGAATTGATACTAAGCAACAAAGTACACACACACACACACACACAAGAAATGCAAAGATGTATTATAATGGTGTGCAGTGTATGTGCTAACTAAAACCATGTGTCATTATGAAGTTCAATGCTTCCCTTTCAAAAGCCCCCCTGAGTAGTTTCAAAAGTCCTCCTGAGTAGTTGGGGAAATGAGCTTGGCAATGTAGGTTCAGGGGAGAAGACCATAGGGCAGGGGTGTCAAACTCACATCGTCATGGTGGTGTCACGTGACGCATCAGGACTTTTTCCCCCCTTCACTAAACCGTGTGTGGGCATGGGCAGCGCATCCAGCCTGCAGGCCAGGAGTTTGACCACCCTGCCATAGGGACAACTCATATGACCACATTTGACCGCATTCCCCAATTAGACAACTTCCTAAGGGGTGGAACCCTAGCTCTCATAATGCACAATCAGTGTGGAAAACTGTTTGATATTCAATTAGATTTCCATATTATACATCTTGGTGGATTCACATATATGTGCACTTCTAGTTCACACATGGATTAGATGTTTTAATGTTCTCTACAGTGCATACATATAAATCAAACAAATAATAATAATAAATAGATCTGCTGCACCACAATTTACTGAGCTTCATCAAGATAATTTTCTGAATATACCCCAATTTAACTATTAAGTTTAAAAATTATGCCATTACAAGCTACATCAGAAATTGTATTCGCTGATAAGATAAGATGGGGTTTATTACAAGGACTGTGCAACTACTAGAAGCATTTTCTGAATGGTTTGCAAGTCCTCATAGTGACATGATTAATCTATTCTTATGTACTCTACAGTGTTTCCACTATGAGTTAACTACATCTCTGGTTGTGAGTGTGGTTATTATATACACATAAAAGTGTAGCAAGACAGAAAACATTTATTAAAAATTCTTAATAAAGGATACAGGATACACACCTGCCTTATTTTTATCCTCAGAGTAAGATTACACAATAATGTATAATCTTTATGACTCAGTGTCAATTTAAAGAAATCCTCTCTGGTAAAGGTCCAAATATTATATATTATACACAATGATATATATATAAATAAAAATCAGCCAATTAAATATCACTTCTTATATGCAGGTTGACTGTTTTATAAATGAATAAAAATGAGTGGTGTTCATCTTTACCAATAGAATCTGGAGCTTCAGCTGCGAGTAGAATCACATTATCCAGAAAATCAGAGGACTGGTGGCATCTTTCCTAATTAGACTTTCCAAACTTTCCAGTTTATGCCTTTTAATAAAATTTGTAGGTTGGAAAAAGTGCCTTTGGGGGGTTCTTTACTTTTTCCTGGGGTCCAAGTTCTCATGGCACCTTGGGGTTCCATTGGGACACAGCTGAGAAACCCTCCACTAAGAAACTCTGGTTAACAAAACTAATTTAGTGCAATATGTATGTCACAGCAGGTGCCAAGGAATTGTTAAACGACTTCTGAAGCCCCATATGCCTTTATATTCATTTAGTGATATACTTAATAAGGAAGAGGCTCCCTTAAGTAAAACTCAGCTAATGGGAAATAGTTTGGCTATCAATGTTCTTGGCAACAAGTAATTTGGCATTGACTATTTCTAATATTTAACCTCTCATTCTAGCATATAGCCCTAGGATTTCCTGATAGTCTCCCATCCAAGTATTAACAGTCCAAACAAGCTTGATTTTTAAAATCAGCCAAGGTCAGTGCTGCCACCTGGTGGGCATAAAATCTGAATAATACCAACCTTTTTACCCTACTTCATTATATTTACTTAGTAATATAACTATTACAGCAATTAAACCAAATTCTAGAATCTAACCTGCCAGGATTGAAGCCTGAAATGTATTTGAAAAAGACTCAAGGAAGTGATATAGTTACCGTCTGTGACATACATATTGCACTAAATTACTTTTATTAACCAGAATTTTATAGTGGAGGGTTTCTCAGCTGTGTCCTATGGGAACTTGGGCCCCATGAAAAAGTAAAAAAACCCCAAAAGGCTTAAAGGCCACTTTCAAATGCAACTAAATCTCCACCACCAGAGTCTTGTCTCTTGTTTTTAGAAGTTTCAGAAAATTTGATTTGATAACTAATCAGTTATTCAGCCTGAAAAAAGATTACCCCCCTCCTCAGTAAATAGATTGAAAATGGATTAATTATACCACCTCATTAAGACACAAATCATGGTTTAAAAGCCATACCAGGTCTACCGGGGTCGGTCGAGTTGTCAGCTCTGCTGTTCCCACGTGGGTTTTCCGGGCTGGTTGAACTGGCTTGGCTGCTTCTTCCAGGCGAGGCTTCGTGCTGGTAGTCTTCTGTGGGTTCCCTTCTATTGTCGTCGTCTGTAGGTGAGTACTGCTGGTTTCTTTTGTTGTTTATTGGTGTGGGTTGTGTTCTGGGTGGATTTTCTCTTCCCTCTTGGATAATATTTGGGATTTTCCCCCTGCCTCTGATATTTTCATCGAGGTCTATTTGCTCGTTGCTTGTGTTTGGGGGTGTTCTCGACTATAGTTGGTCGATGTGTAGTTTCCAGCTTTTTCCGTCTTTTGTGTCTAGTCGATACAACTGGGGGCCTGTCACCTGGGTTATTATGGCTGGTACCCAGAGTGGTTCTCCCGAAAGATTTTTTGCGTATACGGTGTCTCCTGGTTTAAATGTGCAGTCGCGGCTAGATGAGTCCGGTGGTTTTTCGGGATTATATGTTGGGTGCAGCCTGTCTAGGTGCGATCGTAGCTTTCTGCCCATTAGGAGTTCTGCTGGGCTTTTGTTGGTTTTCGTGCTAGGTGTTATGTGTTGTATTGTCAGTAATTTATTAATTTTGTCGTGTGTGTTTCCGGTGTCCATTTTTTCTAATGCCTCTTTTGTGTACCTAACCATTCGTTCCGCCCTCCCGTTCACTGCCAGGTGAGCAGGTGATGTCAATGTGTGCCGTATGCCCCGTTCAGCGAGAAATTGCTCAAATGCCAATGCCGTGAACTGCGGGCCGTTGTCAGACACTAGCAGGTCCGGCAGCCCATGGGTGGCAAACAGTTTGGTTAGTTTTCTTATGACTGCTTCCGTGGTGGTTGATTGCATGACACTCACCTCTAGCCAGTTTGAGTAAGCGTCAACAGTGATTAGGAATGTGTGCCCCTTAGTTGGACCCACGAAGTCTATGTGGACCCTCGACCATGGTCCCCTGGGTGTCTCTCATTCGAGGGTCGATGTGGCGGGGGGGGTTGGTCTGGATCTTTGGCATTTATTGCAAGTTGCCACCCATGTTTCTATGGATTTGTCCATCCCCTGCCACCAGACGTAGCTCCTGGCTAGGGATTTCATCTTAACGATGCCTGGATGACCCTCGTGCAGCATGCCCAACACCTTTGTTTGCATTGTTTCCGGAACCACCACTCTGTCCCCCCATAATATGCACCCCTTTTGCGTGAATAGTTCAGTCTGCCGGTTCCGGAAGGGTTTAAACTGGTCACCCCCATCGGTTTCCGGCCATCCTTTTTCTACCCAGCTCAAGATTCGCGCCAGCTTCCTGTCTTTGTTAGTCTCTCTGGCAATGTCTGACGTGGTCATTGGTGGGTTGGGCAGTGTCTCTATCTGCAGGGTGGATGTGGTGGGTGCTGGATCGTCTTCGAGGTCTGGCAGAGGGGTGCAACTTAGTGCATCTGCGTGTGAAATGTTTTTCCCGGGGCGGTGTATTGATAGTTATAGGTGGCAACGAACTCGGACCACCTCGTTATCCATGGCGACAGGATGTTAGGGGTGGCCTTGTTCCCTGCCAGGATCCCCAGGAGTGGTTTGTGATCGGTGATAAGTGAAAAGTTCCTACCGTATAGGTACTCATGGAACCGCTTCACGCCAGTGATTGCTACCAGTACTTCTTTGTCCAGCTGGCTGTAATTCCTCTCTGCCCTGGACAATGTCTTGGAGAAGAAAGCGATGGGTGCTTCTCTCCCGTCTGGCAGAGTGTGGCTTAGTATGGCTCCGATGCCAAATGCTGAGGCGTCACAGGTTACGGTTAACAGTAGGGTCTCACTGTATTGAATGAGGACTGCTTCTGAGGTTATTAAGTCTTTTATTTTTTGAAATGCGGTTTCTTCCTGCTTGCCCCAGGACCAGGTGGCTGTCTTGTCCAGTAGCCTATGGAGAGGCTCTGCCGTTATTGCCTTTTGGGGTAAAAACACGTTATAGAAGTTAATCAGCCCCAGGAATGCCTGCAGCACTGTTTTATTCTGCAGTCTTAGGGCTTCCTTAATGGCTTTAACTTTCTTTTCTGTCAGGTGTATTCCGTATTTGTCGACCAAGTACCCCAGGAATTCAACTTTTTCTGTGCATAGCTGGCACTTCTCCTTTTTAACTTTTAGTCCTGCGTCTTTAAATTTCTGCAGGACCTCTCGGAGGCGCCTCCCCAATTGGCTCTTGTTCTTCGCTGACACTAGCACGTCATCGAAGTAGGGCACCACACCTTTTATCCCTTGCAATAGCCATTCCATTAAGCTCTGGAACACCCCTGGGGCCACACTGACTCCAAACTGGAGCCTCTTGCACCGGAATGCCCCCCAGTGGGTTACGATGGTTTGCGCTTCAGCAGTCTCGGCGTTGACCGGTAGCTGCTGGTATGCTTGTGCCAGGTCGAGCTTCGCAAAGACTCTTCCTCCCCCCAGTGAGTGTAGGAGGTGCTGTACCACCGGGACGGGGTAAGCACTCTGCTGAAGCGTGTGGTTGAGGGTGGCCTTGTAGTCACCGCAGATTCTTACGGACCCATCCAGCTTTATTGGGGTGACTATTGGGGTCTCCCATCATGCATGGTCTATCGGCTCCAGGACCCCTTGCGCGATGAGCTTATCCAATTGCTCATCTATTTTTGGCTTGAGGGCAAATGGCACTCGCCTCGATTTTAAGCGGATTGGGGCAATATTGGGGTTTAAGTTAAATGTTATTGGGGACCCCCGGTACTTGCCTAGTTCACCATTGAAAACCTCCTGGAAGTTCTTTACAAGGGTCTCCTCCCAATCTGCTTCGGCGATGTGGTTGATGCCAGTCACCTCAATCCCCAATGGCGCGAACCATGCCAGTCCTAGCAGGCTTGGGCGGTCTTTATCCACGATAGTTAATGGCAGGATCTCTCTGTGTTCTTTAAAGTTCACCTGAAAGTGTCCGATTCCGACCACAGGGATCCGGTTCCCCTGGTAATCTTTCAGGGTCAGTCTCTGGCTTTCCAATTCCCGCCTCCGTATGCTAGGTACCAGGCGCTTAATTGTATTCCAGGAGACCATGGAGAGGTAGGATCTGGAATCCACCTCCATGTTGCAGGGTAGACCTTCGATGTTTACCTTTATGTGCATTTTTCAGGCATCGGCTGTGGTCAAGTGCCCGATGACGACTGTTTGGTGTGTCTCCTCTCTCCGCCTTGTTTCGTTGAGCCACTTGCTTCTCCCTTCTCGGTTCTACTGGCTCTCTGCGTATTGGACTCTGGTTCTGGGTGGGGTGCCGTCTCGTCATCTGGGACTGTGGTTTCTTTTGTTTCGGCATACCTTGGCGATGTGTCCCCATTTGTCACAGTGCCGGCAAATGGTGTCTAAAAACCAGCACTCTGATCGGGGATGATCGCCTCTGCAGCCGGCACAGTGGAAACCCAACTTACGACCTCTCCACTCCTGCTGGTCTCATTCCGAGTGCGTTCTGTGGATTTCCTCCTCGTCATGCTCAGTTTCGGAGAAGGAGTCGATGTCGCCATGGTCTGTGGTTGTGGCTCTGTGGCTTGCTTCTGGTCTTTTTTCTAGGGTTGGTGTCATTTCGGTGGGTGTTTGCCGGTCCGTCGTGTACAACTACCTCATCTTGGCCACTGACTGCTTCACTGCCTTGGCTGCGGTCGCTTCGGCAATGGCCTCAGTGATCGAAATGTCTGCTTGGGCCATCAGCCGGCTTTGTAGTATGGGATCCCTTAGCCCGAGGACCATGCAGTCTCACAGAGCCTCGTCCATGTCAGAAAACCTGCACATACCTCCGAGGCTCCTGAGAGCCATCACGAAATCGCTGATGCTTTCGCACTCCTTCTGGTCCCATCGGTAGAAATCATGCCATCGGATGAGGGTGGGGATGGCCAGTGCGTAGTGGTGTCGGAGAATCTGGTCGAGGTCTGCCCAGTCCATCTCCTTCACGTCTTCGGGCTTGGCTAGTGCCTTGGCCATCTTGAACACTGAGGACCTGCAGTGTGTCAGGAACACAGCTCTTTTTCTCTGGCCATTGGCATCCTTCAGGTTAGTGCTCTCGAGGAACATGAGGAATCGATCAATGTATGATTCCCAGTCCTCGGCTGTCTGGTCGTAGGGTGTGGGTGGCACATTGCTGCCGGACATCTTGTCAGTCATTCAGCTCTGTGGGCCATGTGCTCGCCTGGTCTCTTGTCTCAAAATCCCACCTTCATCACCAGTGTTAGATCACGGGAAAGGAGAGACTTGAGACCAGTGTGACAGTTCAGCTCTTTATTTTGTTATATAGGTCTGTGCTGGACCTGTGATCCACGGCAGCCCCTCTTATAGGGATTGCTGGCGGCTCGCAACCAATGACGGCTCTTTGAATCTCCCGCGAATGGTGTGGCCAATCGCGGTTGATTCCTTATGAGCCAATCACGGTGGTTCTTTCCACCAATCACAGAGCAGTCCGTTTTGGCCAATCAGGTGAGGGTATTCCAAGAATGCTAATATGGAACATTAACCACATTCTACTACTGAGCAGATCTCTGCAAGGAGTGTGGTTTCCCCAAAGACATTTCTTCTTAAGATGTCATGTTGGAAAGGTAAGCCACAACTTACAACCATTCATTTAATGGCCATTTGAAGCACTGAAAGAAAAGATCTATGATCTTTTATGCACTTATAACCACTGCAATATCCCCCCCATGATCATATGATCAAAATTTGGGCACTTGGCAACTGGCATGTGTTTATGACAATTGTACTATGCCAGGGACACACAATCACCATTTGTAACCTTCCCAGTCAACTTCTGACAAGCTAAGTCAATGGAGAAAGCAAGATTCGCTTAACGACTTTATGAGTCACTTAACAACTGTGGCAAAAAAGGTCATATAATGGGCAAAACTCATTAACAGCTGCCTTGCTTAGCAGTGGAAATTTTGGGCTCAGTTTGGCCATAAGCTGAGAACTACCTGTAACACCTTGATATTTTCTTCAAGAAGGTAGGCTGACAGGTGATTGCCAAAAAAAATTGAAAGAGTTTGGCAAATTAGAGCATGGTTTTTCTTTCTTAAAAATGTGAATACATTTCATCACATTAGCTGACATTACAGCAATTTACTTTGCTGCTTTCATAAAAGGAGGTAATGAAGCATGAAATTTCTTCAGGAAATTCTACACATCAGCCTTCAAATATTGTTCAACCACATGTGAGCCTGGGTTGTGGAGGAGGGAACAGAATTAACAAGTTAAAAGAATGAGCCTCTGTCTGTCATCTCTAAATGAAAGAAAAGCTGTATTGTATAATTGTATAATTTAGGGAATGGCCATCTTTGTTGTTGTTTTTTAAAATGTATTGGCATTGTATCACATATGAGAAATATATAAATTATGTTATTACAAAAAGGGAAAGAAAAGATGGGGGAAAGACTTCCCAAATCCCTTGCATTAGGGTTTGGACCTTTTTACTTCTACAAAATAGAGGGGGGAGTACTATTAATGCTTAAATTACTTCTCCCCCACTCACAACCAATAAGTCTGCAGCATTTTCTAAATTTGCCCCAAGCTAACTTTAGCTGATTTTCTCGAACAAAGAAATATCTTGGCTACCGTCAACAAGTGCTTCTTTAAAACAAATTATGGAGAAACCTGATTTTATTTTAAAAGCTCTTTAAAATAAAATGTCATCAATATATAAATTAAAAATGACTTTAAATGCATTATTCCTTCTAATAATCAAAGTAACAACAAACATACTCTTCATTTTAAGCAAATCCTATTGAAAATATGTTTAAAATATATTTTTTTTATTTTCCAACACATTTTAAACCTTAACAATAGGAACAGTCCACTTCCTAGAACAGAAATTTTATTCTTTTGCACTTTGCAAACTGAAATATATTCAGAAGTGAACAGAAAGTGAAATTACACTTGAGCCATTTCCCAAAATTCACAAATTGTCATTTTCGGTTCCTAGTATTAAGAATTGTTTTTATGACTGGAGTGGTATACAAGCTTTATTAAATAAGTAAAGAGCTGCCTATAGCTTTTCACACACACACACACACACACACACACACACACACAAACACGCACACAAAGCCAATACTCATCAGCACTGAATAGCACTGAGGGGGCTGGAACAATAGAAAGAGCTGACATCTTCACTGCCTTGCACTTTGTGTTGTGATTTATATACTAGAGTAGAACACAATATATTGGAGTGCTTTGTTCATAGTATTAAAGAGGCAATCAGCCAACTTTCTTTCTTACTAGAAGCTGGATGTTAATGTCTTCCTTCACCCAACATTATTGCATTGTTACCATTATTATTTTTTGAAAATGCTGCATATGTATTAGGAAATTTCTTCTCATCGCTTTCTTTTTGCAAGATGAAGTACAGGTAGTTCTTGATTTATCATTTGTTTCCAAAGTTACAACAGCACTGAAAAATGTGACTTGTGACCGTTTTTCACAGTTACAACCTTTGCATCCCCAAAATGTAATGCACATGCGTACCTCGTGCATGCGCCCCACCCAACACATGTACACTCGTCCTCTGCGCATGTGCCCCCCTCCACGCATGGCAGAGACCCAAAAGATCAGCTGGCTGGTGGGAGGCATGCACGAATGTGCAGCAGAGCCAAGCTGGGGTGATGGCTTGCATGCTCACAGAGAGAGCTCTGCATGCCACCTCTGGCATGCATGCCATAGGTTCACCATCATGGCATTAGGCACATTAGCAGTACCTAAAGCCAAGGAAACAATGAAAATCCAATCCCTTTTAAAAGTTTATAATAAAAGTTAATGTCACAGGAAAATAAAAATCCATGTGTTCTAAAATTAAATGAATAAATGTAGCATATTTTTGGTACTTTATTTTGCATAGAATTACCATGACTTGCTGAAGATTACAGGGCCAGGCCTAAGCCACCAGATTATTACTACGGTGAGGGCCTTTAAATGAATCAATGCCGCCCTATTGGTGTGGATCTTTGTAATGTTGCACAGCTTTGGTAAAGGGTATTTCATAACATTCAGGAATACAAACATGAGCTTCTCTGTGCAATTAATTAAAGCAATCTTCTTCTGGGCTTGTATGGGTGCCGTTGTGGTTGTCTCCACCTGCTCTCTGTCCAGCAAAGCAAGCAAGTATGCATATATATGCTGTCAGGGGAATTCACTACTTTCATTAAAACCATGAAAACAGCCACATGCTACAAGCTTTCCCTCTTTTGTCCTTGTATGAAAATACATACAAGGGGGAGAGACTTGCATCATAAGGATGCGATAATGCTTCCAACCTTCTGCCCTCTTGGGTAACATCACTGGACACAATTCATCGTCTTGCAGAAAATTGCCATGAACAGCTCTGAAAGCAGATAAAGACAAGGTTGCTTTAGAGCAAGGGTGTCAAACTCAAGGTCTGGGGGCCAGATCCGGCCCATGGGGTGCTTAGATCTGGCCCGCGGGGCCGCCCTCAAAACAGCAAAGGACCAGCCTGCATTGCCTCTGCCAGTAAAAACAGTAAAAACCATTTTTGCTAGCAGAGCGTTCAGACTGCCACAGGCACCCCCGACACAAGTGATGTCAATCTGGCCATGCCCATCCTGGCCACGCCCACCCAGGCCCTGAGGTCAAACACAACCCTGATACTGCCCTCAACGAAATTGAGTTTGTCATTCCTGCTTTAGAGATTCAAGAATTCATTACCAGATTCCCAATCATGCATTCGGAAGTGCCTCTTTGGAAGGATTTATACAGCCCTCTTTTGCACAAGCTCTTTCAACATTAAGGCACAACCTAGCAGAATATATGGGGAATGGTTGGGAATAGTAATACAGGTTGTTCTCAATTTACAGTTACAACTGGAAGCAGAATTTTCGCAAAGCGATATGGTCAAGGAGTGAGTCATCATATAATCACCCGAATTGTAGCAGCCTTTTTACCAGATCATTAAGCAAATCGCCATGGCTATTAAACAAATCACTCAATTGTTAAATGACTCATGAGGTTAAAGTCGTGGTTAAGCAAATCAGGTTTCTCTACTTCACTTTGCTTATCGGAAGTCAGCTGGGAAGGTCACTTATCTCAGTCCCATTATCTCAAGGTGCTGCAATTGTTGTAAAGGTAAGCCAATAGGCAACCATCTGAATTGCACTCATGTGACCTAGGGTGAAATGACAACTGCAGGATGGGTTGTAAGTCACTTTTTCTGAGGTTGTCACACCTTCGAACCATTGTTAAACAAACAGTCATAAGTTGGGGACTACCTGGATCTGTCTTTCAGTGCAAGTAACTGATGTCTATGACATTTCACATATTTCACTTAAGTGGCAGCAACATTACACACCAGAGGTGATATTCAGCAGGTTCTGACCAGTTCTGGAGAACCGGTAGTGGAAATTTTGAGTAGTTCAGGGAACCAGAACATAACACCTCTGACTGCCCCTGCCCCCATCTCTTCTCTGCCTCCCGAGTCCCAGCTGATTGGCTGGGTCTTCTTTTGTTGCCCTGGACAGGAAAATTGAGCTGGAAAGCAGGTTAGTGGGGTGGGGAGGGAATGGGATTTTGCAGTATCCTTTCCCTGCCACGCCCACCAAGCCATGCCCACAGAACCAGTAGTAAAAAATTTTGAATCCCAATACTGTCACACATGGTCATAAAACTCCCTGAAGGTAGCTTTACTTCCAACTAATGCTTTTACCGCAAGGACATCCCCTTAATATGCAGATTCTGGCAGATTAATTTCTTCCTTGTGTTCTCCACCCTTTAACACCTTTGAGATTTAGCTGGGTGTTTCCTACGTATGTAGTAATCCTATTTCTCCCTCCTAGCATTGGCAGAGGTAGGCAGTCCTCTCTGGCATCAGCAAGTAAGAAAGAGTGGCAAGCTACCGGGCACTGAAGCAATGTGTGACAGTCTGTTCAGATGCTGCAAGCAAAGCAAGGATGAGAGACATCTTGTTATTCACTTTGGGGAGCAAAATGTCTCTGCTCCTTCCCTTCCTTTTCTTCTTCGCTATTTTAAATTCCTGCCAGAAGCTTCAATCCGATAGCAAGTATTCTATCTCAATCCTTCGCTCACTTGCATACACATACCATGAAAGCAGATGGAACCAATCATATAGGTGATGATGTGGCCTTGTAACAATAGACAGAGCAAAATATATCATCAACATTGCAAACAATCAACAATCTGCTTCCTCTTACGGAAAGCATTAAAAAAAAAAGAATGGTTTTAACTTATGTACTAACTAACACTTTCTAATCTTGTCATTAAATCTCCAGCTGGTACAGTGCAGAATAACAATAAAGGACAAGGTCTATTCAATAAATTTTTCAAGCTGGCATTTTAACACTATAGAGAACATGAAAAGTGGGGTGGCAAAGGAGATAAATGCAATTGCTCAACCCATTTTTTGTTGTTATTTCGGGGTGAGCGGGGGTTATTCCCACCTAGCACACATCTCAAACAAATGTCAGTGCCACTATTAGCAAGTACAGTGGAACCTCGGGTCACGAACGCTCCTGTTCATGACCAAATCAGGTGGCGAACAAAAAATCCACTCGATTTTTGAATTGGGTCACAAATCAAAAATCGGGTGGCAAACAAAATCGGTGTGGAAAGATTCCCTTTCCGTGCCGATTTCCCCTTTGGCACCATTTTTTTGTGGAGTTCTTTTGCCCGCGTATGCGCAAACGGTCATGCTTTCTGTCACGACCAAATCGGGTTGTGGCCGAAATCCTGGAACAACTTATGGTCACAACCCAAGGCTCCCCTGTACCATAATTTAGCATCATTCCCCAAAGCTGTTGTCCTTAAAAACTGTCTTTCTTCCCATCTCACTCCATCTCCCATACAAGCAAGGGACAGCCATTCACATTCTGGGTAAATGTAACTATGGTAAGTATGATTGCAATGGGCAGAGATGTTTCGGATTGGAAAGGGTGCCTGCTGAACCAAATCACAGTAATATCTAGTGTCCAGGAAATTCAAAATCCAAAGACAAAGACCAAATAGCAACCAGTATTGGGGACATGCTGCCTCATATTAATAGATACCTAATAAACACATTGGCTTGTGCTATTATCACTGATAGTAGATAATAGGTAAGAAAGTGCTTTCTTTTCTCAGCCCTGAATTTGTTAGCTTTAATTAAGTATACCAAGTTCTACCATAATATCATGAAAAAAGAAGAAAAACTTCTCTGTACCTTGTTTTTCTATGTGCCTAGATCTGGAATATCTGAATTCCATAGAAATGGAAGTCAGAGAATCTTCCTAATATCCTATCAATTCCTTGAATATTTTCTAATGTTTCTTATAGACTCAAAGTCTATCACTTTATTAAACTTCTTTGTTAATGAAAAAGATGGGACTAGATCATCTTGATCTAGCTTATCTTCCATTTGCTGCTAAACTGAAGCATGTCTGTTCAGGATGCTTGTTGAATGGAATCCATAGACATATGTACATTGGTATATGCCATGTTTTCCAGAGAATAAGTCCCTGTCTTATATTTTTTTGCCACCAAAAAAGCACCAGGTCTTATTTTCAGGAAGGGGAATGTCATCCACTGATAATCTCACTTGCACACATTGCCCCCGGCCTCCTTTTTGCCATCAGAGGCCTTCAGGAACTTCTTCTGCGGCTGGCAAGGCTTTCCTGAAGGCCTATGCAGTGGATAATAAAGTTCCGGATTGATCCGGAGCTTTGTTATCAGCTACAGAGGCCTTTAGGAAAGCTTTGCCAGCTGCAGAAGAAATGGGCTGGCAAGGCAGGTGTTGGGGTGTGCGAGGCCTGGCTACAACTGTCCAAAGGTAAGTAGTAGGGCAGCTCTACCACCCACCATCCTACCCTAGCTAAATTTTTAGCCATACATTCTGGAATGGATGGGATCTTAATTGGGGCTTATTTGGAGAGTAGGGCTAATATTGAGTGCAAGTGTAAAGATCAAGCTAGGACTTACTTTCAGGGTAAGTTGTATTTTCAGGGAAACAGGGTATGTGTATATGAAATACTACCATATGTCACATCCATCAAAGAGTTGTTTGGTGCTAGCACATTTCATTATAACACTGAACTTTCCAGTGCACAAATGCTCATCTCTGAAATTCCTCTGGCTTTCATTCAGCCCTTTCTGAGTGCCATCATAATGACATTTTATCAGGATGTAAGAAAAGAGATCATTTCAATAAATATTTTCCTCCCCTCAAAGACAGCAACTTATTTTACTTGGCCTTTTACATGGTGACACGTCTTCCTGCATCCAGTACTAATCAAAGGCCTGCTTTAATAATGCCTTTCCTTCTCTCCTTTTATAACAAGCTTAGTTCTTATCAGTGCTGGAAAGGTTGTTAAAACATGAGTTCATAGGCCGATTCAAAAGTTTCATTCAATCGCTTCAGAATTTGCTTATAATAATTTTTGCCATGTTTGCATCTTTTTATCTGTAACAAGATTAATCAAGTAAAATGATTTCCTGTGAGAAAAGGTTTAATTTCACATTTGGTTTACACTTATGTATTATGTGGTAGGATGTTCCCTCTTCCATGGCCAAGAACTCTAGTTTGTAAAGCTGAAGCAATTGCAAAAAGTCTACCAACTAAACTGAAACACTTGCTAATTGTTTATGATTTTGAGGTCACAATGCTGGATCTTGGCATATAAGATGACATACAAAGATGACTAAATAAAGAACTTATCATTTACACATAATTGGTTGCTAAAGCTACTATTATTTCTACTAGTACTGCCATTTTACTTCTTTAAATATTTTTTCCATTCTAACTTCTTCTCTTCACTGCCTGCTTCTTTATATATTATTAGATTATACATAATTAGGGCAGACAATGAGGTCATCTGAACAATCACTTTATTGAGCCAAGCAAATGCTTTCTTTATAAAGAATGTATTGATTATCCTGCTGACACAAGAAGCACTCAAATATTTGCAGATCCTTTTCCTATGCCTTTTCTCACTGCACGAGGGAAATAGTTCCTTGGAAACCTAGCTCACTGCCTACATGATATAATCTTTTCCCAACCCTTGGGAGCAATTTCTCCAGGGTTGTTTTCTTCTGAAGAAGTGTTTTCCCCTCAGCTTCTTCCTTTTTCAGGTTCACTATGCCTCTGCTCTGTGATTTCTATCCTCCATGAATTCTATCAAGACTATGTGTAAATTTTCAAGAGGTTCCATTTACAGTTCATGAACTTGTCTTATCAAAATGTTTATTTATTTATTGTCAGAGTTCCAGTGGGCTGCTATTTTAGTTAATGGACTCAATTAGTTGATCTTTTCTGCCTTCACCTTGTTTGGATGGCAGCTTTAAAGCATCTGGATGCTTTCCAACATTCTTGTGTTTTATTTGCAATGTAACAGGAAAAAGGAGGTTGGCAAATAGAAAGAAAGGAGAATAAAATTACTAGCATGTCTTTTCGTTTTCTTTCCTTCGTCGAGAGAGGAACATGACTGAGTTTGGTCACCAGTTTCAGAATCAATGAATGTTCATCTGCTATGGGATAAGTACCCATAGAACACTGGAAAGGAAAATATTGATTGGTTGGCTTGAAGGATGGCAATAACCATAATTGATTGGTCACCTTGATTAGGAAATGCTTTCTTAATATTTCACCCAGAGTAGACTGAATTTATTTTAAGGAGTTCTAGCCTCAATAAATCTGGAAGGCACTGGATTGAGAGAGACAGTTTTATCTTTAGACCAGCTGGATAGCAAGGGTGTAAATGTAATTTTGTAAATTACTAAATTTAATTTTAGTAATGTCAGAAACTGTCTCTTACATTACAGGGCTTTATATAGATCAAATATAATCATCTAATATAGTATTTACTATGCCGATTGGCACTGCTCTTCTAACAGCTGGAATATATATTCTTATCTAGCCTGTTTTTAAACTAGTAATGCTTGGGATTGACTAGAAAGCCTCCAGTAGGCTGAGCTATAGTAAATAAAAAGCTAAGTGCTGCTGGCATGGAACTAATATATCAGGTCCTAGGCTGCCTTGAATCTACAAAGGCATATAAAGTGTTTATTATTTCAAGTTCAAGGCCACTTGACACAATGACACTGGTGTCTTAAAATTACAAAAAATAATTAAAAAAATAATTAAAAATTAAAAAAGCAAACAACACGTATTAAAGAAAAAAAATATAGCTGACCAGAAAACAGGTTTTAAAGGGGTGGGTGAGTGGAGAAATCACATTCCATCTTGATCCAAACCCTGGGAGAACAACCAGCTCTTTAACCAAAAATAAAAGTTGTGGGAACATTGTCATTCTATAGGGCAGAAATCATAACTGAGAAAGCACATTTCCTGGGTCCTTCAAGATGGCACTGCTTAGCTTATGGGGCCTGGAGTGCATCTACTCTAGTTGACCTCACCAGTTAGGCAGAAATATTTGGAGTAATCTCACAAGCAGGCAGGCTCCTATAAGCAGATCTTTATATACCTTGAAATGGACCACAAACCAACTGGTAGCCAATGAAGTTCACAAAAGAGGAAAGACATGTGTTCATATCATTACACGGCATTCCTGCCATGCTACTCTATTCTGGATTAACTGTAGCTTCCAAGTGATCTTTAAGGGCCACTCTGTTAGAGTGCTTTACAATAGTCCGCTTGAGAGACTTTAAAGACTATCTGAAGAGGCTCTCCGTCCAGGAACAGGTGCAACTGGTGCACCTGTGCAAAAGTCCTCTTGACCACAGATAACTTCTAGCTGCCTTTCAAGCAACAACTGTGAGGACCCCACACTATGCATTAAGTCTTGCATGGGGAAATGCAAATGCAGTAACTGTGTCACATTGTATACTGCAAGTAGGCATTTAGGGACAAGTATCTCTTCTCATCCCATCTATTTCCTTTCCAACCAGATTTTACACTTCTTTTTTTCTGTTACTATCCATTTTTTTTCAAAGATTAAAATCCTAAGAAAATATATATCCCATCAAATTTGCTTCCTTCTTTTTTTTGTTTGCAAAGAAGGCAGGCAGGCAGGCAGGCAGGCAGGCAGGCAGGAAGGAAGGAAGGAAGGAAGGAAGGAAGGAAGGAAGGAATAGCAAATTACAATAGTAAATATGATTATCTGGAAAAATGTGCGCAATAAAATCTGCTTCATTTATAATACTGAAATATTGACTGAAAAAAGTTGCTGTGCTAGGCAAATTCTCAATTTGAAATATGGAATATATTTTGACATTTTTTCTTGAGTAATAAGAGTCTGACAATAATAAAAGCAGAAACAACATAACAACAAGGCGAGTTTCATATAATGTAAGGTTGCTGTAATTGTGTTAGCCCAGTATAAACCCACAAAAAGGCATTAATCTTGTGTATTGTATTTAGATTAATCACTGAAGCGGTTACCAAAAAATATTCTTCTTGGTTAAGAGAATGAAGTATTCTACAAGCTTAATCATATTATTTGAAGGAAAACTGCAGGTTATAGAATCAAGATTTCTAGCTTCCAAGTACTGTTTAATTTCATTATTCCTAATTATGTTTGTTTGTTATTTTCTCTCTCTGTACCAAGCATCTTTTTTTTAGTTCTAACCAGAGATGAATAAGTGAAAACAGAATGATTGCAGGAAGAGAAGTACAATTTCTCCATGGGGGAAAGCAGTAAAAAAAAAAAATAGACAACAGATTGATCTTTCAACCGGATGGAGAAAAATGAATATAAGGAGAGAGGACGTGCAAGCTACTTTGGAATACAGTGAAAAGAATTAAGCTACAGGATGCTACAGACATTTGATGGGTATGTTAATGGGAATTATATCAAAAAGGGTGCTTGGTAGAATGTTGAAGTAAAAGAGATGCTGCATGAAAAAAGATATGTAAGATATATAAGAGAACAGTTGTCACAAAAAACGAGGATCAGAAAATATACTGCATAATAGATATAGAAAAAATAATTGCAAAAGGATACCCTAAGAAGGCAAGGAGTGATTAAGAGGCACAGAAAATGCAATTTCAATTCAGATAAAGCTGAGATGTTATAAAAGGTGAAGATGGATCCGTGAAAAACTTCAGTAAATGAAATTAAAAGTGTTGAAATTATTTGATATGAAACTGAAATGAAGGAAGAAATGCTATAGTGTAAGATGTACTTTGGAGATTTGGAATGGGAATGACATGCTACGTCAAAAGTGGAATTGAAAGAAGACACAAATGCTGTGAAGATGTTTTAAAAATTGTCAGATACAAATGAGGCAATTTAAGAAATATTAAAATAAGAATGAATGTGGTTTTCTAATGGAATGACTATGCAATATGCTAAATGTATGTTTGGTCTAGCTAGAAACTAGGAGATTGAGTTCTAGTTCCTTAGGCAAAAAAAAGCCAGCTGGGTGACTTTGGGCCAGTCACTCTCTCTTAGCCCAACCCAACCCAACCCACACAGTTGAGGGTTAGAGTTAGGAGTATTGTTTGGGAGCATGTATGTACAAGTACTTTTCTATGAGCCGAACACTGTTTGGCTGAGAACTCAAATGATCCATAATTAATGCTAGACTGTATATGATGCAACAAGAACATGGATCTAAAGATTCTGAACATGAATGTGCTATCTTAGTCTATGTTATGTTAGAGCAGTTGAAAATGAAATTAACAATTGAAAGTTACGTATGAATGGTTAAAAAAACCTAGAGCAGATAGATTAATTTGTGTATTTTTGTACACTGTTTACTACAGATGGGAAACTATATGGAAAATGTTTTAAATGTGCCAGTGCCAATAGAAAAGAAATAGGTAGTATGGGTGTTTGTCAGAGAGCCAGTGTGGTCAAGTGGTTAAGGTAAAGAAGTAACACTGAGGAGATTCAGGTTTTAGTTCATCTTAAACCATGAAGATAGGGTGAGTTACTTTGGGGCAGTTATAGAGAAAAATGAGAAAAGAGAGTGTGGCAACACTGCTTTGAGCTCCTGAAGAAAAAGTGAGATATACAGTAAATCTAATAAACAAACACATAAAACAAAAATGTCTGTGTATAAAGATCTGCCTGTTACCAGTTATATGGAAATTAATATATTGGGAGAAACTTCAAAATAAAATGAATATAGTGGAAATGAGGTACTTAAGAAATTTATGTAACCACAAGAAGAGGGAGAACAAGGACAGGACAAGAAGACAGAGAACAAGAAGAGAGAGGGTAAATAGGGAATTGGTATTGAATGAATGTGGGTAGAATAAAAAAGTTTATTTACGGCACAAGAAGTATATAGAGATGTTCTTGTCCATAAGGAGAATGACTGAGGACCAAATCACAAAACATATCTATGAAGAAAGAGTAAACATGTCAAAAGGAAAGGGAAAATAAGACATCTGGAATTGAATGGAGTTGATGAGAGACATGAGAAATTTATAAAAGAAAATGAAATACACTTAATAATTGCTACTCCAATCATGTTTGACTTTTGAGCAGTTTACAGATCCCCAAAAGATCTAAGATTAAAATTAATACATAACCACATAATAGTGATATGTTTTCTATCTCATCGGATGTTCTCAGTTGTGTGGAACTGTTTTAACTCATTACTCTAGTCTAGTGAAATTAAAATTCATCATTTTGGCCTCTGTTACTTTTTTCATACATCTTCTGCTGACTTTCAGATTTTCTTCCATTCAGTTATCATATCTACACTGAGAATGTTCAGGTTTATTTATTCCAGCTCAAGACAATATCACCTTGAACTACAAGATGGGAGGCAAATAAATTTGATAAAATAAATAAACATGGTGTGGGCCAATCCACAAGTAGTAGACTTTCCAACAGTCTACAAGAAGTTATGCATCATGTATGTACTGTATCCATGTGGCTTTTCAACTTGATCCATTAGCAGTTGGCACCCATGATGGGATGAAAAGTTTTCCCCTACCCACATATATGTAGAAGACAATGTTTAATGTGAAAGAATGACATGTACATGGACTTTTATGTATGAGAAAGAAGGAGATTTGAGTTAGATATGTTTGAGTCTTACAGTTGTCTGAAAATTATCATCAAATCACAGACACATTTGTCTGCTATCACACACTTATTTACATACAGATACAGAAAAAACAAGCGAGCAAAATCTACTGAAAAACCACACATAACAGTCCAATCATGTACACCTAAATATCAGTGAAGTCTATTACAATACTTTAAAGACTAGCCACATTATTAAGGCATTAAGCATTCATGGAATATACACCATTTCAGCAGATGTATGAAGTATTTTTTCAGGGATAGAAACACATCCATGGTTACCAGGGGGATTATATATAGTAAGATCACAGTGCACCATTCTGTGTGTGTGTGTGTGTGTGTGTGTGTGAAAGAGAGAGAGAGAGAGAGAGGGAAAATGTTTATACAGTATATATATGCTTTTCTAATTTGTAAAAAATTATTCACATCATATTCATATACTTTAAGAGCTATCATGTATTCATAAAAGCACTGTAAAAGGCAGCAAAGAAGCGTTCCTACATTGAAGGCCTTTTTTCTATTGCTAAAATCTCACTTTTGTTCAGTCTGTGGATTAACTGTAACTAATAGGAAAAAAAGAGAATGTTTTTAGACTTACTATTAGGGCCAGCTTGGACTAAATATGCATTGGCCAAGGATGCCAAAGCATAGAGAGTAAAATGCTCCCCCTTTCTGAATCATTCTAAAAATGCAAATATTTGCATCATAGCTACAGTTATCTTAGTCCCTCCCTTCTGATTTTGCCAGCATAAATCAAGCCATATTATAATTGACCAATTTCCTCTTTTCATTGATCTACATCAGTTCTTGTTTTTTACTCACTCAGTCTTATTATTGCAACCTTTTGCCTTAGCCTCATTAGTATCTCCATATCTTTGCAAATAGTTTTTTCCCATCTGCTATAGTTATAACAATGGATGGATGGATGAATGGATAGAAGGAAGGAAGGAAGGAAGGAAGGAAGGAAGGAAGGAAGGAAGGAAGGAAGGAAGTCCAAACTTGTTCATATTAAAGTTTAGCAAAATGTCTGCTCTTCTGTGAAATTGCAGGAAGAACAAATTGAATGCAAAAGCTTTGATGAATTAAAATGCAGAAAAAAATAATTTTGAACTGAAAATTCCCTGAAAATGCCGAAGACAATTTTAAGACACTATATACAGTCAACTTATGACCGCAATTGAGCCCAAAATTTCTGTTGTTAAGTGAGAAATTTGTTAAGTGAGTTTTGCCCTGTTATACAACTTTTCTCACCACAGTTGTTAAGGGAATCACTGCAGTTGTTAAGTTAGTAACAAGGTTGTTAAGTGAACCTGGATTCCCCATTGACTTTGCTTGTCAGAAGGTTGCAAAATGTGATCACCTGAGCCCAGGATATTGCAACTGTCATAAATATGAACCAGTTGTCAAATATCTGAACGTAAATCATGTGGCCATGTGGGTGCTGCAAAGAACATAAGTGTGAAAAATGGTCATAAGTCACTTTTTCAGTACCACTGGAACTTTGAACGGTCACTAATGAACTGTTGTAAGCTGAGGACTACCTGTACTCAGATGTGCTCAGACGTTTTCAGTGTCTCCAACAGAAAAGGCACACAAATAGATGCATATATGGTTTCTGCCCTAATTCCACTCAAATGTTGTTAGCCTTATTACATATTTCCTTTAAATATTTTGGGGTGAAGTTTCTGAGCACAGCTGGAATCTCTTGTCTATAATCACTTTTAGTACAAAGGGTAATAAACAAGCTTTTTGGTCATAAATTTCATCCTAATGTACATGTAAACCATCCTTCTTCATGCATGTGAATTTAACAAAAATGAAGCATGTTAGTCTGAGTGCCATGAAAGTAACAGCAACCCTGGTTTCCATGCTGCAGCATTTCCAAAATGACATATTATCCCACTTCACTTCTTCTCAGAAGTGCTAAATGCAGTAAGGCAGGTCTTGCTTGATCTGAGCATCAAGTCTTTCCATAGGAGGTTGGGTGTCCACCAATACTCCAAATCTTCCAATGCCCACACTCATTGATTGCTACTTTATGGCTTTTGACCTCTAACTCTGGAAGGACACTCTTTTTACAGCCAACCAGACAGTCTCCCTGTCCTCGTTCACATAAAGCTATGCAGCATTTCTATGCAAAGTTCAGTGTAAAAACTGTGGGCTAGTTAAAATAGCAATAACTAGTGGGTCTGACTGGGTTCACCCTTTGCACTACATCCAAAGGAAGTTTGATGGGTTTTGGCTTTCACAATCTATGAACCCAAGTAATGAACATTGAATAAATTGTGGTTTATTATAATCTGAAAACTTGGTCAATATCTTCTTGGCTCTATGCTAAACTAATTTAACGTCTGTGGTCAGTCTTCATGACTGTTGCAAATTGGTCATATCTGATCCTTCCAAAGTTATTGGACTTCGTGTATCATAATTCTTGGCTTTGCTGTTTGCATGTATCTCAGATATATATATCTCTGAACATATCAAACCACAAGTTCTATATTTATTTATTTATTTTATTTATTTGTCAATTGTTTACGAGATAAGTAAAAGTGTATACATAATTATGAATACATGAAATGAGTACATATAAGAAAAATAAAAGAAAAATAAAAAAAACAATAGGACAGGGACGGTAGGCACGTTGGTGCGCTTATGCACGCCCCCTACAGACCTCTTAGGAAAGGGGTGAGGTCAATAGTAGACAGTCTAAGGTTAAAGTTTTTGGGGTTTGGGAAGAAACTACAGAGTCGGGTAGAGTATTCCAGACATTGACCACTCTGTTGCTAAAGTCGTATTTCCTGCAGTCAAGCTTGGTGCGGTTAACCTTGAGTTTGTATCTGTTGTGTGTTCTTGTGTTGTTATGGTTGAAGCTGAAGTATTCATTGACAGGTAGGACATTGCAATGTATGATTTTATATACCATGCTTAAATCAGACCGAAGACGGCGTAATTCAAGGTTTTCTAGTTCTAGAATTTCAAGTCTGGTGGCATAAGGTATTCTACAACGAGTAGAGGAGTGGAGAACTCTTCTTGTGAAATATTTCTGGACTTTCTCAATTGTGCTAATATCAGATACGTAATGTGGGTTCCAGACTGATGAGCTGTATTCGAGTATTGGTCTAGCAAATGTTTTGTATGCTCTAGTTAGTAGTGTGATATTACCAGAGAAAAAGCTACGTAAGATTAGGTTAACAACTCTTAATGCCTTTTTGGCTATGTAGTTGCAGTGGGCACTAGCACTTAGATCATTAGAGGTGAGTATTCCAAGGTCCTTTACAGAGCTTGGATCATCAACAAGATCTTGACTATTCAGCTTGTATTTTATTTTCGGATTTTTTTGCCAATATGTAAGACAGAGCATTTATTTGTTGAGATTTGAAGTTGCCATTTGTTTGACCATTCTGATACATAGTCAAGATCTTTTTGAAGGGTAGCAGTATTGTCTGTGGTATTGAACAGCTTTACATCATCAGCGAAAAGAACGCAGTTGCTCTTAATATGATCACAGAGGTCATTTATGTAGAGTATGAAGAGAGTTGGTCCTAGAACACTGCCTTGGGGGACACCACTATTGACAGGTACAGAATTTGATAGGACACTCCCAATTTTGACCATTTGTTGTCTGTTTGACAGGAATGCTTCTATCCAGTTATGCAGTTGTCCAGAGATACCATAGGATTTTATTTTTAGTAGTAGTTTGTCATGTACCACTGAATCAAAGGCTTTACAGAAGTCTATGTAGATTGCATCTATTGTTTTGCCCTGATCAAGTTGTGTAGTCCATATGTTTTTGCAGTGTAAGAGTTGCAGATTACAGGATAGCTTTTTCTGAAACCAAATTGTTTATTGGAGAGTAGGTTGTTTGTCTCTAAGTGGAGGATGATGGATTGGTTAATAATTGATTCCATGACTTTACAGGTGACGCAGCATAAGGAGATTGGTCTGTAATTTTCAACTAGGCAAGGGTCTCCTTTTTGAAGATGGGGATGACTGTGGCTTGTGACCATAGGTTAGGCAAGGAACTGGTCCTGAAAGATTTTTCAAAGATTATGCTTAGAGGTTCGCTATGGCAGTGGATAACTTTTTAAGAGATAGGCACATATTCCATCCGGTCCAATAGATAGGGATGGTTTTAGATTGCGTAGTGCTTTTTCAACATTGTCTTCTGTAAAATCGATATGTATTAGATCACTGTAGTTATCTGTGGTTCGCTAGGAAATGCTGGGCATGATCCATTGCTGTTTACAAATACTGAGCCAAAGAATGTGTTAAAGATGTTGGCTTTAATGGTGTCGTCATTGCAGTCTTTACCATTAGGTCCTATCAGGGGTGGGATGGACCTTGAATCTTTTAGTTTGTTGTTTACAAAATTGTAAAAGCATTGGTGGAATTGGTGCTTAGAAGGTTTTCCTCTTGTTTAATATGATAATTGGTGCATTCGGTCTTTATTTGGTGGCATAAATTTTTGTATCGGCTTTTGAAATTGGCAACGTGACCAGATTTGTTTTTCCGCCAGAGTGATCTCTTTTTGGATTGAAGTTTCCTTATTGTTATGGGCAATCTGTTTTTTTGTTTTGTTTTGGGAGTAGTTGTTGGTACATATAGTTTGATGACTCTTTTGACTTCAAGTAAAAATATGTTGTAATGGTCTTCAACAGTATTGCATCCATTGAATAGAGATTGCCAATCAAGGGATGAGAGATCGTTGTTTATAAGATCATAGTTGCCTTTTTGAAATTATAATTGGGGATCACATCATTGTGGTGTTTTTTGTGTGGACGTATGTTTAGACAAAAGTCAATCATATTGTGGTCACTGCTGGAAAAGGGTTCTTTAGTTTGTATTCCATAAATTAAATTCAAACTATTGCAGAAGATGAGATCGAGGCAGTTGTTTAGTCTAGTGTTGTTGGATACTAGCTGTTCCAGTCCCAGATTTGTAACAGCATTGTAAAAGGTTGCATGTATGGTTTCAGTTGTACATTCATTTAGGGTCCAGTCAATATGAGGCAGATTGAAATCACCAAGAAAGATAAAAGGGTATGGGCAGGATGCTGCCCATGTTAGTAGTGTATTTAGCTTGTTTACATGTTCAATGTCATAATCAGGTGCTCTGTAACATAGTAAGAATCGAATTGTGATATTTAAGGACAGTTCACAGATAATGGTCTCAGGAAGAGCAAGCTCCTGGGTAACTTGGATATTTTTTAGATGTAAGGACTTTTTGTAGAAGATAGCAACACCACCTCCTCTACGAATTTCACGATCTGATCGGTAAACATGATAGTCTCTTACTGTGGTAATGGAGTCGGGGAGAGATGCATTGAGCCATGTTTCACAGACAAAGCCATGTTTCACAGACAAATATAATGTCGAATTTAGCCATATTTAGTAGGAGGAAAAATTCAGGTATTTTATTTACAAGGCTTCTTGCATTGTCGTAAGTTTTAGAAGCACACTCTCAATGATGAAATACTAGCTACAGAAAACTAATGGTACAATAAAGGATATAAATTATTGTGTCATCACAAAAAAGCAGGTTCTAAAATAAAAGGATTTATATGGGCAGGATAGGAATGCCTCTTTTAAGATGATGCCTGCCATCTGCTGGCATTGTATGATGATGCATATATGCTGCAGCAAAAGAGATGATCTCTTCCAAGTGAAGGAATGCCTACTAGCCATGATGTTAATATTTTAAAAACAAACTTCTGATATTGAGTGGTGAGGACTAAACAAACAAATATTTCCCCAAATATTTTTAAAGGAACATTTATAATCTATACAAAAGACATCTAATTTATAAATTAAAGAACTTAATAGCAAGTCTAAAACTCCAGATTCTAAGCCTACTTTTTCTAGTTAATGGGGCAACAGTTGGAGTTCAACATAATTTGGAGCCTTCTACCTTAGTTTTGGCTTAGCCCCCCCCCCCTTTTTTTTTGTTACCGTGCTTAATAATACAAATTTTTTAATCTATTTTTTGTGGCGGGAAAGTTTTTTAATCCAACCATTTAGAATAAGTCCTTATTCTAAATATTCCAAAATGGTCAGGAAGAATATATATTCATGCCATTGATGTTTATTGTCCTAAGCCTTCTCAATTTATACTGGCTTTTATTAATCAAGACATATCCGTTATGGTAACATTTATTACTTTATGTTTTATTTTAAGCTGAGTCATTTTATTAAGTGTTTAATTGATGCTGAAAACTATTGTCATGCTTTTTTTTTATTATCCAGAGGGAAGCTGTCATTTAGGGCCCAGTGCACAAATGTTGAGACCATGCTGTTGGCACACTCACACAATTATTGCTATTGTAGTTATGGCTGGTCATAAACACACACACACACAAATTACCAGAAGGTGAATTTGATCAAAGGCTGAGAATGATCATATCCAGTGTGTTCTTTGTGAAGCCAAAAATTATTCCTGCGAATAAACCTGCTACAAGGCTGGGCTATATTTTATAGTATACCACCAGGTTTCTCTTTAAGTTTTCAATTAAAATAATAATAAAATGTCAGTCGGGACAAAGAGCCTTCCAAGCAACAAAGGAGCTCTCTGAGGAGTATTAGTGGCCACGAGCGCAACGCTGCCTATCCCTACATCAAAGAATCCAAGAAAACTAATACCAAGGAGGCATTAACAACGATTTTTCGGGTACTGTTTTCCAGAGCATCACAACTGAGCTTCTTTCTAACTGCATGCAGCACGGGTGGGGTGGAGGGGTGGGGGGTGGGGGAGAAGGACTACAATTCCCAGTATGCCTCTCAAAAGTTGCACCGACACAAAAGGAGGAGGGAGCCCGAGAACGATGAAGCGTCGCGCCGGAGAAACTGGAGAGGGAGTGCGCATGCGACAAGAACCGCCGGAGAGAACTGTCCACGCAGGAACCCCGATTCTCAAAGAAGGCTTACGCCCGTCTTTAGCCCGTTCCCTCCCCATGAGGAGCAGGCGCTACGCGATTTCCGCACCGTTGTTGTGAATGAAGGGGAAAGGCGGGGTGCTCCAACTCTTTCCTATATTTGTGTGTGTGTGTGTGTGTGTGTGTGTGTGCGCGCGAGCGTGTGTGTGTGTGGCGGTAGTGGTGGCGGCAGCGGCGGGAGGAGGATGATGTCAGCCCGCGAATGTCAACAATGTAGCGATTGAGGCGAGGAGGCGGCGTTCCTTTGGGAAGAGCGCGAGCCACAGGGAGAGTCCGCGCAGCCGACAGAACGGGGGCTGCAGGAGCAGCGACGAGCCGCCGCCTTGCGCAGAGACGGTGCCCGAAGGGCTCCCGCGACAGAGCAATTTCTGCCCGGCTCCCCTTCCCACCCATCCTCTCGCTCTCTCTCCCCTCACCCTTCTTGCTGCAGCCTCCGCCTCCTCCTTTCTCCTCTAGTTTCCCTCTTCCACTTCCCCGCCCCCTCCCTTTTTATATGCATGTGTGTTACTTTCCTCCCCCCCTTTTTTTTTCTCTGCAAGACTTTGCCTCGGGAAGCAGGCAGCTGGGTTTGTTTTTGGTCGCTGCTGCTGCTGCTGGTTTGTTGCAAAGCAATCGGCTCGTGACTCTTTCGATGCACATTTTCGATAGAACCACCTCAGCAACCAGAGCCCCCTCAAAAAGAAGATTGGGGTCGCGCTTTCGCCACCCCGGCTCTCTTCGCCCCTTTCGAAAACACTGGCGGGAAACGCGCGGAGCCAGCGAAAGTTACGGTGCTTAAGAGGTGAGCCCCCTTCCCCCCCGCCCCGTTTCCCGGTTTCTTCCCGTCCCGCCCCCCCCACCCCCCCACCCCCGAAGGCGAGAGGTAAAGTTTGTATATCCCCGATTTCGCTTTTTTGAGGGGTGGGGGGAAACGGGAACAAAAACACACACAACACACACGCAACACACACGCGCGCGCGCGCGGTTTTGGCTTGTCGGGAGGTGCGCCTGGGTCAAAGAGAGGGGCACGCTTGCATTGCCGGACGTGGCTTGGAAAATGCTGCCACGCTTTGAGCGGTGCGGCGCGTTCGCCAACCCCGCTGCGGACGGCGCGACGGATACCGATGTAGTTTTTACTAGCGAAGCGGCGGAAGGGTAGCTTTTATAGGGGATTGGGGAGGAGCACAGTGATGGGATATGTGTTGGTGGGGGGGAGAGAGCGGATTACGGCGGGTCAGTTTTAATTGCATTCAAGCCTCTATCCCGTCGCGCTGGAGTAAAAGTGATGAGTGAGAGTAGTGGAAGCCGAGGCGCGAGAGGGGTGGCTGTTTTGAAGGAGCTGCAGAAGGAGGAGCTCAGAATAGTAAATCTGGCATCAGAAGGAATGATTGGGGGGGGAGGTCAGAGAGACCGTTCCCTCCCCCCCAGCAGCTGTCAGGTTGCGAAGTCCTTTTATCCAGCCGGGAAGGAGGAAGGACAGAGACGCCAGCTACCATTGCAAGCAAATGGGGACTGATCGTTTTACGCTCTCACGCCTTGTAGTTTGGTCCTTCGATCTAGAGGACTTCGCTAACGGCGTGGTGGGAAAAGCTCACCCGTGCCTTAAGACACAAGTTGCAATAAAGAAAGGGGGCTGGTCTGTAAGGGAACTGCTCAGATTCCTTTTGGCGTTGGCTAGAATAATAGGGACGGGCTGGGGGAGAAGGAAGGATGGGTGAGAGTGCGTTTGGTTTATTCAGTCAGGATGGCTAAATGCTTCCTGCCAGATAAGCCATTCAAGCTATCCTGTACAGGCAAAGGCACATAAAGCCAGCTTCATTATTCCTGCGGCTTCGATCCCAGTTCTCCCATTAGATTTTCCGATTCACATTCTGAGATGCATTGTGATATCAGTCTGGTCAGCGCTGGTTCCTTCAGACACATACACACACACATACCACTTCATGGGGAGGTGAAGTTACAATTGCTCAACACCTTCCAGTGTGTTTATAAAGACAGCTTGTTTTTTGGAGCTTGTTTATTATTCTCCTCCTATTCATTCCTTCTCTTGGCAAGTGCAATTGACATGGCCACTGCTTGCTAAGTTTTTGATGTATTGATTAGTTATACCAACTGAGCTGCAAAGTGATTTTAATTAGAGGAAGCATCTTTGTGAAGAGAATAGGTGGGTACTTCTTGTCCTACAATAGGCAGTCTTTAGTTTTTAATTGTGGCTTCTCTATAACTTTAATCTGTTGAGTTGCTCTGCAAAGGGTAATTACTTCCCACTGCAATATCTTCCTTGCCTCATGGGATGTTTGAAGAAGATAATGCCTAATGAAAGACTCTGCGTTTCCCCCACTGACTCAGGTACAAGGTGAGAGATGTTAACTGCAATGATTTTCCCAGATTATTACAAATGTAACATATAAACCACATAGCTAACTGCAGTGCCTCTTATGAAATATGAAACCATGCTTCTCTTTTTGTGGAACAGATTATTTTTGTGATACAGTGGCTGTCTTTTTTTAAATGCTTTTAAGTAAAGTTTGAAAGAATTCATCAGGCTTTCAGTGATGGAAATCTACACAAATCTGGAATAAACTTTTCAACGGAGGCAACAGCTGGAAACACAATTTTACAAAATTATATTGAAAAGTAATTGTGAGCTGTAGTATTTGCAAGCTAACATGTTATAGCATTTAAAGACAGGCTAAAGTCCATACATTGGACAGCATGCAAATTTACTTAGAGGACCCCTGGAGTCTAGTAAATTAATACCCCCAATTTAAGGAATATTTTTGTACTAGTAGATATCTGGATTGATTTTATTAGGAGACAAATAAAACTAGAAGCTAAAGTGGAATCATTAATAATTAACATTAATTTCAGTCTTTGGGGCACATAATGTGAAAATAAGAATCATTGGAAGAGATGCTAAAATGTTCAAAAATCAAAGGCGGTTGAAAAAGAGCACAGGGCAGCTAGATTATAGGGTTGATGACACAAATATTCAAAAACTCAATTCTTGACAAGCTTGGTGAAGTGATATCCATGGATCTCAGGGATTATTGTACAGCAATAAAGATACATTTGGAATTTTGTGGAAACTCTTGCAAAATTGCTGCTATGACAAGGCTTGTTGTAAGGCTAAGCTCAAGGATGGCAAAGAACAATTCAGTTCTTTATTTTCTTACACACAAGAGGCAGAATCTTGCCAGATTGAACCCTTACTACTCTCACCCTAAAGGATATATGCGTATGGGAGATTTTGGCAGTGGTTATCCTAACGCTCTTCCTCTGTCTATCCAGTTCTGGGCTGGGCTGCTTGTTGTCCCTTTCCCCTTTCTGGAATGTGCTCCCTCCTTCCTGTGAAACTGCTGATTCACTATAGTCCATCACACCAGCTCCTCCTCCATGGGCACCATCTCTCATACTTGCACAGTCACAGAACACACACACACACACACACACAAAAATCAAAACAAATTGTACTAGAGTAACTTTTCTTTACCATCCTCTTTGTGCTCCAATGATACTCTCTACTACCACCAACTTTGATTTGGTGGATTTCCTTGCGAACAAAATCCCTGTCTACAGTTGCCCAGCACCTGAATGTTCTTCATATGTCTGTAGATTTGTGTAAAGTGCAGGTGCATTCTTACAATTAAATGTAGTGTCAGAAGCTGAGATTTTATTTTACATCATGCCACCTCTTTATTTTTACTGTAAGATTTGTGGGTGTTAAGTGAGGTGTCTATGCACACTGTGACGAATAAGCCACCGCATTATCTACTTTTTGCCTTCCCTATGCAATGGTTTTTACTGTGCTGAATCTACAATCCTGTGTGTATACCAAGATACTGATTAGGTAGATGTTTTGTTCCTAAGTAGTCATGGGATCTTCCAGAATTATACTAAAGTTTGATTAGCATTACATTAATGAGTTAGCTGAATATAATGCATATATCTTCTCCCTAATCGTAATCATTTGTCCCTCAGTTAACAAGAACTGGACACAGGGGAACATACTCTATCACTAAGCAATGCTGTTGTTAAGCATGTTAGGCAAATCCCACGTAGTTATTAAGTGTGATGTCAAGTGATTGCCATTTGTGACCACCTTCCCATTAACTAGGCTTACCGTTGAAGATTAAGAATGGTGATCATGTGACTGCAGGACACTGTAATGGCTGCAACATAAGTCTCCTCATTCAGCGTAACTTTGGTTGCTGAATGAATGGATGTTAACCAAGAACTGTGTTCTCAAGGGAAGATTGTTACATTTTAAAGCAGAAGTGTTCTCTGTAGTGTATTTAAAAATCAGGATGTTATTTAATTGAAGTTAAAACTTTAAACAAGCCAGAACCAGCCTTGCTTAATTTGAAAACCATAATTTAAATTTGGGGCAAAATTTTGCAATTCCCAGGTGGGATTTGAAAAAATCTTTTGAAGGCATGACAACTGAAAGCAGCTGCGAAATTTGTAGGTAAGGAGCAGGCTGAGAGGAGTAAGTAAGAAGAGAAAGTTTATCTGCCTAGCATTCTCAACTTTGTATGCAAATGTGTATGAATGAATCAATACCGGTATTTCCTCAAAAATAAGAACGGGTCTTATTTTTGGGGAGGGTCCCAAAATAAGCACCAGGGCTTATCGGGGGGATGTCTTATTTTTTTCCCATGTACAGGAAGCCCACTTCTTCTGCATGCTTGGGCTGGGGCAGGAGGCAGCATGGTGCACTAGTGCCACCGTGAGGCAGGGGAGTGCCCTCGCAGTCAGGCCACCCATACCCCGATGTCTGCCTCGCGGCACACCACTCAACCTCCTGCTCTGTTGCAACTGTGATCAAGCAGAAATGGGCCGACAGCCATGTGGACTCCTGCTTCATATGGCTGCTGGTGCTGCTGCAGCAAGACAAGTCTTGGGATATGGATGACCTGGCTGCAGGAGACCTGAGGTAAGCGGGTGCAGGGAGTGGGGGGCAGCTCCATCCCCCACCTTGCCTTGTGGCACAAGCATGGAGTGGATGGCTGGGCAGGCTCTTAGGTAGGGTTTATTTTGGGGGTAGGGTTTATATTAGGCACATATTTGAAAACATGCTAGGGCTTATTTTCAGATAGGTCTTATTTTGGGGAGACAGGGTATTTGTCCATGGTCCTAGGCAAGTGACCCATAAAATCTACACCCTGAATTTAAACATAAATTATAGTTTACGATTTTTTAAAAAATACTTTGAATTCCTTGACATGAATCTCTTGTTAAATCCATTGTTTGAACAATTTACTTGATTAGTTTTAAAACATTTGAAATTGTTTCACCCTTTTGAAAGTCATTCATGTATCTTTTTGATATGAGAATGTAATTTGATTTGTATGAGAATTGATACTATAACATTTTGGATAGTTGCATTCACCTGCATAAATCCATGTGTGGATTTTAAGAAAATGTTTATCATAAAATGTTAGGCTATTTTACATCAGTGAAATAAAGTATGGCAACACAGATTTTTTTTTTCAAAGAATGCTGACATTACTAGAAGGCATCGCATCTGCCTCACATTTACAAACTTCTCTTAGTACAACCAGAAATCAGGTTTTGCACTGGAAATTTCATATACTTAATATCAACACTGTTAATCAGAAGGGTGTTTTTAAAAACCTCACTGCTTTATAAGCGTGGGAATAAGAGTTTGGATTGATTGTATCCTGAGTTTTGAGGATAACTTGTTTTGTGACATGCTTCCTTTTCTCAAGCTGCACAAATAGTGCCTTCAGCAATGGTGTGGAGATGTTGGGTGTTTTCAGTTGAGTTCCATTGATGAGCTACACTACAGAAATGCAAACAACATTTGCGATAAAAATCTAGCTCTAATTAATGTTTGGAAAGTATAGGCGGGGGAGACGGGTTGAGGACTGGAAGAATGACTCCTTGCTGCTGCTTGTCACTAGATAGATGTGTGGGAAATTTTACAGTGCAATCCAGTGCATGCTTACTCACTTCCAACAAGGTGTTATAAAATCATAGCAATCTAAAATGGGAATATATGTTAATGAAACTTTTTCTTATGGTGGAATAATGAGCGCAAATAGAATGTTTGATGCTTTATGGTGTCAAGTGAAGTTACAGCACCTGTTTCTGTAAGAGTTCTCAAGTGTTTCAGATTTAAATTTGCTGTATATTGAAACAGTGTATATGATGTCAGAAATAAATGTAACTATGTATTGTATTTTAAATATTGCCGAAAATCCTACCTTTATTTTCACATGTCCAAAGTTGAGGTTGGAGTGCCTTTTTAAAATACCGTTGCCTATCCAGTATGTCATAGCAAAAAAAAAAAAAAATTAAACTGAGGGGTAAAAAGTTTTTTAAAATATTACTGATATGGCTGTGTGAGTTTGCATGAACTTTAGTATTTAGAAAAAAGCATTCTGAACTTCTGTGCGCCTAAAATATATCTTTGATATTTTCCCTTTGCCTGGACTGGTATTTCTCACTTTAGATTGCTCAATTAGACAACAGGGATTAGAGCTGAACTTTCCCATTTTGGAATTTTACAACCAAATTCTTTGATATTCCAAATTGATATCTAATTAACTTTATTCACCACCAGCATAACCATCTCCTCTTTCTCACTGGCTCAAAAAAAATAATAATAGTTTTCCAGACTTCAGAGTCACAAGGATTCTGAAGCCTCAGGAACTTGATTCCTGAAGATTTTGGTACCAGGATCAAGAACTTTATCGACGTTTTTTGAACCTGCTAGGTTTTTACAAGTAGCTTTTGGAAACTGAACACTAAGTTTCAGGTCTTGTTATATTGCCAGTGAGCACTTCAAGAATATAGCTAATAGCAATCTCACTTATGCGAGCCTGAGCTTTGGTCGGGTCTCATAATTATTTGTAAGTTTGTTTCAGTGGTGGGATTCAATTTATTTTTTTTACTACCGGTTCCGTGGGCGTGGCTTGGTGGGCATGGTAGGGGAAGGATACTATAAAATCTCCAGTCAGAAGTGGTATTTGCTGGTTCTCCGAACTACTCAAAATTTCCACTATCGGTTCTCCAGAACTGGTCAGAACCTGCTGAATACCACCTCTGCTTTGTTTGTATAATTAATTAAATTAAATCCCAAAAGGCATTAGGTAGTATATTAAAAATATATTCTAAGAGGGAAATAGACTAAAATATATTTTAAAAGAAAAATCCAATTCCTCCTCCCTCCCAAAGAGAAATGTGCTTTACGAAGTAGCTCAGGCAGAAAGCATTATGGAACAATTGTTTTAACTAGCTATGGAATGCTAGAAGAGAGGGTCTTTATGAATCTTCTGGTGTTAAATTTATTATCATTTTGTTCTTCTATATTTGGTCCTTGTTTGTCCTTATACCCCAATATACAGAGCAGCATCATAGCTTCACAAAAATAATGCGGATCACTGACTATATATAGTATTAGATTCTCAGATGCATCGCATTATTGGTTTATTTTCACATGAGAATTTTTTCAAATGTTTGGTTCTTTAGTAGGAAATTTGCTGGTCACTGTAGATTAATATGAATAAAAATGTGAGTGGGAAGGTATGTGTATTTAGAGCATGTGTTTAGACGCTATGTTCGAAGTATAGGAGTTGTTAGAACTAATGCAACAACTGGTTTCTATAGATTATGAATGGTATGGAAATATGATTACAATTTGGCAAATGTCTGCATGGGAAATACATTTCCCCACCTCAGTTGGGGAGGTTTATATGTTAATATTTCCTAGTGCTAAGGTTAATAATAAAGGATGGGAAGGGTTAAGATTCCAAGATAAGGGAAGATATAGTATCTCATGAATGAAACATTTTATTTTATTTTTCAATTGAAATGTTGTCAGATTAAAAAAATATAAATACGTTTTTAAACTGTTTTCTATATATTGTCTTGGAGGAATGTTCCTGATTGATTGCACCCAGGAGTGCCCTATGGGTAACACAGCCTTAATATAATTTTCAGATAGCTGTCTCCCAGCAAGGCAACACCAGTGCTCCCAAGAGGGATATTTTTGTTGAACATCACACCTGATTGTGGAATGAGTCCGAATGTGGTATTACTGCACACGTTGTTGAGTAGAGTAACTATAATATCTAATGTTGATAATATTAAAATGATGCAAAGTCCCAGAAAAAGGTCAAAAACTGAACAAATTATGCATCATGAGATCTGTAATACAAATGCTCCAGGGAAAAATAGAATTTCCTGCGATAGGAGTTAAATATGAGATAGGTTACTTTTCCCAATTTCTTCTAGTAGACAGATGTGTGATTTCTCACCCACACCCACAATGTCCCCAAAATTTTAAAGCTTCAAATAACATTAAGAATTTTGGATCACCTGCTAAATGTAAATAAAGGGATTAAGAAGGGTTGAGGTAAACCCACTCTTTAGTCTTCCACTTTCAGAAACTCCATGGGTCAGAACCTGGAGCAGTTGACTTATTTAAAAAGTTTAAGTGGTAACTGAGAGGTTCCTTGCCCTTTTATTTAAATAATAATAATAATAAAGCCTTCATTTACCAATAACTGGTGCCTGACTGCCTTAAATGGATGGTCTTTTCTTAGAAATATGGAGCATTAAAAAAACACAGAAAAGAAGACATTTTTAAAAACTTTACCATGCAAGTCAAAACCTGTCCTTGCATCATTTTTTTAATTGTTCAGATGACAGGTGCTGGCCCAAATTTATTCTGCTCAAAATCCTCATAGGATCAAAATGCTCTTGTTTGTTCCCACCAGAATTCCAGGCAGACTTTGATTTAATTTGAAGCATGGCATCAGCTTGCTTCTCATTATTGAAAAATTTCATTATTATTTTTTTTTGCTGTCTCATACTAAGTAATGTTTGAAGATAATGTTGCAACATGTAATGTTTCGTATCCCTTATGAATCTGTTGTTATGCCTTCTGATCAGCTAAGTCTTCCTTCAAATATAATGACTAATCTGGAAATAGCCTGCAATAATAATTAGCACCATGAGTTTTGCTAGGAAACTGATATGGGTGTTTCAGTATTGTTCCAGAGGTGCTTTATCCAGGAAGTTCAGTTGCCTCTTAAAAAGCACCTTTGAAATAACCATGACCTGGATGACTGAGCCCTATAGGATGTTTCAATAGTTAAAATTAATATGCTAGCAATATTGATATTTTTCCTATTAATTATTCTGGATTATTTAAATTTCCCATCTTTCCATTCTGAAATCTGATTAAAGTTTGCCACATCTGTAATGATAATGTTTACTCAGCAGTTGCAAAACATGCCCATTGTTTCATGCACACTGAATATCTGCTTTTCTTCCTCCCTTGGCAGCTGCATGAACTAAATATCCATATTGAAGCTTGCTTCAAGAAAATATAAAATTAATGAGTTTAGCCAGCTGAGTTTCAGCATACTCATTCTGTTTTCTAGTTAGACCAGGGGTAGCCAACCTTTTTATACCTACTGTCCACTTTTGTATCTCTGTTAGTAGTAAAATTTTCTAACTGCCCACCAGTTCCACAGTAATGGTGATTTATAAAGTAGGGGACAAAATCCCTACTGCCCACCATGAAAGCTGGAACGCCCACTAGTGGGCGATAGGGACCAGGTTGACTACCACTGAGTAAAGCGTTTTTGTGGTGTGTTGAAAAGCATCAAAAGTTAGTCTGCCTGTTCTGGAACAGAAATTATCATTTGCAAACAAGCAAGCAAAGAAGCAGAGGAATGTGTATATTTTGTTGTGATCAGTAATGAGAAGAAATGCTTTTCAAATTATAATACAACCTTATTTTCTCTAAAATAAGTTCTGCTGTATTAAATATGTGTTTAGGGTAGCAATATTCATTATCTCATTATGCTTTTGTAGATGAACATTGTAAGATGTCTCATGATTATTTGTTCCACTTCAATCCTGCCCTTCTGTGTGGAGCTCAAGAGTATTTGAATGCCTGTCTATTGAGGTGGAGAATAATTTACAATTGTGTGGTTGGATCTGATCTTACCTCACACATAGAGTAGAGCCACTAAAATCTAGTAATTTATTATAAAGTTGCCCTATTGGTTTCCATAACTCTGTTCAAAGAATGACTACTCCAGGTATTTTAAATTTAAGATAACTGAGAAAGACAACTGCTTGTCCAAGATTATCTAATATGTTTTGATGTGGATTACATTTATATTTTGTGGATGCTCTATCCACCAGAACAAACATTTCCAGATGGGCTTTTCTGATTGGGGGCTGATATTAGATGTTTATGAACTTATATATGTAAGTTCGATGTTTTTCCCGGAGGCAGGTTTATTTGCACTACTGAAATAGCTGAACTTGAACAGATGTAGTAATTCATTGTTACATTATTAGTCTCATCAACAGTGCATTTTTAGTTTAAAAAAGGATTGTGGAAATATTTTTCTGAAAAACTTCTCTATTCCATCTCTTGGATATCCATTATGCTATACCAATTCTCCTACAGATTGTAGAGTGCCCTTTTCAGTACCTGTACATCTTTCATAAATGCATGTTGTTGTTTTTCAAAGAACACCCTGTATACTGTGCAGCATACCCTGTATATTGTGACCCTGTATATTGTGGGGTATATTGAAATTGTGTTCTAAAGCAAAGCTCTTCGAGATCTTAGAGAGCTATATTTTGCAATATTCCTGTTCTCACTTGCCTTTTTGGCAAATCTCAAATCGGAAGACTTTGAGTGACATTGTAATAATCTGCAAGTACAGATTGCATTTTCTCTATTAATGAGTCAGTGTGACCTTCTTTCCATTTTTCATTAGATAAGGGTCTTTTAGGTCACAAGATTTTGTTATAAAGAGAGATTGTGTCCCAGCATCAATCTTTCTAGAAATTAACCTTACACCTCTGCTTATAAAATAATCTCCCAGCTGAAGTATTAAATACTTTTAAGTCTTCTAATTCAAAGTAAGTTCCCCAACTCATTAAAAATAAAAAGGACACATTGCTTTCATGCAGGACAGATTTTCACTTTTCAAAAAGAGAAGTTACTCAAACACTTTTGTTTGATCTGTTTTATATGCTTAAACAAATTGATTCTGAAGGACTTAAAGTAGCTTCTAATTATAGCTAACATTCAGGGTGAGTTCTTTGAATTGGACATGGAAATGAGGAATTGTGCACTACTGGTTTTCTACATGTTAATGGTATGTGTGCCCACACTTCCTGAGAAGAAACCCATGTGTCTGTATGAGCATACAGGCGCACACACACACTTTTGTTTGTGAGCCTTCTAAAAATGTCAGCAGTTTCCTACAAGCAGCTCTTGCTGACTCATACTCGACTGCAGCACAGCCTACCTTAATTTAAGTCATCTGCAATAGGAGAGTACCCACCTGAAGATTATTGTGAGAGAAGTGCTTTGTTGCTGAAAGAAATTCTTTATGCTGCCGAAGCTTCCTTCCTCAATGAATAATGCCCTACATTTTATAGTGTAGTTTCCCCCCACCCTCCTCTTTTTTCCCCTCAACAAGGTTGCTGTTAGGCTGTGTGTTTGGAGCAAAAATCTGCTGTGTCCCTTCTGGAATGTCACTTACAGTCAAGTTTCATGTAATGGGGCTTAAATTTGTTTGTACTGTGGGCAATTGGTGTCAGCTATCCTGAATTTGACTAGGAATACACAATTGACAAGAGTTCTAAAGTGAGTATTATCTTTCAGAGTGGACCTCTTTCAAATCTATTTATCCTATTCACACTTCAGAATTGTAGATGTGTTAGAGGTAGATGTTCTGTTATGCTAAACTAATAAAGTGCAAGAAATTTTGTATTTATACTTAAGAATGCACATACATAACACACTTTCAGGGGGGAACATTGTATAGCAAGGAATAGAGTTGATGGATTTGCACAAGAGTCTTTATTTAGCTCACAAGCGCTATAACTACAAGATAATTATAAATTGTTACTGCTCTTTTTCTTTGGCCTTATCTCCCCCTTTTGATCCTAGTATGTTTTCTCCATTTGTTACCATAATGGGTCCTGACACTTAGACTTCTAAATGAAGAATTGCACATCTGAATGTAATTTTAGGACACTTAGAAGGTTTTTATTCCTAGCATTCATCTGTTCACATGCTTGAAAACTCCTGGGGCTTTTTCCTAGCCCATGATTTCCATAAGAGTGAGCCATTAGATTTGTGTGCATGTGAGAAAACACTTTTCAAGACAGCCTACAATATAAAATGTTGAAATAGAAAATAATAATAAAATATGGCCTGCAGGAAACAGAGGCACTAGAACAGGGGTCCCCAACCCCGAGGCAGTGGCCCATTACCGGGTTGTGCTCTGTTCAAAACTGGGTCGTGTGAGCAGGGCGACATATCCGTGCACCACTTGACTTGTATGAGCAGCAGGCCAGCATGGAGGTTGCTTGTGCAGGCCTGTTCTCCTCCCCCACACTGGGCCACCAAGTCATAAAAGTTGGGGACCACTGCACTAAAACGTTTTTCTGCTTTTAGTGGGCCTAGGCAGCAATTGGAACTATAGGTCTAATTCTAACTGACTGCAATAGATTAAAACTAAGTACCCTTTCACTCATATGGCGTCACCTTCAGTAGTTATTTAGCAGTCTTTTTCACATAATCATATGAAGAATTTGCACTGCTTACTCTTAGTTATAAAGCTGTAAATCACCAAGGTCTTGAGTTTTATTTTGTTTTCAAATGAACTAGCATTATGTAATATTTTAAAACAAAGAATAGTAGATTTTTTTAAAAAATAAAGTTTTATTTGGGTTTTCACACACAAACTACAAGTAAAACATCTTTTTTGAAAATAACATGGTCCCGGGTTGAACTTCTTTATACAGACACAAAACTCAATTTCATGCTCCTTTTTGTATTCTATTCCATATCTTATACTATTTTACATTTTCTATATAGTTTTTCTCCTCTTTTAATTTTCTCAATTTTATTTTGATTATCTCATTTCAATTCAAATAATTATATTTATACTTTTGTCTGTTCTGTTTCAATTTCATATTATCTTTTCTCATTAAATATGATGTGTGCCATATTTATGTAACTGAGACATATAGTATATCTTACTATATGGAATTTTTATGATATGCATACAAATAATTGCAAAATGTTTGTGGTGTTGTTACCATATTATCTTTGCATGCATTCATAACTGAAGAGAACCAAAGTAACAATGTATTTGTTCTATAGATTTTGTTTCAGCAATGACTGAAAATGGAATCTAATAGCGTAATTACTAGTTTCATCAATTTTGCTATATTTTCTGATTTATAAGTATCCTGTTTCTTTGTTGCTTAAAATAGAATTAGTTAGATAGGATTGTACATTGGATTCATTGTGTCTACCAAACAGTCGGCTGGAAACTGAAAATGTATTTTGTTTATTGTCTGTAAACACAATATATAATAGAAGTTTTACACATCAGGTGGAATATGACTTTAAGATATTCTCAGTAGGTGCTCCTTATGTGACAATATGTTCCAAATCACATTTGCCCTTCAAATCCAGATCTCTACCTAGCCTTTATCTTTGGGGTAAGCATTATTTTATGGATTAGTCAACAAAATTGCTTGATCCAAAGAAGCAGAGGGAATATTTCTTGTTACTAGTCCGCTTTGATACAGTCCCTGCCTATTAATGAATGGAAGGTAAATATAAGTATTGAGAATTGTGGAAGAAAAGGAATTCTTGGTTTCTGCTGATACAGATGACTGATTGGTTTCAGAAGGTTTTTCTACTTCTAAAAATAAATCCAAGCAAAATTTTCATAATCTATGGTAAAAACTCAGGTTGGAAAGGTTGGAAAACCTGATAAAAACTTTTTATTTAAAACAAAGCATTCAGTAACTTCTACATTGTGTTGGTAAATATGTTTCTTCCATGGCATTTAAATAATATGTCACTTTCTCCATTCACTGCTTTAAATCTCTTTTTCTTAGATCTCTTTTTTTTTGTTATAAATGGTGGCTGGAGAAAATAGTGCATACTGTTTGGGGACAGGAAAGAAATCAGCCAAAATATTTTCAAGGCACTAGAGAGGCACATTTGACTCATTGAATATCCCCCATACTTTGCACATGTCTTTGTGTATGAATGCCTTTGAGTCCTTTCCTTTCTATTTGGATAGAAACAGCTTGTTTTTAACTAGATGCTGTTTCACTGCATCAAGTATAACATCAGTTAGCAATCTGAAAGTTGCTGCTAAGCAGAACATTGATCTATAGTTGCCTGGTCCTTCCCCTTTTGTTGGATTTTTCATTATCAGATAGGCTTTACCAGATGTTAACTAATCTTCAGTTTCACGTCCTTGCATTATAATGTTAAATATATGTTGTTGTGAGTGTAGGCCTGTCAGTTGTTTCAACCAAAAATCATGCAGTTCATCTTCATCTAGTACTGACCAACTCTTGATCTTCCTTGTTCTTTTCTCCTCCATTTTGCTGTTATTACGAATACGTTCATTTCAACTTCTTTTATATACTTATCTACCTCCTTTATCCAAGCTGCATTCTTGTTGCATTTCTTTGGGTTGTCCCATAGCTGCACCCAAAACTGCACTGTTTCTTCCATGTCAAATGTTGACTGATTCACTACAGTCTCTCCTTTGATGGATTGGTAGAAACATTTTTGATTGGATTGAAATTGAATATTTTGCCTGTAGTGCATTATTATTACTTTAACTTCCAGTGTGCTTTGTATCTTTTGTGCAAGTCCTGCAAGGATCCAGTTGTAGTGGAGTAAAAGGGCCCAAGGGCAGGATGGGAGGAGATAGGCAGGAGGGTGTGTTGTAGTGTTTCTGTGGTTAGTTATAAGGTTGAATGACCATGAGGTGTTGCAGCGGCCATAATTTTGAAACTGGGTCATGTAGCTTTTTAGGATCCATTGTAATTTTGAATGGTTGCTAAGTGACCAACTGTAAGTCAAGGACTACCTGTAGTCTGTTAAAGCACAATGTAAATAAGACACACTTTAGGATCAGTTATGATTGGAAAATACTTTTTATTATGGTATTTTGATATATTTGTTTATTTAAATAGCTACATATTGCACTACTGAAGTTGAAGTTCTTGTTGCCTTAATTCATTATGATTTCTTCTTTATGTGGATCGCATATAAATTTAATGAATAAAAATAAAATAAAAATGGGGAGTATCAACCAAAATGAATATGAGCAAGATAAAATTGCTTAATTTAACATAATTTTGTTTCATTCTATTTTTGATGCTTTTAAATTGGTCATGCAGTGTATTTTCAGAATTATTCTGTGTGTTCAGCCACATTTTTTTTTCAGCTTGTTTAGATATTGTATCCTTTAAGGGAAAGCCAATATGGGATAATAAACAGAATCTTGATTTAGATTGGTGAGACCCAGATTCAAGTTCTTACTCTAGTAATGAAGCTCATTTATCTTAGCCTAATTTGCATCACAAATTGGTTACTGGAATAAAAATGAGAAGTTGAGAACTGTATATGCTATTTTGATCTTGTGGAGGCAAATAGGATATAAATAAAATATGTAAAGTTATTAAATGGGTAAAATGCAGCCACGGCTATTATTTAGGAATAAAAGCTCCGGATTTCTGTGTGCCTTAAGTATGGGAAGGTCTGGATACAATTCTAGGTGTAATAGAGTACACTGAGCAGTAGCCATGCTTATTTAATTGTAATGTTTTAAAACAAAGAATAGTAGAATTTTTATGCATGCTTTGATTTGATTTAGGGCAATGTTTCAGAATAAAGTTATTTTATTTTTCTCCAAATAGGTGAGATAATTGTCCAAATGCATGTTTCATTTTGTTGTTTTATTTTCTAATCACTGCTGCAACCAACCACTAGCACTTCTTGTTTCAACTGTTACATTAACTATGAAAATAATTATATTCAAGAATGTGTGTTTTCTTAAATCTCATTATGATAAAGTTGCTGAAATAAGGTAAAGGAATTTGTTTGAAAAAGACATAACCTAACATTAAAAAATTGCTGACATCAACAAAATTGATTTGTTGACTTTACTTGATTTGTTAATTACTGGAAAGCTGCTAGTGATAGAAACTAGACATAAACAATAGTAAAAAAAACACCTTCCAACATCACTGTCAATATGTCATCAATAACTGATTTTTAAAAATAACAAAGTTGAGAGAAATTACTCTCTCTCCCTCTCTCCCTCCTTTTCTCTCTCTCTCTCTCTCTCTCACACACACACACACACACAAACACACACACACACACATTTCTGACAAAGTTATAAATTCGTATTAAAATATTAGTAGGAATATAATGGCTGATCCAGAAGAGTAAAAGTTTAGATTACTGTGCAGTCTAAGTTAAATTCTAAAACCATTTTTAAGCAGGGTATATATTATTCAGACCAATGGATTAACTTTCTGACATTGAACTTCATGCAATATATTTTTTTTATGTTTATATAATCAAATCAGGTAGGGTAGCAAAATAAGTTTGTGACTTTAATTGTCTCCTAGTAGATAACAAGATTTAGGACAGGAATTTAGGTCAGATTTGGTCCATATTTTCAAAGAAGCAAATCTAGGAGTAATCAGTAAGTCTGCATATAAGATGAGATGTTAGCGTCATGAGTTGTCTAAGTTTAAAAATAAACATGGTGTAGAAGTTAGAACTAAGTATTAATCTTAGTGGAGATGAAAGATATGTATTATTTTAAATATCTTAATTGTTTGATGCTCCTGAATTAAAAGATGAAGCCATCCCAGCATTCATGAATTGAGAGGCCAGGATATGATGTTTGTGAGTCCTCCTCAAAATTTGAATGGCATTTATAGTCTTTAGGAGGATAATTAAGTAGAGCCTGTTTACTTATGGAGCTTTTGACATTTAGGATGCAATAACATTACAAGTTCTGGGATAGAATAATGGTTGTATACCTAGATTTTTTGTTATGTATCTTATACATTTATTTGAATTTTGTAAATTGCCCACAGTTCTTGTGAAGTCAGTGGTATATAAATATCATTTACACATACATGTATACATTTTGTTATAACGGTCCTCAACTGGTGCATGTTCATATTTACCTGTAAGTGAGATGTGACAGGGTGAGATGACACACAGTATAACTCAGACTCAATATGGAAGCAGATGTGATGAAGGTCAAAGCGTTTTATTGGAGGAAAAGGAATGGATTTATTTATCTGTAATACAGATGCCTGATGTACAGTAGTCCTCATTCAGCAACCCCTTGCAATTATCATGGTAATGAAAACATTACTACTAATCCTCACATTTTCAACCTTCTCAGGTTATATCAGCTTTATTTTGTAAAACTGTGATGTTTCACTAAGTGACAACTTCATTTAATGATCAAGGTGCTGGTCCTAGTTGTGGTCACTAAGCAAGGACTACCTGTGTTGTACACAAGTAAGCTAACAATTAGAGGAACTAAAGGAAGCGTGGTTCTTCCACTCTTTTCTGGAAGAGCATAGCTTGAGTTTATAGCATTAATTTGGAATGTGGTAAGCCTGTTATGGAGATGCACTGAAGTCTAAATTTTTAATTAAGAGGCTTCATGCACAAGAAATGATGTGTCTGCGTTTCACAAGTCACCTTACAGCAGGGTATTCTGCTTTCTTTTCACTTTGTTCACTGAAGGTGCAGTTCAGAATATTTGTTTCTTTATTTAATTGAAAGTACTTTTAACACAACCCAATCCTGAAAGTTTCTGGGTGATGTACAAAATATACATAGAAGAGGCGGGATTTCTGCCAACATCACAGTAACTTCCCATAAAATCAAAAGAAAAAATACAAGATAACCATAGCGTTACCCTCAGCCAATCAAATGGGCTAAGTCTTAGTGAAGTCATATAAGCTTAAGCTGTTTTCAGAATGTCAACGAAGGGGTGGGCACTGTGTCCCCTGGGGAAGGGGATAATATTGAGAATGACTGTTACCTCACTTCATCAGAAAGGGGAGAGAAATTTTCAACAGATGTTTTCTAGATGACTGGGATCGGTCATCAGATTCCTTATGTTTATATATCCTTGTATCACAATAAATGAATACAAAAACCTGACAAAGAATAATTATTTTGCATTTCCCCTCCTTGTCTAATTTAGCATGCTTCAGATGTATTGAACTACAACTCCTAGTATTTCCAGGCAGCTAGATCCATGCATCTCTGGAAGGGTGCCACGCTGTAGCAGATTGAGAGAATCATAGTTCTGTCTTTCTTTATTTTTCTTCTGCCTCTCCCAGTTCTCTATTTTGTAGGTTGAATTCAAGTAGGATGTGTGAAACATTAATTTGTCTTTCTCATATAATTGTTTATCTGCCAATTGAGGTTTCTTCTACCTGGTGGAATCTAATGACTAATACTTAAATTTAACCACAAAGCTCTTAAGTGGAGAGATAGAAGTATGAAGAAAACAAACAATATTCAGTTATTCCAGTTTATGGTTGTAAAACTGGCACATTTGAAAGTTGAGTTATAGTATAATTCCATCTTTAAACCTGATGATTAAGACAATAGATGAAATATCTGCCAGTGTATGGAAGTTTATGCAGTCTTTATCATGTATATTTATCATCTTCCTTTAACTTGTACTTTTCCACTCCAACAATTTTGTTTGCCGTTATTATGTATATTTTTCTTTAAGTTAAATCACTCTGGTGCTAATCATATTGATAAAATGGCCTAAAAGCTACTGTGCATTGAAGAATATTATAAATTCTAAAAAGCAGAATTTAGTAAAAACAAATAACAAAAACAAAATGTACAGGAAACAAAAATGGAAGCAAAAAAAGATTGAAAAACTTGACTATCGGATATTTGGAGATCAGAAAATAGCTTGCTTTCTAACTAATACTTTTTCACTTTCAATATTTCTGTTTTTTCCTTGTACCTCTCCTCTTTTAGTTGATTCCTCAAAAGAAGTAGACTTACCAGTCAGTTATTCCTATGAGCCTATATATTCAGTTTTTTAAATTTCACTTGCTAAAGCCAGCCTACAAAAAGGCCTTAGAAAGTGGAATCCTTACATCCTAACATTAAGCTTGTCAGCTGTAGTCATCATCCCCATTTTTATAGAGATTCCATAGTCTATAGAATGTGAATGCAAAATGATAGTTGCCCTAGACTAGAAGCTGGTTTTATTCTTTACGAAAAAAAATGATACATAAAACTTGCCCATTGCTTGAGGTTCTGGGAATCTGTTGGAATTAGCTTTTTAATAATAAAGTTTTCTCTTTTAAATATAATATGTTGTTTCCCTCAACAAGGATACATATCTTTCCAAAGTTCCAATGAATTCTCTTTCTGCCTCTGTCTACTAGGCAACCATCAAATAGGCTGTTGCAGAAAGAAACCATTTTTAAAGAGGCACGGAAGCAGTTTAAGAGTGAAGGTACAGGCATAGGTTCCTCATCTCTTACAGTATTCTTCGCTGCCTGGGGAAAAAAGAATATATTTTCAGTAGCTAATTATGAACAAAGCTTGTTCTGCAGCAATTATGTTGAAATATGTTGGGGTCTGGTTAATTGCAGGATGGCAGGTTCATGAGCCATCAGCTCCTTCAAGGAAGAAAGCTGCAAGTGAAGGAAGGAGGGCCACTTGAATACATTTGATGAATTGCTTTATTTATTATTTAAAGAATTTGTATGGCTTCCCAACTTTAAAAAAATGTGATCTGCCTTCTAAAAAACCAGCTAAGTTAAAGCCATTAGAATTTCAGTGGAGTAAGATGTTTTTCCAAAGAACAGTCAACTCTTGGTCCCCATTAGATAGCATTTTTTTTTCATGGATGAGATTTGAAACATGCCCACACAGAAATTAACCTATCTCTGTGCCTGCCCATTCCACAAGATCTGACAGTGTGAGTATGCTTCAGGTCCCATCCATGAAAAAAGGACTTTATAGGCAGCAGTCCACACTTATTTTGTACCTGAAAGCCTATAGGAAGCTAATCAGGGGTGGGAATTCTATAGAACCGGTTCGGACCGGTTCTATAGAATTGGTTGTTATGATTCTGTGCAATTCTGAGAACCGGCAAATTGTGTTCCTGGCTGACCCTGCCCCTCTCCATCCACCCCTCCCCACCCCACCTTATCGTGCATGCCCAACATCGCTGACTGCGTTCGTCCCTACCCAGGTTTTTTTTATCCTGACGATCAGCAGTTCCTATGATCAGCTGTGCTAGGATTCCCCTGCTATCTTATTGCTTCGCCCAGGAGGCTTTCCTGAGGCCCAGGAAGGCAAAAAATGGAGGGGGGGCGCAGCAGCAGCACCTCCCTGTGCTCCAAAATGCCCCCCAGGAAGCTTCCCTGGGGACCAGAAGGGCCCAAAATGGAGCATTGGGGGCTGTGTGCCCCCTCCAGGCTCCACTTTTTCTTCCTGAGCCCCATGGAAGCCTGGGAGCAAAAACGACCCCCAGGAGGCTTCCCTGAGGCCTAGAAGGCCTCAAAACTCAGTGGGACGGGTGCTGCCCACCTCCTGGTTCCATTTTTTTTCTTCCTGAGCCACAGGGAAGCCTTCTGGGAACAAAAACGTCCCCCCCAGGTGGCTTCCCTGAGACCCAGAAGGCCTCAAAATGGAGCATGGTGGAGTGCTGCAAAAAAAAAGAAGCCATGCACACCCAGTCACATGGCCATGCCCACCCAGTCACATGGCCATGCCCACCTAGCTATACCCACCTAGCCATGCCCACAGAACCAATTGTTAAAAAAATTTGAATCCCACTCCTGAAACTGATATAGCTTGCAACATATCAGTGTTATACATTGCTATTAGTATTGCAGTTAAAAATAATTTGAACAGCCCGAAAGAGGAATCAGATCTTTCAACCCATAAACATAAAATGAGTAAAGTGCAATATTTCCAAAAATGCCATCAGCTGGCTATTTCATAATGAAAATTACTCACACATTGATTTTCTTATTTTAATAATTTAAATGAAAGAGCTGAGAAATTTGAAGTTTCTTTGAAAGAAAATGGACCAAACTATAGGTGATATTTGGCTCAAACATATATCAGAACTGTTTGGATATTTTGGGGTGACTGCCATTTGCCAACTAAGTATTATTGGTGGTGTGAGCAGTGAAGGAACTAGAACAGTTATCTTCTCCTATGAGCTGCTCAGAGCATCCAGTAGTGGGAGGTGCTTCAGTCTCTGCATTGTTAGGCTGCATTGTTAGGAGGTTGTTACGCTCCTCCTCCTTCCACGTGACTCCTCCATAGCATTCCCCAGTTTTAGCTCAGCCTCGTGCTAAACAGGCAGTGCTTTAACTTGCTCCTTGGCCGAACCACCACTTCGATCTAAAGATTCCTATTTTGATTCTCTCTTCAGGTTTGATTCGTTTTTTTCTCTCCCCTTAGCCTCTGCACTATTGTCTTTTGGGTCCATTTATACATCTTGGGGAAGCGCTGTTGCGCCCCCAAGGAGGGCAGCGGGAGGCTCTGTAGCGGCTTCGCGCAACCTCCCCATAGCCAGAAATAGTGCCTCTGCCTCTTTAAAAGCTGCTGCGTTCCCTTTTGCCTTTCCAGCAGCCCCGTTGTTCTAGCAGCTTGCATTTTGTTGCTGAGAGTCATGTCGCTGTTTTCCCCCCCCTCGAACGGCGATTTTAGCTTATTTTGGATATTCTCTCCCTTCTCTCCCCGTCTCCATTCTTGGAGTTTTTGGTTTCGTTTTCCCCAAAGGGAAGAGGCCACTGAGCATTACCAGAGCTATCTACACTAGCGGATGCCATTTTTTTTTTTTTAAAGGGTGGCCCTTTTTTTCTCATAACTTACTGTACTGTGGGTGAATTTTGACTCGTAACAGAGGGATTCCCTTAGATCCTCTGAGTCTTTTAACCTCCTTTCTCTAGCGATTTGTACTTGAGGTTACCTTGTTCTCACTGAATCTTGTTGGCTTAATCCCCACAGCTTCCTCAGTGGCACAGCAGCAGGCACCTAGGCCTTGTCTGCCTGTGCAAGTAGGCTGCTGTAGGCCCCATTCTTATTCCTACGGGCCTCAGACGTATCGAAATTTGGCTAATTGGTTGACTTTCTCTCAATTTGTGTTACAGGTATACTGTGGCTCCTTTACTGCAGTACCTTTTTCATTCATAACTCAATATTAGTATTAACTTACAATAGTAATACTAATAATTTTAACAATATCAACAGTAATTATAATATTAATAATATATTCTGTACAGTATAATATTGTAATTCATTACATTATTATCACTGAGATACGACTCCTTCTATATATGGTTATATACATATTTTGTATGGTTTGCGGACCTTCGCAGCCTCTCGGTAGCTCCTCCTTGGAGGATTCCACCAGACAAGATCTCACTATCCCAGGGGCCACTCCAACACCCGGACCCTCAATGGCTTCAATTGACCGTCTGGAGGTTGAGCGGAGCAGATTAAGAGCAAGAAGCTCTCCACCAAAGTCATTAGCACTATTCTAGCTGCCAGGCAACCCTCAACCATCCGTATTTACAATGCTACATGGTCCATTTTCTGCAGATGGTTTAGTAAATCTCAAATAGACCCTACTTCACCTTCTGTAGCTCAGATCTTGGAATTCCTGCAGGAGGGACTTGATAAGGGACTATCCCCTAATACGCTGAAGAGGCAGGTAGCAGCGCTAGCATCAGTTATTTCCTGCCAAGTTTTCAGCTCCCTCTCTCATCACCCTCGCATATGCTCTTTCCTTAGAGGGGCTACCAATCTATGTCCCCCAGCAGTGCACCGTTATCCCACTTGGGACCTTAACAGAGTCCTTCTTTCTCTCACCAAAGAACCATTTGAACCATTGAGGGAGTCAAGTCTCCAATTTTTGACGTATAAGGTAGTTTTCCTGGTAGCCATCACCTCCGCTCGTCGCATATCGGAAATCGCAGCCTTGTCTGTCAGACAAGACCTCTGCGTTTTTCATACCAGTCGGGTGGTTCTCCGTCCCGATCCCTCATTTATGCCCAAGGTCAACTTGGCCTTCCATAGAGCACAGGAGCTCATCCTTCCAAACTTCTGTCCCAGGCCTTCACAGGAGAGGGAAAGGCAATGGCACAAGCTTGATGTTAGGCATGCTCTGCGAATATACATCAAGCACACTCAGTCCTTCAGAAAATTGGAAGCTTTATTTGTTTACTTCCAGCCCAAGACACAGGGTCATAAGATATCTCCATCCACCATAGGCCGTTGGATAAGAGCAACAATAGCTAGATCATATCAGGCTCAAGCCCTACAAGTGCCTAGAAGCATCACTGCTCACTCAACTAGGAGTGCGGCGACCTCGGCGGCTTGGGCCACTCAAACACCAATAACCAAAATCTGCCGGGCAGCGACCTGGGCCTCCCCGTCACCCTTCATTAGGCACTACGAAATTGATGTGTTTGCCTCCGCGGAGGCTGCATTTGGCAGACGGGTCCTGCAACGGGTTCTTAGGGACCTCGAGGAGATTCTGAACCAGATGGAGTCCCTCCCGTAGGACAGGCCAAGCTTTGGTATGTCCCACTACTGGATGCTCTGAGCAGCTCATAGGAAAAGGGGCGTTGGTACTTATACGCCCGTTCTCTTTGAGCTGCGAAGAGCATCCAGCCCCACCCCTTTTTTTTCCATCTGGTGGGCTTTTTGTTTTGGCCAATGAACCTTTCTAGGTAACAAGGATGAGAGCACTTATTCCTCTCGTCTTCGCAAAACTGGGGAACGCTACAGAGGAGTCACGTGGAAGGAGGAGGAGCGTTCCTCAATTCAAGCTCAGCCTAACAATGCAGAAACTGAAGCACCTCCCACTACTGGATGCTCTTCGCAGCTCAAAGAGAACGGGCGTATCAGGTAAGTACCAACGCCCCTTCTAGAAAAGAAAGAATAAACATATGACCAGCAAATACAGGCCAGGTACACATACTGTATTCTAAGCATGTTAATGTGATTTGTTTATATTTTACTTAATATGTTGTGGGAATTGAACCATGCATAGTTTGTTTAATGCATTACAATTCAATAACAATGAAGTTATTAGATTACTTGTTTTCTTTTGCAAAATTCTCTACACTTTTTATCCTTCTCTATTCACTCTGCATTTTCTTCAAGAACATTAGGAGCCAGAAATATCTTAAGGAGACTTACAGTGTACCTGATTGACTCCTGTCGTACTGTAATTCAGCAAATGTCTTCTTTTACAATGCAAATTTTAAAATTTGAGCATTTATAATTATGTTTATACATTTCAGAATTCAGGCATCTTTTCAGAGATATTTTCTTAATGAAACACAAGTGGACAAAAAAAATCAATGGGAGCAGGAGTGATTTCCAACTTCCTGTCAGCTTTCCCATTGATTTCCTTGTGGGAAGTTGACAGTGAATATCAGAAATCTTCCTTCCTTCCCTCCCTCCTTCCCTCCCTGTTCCTTCTTCCCTGCTCCTTCCTTCCTTCCTTCCTTCCTTCCTTCCTTCCTTCCTTCCTTCCTTCCTTCCTTCCTTCCTCTCTCCCTTCTTCTTCCCTCCCTTGCTCTAATGCAGTGGTCAGGGAACAGGGGTAAATTACCCCAAATGGGGTAAAAGTGAAAATCTGGGGGTAATGAGGAGGTTGCGCTGGCCAATGGCGGAACTATCGGCATAGCAGCAGTTATTAAAACACCCTTGAGGCAAATTTATCCCCTCCACCCCACCCTTGTTTCCTGGGTCGAAATGACTCCAGGCTAGATTCTGCAAGAGCCGCGCCGCCTGTTTTTAGGGGAAGGCGAGCTTCTGGCATAGGGCAGAGCATTTTGGGAAAAGGGACGCTTTCCCCGCGCTGCGATGACCGCACGCTTTTCGCGCGCAGTTTGTGTCACCGTGGCTCCCAAATATCATCCTCCTTCCCGCTTCCTCGCCCCAGGCCCTGCCTGCCTGCCAACTAGCCAGCCAGCCCGGCTCCCTCCCGAAGCCTCTCATCACTGCCAGGCACACAGGAAGCGAAGAGGCACCTGCAACTGCCGCCTTGGCCCCGAGAAAATTCCCAGAAGCCCTCGGGAAGCCTGGTGACATTTCATTCCCTGGAGCGAGCTATCCCGCCTTCTTCCCAGCCGCGGGGAGGGCACCTCCTCCCGCCTCGACCTCCAAATTATGTGTCAGCAGCCTGAGGTGGCCGGGAGGGAGAGGCCGGGAGGGGTAACGTCTGCGTTTATAAATTTTTTGGGGGGTAAGAGGTAAAAAAGTTCCCTGACCCCTGCTCTAATGGAATGTATGGATGATCTTGGGGAGTAAGGGGAAGAGATGCTGCTTTACGAAGCAATCACATAAGAGAGACAGGAACAGTCTAATGGATCAAGCAGTTCAAAATGGCACGTTTGTGCTTTCAGATTTGCAGGATTCTGCTAATAAAACCATACAATAAAGTACAACTAGTAGTGTTTCCTGTCTGGTTTACTGGAGAGAGCTAACATCAATCTTGTAACCCTGAAAGTACAAACTACCCACCACCATTTTTAACTGCTTGATCCAAAGAGAAACTTGCTGCATAGCTTCTTACCTATAGTGCAGTGATGGCTAACCTTTTTGTCGTCACGTGCCGAAAGTGCGTGCCCACACACATATGCATGCCTGCAACCATAATGCAATGGGCACGCAACCTCCTCTGCTTCCCTGCGTATGCGGCCCCCACGCATGCACTGTGTGCCTCTGCGCATGCATGCATGTCTCCCTTGTGCATGCGCGGCAGATACCCAACAATCAGCTGGCGCATGCGCAGTGGATCTATTCTGGGCGACAGCTCGAATGTCGGCATAAATGACTCTGCGTGCCACTTCCAGCATGCCTGCCATAAGTTCACCATCACGGCTATAGTGTATTGTTCTTAATTTTGAAGGCAGTAATATACAGCCTTCCTATTTAGAAAGAATAAACCTTCAAATATTGTATTCCATCTCCTATTAGCTCAGTCAGTCTGACCAATCGTGAAAGATTGGGCATTGCCAGCAGAGCTACCAATTCCCCATTTATGGTACAAAATGAACAGTTATTCTAGGAATTGTTGAATGAATGGTTCTTGAGGTCTGTGAGGGTTTGTTTTGGATTGGATCTTACCCAGTGTCCCTCCAAGATAGGCTAATATGTATGAAAAACAACTTTCTTATTTATCAAAAGCACTTTAGGACTTAACATCCCTGGACTGCATAGTTAGTACCTACAATTTCTGTGCATCAAGATGATAAACTACAAAATGGAGCTCATTGAATGTAATGGTAACAAGCACTTTTAGAAATGAAATAATGTTAAAAAGATTGAGGTCATCCACTGATTGCTAGTATGCTTTCCAAATTACATCCGCAATGTTTGATATAGTGTTGCAATGAAACCCTATAAAGAGGCAATTTCTTGGCTAAAGCCTCTTTCATTTCACTTGGATCTAAGCTTGGAAAGTTTGGAAGTGTTCCTAATGGAATAGGAACCTAACAGACACGTGAATGTGTGTGTGTGTGTGTGTGTGTGTGTGTGTGTGTATTTTAAAATCTAAATTGTAGCTGAATCCATTGTATGAGGCATTCAGATGAAAATCCTTTTTGGCAGCCTTGTCAGTGATTCACTATGCAGGTGCGTTTCAATTCAGTTAAGTAAACCACCACTTTAAATAGTCATTCAAATGAAGCATTGAAGTTAAAAATGGCATTGAAATGTTTGCTTTCCTTTTTTTTTTTTAACTCGCCATCTCTTTCTCCTTCTTTAGTGTCAGTCACTTACACTAGGAAGGGTGGGGAGAGAAAAAGAAAGAAGCAGATTGGGGCTTTGAAAAAGAGAGGGCCTTTTTAGGTGTACTATTAGACATAGATTGTGTAAACACTCTATATTTCAGTTTGCCTAAATCATAATTTATGTGGTTTGATTTAACAAAATCTTTCTGCAGGCACTGTTAATTAAGAATTAACATCTAAATTATTTTTTTGTGATTTTTATCTCTATGATACTAGCCTTATTGATCATTGTGCTTAGTGGAAAGGTGACTTGAATTTAGGCTTTGGTTTTATAAGAATACCTTATTTAGCAGCTGACTTATTTATTGACCATGTATCGTGACTTCTTTAGTTACAACAGTGGTGAAAATGTAACTTTAGGACCAATCTTTGCATTTACGACCTTTGCAAAGGAAAACTGAAATAAGATCATAAGCATAGTTGGAGTTTCACATAACAGTCACTTTATTTAATGACTGAGTTGCCTCTTTATAGGTCTTCAAATCATGGCTTGATTTTATTTTTATCTCAAGAATCATGGTTGCAATCTGGAAAGTATAGTAGGAATCAGGATCATCTCAATCTTTTTTATATTATTTCATTCCTATACCATTATGTTCAATGAATAGTTAAGTTTATATCCCAGAAGCAGCACCTTGAGAATTATTTTTCATGTTTCTATTGTAGCTAAAATGTGCTTAAACCATGAAAATTCAGATTCATGGTTTTAGGAAGATTTTTTTGGGTATTAGACTTCATATTTCTTAAGCAATCACTATTGGTCAAATCAGTCTAGTTCAAATTACAAGTAGTCCTTGAGTTACAACTGTAATAGCATAATAGAGTCTGCATATTATGGTCATAAATTGTGATGGTTATAAATCAAGTCATCCATGTGACCAACCTGATTTTGTGATTTTTTTGAGGCAGTCATTAAGCAAACACAGCAAAACTGTCATAAAATATGGGTTAGATGACCGCAGGATGCTGCAAATGGCAGCATATATGTGGGCTGGTTGTTGAGCATCTAATGTGATCAGGAGCAGCCAGCAGAATTTGAAATCCAAGTCATAACTACCCACCAGCAAGGTCTGTCATAACTTTGGTCGCTAAGCGAACGTGTATAAGTCAAAGACTACTTGCATAATTTTATAATTGAGATGTTTCTCCAGGATTCTTGGAAGAAAAATGAGGCACCAATGTAACAGTTATAGAAAAATACAGGTAGTCCTCAAGTTCCAATTACAATCAAGCCCAAAATTTATATTAAGTGAGAAACTTGTTAAGTGAGTTTTACCCATTTTACGACTTTTTTTGCCACATTTGTTAAGTGAATCTGTTAGATCTGGGAGGATGGTTCAAGAACGGAGGCAAGACTCAGATAGCAGCAACAGCTCTTTATTAATGACTTCAGATCTGAGCAACAATCTCAGCTGCAGCAGCCCCTTATATAGGGCTGACTGCGGCTAGGCAGCCAATGAAGGTGATTTGAGTTTGCCGCTCTTGGCAGGGCCAATTGCGGCAGCCTGTTTACTGGCCAATCGCATCAGTCTATGGCAACCAATCACGATCGGCTATCAGCGGGCCAATCAGAGTTGCAGGCTTTCGAGCCTGCTAGTTCGGAACAGAATCATGCAATTGTTGAGTTAGTAACACGGTTATTAAATAAATCTGGCTTTCCCATTGACTTTGCTTATCAGAAGGTCGTAAAAGGGGATCACATAACTCCAGGACACTGCAACCATCATAAATGTGAGTCAGTTGTCAAGCATCTGAATGTAAATCACATGATCATGGGGATGCTACAAAGATGATAAGTGTAAAAAATGATCATAAGTCACTTTTTTCAGTACCAATGTAACTTCTAACAGTCATTAAATGAAACGTTCAAGTCAAGGACTACCTGTATTTAACATTGGGCATATATGTTACAATAATTGTCTTTTGGACATTTTACATAGAAAAGTTGAATGTTGTAGAAACAAAATCCTGGTGTCATAAATTTTCATCACTAATGAAAGTCAATTTATGAGCTTTTCTTTTTATCCTCAATTATTGATAATGGATAGAGCAAACAGTGTTTGATTTATCAACAACCAGGCTGTTTTCTCACTGATTGGTTTATTTTTACCTCTGGGTATCTGCTTATGATGTATATAAAGTCTACATTACTGGAAAACTAGGGTTAGTCTCACTTAAGAAGGGAAATATTTCATAAACAAGACATTTTAAAAAAGTTTATGTGATATGCAGTTGATTGTAACTTTGAATTTATTCTAATGATTAAATTTGAATTTATTCATGTAAAAGTGTTACTTACAACACAAGGAAACTTTATATAAAGAGAAAGTAGAAAAAAGCTCTATTGTTATCCTGTGGAATTTTGTTATGTAAATGATTTTGTGAGATGCATAGGACTACCCTGATTTATAGAGGGAAAAAATATTGTGAATCATAGTGATATCAGAAGGTCAAAAGGAAGTTGTTTCTCATCATCATCCAGCTTAGTGTGGTTTATTCAAAAGTGGAAAAGACTTGTCAGAATAGCAATATTTCTTTCCTGTGGTTGGATATGTTGAATGTTTAATTTTCATTTGTGACTACTGCCCTACTAGTGCTTAGAGAGATCGGATCTGTTCTACTTTAACTTCATTTTAAATTAAAATAAAGTTAAAGTAGAATAGACTTAAAACACAATAGCAAAATAATACTGGACATTGATTTACTCTTTTGATAGACTCCATATCTACATTTATTCTTTATAAGCACCTAGTTGTGTGCTTATTCTGTGGTTGTTGCAGTGCAGCTGGAAATTACGTAGGAGACAGTTGACTTCCTCTGAGACAGTTACAGGTGGCCAGATGTGGGTGGAGTGAAGGGGGAGAAGCTGTGGGAGAGGTACAACACCCACATCCTTTGGTATATATTGTAAGAATTGCTACTGTTTACTGCGATGTGTTTTGTGCTACAGCAACTTTGATCTGTGCTTTGCTTTCACTATTTACTTTTTTGGTTATGCCTGAGGTTTGGTTTGAAAATACTGTACCCCCCTCTTTTAAGTTAGTGAAACAGTTATGAAGTTACGGGACTTGGAATTCAAATACAGAAAGGATTTAATGCTTACTGTATTTGAAAAAGAAGATACTCAGTTCTGGTTGAACAAAATTGGACCTGATTTCTGCTAAGTTTGTAACCCTTTGTACCATATTCTTCAACTCTGAAGGGGTCCTGGACAGCATGAATATCATGTAAGTCTACAAAAAGTTCAAGAGAAAGAGGTGTCAACATGTATGTGGTGATCTCCTTTTAATATAAATCCTTTGATTGAAATTCTCTTTTATTTTCATTCGTAGCTTTCATCTACTTTGCAAGATCAGGATTGTCTCTGCATTGGAGACAATAGGTCCTTAGATGTTTTCAAGTAGCTTACATGTTCTCAAGTAGCTTTCTAAACAGTTTCCCCAGTATTTGGATATTCTACAGCTCCATAGAATATGCTGTGCCATGGAAAATTAGAAGGGTAGTTGTCTTGGCTATGCTCAGAACACCAAAATTATTGCTGTTTGTAAAGTTAACAGAGCTCTTCTTGAGAATTAAGATCTATTATAGTTTAATGCCAGTCTTAAATAACCACAGAAGATTGGTCAGATAAATTGGGAATAAACCATGTGCGTGGCCTTGGACTACTAATTTGAAAAATAGGATATAAATATGCATTTTCAGGTTTTCACAGAGAGTGATCTTTCTGTGGGGTTTGGGGATGGTTCCGAATGTTAATAGATGATGACAGTGTATATTGTGAGACCTTCTATTCTTCATTTTTAAATTTCAGCTGTTGGAGCAAGACTAATTAAGATCCATTAGGACTTAAATTGTTGTCGAATGCATGATTGATTGTAGTGTGAAATAATGCATATTGATAGACCATATCAGCAGGGTTTAGGGTTTTTTAAAGGAAGACATTACATATAAGTAAGTGGATGGCATTTTTTTCTTTGTACTCCGTGTAAATATCAGACGGACACATTATTTAGGAGTTCACAAATATGCTTTAAACAAAACAAAACAAAAACGTGTTTTGTAGTTCCCTGAGGATGAGAAACTCCAAAGCCTTAGCGGAGTGTTGCGCTCAAGTTGTTATGCTACTTGGGTAGTAGAACAACAAATAGTAGTAAAGGGATTCCTGGAAAAAAGAAACCTATATAATCCCTTGATAGAAGAAATACCGAAAGAAGCCTTTAATTTTTTTCAAGGTCATCCCAAAAAGTTCCAGGATGTACTTCCAAGCTGACAATATTAGAATCTGAAGATGGGTGTGGAAAGAAACCAAGCCAAGGAATTCAGAGTAGCATTCCTAGCACTCCCTCTACTTTTTCTTAATCACAACAACCTGAGAATGAGTAATTGGCCCAGATCCAAGGCCAATAAAGTCATTTTGGCACATAGGGAAAAACAGTACAACTATATTATTATCATAATCATCATCCCCACCACGGTCATTATAATTATTATCATTGTTATTTCATAACATCCAAAACCTGTTGCTTGAGGTAATTCCAGCCATAGTTTTATAGAAATTTTAGCTTTTTTTCTTCTTCCTTTTTAGGTATCTTGCACATGCAAATTTGTTGCAAGCCTTCCTGCTCAAAATTTTTTACAAATTCTCAAAAGGAAAATACTTATTCATTCCATTGTGCTTTTCTTGTTGCAGGAATATGTGCAATCCTATATTGCTGTTCACTATAAGCTTGTTGATGACAGCAGTGGAAAGGAATAGAAATCATAATTAAGCCTTTGTTTAACATTGAGCTGTCAGTTCCAAATCGTGTTAACACTTTTGCAGTTGTGTGGTAGACAGGGATGATGCCATTTTGGACACTAAAGAATCCTATTTTTATAGTACAAAGAAAATTATCTTTCATGTCATGGTTTGAATTCTATACCATGAAGCTTCTAGTTGACAGCTTCCTTCAGCTTCTAACCTTACTCTTAAGTTGTAAGGACTTTTATCACTCAACTACATCAGCTCCTGCCCTCTGCAGTCCTTTGTTTGAGGGGAGTGTAGTTATTTTTCATTAATACCTTTGCAGTCTGTGTTTTAAAACTGGTGGACTCACACATAGTGTGACTTAGTTTCTTTATAAACTGATTGTTGGGTCTAAATATTGATAGGCTATTAGTACTTGCCGGAACTTTATTCATTTATGGTCTTCAGTCTTTCTCATACAAAGGAAAATGTGTGAAAACATCTGATTTATCCTTCAATAGTTAGCAACTTTGCTTCAAGCCAGAAAACTTGAGTTTGCTATTCAGAGGTGTAATGAACCTGAATAATATGCTCTCTCTCTCTCTCTCTCTCTCTCTCTCTCTCTCTCTCTCTCTCTCTGTGTGTGTGTGTAAAGATTACAGCCCCTTTTCTCATTGCTATGATCAGAGAGCCTCTTTTACCTTTTAAAATTTTCTTGGAAAATCTTGTTGGGTCTTAATATTTTGCAATAAATTTTTCCATTTCTATAAATTTTGTTTCACAAAATGGGCCCAATCTTTCTCTTTCTTTCTACAGTATATAACCAATTTCTTAGTAGCCTGGAATACAAATATTTCTTGTGGTTAGATCTATTTTTGTTGAAAAACTTCTTTAAAAGCTCATAAAATAGAGAAAAATGCAATTTACTCTACAATAACATCAGTTGTTATTAGTGTTGTGTTGAAAAAGTGTTTTTATGTCATTATATAAGGCTTTCAGGCTGAAACAATGCATTATGGGGCATATTTATCTCTCTCCTTTAATAGGTTTTCTGACTGTGCTTGCTTGAGGCATATTTTAGACTTAAATGATCGTCCCATCTTCCAAAATGTTTATTTCAGCAATATCATACCATATGGACATTGAAAACTTGATATTTTCAGTCTGTTCAGTTGCTTGCCTTTCATTGCACTTCTTTCTGTATAACATTTGTGTTGGCCTCAAAAAAAAAAAAACTCCCTTGCACTCTTTCATTCTTTGCTTGGTTATTAACCTGCAGTTTAATTTTTTATTGTCCAAGTTCAGATTATTTTTTTTGGAAATATTTAGCAGTCACCTATGTATAAAGAAAGAAGAATTATATTTAATTTTAAAGTCTATATCTAACAATCTACTTAGGAGGAAGACTTTTACTACTTAGCTAAATATCAAAGTTCAGAGAATCAAGCTAATAATACTGAAAAAGTAACACCCAACACTTGTATGTCGTTTTCATTTCTACTTACTATTTAGTGCAAGGGTCTTCAAACTTGGCAAGCTTAAGACTTGTGGACTTCAACTTCCAGAATCCCTGAGCTAACATGACTGGAGGAGGAATTCTGGAAGTTGAAGTCTACAAGTCTTAAAGCTGTCAAGTTTGAAGACCCCTGATTTAGTGCATCAGGATTGGTGAGCTTCAGAAATAGCTGTTATATCGCTTGTTTCCAACACTGTGCAAAGATTATTCTGGCTGCAGTAAGAATTTGCGGTATTATATATTTGACATTTTTAGGAATTTGTCTATTAAATATCCCCAATAGGAAGAATTCTGGTTTTAATTAAATTTGCTCCACCGTTATTTCCTCTAACCATTTTTTTATTCTGTGCCAGTATCTTTGGGCTTCAGTGCAGGACCACCACATATGAAAAAATGTTCCCTGTTTCTTTTTACATTTCCAGCAATTTGGATTCATGTTAGGAGACATTTTCGCTATTTTCAAGGGTGAAAGATGCCATCTATAAAACATTTTATAGGCATTTTCTTTATATGCTGCTGATCTTGTAATTTTATTATTCCTTGTCCAAACCTTTTCCCATTCTAATAATGTAATGCTACATCCTATGTTTCTGTTCCAAGCTATCATGTTGCCTTTGACTACTTCCTCTTCTAATTCCATCTCTAATAAATAATTATAAAATTTAGTTATATTTTTTTTATCTGGACCTAATAAAGTTTTATCTAATTGTTGTGCCTTAGTATAAATTCCAAAAATTTTCTTGTCCTGGCTATATCTATTTTGAATTTGCAAGTAAGCCCACCAGTCTACTTGGTTATACAGAAGATAACAGTGCAGAGATGGACAAGTTAACCTGAGCACTTAAGGAAAAAGAAACATCAGAATATTATAGAAGCTGGGAATGCTGGTAAAATTGGATAGAACAAAAATAGAAAATATATTAGTAAACAGCGTAAAATGTAAAAGAGGTAGTAATTATATATTCACAATAAGATATATTTGTAAATGTATCACCAATATTGATAACAAACAAGGAACCATAGACTGTCAATAGTAGAATTGTTAGTTTTTAATCATTTTCTTTTTTTCTATTTCTTTTTTTCTTCTTCTGTGTGTTGTGTTTGTTTGATATTTTGGTTTTGTAATTAATAAAGTTTGTTTTTTAAAAAAAGAAATAGCTGTTATATCAAGTAACAATTTCAGAGTAGCTACGGTATTTGTTTTCACTGTACTTTTACTTAGTCAGAATGTTATTGAATAGCATAGAATTTGCTGAGCAGAGCTTGAAACTGAAGTACGTTGGTTGAAATCCTACTTTAGCCACACTCTAGTATATATACTAGAATTCATAGGAGTTATTCAAAGCGATACTTTGATTGAATGAACTTCAAATAAAAGGTATTATGTATCTCAAAATAGCCGTACTAAAAATATCTAGGAGTCCAAGTTATGACAAACTCAAAATTGAGACATAGAAATAATATAAATTTGTATATGGTTATTACTATACAGATTATGTAATTATGTTCATCCCATAAGTAAGGTATAAGGGGATTTCTATAAAATAAGTCATATGGGAAGAGATGGTCAATAGTTTTTTCCCCCAAACAATTTAAGAATGTTCTATGACTAGCACTTTAAATTATGCTAATAAACCAATTGGCAGCACTATGTTGTTGCAATGGCCTGTTAGTTCTAGTCTAAGTTTTATAAGTTGCATTTTGTTCCAAAAGAAAGCAACTTTCCTGAGTAACTTTCAAGGACTACCAATAAGCTCTTGTCATAATTAATAACAACAACAGTAATAATTTATTATGTGGCAGGTGTCTGTCAGTTTGAATTCTAAAGTCCCAGAGTACTTTGGCTTCTTCATTTTCTGCTGCTTTCTCTACTTTATGGTCCCTTGTTGCAGGCAAATGGTATTTCTTGCAGAACTTCCAATGCACAATTGTTGTTGTTTTGTCATGCCATTTGTAGTCAGTCTATGTCATCTTGCAGCAGCTAGCCTGCCACATAACAACTCAGAGTTAACAATTGTTGATAAGAAAGACAAAAAAGTGTGGATAGTAGACATTGGCATTACCTGGAGACAGCAGAATAGAAGAAAAAGAACTGGAGAAAATCGCAAAATGCAAAGACCTGCAAATAGAAATAGAACGACTGTAACAAAAGAAATCAAAGGTACTACCAGTAGCAATAGGCACTTTGGATGCCAACCTGAAACAATTGAACCACACTTGCATTGACATTGATATTGACATATTCACCATCATCAGCCAATTGCAAAATACAGCTTTACTTGGAACTGCTTGACAGGTGGACAAAAGTGTCAAATCTGGTCTGAACATCTGGCTGACTGTGTGACGAACCATAATTTATTAAAGTTGTATGCTCCCCAATTCCCCATAAGATGAAATGAGGCAACTAATTCTTCTTTGCCACTGGCCTCAGTGAATGTAATGTAGGTGTGAACATGCTCCTGGATTGATTGGTTTTCCAAGAATTACCAAAACAAAATAAAGCTATTCCTAATCAGAACTGCCATTTTGGACATTAAAAAGGAAGGCTAGCTCAAGAATACCTTTAAAATTACACTGGAGTTTTCAAAAGCAGTGTGATTTAATTTATAATTTCATGATTTCCTATTGTTTTGTGGGAATTAAACCACAAATAATGTCTCATCATTTTCTCACTTGAATATCCTGAATGCTTGTGTCCAACAGATAGTATGGTATAGGCAGTGCTAATTACACAAAAATAAAATGAGAAATGTACTGAAAAATAAATCCTATAAATGAAGTAGATTGTTAGCGACATATAGAAGGTATTGTCCAGTCATGGCTTAGTTATTAACGCAAGGATAAAAGGATTATGTATAAAATGTTCAAATAAGGAAATAATTTTTCACAAGGTTAAAAAAAGATTGATGACCAATTATTTTAGTAAAAGCCATAAAAATGATTTATTTTTGGATTTTAATTCCTATCTTATATCTTATATCTTCTATAATAGCAATATTAATTTATTTATTTTCAAACTGCCCTTCATTTTTTATTTTTGCACTCACAAATCATAAACCTTTGCCAAAGAAAAAGGAAGAACAACTCTTTTACTGTATATCTGTTATTTTTTTCTTTGTTGTCTTAGGAAGAATTTTCATTACAGTCTTTTCCTTTGTCTTCTGTATAGATACATTTTTGCTGGTCCACATTGCATTACATTGCATTTCAGGAGATAGCTTTATAAATTAAGAAATAAGTGTTTCTCTATTTTTCTTTTTAAAAAATGAAACCTGTACTCTAAGAAATTGGCCCTGTTCAAATAGACTTATTTGGTAATACACATGTCTCTGACTTCTAAACATCATCTCAGATGCCAGCCAGGCCATACTTTAATTCTAAAACTGGTGATAGTGCTCCATCCCATGCCAGGCGCTAGAGTGTTATTGGCTAGGAAATCTGTGTGTAGCTAAATTGGGAATTCCTCTAGTTTACTTCTCTCAAAATAGCTCAGCAACTCAGCTCATAAGCTTTTGGACTCTCCCATGATTCCAAGTTTTTTGTAGAAAGAACTGAAATGCTGCTATCTTGAAGCTGGCGTTTGTGAGTCCTAGCATTCTTACTTCTGTTGCTTGTACCGTGTATGTGTGTATTTATATATTAATATTTCAAGCAATGTTCTCCAGAAATTTAAGCTTCTGAAAACATGATAGTGAATGGTTTTAACAGGCCTGTGAAATTCTCTCCAAATGTGGTTTGATATTTAATAGGCTCAGTGGTATGATCTAACAGCTAATGTATTTGGTTTCTTATTACCAGCCTCATGAGATTTATGGATTCCTTGCCTGCCTCTCATCCCCTCTTTTAATAGAGTGGTTTGCCAGAATATGTTATGTTGACTATGGTAGGATCGGGGATAGACTTATTTATTGGAAAAGGGGGTTAAAAAGGAATCAGCCAAATATTTGTAAATCCTGCAGTTCAATGAATTTTCTTGTCGAGAAGAAAGCTTCCAAGGTGTTTGTGATGTGTGTGTGTGTGTAATTTAAGTGAATAAATTAATAAATTAAGTGCTTAAATTTGGTGTGGAGATGGGGGCAGTCTAATGATTGTACCATTCATTACTTTTGTATGGTACAATGCCAAGTACACTACAAACATTTCCTTTTCTTCTTGGATTTATTGAAATACATAGAAGCTATATGGTTTTAAAATGCCACTGGGAAGATTCAGGAGATACACCAAATTTAAAGATAGATGCTGGTCATTTATTAATTTGTTCTGCATGATTCCAATATCTTGAAAAAAGATTACTAGGTCAGTTCATAATTCAGTTGAGAACCTTTTGAGGATAGAAATATTCTTAAATTTCTGTTTTACACCAGCTTCATCTTCTATTGTACAGTTGTATACTTAAGAAAATTAAAGAGAAAGAGAAAAGCATGAAGAAGGGTTTTCAGAATGGCTATTAGACCTGAAAAAATGGGTAATGTTGAAACATGTCAATCTCTCTTGGCAGCTTCAGAACACAAACTTGTTGTTGTTGTTTTATTTCTGGATTATGATTTGAAATAAATCCATTTTTAAGATACTTTGGTCCTGAAAGAGAAATCCTCACAGTGGATCTTGTTATGTATAGAATGAAATTCTGAAAAACCTTTTAACAAGATTAATGTACAGTATCTAAATATTTATAAAACTTAAATGAGATTATGTTGCATTGAGAATATTCCTGTATTACGTGAGTATGTTCTGGTATTGAGTCATTTTTATTTAATTTCTCTTGCTTATTTAACCTTATACTTTAAAGCAATAAGCTACACATTTGCATGATTGCCTGCTTATGATTACTGTGGGGCTAATTGCATTAAATCAGTTGTTCATAGATGCAGAGTATATTAATAGTTGAAGAAAACTGGTATCTTTATAACCCGCAATTTGAATTGCTAACTGAACTTCTGCATTAAACTGTGTTGGGGTAATGTAATTTAGTATTGTGATGAAGCAAATTAGTAAAGCAACATTATTGGCTAGGATTCAATATAGCATTTCCTTACTTAGTGGTACTATCTTATTTGTAGCAAAAGTATATATGTCCGTTGAAAGTATTTTGTGTGCAATTTATGCACGGAGTTACAGCATCTTAGTAAACATTTTCTTGGAACCAGACTGCACCTGAAAAATGCCCACTGGCATTAATATTTATTTGGTCAAATAAAGATGGAAGCAAATTTAGAGGTTATCTGGGAATGTCACCTTTAAGTTTCCTTTGTTTAACTACTAAATAAGTTTCTGTGATGTACCAAGAAATAGAAATATTATAGAATGGGATTAAGAGAACTAAAATTCAGCATTAGGAACACACACACCCTCAAAGATGAATTTCTTTTAGATTAAATAATACATGATTAAATAATACATATCGGAAGAATAAGAGTAATCACATATAGGTAGTCATTGTTTCACAACCATTCGTTCAGCAATGATTCAGAGTTATGACAACACTGAATAAATACTACCGATGCTCAGTCCTCAAACTAAGGATCATTGCAACACCTGAATGCTCGCATGACTTAAAATTCAGGTGCTTGGCAACTTGTCCACCATTATGACTGTAAGGGGCACTTTAATTGCCCCTCCACCTACTCTTGCTCTGCCTTTTTGGTTGCCCTGTGTTCCACCATCCTCAACACCCTTGCTGTCCTACACTGTACTCTGGTCCCCTCCACTCGCTATACTCTGCCCCACCCGCTGCCTGCATTTTGCTGCCTTCACTCTCCTGCTCTCTGCCCCACTCCTCTACTCCTTGCACTCTGCCAACACTGCTGCTCCCAGCTGACCTTCACAATCTTGCTCATGCTGCTAACAAAGCACCTGCTGACAAGGTTCATGGCCGGCCAATGCCTCACAGAGGGCAGGCTGCCCCTCCTCCTCAGCAGGATGAAGAAAAAAATGGTGAGCTGGACATGGCAGGAACAGCAGAATGTGGGGCAGGAGAATGGGGACGAGGGGGAAGTGCAGGTAGCAGACTTCAGGGCAACCAAAAGGACAGAGATGGAGTGGGGGAGATAGCTGGGTGGTGGGAATTGAAGTAGAGGCAAGCATGGCCACCCCATTGAGGAGATGTACAAGGTTGTTTCAACCACAGGAATAACCACCACAACCTGGACTACCCAACTGCCATTGTTAAGCTGGTCATGTGATGTTTTGCCTAATGACTATTTTTCTAGGGTCATTAAGTGAGGACTTTCTGCAAGTAAGACTGTCCTTCTCTGTCTTACTGCCAGTTGTTGAGAAGAGAGTGATTACAACACACTGTCATCTTTTTTAAAGAATTGTCTCAATTTTTGCCAATGAATAGGTAGTTTGGGAATGCACTACCATTTATACAGAAGGAAAAATTTTCTTTTAATACGTAAGCACGAGCAGAAATTTTCACTGATCAGCTGGTTTTTTCTCTAGAGCTTCCTGAGAAAGTGCTTGGAAAGGTTGGGAGACTTTCTGAAACCATATGGGAAGCATTGCAAAAATGTTGTAATAAAGAACAAGCTCAAAATGCCCTTATCTTTTAGTAGACCTCTGCCAATTCCATGAATTGTTTGATCATTTCGCCTTTTGCTTTTGAAAATTAATTGTTACTCTACTGATGGAGTGAGCTTTATAGGCATGTAAATTTTATAGATGTCCATGTTATATATTCAGTTTTGTTAAATTCAGTCATTATAGAGTTAATAGTTTAATATGTTACATGTGTTAATTTGCTGAATAACGCAAAGATGTTTGTGTTATCACTAATACACTGCTGCGCAGAAGCTTACTTTGCATATATGTAAGCTCTGCTTGAATTGTCACAGCACCAATTAAAATTAGCATCTTCCCCCCCCACCTTGCATTGGTGCAAGAGGTAAATTATTCAGTGCATCTGGTAAAATGAAATCCAAACCCTGAAAATGCATATTACAATAGGATATCTGTGTATTAAGATGGCACATAACTGTTGGATTTTGCTGCAGTAGGTGAATTCAGCTCCCACTTTATGAAAACTATTTTTTTCTTTTGCAAACGAAAAAGAAACTATTCTTTCTGCACAACAATAATCCAACAGATAGGTTGGACTGAGAACGACTATTTAGACTTGTTCATTCTATTTTTGGTTTGTTAATGTATTTTATCATTATTTGTTAAAGTTTGAAAGACATTAAAATAAACAGAAGTTTTAAGATTCTGTTTTTGAACTTATCCGCAAATGTCCAGTTTACATTAATTATAACTTAAACAATGGCTCTAAGACAGGGGTCCCCAACTTCTAGGCTGCAATCCACTACCAGGCCTTGAGCCTTTCAGAACCAGGCTGTGGAAGTGGCAGGCGAGCACTTGTGTCTGCACTCTCACTAGCAGGAGCAGCAGGCAAGCATGTGCACATGCACTTCACTTATGCAAGTGGGCATGTGTGCCCTGGCACTCACGCAAATGGAGTTGCACACATGTGCTTGCCCACCGCATGCGGAACCTTCCCCTTTTTGTCTCCCCACCCCAGGCCAGTCTGCAAAGCTGAAAAAAATGGGGAACTCTGCGCTAGGATAGGCGTATAAAAATTTTCAGGATGTTTTCCTAAGAATCAATTTATCAATTTTTCTAATATAAATCTTGATTGGTACAATTTCTATATCAGTTGAAGAGGGAAGGAATCACATTAAATGTGTGTATTTTTGTGAACATTACTCATAATGTTTATATTTATTTTGTTTAATACACAGTCTTAAAATGATAGATGATGTAGCAATTTAGACATTACATTAATAGGATGTATATAATGGTATTTATGTTAGGCTAATATCTTGCATGTTTTGGGATGGATTAAGGTAGTGCTCTTCCTCTCCTATTCTAAGAACAGTTATGGTCTTAAATAATTTGAAATATAATTGTAAAATCCATCTGCTTTGCTCAAATTGGTCTTCATAAATTATGTTTCTTCCCAATCCAGTTATCAGGTTGCTCAGATTATCAAGTTGCGTTTATTTTGTTATACTTTTAATTTCTGTGACCCACCTTGACTGTTAGAATAAATGGAAATTTGGGAAATAAATTCAATAATAAGCAATGTATTTTAGCTTGATTGGATTCTATGGAAGTTCCTCTTTCAAAGCTAAGAAAATGAACAATTTATTTAGAAAAATAAAAATAGGTTCAAGTTGCACATGTTTTTATTAGCGGAAGAGTTTGAAACAGTCTCATTTCCTATTTCATCAGTTACCTTATGGTTTGCAATTCATCTAATATCATTTGTCTTTGCTGAGATTGAATTAAGTCAAGCTAGTTCAATATTCTAGTTCTATTGGTTTGTTAATAATTTACAATTATTACAACATTTTAATGATTTGGAAATTATTCTGGCATTCATTTTCAGTTTTAAATAAACAGGCAATTTGAATTTAACTGATCAGAATAAGATATGGACAGATCTTGTTTATATGGTTAATAATAATTGATACAATTCAACTCTATTAAATAATTTTCATTAAATTGTATACAATTCCTGAGGTATTTTTTCTTAGCATTGGATCCTGAAATAATGCGTGCAAATTAGCATGCATTTATTTGAGAATTCACAGGAATACATATAAAGCCTTTATTTTTTACCCCTAGGTTTCTGTGGTTAAGATGATTTTTTACTTCATTCCCCCCTTCCTTTCCTTATGCATAGCTCAGAAACCTCATAGAGTGCCTTATAAATTAGACCAAGGATGTCAGCGAGTCTGTGATTATTTTTTGAACCTAAGATTGGAAGTAAAGCAATAAAAAGCATAAAAGCAAGTAAAGAGACAGCAACAGAAAACAGTAAAGACAGCATAATTTACTCTGTGGTTAAAATTCATTGTATCTGTATTACAATTTTTAAGGAAAGTATGTACACTATATAGTTTCCCTTATGCAATCATCATGTTTTCTGTTAGCATACTTTAATGATTTATTTAAACAAGACAAAATCTTCAGTTGGGTCTAATCCCATCTCTTAAATACTTAAGTGGTAAGAATAGAATTTCAACATTACACAAATTTTGTAATAATTACAGAAAGAATTTAAAATGATAATTTTTATGAGGTAGAATTTAATATTCTTGAATCAATTGTTTTCCATTAACCAGATAAAATATAATGAATTACAGCAGTGGTTCTCAGTTTTTTCTTTATCACGGACTCCCTTTAAAAACCTTTGTGGCAACAGACTATGGCCAAAACTTAACTCAAGATTTAAATCATAACATTTATTCAAGGTTTTGTGGATCTCCTGTGATGACATCATGGCCCCCCAGGTGTCTGCGGACCATAGGCTGAGAACCACAGGATTACAATAAAGCAGCAGGTTCCCAGGAAGGACAGGATTAAGATAAGATAGCATAATCCAGGTCTGGATCATGAGAAGGGGGAGAGATTTAGGATAGTCATTCCCTAGAATCTCCCAGGCAATATATGCATTAGGTTAAAGTAGAATAGGCTTAGTGTGGCAAGAATAGAATAACAGACATGGAAGCAGTGGTTGGATTCAAAAAATTTTACTACCGGTTTTGTGGCTGTGGCTTGGGAAGGATACTGTAAAATCTCCAGTCAGAGGTGGGATTTGCCGGTTCTCCAAACTACTCAAAATTTCCTCTACCAGTTCTCCAGAACTGGTCAGGACCTGCTGAACAGCACCTCTGCTTGGAAGGGACATTGGAGGCCCTCTAGTCCCCCTGCCTAGGCATGAAACCCAATATCAGGCTGTCAAACTCCCGGCTCATGGGCCAGGTGCATCATGGATGGTCCATGCCCGCACCTGATTTAGCGAAGGGGGGAAAAGTCCTGATACATCAAGTGGTAACGACATGAGTTTGACACCCCTGCCGTATATTATTCAGGCAAATGGTTATCCAATCTCTTCTTAAAAACTTCCAGTGTTGCATTCAAAACGTCTGTATATAGGTCATAAGTAAATAAAGAACTGAAATTTTGCTGATTATTTTTTATTGTTCTTGACAAAATAAATTTTGTTACGGAGGAAATTCAACAAATATTTTTGTTGGTTATAATTTGAAGGGAAATTGTCATTTATGTTTGCTACCCGTGAGTTGTTCCAGGTGCTACTTCCTAATCAAGAAATAACCCAAAAGCTATGCTTAGTTGATTGTATATGAATTGTTGCATGCAGCAGCTTTTTCCCCCCACAATTTAAAATCTATCTATCATTAAGTGTTGTATCCTATGATTCTTGACTCTTGATGAATGTATCTTTTCTTCTATGTATACTGAGAGTATTTGCACCAAGACAAATTCCTTGTGTGTCCAATCACACTTGGCTTATAAAGAATTCTATTCTATTCTATTCTATTCTATTCTATTCTATTCTATTCTATTCTATTCTATTCTATTCTATTCTAAAGCATTATGTAATGAGAGAAAATAATAGTTATTTAATTCAGTTTAATATCAAACTGAAGAGATTTGATGTCCTTGATCAACTTCTAGGTGCAATTATTTCTGGAATAGCACATTTCCATTGAGAAGAGGCTGTTCGGTTAGAATTTTGAAGACAAGTAATACAATTAGATTTTGTTTTTAATAATCTGAAAACATACTAAGTGTACTTATTAAGGGTTCAGCCTCCGCAAATACTGGATAATATTACATAGTTTGACCTAAATGACTTATCTTTGTAATACAACACCAGAAATTAGTTTCTGGATTTCCTGATTGCATTGCTGGTACTTGGAATCTGAGTACTTCACCAGTAGTAAAAAAAAAATGTTGCTTTGTATATATTGTTCCTGAATGCCCTGATCACAATACATGAATACAATTTGGAATGACTTGCAGACTTTATCATTGTAAATAATATCTTGCCTATTTTTTTATTTCTTTACTTTCCCCCCATACACATTCCTATAGTATTTTCCCTGAGGCTCTAGCCTCTAAGGCAGAGGTGGGGAACTATGGCCTTTTTATGAGTTGTGGACTTCAACTCTCATAATTCCTGAACTGACCATGTTTGTAGGTGGCTGGCTCAGGAATTCTGGGAGTTGAAGTCCACAAGTCATAAAAGGGCCATAATTCAACACTCCTGCTCTAAGGCAAAACTAACAGAATCAAGATCATCCAGTTCTTGCAAAGAGGCTGTTCCACATGGTAGATACCACAATACAGAAAACATAACTTCTGGACCCAAATAAAATAATACTGTTTCACTGTTTCAAGATCTGGACATAAGATCTTCTTGACTTGACATAATTGCTTAGTAGTTACTACTGCCACTTCCTATTTCTTCGGTGATGCCATTACATTGCACCCTTTCAAACAGCCATGGTATGTTAGAGAAATGGAACACCACAGTCTTGTGAGTAAAAAGGGAGAAAGGTGAGAAGTGAAACATATGCAATTTCTGATTATTGTAGCTTTGATACATGGAGCTACAAAAAGTATCTCCCCTGCTTGTGGGGAGTGTGGTTATAACGAAGATTATAATGTAAAATTAAGTACATTTTCTTATTTATTACTTTTAAATGAAAAGTTTCTGTTTTGATTTTAGGCAGTTCCATGCAAAAAACCTCAGTGTGTAAAATTAGAGAGCTGTTCCAAAACCACAGGTGGTAACTTTTTAAAAAATGATATCCTATACAAAAACTATACATAACCATCCAAGACTCTGAGCAAATGCTAAAATGGTGCCTATTTGCTTCTTTTTGAAAACACTGAGGTGAAAAAAATGCCAGATTGCATCAAATGTACAGGAACTGTACTTGTAAAGAACCCACAATAATCAGAGAGAAGTTATTAGAGAGAAATGCTGCCAACAACATACACAGTAAATCAAAGACCCGATTGCAAATTCTTAGCTAAAATGTTCACCTGTACTTTAGGAATAGCTGGTATTTCTGAAACAATGGAATCATCTTTTTTTTTCTCTAGAGTCCTTTCTAGTTGCCACTTTTAATTAGAGACTCTGGAGCTGGGGTGGTGGTTTCCCCCTTAGTTCCCTTTCTTTATTCCAGCTTGTTACTCTTCTCATTTTCTCAAGGGATTTGCCTCCCATTCCCAAAAAAATATATATGACATTTTAATCAGAACAGAAGGGCTGGGGGAAATCTCTTTTTGCCTGGGTGTCTAAGCCATTCCTGAATCTAATGCGGTTCTGTACAGTATTGGCTATGTCTGAGCCAGTCTCTTGGTGTCTCATCTGAGAAGCTGGCAGATAGCAAATGTAATGGGAGAGCTTACCCATTTGCTACCATTTATATTTTGTCAAAAAATATATGATAAATATAAAGATTCTAGAATGACTGAGGGAGAAAAATGCAAACAAATAATAAAGATGGAATCAGCAAGCTATTTGGTGAAATGGAATTAAATGTATTACCAAATTAAACATTTTATTGTGTTCAGCTATATAAATCTAATATGCAAAAGTTTTAGAAATTTATAATGAGTTTTTTGTTTTTTGGATGCTTTCAGAAATGTTCTTTCCTAACATCCTTTTAATACCAGTCACAAATGTTTTGAGAGAAGCTAAACTACAAAATGTATAGACTTTCCTTGAAGGTGTTTCAAAAGCTCTTTGTTGAAGATAAGGAATGGATTTCTCTTTCCTTTATATCCCCTCACTACTGATCTATATATTTAAATAAATTAATTTTAATTCCTCATTTTTGCAGTTTTATTTTCTTAAAGTCTACCTAATCATTTTTACACATTTTATTAAGCACATTTCCTAATCTACATATATTTCCAAGCAGTTTTCCTTTTATGTAATTGTATATGCTATTTCCACAAACACATTTTACTCAGCTTCCTTTTATAAATATGTTTTCTTTGAGCATTTTTTTGAGAGCAAAGAATCCAAATCTCCACATTGTTTTAGTATGCATAGTGAACAAAAATTGTTTTGGTTTGTACATTTAGGAATTGTGAATTTGGTATGTTTGCAAAATCTGTAAATCAAAGAAATTGTCAGCTTTGGAATTTTTGTTTTTTTCTACAATTATTGCCTCACACATCATTATTAGGATAGAAAAAGTACTTTAATTCTGCTATTGAAGAAAATTAGTTTAAATAAAGTTTATCAGATCTGATTATATTGTCAACACTGCCAAATTTGCATTTTCCTTTTAGAATTTGAGTAGCTTGTATACAGGGGAAGAATTTAGACATAGTATCCTTGTTTTAACTAGTATCTAATTTTAGCACCTGCTGTGAATTTTTACTCCTTTCATCCAACTGTGAATAATGCAGGAAGGATGCTTTCTGGACAGAATATAGTGTCAGCTTTATATCAAATGTTCCTTATGTACAAAAGGCAGTAGCCATAGTTAGGAAAACAGTTCTTGTATTCTTCATGCTGTGACTATGTCACAATTAAATTTGCAGGCATTTGAGCTAATTTACTGAAATGATTAACAGTTCATTCAGTGCCACACCATCAAAGAGCTGCTATTTCATGTATACTTTTCAAGCTTAAACGATATATTGTAGTTCTGATAATAAGTATGTGTGGGGGTATATTGTCATTAGAGGAACTCTAGTGGTATAGTATCAGGGAGATAACTTTGAGAGAAATAGGCAAAAAGTAGTACCTAAACAAAGAAGGCTGAAACATTCCTTTCTTGCTCCTTGCGAGATAATATTCAGAAGAGATTTGGGCAGGCTTCTTTCTACCTGATTCATGAGGGAGGGCTGATAAAAAGGATCTGTTATTATAGCCATTCTCTAAATTTTCCTGTGGAGTTGCTTTCCTGATTTGCTTTGTCTTATAGGACTTGAGATATGGCTGTCATGGGCACCAGTGGCGGATTAAGGCTCACCGGTGCCCTAAGCACTGATAAATCTTGGTGCCTCCCTCCTTTGTACATACTGTACAAACAAAGCCATATTCTCAACTTTGTGGTGCCCCCTTTGGGCCTGGTGCCCTAAGCACGTGCTTAGTCTGCTTAATGGTTAATATACCACTGATGGGCACTGTTTTGTAGACCCTGTGGTGAAGTTTAGCTTTAAGATCAGATGGGATTGCTGCTGCTGTGCTTAATTGCTATTCTGTGGCTGAGTTGGCAGTAGTGCTGTCTAGACTTGCCTTATCTGGACCTGAACTTGAAGACAGTTCAGAAGTTCAGAACAACCATGGACTTGATCTAGATTATTGATATTAGACCTGGTTTTTATGGTACTCACAATATGATCTGGAAATGAGAGATATGGTCATTAGTACTTTGTTATAGACGTATTACTCCTTGTTACACTTGGAGCTCTGTCTAGTGTTCAGGTTGATCTCTCAGGGGCTTTCAATGCCACCATCAAGGTAGCCAGTTGGCATGGAGAGAGACCCTATTTTGTAGACCCAATTTTCTCCCCACTCTTACCCATTCCTATTTAGGATTTCACAAAGTTTCTAGGTTAGGTTAGTCATCGACACAGAATTGGTGAGCAATTGGAATCCTCCTGGACTCACGGTTCCTGCTCAAGCATCAAGTAGTAGTATTAGTCAAAATAGCCTTTGTACAAATTTATATTGTGCATTAGTCGTCCCCATTTCTGGATTCGGAGGTCCTGCTCATTCGTATCTTAGTCACTTCCTGTTGGTTTATTGTAAAACATTATATGTGGGGCTTCCCATGAAAGGCATTTAGAATGTGTCCAGAATGTAGCAGCACATGCAGTTCTGGGTACACCACAATATCCCACATAATATTGTTGCCATGTGAGCTGCACTGGTTCCCTTCATGGCACAGGACTAGATTATTCATAGGACCACATAGTTCTGGTAGTGTCTACCCTTTTTACCAAATGTGGCAGTGTGGATGTGCTCCAGGTCTTCTCTGTGATACGGTATTATTTTATTGGGGCCAGGAGTTGTGCTTTTCTCTGTTGTGGTATCTACCATGTGAAACAGCCTCTTTGTAAGAACTGAATGATCTTGACCCTACTGGCTTTTGCCTTAGAGCAGGGGTGTAAAACTTGTGGCCCGCGGGCCAGATGTGTCACGCACTGGCCATGCCCACCCCTGTTTTACCAAAGAGGAAAAAAGGCACAATACATCACATGATGACAGTGTGATGCTGCGAGTTTGACACACCTGCCTTAGAGGCTAAGGGGCCAGGATGTTAGTAGAACCTAATATGTGTTTTGGTCTTATGCTATTAAACAATTACCTGAGATGCTGTAATTATTTTTAATTGGGCATTGCCTTATGGCTTTTATGTGTTTTTAGAGTTGCCCAGAATTACTTGGACAGGATATGTGGCTATATAAGTTGGTTAAATAAATGAATATTTATTAAAGCTGAAATGCAAACATTGGTGGGAGAAGGTGAAAGAAGAGACCCTTTATTATTTCTCCCTGTTTTTATGCTCAAAATCCCCAAAGTCAACCTTTCTCTTCCTCATGGAAAATCAGTATATTTTCTAATTATTTGTGTTGCTACTCCACATTTTAGATAAAATGAACTGCTTTCTGTTTACAAAAACATATTTTAACAAAAAGTTTGGAAAAATAATATATCCCTGCTAACAAAGGAATCCCACTAATTACATTATTTTAACAAGGTGGCTTCAAATTCTTGAGTCTAAAGTAGATTAGAAATTCAGACATTTAAATCTAATTCTTATACCCATACATAAATGTTATGGGAATACTGCTTTATTTTTCCCACTTATTCATAAGTGTGCCCTTAATATTTGTCATCACAAATTTCTATATAATTTTAAATTATATTTAAGGTAGAAAGAAAATGAAGAATTTCAGTCAGATTCTATTTAAAATGCTGGACCATTTTAGCTATCCTAGAGAATGGCTTGTTGTGATATGCACATGCAAAGATATTTAAGAAGTTTTAATATTTTATAGCTTTGGATAACAAAACCTAATTCTGCTGTCTAGTTTCTATGGTAACAAATACTGTAGCATGTCTAGCCAACACTGATTTTTTTGAATTTTGTGTTAATTTTTTTAATTTCTTATTTTTGTGGGTGCTAAACATAATTAATATTTTAAGCTTTAACAAATGTTTTGTTTAGGAGAAAGAGATAATAGGTGATTGGATAGGAAATGGATTAAGAAATACCTTTTTAAATCCAGATTTCAGTGATATGTTTTTTATCGAATGGCTAAGAATGATTTATTTCAATTATTAGAATATACAATAATACCTACAAAGTTTTCTTGAGGACATCACAAAAACAGTTGCCCTTCCACATGCTGTTGGCTTGAGTGTGTCACACTTTAAGAGTTAGTTGAAACTTGTGGTTTACCTCAAAGCTGTGGTCCAAAACCCTTATATTGGTGAGGTGTAAACCCAGCTGTTTTGGAGGCAATCCTCATAACTCAGTTCTGTACCACAAATTTTCCCAGTATGTTGTAGAATTGTGCAGAAAGTGTAACTCAGGTCATTTTCTGGGGAGCATTCCAGATAAATAAAAATTCATATTTGTGGCATTGTGAAGTTCTTGGTGCTCTCTGAGGACAGAGAGCACCAAGGACTCTACAGTTCATTCCTGAGTTACAAATATTCTATTCTCTTGTAGCGTAATTTAAACACAGCAGTAAGCCACAAATTGGCTTGGTTTTGGTTTACTTCGTTGTGCCAACTGATGCACTGGGCTTATGAACCATTGTGGGGGGGAATTTCACTTGGGATTGTCTTACACACTATACTAAGTGAAAAACTGAGCAGCTACTAAATGGACTGGTGAGGAAAGTCATACTACTGTGTATATATATGTGTGTGTGTATGTATGTATGTATATATGTAAGTATGTATCTACATCTACACATACATACCAGTGATGCGATTCAAATTTTTTACTACTGGTTCTGTAGGCATGGCTTAGTGGGCGTGGCAGGGGAAGGATACTGTAAAATCTCCAGTCAGAGGTGGTATTTGCCGGTTCTTTGAACTACTCAAAATTTCCGCTATAGGTTCTCCAGAACTGGTCAGAATCTGCTGAATACCACCTCATACATACATACATACAAGGCAGGCAACAGAATGGTATCTTATTTCACCTTGGTTGGCTTTTTTTCTCTACCTCTTTTTATTAATACTCAGCTCCTTCATCACATGCCTTTGCATATTGTCTCTACCTTACCCTTTTCTTCCTTTATCACTAGTTCACTTTAGAAACAAGATGGAGAAGAAGGCTTTTCTTCAGAGATCATTGGCCTCTCTTGTTATGGCCCTAATAAGGGGTGGAATTCAATTTTTTTTACTACCGGTTCTGTGGGCGTGGCTAGGTGGGCGTGGCAGGGGAAGGATACTGTAAAAGCTCCAGTCAGAGGTGGCATTTGTTGGTTCCCTGAACTACTCAAAATTTCTGCTACCGGTTCTCCAGAACTGGTCAGAACCTGCTAAATACCACCTCTGGTCCTAATACAAACTTTCCTCCTTTATTCTATTTCTAGACAAGATCCCTGAGATTGTTACCATTACTTTCCCTTTCTACTTTTCTTTGCTGTATCCTTACAAAATGTACCAGTAGTTAAAAAAAAGTTGTCTGATGTTGAAGAAAGGGTAAAAATCTTTATTGAAAATTTAACACACTCAAAGCCCAAAATTGTGCTTTCAAATATTTCTAGATCAGTAGTACTGGCACTGGATCCCTACATGTTGGTGGAGAATAACTCCTATTATCTCCAAAACTAATATTCTCCATCGATTGATCCAGATTTGTTAATCTGCATTCCAGGCAGATGTTACCATTGTCTTTCTAATCTTGTTACATTTTTATTTTCCAAGACTGCTATAAAAATAAAGTAGGGAAGCTAAAGATAAAGAATTTGTCAAAAAGAAAATGACAAAAAATGGTATTTGCACCAGACAGAACTAGTAGTGGAATAAGATGTGTAAATTTCCAGTGGGACTTCTTAGCTTTTCTGTTTAAAAGTCTTTAAACAGAATAGTTGCTGGGACAGAGTGATAAAATAAATTAGGATTCTGCCGATTTAGTAATCATGAGTATAATGGGACTTCTGGGAGAGATAGATGATAAACTGAAGGCAGCTCTATGAAAGCGGAGCCGACAACCACAGTAAAGACCAAGGAACCAGTGAGTAGACCTGTTCCTTGGAACCTTTCCAGGTAAGTGAAGATAATATAATATGTTCTGGGTGGCTACTCCTCTCGAGGAGACCACAGGGTAGCCATTTTCCACAGATTTGAGTGCTGAGAGACAATAGAATTAGCCATCCTGTTTGCAATTCAGAGACTTTTAAAAGACACTAAGCTCACAATTCTTGAGTTTCTAATCACCAGGGGTAGGCTGCTGGGGATTTGCAGGGGTTTGGGAGAGCCCCTAGCTAAGATTCTGTGCAGTTTGGAGAACCCCCAAATCCCACTCCTGGATGGCCCCGCCTACCCCGCCCGCCCCTCCCAGGAGTCCCCGCGCAGCCCGTTTTGGAAGCAGGTAAGTGCAGGGCACGTGTGGAGGCTCCTGGAGGCAGAAAAACAGGCCTCCCGGAAGTTCAGGAAGGCCAGAAATGGCCTCTGGAGCCGGGGAGGCCATTTTTACCCTCCCAAAGGGTCAAGGAAAGTCTCTGGAGCCCAGGGAAGGCAAAAACACACCCCCTGCTATGGTGCAGGATGCCAACTAGGCCACACCCACCCAGCAACCAGGCAGAAGTACCCATTGCTAAAAGTTTTGAAGCCCACCCCTGCTAATCACCTTTGGAAATTGCTCATTACTACTTTTAGAAGAACAAATTTGAGAACACTGGGTGGGTCTGTCTTTAATCCTGAGTAAAAGAAAGTTTTAATGATAAGCGTAAGAATTTAACAAATCTGAAATAATAAAATGCTAAAAAGATTTGATCTTAGAAAATTATAAAAGAACTATGGGTTCTGATAAAATTGGAGCAATGATACATACAATAAGATTTTGAAATTAATTATAAAGAACAGCTTCTCATTGGAAATAGATTCTGTTTTGGTTTTTACAAGACATAATAAAGATAAGCAATTTCATGATTTCAAAAACTAAAATATTGTTTAATGTTTAAAATATTAAATATTAAACAATAAATCAATATGTACAGTAGCAGCAACAGATTAAACTATTGAAGTACATACAGCACAGTAAAATTACTCAAAATTGGAATATAGGGATTAGAGCTGCAGATAGACTGTTATGCATTTACCGTTAGGAATATTCAACCTGTTGGAGGGTGTTACAGAGAATATTCTCTTCCTGGTAATCATCAGTTCATTTAATCATGATGTCAAGAGCCAATTCTCAATGACGTATGATGATCTGCAGGGTATTGAACATTTCTGAGATACGCTAATTTAAAAATAATCCTAAACATGAATATTTCACCGTGCCTTTCATCAAGAGAAATTGCAGCTCTGTTTTCCAGATCTTCCTTTAATGTCTGTGAAAACCAGATTGAAGTTTGTTCCAACTAGTCCAGACTATCTAGAAGAGCAATGTCAGAGAAAGCAAAAGAAGAAAAGCAACTCCAGTTTTAAATTGAGTGTCCAATTTCTACTCTATTATTAAAAAATAATTTATATTGTTTTTGTATGCTGTGTACTGACTGGATTCTGGGCAGTGTACCAGATTAAAAGTATGAAAATACAGTAAAGTGCACGCAGTTTAAAAAAGACAAAAACCACATCTTTCATTGTTGCCAGCTACTAAGGACACTGCATTCCAAAGGCCCTGCAAAAAAATTTATTGTTTTCACCAGCTTTCGAAATGACCCCCCCCCCAAAAAAGGAGGGGTTATTTCCCAATAAGCAGACTGCTGAGAAGACCATCTTAGGGACATTTGCCCCTTGGAGCGTAGTGTGCTAGATAGCTGTTGTGTTCCATCCTGACTAGGTGGAGATTCCGTTTGAAGCAGATGATCCTGCAATTAACAAGGATCCAAAACATATAGGTTTTACTGGTGACCACCAGCACGTTGAATTGTATCTAGAAGCCAGTGGCAACCAGCGTAGTTCCCACAAAATACCAACCATTCAACCAATTAGTACCAGTCAGTAGGTGGCAGTCACATTTTGTGCCTGCTGGAGCTTTGTTTCAGGTTGTATTAAAAAGCAACCTTGCAGAGCAAATTGTAATAGTTCAAGTACAAGATGACTAGAGCCTGAGTCACCGTCTTCAGCAACTTCAGTTCAGAAAATTTGCACTTCAGAGACAAGTGGGCAAAGGTTCTTCTAGCCACATCCTTCACCTGCCTCGTTAGCAGGAACTATGAGTGCTTGGATTATGTACCTGCTGCTTCAACAGAAGTGCCATCCCATTAAGTGCACTTGGTAAGCCAGTCATGGAGCCATAAGGCCTGTGTCTCAGCAGCTACTTACTGAAACTCATTCTTGAGTCTGTTCTACCCCATCCAGGCCCTACAATCTATAAGTACAATTATAATATCCAGAGGTGACATTGTCAGTCCTTTGAGATAGGCCAAGTTAAGAAATAAACTCCACTGGCACTACTGAATGTCTACTCTTATAATAAAGAATCTTGAAAGTCTGACAAAGATGCTCTTTCTTCACTCCCTTGCCCACAATACTAAAGAGAATTGAGGGTGGGCAATCTTGAGTTTCTTTCATACTCTTGCATTCCCAGAACAAGCTGATATTTTTGTAGTAACTATTGAATATATTCTTCAAGGGAGTATGATGGCTCAGCAACTGGAAAGCTTGTCAACTGGAAAAGTAACACCCAGGTTTGAAACCCAAGCACTGCCTGATAGGTTGAGTTCTAACTCCTGCCAACCTAGCAGTGCAAAATCAGGCAAATGTGAGCAGATAAATAGGTACCACTTTGGTGGGAAGGTAACAGCATTCTCTGCATCTCAGCATATAGTCATGCTGGCCACATGAGGACAAAAGAGTCTTTGGACAATGCAGGTTCCCCTAAGCTAAGAAACAGAGATCAGCACCGCCCCCTAGAGTCAGACATGTCTGGGCAGGAGAAAACTTTACTTTTATCTTCTTCAAGGTCATGTCTGTATCCATCGCATATATAAAGCTCGATATCATCAGTGTATCACACACCAATAGATGATCTCCCCTGCTGGTTAGCTACATGTAAATGTTAAGAATCAGGAAGAGAACCAAGCCCTGAGATACTCCATACTAGTATTTCTAAGATCTTGACCCCCCCCCCCCCTTCTCACTATTGCCAGTTGGAACTGTCACTTAAGAAAGAGCAAAATCACTACAAAACAAGGCTCCAAATTTTCAGGCAGTCCAAAACAAGAACATAGAATCCTGCTGAGAGATCCAAGAGCATCAGGAAGAGTCTGTTACCGTCATCCAATTCCTACTACAAGTCACTAGATGAGTGACCAATAGATTCCATCCATGCCTGAAACTATATCCAAACTGTTGGAACTCATTCTACAGAGATCTTTGTCCATTTCCTCAAGTGCTACAGGCTGCAATTGTAATTTTTTTGGCCATTTATAAGACTTCACACATCTGAATGAATGTGAGAGATTATCTTCCCCAGAGAGAGGACATCCTCCTAAAAAATACCATAAACTGATATTCCACAGAAGCAAAGAAGAACTAATGTTTCACTGCCCTTGCTACCATGCCCTTGAATTTGAGGTCAAACCTCTATCTGTTTATCCTTGGTTTTTTACTAGGATCACTCCAGGAATCTCCTAAGAAGATTAATCTCCCAGAGCTCCTTAGCAAAGTTCCAGCAGATCCAGGTAAACAATTCAGGAATAATTCTATCCCATAGCATAATTAAAGAACCATATCAAGATATTTGTCAGGTGACAGTTGTCAGGAAAACTCTGAGGATGCCCATTAGAAACCAACTGGATCTGTAAATGCTTCAGACAGACCATCTTAATAAATGCACCCCAACCCTTAATAGAGGGTTATGGCTTTGCAACTATGAGGGAGACAGTTTATGAACAAATCATGACAATGGATAGATCTTAATGTCCTTCATTTTCAGATGGTCTCCTAATTTCTTTGAGAAAAAGACTAATCGACTGCATGGTCATCTTTATAACTTGTCCCAAGTCATCATGATTCCAAGTCCACAGTGTCATGGCCTAAATCTCATTTTCAGTACACGGAAGCTGATATCCCCCAGGATGCAAACTATAGGAAAATCATATACAGCATAGTGATGAGATGAAAGAGTTTAGGAAGAAAAAGCAAATATTATACCTGCCCTGTTGGCTAACTCTGCCAACAGGCTGGAGTTCGATCCCAACAGGCTAGAGATTGACTCAGCCTTTTAGCCTTCCAAGGTCAGTAAAATGAGGACCCAGATTGTCAGGGGCAATATGTTGGCACTGTAAACAGCTCAGAGGATGCTGTAAAGCACTATTTGAGTCTTAAGTGCTATTGCTGTTGCTATATCCAATCACTTGCAGAAGTTACAGAAAGTTCATGCATTTACTATGCAGTCCAGTATGTCACTAAAAATGTGAAAGGCATCCTTTTAACAAGTGTGTGTTTTATAGAACCTCTACAATGTTGGCATCAGAAACCATGACCATCTTTTGTCCTTCCTTCCAGACATGCTTCTGGGCAAAAGGCACGTCAGACACCAAAATTTGCATTGTTCTACATTTGAGGTTTGATTTTTCTCTCCCATTACTTGACCTGTACGCCTTCATCTCCTTCAGAATTGCTAATACTGACTTTTATAAAGATGTTCATTTTGGAGAGCTCAGTCCTTGGCATGCCCAGAAATCTTGGTTTCTGTCTCCTCCTAAAAGGATTCCTGGTAGCAGAGGCTGGAAAAGACCTCTGCTTTGAAAGTCACTGCAGGTTAGCAGAAACCGTGCAGAACTAGATCACTCAACAATTGTTTCAGTATAAAACAGCTTCATATGTTCCATTTCAGTAGTGGGATGAGAATCAGTCACCTTTTCAATTGCAGTCATTCATATATCTGCCTGTCATGATAAGAATTGATGTCAGTTCTCTCCTCTTACTATTGGATTTATCAACCATGGTAAATCTCCTATGGGGTATGTTAAGGAACCTAGTGAAGGTGAATTTTTATCCTTGACACATTAGTTTGTGGGGAAAGGTTGCATCTCTAGAATATTTAATTTCTACAGAAACATCCGTTTCCTGAGTCTTTTTGGGTTTTTTTTTGCCTCTTTCAGAACAAGATTGTCATTTTAAACACATACAGAAACATGCATGCACACAGTGATTAGTAACAAAAAAAATTTAGGTTCTCTAGTTTTGTGCAATGTTTAACTAAAAATTCCACCTGTTGTCGAGTATTATGTTTCAGCTAATTTTCTCATAACTCACTCTATTTCCTCAAATGAATGTATCAGATGAAAAAGGTTATTGTTTGCAGCAACAGTGTAAATATATTTATGATTGATATGGGATTTCAAATGTAGGTGGCACTAGACAAAGAAGCAGAATTTATGTTTGCATATATGTGATTTATATTAATTTTGTTTACAAAGTAAACATTTTAGCCTAATTTTCCAGCAAAATGTTCCTCCTATTCAAGGACCATTTTCTAGAAATTTATTATCTGTATTAATACCAAATATGGTGAAACAAATAGCAGCTTGTGGCCCACCCACCCCCATCTCATGATATATGAACCTATTAACACTCTAAAACTAGTTTCAGAGGCATTATTCCCAGACTTCATATCAATGCCATTACCATAAGCCATTATGCTAGGAGTAGAAAAATAGGTATAATCTTTCCACAACTAAAACAACATTGTTATACTGTTCTTTCTTGCATACTGTTGTTTACCACCCAGAGGAAAATTTGGTGACTAAATAAAAGTTAGTATTTGGATCACAGGAGTTCTCAAATTTAGCAAGTTTGTGCAGAAAAAGTGGGGTCCAGATTAACTTTCAACAGACTATGCACTCCCGTTTAGTTTTTTTTTTTTAAATAATTGTGCCCCCTTTGTTTACAACTCCTCCACCGCAGTCATAGTCTGCAGTTTGTAATCTCAGTCTTAGATTGCATTACTTGTTGTAACCCAAGAGGCAGCCGTTTGCATCAGTACAGTAAATGGTAAGGCAAGAGATTACGCTGCACAAACTGAAGGCACTTTTACTGCTTGTCCTAAATTTGCTTCATTCTGAATTGAATTTTCATTCTAAAAGGAGAGGGCAATATTGCTTTAAAATGCAGACAATAAACTAGGAGGCATAATTTTAAATTTTAAACCTGTGCATGTCCTGTCTAGATTACCTACCTCAGATGTTCGTGATTCACCAATTTTAAGTATTGCTTCTCTACTCAACCTACAAATTACCAGAATACTGCTCTCCATTGTGTATCTTGTGTGTAGGTGTAAATAAACTTATTTCTGAGAAATCTGAGTGTATAGGAAGGTCTCTTGTTTTGAGAATGCCCCCTGTTTTTAACATTGTTGTCTCAAGTTGCCAGTTCGAATTTCTGTCCACAAGCAAGTGTGCAAATATCAAGGGATGCAGATGCTTGTGATCCCATGTACTTTGCCTGTCTTTGCCTCGTCATAATACAGCAGCAATCTTTGTGTTCCTAGATCAGTGAATGGGAAGCAATTCTTGCTTAAAGTGTTTTTTTTTTTAAACCAGATTCCAAAAGATGCATGCAGCTTCAGAGGGAAATTCTTTGTGCTTCACAGTTGCTTGTGTGGATGGGAAGCAGATGGTAGGCTGGGACACCCACTCAGATAGCTAAGGAGCCAAACATATGGTTAATAGTTAGGAGAAATAGCTTTTGGGGCCAGAGCTTTGCTGACTGCTTCACATTACAGATTGTTACAGTGTGTCATTACATTGCCAAGCTAAGTGCTTAATACCCACTGCGGGCTCTGAGAATACTCTTGCACAAACGATTTTCAGCTCTTTGCTGGCACAAATCACAAAACTGATGTCATAGGCAGCTTTAAAAATGCCACTTTGCCCCCCCCCCCCGCCCCCTTCCTGCAACAAGGGATAGCTTGGCTATTGTACATGCTGAGACGCAGCATCTTGTGTTTTCCCTGCGTGTCTGACTTGGCTTAGTCCACTTCCTTTCAGGATCATTTACTAACCTACCAAAGGGTTACCTGGATGGTAGACTTGCCCTTACAAATTCGCCATTAGAAGTTCCTGTTTTGGTGGCTGAGGGCAACGGTTGGCCCCATGTTATCTAAGGAATTGCTGTGCTCATTCATCTGCTTTTCATGGCCCGTTTCCTTTTATTTTTAGCCAGATCCGTCAAGCCTGACAGGCGGGTAATTTGAGCCAGAGAAAGGGCAAAGCTCCAGGTCTCTTCCACAAAGCGATTCTTCCCTGCCTCCCTCCTGGGAAGCCTCCAAACGTGGCCTGCTTGAGGCAGATGGATTTGTTGAGTCATGTGAGATCATTTACACAAAAACACAGTGAGGCAGTGAACAGGGGGGAGGGGAGAAGTGTGGGGTGTGGGGAAGGGGGGAGTTCAATGAGGAGGAGAAGTAAGTGAGGGAATGGGTGGGTGGGTGGGTGAGGGAGGGAGCGTGCAACGCTGTTGACTCTGCTGGCGGGTGTAGAAAAAATATTCTGTGAAGCAGCTAGACAGGAATGCAGCCTTCTTTAAGGTAATGTCTAGTTTACAGTGGAGGGTGGAGCCATGGCAGAGGGAACACTTGAAAACAGATTATTCACTTACAATAAAAGCCACAGCGTGCGCCTCTGAGGGAGGGGGGGTGCGGCTCACTTGACAAATGGGCAATTGAGTCAAACTATTGGGCAGGACTGTGTATTTTTGAACCAGAAATATCCCTCGCATTCAAGGGAGGGGGAGAAAACCAGTGTGGAGATGCAAAAAGGAGTTTGCTTTGTCTTGACGCCAGCATGCTTGGTATATGGGGGATGGGGGTAGTAGAAAAGGCTGGAATACAAACGTGAGCGTGATGTGTGTGTGTGTGTGGTGGGGGTGTTATAAGCTTTCTACATATTTAAAGGGGCATGTAGGACTGAGGAAGCAGTTGGGGTGTTAGTCCACCACATTCAGACAAGAATGATCATGGCACAATGGAAAGGGAAAGATTTGATTTTGTAGTCTCATGCAGACATATAGGCAGCTGCGTTTGATGGTGGATGTGGATTTGTTTGTTGTTGCAAGTAACTAAACAAAATTGGGGGAGGGAAGGGAGTTAGAATTTTTCATTGCAGCAAAGAATAGTGTGGATGTGTGTGTGTTAACATGTGCATGAGGTAGTTACAGCTTTAGATCAGTTTTCTGTTCTGTGTTTGCCTTCCTACAACTCTCTCTTAAGAGTTTCCGTCTGGAGGATGCCAAGTTGAGGATTTTTGATTTTGCAAATTTAAGCTGGGAAAAATTGGGAGAATGAAAACATATTGCCAGAGAAAAGGCACAAAATAGGAGATCAAGCTGTATCTAGAGATCTAGAGATGTTCTTAAATGCAAAACTGAAATATGCTGACTTGTTTAAATAAGTACTTTGAAATACGTTCTGCTGGTGTTTTTTAAGCCTGCTTTCTACCTTCTTTGAACTTTTATTGATCTTTTAAAATTTTGCACATCCTTTCACGCAGAAAACAGCCATCCCAGGAGAATACATAGGTTTTTGTAAAGGGAAGTGTTACAATGTGTGAGATCCTAGTTCTCTCTTACATTTTATTTGTTTTTATTTATTATATTTTTACCCCGCATTTATTATTTTACAAGTAACTCAAGACAGCAAACATGCATAATATTCCTTCCTCCTTGTGTGTTTCCCATAACAACCCTGTGAGGTGGGTTGGGCTGAAAGAGACTAGCTGGCCCAAAGTCACCCAGCTGAGTCTCATGCCTAAGGTGGGACTAGAACTCACAGTCTCCTGGTTTCTATGGCCCAGCACCTTAACCACTATACCAAACAAGTACACCGCTGTGAGAAAGTCCTCAGTCCTATCAGAACTTTATAAAAATAATTGTGTCTTTCTAAAATCCTAACCAGAAATCACATTGAAATATAAATACATTAACCTACATATGCAGAAACTCTCTAGCAGGTTTTTCAAACTGCTCTGCAGAACTACTGGATTCCACATGAATTTAATAGAATCTCATGAGACATCAAGGGGAAAAAAGCTCACTCTAATTTAACCAATTTTCTATCACTACAGCTTTGCCTCTTGATCAGTGGTTACAGTATTGAAAAAGTTTGAAAGCCCTACAGTGTGTGTGTGTGTGTGTGTGTGTGTGTGTGTGAGAGAGAGAGAGAGAGAGAGAGAGAGAGAGAAAGAGAAGGTAGGTGGGAGAAACATAGTCAAAGGGAAAAATTGCTTTAGCTGGGAAATTGAAATGGAGAGAAAGATATGGTACATATTTATCTAATCTTTTGCATATTCCTAAACCACTTTTCTTTCCATTAAATTCCATAATGCTGTTGCCTTCATGTAAATCATCCTGATTCACACGCCTCCATATTCCATTCATGCTAGGAGAAGAACATCTTGCAAGAACACATTTTATCATAAGTAGCCATCTTCCTCTTAAAGAAATAAGCAAAGCATTTATTAACTGTGGATAATCCCTGGCTCTAGGTGCCCAGTGGGATTGTTTTGATCGTTCTGTATTAGCCCAGGACCTCAAATCATTAGTCTGTGTTGCAGGTGGCAAGGGAGCAAGTAATAGAATGTGCATCACAATATTGTGAGACAAGTTCTACCTCTTATTGGCATACAAAAGTACAAAAAGGCAAGTTTACATCATGAAACAGCAATGCCCATTTTATCAATCATTTTAGTGTAATGGTAGTTATGAATGGATGACTATGTTTCAGATTAGATTAGATTAGATTAGGTTAGATTAGATTAGATGAAACCCTGAAGCCTCCAAGATGGCCTCAGCCAGGCTCACTTCAGGGTTGACAGTGCATTACTTGGAACACTGACAATTAGATTAGATTAGACTAATTATAAACCATCAGGTTGTTCTTGACTCCTAGTGACCATATAAAGGTAGTCTTCAATTTACAGCTTTTCATTTACAAACCTTTTGGAGTTACAGTGGCACTGAAAAAAGTGACTTATGACCATTTTTCACACTATTATTGCAGCATCTATATGGTCATGTGATCAAAAGACGGACACTTGACAACTAGTTCGTATTTATGATGGTTGCTCCCCTCTTGCGATCTTCTGAAAAACAAAGCCAGTGAGGAAGCCAGATTCACTTTAACACTGTGTTTACAATTGCAGCAATTCACTTAACAGCTGTGGCAGGAAAGGTCGTTAAATGGGGCAAAACTCACTTAACAACTTTCTCACTTAGCAACAGAAATTTTGGGCTCAATTGTGGTTGTAAGTCACAAATCAAGTTAAACACATTTTATCATTTGTTAGTATGTGTAAGTATAGTACTGATTACAATGTCAAATTTATTCCAATGAATTCATTAAAAAAAGATATGTGTCATTCTGAGTTATGAACAATTGCATTATTCTGTGTCTTTTAATCAATTGCATTCTGTATTTTAAGATTTAATCTGCAATGCTAGGGGGAAAGTTTCTATATATTTCATTTTATTAAAGTGAAGATTATACAATCTAGAATTTGGTGTCTTGGATTGTATTCTAGCACATATAGTACATAGGAATATGGGATTAACGTAAAACATCCTTTTTGAACATATATGCAAACATATATTTGTCTTTATAGCAGGTGAATGAATTTACATCAGATTAATCAATATATTTAATTCATTACCTTTTGTATACTCTTTTATGCACACTTTGGAAACTTTTGAAACATAAATTTATGAAATTATGTTGGACATCAGAAGCTGTAGAGACAAAATTGGTACTATATGACAAAGTATCAATCCTCAGTAGTTTGATCATGCAGCAATTTCCAGAATATATAGTAGAACTTACTAGACAAATATGATTCTTTTTTAGCTTGGAAATTAACTATTAGTGACCATAAGGCATTCTTATGATTGGAAAGGAGATAATATAAAACAAGTTTATTAATTAGGAAAGTTCATTTTTCTAGTTTTGTATGTCAACTGTTTCTCTGGCTTTCTGAATGGAAGTAGTCTTTGTGCATATGCGTACATAAATGATGAAAGGCAGCTTTGAAACAGCTATGTAAGGCTTTAAAGGCTGTGGCTGCTTTCATGCTTCAAGTTGTGCTTTGCAATAGATTGCAAAGTATTTTTCTCAACTGCCTTGCACAGTCCTAATGTCAACTTTAATTTGCAACTTCATATCTAATATTTTCATAATTCTGAATTACGTAAAGATGCTGTACAATATTGTATTGATACACTATTTCATACTGTGGTTCAGGAGAAGATTGTGGTTCATCCTTAGTAGATATAAAACAACTGACAGGAAGCCATGTTTCTCCTCAGAAATGAATTGGGTGTATACGTATATGAACGCTTAATGTATTTCTGAGGAGAACCTTGTGTTGAGATATGAAGATAGCAATAACACTTAGACTTACAATATATACCGCTTCACAGTGCTTTACAGCCCTCTCTAGGTGGTTTATGGAGTCAGCATATTGCCCTTAATAATCTGGGCCCTCATTTTACTAACCTCAGAAGGATCGAAGCCTGAGCCAGCCAAGATGTGCTTTTAGTGGTTTCAATGTTTCATGGATAGAAACACTTAAATGTCTTATTTGGGATAACTGTATAAATTATGGACTGCACTAGATCAAAATAGTCTAGAATATGTGTTTTAATTATTCATAATCTATGGGCTGATTTGACAAACTGAATGTACTACTGTACAACATAATATTGCTATTTTATACTTATTAACCATTTTTAAATTACGATCAAGATAACACTTCTGCACAGTGAGAATATACTCTCTGATCCAGACTACCACAGTGATAGAGAGAATCTTTTAGGCTTGGCATGTCAAAAATTCGGAAAATGCTTGATTGTGGTGCTATGTATTACTTAAAGAAACATCAAATAATTACACAAAAAAAGTAAAACAAATTCATTTTGGGAGGAACTGGATGCTGTACGAGAGTCCGCAGCTTCTAAAAGTCAGGAAAGAACAGGGCATGCTTTCGAGAAGAGTTGTCAGGTGTTGGTGAATGCTGGTGTGTCACCCAGAACATCACGGCATGTCATCTTTTACACATGTGTCATAGGTTCACCATCTCTATACATGTTCTATACCTTAAAGGATCTTTGCATCAACAGGCTTCTGAGTACAGACCTGAATTGCATTTTATTGGAGGCTTTACGTGTATCATACTAAGAATTTGCCTATATTTCCCCCTCTCCCAAATTGCATACTATTTGCAAAATCCTATTTCTGTAATCAAATGGTTGTTACAGGATTGGAGCAGTCACATCTATCACCTATGTGGGAAAAGGGTGGCAAATAGTAAACCACTAAAGACTTGTGGTTCTTTTTTTTAAGGTTTGTCTAGGGGAGCATTAGTAATGCAAGTAAATAGAGTTGTTAAATAGTGGGTATTTCAAAGAGTCCGCACTGAAAGAAATTATGTATAAAACGTTCATTATGGTAAATTACTATTTTTTATTACTAAACAAGTAGAAACATCATTTTCCATGCATGTACTAGTCTTGCTGCATAGGAAGCAGCTGAATAATTGTTGCTATTTAAAATGTCACATATTCCAATGATAAATGCTACCATATAGTTTACTTTGCATTCAAGAGTTAGTTAATAACACTGTTCTGAAATTGCCAATGACATCGTTTTTTATTTGCAAAATTTCTCTTTTAATTGTTTCTTTAAGCTTCTCATTCCTCCCTCATGTTCCCTGCTCTACTGTATTCTGCCCACACAATGTCTTTAGCTGAGATAACATTAAGGAAAAGTGTAACCCAATTAAAAAGAGGGGAGGGGGAAGCAGAGAGCAACTAACTTCTAAACGTTTGCTTTGGATTTTAGTTTGAGCTGTATTTATAGTAGTCGCCTCACCAGAGGGTCTTATGAGCCAGTGCATTGCTAGCACTGAAAGGCAGTTCTCTCTTTTAATAAGATAACATCATTAGTGCTGACAAAGTAGTGCAAATCAATAGAGATAATGGACTGCTTCTATCTCTCCTTCCTACTTGGGCCAAGCCAAGCAATTAGAATATGCTGAATCACAGGTTTTAGCTTGGACTGTCATTCACATCTTCAGTTGTCATTTACTTCAGGAGGATGGGTGGGTGGGTTGGAGGCAAGAATTATAATACCCCATTAGATTAAAAATAATAAAGCAAGATTGTGAAAGAATCTGTACAATGACCTAGGTTCAACTTTTAAGTTGGCTGAAACTTGTTTTGTCTGTGCTTCATGTGCTTATTTTTAGAATATTGTGATAATGACAACAACTCCCCCTATATTCAATCACAAGTAGCCATGATGCAAGAGAGAAGATACTATAAGGGATAAGATGCAGAGGTGGTATTCAGCAGGTTCTGACCAATTCTGGAGAACTGGAGCAGAAATTTTGAGTAGTTTGGAATACTATCTCTGACTGGCCCCAGCCCCATCTATTCTCTGCCTCCCAAGTACAGCTGATCAGCTGGGTCTTCTTTTGTTGCCCTGCACAGGAGAACAGAGCTGGAAAGTAAGGTAGGGAGAGAATGGGGATTTTACAGTATCCTTTCCCTGCCACGCCCACCAAGCCACGCCAACAGAACCGGTAGTAACAATTTTTGAATCCCACCACTGATAAGAGAAACACCAACTATCTAAATGTTTTTTAATTGCTGCATGGTATCTTTTTCTAAGGAGGTGCAATGACTCAGCAGTTAAAGACACCGAACTTGTCAGTAAGAGAGCTGGAAGCCCAGGTTCAAGACCCAAGCTCCATATAATGAGGTGAACTCCTGTTACTTGCCTCAGCTTCTGCAGTTTGAAAGCATGCAAATGAAAGTAGTTTAGTAGGTACCACTTCGGTGGGAAGGTAACAGCATTCCATGCTCCTTTGGCCTAGAGCCATGCTGGCCATATGACCACTGAAAATGTCTTTGAACAAGGCTGTCTCCCTCAGTCAAAAAATGGTGATGAGCACCATACCCTAAAATTGGACATGACTGACGGGGTAACCTTTACTTTTTTTAGCCTTTTTCTGAGTGGGGGAAAGAAGTAGACAAAATATATTATATATATAAATATATTCATAAATTTTTCCTTTCTAAACGGAAAATCATGATGTGAGACTTTGGTAGTACAGCTTTTCTCTCTCTCTCTGAAAGGTTACTAATACCTCAGAATCTTTTTTTCCACAGGATTTTTTAAAAAGCAGTGTGGGTATTCTTGAATATAGGGTTTTCCCCTAAAGTCTGGCATCTAGAATAATTATACTTCATCAGCACTTGTGGCTGCCCTGTTTTACTGTTAATACGTTATATGCAATAGTGCAGAAAGGGGTAAATTTTCAAGAGCACCAGGTTTGCTTTTTCTCATTCATTTTCATTAATACAGGAATTTTGTAAAAACAACAACATGTTCTTGTTTTATTTTCTTTCAAATTTCTTGCATCAGCAAAATCAGATTCTGGGGATTTTATGCAGATGGCATAGAATTAGTGGCAGACAAGCAACAGTCTGGACCAGGGTGGTTGGGGCCACAGTGGACAAGATTTTCCTCTTCTTCCCTCCATCATCTTCTCACTTGCTGAAGAAATAATTGTCTTCTATGCCATACTGTTGCAAGACGGACAAGATGCTATTTGGGTTCTTTACACACATATTGGAAAAGAGCTGGTAAATACTGGATATGTAAGTTGGCATAGATTTACCATTTAAATACAGTCAAGTAAGAATGACTGTTTAGTTTAATAGATTATTCTCCTAGGCCTGGAAAAAAAGCCCTGGAGTTTTTCATAACTAGGCATTGCTTAAACACAGCAACAGAACATAACTATCAAAGCATCTCCCAAAGCTATTAACAATTTTTTTGAGAGAAATAGGTTGAAAGAAATTCATTGTATTCAAAATAATTATGAAATAATAAGTAACTATGTAGAGTCTGCCTTTAATTTGGAAATATGATTATATCTTTCCTTTACCCTTAATATGCCAGTATCCTAATCAATCATCAAAATATAGGCCACAGAATTTTTAAATACTCTTGGAATTCTTGACCTGAAAATTGTATTATTCATATCATTCTTTCCTGTTTTTCTATTGTATCTGTGTGCATAAAGGCTACAATCCATTGTAATCAGATTTTCTCTGATTTTTATTAATTGGTCCATGATTTGTCATTGCAAACCATTTGATTTTCTAAATCCATGAATATTCAAAGCTTAGACATTACACTTTTTATCCAAAACTAACATCTTAGTTTACATACACAAGTGTACTAAAAAAAAAAAACTCGGAAAGACCTAAATAAGTAAAGAATAAGATGGGTTGAAAGTAATAATCCCACATTTCAGTGATGTCCTCTTCTTTATCCTTTAATTTTCCAATACTGCATTTACTTAAACAGGAGATAATTTTCCCTCAAATAATTTACCCTTACATTATCTTAAATTTGCTGAGAATATGGTAAAGGAGGCAAATAATAGTGGGGTTTTTTTTCTGACTTATCTTCCTTTCAAGAGTGGGAGTTGATTTAAATTCAGGCTCGTCATCCTTTCAGAGAAATGTAATGTATAAAAGATTAGCAACCATTACTGTGTCTAGAGAAGCGAAGTATTATTGATACAAAAGCTTAAAACTTCACTTTTCATTGCTACCAGTTGCCATGGGCAAGGCACTAGGGTGGGGTGCAGTAATTCTCATATTTTTGGTGTTCTACATCATGGTCTACTTCATTTTCTTTTTTCCATGTAGTTGTTTTAAGACAGTGGTCACCAACCAGTGGGCCAGGGACCACTAGTGGTCCACGAGAAAATTTTGGTGGTCCCCAGAGAAATGTCATCCCCAAAGCAATTAATCCAGGTTGCGCAGGAACACAAAGCTGTGCTGCCCACGTGGCCCGTGGGAACACAAGGCTTGCGTCGCTTGCATTGCGAACAACATGAGGTAGTGAGGGGAGGGGGAAAGGGCGGAGGAGGGGACTTGCCCCACTCACCCCATGCGCTTCACCTGGCCACCGGGCTGCTTTTTTCCACTTCTTTCTTCTTCTGCTTTTGGCTGCATGCAAGGAAAGCAGCAAAAGTCTTTCTTTCTCTCCCCCAAACTCTGCCAGAAATGAGTCTTTGGGATCCTGCAAAGCATCCTGCTCCAGCATGACAAATCTCACAAAGATTCATTTCTGGTGAAGTTTGGAGGAGAGAAAGAAAGACTTCTGTTACTTCTGCTGCTTTACTTGCATGAAGCCAAAATTCTCCCTCCCCCTGAGAACCGAGCTGGAGACAGTATCCTGCAGTCCCAAATAAAGAATGATCAATCGGTAGGAAAACAGGGTGGAGAATTTTCCTGCAGACTTTTTGGGGGGTTTTCCCAGGGTGTCTGCTGCTTTCTGCAGAGACCCTGGGAAAACGTCAGCAAGCCATCAGTCAAAATTTATATAGTGGTTCACGGGATTTAAAATTATGAGTTGGTGGTCCGTGAGGTCCAAAAGGTTGGCAACCCCTGATTTAAGAGGCTTTTGGGCTACCCAGCACTTTTAGATATTTGATAGCTCTGTAAAAGCACTGTCCTCTTTCAGTGAGGTTGGGATTCAGACTCAGAGGAAGATAGAATTTACTTTATTGCCAGTCAGTACTGCAAGTCCTCAGGTAGGCAAAGATCATAGGAGCTATTTATCTTACTCCCTTCTTCTCCCAAATCCAAACCAGTAGGATAAATTTCTTATGGAAAATATAGGCAGAAGCATGAGGAAGTACTGTTTATAAATAGTCCTTGCTTAATAAATGCACTATTTAGTGACTTTTCAAAGTTACAGCAGTAAAGTAACTGCTGTAACTTTACAACTGGTCCTCGCATTTATAACCTTTGCAGGGTTTCTGCAGCCACATGATCGAAACACACGTCCAACAGGTGGATGTTTATGATCATTGCAACAGCCTACTGTCTGATGATCGCCACCTGTGCACTTCTCAGCTGGCTTCAGACAAGCGGAACCAACGAAGAAGCTGGCCGCAACCTCACAAGCTGCAGTCACATGATGTCTTGGTTAATGACAGCATGTGATTGACCATAGCACAAGTGATCCTGTGGGATCGTGTGATGTTTCACTTAATAACTGTGTCATTTAGCGATGAAATTGCTGGTCCCAATTGTGGTTGTTTAGCAAGGATCACCTATATTTTTGAACTGCTTTGCTCCATTGCATAGTTTTGCTTGTGTTTTCATACCTCTCTTTCTTTGTTAGCCAGTTCCTTGATAAGTGATTATTAGTTCTTTTATATACCTCTAGGTTTCCTATAATTTGATTCAGCTATATTATTCTCCTGTTACTCATTTTGTTGCTTTTATTACAATAAAAAAACACCCTCATTTAGTATGACTCCATTCCTGGACTTGTCTTCTAAGAATTCAAAATCCAGAGTGAATGATCCTAACCCTTTATCATTTGCATTCAGAAAAGAATTTGAATTCATATGGATGCTTTTGTGGATGAGTGGTGTGGCAGGACTGGGGAAACAGTTGCCTTTGATCAGCTGCCTTTGATAACATGGTTGGTATCCATCTAGATCAGGTTTTGCCAAATTGTGAGGTGAATCTCTCTTGAGGAGATGCAGAGCCCAGGGAAGATATATAAGATTACAGTAAAGGCATGTATAATAGCAACACGTTTTGGAATCCCTGATCTAAATCAACTGTGAGGCTTGGAAGTAGGGGACACTATTCTGTGGGGTTTCTCCTTCCTGATTGGTAGGCAGTGATGATTGGAGAAGAAAGATTGAGATTTCAGATGCTTTATTGCATGGCTGTCAAACTCCCGGCCCATGGGCCGGATGCGTCATACGCTGGCCGCACCCACACTCGGTTTAGCGAGGGGGGAAAATCCTGATACATCATGTGACACCACCGTGAGGACATATGAGTTTGACACCCCTGCTCTATTATGAGGTGCTCTAGGGATCAGTTCACCTCTTCTACTACTTAACATTGACTTCAAGCCACTGAGGAATCCCATCTGACAGTATAGAATGCCAATAACTAACTATACAATATGCTGATAGCCTGTTAGAGAGCAGCATTCCTGGAGCAAGGAAGTGATGTGGCAGAAGTTCTCTCCCAAGTCTGATGGTTCCTAGGGCCTAGTTGGGAGAGCGAAGAGCGAACACTAGCAAGGTGGAGTTGCTGTAGCTTTGAAAACTGATTCCAGAGAAAATCCATCACTTTCTTTGGGTGGAACTCACTTGCATGGACAGAACTACTTTGCCAACTGGAGGTTTGGGTTTTGCTTAAACAGCAGGTAGAGTCTACAACCAATCTTGTATGCCAGCTGTGACCTTTTCTGGACCCGAAGGTATGTGATAGTTCATGAACTTAGTCATAACATGTCTGAACTGTTGCATTTTGCTGTAAATGGGGCTTGATTATTTGGAAACTATAGCTGATCCAGACTATGGCATTGGATACCTTGGCACAGCTTAAGTACCTGACTGACTAGAACCATCCCTTTTCCCTGATCGACAGGCTCTATCTGGATCCTTAGTACTCAGATAGATAGAGGAGGGTGAGGAGGGTTTTTTCCCTGGAAGACATCTAGCAGCCTTATTGTATACTTTTGGATAGACCATCCTTCACCATGATACTGTGCTTTCCTACTGGGCTTTCCTACTAACAGCATACAGTAACTGAATTGTGTTAATCGATACATTGCTACTTTACCTCTTCTATATAAGTGCAATGTGTGAATATTCTTTTTACTATTTGCTCATGAGAATAAACTATTGTGTTCAAATATCCAGCAGAAAAACTTTACAAGAACATTCCTTTACGAGAAAATTGTGTTGGGGAAATCTAGTTTAAAGAATAGAAATATCTATTAGAAATAGAAATAAACCAAGAAAATAAGAATATATACTTAGGAAAAACAAAGCAGTTTTTGGTCAAACAGTTGAGACCTACCCACCCCCACCCCAAAAAAAAGATATTTGGGGTGCACAACAATTTAAACACAGTTTAGTTAAGGTCAGGCTAAATATGTGTGTCTTTTTTTTTGTAATTGTTTTAAATTTATCTGCAGCTTATGCTTGTAGAAATTTGATTGTCTCCCACGCTGGAAAATATCCTACCACAATATGATGCATAAATGCAGTTAGATTTTATTCTGTATAAGCTTAGGCATCTGATCTGATCAGATCAGTGTTAAATTTTATTTTGTTTAAACTATTTTAAAACCTAATCTGAATATGGGAAATTTGTGGTTGCAACTTCTAGTTATTACCCTATTTTGCAGCCTTAAATAAGGCATTTAATTTGACTGGGATTTTTGTAGATATATGAAATAAGAATATCAATCTGAGTATTTCTGTTTTATTTAGAGAAAATTGCAAATATTATAGCATGCTAGTGTGCATCCCATTACAGCAAAATAATTAAACTAGAATCCTGGTTTCAATCATATATTGTTTGTATAGCAAATACACCTAAAGTTATTTTGTCCATGTGTGGTTATGTATTTCCTAAGACACTTAAATAGCCGTTTTCCAACCTGTTGTCCTCCAAATATGTTGAAAGTGCAACTTAGCATAATTATTTATGAATGTAGATAAGATAACTTTAAATCAATGCTAAGTAATTGCCTGCATCTGCTTTTTTAGTGTTATATTGAACTTTTTAAGATGACTTCTGCTATAGTTACAATTCTGGGTGGTATAGGTACTCCACAAATGAACACAAACTGTAATGTTGTACCTTTACTGGAACCCAGACAATTTCATCATCATAGAATAAAATACCAATGGCCAATTATCATTTCAAAAATATATTTAAATTTTAAAGGTGCATTTCTGTCATTTAGTGTGTGTTCATTTGTAGAGGAAAAAACGTGTACTTTTAGCATGGCATTCCCACTTCTGAAGATATAATTCTGAATCTTTAATAAATACATTGTTTGTAAACATTTTTAAAACTCTGAGTATTTTTGTACTTTGTTGCGACTTAAGCCACAGACCTACTTTAACCTATCTTGTTCCCAGTGGAACATATTTCTGAATAGGTGTAAGGATCGTGAGAATCTCCATAGACATTCACTCTGAAATTTCTGATGTTCCTAAGATCTTTACATAATCAAGCATGGGATGAGCTAAATCACTGATATATATTAATCAAGCAGTGTACTTGGAACAGATTCCTTTTCTCCAAATAATATCATTAATTATGATTACTCCATGCCTACAGTCAGCTTTTCAAGGTGGTTCAAACCGTAAGTACCAGTGCTACCTTTACTGTAGGTTACTGTAACAAAATCTTGAAAGGCTGAAAGCACTTCTCCTTTCCTTTGTCTTTACTGTCCAGAGAAATTGGGAGCGTCTCTTCTGGGATGTTTTCTTCACCCCCATTACTTCTGGGATACATCTCTTGTCATGCCACTGCTTGCAGTTCTTCCTCCTGTCTCTCAAAGTTATTCTCAGTCATCCAGGTCATGTTTGTCCCAAAGGTGTTTTTTTAAGAGGCAACTGGACTTTCTTTTTTTTTTTTTTTGAAGACGGTTCAGCAGAAGAAACTTCTTGGATGAGAAGAGAAATGTCTTTAGAAAGTCCAGTTATGTCTTGAAAAAGCACACCTTTGGGACATTTCAGAATGAATGTTTCCAAGTTTTCACACAAATGCTTTTTCTAATGTAAGGATATGGTGGGACAAAAGGAAGCCTGCAGACCTTGAGGCATGTAGAAACCAAGGATTAAAGATTTAAAATTCCGAATGGGGCCTTAGTTATTAGGAGAAAACTAGACACAAAAGTTTGAAGAACCATTGACACATCAAAGGTTACTTTGATATGTTGAAAAAGGAGCAGAAAGTCTTGCAAGGAAAACAGAAGCATCCTTGTCACAGCAAGAGTTAGTTATATATGAAGATGTATGAAGAATGAAAGGGAAAGCAATTAAAGAGGTTTTGGCGGCAGCTGCAGAGACTGAAAAAGACTTCTAAGTAACAGCAGTAAAAGCTGTTAATGGGGAAAACATAACTATTGCTATTGCTATGTAGATGGCGGAAATTAGCAAAATTACTGCACCTAAGTTTTTCTAAAGCTTTTCTTTTCTCTTGTAGAAAAAAACAATTTCAGCTTTAACATTCTTGTCAATATAAGCAAACAAACAGTTGTTTTTTTTACATAACTGTCTATACCATTAAATACTTCATAAATACTAATTAAATTAAATCTCACAGCAGTTGCTAAATATTAAATAGCTTGTTACCCAGATGAATAAATAAAGACATAAATAGGTCACCTCTACCATAGAAACCACAATGATTTCATGATAAATCTATTTATAGAAGTGACACTTTTTGACTCATTGTGTTCCTTATATTTTATGATAATTTAATTTGCAGAAAGTTATTCTTTTGCCTTCTATAAAGAGAAAGAGAAAAATTAATGGGAAATTATTCAATACTCTGTGTTGGTTGCTGATGATTCTCCATTGTGTGTTGCTGAACAATTCCTACATTTTGCAAACTGTGGAAAGGAACTGACTTACAGTTTTGATAGTGTGTTCTGAGGCCTTCTAGTATCTAGTGTCATTGCTGTACAGAACCAGGACATTGGAAAAAATTGCTTGAGTTTTTGTGAGCTTAAGATAGAAATTTTAAGATAGAGATAGAAATTTTTAAAAAGCAGTGATATAGAATGAAGGTAAGTGAAATGGATTTTCTCACTGGACAAGGTAGATGTGTAGACCAGAGGTCTCCAAATTTGGCAACTTTAAGACTTGTGGACTTCCAACTCCCAGAATTCTGGGAGTTAAAGTCCACAAGTTTTAAAGTTGCCAAGTTGGGGGACCCCTGTTATAGACCCAAGAGATCTGGTGGGTTTTTTTTATGCCATTTGTCTTCTATCTTCCGATTCTAATGAGTATTCAAAGGACCTAACAACTTTTTTTAAAAAAATAATAAAGTTAATTAATTTGAGATTTGGTGAAGGGGATACAACTTTACAAATACAGTATTTTAAATGTGTGGGCTGAGGGAATCAAACCCAACTGATAAGTGCATTCTGTAGCCGTAGAGGAATTCAGACAAAAGAATTTCACCATACATGCCAGAATGGCAGATCTCTTGGTAATGGGGTAGTCTTTCCAAAAACATCTCCTACACATCTAAATCAACCATAGGAAAAGGGTATGAATGCAGGCAATAGAGAAATAGGTAACAAATTAGAACCTTGTGTATGACACCGGTACATAATATGCAATTTACTACCTCAACACACACAGGCAAGTTAAAGAAGAACTTGTATTGAGATCAAATAGCAATCCACTACCAGTCCGTTTGTGCATTTTAGTTCATGTCCCCTATTTCATCCGTTTAATAATAATTTTCATGGAAAATACCTTACAGGCAGTCCTTGACTTACGACAAGTCACTTGAAACTACAATGGACCCTCAAAAAGATACTTATGATCTGAATTCGAAGTTCTGGTGTCTGACACACACACACACACACACACACACAGAGTGTCACACAATTGCATTTTGGGTGCTTGGCAACTGGCCAACTGGTCATGTGACTGATTTAAAAGATTTTTTGCTTGAAACCGACATTTTTTTCTGATTTCTAGCAAAAGTGTCCATTTTAGGCAATGGGTTTGCTTAATGATTGTGGTGTTGGCAAACATGTTCACTTTATAGCCATGTTCGCTTTATGACCACTTCAAAAATATTGTAAACTTGGGTCAGTCATGTGGGTGCTTCAACTTAACAATTGTCATAAATACAACAGAAATTCTGGGCTTCAATACATTGTAAGTTGGGAACAGTGTAGACTGTATAACAGTGAGGGTTTTTTTTTCATTAATAGAGGGGAAGGAATGCTCAAGAAAGAGAATTGTATTGTTTGTTTGTTAATTTTATTTGCCACCTATTTCACAATGGGGCTCCCCTTGCACCTAATACTAAAAAAAAAGAAGCACAATAGAAATAAGGTAATATTAATTCTAGTAACAAATGGTTGCTTTCTTCTGCTTCTTATATTTGTCTTTGCCCCTCTCTACTGAGATCTAGTTTTATGGAATTGGCTTCCCAGAATGTTCACCAAACTCTCATTTGTTATTAGAATCAAGATAGACCATGTTTAAAGTAGTTTTAAAATAGAGCTTTCAGTTGATTTTAGCAAATTTTTAATTCCCTCTCTTATATGTTAATTATGCTTTGGAACCATGAATGGTTAGGCACTTTCCTTGTGTTAATTTTGAAGTTTGCATATTTTAAGTCTTATAAAGCATTTAAAAAACAAAATACAAAAAGGTTGCACTACAAATCTGTGGGCTCCTGAGGATTTCCAGAATTTAAGTCTTACCAGTGTTTTTGAGATTTTCATTTTGCTTTTACTTGGATGCTCAATAGTGTATCTAGAATTTTACAGTAATGTTTCACTTGTGACAAATGTTTTTAATACTTTAGGCTTTTTAATACTGTAACATTTTTGAATTGTAAATTCTGCCTCTCCTTTCCAGAGCTAACTTTGGTGGGAGAATGGAATAGATATTTCAAAAATGTCTTACCAAACTGTTCCTCTGTGACTGTTTCCTTCCTAATCTCTAGTATCTCTATGCCAAATATAAAGTTCTTAGAAGAGCAAACAGAGATGATAGACTTTCTGTGAGATTATTTTATCAGTAGCTAAAATTAGTACAAGTTATTATCAATTGCTTGCTTTGCTTGTCCATACATTATGTACTGGAATAAATCAGTGGTGGGATTCAAAAAGTTTACTACCAGTTCTGTGGGTGTGGTTTGGTGGGCGTAGCAAGAGAAGGATACTGTAAAATCTCCAGTCAGAGGTGGTATTTGTCAGTTCTCTGAACTACTCAAAATTTCCGCTACCGGTTCTCCAGAACTGGTCAGAACCTGCTGAATACCACCTCTGGAATACATACACAATTGCCGTTTATTGATATTCATGCTACAACATCTTCCAGACATTTGCAATGGTCAGAATAAGATCTATATTGAAAACTGTTTTAATAGATAGGTTAGGAGCATGAAGCATGAACCGCATATTCCTTAGCTTAAATCCCAAAGTGTCCATTAGTTTCCTAGGTAGTCTTGAATGATGTCAAGTGCAACCTTCCATATGAAATAGCAGGATTAACCTGCCTCACAGGGTTGTTTTATAAATCATTATAATTGCATAGAAGACCTGGAGCAAGTAGACCATTATGGTCTGACTCTGAAGTATTTTTAACAGTCCAATTTTATGTAACTTTTTAAAATTAGGAATAAGTTCTCCTGATTTCACTTAGAGACCACTACAAGTAAACTTTATGTGTAAAGCTTGGAGCTGTTAATAACATTCATGAACATGATGACTGTAATAAAAAAGTGTTAATTCTTCCTGATCAGAAATATTTAATGAAACCCCACAATAATATAGCTGAGTAGACAAACTGTGTGAAAGGGAAAATAAGACAAAACTGTCAGAAGGAAAGGAAATTATGCTGTGGAAGCAATGTCTTGGGACAATAATGAAAACTGAACTAGTATTTTTAATGAGTCACCAATGGAGTGAGAATTTAATGATCTTATTAAAAAGGAAAGAACAAAAAAAAAGTTTTGCCAAAGAAAATTACAAAGCACTGGGAAGAAAACTCAACTCCATGCAGAAAGATAAATGCCGACCAAGGATCATTAATATTTAGGACAAGGAGTAAAAGAGAGCAATGATGCCTTTATATGCATTTTGTTTACAGCATTTTAACCCCATTTTAATATGTATGCATCAAAAATAGCACAGAAAAAGCAGTAGTTATATATATCCTAAAAGAGAAGCACATAGACGTTGGTTAAGTAGTATTCCCATTTGCTATCTCTTCTAGCACTAGGGATAGTGAGAAATGATTGATTTTTACAAATAACTAGTTAAACGTTTTACAGCCCTAACTGATTGAGTATAAATAGTCCTTGTCTTAGAACCACTTGTCTAGCAAGGTCAGTAAAATGAGGACCTAGATTGTTAGGGGGCAATATGCTGATTTTGTAAACCGCATAGAGAGGGCTGTAAAGCACTGTGAAACGGTATATAAGATTAAGTGCTATTGCTAGTACCTCTATGGTATAGCACCTCTATGGTATTACTAAGGTTGCAGTGCCTTGGGGCCATGCCATTTGTAACCTTCCCAGCAGAGGTGGATGCAAATATTTTTACTACTGGATCTGTGGGAATGGCTAGGTGGGTGTGGCTTCTTTTTGCAGCACTCCCCCTCCATGCTCCATTTTTTTGCTTCCTGGGCCTCAGGGAAGCCTCATGGGAGGCCGTTTTTGCCACGCAGCACCCCTTGTACTCCATTTTTTTTTTGCCTCCTCAGCCTCAGGGAAGCCTTCTGGGCGAAGCAGTAAGACAAAGAGGAGAATCCCGTCACAGCTGATCATCGGAACAGCTGATAGTCTGTCGGGAGAAAAAAAGAAATACTGGTTCAGCTGAACCGCTAGCTGTTTTTTTACTACCGGTTCACCCGAACCACCGGGACAAACTGGTAGAATACTACCACTGCTTCCCAGTCAGCTTTTGACAGAACTCAATGAGGGAAGCTGTATTTGCTTAACAATAGTATGATTCACTTACTAGCTGTATTGGCAAAAAAGGTCATAAAATTGGACAACTGCCTTGTTTATCAATAGAAATTATGTTCCCAATTATGGTCATAAGTCAGGGATTACCTGGATACCTTTTCCTTTGTTTTGTTTATCCTTTGCAAATTTTGGTGATAGACTGCCATGTTTCCCACAAACCACAGCTTAGTATATTGAGAAGTCTGTACCAATCTTATTATCTATATGGCAGATGATAAAAAGCACTTCATATTAAACTCAATTGTTAAGTGAATCATACAGTCATTAAGCAAATCTGACTGCCCCTACTGACTTTGCTTGTCAGAAGTTGCCTGAGAAGTTTAAAACGGTGATCACATGACCCCAGGACAGGACAGCTGTCATAAATACATGCCAATTGCCAAGCACCTTAATTCTGATTTTTTTTAAAAAGATGACATGGAGTTAAAACTTAAACAAAAACCATACATTTATAATATATAGCCAAAAAAATTAATAAATGACTAAATACATGATTATCAGTAACAAATGAGCTTGAATCACAGAAGAAACTAGATAATATAATGCATTGCTTATATTAAATCTCCTTTTTCTTGGTTTCAAACGTGCTACGGAGTAGAGATAGGAGCTTCATGATTGATGCAAAGGCAGCAGCACATCAGTGACCTGCTTTGAGAAGCATTGTAATTAACACAGCAGATGGTTCACTGACAATGTAAAAACCTGAGCAAGAAGGGTGCATTTGTCACGTGTGTTGTAAATGTGGTAAGCATGCTTCTCCCAACTGAAATTTTGTACCCTGGAATAACAGAGCTGGAAAGGATCTACTTGTAAGCGACAACATTTTTTAAAATTTTAAATGCTAAACTACGGGTACATTGTTTTCAGACCATATACTGCTGAACCTTTATCTACTAAGTGGAGTGTTCCAGGACAATGTGGAGAACATTTAAAGAAACAATAAAGGAAGACAGCAAGAGACACACTGCCATCCTGCACGTCTCTGAGTTATCTCAAACCTTACTAAATTGAACAGTTTTTAAGTAGTTTAAGGGTATTCAAGATTTCATTGTTTATCCACATGGAAATTTATTTGTTCAGCATCTGGCATGCCATACATGGACTAGCAATATATATTAACATTTCACCTAGCTTAGTAAAAAACACAATAAAGCATAAATGTACTTTACTAATCTAGGTGGAATGTCAATATATATTGCTAGTCCATGTACGTTATGCACAGAAATAAATTTACTGTTTTGCATGGGATAAAATTGTGCATTGGTAGAGAAAGACTGCAAGACTACCTTTTGTGTTTTCATCAGAAAAAACTGAATCTGTACAAAGGAAAGAGATTTATTGTGCATTAATTCCAAGCTGATCAAGCGGTTTCCCAGAGTTTCAACTTTTGCAGAAGGAAAGTGCTTTGGAAGAAATGTCGTTAATTGCTTAATTATTTGAGATACAAATTGTGTGCTCAGCAATTTGTTCATCTTTTATAAGGTTTCATTTAAGTAATTCCCAATAAAAGCATCCTTCTGTTAGAAGCAGAAATGATAAATCTTCTAAATAACAAAATCCAATGCAAATTACTGATACTTTTGTTCTGGCTATTCACTCATTTTATGCACATGTTAACAATCACGTTGAAACAATCCTATCACCAATACTTTTCATTTATTTTTGTTTAGAATAATATAGGTTGGATAGAAAAATGGCAAGCAAAGATCTAAATATTGAACTGAAGAAAAAATATGTAAATTGAATATGGATCTGCCACTTAAGGAACGTAATACAATGCTGGTGGACAGGCAAGGGTCTACAAATTAAACACTTTGTTGTTTAAATGAATTTCTCAAATTATCTAGGACTTCCAAACAGACAAGTATTTCTCCATGGGAAGAGAAATGTTCTAAAATAAATGGTAATCTTGGGATGCCTTTGGATACTGATCTCTTTGTTTACGTACACCTGCTTGCTGTTAGTTGAATTTACTTCCAAGAGTCTGATACCATAAAATTATATGTTAACTTTGATTTTGCCATTGAATTGATCTGGGCATGGGATAAAAGAAGCATGCTTCAGTGATACAGGGATTATTTAGGCTTTAGCTGAAATAGATATTACAATTAAAGTTGTCTCTCATCTCAAATACTCTGGGCTGTTTCATTTTTATGAATCAGATTGTATTAACATATTATTACTAACAGCCTTTTTTGTACTTGAGCAGTATGTGATCATAGTAATAATAAATAAATATTTTTAGTACAGGGAACATTTGTGCCATTAATCTATTGAGCAACTGGTTCTACTATTGAACTGCTTATTATTAAGCATTTTACCATTTAATTTGTTACTAGTATTTGAGAAATGCTAGCATACCCCCCCCATTTCCTTTTCTCAAGGTTGAACATACACATCCCCTTCAGTCTATTTATTAGGACTTGGTTTCTAATTCCATGATCTTTGCCCTTTTCTAAACTTGCTCCAGTGTCTCTGAAGGCTTCTTAAAGTTTGGAGTCCAGAAATGGAAACAGAACTTAAACTGAAGTCTGACCAAAGCAAAATAAAGTAGAATGTACTTTAGAATGATTCCTAATGATTTAGGATATTGTACCACTGTATTTGCAACTTAAAACTGCATTTGCTGCATTTTTTGCACCCAAATCATCCTGGTGGTTCATTTCAGTATAATAGTTGATAGTCTACTATAGTTCCAAGTACTTTTATGCAGGTACTCCAAGGGAAGAATCTCCAAAACTATATCAGTGCAATGATTTTCCTTAGTGAAGAGCTTTGCACTTGACATTGTTAAGTTTCATTCATTATTTTCAGCCCATTTCTTTAACTTACAATATCATTTTAAACTATATTTCTGGCTTCCACGGTATTAACTATCTCATCAAGCTTAATGTCATCTGTAAATTTATTACATTCCTTTAAACTTTTCTTCCAAGTCATTTAATACAAATATCGAAAAGCAGAAAATCTAGAATGATTATGATGTGGATTCTGATCTTGATTCTATGTTCAGCTTAATGAGGAACCATTCATCGGTACTCTTTGAATATGATTTTCAAGTCAGTGATTTATCCATTTAATTATCATGCTATCCAGTCTGGTAATAAGTTCATTATGCAGTACTTGTTAAGTGCTTTGCTCAAGTCAAGCTATATTATATCTACACCATTTCTACAATCTATTAAAATGGTTACCTATCAAAACATGAGATAAAATTAGAGATTTGTTCTTTACAAATCCATATTAATTGTTAATAATTGTGATATTATTCTTAAGGTGCTTACAAATAAGTCCTTTGGTGATCTTTGCTAGGTCAGGTATCGGGTTAGACTAATTACTCATTTGCAATTTTTAAAAATAATTTTTATTGAAAATTTTAATAACATAGTTCAAAGAAGAAATGAGAAAAGAAATATTTAAAGAAGTGACTTCCAATCTTCACCACAAGATGTGGAAACAAGTAATTTTTCACTTCCTATAAGGTTACATTCAAGTGTTTCTTCTTCCCATAATGTATTACTTATACATGTGCAAATCTGTAAATCATTAACATTTCAGTCCTGGTGTGAACAAAAAGTCCATAAAGATTTCCCAGAGCTTTATAGAAACGTCTTGTTTTAATCTTGGTCAAACAAACCAACTTTGTACTCCCTTTTTGTTTGCTTCTTTCTTTGGTCTTTAATTTATCCAGATATTGTCATAGGATTTTATCTTTCTTCAAATTGTCTTTTTTCCATCTCGAAGGCATTTTTGAGATTTTAGCAAACCTTTTTGGTAAACCCAGTAAGGAGTGATTATCCGGGTTGTTCTCCTAGATTATCATTTGTATTTCCATTTAACTGTCATCTCTGTTTTACTATTTACTTTTTTTAAAAAAATCCATTATTTCAACAATTTCTTTATACATCATGAGATTTGTTTTTGCTCTTTATCCTGTAGATCTTCCTAAGCAGTCTCTTTCACATTTTTTCTTTAACATCTTTTGAAAAAAATAATCTACCCACACTACAAATGCAGGCATTGTTGCTGACATTGTAGCTGTTGTTTTCTGACTCTATTCTGCAAAAATCTCCTGAGTTATTTGATATATCATACTATTTGTGGAAAATAGCAGTCAAGATTAGAGAATTTTAGTTTAGTTGGAGTTTCTTACTGAATATTGGCATATAAGAATATCTCTTTGAACTTAGGTGAACACAGAGCTTAGGATTTCTCAGAAATCAACTCCCCCCCTTATAGTTAACTCACTTAATGTTCAGAGTGATAACCATTAAAAAAACAATGGGTACATTTAGAAAAAACACAAAGACAAGATGTCAATAGGTCTTTGCTGAATCGTGTTATGGAATTTTGTTAGACTAATTCAAAGTTTCAAAATAGGATGTTAGATTTCAACCTAATCTCCGAATTTCTTCATCAGGCAAATTTTAAGCCTTTCCATTCAGTGCTTTTATCTCACTGATCTAAGTCATGAACCTGCTTCTAACTACCCATGGGAATGAGTTGCAGACATGCAAATGACTGTCACATCTAGTGCTGATTTTAGCTTGCACTTTGATTTTTCTCAAAGGCTGATAGTATGAAGAAACAAGCCACCTGCCTGCTGGTCTGCTTGCAAGCCATCTGGGACTCCCTTAACCACCCACGATCATCACTTAACAGTAGCAGCAGGGAGTAGGCTTGCTGTTGCTAAGTGATGCAGTCACATGATGTCATACTTATAACTGCATCACTTAGTGACAGAAATTTCAATTCCAATTATCACAGTTGAAAGAGTTCTACTGGTAACATTCTCTGATGTGCTAATTTTCAACAAGGAAAGAATTTCCCTAATCATTTGTAATGGTATGAGGGAAAAACCTTGGAAACAGGGTAAAGACTAGGTTGCTTAGTCTGATAAAATAGGACATAACCCATAGCTGGATAGTGCATAAAGTAGGAGGTTCAGAAGGGACCTTCCCTAGTTTATCAAGCTGTAAAGGAGATGGCAGGAGGTTTATATTTTCAGACTTGCAAGATTCTTCTAATGTAGCCTTATAAGAAAGACAAGGCCAAAAGTGCATTTAAAAAATACAAAGAAATTAGTTCCGACTTTCTTTTACAACAGATAATAAGTTTAATTTGACCTCGTAGTCTAAGATTACAATGTACAATGTATAAACTGCCATGCATAGTAGGTAGTTCTTCATGCAAGATCAGAGGTCCTTGGTTAGTCTTGGCTTGGTTGTTTTCTTTCAGATGTTTCATTACCACAGTAGGTAACGTCATCAGTGCTAGTAGAGAAGAGGGTTTGGTCTTATTTTATATTGTAGTGGTTTGCTGCATCCATGTTGGTGGGAGTGGTCTTGGTAGTTCTTTGGGCACTTTACTGTTAGTTTGTTTGACAGTTCCTTGATTGGGATATTGTTTGCTTCTTGTTTGTTAATCTAGTGTTAATCTTGGTGTTAATCTCTGCTCATCCAGATGTTGATTGCTGATGAGATGTTCTAGTCTTTTTTTGTTCCCTTTTTTGGCATGTTGATTGTCTCTTTTGAGTGGTATGTATGTGTTGTTTATGTTTATGTGCTTGTGAATAATGAATTTGTCACAGTTCTAGACTTTCAGGAATTGTCTAGCATTTTTGGACTTGTCTTGGTCTAGAATGGGCACAGTTTCCCAGTTGAAAATAAGTGTCCATGTGTTTCTGTCATATCTTCTGACTGTTAATTGGTGTTTATGGGTGCACTCTAGTAGTTTTCTGCCTGTTGGTCCTACATATGCAAGATCCTCAAACAGAAACTGGATGCGTATCTCTCAAATATCTCATCAAATCTTACCTTAGCTCGATTGGTTGGATCACATGATTTCCAAGAACACTTAGACCTGTAGGTTCTATTATTAAGTAAGAGGGATAGTAATTCTTTTAGCCAAATTCCCACCTGATATAAATACAGAAAGGGAGACTGTACTCATCAGAATAATAAGGGCCAGGGAGTGGGGAGAGTTTGTTAATGGTAACCTGTTTCTCCCTGACTTCTGAACCTCCTGTACTTCTTTGGCTTCCCCACACTGCTGTTTACATTATTTTAGAAAACTACTAGCTGCATTCAAACAAAGAATGTAAAATTAATTTGAGCCATGTATCATGACAAGCAATAATTCTCTGGTTTTCATAGTTCATTTTCCTGGGTAAATCAGCCTGAAAAAGTACTGGTGATTACTGGAATTATGCAGTATGCATAAATATTAAAATGGGTGTAAAATAAAACCCAACAACCTCAAGATGCATGAATTCTTACCACAACTTTGTAAATAACATTGTGGTGAGAAACTTTCTTAAGATGATTTGTCTGCTCATCATGAAATTGGGGGGAAAAGAGTGGCCGGTTAAAGGGTTAAAATTGCAGCTGTGGTATAAACAAAGGTGAAAAAAGCTCCACCGAAGTTCTGTAGAAATTTTGCAAATCGAGGCAGATGAGCTCAGTAATGAGGGCAGTTGAGCTTGTGGGGAATGTTTTGCTACTAGCGTCATATAAGTCTTGAAGAGTTAAGATGTCAGTGAAAATTTTTCTGGCTTTTCACATGCAGAATGAATGACGTTGCATGAGAGTTGATGCTTCCTGTAGGGGCAGTCCAACTTGTCTGGGAAGCTCTGTGGTGTACCTTAATGAATATTTCAGTTTCTTATCAGGGAAATATTTTCTTTTGTAGAGCATTGCAAAAAAATTGAGAAAAAAAAACCACTCAGAATCATTCTTTTAAAAATGTACTTATCTAATTTAAATAGCTGCTATTCTCACAAGTAAGCGACTCTGGGTATCAAACAACAAAATTAATCAGAAGCTTGTTTCTTTGTGCTTTTTGCAGCTCTCTCTTTGGAAAATGTGTGTGTTAGGTAGCAGAAAGAAATACAGGAGTTTTAGATTGTCACCTAACCTTATTTTTAGATGCTGACTTTAGAGTTTAGTATGTTGTCAGTGGAAAGGCATATCATAAGTGTATTTGTATTAATTAAATATCCATACAATCATATAAATTGTGGTGGGATGCTTTTGGATGGTGAGAGAGACTCAGAATTTTGTTTGATGTTGGAAAGATCCCAGGAAAGGATCTTTTTTCCTGTGGTACAATAGCAATGAAAGCAGTACTGGTAGACTTCTGTCCAATGGCAGAAGTGGGAACACATATTTACAGTACATACAGTTTTCCTAAATCCTTTAAAAGTTACATGAAGAACATAAGACCAAAACACTGGAAAGATTAGTAAAAGCTTCACATGGTTCAGATGAATGGGCTTGCATCAAAAGGGCCCTTTAAAAGTGAGCATTTATAGAACTTACAGTGAATCTGCTCTCAGAAATATAGGTCAGCCAATGACCTTGCAATTGAATGAGGCAGCAATTTAAAAGTAACAACTGACAGCTCAGCACCAGTAAACCTCACAATCTCCAGGAAACTTGTCATGACAAGTGTAAACACAGTATATCCTGCATTTTCCTGACTGACTTTTTCCCCCCCAATTGCCACAGCAGAAACAACAAACTGTCAGAATGAAGTCCTCTTTCCTTGTTCTTTCATGTCCCCAGAAGGAAATGGTTTGCAACATTTTCTTAATTTGTTGTTAGGATACCTGTGTGTACCTGGCAGGGCTTTTGTTGGTTATAATGTCTGTTTCAAAATAATTCAATTAGAGCAACTTTTTGGGATAATTGTAGAATGTTTGAATTAAATTCCAGTGTCTGTTTTATATGATATGGAGCAGTCAGAAGCTCATATTTCTGATTTTATGCACGTGTGCAAGAGAATAGAAACCAATTGTGAGTATTGGGTATTTGTCCAATTGTTGTTATTCGCACAATTATAAACATGTATTTGCATTTAATTATTGATCAACATGCAGAAATGTGGTTTGTGTTATTAAAATAATCTGTAATAGTTGTTCACACTTGAGAAACTCATAGAAACTGTCTTGATTTTATCATTCTCTTTCAGATAATTAAAAATGGTAAAAAGAACTTACAGCAGATTATTTTGTATCCTAGTGAGAACATTTTTAAAAAATTCCTTCAGCTTGAATAAAAGTCAGAAGTTGGGTTATTTAAAAACTGATACTACGGATAACCAGAGAAAAGTGTAAACTGAATGCTGTATTGTATCTAGATTGCAGACTGAGAATAACTCTGACCCTCAAAAAAAGTGCCGTCTCCTTCATGCAATAAACTGCAGCTCTTATCATTGTAACTGCCAGTTTTGAATTTAAATTTTGAGTTTTAAATTGCTCCCTCCAACCACAGCGGTTCTGACTATGTTTTTGAATTTCAGCAATAGAACAATGTAGCTGTGTGGTTTGAAAAAACTTTCACCCTGCATTTCTACTGTTAAAAAAAGAAGAGAATATGCAAAAATCTAGGAAAAGAAGGCCCTGTTCCATTAATAGTGTAACCCTGATTATATTATAGCTCCAGCTACTTTTCAAGATTTTTCTTCTAGCACAGAGATTCTATTGCATTCTAGTCTGGTATTGCATTCTATTGCATTCTAGTCTCGTACATTTGATAGTTGATGCATGGGCACCTCGTATTCCCAACTAGATAGAACAAAGAGTACAAAGTATGTTTTTCCATCTAAGATACATGTGATATATATCTGTTTTCCTAATCTTTCCATTGTAGAGTTATCAGAAAATGAGTATAGATGTCATCCTTGTGTCATTAAGATAAATAAAGTTTAGTGAGTTTCCGTAGGAATAGTGGTGACATATGTTGTTCAGGCCTGATTCTGATAACCTCTTCTGGGTGAGTCTCTTTGGGTTAGTTTGTGCCATTTACTGTGTCATCCTAAGTCAATTTAAATGGTTGTTAGGAAAACAAAATATGAGGCAACTAATCATGCCTAAGGTTGTTGGAAGTTTTGCAAGTAACTATTCCTCAACATGCCTAGAGAACTCCAGGTTGGGATTGATTGTATGCAATATTTTAGAGTAGTAAAATATTTTCTAAACTACGATAACATGTTTCAGAATATATATATTTAGGTTCAATAGGGAAAACTTCAGGGAAGTGATAATTGTTCTTTAAGCAACTCAGTACTCCCCCCCCCCCAAGACAAATTCTGTGGGTAAAAATTAGCACGTAGGTATTTTAAAAATCTTCAGCAATCAAGAAAAATGATATTGCAATAAATACAAAAAAAAAAACAAATACAGTACTACATAAAGACACAGATAAGTATTTGTCCTTATTTTGACATATTCACATACATACACTACAGGTTCTCACCAACCTTTGTAGAAAAAGCTGAAATAACCAAAAATTTGTTTAAGTCACAATTGGTGAAACTGCCTCATAAACTTGTATAGATATTAGCAGTATCTAAAGAGACCATTTTGATAGGGAATGTCAAGGGGTAGGAAAACACTTTGCAAAAGATGCTGGCTATCTTTGAAAATATTTGAGATGACTTTCAGAAACATTTTGCATAAAGTCAGTCTTAAAGTAACCCAGGGAATGCCTGTCTTGCCTACTGAGCTTGGTGTCGGCTTTCATGAATCCCAGTTCTAGATATATCGTATGGCTTGCTTCCATCTTAACTGGTATAATTGTAAGGATTTAAGCTCTGACCTCTACCATTGAACTGTAACTCTTCCCAATGGGAACATAACTTGCAAGCAATAAATTACAGCACAGAGAAAACAGAGGACATAATGTAATGTAAAGGGACCAGCACATATGCTAAAATTCCATACGCAGTTGCCAAGAGAAAATGTTTTCCCAAAACCCTGAAAGGCCACCACCAATCAAACCCTTACTTGGTATTAAGTCAAGAATTAATGTTTGTATTGCTTTCATTTACTTGTTTTTAGTTGGCCTGAGGATGCTCCATTAGTTGTTGGTGATATTCTGTCAGCCTAATGACTCATAGAGGATGACTCATTGGGTGCTGAAGTTTTTCTTCCTTTCATAAGAAAAAAAAAGGAAATGGCTTGCCTGTAACAATAGATTGTTATTGGCAGGGATTAAATGTTTTCATTTACTTTTACATTTATTTGTTTGCTTGTTTTTTTATTTGTATAACCACCAATCTCATATATTTGAGTCTGAGTGGTTCCCAGTTATAAACAATATAAAACAGCAAAGCCATATAATTTAAAACAATAAAAACAATATAAAATATTAAAACTTACAAAATTAATAAGTTGGATAGTGTCAGACATGAAGAATCAGGGCCACACATTAAATTTCCAGTTAAGATTTATTCCTCACCTAGTCAACAAATGTTCAGCACTAAATTGACGCTAAGTAAGAGAATCAACAGAATTCAAGAGGAGTTAGACTTGGATCATTTATAACGACTCTAGCTGATTCCTCTCTTGAGTCTGCCTCTGGGCTCTGCTTCTTCTCCTACCTCTGGTCACATCTATTAATAACCATCAAAGCTGTTTAGGGTACAGCATCTGTCACACTCCTGGCCTATTGGTGACATTTTCAGAGCCTTGCAAAAGACCAGCAGGATTGGGATCAACCTGATCATTGATGGAGGGAGGACGATGTTCCATTTGGCAAGGACCACAACAGAAAAGGCTGTCTTCCTGGGCCCAACAAAACAATACACTCCTTGGCTGACAGGGTCCCTCCTGCTGGACCTTTTGGGAGCAAGTGGTCCTTCAAAAAACCCAATCCGCCAAAGGGGCTTTATAAGTCATTACCAGCACCTTGAATGGCACCCTAAAGCAAACTGGCAACTAATGCAATTTACAGAGCAGGAGTATAACATGCACCAGTAATGTAGAGCAAACATTACTGCCCACAAAACGACATTGTGCACGGTTTTAAGTTTTCTCAGCTGCTGGTTGTTTAAAATGGCAGGTTTCAGATTTTCAATGAGATTCTGTAAATTTTAGAAGTTATATAGTCAATCTGTATTCAGATTAACATAGTTGGAAGGGACCTTGTAGGTCATCTAGTTCAAGTGATATTATCATACGTGTTATATATCTAATTTACCAGACAATGACAAATTTCTTTAAGGAATGGTATATTTTGATTGAGGGGATGTTTTTTTTAAAAAAAATAAATTAATGTGTATATTAGTTCTACTTTTATTATGTTTCTGTGTAAATAATGCAGAATTTTTTTAAGGTTGCTAAATATCAATTTAGCCTCTCAGGTAACATTCAAAAGTTTCTTACAATCATGGTTTTTCTTGTGAGGGTTCAGTGTAGTTGCCTCTTGTATGGAAGGCATATGAACCCCATTCATGATAATTACATTGCATTATAGTTTTCCATTATAAAATCCAGTGAAAGATTTGAACTTGTACAACTAAACCTTTTTTCTAACCTGTGCACAATAGTCTTCCCAAAGTATAGTTCAAGTTGTGAGCATGTGTGAAAGGCTACAGAAAAGGGTAAAATTGCTTTCTCCCTATTCTCCTGAGAACTGATTCCATCAGTCAGAGGAGTTAATTAAATGTGACACTGATATCCAATTTTTAGCAAATACTGCACTTTTACAGCTTTAAAATTAATTATGGACAATATTAGCCCATTATTTTATTTTAGTTAATTAAATCCTTAAGAGATGTGCAGAAAGCTACTTCCTTTCCATTTATGTGAAAACAGAAAGCTGAAATGAAAACTACTTTTCTTCAGCCATCTTTCCAACTGAGTACATTGCCTCGGGTCTAATCTCAGGCACTCCTTCTGCAAAGCTTTTCTGGATTACTTTCTTCCAGTTGCAACCAGATGAAGCCACATTTCTCTTTCTAGTTGATCTACTGTTCTCCTCTCTTCCTCTCCCCCCCACATCATTTTAACTACTTAAGATATTCCATTATAACATGAACATAGACTGCCCCATGAAGAAACCTGTAAGGGTACATATCTGCCTTTACATTGGCCTGCTACTTAACTCTTATGCCCTGATAAATAACTCAATTTTACTGTACAGAACATAAGGCCGTTTTCTGTATTGGTATTTAAAAATTGATTAAATTCATGCATCCAACACAGTAGGTTTCCAATTTTCTACCTCTGGGGAGCTTTTCCATCAAGATATAATGCATTGACTTTTATCCCGCATAATGCAGAATATTTTATGAAATAATTCTAGAATAAATCTTTGGAGTATATGTCAGACTTGCATGCCTTTATTTTTCTGAGTGTGCATTGAAGATGTGCAGCAAATTATCCTTGCAGCTGCCCATTTCTGAGCATAAGACCTCAGTAGCAGATTATAGGGGGAGAGAGAGAGAGAGAGACAAAAAAATTCAAAGCAAAAAATAACTCTACCTTATTTTACTTTTAAATCATGACTAGACTGATCACATTTTGTACAGATAGATACTTAAACCATTCACAGCTTTTCATGGAGATTGGTAGATATCAAGGTTTTCTTTGTTAAGAAAATTTCAGAAAGAAAGATAGTAGTATGAGTATGAGTGGGATATTGGTTGACTTTTCTTTGGAAGTAAGTCTTAGTTTCTAGAACTAGTGTCTAGGCATTTCATTTTTTTATTTAACTATATTGTTTTATTTATAAAATATTTATAAATATTTATTTATAAAAGATTTTATGTATGTTTATATATTATAATTCACTGTGTTAGAGTAACCAAGGAATTCTATCCATATGGTACATTCTTTTTAGTCAAGCAGACTTGGAAATATCTTCAAAATTATAAAAAATATTTACATATAGGTTTTTAAAACAGCAGCAAAAGAAGAAGTGTAAATAAAATCACCAGATGATTCAACTGACTGATTCACTAATAATTATTAGTTGGAAAAAGTATTTGATGACTCAGATACTTAATGCTGTCGCAGCTTTTGTATTTCAGTTTCATATTAGCTTCTTTTTAGGAATAGTTTTTATTTGATAAAGTTAAATTTATTTTGTTCCGTCAAAGGAGCACCAGTAGCTTAGCCATAAACCTGTCAGAGTTTGCTATTATAATTAGTCTAACAAAAGGACATCACTATTAAGCATGTGTCTTTCCCTTTATAGTTAAACTGAAAAAAATAAAATTTACATTTCTCTGTTACACTACAAAGGAAACATATGAGTCAGAAATTTACCACTTCCGTATCTTAATTATTCCATTCAGGATATATATAAAATTGGTAAGTCAACTCAAAATACAAAATACTTTGCTGAATCACACAGAAAAAACAAAATTACAGGTAATTTCATTTAATTAATAGTCTAAAACACATCTGGGACCTCAAAATTGATTGGGAGAGAAATCATTCTGTTTATCAATGACATTTAAAGTAAGTTGTCAGTGTCTTGTTCCTCTAAATTTTTTTTTGGTGTGGGGGGGGAATAATTCCTAATGAATGATTTTGTAGTGTATGGTGATAGTAATTCAGTCATGGCATTTGATGGAATTTGTTGAAAATGTTACCAAAGGCCAGATATTGCTACACTTAATACTGTGTTTGTTTTCAAAAATATGTTTTGTATTCATTTTACTGAAGTCAGTGACTGAGAGTCAAGCCAAACATTGGCAGAAACCTTCTTCAGTTACATTGTAAACTTCAGGAAGGGATTGATAAGGCAGGTGCCCCTTCTTCCATTATTGGTTGGGCTAGTTTCATCACCAAACCTCCAAAACATCAACTACATAGTATAGTTGATACACACCCTAGGTTTCATTTTCATAGAACTGTAAAGATGATTGAAACTTCATTTCTGTTGTTATTTATATTTTCACCAACTACATGAAGAGTCTTTTGAACGTTCCTTATTTAGGTACAGCAACCCACCCACCCACCCACCCCCAAAAATATTTGGAAACTTCAGTATAGTAGTTTACCTCTGCTACTGAGAATTTTCTGCTTAAATTCTGAATTTGATTTACAGTATATTTAGCTGCAGGAAGTCTGCTTCATCAGCACTGGAACCATTTCAAAATCATGCAGAGCTACTAGCAGGAATAGTATTTGCATAACCAAAGTAGCACATCTGTGAAAAAAGTTGATGTCATCCATAACAACTAAACATTAGGCCTAAATATATGCTTTGAAAATGATTCTGAAGAAGTGTTGTGGGTCTCTCACAAGTGCAGCATCTCTCTGCTACTGTTTAAAGTAGCTTTCACACAAAAGCGGAAAAAACAGATCTGGCCACTTTAAAGTTTTGAATCATTACATTTTTAAATGTGCTCATTTTAAAGAAAAATAGAAACAAAGAATGCAGAAGATATTTGTAGAGCATAAGTATTTTCTTAAGCCAAGTCCCTTAAAATCAGGGGTGGGATTCTACCGGTTCTGTCTGGCTCTGTAGAACCGGTAGCTCTGAAAAGCAGCAGACATAGAACTGGTTCTATGTCTGCTGCTGTTTTGGACCACCTGCCCGCCTGGGCTCTTACCTGACCTTTATTTTCTGGTTTTTCCCCCACAGCTGCTTTGTGTGGCACAGCTGCAGTTGAAAAGCAGGAAAAAAGTGCTTTTTTAACCACTGCGCACCCGTGCGCAGCGCTGCTCATATGTCCAGGCAGCAAACTGACGATGATTTACACATGCGCGCGCAAATCGTAAATCACCAAACCGGTAGTTACACCAGTCAGATCCCACCCCTGCTTAAAATATGTGAAAACTATCCTTAAAAGAGTTTCTAAAATACAGATGATATTTAATAGTTCTAGAATTTAAGAACTGGATTTTGTCATCAAGATACTCTTCATAGCAATAAATAATGCTTCCTTATAGAAGTTGCAAACAAATCAGATTATATCATATGAGAATGCAGTAAAGACAACCAATGTCCTATGAATATACTTTGAAAGCCATTAACCAAGAAACCTTCTACATCAGCTAAAGGATTTTAGGACCAGGAATGATAATTCCATGAGATCCATCTAGACCAGGGGTGTCAAACTCACGTTGTCATGGCATCATGTGATGTATAGCGACTTTCCTCCTGTTGCTAAACCGGGCATGGGCGTGGCCAGCACATGACGCATCTGGCCCACAGGCTGCCAGTTTAACAGCCCTGATCTAGATGTTCATGGCCTGCTTGCACCAATCTGTCAAGTGATACAACTTTTGTTACTCTTTTGTTTCAGAAAAGGAACTTTTCTGTTTATCAGATGGATTACTTGTTTTCAATATTGTATGGTTCTCCTATGAGAAATTACACAAAATCACAACATATTAATGTAATCTTGTTCTGCTTATTAACATTTTATATTCTCCTGCTTAAAATTTGCATTGTGAAGGTTTTATTATATAGTGGTATGAATGGAAGAGAGGGAGGTCTGTATGAATTAATGAACACAAACCATTTAATGTTTTCAATTAGAACAATAATTATATTGTTCTCATTGAGCCACTACTGTATACCAAAATACTGTATATAAATCCATTGCCAAACAGTGGGGAAAAATTTACTGCATTAATATCGAAGTAGAAATGTTAGGAAATTGAAGAGCATTAAAAACATCTTTGCTTGTTAATACAAATCTGTTGATAACCAGTATGTCACATGTAGAACAGGATATTACAGGTACACTATGATATTTTTGTGAATCATTACTTAAGAGCTAATCCTGTTATTTCTGAAGCAACTTCATATTTTTATGAATGAAGTAAACCATTCTCTTTTAAGTACCTTAAACGGATTATCGTATGTTATTTGGGTTTAAACTGGATTCAACAGGTATAGTTACAGTTCTTTGAAAGGGTAACTTAAATGTTCAGGTGATGAAATATAAAGGGGTAATCTATTTCTATTGACATTCAGGTTAATTCTCAGAATATATTTCCGGTTAAAAATGGCAGGATTCCACAAAATTACAATAGCATAGCTATGCTTAAACTACAGTTTTTGAACCTCTTTACAATATATGACTGCTAAGTTATTCATTCTGTTTTTGTTTTTGCAAGATTTAACACTCGTTTGTCAGGTGGCATTGAACAAAGAAATACTATGTACCAGTCAGAGTTGTTGCCATAAAACTGAAACTAAATTATTAGTTTTTATCAAGTTCCTGTAAGCTATATTCTGTTACTAAATCATTTTTTCTTCTTTAGAAAGCCTGTGTGAGAATTCCTTTAAATAAATGTGGAGATACATAATGCTTTGCTGTAAACATGCCTTTATCCACTGCTCTCAAAATTAAATAGAATAATAAAACTCCTGTGACTTGCTGAACTGAATTATGCAGAGAAAGTTATTTCAGAGAGAAATTTCTCTATTAAACTCTAAAAGGAACAGAACAGGGGAATATTTCCTTCACTTTGTTCTGTTGGAATTAGTATGATTGGTATGAGATGATCAATAGTTAGCAATTGTATAATAAATTGAACTTTGCTGCTCATCTAAGCATGAGCATCTGTTATAGTTTAAACACAGCCACCTAAAATTTGTTCTTAAAGTTTTGAAGAACTTTGGGAACTATAGGACTAGTTCTGTAGGCTAGTATTAATAGCTAATTTCTATAGGGGAAAAGCTTAAAAGTCTTGGTGGGAAAAATATTTTTCAATGCTTAAACTTGTTCAGTGAAACTCATGAAATGATTGAGTCCTGGGTGCTTTTTGAGGTTTGTTGTTTGCTTATAGACATTTCATTACCCAATGTGTAACATCATCAATGCTTGTGAATGTGGAGTTTGTTCTCTGTTTATATACAGTAACTCGACCTGCCACTGTTTGTGGCCACTTGGTTTTCTTCTTAGTAGTAGTTCCTTAAGTAGGGTATTGATTAGAGTAAAAAAATAACATTCATCCATTTTGTTTGTTAAGTGATCTTGGAGATGCGGATGAAATTGGGAAATTGCCAGGCAGCAAGGCAATGACTATTGGTACGTAAGTGCCAGAGGGTGTGGAATGACATATTTCTGCTTTAATCTAAAATGTAAATTTTAAATTATTAATTTATATGTCTTTTATTACAAATAGGATAGGCAGGGGGACTCACTAATGAAAGCATTGTATAAAGTTCTGAGGAAAGTTAATGTAGATTAGTCTTTGACTTACAGCAGTTCGTTTAATGACCATTCAAAGTTACAACAGCACTGAAAAAAATGACTTATTACTGTTTTTCCTGTTTTTGACCATGTGGCATCCCCATGGTCACATTATCAAAATTCAGCCATTTAGCAACTGACTCATATTTATGATGGTTGTAGTGTCCTGGGGTCACATGATCACCTTTTGCAACCTTCTGACAAGCAAAGTCAATGGGGAAGCCACATTTATTTAACAGCAGTGTTCCTAACTGAACAACTGCAGTGATTCACTTAACAACTGTGGTAAGAAAGGTTATAAAATGGGGCAAACTTCACTTAACATATGTCTCACTTAGCAACAGAAATTTTGAGCTCAATTGTGGACATGTCGACTACCTGTAGTGTGTCTATCTAAAGTAATTTTTTAATGCAAAGTTTTTTCCACATGGTGGTTTTTGATTATTTGTGTTAAACTACAATTTCTATCAATATCCATCATCTTTAGCCAGAACAGTTGATAGATATGCGTTGAGTTGATGAATAAATATATCTGTGGGGCACCTGACTGGGAACTGCTGATTTTAAGGATGTCATAGACTTTTGAAGGAAGCTGTCCAATTATTCTCCTGTAGTCTGTCTCTTGAATTGTGAAGTAAGAAACTGTTTTCTATGAAAAATCGTGTTTTTCACTTGTATTACTAGTGAAATAATATTTCTGGCTATACTGCAACTATAACCTCATGGTTGGTAATTTATTTTTACCATGAAAAAAAATGATTTCTGTCAGCTATTCTTATATTTCAGTATGGCTGTATAAAATAGAAACACGGAATCAGCTTAGAGGAGACACTATGCCTTGGGACTTGGTTAAGTTACAATTTAGCCTAGCATGACCTCTTGAGCAGAGAATTCCAGCTTTCATTTTATTGATCATGTGTTAAATTTGATATGTATTGGCTTGCTCAATGCAGTGCAGAGATATCTAGGGGACACAGGGAGAGAAATGGAGAGTGAAACATTTGCAATAAGGGAGTGCACTGTTTGGGATTCAATCCCAGGCTTTTACACCAGTGAACATCTGTCATCCTTCCAAGAACATTGCAGGGTTAGTTCTCAGGTTGTAAACCTCCTGCATCATATGTCTCATAAAATAGCCTCCTGTTTTTAAAAGGGATAGAGAGAAGAATGGCTGAAATCTGTCTTTCCGTGGTATTTAAAGTCTGCATAACATAAACCATAATAATTAAATGGTTTTTGATATTTTTTGTCTTTAATTGTATTCTGTGAGTTAGATGGGCAGTTTCTAAATTTGATGTATAAACAAAACAAAATAAAATAAATATAACTTAAATCTTAATTCTTTTGAACTGGTAACCACAGGTCTGCTACATCAGAATAGTGCAAACTTGCCCCCAACCCTTAAGCTCTCAGAGAGAGAGCTGGGATGAAACATATCCGTCCCTATATGTGTGGTTTTATATAATTTCCACCCTTCTTGGAGGGAAAGGGGACAGTTTTTACACAATATACAGTATATCCTGTGAGGTATTTTTAGTGCCTCCTGGTGGTTTATATAGGTATGTGTTACTGTTAATTGAACATAGTTAATAGAAGATTGATTGTTACGATTATTTTCATTTTCTAACTACATTGCAGTCAAAATACCAATGTATGGCTTGATTTGTAGAGGGGAAAAATTACATGGCCTCAAACTACTAAACAGTATGTCTGTTATATGAACTTGGCTATATATGTATAGCTAGGATGCAGACTCACCATATTTATGACTACTATGTGGTGGACAAGACTTTCCTGACCTGATGTGTTCCAGATGTGTGGAAAGAAATTTCCAGAATTTACAGTCAGTATGCCCTGCACTGGCTGGGAGTTTTAGCCCAATGTTGTACTATAGATGTTTATCTCTTCCTATTTACTTCTCTTTCATTCTTTCAATATTTTGGAACAATTGCAAATTCTTGAAAGCAAGCGGAGCTGTGTTCAAAATCTCCTAGTCCTCTTTTAAGCCCTGAACTAAACACTTTAGTTGACTTTTCTTTTTAACAAGATATTTAATATTTTGCAGATGTATTGTTTTTACCATTCTGAGAACAGCAATACAGAGAGAATTCTTTTCAAAGCAGCTTTTATTTTTATTATCCCTATCTCATTCGTCTTAAGGCAGAATTTCCATTTTCTAGTTCAGCTTCTTTTCCTATACTTTATTTGTGAATTAAACGGGCATTCATTCTAAGAAGGACAAAACCAAACTGTGCTTTTCGTAGAAATGATTCTATTTAATATTTTCCAGTATTAATTATCTAGAGAAACATAATGGTTTTGCTGCTGTGGAATTGTTCTTCTCTCAGTCATGTTTTTTTTTCTTTTTGTTCAGTTCAATTGCTCAACAAGCCAAAGTGATGTCAGAATGACTACAGGCATACCAGTTATCATCATGCAAACAATACAATATTTGCATCAAAGCATTTGATACAAACATAAGGATTGTTCATTTGCATTATCACAAGCATATCTTTTTCTTCCCTTAAATCCAATCCCACCCTAATGCTCCATTTCTGAATGGATAAAAAAATGAGAAAAAGACAGTTACTGTTCATAAATATTTTCTGGAAAATGTCAAGTAATTTCAGCTCAGATGTGATTGTTTGGTTTTAAAATATCAAACTGGAGCCAAAGTTTCTTTTCTTCCCATATAGATTCACAGCAATCCTCTACCAGAATATTTTTATATCAAATTTTACCTAAAACTCTGAATGCTGTATGGTTCAAGGAAATGTATCCGCTGGTTCTGTGGCTACAAGTAACAGAGTGTTATGCCTGAATGAGCTGTAACAGAGAAAGTATCAATTTCACCTTAACCATTAAGTCTTTCAATAGACTTCAATCCACACAATTCATTTGTAAACATCACATAATGAGAAATCATAATATGGATAAGATGTGCTACAACAGTGCATCATGAATTTTCCAGTTAGATGACTAATGATGATGTGAAAAAGTGTTTGTATGAATTATGTTGAAATATTATTAGCTATTAATACCTTTAATGTATTATTAAAGTTTATTAATTATTAAATTTGTTTGCTTCCCATCTTTCCATGAGGTTATTGAAATACGCTTCAAAATATATTAAAATTTCTGTTTTTATCTACTTGCTAATATCATTTTGAGATGCTTAGGCAGGATATTAAAAGGCAGCCTGGCTAGTTCATTCTTTTTGATGGTCTCTCTCTCTGTTTCTATCTCTATATTCTGTGCCTGTACAGAGTGGCATTTTAGAACTTACTACTGCTAAACTACAGACTCAGCTTTTGCAGATCACAAATGGATAACAGGAAAGCTGTATTTTTTTTTTTATTGAAGATAAGTTTGGAATTCTTGAGCATTTTATTGAAAAGACTAGCATTGCTACCATGAACATAGCCTGTAAATGTAAATTCACCGAGTAATCTCTTTAATGAAACTATAAGCATAGATAACAAAATGTAGGTTTAATGCATTACCTGTATGTCATATTAATTTGATGTTAAAAATTAATATGGGAAAGTAAAGGCAGAGAAAACTCATTTTTCTCAATAATGTGTTGTTGTACTTTAGATTGCTGAACAGCCAGAAGATCATCCTGTGAATCTTTCAGTGTTCATATCTTCATGGATTTCTGTAATCGATTAATTTCTCCGTATATCCACTTCCCTGTTTTGTGAGAGTATTAGCCAGCACAGATTCTGGGAAAATTACATGTAAGTCCTACTTTTGATTTCTGTTTTATTAAAAAGAAAAGGGTTATAGAAAGAGGCTTTTTCCTAAAGGGGAGGGAAAGGGAACTCAATAATCTGTGTAGTTCCTGTGAAAGCATTTTAAAATGTAATTTATCAGTTAGCATTAAGCTTTGAATAAATTAAATCTGAAGTACTGTTACTGCCTCTTTAAAACTAAATGGAGTAATTTTGTCGTTTTGTAAGATTCTTGAGTACTTTTTTTTCTGACAGCAAAGCTTAGAAGCAGGAATGTTATTAAGCCTTCAGGTTTTTTTAATATGTGGAAATTTTTTAATGAGGCATAGTTAGATACGGAACTCTGGTCCAATATATTTCCTCATAAACTTTTCCATATTAGGTTATAAAATTGGTTGATTCAAAGAACCATACTTTTTACAATTTATCCATTTATCCGTTCATTCCTTTCATCAACAGTGGAATCCTTAAGTCATTGTCATTTTAAGGAAATCAGTTTTGAATTTTGCAGAAGCATGGTAACTGAGAATTTACTGGATGACAGTTTTGGTTGTAGTAGACATTCTCATGTTTTGAAAACATGAAATCATATGTGTTTTAAAAATTAAAAACTCCGTAAATGGGTTGCACCCTTAATACATTTAGAGAAGTAACCTCATTCTAAAATTCAAGTGGGAGCCTCCCTCTTCCCCACACCCATAAATTAAGGCTAATTTTTAGATTTATATCCCTCTCCATTATTTTTTGGAATAGCACAGGAGGATCTGAACCTCTCAATTCAGGAATTGAGAAAATTCTTTTTTTTTAATTCAGATTTTTTTTATTGAAAATAAACATTAAAAATATTGAATGTGGTGGACTTTCTTTGACATACCATTCAGTCTTTACATTTTACATTAAAAAGATCAAAAGAGAATAACATTTATATACGTATATACATCTATACAATTAAACTTTGCACTATTTTAGATCTTATTCTTATATCTCATTTCTATTTCACTTTAAATTCTAATTTCAATTTTATGAACTTCCTTTCATGTCCCTCCATGTGTAGAGTTTGTTCAATAGTTTATAATATTCTAATTTATCTTGGTCTTTCAATTCTAATGTTAAACTATCTAGTTCAGCTCATTGAAAAATCTTACCTATTATAGTATCGTCATTTGGAATTTGAAATTGAGAAAATTCTTAATCTAGCTGGCCTTCTGTCCCTCCCAAAGATGTGAAGCTTAAATGACAGAGATATCAGATATGTCATCCATGGTTCTAAAATAAAAATGTTCCCAACTGCATAGGAAACAGATTAGGGGAGGAAACGGGGGAAATGGAAAAAACCTTCCTCTAGTGACAGTTTCATTGCTTGCAACTGATCTGTACAAGCACTTTTTATTTTTCTTCAGGGTATAGAATTATAGAAATTTCATCTAACTCAACTCCCTTAATATAATTAGGATTTTTAAAGCTTTTATATTCAGATTAGATAATAATGTGTCTTTGTTTATCCCCAAATTATAGGCCTTAGATACCAGGAGTAATTTCTAAACAAAGAATATGTTGAATCTGCTTTATAGCACATCAAGTCACTAAAATACTGAAAAGAAGGCTTTAGCTAGGTTGTTGTGCTGTACAGTAGGAGTGTAACATAGTTGATAATGCTTGCAGGTGAAAAGCTGATCCTTCAAATTATTAGCTGATTTTTTTTTTAAATGTAAATGTTCTAAGAATGGGACCTGAGAACTTTAAAATTCTCCATTTTTCCCTGTCCCAGGAAATGTTTAATGGGTAACTTGTCTTACCGTCTATATGTACATTTTATATGTGTGTGCTCATATAAAATATAAACACATGCACACATGTATACACATAAGATATATACCTTATAACTACATACACACATATACCAAAAAATTGCAAAGTGTTCTATTTCTATTTTCAGAGACGTTTTAATATTACAACCTTCTAAATTCAGCCTATTCAGAACATTTTAATATTGCAACCTTACTTTTACATTTGAATTTTTATCATCTTCAAATCCTTTGACAATTTAATAAATTTTCTTTTTTAAAAAAAACTGGTCATTTTCCATTTAGTGGAAACACATCAAAGATTATCATTTATCAATATCATTATCAACTTTATCCTTATCATTTTGCAATTTCTTTCTGTTTTTAAAAGAAAAGGCACATTAAGGGTGCTATAACCTGTCATTTATTATTTTAAAGCAGTTTGAAGTTGTTGCAGATGCAAAATCTGGATGTAATATATATAAAAATGAGGTAATGTTGATTAAAAGGTCTGAATACTTAAGAGTCTGTGTCTATTTAAATTTAGAGGGAATGTGCTTTTTCCACATCATGCTCAGCTTCTAATTGAATGTTGTTTAATGGTCAGTTATATTCAGATCCACATGTCTTTTACAGCATTAACTGGTAGAGCAACTAACACCTTTTGCTCAAAGCTAACTCTAGATACAGTCATTCATAGACTAACACATAATCTGTGCCACTTTTTAATGCAGGTTCAGAAACCTATTTTATATTCCTCAAAATTAAGGGGCAGCTAACAGGAGAGTCATTTCATTTTTCATCATTGGGAAGACGCATGCAGAGAAAGCATAAAGGGAGAACAAGGAGCCAAAAGTTATAGTAAAACCTTAACTTTTTGTCAAGGATAAAATGCCACAGCAAAAAAAAAAATTTTTTTAATCATGTCATTGAGCTGGCTTGTTTTAGATAGATCTCATAAAGGGAAGTTAGGTCCTGATAACATATATTTCCCTCTAAGTCAGTCACCATTTTTACAGACCATAAAGTTTCCAATAGAATATTTCATGTGCCATGTGCTAGTCATTTATTTCAAGATACCAAAGTCAGATTACTCAAATGACAGTATTAGTGAAATCCACTTTCCCTAACCTTAGCCAGTGAAACTAAAATTCTTCTCACCACATAAGTTTTAATTTTACTTCAGTTTCAGTACTTTTGTCTGTAATCGCCTCTAAGGTACAGTCATTCAGTAACTGATCTGAGGGCATTGTGGTTTCAGCTGAGTTAGTATATGTCCCATATTTCATAGCAGCTTTTTTTACAACCTTCAAAGGCCAAATAATGTAGAATATTTGCAAATCATCTTTTTTTAAAATGTTTTTATTTTTAAGGACTTTCACAATAATAGTTTTGTTTTTCCCCTCATTTTACCTTTCAGCAGACTCCCTATAATGAGAAGATATTTTAGGGTTTGAGAGAGAGAGAGAGAGAGAGAGAGAGAGATATGCTCTCTCTACCTTCTGTCCATCTAAATGTGGTGGGTGGATAAAAATTGGTGGGAGGGGGTCAAGAAAATTAAGACTTATTCTCTATCATTCCTGAAATGTAAAATACAGCAAAATGACTTTATGTAAGAGAAAACAAGATTTAAAATTAATGTTTTTTAAAACTCTTCCTACCTGAAAGATAGGCATATAGTTAAAACAATTATCTTCCCCTCAGTGGATAATGTTCAGACAATGGCTAGAGCAAGGCTGTCAACTTGCAGCCCATGGGCTGAATGCATCATGTGCTGGCCACACCCACGCCCGATTTGGCAAATAGGGGGAAAGTCACAATATTTCATATGACACCACTGTGACGCTGCGAGTTTTACACCCCTGGGCTAGAGACACATTTGTTGGAAATGCATTAATTCATATGTGTTAGTTCAGTGACTCGTCCAACTCTAGAATTCTGATGGAAAAACTGAAGATGTTCAAGGTTGACTGCTGAGAGATAATTTGGATTGTGACAGGGTATGCATACCATCAATAAATAAAATCTGGACAACAGAGTCCAAGAAATGGACAAAAGCATTATGGAAAACTTAAGGAGAAACAATGCTTCTGAAAGTCCTCCTAATAGTGGGTGAGACACTACTTTTCCTTCTGTGACTCAAAACTGGCTATATTAGAAGTCTATGAGGTTTGTTTTTCTCCATTTGTCCCTTTTATCTCAGTTTTTAGATACTTTGGTCCTAATGCAAGGAAGGTCTAACTAAGAGGATCAAGACCTGAAAAGTACTGTATGTGAATAAGAAATCAACTGGAAATACAAGGACTGCAAGATGGGCAGTTAAAAAAAAAAAGCAATTGAAAAATTGCTTCTGTATTGTTGCCAAAAATTTGCCAAGGGTCAACCTCAGCTTGAAGAAGACTTTTATCTTAAAGGAAAGAAGAGACATAATAGAATTATAATATCTTATCTAGATTCTTAAGAAGCCATGGCATTGCAACAGCTTAACTTGCTAAGATAAAGCAGGTACCCCCTAGAGTAGGGGTCTGCAAGCTGTGGCTCTGGAGTCACATGCGGCTCTTTCAGCCCTCTGCTGCGGCTCCCTGTTGGCTGATCCCACTACTAGCTGGCCCCTCCTCTCCCCATCACTCCTTGCCTGGCGGGGATGGAGACTCGCTCCATATTCCAGAGCAAGAAGCGACTGGGTGGAAGTGAGTGACATAGAGTTGGCCATGACCACCCAGTCAAACTGGTTATTAAATTATTGGTTCCTGGTGTTCTCTTTTCTGTGGGAAATGGGTGCAAATGGCTCTTTGAGTGTTTAAGGTTGCAGATCCTTGCCCTAAAGCCAAAGCACTAACAAAAGGCAGAATGTAGAAGGGAAATAATATTCTTTATCTCATTACAAAAATAAGTATTGGAGGAAAAACACTCAGGAAGACGCCTACTGAAGTATTCAATGCTATACTCTATGAATGCCTGATAAAACTCCAGTCCCTCTCTCCCTCATTTCCAAACCTCATTCTTCTTGCTAAGCACTTTTATGCTGAATTTACATGGGATGTCATGTCCTTTTAATAATCTAACTTACAGGGATGTCAAAAATAGCTTTAATGAAAAAAGGAAGAGGGCTTTCTAATCATTAATCACAAGGTGGATGAAGTCATGTGCAAATTAAGACACCACTGCTCTAAAATGTATGTATGGTTTTATGGAAATAGAAAAAAAATTAGGTATGCATGAGCCCAGTGTGTGGGGAAAGTCATGCATGTCATGTGTGGCTGTATAAGAATATCAGGCTAATTTGCCAAGCAATTTCTGAAATGCAATGTTAAATCCTTATATCATGCTTGGTTGTACACTGTTTCAGTATCTTATGAAGTGATTATGACTGCTGGAATTTTCTTCTCATTATAGCCAACTTCATGGGAGGGGTGTCTGCTCGTGATGTAGCACCCATTTTATTTATAGAAGTCTGAAGGTTCAATTTCAGAGAAAGAGGATTAGGTAGTAGATAATGGGAAGTATATTTGTCTGAAACCCTGCAGAGCTTTTGTCCATCTGCTTAGATGGAGAATCAGCCTGCCTAGATGTATAAGGCACTTTTTCTCCACCGTCTTCTGGACAGAATGTTCATACAATTTCCCACAATTAATTCCAGCCAGCAACATCTTCAATTCCTTCATTAATTACTTAATCTCTGCACAATAGAGCCACAAATAGGCACTTTGACATCCTGTTTGTTTTAATGGTAGCATTAAGTGTATGCTTAAATTGCAGCCAGTGACGTTCATTACACTTAATTTTGATGATTCTCTGTTTAATTTTGTATAGATTTGGCTTGATAATATTGTACTTACTGTGAGTCTAAGCATATTAGGGCTGAAAGACTTTCTCAGCTAACCAGTAGAAATTTCTTTTCTGTGTTAGATTTATGTGTATTTGTTCCATCCTTCTGTTGTATTAATCTGTGATAAAATTGGCATCTTGAGTGATTTGAGACTCAGACATTTACTATTAAATATTTTTATATATTATTACTTTAAAAGGACCAGCATAGTAAAGCTAGAACAGTGAAATCCGAAATGTTAACCGCATTCTGATTCACATAAAAGGTGCAGATCAGACTGATTTCATCAGAATTGATCAAAGCATTACGGGAGGACTGTATAGGTCGAATTTATGAAACAGAAAAAAGAAATGTCCAAGTGAAAAATGCAGAATTCAGTTAGATTCCTTCTTGTTTTGCTACTGCAGATAGGAGAAAAAAAGAGAAATTCCAAAGAGGTGAAGCCCAGGAATCGGTAGATGCCGCCTTCCTTCACTCCTACCCATCTCTTGTCAGTTTAATTTCAAGGCTCTATGGAATTCCAATGGATCTGAGCTCTGAATGTCATTCCTCGAAAAATAAACAAAACTTTGATGAAGATAGCAAGTGAGGACAAGGCTTGGGTTAGAATGAGCCATCATTCTGGGATTTTTTGTGTGTGTTGCTGTCTGTAACCTTTGCATTTGTAGATGTTGGAAGTGTAGGCGTACAAGAAAAAAAATAGAGGTGTTAATAAGACTTTCCATCTATTGCCCTTTCTTATACAACTGAAAAATAATACTCATACAATCTAGGACTACGGACGAAGCACAGCCAGTTTTCAAAAGCTCTCCGTCTTTCTTTCATTGGCTTGGTAAGATCTGTTTGGGATATGAATCCTATTGTAATTTTTTTAAAAAAAATGCTAAAAAGGTCAAATGAATAATTCTGTATAAAACAAAATGCTGGAATGGAACTTGTTGAAAATGGGGGAGGGGGTCGGGAGGTCTGGCTTAAAATTAGTTTAAAAAATCTGTTACTTCAGAGTATTATGCTGAAACATGGATTTCGAGAGAACTGCAACTTTTCAATATCCCCTCTACCTTAAAAAAGATTGTTTCAGAAGTTCTGTATTCTGAATTTTGTTTCAGATGTTCACATATCAGAGGATTTTTTTAGGAGAAAGGCTTGTTTTTTGACCAGAGCTTACTTGTTTCTTACAGTCATATTTGAAGCAGACTTGATCATTGTAGTCTTCTTCGGTACAGTACAGTATGAATTTCTGTTGGCAAAAAGGAGTTAAGATCTTTCTTATGAGAGAAAGCTGTTTAGGAATGTTGCATTTTTTCCACAATAAATTATGTATGCTAAACCTACCTATGCATGCACTAAGTGTTTAGTGCATATGCTCAGTCTGCTCTTGTTAGTTGATTTGGCCCTAGGATAGATCAATTATAAAAGCTAAGCCTTTCAAGTGTTTTGTGGGACTGAAGAAAGAGAGAGAGAGAAGAAGCAGAACTTACAAAAGAAGGGGAAGCCAAGACTAGGAGAGGAAGAGAGAGAATGGAAGGAATGGGTCATGGGGAGGACATCATTGCTAAAGAGATGAGGTAGAGGATAAGGGAAACTTTCACAGTAGATGAAAGGGATTCGAAGAATTTTGTTGGGTGACAGAAAATTTTGAATAGAATATAATAGAATTTTTTACTGGCCAAGTGTGATTGGACACACAAGGAATTTGTCCTTGGTGCATAAGCTCTCAGTGTACATAAAAATACATTCATCAAGAATCATAAGATACAATACTTAGTGGTAGTCATAGTCATAGGATATTAAATAAGCAATCAAATCATACTAGGAAACTAAATAAAACAATATAAATTGTAAAGATACAAGCATGAATTGCCTAAAAAGAAGAGGACTTGTGATAAACTTTCACTTATGTGAAATGGACAGTCTGTTAAAATAGAAAATTGTCAGTTCAAATATATCTTTAAGTTGTTTGTTTTAGTTTGTTTGGCATTGATGAATTGTGTATGGTTTTTTTTCTAATGTCTGTTTTTTTCTGATAAGGAAGAATATTTATAGCTCAGGATAGAAATGAAGGATCCTTAGTGCTCATTGAACTTGGTTGGTTTTTGTTTCATTCCTGTACTTATCTCCTTGACTGATCGAGACATCCAGGAAATCTCATTAATAGTTATTAAAAGAAACCAATTTTAGACACAACACAGAATCAGGTATAATAGATTTTATATGTTTTGGCTAATATGTCACAGTATGGTTGTGTAAACAAGCTATTTTGAAGATCTTGACATTTCTCAGTAGCAATAATAGTGATTTAATCCTATCCCTGTTGATTCATAGCAGTTGCACTCATATCTAAGGCAAATGTTCCCTGAAAGTGCTGCATATTGGTTTATTGTCTTACAAATTCTGATTTTGTTTGAGTGGTCACACCATAATCCTGGCTATTACATATATACATGATGATTGATAATAATTATGCCCCATCATGTTAGTGTTGACTCTTAACAGCCACATACATTGATATTCTGTGTGACATGAGGGGTCCTTGGTGCTCTCTGAGTTTGGTTGTTTTCTTGCAGACATTTTATTACCCAAACTAAGTACAATCATCAGTGTTAGTAAGTATAAAACCTCGGTATGAATAAGTGTAAAACTTACTGGTAATGATGGTATTACCTAATATGGGTAATAAAATTTCTGCAACAAAACAACCAAGCTCAGAAAGCACCAAGGACCCCTCATTTCAGCCCTAAGCTACAAATAATAATTCTTTATTATTGGTTTCTCCGTGACAGTCTGTCCCTAACCTGGTCTTTCACGTCTTCCAATGGTGCATTCATCTTCATTGTAACTGAATCCATCAGTCTTTCTGTTTGTCATCTATGTTCCTCTATTATATATTTTATTTCTGGATACAGATGTAACTGAATGTTGTACCATTTATTTGGAATTAATATGGATGTAGTCAAGAATTTTTTTCCTCTTTGAATTGGATTAAACTAATATTGGATTGACATACTTTTTTGTATCAGATTTTCCCTAAGTATCATAGTCTCAAAGAATTGGAGGGGCAAAATGGAAAATAAATCCAAACTGCTACAATGTCTTCCTCTTAGCCCTCTCTTCTTTAAACTAAACATATCCACCTATTTCAGTTATTCTTCATGGGATTTAGCCTCAAAGCCCCTTTCTCACTCATTTCTGCGTTGTTTCCAGTTCTTCTGCAACTTTTTTGTGTGTAGTGTAGTGAGTAATCAGAATTGAACATCGTATTGGGGGCACAGTGTTATCAGTGCAGCATAAGACTGAATGTGTTTTGTATTTATTTACATAAATTTAAATACGTGTCTCCAGACAATAAAATAGAGAGGGAGATTACAGGTGAAACTTGAAAAATTAGAATATCATGCAAAAGTTTATTTCAGTAATGCAACTTAAAAGGTATATATAACTAATATATGAGATTTGCATTACATGCAAAGCAAGATAGCTCAAGCTGTGATGTGTCATAATTGTGATGATTATGGCTTACAGCTCATGAAAACCCCAAATCCACAGTCTCAGAAAATTAGAATATTGTGAAAAGGTTCAATACTCTAGGCTCAAAGTGTCCTACTCTAACCAGCTAATTAAGCCATAACACCTGCAAAGGGTTCCTGAGCCTTTAAATGGTCTCTCAGTCTGGTTCAGTAGGAATCACAATCATGGGAAAGACTGCTGACCTGACAGTTGTGCAGAAAACCATCATTGACACCCTCCATAAGGAGGGAAAGCCTCAAAAGATAATTGCACAAGAAGTTGGATGTTCCCAAAGTGTTGTATCAAAGCACATTAATAGAAAGTTATGTGGAAGGGAAAAGGGTGGAAGAAAAGGGTGCACAAGCAGCAGGGATGACCACAGCCTGGAGAGGATTGTCAGGAAAAGGTCATTCAAAAGTGTTGGGGACTTTCCAAAGGAGTGGACTGAGGCTAGAGTCAATGCATCAAGAGCCACCACACACAGACGGATCCTGGACATGAGTTTCAAATGTCGTATTCCTCTTGTCAAGCCGCTCCTGAACAACAAATAACGTCAGAAGTGTCTTACCTGGGCTAAAGAAAAACAGAACTGGTCTGTTGCTCAGTGGTCCAAAGTCCTCTTTTCTGATGAGAGCAACTTTTGCATCTCATTTGGAAACCAAGGACCCAGAGTCTGGAGGCACACACTGCAAGATGCTTGAAGTCCAGTGTGAAGTTTCCACAGTTTGTGTTGAATTGGGGAGCTATGTCATCTGCTGGTGTTAGTCCATTGTGCTTCATTAAGTCCAGAGTCAACGCAGCCGTCTACCAGGAGATTTTGGAGCACTTCATGCTTTCTTCCGCAAATGAGCTTTATGGGGATGCTGACTTCATTTTCCAGCAGGACTTAGCACCTCCCCACACTGCCAAAAGCACCAAAACCTGGTTCAATAACTGGGATTACTGTGATTGGCCAGCAAACTCGCCTGACCTGAACTCCATAGAGAATCTATGTGGCATTGCCAAGAGAAAGATGAGAGACATGAGACCCAACAATGCAGAAGAGCTGAAGGCTGCTATTGAAGCGTCCTGGTCTTCCATAATACCTCAGCAGTGCCACAGGCTGATAGCTTCCATGCCATGCCGCATTGAGGCAGTAATTGCTACAAAAGGGGCCCAAACCAAGTACTGAGTACATATGCATGCTTATACTTTTCAGAGGTCCAATATTGTTCTATGTACAATCCTTGTTTTATTGATTACATGTAATATTCTCATTTTCTGAGAGTGTGGATTTGGGGTTTTCATGAGCTGTAAGCCATAATCATCTCAATTATGACAAATCACAGCTTGAACTATCTTGCTTTACATGTAATAAGTCTATCTCATATATTAGGTTCACCTTTTAAATTTCATTACTGAAATAAATGAACTTTTGCATGATATTCTAATTTTTCGAGTTTCACCTGTATATGTATCCAGAGAGAGGAAAAAGAAAAATCAGAACAATACAAAATCTTACAGGGCTAGGAGAATAGCCAAAGTCTCATTGCCTTTCAGAACATCATCAGGCTGGGAGCCATATGGATCTCTGAAGTTATAATGTTACAGAAAGCAGGTACCACAGTTACCCAGAATCTCCACACCACACTTCTGTTGACACAACCCAAGATTGCCTTGGCTTCGTTGCTTCTATCTGCATCTGTTTTTTCTACCTAAGGTTTGGGACCTTAGTTTTCTTGCTATTGAATCGCTTGGTTACTGCAATACTAGGTCACTCTGTTTATTTATACAAAGACAGACAATTTAGAAAGGTATCACTGGGGTCTAGATTAGTACAATTTTATGCCAAGAACCCAATGAGACAGAGAAACAGAAAGGAAATAACAGCATATATATGTTTATGACTCTTATTTAATTGAAGAAACCTCTGCTCTGCCTTTCTGCTTTATCTCTTAAATTATTCTAGGCAATATGCATAAAATATATGTCAGCTTAGAGTCTATGAAGGATGATAACAGAAAGAGACAGCCAAAGATTATATTACATTTGTGCTCATTTCACACATCAGTATGCAGAACCAGACACACTCACAAATGCTGCCTACTTATAGGAGATGACCTAATCTCAGAATAACACTTGATGTTTGTAGTTCAAGACAATCATTGTAACTCTAACTGAGCAATATACAGCATTTAGCCCTAGCCCTACATATGTAACAATGCATTTTGCTGTGTATTTCTCATCGGATGTTCATTTGAGGAATGCTGTGTAGCACTTAGTGCTTAGGGATGCATCTTATGCATAATTGGAATTCTCAAATAAGGCTGACATTTGGAATGTGGAATATAAATGGAACAAGGGCATTTCAACAGAGCTCTGTAATTGAGGGTGAATGGAGTAAGAGTGTACACATGTGCTGCAGAAGGGCACAGTGGAAGGTGAAACTGCACATTCTTCACAAATGAAGGATGAAAGCCAATGTATCAGTGTCACGGCATGACAGTGTAGAGTATAAATGATATTGTCACTGAGTAAGGCAACTATCAAGGGAATTCCACTCCACTGAATTACATTACTTAGGCAGACCTGAAGATATTGTGTGTGAATGAGCGGACAGGGGAAAAAAAAGAGTTGGTCAGCATAAACCAGAAATTATTTCAGAACTGGCTGCAGGGTTCAGAATTTCATGCATTGCTAAGGCGAACCATGTTAACAGTTTTCAGGGAATGCCATACAGGATTTTTTGATGGGTGGAATTTGCATGTGTCCCTTTCCATTTAGTTATTTCAATTACAAACACTTATTTTCACCTGTAGCAGAGGTGCCAGTGCATACCATTTGGGTAAAGCCAAATTTTAAAAAAGGATGTTGTTTATGATCAGTGTCTGCTATGTCTCATTGTTTTAATCATAAAGAAGATTCATTTGTTGGGACTTACATTTCGGGCATGAGTGAGTGAGGTTTTTCCTCATTCAAAGTCCTGTATTTGACATTTCCTTAAGGGGAGAACATTGCAAACATAAGACTGAAACAGGGATTTTCTGTTTTACAACATTATTTTCTGCAGCCATTGCAATATATCAGTTTTTGAACTTAGCATACTCACAGATTGTAAAAAGAATCCTTAGCAGCATTACATGGCTGAAATACAATTTTCCCAAATATCTTTTTCCTTTTTGTGGAATATTTGCTTACCTGAGAAATACTATTGAAGTCATAAGAGTTCTCTTGAAATCAACAGAGTCTGAACTATTAGGATGGAAACAACAGTAGTGGGGTATTAATGGGGCAGAGAATTTGGGTGGATAAAATACTTTAGGAAACATAAAATAACAAAATTTTAGAGATGGTTCTATGAGAGGGGCTATTGGAGTGCTTTGGGGAAGGGCTATTTTCTACTTGGGTGACAAATGTTGTTCCCTCAGTTGTCTCTTTCTGTCTTGACACAACAGACTATTTCTAGCATATTTGATAGAACTGTATTCTGTAAGGCACAGCTAGACAACTTATTTAACTAAGAGGGATTATTGATTTCTGCCCTATCTTCACAAGAGGCATAGCCATATAGCCGTTTCAATAATATTACTAGATTTGCTTGATGTGGAGTCGTAAGGTGGCACTACAGTGCCCTTTAGTATACAGTGATACCTTTCCAGTGCTAAATAAATAGGAGTCTTGCTGCTGTTATCATGTTTAAAAATAATGTATTCTGTAGTTTTTCTAAAGTTTTGTCCATCAACCCTAACAAGAAGGTCTGTGGTCTGAATTGTATATTAAGGTTTCAAAATGTTTAGAATTTATGTGCATTTTAATCCAATATTGTTCAGCTTTTTTGCATGTCTAATAGTAGAATGGATGTCCAGAGGTGTTAACATGTTCCTTTTTGACTTTTACATTTCTAGCATATGTTTGAAGTCCCTTTATTCATTTTTGACAATATATCCAGTGATAAGTATCATGTATCCATTATTTTATTGAAATTCTCTTTGCGGTTGTAGTATACTGTGAATTTCAGTCCATTTGTCCACATGTTTTCCCACTGATCAATTTATATATTGTATTGAAAAAAAATTGTCCATCTTACCATGTACTATTTAATTCTTCTTCCATTTCTTATTTCAACTAAAATGTATACATTTTGGCAATGAGATGCTCATCATTGGTACATTAGTCTTTCAAATGTGGTTCTATCCTGTTCGAAGCCATATGTTCTTTTATCAATTTTATTTTTTTTCTGAAAGTTGCATGTATGAAACCATTGACATTTGAAACCTTCTCATATCAAATCTTCAGAAATAGGCATAGACTCGAGAAAAATAAATCAATTGATGAATGAACAAGGACATGTATATGCTATGGAAATGCAGAGAAGAAAAAAATTATTCAAGATTACTATGGAAAAATGTACCATCAAGAGAATGTTCAGGAAGAGAGAATTCAACAATACTTATAGGAAGCAAATTTGCCCCAGATACCGAAAGATGTTGAAACAATGTTAGAAAGTAATATAACAATGATGGAATTAACAGATGCTTTAAAAAAGCAAAACATTGGGAAAGCACCAGGTCTAGATGGTTTGCCAGTGGAATTTTATAAGACATTCCAGGAAACATTGAATCTTCACTTATTAGAAATTATGAATGAAGTTATGACAAAGAAGAGAATACCCGAAACATAGTCAGAAGCATATATCACACTTGTACCGAAGGAGGACACAGACGCACAGCAAGTTAAAAATTATAGACCTATATCACTATTAAATTCAGATTATAAAATTATTGCTTCAATTCTGGCAGAAAGACTGAAAAGATACTTAAACAATTATATTCATCCTGATCAAAATGGATTTCTGCCGAAGGTACAGATTAAAGATAATATGAGAATAATTTTAGATACACTGGAATACTATGAGGCACATCCTGAAAAACAAATGGCTCTGTTGATTATAGATGCACAAAAAGCCTTTGATAATGTGAATTGGCGTTTTATGCTGTTACAATTGGACCAAATGGGCTTTGGTAAAAAAATTTACTCAAGCCATAGAAACGATATATCATAAACAAACTGCAAACGTTATGATAAATGGAGAGTTAACAGACTTTATAGATATAAGAAAAGGAACCAGATAAGGCTGTCCACTGTCGCCTTCAACACTGGAAGTGCTGAATAGGAACATCAGAGAAGAAAATAAAAGGAATGACAATTTAAAAAGAAGAGTATAAATTACAAGCTTTTGCAGATGACCTGGTATTTATATTAGAGGATCCATTGGAGTCTGCACCTAAACTGATAGAAAAGATAGAAGAGTATGGGAAAGTAGCAGGTTTGAAAATAAATAAAGATAAAACAAAGATTTTAGCCAAGTTAGTAAGATTTTAGCACATGTTAGTAAGACGAAAGAAAGAATTGGAGGAAGTTTTGGGGATCGAGGTCACAAGCAAGGTTAAGTATTTAGGGATACATATAACACCAAGATGTAGCACACTTAAGGAGGACAATTATTTCAAACTTAAACAACAGATTGCGACACATTTGATAAAATGGGAAAATTTACAATTATCACTGATTGGGAGAATATCTACAATTAAGATGAATGTATTGCCTTGAATCTTATACTTATTCCAGACAATTCCAATCAGATTAGGGAGAGAATTTTTTGAAGATTTAAACAAAATAGTGCTAAAATACATTTGAAAGGGGAAGATAGTGAGAATAAAACTTAAATTGCTACAATATGCAAGAATAAGAAGAGGATTTGCTTTGCCCAGTTGGGAATTATACTACCAAGCGATGAGTCTGATGTGGGTAAAGGAGTGGATAACACTAAGGAATACTAGACTTTTGAATTTAGAAGGACATGACCAGCTGTTAGGGTGGCATGCCTTTCTCTGGTATAAGGGAACTAAAACACAGGGGTATTTTAGAAGACATTATATTTGAGAAGCATTGTTTCTAAACTGGGAGAAGATAAAAAAGCAATATTATTTAAAAATTCCTGTATGGTTATCTACTATTGAAGCTTTTTCCTATCCAATAATATATAAAAAGGAACAAACGGATATGGTGAGATGTTGAATGAAAAGGGTGAACTTAAATCTATGCAAGCGTTGGAAGAACAAAGTGTAAAAATGAATTGGTTTTCATATTTGCAAATACAATTTAGATTTGATAAAGATGTTAAAACAGAAGGTATCTATGACAAGTATGACTGATTTAGATACAATTTTGACAGATACTGATGAAAAAATAATAAAAAAACTTTATGGACATTTGCTAGAGTTTAAATTAGAGGAAGAACAAGTAACAGAAACAATGATTGCGTGGGGGAAAAATTTCAGATATGGGATTGATTTAGATAAATGGCAAAAATTGTGGTCTCAAAATTATAAAATGACAATGTCAACAGCGTATAAAGAAAATTTGTATAAGATGTTTTACAGGTGGCACTTACCCCCAACGAGAATTGCAAGGATGTTCAAGAATAAATCGGATAAATGTTGGAAATGTCATCAGATACCTGGTTCATATTACCACATGTGGTGGACATGTTCGGATGCAAAAAGATATTGGACTATAATCCACACATGGTTGGAAAAAATGACAAAACAACACATAGACTTTTAACCTGAGATATTTTTATTGGGAATTATACCAGAAATATATTGTAAAGAATTGAAATATTTGATTGTAAAGGTTTTAACAGCGGCTAGAATTGTATTTGCTAAGAATTGGAAAAATGATAAAGTACCTATGCAGGAGGAAATTATTAAGAAAATCATGGACTGTGCCGAAATGAGTAAATTGACATTTGAAATTAGAGAACAAGAGGATAAACAATTTTATATGATATGGGATTTATTTTATCAATGGTTAGATAAAAAGACATAGTAAAGAAATAGATTAGTAAGCCTTACAATAAAAGTTAATACAATATAATACAATATAAAAGAATACAATATAAAATATATAACCATTGGATGAATGTATAAGATTAAATCATAATGAAAATTAGAATATCTCATATAAAATGATAGAAAAATAGTCAAATGAATGTTTAATGTTATATAAGCACAAGCTAGACCGATAAGGTGAGAATTTATATAACTTGTGAGTAATGGTAAAATAAGGATAGCACAAAAGTGACACACTGTATGTATATAATTGAAAGAGGGTTTTATGTTTTTATGTTTTGTTTGTATGTTTGTTGTAAAAAATAAAAACTTTGTTTAAAAAAAAAAAGAAATAGGCAACATTTAAACAGTAACATCGAAGTAAGAAAGTTTAGATCTTACAATGATATTACAAATCCCAGCTACCCAAAAAATGCTGTAATGTTTCTTTCCTATAACCTTTCCAAAACAAAATTTAATTTTTTTTCTTTAATTATGCCATTATATCAAGGGATTTTTTCCTGGTAAATACTGAATTGTATTATTAAAATTGATACTGGTATACAAAATATACTGTTGTGTTTTTTAAAACACTCTATGACAATATTTTTTTAAAAAATTTCCATCTTGGGAAGGGGAGAATAACATTTTCCCCTGTCTATCTTTGAAAATCCATTAATACAAATTATTCTTACTAAAACACTTGTCATTGAAATATTAATGTGAACTCATATCTCAAAAGTGTCTGTCATGTAAAACTATTTCCGAGTCACTTTCCTTCAAATGAATGTCCATATTAATTTGATTAATAAATAAATAAATAAAAATAAAACCAGAAAATTATCTGGTTTCTAGTTACCTATAAAATGTTATCTAGATATACTTAAATTCAGTGCCAGACTGGTACTGAATACTGATTTTGGAAAAGGAAATTTATTTTGAACTATAGAATGAAAGATGTTTCTCCTCCTCCATATAGAACCTCAGAAAGGGTAAACAGATTTGATACCATTTTGAGACAGACAGTGGTACTTTATTAAAATACCAGTATTTCATATTACAATGCAATACAATATTCTTTATTGCTCAACTGTGATTGGACACATAAGGAATTTGTCTCCGGTACATAAGTTCTCAGTGTACATACAAACAACAAAGTGATGTAATCATAAGATACCAGTAGGAGAAGATAATAGGAAAGATGAGAATGATAATAGCAGTACAGTCTTATTATATGGGAAAATGTCTTTAGATATAAGACAGTGCTGTGGGAATTAAGTGTTCAGCAGAGTGATTATGTGGGGTGGGGAATGACTGCCTTTGTGTCTAGTTGTTTTGGCCTGAGGGGAGGAATTGAAGCAAGTTATGTCCAGGATGTGAGGGGTCTGTAGGTAATTTCTCAGCCCTCTTTTTGACCATACAGTATATGTATGGGTCTTCAGTGGAAGGCAGGCTGGTTGGAATTGCTATAAGAAGTGGAAGAGTAGAAGGGCCTTTCTAAAATCTACTATCATCACTACAGTTTTAAGTGTGTTCAGCTCCAGATTGTTCCAGCTGCACCACAGAACCACTTGTTCAACCTGCCATCTTTTTGCAGACTCATCACCGTCTCAAATGAGACCAATGACTGTTGTATCATTTGCAATCTTCAGTACTTTAACAAGGGATTCTTCCATCATTGATATAGAGAGAAAAGAGTAATGGAGAGAGCACACAGCCCTGGGGGGCATCTGTGCCAATTGAATGGGTATTTGATGTGATTTTATCTAGCTTCACCTGCTTTCTATCTGTTAGAAAGCTTATAATTCACCTACGGTCAGGCATAGCTAGCTGAGTTAGTTTAAATCAGTGGCCCTCAACCTTTTGGGCACCAGGGACTGGTTCCCTGGAGAGAGGTTTTTCTGTGGACCGGAGGGGGTGTGGTTTCGCATGCTGCCTGCATCCTGCAGATGGGGCTTTGCTTGCTTGCATGGACTAGTTTCTGGACCGGGTGAGTGGGGGCCCCTGGTTTAGAGAGAATAATTTCTGGAATGATGGTAGTCAATGTCGAGCTGAAGTCTACAAAAAGGACCCCTGGGGATTCAAGATGTTGTAAGATATAATGCAGTGACTGATCTATGGATAGTTGTGGTTTCGAAGGATCTTCAAAGAAAATCCTAAAGTCCTTTATAAATTTAATTTTTCCTCAGCTACCCTGTTTACCTGTAAGATTTGGTTATTCTCAGGTAAACTGAGACGGTCTTGCTATTGAAAAATTGAAAGTATGTAAAGATATGCTCTTTGGTTTTTGGATGGGAGGGGTAGCCATAGTTGACAAGTGATTTCCTCTCAAATCTACAATAGAAAAACATTCAAATCATCTGCCAGTGCCAATTCCCTTCAGTAAGGGAGGAAGGCATGCTGTATTTTAGATGAAGTCTCAGGACACAACTCTTGTCAAACAGCATTCAAAAAAACATACTCAACCATTCTTAACCTTGAAAAGTTCAAGCCATCATGGGAAAAGTGTTTTCTTTTTCAGTTTCTTTGCAATGAAATTTCATGGAAGCTAAGGTAACAGGAAACTGCTACAGCTGCCATTTAATGATTGAACCACTTCAGTTTTATTTTCTTAATAAGACTTAACATGACTGCAATTAGGAATTGTCCCTTTTTTTCCCCTGTCAAGCTTTACAAGAAGGATATATTAAATAGGAATGGGAAGTAAGAGCACAAAATCTCCAAGTAACCTGTAAAAAAGTCTTTGATCCATCTGTGAGATAACCTGTAATTTCAGACTGGGGCGCCATGGTTATTATAAGCTGCCCCAAGCAATTTGCTGTTGTCTCAGGCTCAAATTCCCAGTTTCTAGAAATGAAATTATAATTAAATCAAGTTTATGAGTTGATTCAGAATTGCTTGCAACAGGAAATGGGAATAGCGTCCAAGTAAATTGCTTTATGTGGCTAAAAAATGTATTGTTATTCTGCTTGGAGGCATTTATCCCAGATTTTCTGGTATTCTTAATCTTGTTCTTCATGAATTTAATACTCGCAGGAGAATGCTAAATTACTTTAATAGGTTTGTTCTCTCATTCCTTTACACCAGTTCAAATGAAAGATTGAAATTGCTGGACCTGTGACTGTGTTGGCTACATATTTTTATTCTTGAAGGTGATGTATTGTTAGCTACCTAGTGAAGACTTAACCTTATAATTTAGCATATCTCTCAGTACATAAGAAACTGTATTTTATAATTTGCTCTGAAGTTAGTCCTTGAACAAGTCCATTGGCAAAGTTTGCCAGAAGTGGTTTGCCATTGTCTGTTTCCTAGGGCAGAGAGGGTGACTCAACTGCAGTCCAGCTGGCTTTGTGCGTAAGACAGGACTAGAACTCATAGTCTCCTGGTTTCTAGCCTGGTACTTGGTTGAACAAATACATTTTATTTTGTTTGAAAATTGAATCCAGCTATACTTGAAAAGAGTTCCATCATCATGACACCACTTATTAAATCTGTAGTCCTGATTACCACATAGACCAAAACCCAAATTTGGGGCCATTTAGAGAGAGTCTCCTTGCTGATCTGAATACCTAGACTGAAAATGGTGATATTTTAAATACTTCGGTCATAAACCATTTTAGTTTTTAAAGACTAAAGTCAACATCGTGAATTAGATCCAATTTGCTGGCATTGATTTTAGAATTAGCATCAAGTCCTTGTGTTCAGTCAAGCACCAATTGTAGCTTCCACACAATCTTCAAAGAGCACTCAAAGTTCACATGGCAGTAATCTAATAATGAAGTTATTGCAGTGCGGATCACTGAAGCAAGACTTCACTTTCCAGAGGGATACCAGAATTGCTTCTAGGGAATGAGATTCACATTGGCAGATCTTTTAATTTAGAGTATGATGTTATAATTGATTGTAGTATGTCATTGTATTAGTTGTTCTTTTATCCTATGTCTGTTATTAGTGTATGGTAACTGACATTACTATTATTACTACAAAAACAACTACTCCTGTGCGTAGCCTTGCTGAATCTTATTAATAAAATAATATCAAAGGAAATGTGATCTCATACAATATAGTAAAGAGCAATGCAAATCACTGAGAGGGTGTTTTGCTCCAGTGAAATATTGAGTACAGTACCTCATTAAGCTTACTTTCAGAAGCAGTGTGACTTCACTTCATCCTATACTTTCATTGCCTATAAGGCTTCGCTTCATCTCATGCAGAATCATCTACAAGCTTGTGCCAGGACTGGCCATGGTTGCTAGGAGGCAGTGAGGCAATGCAGGATGTCACCTCAAGGCAAATGGTGTCACTTCATTAAAGCCAACCAAAGATGCTTCACACAGGTGTGGTACAGACCACCTTCCTAGTTCTTAGGCCTGAGAACACCTTCCCAAAACACCTCATCTTTTGTGGACTCGCCTCAGTTTATCAATCATCATCCACCCCCTCATTTCTTCCAGGCAACTCTGCAAGTTCTCCTGATCCATGTGAAAAGGAGAGAATTAATGAAGCAGATTCCACATAGCTCTACCAGCTTGGTGTAGATATTCAGCAGTTGAGAAGAAGGAATAAAATCCAGTAAGCCCCCACAATGAAAAAACTGTGGAGATGAATTAAAATCTCTCATTGCACTGTCCAGTAACAGATAATAGGAATGGAAGATTAGATTAACAGAGTTGGAAGGAACCTTGTAGGTCATCTAGTCCAACCCCTCACCCAAGCAGGAGATCCTATACCATTTCTGACAAATGGGAGCCCAATCTCTTCTTGAAAGCCTCTAGCGATGAAAGCAAGCTGTTCCATTGATTGATTGTTCTCATTGTCAGAAAAATTTCTCTTTATTTCCATGTTGAATTTCTCCTTGTTCTGTTTCCATAGATTATTCCTTGTCTGGCCTTCAGGTGCCAGGACCCCCTCCTCTCTGTGGCAACCCCTCAAATACTGGAACACTGCTATTATGTCTCCCCTCATCGTTCTCTTCAGTAGACTAGCCATGCTGTCTAGTGGAATGAAACACTTGTAGTTCAAGGCCTCAGTCATTGGGCCATCTCAGCAATGTTGTATGATCTATGCTGTCGAAAGCCACTAGAGATCCAAGAGAATCAACCTCATGCTACTCTCTTATCTCTTTCCTGATAAAAGTTATCAGTCAGGACAGCCAAAATGTTGGGTACTGTCTGGAAGTCAAACAAAAACTTATTAAATAATTTATTTTAAATCCTCTTTTTTTACATTTGCTGCAGCAGAATTCTATCTGGGCAATCTATATTCTTTATATTTCTCTTCAATAAGATGTGCCTATGAGCATGATCAGATTTAATATCTTTAATCCCACAACATGGAGCACCATGTTAGCCTCACAGATGTTCCCCTTATTTTACACGACCATGCAATCATCCTAGCATTACCAAGTTATTTATTTTCTCATGGCTTTCTGGCATTCATTTTGAGAAATGCCTAAGTCGGAGTGGCATGATGTAAGGATGAAGAACATGTAAATCCCCAAATATTGAACAGCAGCTTGCCATATCCCTTGGGAATTGGAGTTCAGAAAAGTCTGAAGGACCACAAATTTCCCAGCCCCAGATAATGTCAGAAGATGTCCTTAAGTTTGCTTTTGAGGGCAGAATATATGAAAACATTTTACATATTAATGACTGCATCAGAAAACTTGTTCTTGCAGATGTTTGCATACAGTTTTTAGAATTATGATAGTGCAACAGTATTACAAGGACATTCCTCCTTAGAGCTAAAAACAGGAAAGCTGGTGCTAGTTTTAAAAATGTGATCCTATGCAGATTTTGGCCATTGTCCAAAGCAATTGATTGACATGAAGGAAGGCGCTTGGTTTTCTAACCCTAGTCAGAAGCCATCAACTGCTTTTAAAAACTAAGAGCATTCCTGTTTTTAAAACAGTATCTTAATTCCTGGAAGCTAGCAGTTAATATATACAGGTAGTTCTCATTTAATGTTCAAAGAACAAGAGGGATTTACAGTTGTAGTTGTGGCTATTGTGACATTCCCTCAGGTATGTGATTGCTGTTCAGATACTTGACAACTAGCTCACAATTTCAGCATCAAAGTGCCCTGCACCCACATGATTGCCATTTGCAAACTTCACAACTAACTTCCAACAAACAAAATAAATGGCAGAGGGTTACAAATGGCGATCACGTGACTACAAGATGCTGAAATCATGTGGGATTTGCCTAACAACTGCAACAGAGTTGCTTTGTGAATGAGCTGGGCCATCTCTAAATTTGATAAATAATCTGGAACTACTGGAATTGCTGTTATATAGTCATGTGGTATTACAGTCATGTGATATTACAGTCTATGACAGAATTCCCAATTGCAATTATTGTTGGTAACTGAGGAGTTCTTGTATTTGTTATTATTGGATTTTAAATGGTTTCTTGTGAGCTAAATTAAAAACCTTTGTAAGGAGGCTGTAATTTATCTCACCACTCCATTCCACTCAGGCAGAACAGCCTGGTGAATGCAGCAATAATTACTTTCACCGGCCCTTACTTCCATCACTTTCTTTCTTCTCTTTCTACCAGAAAGATAGAAACAAGGTTTAAAGAAAGAAACTGCCTTTCCCTTTCTCCTAATGACATGTACTTGCAGACATGTACTTATTGACTCATACACAGTTCATTGAAACTACCTGAGTTGCACTACCACCTTACAACACCAAGACACAATCTGGAACCAATAGGGACTGTTTAAAATAATATGTACTACATTAGAAACCAGGCAGCAGCAAAGAGAAACACCTTTGGATGTTGGGCAGAGAGAGAAAGGATTGTATTCAAAGAGTGAGCGTAAACAAAGGAAGTTCATCCAAACAAGCTTAAACCCCATGGGAAAATAGTTGTGAAAGGAGTTGGGCAAGGTTTTGGGCATATCCAAATAAAAGAAAAAAGATACACCTGTAAATGGCATAGAACCTAGCGAGTTCAGCTGGCAGGTTTGGTAAACAAGTAGTTCTATTATTACAGTATAATTATATTATTATATATAATTATGTTACATAATTATATAATTACTATATGGTTTGTTGCACAGGCAGCCAGATGTTCAGAGTGGATATGGCATTTTTGTTCACCTATCAAGTCCCTCTCAAGGACCTGGGATAGGCAGACATGAATGTTTGATGGTGTTACAGATATAATCACAGAATGCAAACTGTTCCAATTAAAACTGCCTTTTGCAATTGACTGGTTGTGATTTTAACAATGGCCAATGGTGCTCAAGTGATGCTGGGTTGTTTCGGGATTGTATCCAAGGCACCTGTTGCTATTGGTATTAACATTACTTTCTTTTGCCACAGTCATTCTGTTTCTATTTGCATTTTTGTATTTTGTTATCTTCTCTTAGAGAGCCAATTCAATCTAGTGGTTAAGGCATCGGGCTAGAAATGAGGAGAGTGTGAGTTCTACTACTGCCTTAGCCATGAAAGCCAACTGGGTGACTTTGGGCCAGTCACTCACTCTCAGCTTATCCCCCTCACAGGGATGTTGTTGTGGGAAAACCAGGAAGATAAAGGTTTATTAGATAGGTTACTGCCTTAAGTTACTGATAAAAATAATAAATAAAAGATATAAATAAATTAAATTTAAAAAATATTGTAATGTGGTTATTAAGGTTTTCCATCACTATCGTCAAAAGTCTTCTAACCTATTTTGTTCAAAAGGGAAAACATGGTTCTCCAAAAGCATGAACATGGGAAATATAGTCCTGCTTACTGAAAAACAAACATCCGCTCACCTTCAGCATTGCCATCATGAGCATGGATTGGTGAACCTTATTCTTTAAAAAAAAACAGCTGCTGAATAGCAGAGATCAATACATTTTAAAGCAGCTCTATTAACTTGCTTCCCTCATGAATAAATCTTGTCATATTAACCGTAGTAGTAGCATTCTGTATTCTGTCTGATAATTTGGTACAGTGCTCATTCTAGCTAGAAAGCATTTTGTGCTGTCTGTTTCAAATTTCCAAAACACTAAATAGTAATTGAAAATAGCTGCACAGAAGCCCAAATACACATTTTCCAGCTGTCGAGTTAAAAGATAGTGAAAAGGGCAGGTGATTAATTGCACATCTTACTATCAAAGAATGTTAATAAAAATATGTACAGTTCATGAGTTATGTTTAACAGAGATATCTATTGTTTTGTCAAGCAACTTGAGTTTATGAAGTATTAAATAATTAGCAGTGTTCATGAGGCAGTCACTTTTAGAGCTGGATGTCATCCTAATAAGGCAGTAGTAAGAATGGTAATAGCTTGCTCATGTCTTTATAGCCAGTTACATTTTTTTTCCTTGAAAAGTTGCTTTTATGGGAAGATGATTATTGCACCTTTTCAGAATGAAAATTTAAACAGTAGGTTTATTTCTATTCCATGAGTGAAACTTTTTTTCTTGCTTTCTTTAAATATAATGGAGCTATCTAAAGCCTTGAAACAGGTCTTTTAGAAAAGTTAAGTCAAGTATCTCACGTTACAGAGCAAGGCATGTTATATAGATTTTATATCTTATTTTCAAGAGTATATCTTACAGGAATATATAGTTATTGTTGGACTCCTTACTCCAATTAGATCCAAGACCATATTAGCCAATGGTCAAGGATGTTGAGAACTGGTTAATAGAATTTGTGGATGACCTTGAGGGAGGAGGGGAAGAGATGCTGCCTAGGAAGCAACAGAGTCAGCAGCTCCCAGTTGATTAGTGAGAGGAAGAAACTTCAGATTGTTCAGGTGGTTAAAAGTGGCAATGAGAAGTTTGTCCTGTTACATTTGTAAGACTAATGTCAATCATCTTGGATAAACGAGACAGGCAGTACAACCAGATGAGCTAATTTTTACTTTATTTTAAGGCTTTGTTACAAGTCTTGTGAGTCTGAAAGTACAAACTTATTTAAGATATGACATATGTAGCAGAGGTGGAATTCAAAAAATTTTACTACCAGTTTGCGGGCATGGCTTAGTGGGCGTGGCAGGGGGAGGATACTGTCAAATCTCCAGTCAGGTGGTATTTTCTGATTCTCTGAACTAATCAAAATTTCCACTGCCGGTTCTCCAGAACTAGTCAGAACCTGCTGAATACCACCTCTGATATGTAGAACAAATTTTATCCAACAAGATACCAGTGGTATCAAAAATGAATTTACAGGCCAAAAGAATGACTTAGAAGAAGATGTTACATTGGACATACAAAAGAAACTATCTGATGTCTTAGTAATTAAAAGGGATGTTCAAATAACAAACCAAAAAAGTTTTTTGGATAATTTTGCCATATTGCGTTTACAAAAGAGGCTTGTCAAAGGTTTTAAGAATTTTGTGAAAAGGATGAAAAAAACCAAGTTCTAGAAGATGACTTTGAGGGACCAAAGATCAAGATTGCTAGAAGTAAATGAAAGGAATATAAAGTTGGTTTATTTGATCAGGGTTAAACTAGCTTTATTTTTTTCTCTTTTTGCTGAATTAAGACTGAAATGATGAGGTTTTGTAGATTTGCTTATGGATAGGAGTTGGGCTATGGAAAGAACAGAATGTTTGTTATATGTGGGGAAGCCCTTTTTCTTTTCTTTTTATTGTAGACTCGTTTTTTCTTTTTCTTTTATTTCTTTTGCCCACCTTCTTTATCTGTATTGTTTAATGTAATTTTAATAAAATTACAATTTAAAAAAATAATGCTTGCTGGTGTAGGGTACAGAAACTGGAAGACTATCTCTTTCATTTGAGCTGACCAGCCTTTGATTTTCCATTTTTCAGGGGATTTCTTAAGTTAGATTTGCCTTGTGAACTGAACATGTTGATTCTGTTAATTTTCATGTAATGTGTTGTTTAAAAACTGCCTACAATTGTTTGGTTAAAAACTATGCTGGGTTTGTGCAACTAGCAACTCCCTAGTTATATTTCCACTGTGTAATATTAGGTCTCTTTGTGTGTTTGTTTTACTCCCACCTTGTGCTCTGCACACTAATGCTTTAGCATACAAGAAAAGGCATTGAAAACAGAGTGCGAAGCAAGAGAGAACTAAATCTTTCTGATTTCAGTGAAGAATTAGGCATAGGTTTCAATCGGAATAATTAAACAAATAGAACCATCTCTGCATTTTATCTCTGCATTTAAATCATTATTTTTTAGCTATTAAAGAATCACAGAGTTGGAATTGTTCTTTGGAGTGATTTTAAACTTGCTCTGTGACATTCTACTTGACACTTCCATCTAAACCAGGGGTATCAAACTCAATTTCATTGAGGGCCACATCAGGATTGTGCTTGACCTTGGGGGGGCTAGGGTGGGTGTGGCCAGGATGGGAGTGGCCAGCATGACATCACTCATGCTGGGGGGTACCTGTCGTGGCCTGAGCGCTCTGCCAGTGAAAATAGGCTCCTGAGATCCATTTTCAGCTGCCAAGGCCTCCCGCAACCTCTGCCAGTAAAAACATAGCTCGGGCGGGCCACACATGGCCCTCCTGAACTCCATTTTCATTGGCAGAAGCACCACAGGCTGGTCCTTCACTGTTTCCAGGGCAGCCCCACAGGTCAGATCTAAGCACCCCAGGCCTTAAGTTTGACACCTCTGCTCTAAACTGAAGCACAATCTTGGGCAGAATTGAAGGTCAGTCTAGCAGTAATATTCTCTAGCCTTTATTTTACCTTTGATTCATGAAAATGTCATGAGCTATTTTGTTGGAGGCATTGCTGGAATAGTATACTACATATGTGCCATCCCCCTCATTCACAAACTTTAAAATGCTGTCAAGGAAGATAAGATTAGCTTGGCATGATCTGGCACGATAAAACCATAGTAGCTCTTCTTAGATGCACTCACAAACATGTTACTTAAGTCATACATGATATTCTTCCGACTAAAATCAGAATTCCGATTTTTCATTGCCCCCCCCTTTTGCCCCCTTCTTCTTCTCCTTCCCCTCCCCTCGGAGGCCCCCTGAGTCAGGAGCAGGGAATCAGCTGCCCAGCTCCGGAGCTGATCCACACCACCAGCTGGAAAGGAAGGATGTGTATGTGTTGGTGTTGTGTGTGCAATTTCATGGCGCGGGGTCTCTTTTGGCCGGCCCCAAACGAGCACGCCCGGGGCGGGCAGTGGAGACACAGGAGCGAATGCGGGAAGGAAGCGAACCTTGTTGCAAAGTTTTGCCTCTTCCCCTTTCTTTTTCTTCTAATGGAGTGTGTCTCCCCCACCACCCCAGATAAGTGTGACTTCATTGTGAATGGTCAGAGCTATTCAGCTAAGGTGCTAGGATGACTGTATGTTGCCACCCAATCCTCATTCTTTCCCCCCTGGACATTCCCGCTGGATCTCCGCGTTTATCCCTTGAGATTTATGCAACTGGGAGGGAGGCGCTGGATTACCTGGCGCCCTTTGGCTTCGGGAGATAAGCACTGCAAGGAGGCGAGAGCTCAGGACCTCGCGCTCCTCTTTGGCGGGAAGCGATGATGGTGCTTCTGTCCAGGGTTAAGAAAGCGGACGAGCCAAACAGCAGCTTGGCTACCTACCTTGAGAGGCAGGGGAAGGCGGGAGAAGGGAAGAAGATGGGGGTGGCATGGGGCGGGGAGGGAGGTTTCCCGGGGATGCGGAGGTGTGGAAAGAGCCAGACTGCTGCAGCTCCCTCCAGAGAGTGAAAGCAATGTTCATTTACCAGAAAATTCCCCTGCGGGAAGTCGCGCGGAGGGGGAAAAAAAGAGCTTGGAGCGGCGACTGGAACTGGAGCTCCTTTGATTAACAATTCTGAATTTTTTCCCTTTCTTTTTTTACTCCCTTCCCGCCGTTGATAATTAGGATCCGGTACCTCCAGGGTCCTGTCGGCGGTGGGGGGGTGATTAGATTTGGGGAGGAGGGTGAGGTTAGAAGGAAAAGGCACCCCTGGCTACTTTTCAGATTTTTTTTTCAGAGGGAAATATCATGCCTGTTAAGTTTCAAAATTAAATATGTAAAGATCTATAATTTCCCAAATCCTCCACATCCCCCTTTTTGAAGACAAGAGTGGTATTTGCATTCCTCTAGTCTTTTGGGACATCACTAGTCAACCCAGAGTTTCAAATACAGCCAAGAGTAGTTGTATAATCCTTCCTATTATTTAGCAAAGTAAATAGCATTTAGGATGTAATCCATCTCATCCTGGAAACTTGAATTCGTTTAAATTGTCTAACTTCTCCCTCCTGAGACAAAACAAGACACAGAATAGGCAGTAAAAAGATTTCGCTTTTCCCTCATCCATTATCAGTTTACTGCTTTATCCACCCTTTTTGGCTTTTGTTTTGATTCTGCTGTACCCAAATAACCTTTTTGTTATTGTTTTTGATATCTCTTGCAAGCCTCAGCTCAATTTGAGCTTTAGATTTTCCGGCACATTTGATAGAGTTTCTGGAGATTACCTTGCATTCTGTGATTGGGAGACTTTCATTGCATTTTTTATATATTTCATCATGCTGATCAGCATTTTAGAGAATCCTTATGTATTTATTCTGTTTTTTTCAAATATTTCCCCATGTTCTCTTTCTCATAGGAATTGTTTGCTATTCTATTTCCTTCGCTAACACACTTTTCTTCTTTAAGATTTCAGGCCATCAGTCCTACTCTCTTCCCTCAGAGTTCATTCACAATCCACTCTTCTGAAATCTAGCATGCAGGTTTCCCTCCCCCCCATTTTTCTTCTTCTGGGTATTATGAATTCGAGGATTAACATGATCTCTTTTCTCTCCAATATATTACTTTCCCTGGCTTCTTCAATTTACTCCTCCCTTGTTGGTAAGTTTGGGATAGCTTACTCTTAAATTTGGCCTTCTGACAAAACTTGTCAGCAAGGGAAGACAACAATGGGTCTTTGATTCTAGGCAGCTGTCAAAACAATTGGAATTTCCCATTAACCCTTTCGCATGCCTCTCTGAAAGATTGGTCATCTAACAATGAAAAGCCTATTCTGCATCTTTCCAACAGGTCTATAATAAGCTCCTACAGTGATGCCCTTTTCTTCTGTTTGATACTGTGAATAAGATTTCCATGTTTTAATTCTTTTTTTGTCCAATTATCTTTTTTTTTCTCCATGTATTTACAATGCAACATCTCCACTGTTTGTGTTGAGTCTGTTCTGGACAACTATCTGTTGAGTCTGTTTTGATTGTAGCCATTCAGTGGGATATGCTAATCATAAGTATCATTACACCAAGTTTCAGGGATAAACTATCAGGTCCCATTGTCCTTCTGAGCTAGCTCTTATTTTCTTTGTCTTTAGTCCTATTGACACTTATCATTGATAGAGCCTATAAAAGCTAGGTAAACATTTTGAATGTATTATGATTAGTGGCTGCTAATATATTTCTGCATGCATTTGCCAGTAAACATAAAATGAAGGCCATACAGTCCTTCTTGGCCAATTATTGCATTTCCAGTTATCCCTGGTTCTCTAGACAAGAGTGATTTATGCAGCTGAGGATGACATGGCAAATTACTGCCACTCCCTAACCTTTTTAAAAATTGCTAATACTATTGTAATCTGTAATTACAGAAATCAGCGTGAGAATTGCAGCACTGTATAATTATCTCTTTCTGATACTTTATTGCTGAATGAATTATTAATCTAGATCATTCTTTTATATTTGCAACAGCTAAGGAGTCATATTAATATATGATTACATTTCATTATTTCTGCCTTTTGTGTTTTTGGATGTTGTAATCAGTAATTCATTTTGTTTTTGTTTTTAGTACGCCCAAATATTCACGTGGTTATAAATTACATTGTGGTTCAACATTTAGTGATTTTTAATGCTCTGCTTACTCCTCATGTTACTTAGTTTGTAATGAATTTCAAGACAGTACCACACAATAAATGAGGTGAGAAACGTCTGAAGAAAAGAAGACTCCAGTCACATACTACAGGATGAATTAACTGGATCAGCTTTTTCTAACCTAAGATTTTCCAAATACAGTAAAGGAGAATATTTGTAGCTCAACATTGAAATAAAGGGTTCTTGGTGTTTTCTGAGCTTGGTTGGTTTTTCTGCAGATGTTTCATTACCCAAACTAGATAATATCATCAGTGCTAGACTAACAGTGATGATGTTACCTAGTTTAAGTAATAAAACATCTGCAAGAAAACAGTCAAGTTCAGAGGGCACCAAGGACTCCTCACTTTCCAAAGCTTCTGAACAGCCCAAGAATCCTAATTTTCAACCCCAACACATCTGTAGCTGGAGAAGGCTGATATAGAGCATATCTTACTACATCTGAACAATTGTAGCTCCAACTCACATTCTTGAAATCAGATGAGTACTGCTGCCCCACAAGAAATATTGATTTTTAAAATGCAACACAAGGAAAGATCATTTTTAAATTTACATTTTCCTTCTTTGAAGATAGGAATGATATTGCTCAATGTAAGCATTTTGGTATATGACTGAGATTTGCCAGGAAGTACAATACTGATACTCTTGTTATGATTAAAACTATAGCTTGCTTTGCCTTGATCTCCCCATGCCTTCCCACCATCACCATTTGCATGTAGCTATCTAGGACAAAAGATTTTTAAAACTCTCTATTACAGTAATAGTTGAAATGATGTGCAGATTTACTTATATACAGGAAAGCACTGTATATATGAAATTAATGAATAGATAAATACATTAGTATATTTTACATATGAGACTTTCCAACTTTGAGAAGAGGAACTCTGTGGTTCCTCCTAATTAATTAGCTATGTAATATACTTTAGTGATTTTTAATTCCATTTATGTTTGAGAAGTAAACGCTGTATTGAATTTTGCAGTGGAGTCTGCTTGTAATTTAGAATTTTGAAACAGATTAATATACTGACCTGAAGTGTGTGAATACCTGTTTTGTGGGAACTCTTTCTTTCAATTTGATAATTTACAGGTTTTCAGTATGTTGTGGGGCAGCAATATACTGTAAATGAGTGGATCCAATTAGAGTTTCCTTTATCTTTGGTTATTTCTAACAGAGCTGCAAAGTTAAATTATGAAATTAAAAAGAAAAAGTTTCTTTGCACATTAGATAGATCTTCCTTATTTTTTCAAAATCTATTGTATAGGCTTCATATTTCTGTGGTGTGGGGTAAATGGAACCTGTTGATGTTTAACTGTGAAGAGGAACCAATGTTAGACGGAGAGTAGTGAGGGACATATTTTGAGGTGACACAGTATGAAGGAACTGGAAGGGAGGAGTTAAGAAAAATAAAGCAGTTTGTATGCAGAGAACTCACGTGTTAGGAGTATTATTACAAAATACGACATGATGTTAGAAGTTTTGTAGCACGGTAATGGAACAACGAGGTCTACCCAAAAGAGGAAAATGAGCGGCAGTGCAGATGAGCAGAATGAAGAAGGAGTTAGCAGAATGGCTAGCATACCCAGCACTACTTTTAACATCCAACCACTGGAGCCAAATGAGTGGACAAAATGGATACGGCGATTTGAGAGATTTAGGCAAGCAAGCAATCTCACAATAAGCTCTGAAGAAAATCAGGTGAACACTTTGATTTATTGTATGGGAGACGAAGCAGATGATGTTCTGCGTGGCCTGAGACTCAGTGAAGCTGATCAGCGTCAGTATACTAAAGTAAGAGACGGCTTTCAGTCATTCTTTGTAGTAAAAAAGAACATTGTGTATGAGCGTGCAAGATTTAATATGCACAAACAAGAAGCAAATGAGACAGTTGATGCATTTGTCACAGCGCTATATGCATTAGCAGAACACTGTAACTATGGAGCACTACATGACGAGCTCATCAGAGACAGGATTGTAGTAGGTTTGGTCGATACATGGCTATCAGAACGCATGCAAATGGAAAAAGACCTAGACCTGGATAAAGCTATTAATATGGCAAGACAATCAGAGGAGATTAAAAAGCAGCAAACCACATTGAGAAGTGATGCTAGTGCTGTAAACCTAAAGGATGTGAACTCTTTGGACAGATTGTTTAAAGGCAGGCATCAGAAGGAAAAGCAAAAATTCAGCAGATCAAAGAATGATAGAGAAAAGCCTCAAAGCAGGCAAAACAAAAACACTAAAGACCCCCAGTGTCACAAATGCGGTGGCATGCTTCACCCTAGACAGGAATGTCCTGCTAAGGATGCTAAATGCCATACATGTGGGGAAAAGGGTCACTTATCAATGTGTATGTTTTGCAAGCAAGGCGGTGCGTGGCATTGAGGAAGAGGAGAGAAGCTTCTTTCTTGGTTCTGTAACATCACATGCTGATCCATGGACTGTGGAAATCAGAATGATAGATAAAAACATCACGTTCAAGTTGGATACCGGAGCAGATGTCACTGTTGTTTCACAAAAGAATTTCGCCAACATTTTTCACAACACACAGGTGCTGGTGCTGCAAAAAGCAGAGAGACCTCTACTGGGTCCAGGGAGAATTCCACTGGAAGTGATGGGGTTTGCCAAACTACAGCTAAAGAAAGGAGCAAAACAAATTACAGAGAAGGTGTATGTGGTCAAAAACCTGAGTATGCCTTTGCTGGGACTGCCAGCTATTGTAGCTCTTGGTCTGTTGGTTTGTGTGGACACTATTAACATTGAAAACCTGAAGTCAAGCTACCCTAAATTATGCACTGGCCTAGGGGAGGTTCGACAACCTTATTGTATTAAGCTCAAACCTGATGCTGTGCCTTTCTCTTTGAAAACCCCAAGGAGGATTCCCCTACCATTGATGGGGAAAGTCAAAGATGAGCTTCAACGCATGGAAAACTTGGGAGTAATCACTCATGTGGAAGAGCCTACAGACTGGTGCGCAGGCATGGTAGTGGTGTCCAAGAAGGACAGCAAAAAGGTGCGTTTGTGTGTGGACCTGACTGGCTTGAACAAGTATGTGTGTCGTGAAAAATTCATTTTACCATCAGTAGAACAGAGTCTTGGAATGCTGGCTGGTGCTAAAATGTTCAGTAAATTAGACGCCAACATGGGGTTTTGGCAGATACCCCTCACCGAGGATTCAGCAAAGTATACCACATTCATTACACCCTTCAGGCGGTTCCACTTTAACCATCTTCCATTTGGCATTGCCTCAGCACCCGAACATTTCCAATGTATGGTGGTGGAAGTTACACAGGGGCTGGAAGGTATAGTTTGCCATATTGATGATCTACTGGTGTGGGGACGGGACCAAGAAGAACATGACAATCGACTATGCAGTGCTAAAAAAACCTGGAAAAGGCGGGAATCACTCTGAACATGGATAAGTGTGAACTCTCCAGGAGTGAGGTGGTTTTTTTGGGTCACATCATCTCTGATGCAGGGATATGACCTGACCCAAGGAAAACAGAGGCTATCAGAGCTATTAAGGAGCCCTCTAGTGTGAATGAACTGAGGAGTTTTCTTGGCATGGTAAACCAGCTGGGGAAGTTCATCCCTCAGTTGGCAGAAAAAGACAAGCCACTTCGTGATCTCCTTTCTAAGAAAAACTGTTGGGTTTGGGATGTGGAACAGGTCAGGGCATTTAAGACATTGAAAGATGCTTTGTCTTCCCCTCTGGTGCTGGCCATGTATGATCCAAACAAAGTGACGAAAGTGTCAGCGGATGCATCGTCATATGGCTTGGGGCCGTTCTTCTTCAAGAGTGGGGAGATAAATGGAAGCCTGTGGCTTACGTGTCGCGTTCACTCACTCCAACTGAAAAACGCTATGCACAGGTGGAAAAAGAAGGCCTGGCTCTAACCTGGGCATGTGAAAGATTTCAGGATTTCCTCCTAGGAAAGCATTTCTGCTTGGAGACTGACCACAAATCACTTGTCAGTTTGTTTCGAGACCAAGCACTAGCTCTTCTACCCTTGAGAATTCAGCGATTCAGGATGAGGCTCATGCGTTATTCTTACTACATTGTGCATGTGCCTGGAAAGTCACTTTGGACAGCAGACAGATTGCCACGTTCACCTGTGGACTCTCACATGTCCAAAGCAGAACTGGAGCTAATGGAAAGCACTAACAAATATGTGGACTGTGTAGTAGACACCTTGCCTGGTAGCCACACATATATGGAAATCATAAAAGAGCAGTTGCAAGCTGATAGTATTTGCTCTCGAGTCATGAAATTGTGTGCAGATGGATGGCCAATGCATGCAAAACAGGAACCTGCACTGAGAGGATACTGGCCAGAACGAGCTACACTCACTGTACAAGATGAATTATTACTGAAAGACACTAGGCTTGTGATCCCATCCACTCTGAGGAATGAGGTGTTGGAGAGGCTGCTTGAAGGACACCAAGGGGTGGTGAAATGCAAAGAACGTGCTCATCAGTCTGTGTGGTGGCCAGGACTCAGTCAGCAGGTCAGTGAAATGTTGCTCAAATGCAGGACATGTATTCAAGAGCGTCAGAATCCTAAAGAGCCACTCATGACATCTGAGTGCCCTGAAAGACCATGGCAAAAGTTAGGGACTGACATGTTTGTACTTGGAAGGAAATCATACTTAGTTGTGATAGACTATTTCTCCAGATATATCAAGATTGCACTGCTATCGAACACTAAGTCAACTGATGTCATTGTCCACCTGAAGTCAATCTTTGCCCGGCATGGGATTCCAGAGGAGTTGATGTCAGACAATGGACCACAGTTTTCTGGCCAAGATTTCTCTCATTTTGCATCCACATATGGGTTCAAACATGTTACCAGCAGTCCAAAGTTTCCACAAAGTAACAGAGAAGCTGAACATGCAGTTCAGACAGTGAAAAGTCTCTTGAAAAAGGCTAGCGACCCTTATCTGGCCCTGCTTGCCTACAGAGCTACCCCTCTCCAGAGTGGGTTCAGTCTGGCTCAGCTGCTTATGGGGTGACGTTTTCATACCACTGTGCCGACTCTTCCCTCTCAGCTAGACCCAGCATTGCCAGATGTTGACCATTTTCCTCGTAAAGAGAGAGAGAAGAGGAAATTGAATACTGAATACTACAACAGGAGACATCGTGCAAAACCTCTTAGTGATTTGGTACCAGGAGAGCATGTATGGGTCACTGATACAAAAGAATCTGGGACTGTGCTGCAGAATCACATGAGTCCAAGGTCATATCTGGTGGATGTACCTAAAGGTGTGGTGAGACACAATCGTCAGCACTTGATACCCTTACACACACATGCAAGTGAACAAGGAGTGGTGGAGCAGCAGGAGTTGCCAGAGGCAAACAGTGAACAAGTTTCTACATCACCTGGGAAAATACTTAAAAACTTTCCTAGTGTGACAGCTACCCCAAGGACAAGGTCTGGGAGAGCTATAGTTAAACCAGAGAGACTGAATCTGTGAACTGAGAAAGTGAAAAAGAGTTAATGTTGATCTGTAGTTCAGTAAGAAATCTAAGATGCAGAATAGTTTAAACACCGTTAGGTGTATTGGATTAGTAAATAGTTATATGATAACATTTTCTTCCCAACAGGATTTAGATAGGAACCGACCTTCAACAAAAGAGGCAGAATAATCCTCTAAGGTCTGGTGAGACAAAGGTAGTCTACCCTTTGTTCTCTAGAAAAGGGAGATGTGGTGTAGGGTAAATGGAACCTGTTGATGTTTAACTGTGAAGAGGAACCAATGTTAGACAGAGAGTAGTGAGGGACATATTTTGAGGTGACACAGTATAAAGGAACTGGAAGGGAGGAGTTAAGAAAAATAAAGCAGTTTGTGTGCAGAGAACTCACGTGTTAGGAGTATTATTTCAAAATACAATTTCCTTTAAAAATAGCCTATATAAGCATGTGTAACTGACAGAAATATTTCAAATAGGGTACTATTTGCTTAATTCAAGATACCATGTATGACATTTCTCTAACATGTTCTTCAGCCTCCAACTATTTTGTATGAAAAGTCTTTCTACAACTGCCATAAAGATCCCTTCATTCATTCGCTCCAGTTATATGCCATAATATGTTGACTGTCCTGTGCCAGATGTGTAAGTGAAGTAAGTGAGTCTCTCAAATACTCCTGCCAATTACCTGGACATGACTGGCCAGTTTTGTGGAAGGTACATAAGTAATTTGCCACAGCTGCTTTCTGTGTTATTTTGTGACAATCTAGATTTCCTGGGTTCCTCCATCTAAGTGCTAACCAGATCCATCCCTGAAGAGCTTTTTTGATATAGCCAAAGTCATTCTGATGCTGATATCTGCTGGAACTTCAAACCAAAGGGCCTGCTAGCTAATAAATTGTGATAGGTGCTCTGGTTCAGTCAATATTCGCACTTGACCTTCTCAACCAGCTTGTCAATGTTTCAGCATATTCCTTTACTTATGCCTTCCCATGGGAAGGAAGCTGCGCTTTAATTTCCCACAATCCCTTTTATCCATGGATTTTGGCTTACATTGCTAATCAAACATTTATATGTGGTTGCTGTTTCCCCTCATCTACCCGGAACCCACTGTCATTAACACAGAGAATAGTAGATTTCTCTTTTCTGATTGAATTTAAAAGTTCTTAGGGCAACCTCACTATGATGTTGCCTGATATCAGCATTTCAGTCTTGGTGACAGCCAGAAATGTGGAGGTGTCTTTTGTTCAATGTGCTACCTTCTGGAAGCCTTCATTGTTACTCTGAACTGTTCCCAGTTTGAATTCTCTGGATATTTTGGAAACAGCCACAATAACACTACTTAACAAGAGGTGAAATTGGATATGGTATTAGAAAATGACTTGAGGAATAGAAATCTTTGCTGCTGTGACTACATATTCTGAGTCCTTGATTTCAACCCTTATAGCAATAGCACTTAAACTTATATACCGCTTTATAGTGCTTTCCAGCCCTCTCAAAGCAGTTTACAGAGTTAGCATATTGCCCCCAACAATCTGGGTCCTCATTTTACCCACCTCGGAAGGATGGAAGGCTGAGTCAACCTTGAGCCTGGTGGGATTTGATCTGTCAGATTTGCAGTAGGAGTAGCTTGCAGTACTGCACTCTAACCACTGCACCACCAAGGCTCCCTAATTATAGTTTAGTACTACTTACTTTCAAAGAAGAAAAAAGTTTTCATTAAATCAGTTCCAGTCTGTTAGTTATAGAAGGATGTCACATCTTATTAATGCTTTCTTTTGGGGGTTTCTTTTGGGTCTTTGTCCTGCCAATGTGTAATAACTTTTATTTCCTTTTTTTCAGTTACACATTTTAGTTATATAGCTAATTTTACATGGCTTGAAAAGCATGAATAAATGCAAAGATGCATTTTAGTTGTCTTCCTGTTGGTGTTATAAAGTCAGTGGGCTGGAAGAAGTCATTTTGCCACTTAATTCAACTATTTGACCAGTGTAGAAATGGCAGCCTATTCTCCTCTTGAGTATATCTAAATATACTTTCTTTTAAACAGGTTCATTCTCATTCTCCTCTTATTTTTGGAAGATAACATACTGTTATCTATTCTTCTTTATCCTATCTTCTAAAATACATTCTTCTATCTTCCTATCTTAAGAACAAAGAGAATTTAAAAAGAGTGAGCTCATTTCAAAAGTTTGCAGAATGCTGTCATATCCACCATCAGTAACTATTTTCTCAAGGCTAAAACCCTACTCCATCTTCATAGGACACAGGTTCTAGACCCTAAATCTCCTATTACTTTCTCTGAAACCATACCAATTGCTAAATGCAATTTTCAGCATGGAGTTTGACCAAACTAGAATAAAGTGGAAAATTACACCTCTGTTGGTTGAGATCTAAAATTATCACTTGATTGTTTCATACTGAATTTGCAATCAACTACCAAGGTGACATAGTGGTTAGAATAGTATTTCTGCTGACTGCCGGCTGACTGCAGTTTGGCAATTCGGATCTCACCAGGCTCAAGGTTGACTCAGCCTTCCATCCTTCTGAGGTTGGTAAAATGAGGACTCAGATTGTTGGGGACAATATGCTGACTCTGTAAATTGCTTAGAGAAGCCTGTAAAAGCACTGAAAAGCGGCATATAAGTCTAAGTGCTATGGCTACAAGTAGAAGACTTTGCTTACTACCAAGCCAAAATCTTGTTTCACACATTTGTCTTTCATTTCACAAGTGTCTGTCTGACTTACCTAAATTTCATTCAGATACTTTCAGTGTATTTTTCTAATCTAATAAGGTAGTTTTGAATGTTATTTTCTGTTTTCTGTTTGCTACTCCACCCAGTTTATTATCTGCAAATTTGAAAAGCATTCCTTGCACTTCTTTATCAAAGCCTCCTCCTCCTCCTCCTCCTCCCATGTTGCTAGCCTTACAGCATTACTTTTAGTTCCATGAATGGGCTTGGCCCTTCGTAATTTCTTTGGAAATAAAAATGATGAATAGCTGCAGCCTGATGCTTTCCAATTTCCCAGGAAAAAGACAAACCTAAACAGGGAGTTTGGAAGTTTTTTTGAAGGAAGAAAGACAATTAGAAGAAGTATTAGTTGCATTTTGTTAAGGCAGTATTTGTAACTGATTATGCCTTTTATGGTAGTCATCTTGCAAATAGGGAAGCTTCCCTGTATCAATCATTTTCAGTCATTTTGCCAGGGTGCAGAAAAGAAAACAGTCACAAGGATGATGCAATAGTTTTAAATAGTCTTTAAATAGTCTTGCTCCATTTTAAAAAATAGAATCTATTTTAATACTATTGTAAAATAAGCCAGTAGAGCTATGACTGTAAAACATATAAGCCTGTTTTTTCCAGACTATGTCAATTTATATAAGTTTCAATTAGGTTAATATCTTTGACCTAGCTTGTTTCAGTTTCATAAAGACCTTTCCAAATAATTAATGATCTGTTTCATTTATCTGCCTAATTTTTTTGAGGGGAAAATCATCTAGCCTTCTTATATTATTTTATGTAGATGAAGTACAGTAATACAATCAAGAACACAATTGTGCTTCACAGGTGTCCACAGCAAACTGAGATTTCATGTACGAATGTATTTTGTTCTCTTGTCAGTATCACAGACTTGCTTATAAGTTTATATCAAGTGACTGGTATTTATTTCTTTTGAAGTACAGATAAGTCTTTGACTTACAACAGTTCATTTTAGTGACTGTTTGAAGTTACAACGGCACAGAAAAAAGTGACCTATGACCATTTTTTCACAGTTATGACCATAGCAGCATCCCCATGGTCACGTGGTTTACATTTGAATGCTTGACGGCTGGTTCATATTTCTGTCCTAGGGCAATGTAATTCCCTTTTGTGACCTGCCAACAAGCAAAGTCAATGGGGAAGCCAAGTTCACTTAAGAATTATGTTATTAATTTAACAACTGCAGTGATTACTTAACAAATGTGGCAAGAAAAATCATAAAATGGGGCAAAACTTACTTAACAGATTTCTCACCTAGAAACATAAATTCTGGGCTCAATTGTGGTTAGAAGTCAAGGACTACCTATATTTATTTCTATTAAATTTCTGCATTTAGAAGTACATTTCAGGTCTACTTCAGCCTAAATATCATAGAATTCCAAAGATGCTTATTTCTGTAAGTATGTGTTTTAGTGCAGTGCCTAGATGCATTTGTTCTGGGCCAGGAAGTTCCTAATTCAAGTTTCATCTCCTACAAACTCTCAAGATGTAGTTGGGCAAACCATTAACCCTCAGGCCTCCTCCATTAGCCGCACTGAGTAATTGCAGCTCTACTTTTCAGATTCTATATAAGATAACTGAGATAAACTTCGCAAGCTCTATTTTAGGGTTTTAAGCATAGTTATATCATAATTCTGTTGGCTTTTGCTATCTGAACCAGTATAATAAGATGTGAGCTGCTCATGTGTCATTTTTAAGGGGTCTAATATGTGTTTTGAATGTAAAAATCCCCAACCAAGTTGTCCTTAAAACTGGAGACCTACTGTAATGTTGAGAATTTCAACCACCGTTTCCTGTAATGCCACTAAGCGCCAGTAATTCTAAAACACTAGAAAACGATAGGTTGAATACTGTTGTTTTACAAAGATTGTCTCAGATATTTTATCCTATCCCCCTTTTCTCCAGGCAGCTTATACTATTGAAACAGTGTTTAATAATAGCTTTCAATATTTCTTAAAATCCAGCCCTCTCATTCAGCATTGTGGAGAAGAAAAAGCCAACTGAGTAAAAACCCTATAATGCAATTGTCTTTCCAGAGAGAGAGAGAGATTTCTTGAATTCTTTGTTGTAGCTAAGAATTAAAATGCTGATCAGCAGTTCTGCAGAGAGCTGGCTCAACTATGCAGTGTGCAGAAATCATGATGTAATCTTCCTTTTTGTTTTTGTTTTTAAAAATTGCAAGCACTGTAATAACTCACTTTGGCCTTCTATCTCTCTCTTATTGTTTGTTGCTTCTATTTTAGGGTGTGAACGGAATGTCTGTGGATGAGAAGCCTGAATCCCCCATGTATGTGTATGAGTCAACAGTCCATTGTACCAATATCCTCCTATGCCTCAATGACCAACGGAAGCAGGATATTCTCTGTGACGTGACTTTGATTGTGGAGGGCAAAGAATTCCGAGCCCATCGGGCTGTGCTGGCTGCATGCAGCGAATACTTCTTGCAGGCGTTAGTCGGGCAAACAGAAAATGACCTGGTGGTCAGTCTGCCAGAAGAGGTATAGTATGCCATTGTTTGTCAGTCACTTTAAAAGAACCTTTCAAACTGGGTAGCTAGGAGAGAAAACAAGCTCCTCTCTTTTGTGCCCAACTGCTTAGGAATCAGAGAAACCTGACGGTTTTGAAATATAATCCCCAAAGCTCTCTGCATGTTGCTCAAATCAGACTCTGCTGGAGGGTGTGTTAATCCTGAGAAGGAGAGTGGGACGCTATGCTGAAACAAGCACCCTCGGGTCTGCAGGGTTAGAGAGCAAAAGCAAAGGAAACAGCCTGCCAGGAGCAAGGAAACATCAAACGAGAAGGAAGGAAGAGGGAAAGCAGGAAGAGGTCCAAGCAGCACAATGGACGGAGTGAATCCTTCGTCCAGTGCTTTAAAAAGAATATGTAAAAACATGACCACCCTAAGCCAAATTGCTGTGCACTTTAGGGAAGAAAGCATCTCAAAGCTAAACCAGAAGCAGGATGATTAATTCTGCTTCACTAGTTCAGATTTCCTTTGAAAGACCTCCGTGAGACTTAAACACAACAAAAGATCCTCCATTTTTTACCCTACCAAAGTGCTGGGATCCTTTGGGATGTTTTTGTGCCTGGGTGCATTGCTAAAGGAAAGAAGGTGGCTTGCTAAGATTTGGGGTTGAAATTGACGATTGTGCAGGTGTAATTTGCCCAGTGATTTGTAAATCCTACCTTGAAAAATAACCTCGCAGGTTGGACAAGAGGAATTGGGGGGGAGGGGGGGGATACATTTAATAAAAAACATCAAAGAGAACAGTGCACTCAGCAAATCTTTTTCCAAGTTCAGTGCTCTGTCAAGGAAAAGAGTTTGCAAGCCCAGATTTGTCAGGTTAAGAGAGGGTCACTGGGACACTTTTGCTTGCCCATATGTAATTGCATAATACTTGAAAATGTTTGAAAGAATGCTTGCTTAAGCTTCTTTGCTTGAAAAGTACATAATATATCTTTTATATTGGTCCCAATAGGCTTAATGTGTTGACAGATTCGATAATTGAATAGACCAGGCACACTAAAGGTCAGCATGTTATCAAACTCCCCAATTAAATAAAAATATTTTTATGACAATGAAATACATTGCATCTGATTTTTAAAATTGCAATCTTAATAGGGTGCCACCATATATGTAAATTAGGTAAATTTACTATTGTGCATTTGTTCATTTTTATCCAAGAATTTACTATATGTGGAAAAATATATTACACATTTTGTGTCGGCATAGTCAATTGATAACAAAGGTCTGAAAATAACCGCAGGATTTCTTCCCACCAAAACCACCTGAAGATTCTCCTACCATAATTCCTTTCTACCCTCATTCATGCATTTGCCATAGTTTTTTGTAGTTTTTCTAGTTGTGCATCCTGCCTCTGGCTTAGTTATCTACTTGCAATAGCTATTATGTTACTATTGCAGGAAGATAAGATGGGGTCATGAAGACCATCACTTCTTGTCCAATCTGTTGCCCAAGGTCAAGAAGATCCTCTCTAATGCTAGAACCAAAGTTCAACATGTTATCTCATACCAACAAAAAAAAAACCCGGGTGAAAGATTCTCACTCCAGTTTCCATAATGATATATTCTGGATTTTGGCAATATGACTTGGAATAAGAAGGTTATAAACATTCTGTATTTGCTATCAGTAGGCATTTCTCTCTAGAAGACCTAGAAAAGAGGAGAAGGCATTCAGCAAGGCTTCCAGTGAATTTGGTCTGGAGCATGTATAGATTTTGTTGGTCTTTTTAGGTTTTTTTTTAATAAAATGACCTTGCTTATTCCTTTTTGTTATTCAGCTAATAATTCCTCTGTTACTTGGCCTTTTATGACGATTATGGGTAGGAAGCTCTTTTAATTTTGGGGTGACTTCAGAATATTTTGATCAGAGCTCCTTTCAATCTTAGTCAGTGAAACTGGATTAGCGAGATTTGTACCTTTTCGTATCCCAGTTCAGATATGAATTGTCACCTTAAACAAATCACAAAGTGCTCATCAGAAGTATCACTACTAGCAAAGTTGTGTCTCCTTCAAATTGATAAAGGTGATCTCAGTCAGAGTTAACTCCTTGCCATTTCTTGACAAGATTTATTGTCTTAGCTGCAGAATAAAACTGAAGGTCATAAGATTATTGTAATACAAAAGGGATAAGAAATATTAAATGCATTAAACCTTAAGGATGTGCAATAAATTAATATTTTATGCTAGTCTTGCGAGTTGGATGCAAACCCAATTAGGCATATAAAATGCAATTATTCTATTGAGCCCTGTTTAATTCTATGGGAGTTACATGGTAGATAAGATTGCAATCTAAGTCTCTTATAAAACCCTAATCTTGTATATTAAAAATACATGGTATGTACCTTGGTCTATTTCTTTCTCCTTAAAAAAGTGGATTCATGATTTTACAATACCCTTGTGCACACTGAAAAGGAGGCATCCTTTTCTAAATACGTGCTGAAATTGGGCCCTATTAAATTCCAATCAGTCATTTTCTAAGAAAGAGATTAAAATTATAGCCTTGGTTTGATCTCTGTTCCTTTTCATTTTTCTTTATTTACGTGTGGAACCCATTCCTTTTGACAAGACATTCTAATTAATCTTTTCATTCATGATAAGAATTAAAGTAGCAATTGGGAATATTTCCCATTTCCCATCTAGATTACCAGAGAGGGGGAAAAATGTGATAGAAAGACATGCATGGCTGTGAGCCAAGGATATAGTAGGTCATGCCAATATTAGTTGGCAGCCAGCCATTATCTAATTAACATGACTTCATCACTATAAGTAATAATTCTTAGGAAATGATTGAGTCATTTGTGGTGCCATGGTACTTTTATTTTAGAAATAGTCAGTACTGTTTATAGTGGTGTCTGAGTCATTGGATTGCCTTCCCTTTGCCAATTAAAGCAAAGCTGCATTAGTCATAGTGAGTTGAAAGCTGAATGGAAGGAGATAACACTGGGTTCATTTTCCCCTGCTCTTGACAGAGTCAGACAACAGGAATTAGCTCCATTGCAAGTAATAGTCTTGGGTCATTCAGGTACAAGCTAATAAACCACTGTCCACATAAAAGTGGTTCATTAGCAAAGGAGCAGAAATGAAGTGCTCTCAGGCTGAAAGAAGGCAGGCCTTCTCTTCTTCAGAAGGTGAAGAAGAAACGACCTGCTAATTAACCAGAGGGCTATGGCTACCAAGCACAGTTCTAGAAGGGAATTTTGAAGCAGTTGCTCTATGAGAATTTGGGAAAGAAAACATCACTGCCTAAGAACAAAATGACATAAGTCATCCCAAGATTTTGCAATTTGCTTATATAAAATAGCAATAGCACTTAGACTTTTATACTGCTTCATAGTGCTTTGCAGCCCTCTCTAAGCGGTTTACAGAGTCAGCGTATTGCTCCCAACAACCTGGGTTCTCATTGTACCAACCACCCATTGGAAGGATGAATCAACCTTGAGCCAGTCAGAATCGAACTCCTGGCAGTTGGCAGGATTAGCCTGCAATTCTGCATTCTAACCACTGTGCTACCACGACTCCTCTTCATGCTTTATATTGTAGTCTACCACATGTTGGGGAACACTTCCTCATGTCTGTTTCAAAAGTTACACCCATCTCACACCCCTGCCTGTAACATGGCAACCCAAAAGACCAGCTGCTTGACAATCTCTTTCACTCCCAATTTGCCTGTGTGTCAAGACAAAACACTATTTTATACTTATCTCCCATGTTGACTGTTATTGCAAAAGAATGCAGATTAGAGACATAGATGGTAAGGTTGGGGGGGGGGGTGTTGGGGGAGAAGGTCCAGACTGCATTTAAGGTAGGTGTAGGACATTAAGCAAGTCAAATAGGGGATCACATAATAAAGCTTGACCTTGTTGATGAATTAAAACTGCTGTTAAGTGTCAGTGCTGCTATTAAGAACTAACTAATAATCTATAGACTAAGTGACAGATGGATCAGGGTTTTGGCTTGGTTTTCATCATTGTCCAGCATTTTTTATAAAAAAGCTTATGTAGAGGAATTGAAGGGATACTCCTGAAGTTTTAGGGACTTTTTCATGTGCATTTACAGGTAATCCTCGACTTAATAACAGTTCATTTAGCAGCTGTTTTGAAGTTCAGCAACACTGAAAAAGTGACTTACGACCGTTTTTCACAATCGCAGCTGTTGCAGTCTCCCCATGGTCATATCATCAGAATTCAGTTGCTTGGCAATTGAATCCTATTTATGATGGTTGCATTGTCCCAGGGCCATGTGATCACATTTGGTGTTCTTCTGACAAGTATAGTCAATGGGGAAACCAGATTCACTTAAAAACTGTGTTACTAACTTAACAACTGCAGGGATTCACTTTAACAACTGTAGCAAGACAGGTGGTAAAATGAGGCAAAACCCACTTAGCATCAGAAATGTTAGGTTCAGTTGTGCTCTTAAGTCGAGGATTACCTATGTATGTATGTATGTATGTATGTATGTATGTATGTATGTATGTATATGCTGCTCCAGTCAACTGACTGAGTAGTATACAACTTCCTAACAATTAAGTAACAGCTAATTACAACCAACCTATTCAGGATATTATGATCGTCTGTCTCCAGATGCCCTCTCGAAGAGCTATGTTTTGTGGCTCTTCAAGAACAATAAGGGTAGTAGTCTAAACATGTCAGAAGTGGGCTATAGAAAAGCTGTAAGCATTCCCTTCTAGATGAGATTATTCATCTCTGCTTTATACCAACTCTCAACTTGCTGTATATAATAGCAAACTATCAGCTGAGTTTGGGAGCTGAAGTTTTTTTGGGGTGGTGGGGCTCTGCTGTAGTTTATTTCAAATCAAAACCAAGATGCTATTTTCTGTAAACATAAAGTTTGCTAAAGTCCATTTTGCTCCTAGACTCAAGAAAACTGCTATTACTTCTCCCTCTCTTGATGCAGGACTTCACTGCTCCTAGTGCCAGTCTATAAGCATTGTTTACGATATATCTATTCCCTAGCCTGCTTCAATCATTGCACAATACGTAATCAGGATTATATGTATTGGGAGAAGCATCTGGTTGCAGAACTGCTGGCATGTCACTATAATTCCTTCTCCTGAATTTAAAATTTCTTGCAAGCTGTAATGGTGAAATAATTGCATACCAGCAGTTTTGTTTCCCCTCCTGGTGTTCAATCAGGGGTTTTTGTTTTGTTTTGTTTTGCAAATCCCCTGATAAATGCATTAAATGTGTGCCAAACACATGCTATAGATAAAGCACTATAAAATAAAATTTGCTTTCTTTTTGTATTGAGCTGGAGGTTGAGAGAATTTTTATTACTGTAGGATCTGCAGTCATTTGGAGCAGGAAAACTGATTAAATAGCATCCTTTGTGCTCTCCCTGCTAGGCAGATAGAGAAAACCTTAATTGGCTTTTGGTATTCTTTGCTCTGGTGCTTTCAGTTCTACAAAAGTGAAGATGATAACAAATCACTTTCTGAGTATATTGTAAGAGATTAAGGCGTGCAAACAGTGTGCGGTGAAAGTTCCCATGCCTAATAAAAGCCAGATTCAAAATAAACTTGACAATATGGAGAAATGCCCAAATTAAATAAGATAAATCCTATCAGCTAGAAATGCTTTTATGAAGGAAACTCAATCACATTAATACAGGATGAATGACACCTGGCTTGACTATAGTAAATGAGAAAAAAAGTTTTAGGAGGTTTAGTAAACATCTGCTAATGCAGCTTTAGAGTGTGTCAACAGACACAAAGAGTCGAGATAATGAGAAATAAAAATTGTAGTGTTATTTACAATAAGCACTAACCACTACGTTTTTGCATTTCCAAACTATCTGCAGTTGAAAATTTAATCCACGAAGGCTTTTCATGAAATTAACTACCTTGATTTTCCATCATTGTAGCTTGAAGTGCCTTTGTCAATCAAAGCAGCATTCCAGTAGAACAAGTTATCTGTTCTATTCCTTCTCCCCCAAATGCAAACAAGGTCATATCTTTATAGTGCCTAAAGATGGTGATAATTCCCCTTGAATCTCCCTTAGTCAGACCTGCCTACCACATTACATCCAGTTACAGTTGCTGCAATTTGAGAAAGGTATCAAGCAGCTCAATTACCCAGCAGTCCATGACACAGATGAATGAGAGACCTGGATAATCATGGACTCTGTAGGAAAGTTGAATGAGTTGGAAATTATTTTAAACTTTAGGAAGAAACAAGAAGAAAAATGACATGTAAAGTAAGAAAAATTGGGACAAAACATCCTATTTAGAGATATATGTTGTGAGGCTGAGCAGACAGTGATACATCCTCACCTTGGGACATTAATAAATAAATTCTTCAAAAATGCTAATTGAATCAGAATGCATTTGAGGTAAAAATAATAATAAACTTTTGTGCTGAGTATCTTTAGGGAAAATGAAAATAAAACATCAATATCTTTATATAAACCTGCTGCATAAATAGAATTATAAACATGAATCTCTGTTGGGTCAGATCAGCAATGTATGTACTATAGCATGTCTGTTCCATAGTGATCAACCAGATCCATTTTGGAATTTACAAACATGGACAGGAGAGCTAGAAGTCATTGTTACCTAGCACTTAAAATATGTTGCTTTTGACCCCAAAGATTTTTAAAAATCAGTAAAAACAAATAGCTTTTCATAGACTAATTTTTTCCAATTGCCTTTTGAAAAAGTATAAATTGCTATTCATTGCATCTAATTACACTGAGTTCCATAATTTACCTATTGTTTAATCAAACCTGAACCATTCCAAGTTTAGTTTAATGATTGACCCTGGTTTTTAACATTATGAGAGACAGAGAAAAACTTACATTCCTACATTCAATACCATGCCCAATTGAATATATTCCTATCAAGTCGCATACGGTGCCTTTGTTCCATGCATCGTTGTGCACTTGGATTGTATCTGCATGTAGTCCTAGCTTAGGTGATCCCAAATGAGACTGGCAACTCCATCACTAAGTGCTGTGATCTCTAAGCAGAAAATCACATAACCATGACAGGCTTATGATTTCATTTCCCCTTTGGTCATTAAGCAAAACATGTGACTTTATTTCCACATTCTTCTTAACACTACTTGTCAAAAGCTGGTTGTGAAGCACACAAATAGTGATCATGTACCTATGAGACATTGGAACAATAATAAATATGTACCCGTTGCAGTATGCCCAATGATGACCATGTGACTAGGGATGAGACAATGGTAAATGTAACAATTCGTTGCAAAGCTTTTTTTTAACATCCATAATTTTGAACAGTCATTAAAGAAGGCAATCAATAAACAAGTCTGCATGTCAATAAATTTTATTATCCCTTTTAACATATTAATTATAAATCAGTGGGATGAATTAATTGCACAGTATGTTATATTTCAACAATGTATGGACTGACATTTTTAAAGCAAGTCTTAAGAATCAGTGTATATTATTCGGTCAGGGTTGATATTTAGTCTTGTTTGTGGGAGCTAAAAATCAACTTTCACTAAAATATGCTGAAAAAAAGCTGTTGAGACTTCCTGTGCCTTTTCAATTAAAGTTTCTTTTTCTCTGTGAACTGTCATCCAAAAGTCTTTTAGTGATCTTTTTATCTACTTTAATGTAGCAGTCGAAAAAAAGAGCTAACATCTCTTTTTCATTCTGTGACAGGATAATTATTGGTTAAATAACTGGATGGATCTATAATCCCTTTCTAAGGTCTTGGGATCAGTTTGCAGAAGAACCTCTGTTGTCTGGCCAAAGTTCCCCAACTTTTCCAGCTTTGAAGAGCAGTGGGTCGGGAGGGAAAAAAGATGATTTTGTGTGAGTGATGGGCAAGTACTCATGCACGCAGCTCCATTTGCACCAGCAGCTGGCAACTGTCCCTGCTGCTCGCGCAAATTTAGTGCACTTGGTCGTAGATGCTCACTCAAGTAGGCTCACCTGTCACTTCCGCGGTCCAGTTCCGAATGGCTCATGGCCCAGTAATGGGCCACGGGGATCCCTGGTCTGGGGGACACTCATTCAGCAAAATATAGTTTAGAAATACTGTCATAGAATATGCTATTAGGAAAAGTACTAGTTATCTGACTGTTACAAGATTTTATTGTATTGTTCCTAATATATTTGTCTTCCACACTGATGCTTAATTATAGAGTAAATACACCATAGACTACTTAACCACTTTAGGAACATTCTGGGCCATTGTTACCTAAAATCCATATAAAAGGTGATTGTATCTTCATGTATACAATCAGTCAATTTAATTTTTTTCTTGGCAACAATACAGAAATGATAGACAATGTTTGCCATTATCTTCTTTCAGGGATTTTCCAACTCCAGCATAAAATACTCTACAGCCGTAGTCTTTCTTCCAAATAATATCCATGTCTGACTCTGTTTAATTTTTTCAAGATCAGCCAAAGTTAGCTTAGTGATGTTACCTGCTGTGACATCTGTAAGACTATATTTCTCCTTTAAAAGCTTGCAAGGTTTTTATTACATGCAGGAGAAAGCCTTTTTCAAAACACTAGAATTGGATGCAAATTTCCTTATATAGGAATCCTTTTTGCTTAAGAATTAATACATTTACAGGCCATATCAAATAGAGAATAACCGGGAATGTTTCAGGCTACATCAGAAGTATCAAATTCAAATTTCATTGAGGGCCACATCAGGGTTGTGTTTGACCTTGGAGGGCCAGGGAGCATGGCTGGGTTTGGCGTGGCCAGCTCAATGTCACTCATGTCGGGGTGCCTGTGGGGGGAGTTCTCCGTTTTTGGCTCCAACAGCCTCCTGCAGCCCTCTGCCAGCTAAAATAGAGCCCGCAAGGGCCGCACGCAGCCCTCCCAAGCTCCATTTTCACTGGCAGAGGCATTGTGGGCCGGTCCTTCACTGTTTCCACGGTGACCCTGCAGGCCAGATCTAAGCACCCCATGGGCCGGATCCAGCCCAGCTTGTGGCCTTGACTTTGACATCCCTGGTCTACGTGATGAAAGAAAAAGTGGCAGGAAGTTAGTCTTTTAGTGGAAACCAATAGGTGGAACACGCATGATGGGAGGGATTGCTATCAAACAAAGGTGGTATATTTCATAAATGGGCAGAATATACAGGACAAAAATAAAAGGTAAAATATACTAGTGTTTCTGTGAGACATTATTTTAAACACAATTGCCATGTATAGTTTCATAGTTCCATTCTGAACTTAAGAAAGTTCAGCTTCCCAAAAGCTAGGAATTCAACATACGAAGCACAAAATACAGTATATTAAAATAGTGCTTTATCAATATAATAAGCACAGTGCTAGACTTCTTTTATTGCCAAAACCATTTGATTTAGAAAATAACACAATTTTAAGGTTATGATAGTGTACAAGTTTACTATAATGCATGAGATTGGAAAAAATATCATAATGTAGCACAGAATTTCTCAGCCATCCAGCAGGGCCATTACTGACAATCCTGAGAGACGAAGTCCATACATCTAAAGTGGCCCCAAGTTGGAGAAAGCTGCTTGAGTCTGAGTATTCAATGGTTTGAGTGCAATTCACTAATATTAAACTTTGCATTTAATGATGATAAGGGGAATGTCCCATCTTTTTCCAGCTTGATCTTTAAATAGTGATGTGAGGCAATTCTGCCAAACTCTTTGCTGACATCTAGCTCTGAATCACAACATTCACTCCCTCTAATCTCTTTCATCACCAGGCTCATATTTATTATGTGAAATTAATTGCAGATGATTCAGGATAGAAAAAGATATTTTCTCCACAAACTGACTGTTTCATTATAAATTACAAGGCATGTTTCTTAGTGTCAAACATTGGACAGCAATAAAAAGAGCAGGTTCAGGTTTTCCTGTCCTATTAATTTCTACAGTCTGGGAAATTGTATTTTCTGCCACAGTTTTAAGCATCAAACCTTAAAATTAATATATTGATGCTGAATAGTACTAACAAGCCTAATCTGTCCACTCACACCCACTTTTCTTTCCATGCTTCAGCAAGACCCCTCGTGATATACACATAGGGAGGCACAATATAGATCCAAGGCAGAGATGTAACATATTTGGGAAAGAGAAATAACAGCTCAATTTCTGTTACACATATTAGTGGTCCTTAGGTAAAAAATGTTGTTGATGTGAGAATGCAGTCATAGGAAAAACTACACTTAAGCTGCCAGCTCAACTTAAGCTGTTTTAACTCAGCTGCTAATTGAATTAAAGCACAGTAATTGTCCAGGGCAGCTAAGAATCCTAATTTCAATATATTACAAATACACTGGAAGACTGGAAATGTTGGGAAGCAGAGGAAGGCAGAAGGCTAAAAGTAAATTAGGAAGTCTTACATACAACAAACATACACACACATACACACACACACAGAGTAGAGCAAAATAGGCTATAAGGACCTAGTTCTCTTTCTCCATGGAGAGTATTATGTACTCTGATTTGCAGTGACTTTCTTAAGTCTCATTCATCTGTATTCTTTAAAATCTTTTTAACTCCAGCCTGGAATCCTGAACATGCAAACCATGATTGAGAATATAAATACTGCAAAATATGTTTTCCCAAACACCTATATGAGGGCCATGATGCAAAGTGAAATTGGTTTAGGGAGGGGTTATTTTTAAGTATGTTAAATTATTACAGGATTTATAGGACAAATCTCATATGCTTTTCATCTCTCGGTGGTGGGGAATAGTATCATCAATTTTTACTAGTGGTGATCAGAAGAACAAATACACTTGATATTTCCAGAGAGCCAAAAGCCACATGAGTCCTGAGGCCACTGTTCATAGTATACTGTAGTTACTAGCTACAGCTAGATGCTGATATTACAGACGTAACATAATACAACATGCGCCTGCAGCAATTGCTCACTCAGGTCTTCACCATTTGTTTAACCCACTACTAACTTGACAGGTGCTCATTCTTACTTTTACTTGCCTTCCCCCTTTGCTTTTAGAGAATGGCAGTTTGCCTCCATCAATACTTCAAGTGAAAGCAATAAAGCTCACCTGTCTGAATGTGTATATTTTGTTTTGTTCAAAGATTGAATAAGTATGGCATACAATGAAAATCAGTAGGGGCTCATGACTGACAATATTGTGGATTTTGCTGCACAAAAAAGTTCAACTTTAGCTTTTTTTAAAAAAAAACAACCCCCAAAATAAATGGATTGAATGGTCTGAAATCCCACGCATGTGATCAATTGGGCACAATCTATTCCTCCTGAAATATTTTAGAATTTAATTCCCAGTGCCCCCCTCCAGCAACTTGGACAATAACAAGGGATTATGGGTATCACAATGCAAAACCTTTTGAGCAGCAGCAGGCCCCAATCTTTGTGGCTTAGCAGCCTCAGGTGGAAGGAAGACAGGGGAACTGGCCCACGTGAGCAGCAGGCCAATGTGTGCAGCTCAACTTGCACCAGCGGCAGGCCGATGCATACACACATACACGTGCGAGCAACACAGCTCACACGGACCGGTTCTAAATAGGCCACTGCCCAATAATGGCCCAGGGGTTGGGACCCCTGCTTTAGAAGATACCAAATCCAGATACTATCACTTTGCGATATCAGATCGTTATTGGCTCTGCCTTTCACTTCCTTTCTTGCTTTTTGAAGTACAATTTAGAGAGAGCGCTGCTTTATGCAAAATTAAATGATTGATTCAACTAGTTCAGTGTTGTTGGTTCTTTCTGACAACTACTTTTAAAAAAAAAATATGGGCAGAAGTCTCTACTAGTTTCCTAGACAGTGGGACTGGAACCTGGCACTTCTTGTATGCAAAGCAGTTACATTATCTCTCACTTATGGCCTCCTTCAGCTCTCAAAACACAACAATAGCAAAACTCTTTAACAACTTTCCTTTATTATAGAATATGATATAATTTGATATAAGCAAAACTGCCTTATCCCTTGTGCTTCCCCCACACCCCCAGTACGTCTTTTTGACCAGCAGATCCCTTGCCTTCCTTTGTCATTTCAGTGATTCATATATGGAATAAGAGAAACTGTTGTTAGATATGAATAGAAAGCATTCCTAAACATGTTTGTGACTTTGTGTCCTTATCACAAACAGTTCCTCAGCCCTGGTCCCACACTTGCTTTTTCAATATTTTTAGTGTAGTTATGTGTCATATGAATTTTTATGATCTGTTGCATGTTGTTTTTCCAGTTTCTTCCCCTGTAATAGTATCAGTTTTTCAGGCACAGAGGAATACAAACGAAAACCCAAGAGACCACATTAGCATAAAATGTCCCGGTTATGTCAGTTTGATTAATCTGTCTCTTTGTCTCCACTCTATATGATAAGTGCTATTAATGGCTGCAACACTTCATATGTCAAAGTCTTTCTTCTTAATGACTTGAAAATGTGGTTTATTTCCCCCTCCCCTTTTTGTATTATTTTTCTCATTTAGCATTCCACTCAAGAACAGATTTATGCTGGGCTCTTTCATTATCTTACTGGTTTCAGCACTCCAGTGATTACGTATAGTGTTGAATAAAGATGTGATCCAGGGGTAGCAGCTGCTGATGCAGGCTGAAAATAGATCTGGTATACACTCAGCACTCTTCCCAAAGGTCTTTTATTTATTAGTAACAGTCTTGTTGTTAGCCTGGATTCGGATTTAGTAAGATTTTTTTTTTCAGAGCAGTGACTTTGCTCTATTTACTGATGTGTGTGTATGTGTGTGTGTGTGTGTGTTTTAATTGCTCCTGTTTTGTACCAAAAGAGTGGCTTCAACTAGCACAGTTATAATACTATCCTGATCAAATGATCTGGCCCAGCCTGCATTCATGTCTTCTTTCCTTCCTTGTAAACAACTTTCCTGTAGCAGTAAGTTGGCTAGAGCCTTTCTTAAATAAGGATCTTGCTAGTATCACTTTCTGTGGTGGTATCTACAGATAGCAATAGCACTATATTGTGCTCCATAGTGCTTTATAGCCCTCTCTTAAGTGGTTTGCAGAGTCAGCATATTGCCCCCAACAATCTGAGTCCTCATTTTACCAAGCTCAGAAGAATGAAAGGTTAAGTCAACCTTGAGCCGGTCAGGATTGAACTCCTAGCAGTGAGCTGAATTAGCATGCAATACTGCATTCTAACCACTGTGTCACCACGTCTCATCTTGTATATTAATGCTTTCCATATATAGAATCTCTGAATGTTAATTGCTATGATGAAATGTACAGTGCCATAGCCACATCCATTTCTTTCTCCCCGCCCCTTCATCCTGCTCTTGTCCCTCTTTTAAATTTTTGAAGTAACTGCTGGACTGCTTCCCATCTCATCTTATTTAATCATGAAGGGAAGTACATGTTGTTTTTCTTTTTTTATGTATAGGATTTTTTTTCACCCCACACTAGAAAGTGGTGATGTTAACTGCTTCCATTGCCTTGATAATGCATACAGTACAGGTGAGATTATGAGTAAATATGTGTTATACTTTTAAAAGTTACTGGACACACTGTTTCTTTCAGGGAAATGGGAGTTACATGCTTAGATCTGGCTTGCTGAAAATGTAAACATTTTTGCTTGAACTTGGGAACTTCAGTAGTTCTGATAGATCTGTTTTGCTGAGATTGGATTACCTAAACTAAATTGCCACCAAAGTGCTCGCATTGAAAGCAATTCTTTTGCAGTACTTCTAAAAGTATTTCTTCTGCTGGGAGGTTATTCTTGTGCACTTGGGCCTTCCTAATTCCATTGAGTGGGAGATGCCATTAAAAGTAGCTTTCAAACATGCAATATGTAGATCAGTACACCAGCCCTTACTGGAACACAGAATTATCACTGAACTCTTAAATATTTAAATTTTGGTGTTATAGTATCATCTTTCACATAATGATAAAAGCTATAATGAAATCACAGGCCAAAAAATATAGGAAAGAATGATAGAAATAAATGTTTGCTGTTTCTAAAATTATGCCTATTTTGGCCTTAAAAAAAAGATTTCCCTAGCTTTAAAGAAAATTCTAAGCTTCTACTTCACAAGCAGATCTCGTGTGAAATTACTGTGCTAGAAAAAATATATAATTTCAGAGTTTTTCTGTATTTGCATTAAAAATACATTGCTTTTCTAAATAGAAGTATACTTTCAATGCACTTTAGCATTCTAAAATTAGAAATATCTACAGTGGTGACATAGTTACTTCCCAAATGGAATAAAACTGCAAGCCACGGAGCTGGCTGAACCCAAGTACAGTATGACTCTGGAACAATGACTGTTCAGAATGAGCTATATTTGACCTACTTACTTATGCTGTCAAAGAGATTGAAGTAAGGGGAGTAAAAAGAAAGAAAGAAAGCCACACAGAATGTAGAAGATTCAGTGGTTTTCTGTGCAGAAAATGCAGCAGTGAGGTTTTAGAAGAAGTTGACTTGCATCCTAATTCATAGTAAAATATTTGTATAATCAGCCTGGATAAAGGAAACTGTCTATTTTGGTTTTATTTCAGACTGTATCATGTTTGTCATGATCTTTTATTAGCATGCAGTGAGATTAGACAGGAAGGTACAAAAACTGTAGAAAAAGAAACAATGGCAAAAAAAATAGAGCAGTGGAGAATTTACTGGCTTAAATAAGAGGAAATCGAAGGAACTGAGAAAACAATAGAGCAAATGGTAGAAAAGAAACTAGAAGAAAAATACTAAGTCAGCTCCGCATACATTTTCTGCTTTCAATAGTGTGCAGATCAAATAGTCCTGCTGATACAGAGAACTTTTGTTCTGTAGCGCCTTGTATTGTCTTGATGTTGAGTGGTTCTAGTTAAGGGTAATTTCTCTGAAGCATAGCACTTACAGATTTTTAGGAGTATTTAAGAGAGAACATAAATTGATTTTTCTTTCTGACTTTCTTTTATTCTTCTGATTTTTCTAGGACAGAATAGCAAGGGGAAAATAGCCAAATAATGGCTTTATTTTGATAGCCCAAAGACTTGATTTGGAAGCACCTTGTTTTTAAAAATGTATTTATTTATTAAATTTATATGCTGCTATCTCACTATCAAAAACAGTTCTAAGTTGCTGTCCCTACAGATCTATTGTCAGTGTCTTCTAAAATAACCCAATTTTTCTGTGAACACCTCTTAAACCCATTATATCTCAATTTGCCATTAAACATCAGCCATTTATTTTCCTTTTCAGAATCAGTCCAGGTATAAATATACTATGACTCATATTATCTGTGTTAAAAAGACAAAATAAAATATCTAAATAAATTTAAAATGAACCAATTCATTTCTTCATAATCCATGATTCAAGAGCCATGTACCTTTTGCTGCTTCTGCAGGCATGTCCCTAAAATATTATCTTATGCAAGCTTTTAATGGATGTTTTGTGAACAAAGAATATTAAGTATCACAAGGTTGTTTAAAGTTATGAGAGAAGATAAAAAAATAACTAATTACTGAGTTTTGTGTGTCTTGCTAGAATCCTCCAAAGTATTTAAAAATGAAATTAACTTATCCTAACATTTATTCCAGCTTATATGTTCAGATTCCATGCACTACTTTAGAATGATTGCTTGAAAACATATGTGTTCAATTTTTAGTCCTTTCCTGATTCTTTTTCATCTCTGAATGGCAGAAACAAGAAGAATAAAGCTTTCTCAGACATAAATAGCAATATAATAAATTATGTTCATAAAAACAAGAGCCAATTTTTCCTGGAGCTGTGTAGGAAAAAGATGCTCACTTCAGAGAGGAGCTAGCTATCTGCCAAAAAAGCAGGGAAAATTAACCAAAAAAGCTTTGATTATAGAAACTAGAGAAGGATACTCAGCAAGTAAAATGTCTGTACTCTATATGAATTAGAACTAAATAGTTGGACTTGAATCTTTCTTTCTCTCCCCCTAGCTCCCTGTGTTTGTAGCCTGGTTAAACTAGTTTGCAGATGTAGCTAAATATACATGGATGTGATATTTTTTCACTGGATTTGCAGTAATTTACTCCTGAAAATGACTTAACATCTTTTATGACATCACCTGCTGTGTCACAGTACATATAACTCGGTGAATAGTCCTCCTCTTATATTGGAAAATAAAGGGTATTTGAAAGTAAATTATGGAGCTACTAAATTTGCCAAATGAGAATCTCTCTTAGTTAAGAGGTACTAAATCATATTAATTTTCTAATTATTAAACATTAGATGATTCATTGTGCCAAAGGTTATGTTTTTCATCATATGGAAGTAAATGAATAGAATAACATTTTGTTATTCATATTTCATTCAGTCAGCACTAATTGCAGTTATTTTCCTTGAGTGTTTCAAAAAGTTTGTTTATGCTGTTAATAAGATGAGCAGCTGTAATGATACTAGCTGCCAGAACTCTTGTTTGAGATTCACTATACTACGGCAATAATCTACTGTAAGTATAAATTCAGAGTGAGCACAATCTTCACAAAGCAGATGAAACCTGACCTTGCACACATCTACAGTCCTCTACACTTGCTGTCCTTTATCCGAACAATAGTCTCACTCAGTTGAGCAAACTCAGCTAAAATGATGCCCTTTCCAGTAGTAATTAGCTAATACTGTACATAATATTCAATCATGGAATTATACAGAACAAAATTATCACGTTGTATTAACCAACCTTCGGATTCCAGAGTCACTTCTCTGAATGAGATGAGGGAGGATATAAATAAAATAAATATATGAGATCTTCAGCTTCCTGAACATTTCCATGCAAGAGATAAATCTAGTAGCAATGCCATTAGATTTGGTTTTATTTGTTTGTGTAATTTTTATTATTTTGGTCCGTTCACCATCTAGTAGGTCAGGATTAATGAACATTAGATTAAAAAATTACACCGACATGCAAGAAGAAAGGCAAATGATTTTCCAAGGAACACTTATTTATATAAAGTTTTATATAGCTATCCAACTCATAAAGGCAGCACACGACCATAAAAACAAATCACAATATTACAACAAAACCAAATCCCACAGTACAATACAGGTAGTCCTCATTTAGCGATTGCCTCATACAGTGACTATTTGCATTATGGTGATGATGAAAAAATAACTTTGCTTCAAGTTCTTGCATTTATGAAGATCTGAAAAGGAAAGAAATGCAGCAGTAAGATCCTAAGCACAGTTATGGTTTCACTTAGCCACCGCTTCACTTGACAACTGAGTTACTGGTCCCAATTGTGATAATTATGTTTTATATTTTATTTTTATTTATAAATTAGGACTACAAGTATGTAAAACATCACAGGATGAATTCACCTAACATTCTAGCCTGGGGAAATATCCTTCTTGAACTCTTCCAAAGTCAGAGTCAATCAAATCAAAATCAGATGTTGTATTTCTGTTTGTCTCTGCAATGTGTATGCAGCTAACAATATGAATACAGCTAAGAACAAAAGGCAGTACATGGCAGTACAATTCATGGCTGGTGAGGATTTTTAGCTAAGAAATCTTATTTATTTCCACGTTTACCCAAATAGAATTTGGAAATTATTGATAATTTCTGCTTTAGAAGATAGGAGGATCTGAAGGAAGGCAGAACTTTTATATAAGGCTGCAGTCAAGTAATTATTTTGAACACTTTTGTTATCTGTTGAAGTAAAACATTGAAATGTTTTCTGACAATATCTTAATTCTGTAGTCCAGATGATTTTCTCAGGCTCGGAATGTTGCTATGTTCTATAAGCTATTTAACAATTTTCCCTGTGTTGCGGTACAATAGCAGGGCATGATTGCCCCTGTTTAAAATGTTAAAATCGAGGTTGATAACATTCTCAAGTTCAAAAGAATACACTTATTTTAAAATCCTCAATGGTATAGGTGCATATTTCCTAATCATCTCTGTATTACTGAGCTTTTACCTCCCAGCTTAATATGCTTATTATGATGGAGATGATACAAGAGTAATTTTTCCCCTAAAACTCAGCACAAAAATCCATATCTTCCTGACTATTCAAGGAGTGTTTACCAGCAGACTTTGATTAGACAACTCTTTATTGGAAGACCTAATTTCACAAAAAATAGCATTTTTCAATGTAGTGTCAAATAATTTACATAAACAATTCAGATGAACTTTGCTGATAAAACACAAAACCAATTTTAACAGCACTAAATGAATGGTTGTAAGTCAAGGACTACCTATTTTGGATATTCCTTTGTAGCTCCGCAGATGATACATGTTATGGCCCCTATTTTGATTCTTACCCCAACTATATAATATTACTAGATTCTTTGAAGATTATTTAGATTGTACTAGAGAAGGGCTCCTATCTTCAAGATTTAAATTAAGTGGGAGGAAAAGTAAAAGAAGTAAACTTGAGAAGCAGGAGTACATTATGAGAAATTAATCTGCAGAATCCATAATTTGTTTACTTATTTAGCCTTTCAGTTTTTTTGTCTTTCATTTTACTTATTGAGTGTGTAATGTGGCTATTTAAAATGTAGACCATTAAATCCAATAAGGACATCAGGATATATTACCAATAGCTGAAGAAGGTCTTGACCTTGGTTTCTGAAAAAAGGCAAGCATGGGGCTCAAAAGGGATGACACTCTTGAAGGTAGCAGGAGAGAAGGCTTCCTACTGATCCCCCAACCAAGTAGCTGTTATTTTAGATCATTAATATCCAGAAAGGTTCTTGTTAAATTATGTGTTTCCTCTGATAAACAGCCTCTTGTTCTGGACCTTACAACCATAAACTGATTATAAAGCAGACAGATCACGCCACAAAGCATCCATACAAAATCTTTTTATTGGTTCATCAGGCATCCTCAAGATAACTCATGGTTACATCGAGATTCATCTCAATGTCCAACTCTTTGCATAGCTGACTTTCTGGTGTAAAAGGTTAGTTTTCCTTTCATTCCAATAATGATGGAGCAAAGGGGTGAAGCAGCAGCATGTTGCTGGGTTCAGGCAAGAATGAAGGAACCTCCCCCAACCCACCAAGGGTCAATTCACTGACCAATCAGGATTACAGATGTGGCCACATGTCATGGACTACATTTCCCATGATACCTTAACTACATTTCCCATGATGCATTCCCTTAAGGCGACAGCCCCCAATTCCTAACTAACTATACCAGTTCCTCATTAACTATATACTGTCTGGACAGCACACCTCCTGCTGTTTAGGCTTTAAAAGTTGAAAAAACAGGACTATTTGTTTATTCCAAAATATAAGCCCTTGAGAACCATCAAGACTTACTGACTTTCCTAACTACTCTACCCTCTGAATTTAGGAGAAAGAAGTGCTGTTGATTGGGTAGTATTGACAAGCTTTCCTTCATTATTTTCCATATATTTGCTTTGCCCAACCTAGTTCAGAAGTATTGGCATTGCAACACTCAGAATTTGCAATCATATGGCCAGTGCTGCTGAGAATTCTGGGAATTGCAATTCCAACATGTCTTGGGGGCATGGGTTCAGGAAAGTGATCTATATCTATACAAAAAGTATGATCATACACTTTGCTTTTGCCAAAGGATACTGGAACTGATGGTAATTTAGTTTGAGATGCATAATTTAAAAGTCACCATAAACCGTTCTAGCCTAATGAATATTTGTTTTTTTTTAAGTAGCTTGTTCATCCTCATAAAGTTTATGTATTCTTTCCCTCTGGATACAAATGTCCTGTATTTGTTAAAAACAAACAATTTAACTGCAATCTGCAAAAATTATGTGATAAAGTTTGCATCTAAGCAGCTCTGCATTTGGAAGTGCCAGACACATCTGTCTGTCACTTTTTACTAGAGAGCTGATAATGTACATGGCAACTTCAAAAACTAAGAATACAAAATACAAAGATATATGTATATATGTCAAGTTTACATCAACATTTTGTCCTTTTAATAAAGAAGAGAAAGAATTTTTAAAGCAAGTGACATTCAAAGTCTTAAGTATGAAGTGTGTGAAAAGTAGCAGAGTTAATTCTAACTAAATCTGGTACTTCTAGAATTTTCTTTTATTAAGTTTTGTGATAATGCCTGTCAGGTCATTGGTACAAAATCTATCCTATAAAATAAAAGTTGGGGCTTAATGCAGGCATAAAAATGAAGTAAAGTGTGAAGTATCTGCACCAGAAAGCCACTTGTACTTCAATGCCACATTTTGTGTAAATATTAACAAAAGATGACTCAAGCAATTTGAAGAGTTATATGTTTGAAAAAGAGGAACATCCATTGAGATAGGAGTTAGAGGCAGGAATTTTCACTGAATCAGAGTAACATCTGGCAGAAAGACTTAACCCCTTTAAGTTATCAGACTTGCTTTGCTCAAGAAGTATGCATTTCTATAACTCTTCTAGTGTTAGGATATCATTATATCATTTGTTCATTTTAATCATCTCAGCTGCCTTGCAAGCAAGCAAAAAATGAGCAGTTTGTTCAGGACAGCAAAAACCTTTCTTGACTGAATTGAATAAGAATTTAAACTTTGATCTCCTACTTTTCTATGTCTTGGTGAGGGAAAGAGCATCTAGTTAGATGGAAGAACTGTATGGGTTCCATGTAGATATTTATGACTCCATAGCTAATATAAATTAGGTTCATGGAGATTCCAATGTTCCTAGAACTCTTTTTCTCAGATAAGAAGTAGTGTCCTAGAATTCATAGAGATTAACAGTAAAAAGATGTGACAGGAGGCTTTTTGACATATTGGTCCTGAATGTACACTTTTCAAGGTTCAAATGCCAAGTTAGAATGTCCATGTTTACACATAATTACATGAATAAAGCCACAGCTAATTCTTTTTCTCAACCATAATGGTAGGGTTCGTCCAACATTCTAAACAAAAATCATCCAATCATATTTTGATTTAATTTACATTATAAAACCATCCAATCTGTGTGGACATCAAAAGCTGAATTATTTAATAAAAGACCTAACAGTTCAGTGCCTTTGAAGTATTGGTTTTAATGCATTGTTTTAATTTTTAAAAAAATCCATAGATTTTATTTGCATCATGAATAATACTGTAGGCCATTTTTATATGCTGTCCATACTTTTAATTGTGCTTCTTAAAACTTAATTTGCTTAAAACTTATCTTGGTAAGGTAGAGATCTTTTTGCAACAACCCAGTGTATAGCTGTAATATTATAAACATATACTGGTTATATGTACCGTTTTAAACTTCCCCCTTGTAACCACTTGATAATCCTCAAATATCTGTTTTCTTGTTCTAGCATTCTAAATACAAGCACGTTGGTGAGAGCCAAATCAGTTTTCGCAAAGCTTTGAACATTTGTAGCTCCCAGGAAGACTTGCTTGTCTTTAATTATGAAAGTTACATATTTGAACCACTAGCACTGATTTCTGCTGTTTCCAACAATCCTTGCTTAAGGCTTCTCTTGAATCTGTAAATTCTCCTACTGTAGTGCTTCAAAATAATAACAATAATACCTAGTGCCTATTGTAGCTCCCTACTCCCGCCTCCCTTCAGATTTTTGCCTCATGTATAAAAGCAAGCAGCTGTGTCTGAGACGATGGTGTGGCAATTCCTCCAAAAGAGATTGCATGCAAAACCCTCTGGAGCAAAACACAAGGAGCAGATGTCTGGAATGCTGCAGTTTTAGGGGCCTGAAAGCCTTGACTCAGCTTGAGTGAAAAATGCACAGTGGAATGTTCTGAGTCAATGAAATGTTTTGCCTAGACCTCATCAAGAGAAAGTACTGTTTAAAAATACATTAGAGGACATCTTACTTCTTTTGCAGTTCTTCCACCTAGTGGGTATGCTTTGTAAGTACAAGGCTGTGTTTTGTATTCGCAGGACGGAATAAAACTCCACAAGGAACGTGAATAAAAAAAAAAATTATTCGGGGGTGGGGGGGTGGAAGCGGGGGGGGGGGTGAAATTAGAAACTTGGCTGATTTGACTCAGTCTGCCAAATGGTTGCCTCACCAGAGTAATTTAGTAATGGTTGTGGCAACCTAGGCATATTGCTGATGGAGAAATTGACCTCCAAATTATCTTTCTAAACACATGATTAAATGTCACAGGCAAAGTGAGAATTATTCTTGTTACTTAACTCAGATTAAATTCCACATGCTTCCCAAGGATCCTGACTTTTTTGAAGGGCACACTTAATTAAAGTTTTTCCAGCAATAGAGAATTTGACCCAGCTAAACAATAAAAAAATTAAATATTGTAATTAAATTTAAATTTCTGTTGAAAAGTATAGTTTTTCAAAGAATAAATTTAGTAATAGCTGATGTACTTTATTCTAATTGCAAAGTCTGCTTTAGAGAAACATTGTAAAATTGACAGTTATGCACTTGTGAAACATTTGACATCCAGGATGTTCCTAGACAAAATACTATCTGGCATGTGCTAGAAATCTCATTGACCTTGAATCATTTGTTGAATGTATTGTTTAGATCATTCTATTACATGAAAATATAAAGACGAAATAATTAATTAGCAGAGGTGTTTTCCAGTACTAGACGGGCTTGGAAAAATAGCAATGTTGAAGGTTAATGCTGGCAATTTCCCTATTTTTTTGTTTTGTTTTGTTTTTCATTGCAGGTCACTGCCAAGGGATTTGGTCCGTTGTTGCAGTTTGCCTACACTGCTAAGCTATTACTCAGCAGAGAGAACATACAAGAGGTCATCCATTGTGCCGAATTTCTACGTATGCACAACCTGGAGGATTCCTGCTTCAGCTTCCTTCAGACCCAGCTGCTGAACAATGAAGATGGCCTGTTCCTGTGCAAAAAGGATCTCACCTATCAGCGGATGCATGAAGATGAGAACTCAGAGGGAGAAAAGGAAGAAACTATGGAGTCAGAGACTTCAAAGATATCTTGCTCAAGAGAGAGAATGCACTCGGAGCCCTTTGACTTTGAACCCGCCATGTCTGGAGCCAGTAAGGAAGAAGGGATGCTGCCAGACCCGGAAATACTGGATGATGGCAAGGATAGTTTGGATAAAGAAGTAGTAACACGGTACCCCAGGTATAAGAAATACCAGCTAGCTTGTACCAAGAATGTCTACAACGCATCACATGTTAGTACCTCAGGTTTCACAAGCACATTCAATGAAAAAGGTTCAGGTGATGACCTCAAACCAGAACTTGCTGTCGGGCAAATTAAAAGTGAGCCTAGGAATGAGGAAAATGATGAAGAAAACATCACACTTTGCCTCTCTGGAGATGAGACTGGTGTCAGGGATAAAGAAGGGGATGTTGAAATGGACCGAAAGCAACCAAGTCCCAATGGAACTGGCAGGTCTAAAAATAGTTCCTCTCCTTCCTGCCTAAGATCTTTCTTCAACCGAACAAAAACTGTAGACTTAGATGGCTTCCCAAGTACTTCTCAACAGCACTTTGCCAGAAATCCAGCATGCCCTTTTGACAAGGGGACAACTCAGGGTGACCATAAAGCTGATTATGTCCCTTTTGTGGGCAGTTATGGGCTCTCCCAAGCTGTTCAGAAGGATGCTTCCAATTTTACAGTGGGATCACCTCTAAGAGGTCCTGGCTTTGTTGAAGGTCTCTGTAAGCAGGAAGGTGAGGTGGACAGGAGGACCGTTATATTCTCTTCAAATGTTTGTGACCAAGTAAACACTTCGGTGCATTCATATTCTGGCATGAGCAGCTTGGATAAAGACCTCACCGAGACTGTGCCAAAAGGTCTGTGGGCAGGAAGCAGCCAATCTCTTCCCAGTTGCCAGACCTATGCTCATATTGGACAAACAGCTGACCACTTCCCAGGACGGATGCGGCCCAACACCAGCTGCCCAGTGCCAATTAAAGTTTGTCCTCGGTCTCCTCCTCTGGAAACCAGAACAAGGACCTCCAGTTCATGTTCCTCCTACTCTTATGCAGAGGATGGCAGCGGTGGTTCTCCCTGTAGCCTGCCTCTGTGTGAGTTTTCATCTTCCCCCTGTTCTCAAGGAGCTCGATTCCTGGCCACTGAGCATCAGGAGCCGAGCATGATGGGAGATGGAATATACAGCCAAGTCAGACCCCAGATAAAATGTGAGCCATCCTATGGAACAAACTCTAGCGATGAGTCTGGATCGTTCTCTGAAGCAGACAGTGAGTCATGTCCTGTGCAAGACAGAGGACATGAGGTAGGGATATGTGATAAGTACACCTGCTAACACTTCTTGTGACCCATTCAGAAAGTCATTATTAACCTAATGGCCTTCTTTGTATTCAAAATACAGAGAATAGTCACTTTTGTCCAATATTCTATTGATGATGGAGTCAAGCTCATTGATTACTGGAAATATGTCTGAGAGAGTAAGAAGCCATCATATAAAAAGGTCCCATAAAGGCTTAAAGCTGCTTGATCTCTTAATTATAGTGGAAACTGTAGAGATAGGGAATACCTCATAGCAGGTTTGCTTCTCTCCCTGCCCTCATCCACCCCCCACCCCACCCCATTTTAAAGCATAAAAATGTCCCTGTTTCTTTAAGTTTGGGGCCAGTTGTCACTAGCATTAATTGTTGCACTCTGGTTTTTTGTTAACAATATTATATTCATCCCACTTGAGGCATAAAAGTGTCCTTGCCCCTTTAAGATTTGGACCAGCGATCATTGGTATTAGTAATTGCACTCCGTTTCTTGTTAACAATATTTAATTCATACCAGCTTATCTACCAATTCAGTATGCTGATTGGGTACTAGATGTAATTTGCAGACTTTTGGAGCAAAAATAATCCTGATCAGAGCGAGCTCTAAAATTTCAGTAGAAGAGAATATCCATGCAAAACAAGGTAGGGAAGAGAGAGCAGTCTTCTGCTTTGGGTATAACAAGATCATTATCTTTGTTTTACTTATGTGTACCTTGTTGTATAGTATGTTCAGAGAAAGGAAAATGAGAATTGATCATATACCTTAAGTCATATCCTTGATCTCTATGGTTTCCTAAAGTGATTTGACTCTCTAATAGGTACCCAGTTAAGCTTTTCATCTGTAATGTCTTTGATAACTGCAACCAGCGAAAAACCTCTTAAAAGGGTTAATAAGCAACCAGAGAGAAAAGCAACCAGAGAGAAATTGAGTGAGCAAGAGAAGCCATAAGGGACATATACAAAACTGATAATATCTGCACAGATGTGTTAGCCAGCCTGCTATTATACTTATCAGCATGAAATCCATTCCTTCAGTCAATTCACTGAGGAATAAATGTGCAGTTACTGCTTGTTCATTGTGAAACACTGACTCTGCCTCAAGTAAGCTTGAATTATTGCAAATTTTAAAACTTACGCTGCTGATACTATGGAACACATTTACCAGAAGGTACCATTATCTGCTTTGCAGGCTCAATTGAGGAAACAGTTATTGGTCCATCATCTTATTTTCATCACAGTGTACAAAACTCTGTGGTTGATCCTAAAAGGCTGAATCTACCCACTACTTCAATATCTTCATTGTCAATTCTAAGGCTGATAGTTTTACCTCCTGTCATTAGTTTAGCCTGTGTTTTATATTTAATTTTAGTCCTAATTTTTCATTGTGTTCTTGGACTTTTAGTTTGAGAGCTTGCAGATCCTTTGCATTTTGACTATCAGGATAGTAACATCAGCATAGGGCAGGTTATATATGCTCCTTTCTCCAGTTTAAAATCACATGCATCTTTTTCCAATCCAGCTTCCCTTAATATACATATAGAGTACAGGTTCAATAAATAAGGAGAGTATGCAGTCCAGCCTTGACACAGTCTTTTGCCCAACCTTTGCCCATTTGCTTTACCATGTTCTGTCCATACTGTGGCTTCATGACCTAACTTTGGCTTCTCCTCTTGGCAATTTCCACAGTTCATTCTGACATCTTGCTTTCTTCTGTTTCATCATATTTGTCAGTCACTTTCCATATGAATCCTTAACTACTTCTGTAAATTCATTCCATAATTCCTCTGAGTTTTTTTTAGTGAGGTTCGGGGTTCACAGCTACAAAGCTATTCATGATGTTCTCCTTGGAAATGAGAGTATACATTCAAGATCACCTTGTGGAAACAGACTGGCTTTCTTCTTTTTCTTTAGCATAACTTGGAGTTTGCACATGAGCAGTTCATGATCTGTTCCACAATCAGCACCTGGCCATATCTTTGATGCTGTAATTGAGTTCTTTTACCTTCTTTTAGCAATAACACAGTAAAATGTATTTCTATATACTGTATTACATCTGGTAATGTCCATGTATAGAGACCTGGTTTTGGTTGTCTGAAGAACAGCTAAGAAAAAATCATTGGAGTGGTGGATCCTACTTCATTTTAATTCCTGAAGCTATACAATCCAACTACATTTTTGTCTTTCATTTTTCCACTTAGACATTCCAGTCTCCAATCACAAGCAGTACATCTTGTTGACATGTTCTTTCAATCTCAAATTGAACTTAATCAAGTCATCCACCTTCTCTTCCTCTGACCATCAGTAGTTGCAGCCTAAATTTGAGTGATCATTATATCAAATGGTTGTCAGTAAAATCAGTCAATATTAGTTGATCATTGATTGCATTGTAGTCAAGTACTGTTCTTGCTATGTCCTTCATAATTATAAAAGCAACATCATTTCTTCTTTATTTTTCATACTCTAATGGGCAGCACAATGACTGGCTTGTTAAGATGCTGGCTTGTTGGCTGGAAAGCCAGCAGACTTAGTTTGAGACCTGAGCACCTCATGACAGTGAGCTCGCATCTTCACCCCAGCTCCTATGTGTTCACAAGCATGCAAATGTGAGTAGATAAATAGGTACCATTTTGGTGGAAAAATAACAGCACTCCATGACATCATACTGGCCACATGACCGCAGAAATATCTTCTGACAGCACTGCCTTAACGGCCTTGAAACTGCCTCATACTCTGCAACAACTAGCATAGTAAAATCCACAGGAACTCCTTTACCGTTTTTACCTTTCCTGCCATAATAACCAGCGTGACTGAAAGTGTCTGATCCCAGTCCATTCAATTCATAATTGCTTCATTTCATCTTTCGGTGTGTTGAGTTTTATTGTGTCCATGCTTCCTACATGCCATATTTCTACTATAATTCTGTGTTTACAGTTTTGGGTTTGTTTTCTTGTATGGCAACATCAGTGACTAGATGTCCTGAAGATTTTAATCTAGCCATGTTATAAACACCATTAGTTCTCTTGAGAGAGATCCTCTTCTTCAGTCGCATGTTAAGTGCCATCCAATCTGAAAATCCTATCATCCATGATGTGGCAAAACAGCAGGTGAGGAGAGAGCATAAAGTAAACATTAGTACTAATAGAGCTATCACCCACAAGTGCAAAATAGATATAGTTCTTTTTTTAAAAAAACACCTTTTTTATTGAGTCCCAGATATTAGTAATAGTCAGTAAAACATTGTCCATTTCTGAATTCAGTGATGATGTGTAATTTGGCACATTGTGAAATAGGTGAAAGGTTTCAATTTTGCTTATAGTTTATGCTGAACCAACACACTACAGAAACATGTTCTAAAATTGGTGCATATTAGCTATATCAAAAGACTGAAATGGAATTCTTAACATTTTTGTGTTATAAAACAAATTTGCAAAATGGAAATACTATTTTTCTGCGTAGCTTTTTATTAACAGTAGAGTAAATGTTGGTATAATTAGAGTTGTTATATAGTCCATGTTTGCCTCCAACTCCAGCAAAAGAATGATATATGAGTAGACTCAACTATTCTCTAAAACAGATCAACCTAGCAAAATTTGGACACAAGTAAAGATAAACAATTAAAACAATGTGTTAATTATATGTGCAATTGTCAAATAAGAACTTCAACTTCAGAGAGCAAGAGATTTTGGAAAGGGGTTGCACATTTATCATCTGAATTAAGCATTTCTTTCTATAAAAGCAGGAATAAAAGATTAAAAAGAAAAGAAGAAATACCCTTTAAGCTTCAAATTCAGTGATCCAACTTCTTACATACTTCAACCAATTTTTATAATAGAAATAATTTATACTTTGAAGACAAAAGTTTAGTTACAAATTAATGCAAAGTGGGAATTCGTTTTTTCTTGCTGACCCACTTTTTTAAAAAATTCTTCTATACCTTTTTTTGTAACTTTAAAGCAACTACAAGAAGAGGTGGTATTTTTATGAAATTCCCTGTAGATTTTTATAAGTGAAGTCTAAACTTCAGACAGTTTACAGTAAAAGCAAAGACTTTATGGAGAACTTTAAGAAATGGCTAAAAGCATTAGCAGATTGCCATCCAAAAACTGTTAATATTCAAGTGAATCTCATCTCTAAGGTTGGTAATTTCTTTTATATGAGAGATCCAAAGAGCTACTACAAAAGGATTCAGTTAGCCTGTGAGAAAGAAGATCTCTTGAATGACAATCCAAAGGCATTTGGGTTAGCTAGAATTATAATTAGCTACCTCTACACACATAATCCTCAATTTACAACCATAATTGAGCCCAGAATTACAGTTGTACCAGTATGTTGTTGTGGTCATTAAGAGGTTCGCTGTGTGAGCAGACCCAATTTTATGACCTTTTTGCAGTGGTTGTTGAGTGACTCCAGTGGGCTTTTTTTTCCTCACCTTCCCGTCGTCCCCCCCCCCATCCTCCTTCTTTTTCCTGGAAGAATATACCAGAAACTGCCAACACCCACAAAAATTGTGTTCCCGGGGCCACAAGATGCTGCAGACATCCATTAATGCAAGCCAAATTCCAAGCGCCCAAAATGCAGTCACATAACCACAGAGCCAAGTATATATCCATTGGAACTTCGAAATCATGTCATAAATACCTTTTAAGGAGTCCTTTGTAATTTCAAACAATTTCAAAGCAGTTGCTAAACAAGGGCATATTGTAATATTTGAAGGCAGAAGTGTTTATTTACAGAATAGCTGAAGGGTCATCAGCAGACTTGCACAAAACTAAAGTTGTATATAATATATATGATTTTATTCATCTTCCGAATTAATGGATATTTAACAGGCTGCTTGATGCCTTTTTATCAAAACTCCCATAAATGGCATATTTAAATGAGAACTACACCAATTTCAAAAATGCATCACTGATGCTAGTCAAGATGAAACCATATTCATGAAAACTATGAAAGCAAGTTCCTAGCCAAAACTGTTAACTAAGCTGTGAAAGTGGGATCAATTTTAAAAAAAAATATTTCCATGATCCCCACTTCTGGACTGGACTGCTTCATTTTCACTCTCTGAATTTCACCACAGTTTATGCACCTTGGGATGCACTGAGATATGTTTACATCTCCTGGCTATCTCTGGCTTGGAAACCCTAATTCCTCTCTGACCAGCTTTCAGCCTTTCACTCTTAAAGCTGATGCTCTCCAAACAAACTGTTTTTTATTTCGTGAATATGGCTCCCTCCTCTATGAGCAGTGTAGTGCTTATGGAATCTCTCCTTTGGCTGTCATGAGACTTACTTGTTCTGTTTGCATTTGCAACTTAAAAAATGAGCTCCAGGCTGAGACTATTACAGAGGAATGATTCCTGCTGTCCATCAATCTAATTTTACCAGAATACTTCTAGACTTACAGGAATCCCCATAGGAGTTGGAAACACTGATAACATGAAGATGATGGACAGTTGGAGGAACAGTGCATTTTGCAGGATAACTGGGGGTGAATAGAGACTCTTCCCGAAATTTTCCAAGCTTTGAAATGTAAGCAGAGAATCAGTAAGAAAAGAGCTGAACAGATTGGAGGAAGAGAAAAGGAATGTGTGTGTGTGTGTGTAAAACTGTGGGCTGTGGTTAAATCAGGACTGTCAAACTCTGGACCCACGGGCCAGATGCATCATGCACTAGCCAAGGCCATGCCCAGTTTAGCGAAGGAGGAAAAAGTCCCGATATACCATGACGATGTGAGTTTGACACCCCTGGGTTAGATGTATAGATGGTTTATGTAAGTGTGTTGGAATGATCTAGAAGAGAAAATATATACTTTTGCTTTTCAAGATCAGAGCCTTCTTCAGCTTTGCCTTTAGTCTCTTGGATAAATTACTTGTCCCCTCAGATCAGCCCTGTATCCATTCTGTGACTAGCCATATCTATCAAGGCAGCTGTTTCCCACAGGAGACCACAAAGAAATCCTTCCTTAGCCCCTTAGAAATATCTGTCCTTTAGATGCCTATTGGCATTGTTTGAGAATAAGGGTACATTAACTCTGTCAGAGTGAGCTGGTTTACATTAGTGTGTGTCTCTGGGCCAGAGTGTAAGGTCATTACCTGCATGGAGGGGAGGTTTATTTCTGAAATTATTATTTTTTTACACAGGAGGTTAAGAAATACAACACTACTTTTTTTGAACTCCCAGATTACAGTTAAGTTTAGGATACCATACATGCACCCTGAAGTGGAAGTTTAAAAAAAAAAGAGTGAGTTTTCAATAAAGGAGAATATTTGTAGCTAAGAGTTGAAATGAGGGGTCTTTGGTGCTCTCTGAACTTCGCTTTTTTTCTTGGAGATGTTTCTTTCTCCAAAGTAGGTAACATCAGTGCTAGTCAGTAGCACTGATGGTGTTACCTAGTTTGAGTAATGAAATGTCTGCAAGAAAACAACCAAGCTCAGAAAGAACCAAGGACCTCTCAGAATGAGGGTTGTGCTATACTTCTGTAGTTTAATTATTCATTCCTCCATCTTGGCTTTGAAATCTATAAATTAGATTGACCTATTTACTGCTATTTTCAAAGGATGGGCGATTTCCCTTGCTATGAAGGAGTTAAACTGGTGATCCTTTTTAAACATGTCTGTCCTTGGATGCAAATTGAGCTAACCAATAAGTCAAGTTTCTTTTGGGCCACAGTGTGCTCGATTAGAAGGTAGCTCAATTCTGTATATTCCTTGCGTGATTTTCATTCATTTTCCATGCCTCACAACATTCAAATTAGACCACTGCCAGGATCCTAGTCTTTGAGGGCAACTCAGAACTTCAGATTGTAAAACTTGAAGAACTTATGGTTGAAATGCTTCCCCTCGCCCCGTTGTTAAAACTTCTCTCCAAATACAGAGTTAATCTTAACTTTAAAACCTTTTGAACCGTGTAAATAAAGTATCCCTAAACACATCCTTAAACGAACATGAGCAATGCTTTGTCAGAGATGAGACAGATAATAATAAGATGCTGCCAAAAGCTTACCTGATTTAGGTAAGGGAAAACACCTGCATAACCTATGATGGCTGCTCGACGTTCATTACTATTTGGAAACACTGTTTGTATATTTCAGGAAGTTCTGGACTGCCTCTTGTGTAGCAGTCTCCCAAGAGAGGAAACCCCTAGATCATCTTATCTATTCAGTTTCATTTTTAATTTATTGATTGAAAAGATTTAGCTATCTGTTCATCATTGTAGTATTTCACCTACGCAACCTGCTGAGAATAGCTGTGATACAGGAAGCATGTAGATAAAATACAAAGCTTCCATGATTTGAAGTATTTATTAAGAAAATTCTCCCAAGATTATGTGCAGCTGAGCATTTGAAAAGATAATGTATCGGAAAAATATTTTTGTATCTTCTATAAAAAGAATACAAAGATAACAGATAATCAGAGTTGGAAGGGACTTTGTAGGTCATCTAGTCCAACCCCCTGCCCAAGCGGGAAATCCTACACCATTTCTGACAAGAGTCCAATCTCTTCTTGAGACACTTTAAGGCACTTAAATATAAAACATTTATATTTACAAACTGTTTTCTCTGACTTGGTGGTGGTACTTACAATGACATGAAGACCTGTTACTTTTTTTAGCCCTCACTATTTTCCAGCTAGACACATGACAAAACTCTTGCTCAAATTGACCAAAGTTTATTTTTATTTTTCAAACATGTTCTTTATTTAGCTTACAGGCACCTGACTTCAAGGTCTTTCAAATGTTTGACATCTTTTTTTAAAATACAAAAAAGTAGGCCAGATTATGTAAATAACATGTACAAACAAGAGGAATTGATCTACTGCTAATCAAAAGATAACAGTGGAAGCATAATTGAGCTAAGCACAAAACCTTTTTTTAAGAGAATCTCATAAAGATGCAAACTTTGGAATAAATATTCCTTTTTTATTGCAATTTTGTGATTTGGACTGACTTCTATTCATTTATTTGGTGCCTCTAAGTCATTGTTGGATCCTGTCACTGGACTAGGCCCTGCAGTTTTCTTGGCAAAGATGTCCAGAAATGGCTTCCTAAGGCTGCAAGAAAGTGACTGACCAAGGTGACCCAGCTGGCTTTGAGTCTAAAGCAGGATTAGAATTTTCCCATTTTCTAGCCTGGGGCCTTAACCACTACATTAAATTGGCTCTCTTATTCACTTTGCGTTATTTAACATTATCCTGGATAATTGAAACTGATTTCTTAAGCAGACTCCCATATATTGTAGTGTGCTCTCCCACCACCGCCACCATCTTGGTGTATAGGTAATGTGTGTTATCAGAGCTCATAGGACTGGAAAAACATAAAAGAAAGGCCTATATGCTCTTACTCGATTCTTACCTTGTATAGAAATCTGAATATAATGTTCAGGTATTCAAAAGAGCAACCAGCTATTAATACAGCTTGAATCTTCTGCAATCAGCAGAAACTGAAATGTATTGTAGATGTAAGGAAATACTTTCAAGGAATGAAAATCAGACCCAGTGCTGTGCCCCTATCAGGACCAGCAACTTCAGAGACATTGAAAACTACTCTGTCACAGAAGAGACTCCATCCCAGCTCAAGAATACAAGAGGGAAATAATAACACTGCATTGTTGTATACTGCTTTTTAAAACTAAGCTTCAGTATAGAAATAAAAATACATCCATGTGCTTTGGGCTACCCCAAAACTATTTAATATCAGTTCAGCCTAAGGTTCTAATTTCTCTTAAAAATGCCAGAACATTGTGGTAAACCACATATCCAATCCTGCACTAGTTAGTGAACTTATCTACATATTGCATGGTTTGGGCAACCTTGATTTGTTGATTAAATCCCAACTGACTGTGTGTAAACAATGTGCTAAACAGTATTCCATGACTTACCAGCCATCGTAACTGAGTTGCTCCAGTATTAGGCCAAAATAAACCATATTATGACTGACCAACCAGACTGAACTATGTGGCTGGTCTGCTCAGAAATTAACCCCAAGCATAGCTGTTCCTAGTATGTAATAAGAAACTGCATAAACTTTGAAATTTAGCTAAGGCCTGTTAACACTGACAAAGGGTTGACTTTTGTGGTGCAGGGTGAGAGTTCTTTTTTATTTTCTGTACTATTGAAAAGCAAGGCTTCCTGTGCATAGATGACAGGCTTTGAGGTGTGTAATCACCAGTGCTTAGAAATATATTCCGTCTGTATATTATTTATTTATTTGTTTGTTTATTTATTTATTAAATATATATACTATCCATCTCACTGTCAAGCAACTCTAGGCGGCTTACAACATCACAAGAACAAAACTACAAGAACCTTAAAATGTGCAAACATTAAGAATGAACAAAAATTAGGTAAATTAAGAACCAGTATACAAACCAAGTGGATGGGGGGTTGTTGTCTTAACCCACTAATCCAACTCCAGCTTTAAAGCTCCGGTTGGGGCCCCAGACCAATTGGCCAAGCCAGGTTTTGAGGCCTTTTCAGAAGGCCAAGAACATGGGGACCGAGCTCGGCCTCAAGGGCACAACGTTGCAGAGGGCAGAAGCCATGGTAAAAGTAAAATCAGTAAATAGTAAAAGCAGTCTTGCATCTGTAGAATTTGAGGTGTTACAGTAGAAATCCCCTCCCTGAGATTTTTAAAATAATTAGTGTCCCATCTACTGTTTTTTCTAAATTTCAGAGATCCTGTGAAGGAAACCAAGTTGGAATGGCATATGTTTACTGTAACTAACCTCCCATAGAATTAGGAGGGAACATATGTTGAACACGCACGTAATTAGGCAAAATCTAAATGTTTTAGACTAAAATGTATGAAGAGAGAAAATAGGCACTCTTCCTATCAGAGAAAGCAGTCTGTAAGCATAATGGTCCACATCACCATATCTAAGGTCAGTTTTTGTATATTTAAACAGAACATTGTTTAATTGTGGGGCAGTGAGCCATTTCTGGTGACTCATGTCACAGTAATGTGACCTGTGTGCTATGTCTTTGTGTTTATATAGTTCCACGGGTGGGACAAGAAGGTGAAGGTTCACAGACAGACAATGACTGGATGGTGGGAAATGGAAGGATTTATACTTCTTGCAAACAGCTGGAAGTGTGCAGATGACCAGCTGTCTGCAAGGTGTAAAAATCCTTCCATTCCCCACCATCCAGTCACAGCTGAAGAAGCTTCTTAGATGAGAAGTGAAACGTCTTCAAAGAAAAATCAGAAAGTCCAGTTGCCTCTTGAAAAAGCACTTTTAGGACAACCATGGGATAACTGAGAATCTCTATAGACAAGGCCAGTTTGGCATTCATTCATTCATTTCTCTACAAACAAGAATAGTTAAATTAATATAATTGTTTGCTCATGATATGTGTGTTGGGGGAGGGGGTATTCTTGTTTGTGGAAAAGTGAATGAACGAATGCCAATGAATGAAGCCTTGTGCAATATTTATCAAACAAAACGAGGCAGAAAGATTTTTATTGGTTGCTTATATCCCAGTTTTCATGCCTGTGTAAGGGGCAGACTTGTATCCAAGGTATCAAAATCTATTCTCATATATCAAAGGAGTTTTCTTCTGGGAAGTCTGAATTAGAGAAGGCATGAATATAGTCTTCTGTCATTGTAAATCTTAAAACACATGGTGCCATCTACTGGGCATATCAATGTAGACAACATGTATCTATGATATACTGAGATTTTGAAAATTAATTGATTCTTTGAATTAGGATCAAAGGCAAGAATAACAGCCACAGAGGTTGAAACTGAAGTCATACTAATTTAATATCCATTGTACAACATTTGCAAAGTAAATTTCTCTGTAAATCTCAAAATAAAGCTTTAAGATAACTTTCTACTGTTAGGTATTCAAAACCAATGGTTATGATTGATAACCATTAAAAAAACCCTATCCTCCATGAATTTGTGTAGTTGTATTTTGTTTAAAAAATATCTAAGTATATAAACAAGAACCTGTCACTATATGACATGGTAATAAAACTTAATTATACCCTCGGCTATCACATAACAGATAATTAGAGTTGGAAGGGATCTTGTAGGTCATATAGTCCAAGCCCACGCCCAAGCAGGAGACCCTACACCATTTCTGACAAATGGCAGTTCAATCTCCTCTTGAAAGTCTCAAGTGATGACGCTCCCACAACTTCCAAAGACAAGCTGTTCCATTGGTTGATTGTTCTCAGTCGGTCAGTTCACATATTGATCAGACATTGTAGGGTGATCCACCTCTTTATTTTAAGACCTTTGCATGTCTCAGGTTGGTATATAAGCTAGCACAATGAATGTAGTCTTTTGTTGATCATACTAGTTGGACTTTTCTACATTTTTCTCCTTCCCTGCGCATATTTTTGTGATATGGAGCAACCCAATTTCAAAAATGCAATGCCACCTACATATTCATTTTCAGAATTTTCTATTATTTCATTTACTTGTTAATCAATACTGCAGATTCAGCTGACATTTTTAATGAACTATCTATCTATATTCCCAACATTTTTTTTCCAGAGTAGTCTCTAAGAGGATGTAAAATATCCATTGTGTTATTCTGCCATCTTCTGAATGTCCTTCATGTATTTAGATTTTTGCTTTGGAATGCTTTCAATTTTCCTCTAAATCAGACTTTTTAAAGCATCAGGGTACCCAGTTTCAATAAGACTGTTTCAGAATAATAGCAGCATAGTTCCTTTATGAAAGCATGTATTACTAATGACAGAAAGTGTTTTCTTTATGAAAAACAATGATAGCAATAAAGTAATATGTTAATATTTTATTAGACTTGGTATTTAATTTTGTATGAATCATTCTTTTATTAGAGAAACTGCCTTGACTTTCCTTACCACCCAGGATCATCTGATTATAGTGGTAGAAAAAATATTGTTAATAATTGAATAAATACATTTTATCACAACATAGAAGAGCATGAATGCTTAAACAAAATAAATATTCAGGATTTGTATCAGCATCTGAATCTGCCATGAAATGCTTTACATCTTAATCTGGTGATTTATTTGCTGGCTGTCAAATTAGATGATGTATGGTTTCATTGATGTAGAAAGAAGTACAACTAAATTCAACAATTAGCATAACAGATATATAAGGTCAGTTAAGGAAAAATGGTTTTTATTTTAGGATTATTCTTTAGTATAAGATATAAAGTATTATTCTTTATACTTTTAATTAGCATCCGTTCTTTGAATTGGAGCCTGTACTTTGAGGAGAACATGAAAAATCTCATTTATTTGCACCAAGCTGTTTGTACTTAATAGTCTTGCTGGTTTTATTGTATAATAGTAAACAATAATAGTTAGAATGGGTATTTCTTAAAGTTGCCTACAATGCAGAAGTTAATATTTGAACTATATTCAACTATGTTATTTGAATAAAAGATAATTATTCCAAAGAACCTGCTAAATTCTTTGTTAAATAAGCAGTCTGCCTTTTGCTTTGTTTTACCTCAGGTGAAACTTCCATTTCCTGTAGATCAAATCACAGATCTTCCAAGAAATGATTTCCAGATGATGATAAAGATGCACAAATTAACCTCAGAGCAATTGGAATTTATCCATGATGTTCGGCGGCGCAGTAAAAACCGAATTGCTGCCCAGCGCTGTCGCAAGAGAAAACTGGACTGTATTCAGAATTTAGAATGTGAAATTCGCAAATTGGTAAGCCTAAAGAAATATTAAATACCATTATTTATCAAATATCTCACCTTATACTGATCATTAACCCAATTTAATAAAATCCATTTAATCTATTTTGCCTTGTCTTTATAATTCATACAAAATATTGAGACTTATTAAATATGTTCTGTCTTCTATTTAATACACTCCAGATTCTCTTAAACTTGAACAAAATGCATCAAGTATCTTCTGATCATATTTAGGATTGATTGAGTCCAGGTCAACTGCTTAAAATTGTATGGATCGAATGTTCCCCTAATAATTCATAGCTTTTCTAAAGACAATTCTGTCATATCTGTTCACAAACATGTATTTATTGACTTGGCTTCTTCTCTTTCCCTGAGCCTAGTCCTTTTTTCTAGTCCATCATCTGTTCATATTACATGTGTGTTTTGGGTTGCTGAATGCTGCCTCAAGAGAAGAATGGCTCTTTATTTTGTTCGAGATTAGTTCTTCCAATCCACAGTTCTCCTATTAATTTGAAGGTCTATTATCTTATTTCCTGCCTTTGCTTTTCCACTATCTAGTGATACACTTCAGACTTCCAGCATCTCATTCTGGATAACGTGCCAATCAATTAAGATCTGGTTTTGAAATTCTGAAGCCTGATGTGCCAAACCTCTCTTTAAAAAACGATCGCTGTTCTGTATTTCACAGGTTTGTGAGAAAGAGAAGCTTCTGTCAGAAAGGAATCAGCTGAAAGCATGCATGGGAGAATTATTAGATAATTTCTCCTGCCTTTCTCAAGAAGTATGCCGAGATATGCAAAGCTCCGAACAGATCCAAGACCTTCACCGATACTGCCCTGTGCTCAGGCCTATGGATCTTCCAACAGCAGCTAGTATCAACCCTTCATCAGGTGGAGTGGAGCAAAACGTAGTAACATCCCAGTGCATTGGAGAAGGCTTGCAGTGCTGTTCAGAACAAAGCCCAGTGCAGCAGCTGGGGGCCCACTGGCTACCCAACAACATTTCTGACAAATGTGCTGCAAGAGGACTGGATGGAGCTGACCAAGTTACTTATTCTGAGCAGGAGCTCCCTCTGGAGCAGAACAACCAAGCGGTGACCATGGATTTCTGTCAGGAAATGACAGATAAGTGTACAACAGATGAGCAGCCTAGGAAGGAGTACACCTAGTGTTTGGTATACCTTTTACATCACACCTAGCAAGGTCTCTTCAGTTAGTCAGTCAGTGGCCACGATCATTTGTTGTCTATATTGAACAACATACTTGGTGCACACTACAGTGGTCTTAGCAGCAATACTGTTTTTTAAGTATTCCATCCTCTCTACAAAGCAGGAGTTTAACTTCTTCACTATGGTGCTATCCCATGCTCAGGCAGGGGAACAAAGCAGTGGCAACACTGTCTGATTCTTTTTTATTGTTGTTGTTGTTGTTATTGTTACTGTATTTTAATTTCAATATTCAACAGGGATGGACATAACACCTCTGAGGACCCAAACGCAGCTTTTTCTCAGTGGCCCATGTCACAAAACCCTAACTCAGGAATTTCCTCTGAATGTTCAATTTTTCATTGAAGACAGCTTCTTTACACATCAAAGTTTTATAACTAAACTGTACATATATACATATATAGTATATATAAAAATATATATCCATATGCAAAAAAAAAAAAAAAACCCTGCATGGCTCAGAATTTCCTCATGAAAACAACTGGAATTTTAAATTTCTATTGTATACAAAATTCCAACATTCCTTTCTTGGTCTATGCTAGAAGTAGCTTGTATATGTTTTAATATTTTCCCCCACCACTCCACTGTTCAGCAATACCATCTAGTTTGTACTTTATTTATAAAGTTTCACTGTTGGAAACTTTTTTGAATTTTTAATCTGGGACAGTGTTTGTGGCACCTCTAACTTTTTGTGCCCGTATGAGCAAAGTGGATTTTCTTCTTATCTTTCTCACAGATACTGTATAGCAATGGTCAATTTTGCCACTTGCACTGAGTTTTGGATCAAACCTCATTTCATAAATGAAGTTGTGACTTCAGTATATTTCACATATTTTATACATTGCTTTTTTATTATTATGTTTAATTCAGCAAACTAAGAAAAACAAACCTCAGGAGTTGATTATGTAATGAATTATTAGTCTTGCCAAATATGGTATTCCTCTTAATAGTGTGAATTGGGCATTTTTTGTATTTATCTTCATTTATCTTTCCCCCCCCCCCCGCCCCCCAATTAAGCCAAATGGTAGAGTGCAGTGATTCTCAACCTGTGGTCTGTGGACCGCTGCAGGCCTGCTATGTCATTACAGGTGGTTATGAAGGCTTGAAGAATGAGTTAAATCTTCTGATTTAAATCATGAGTTAAGTCTTGGTGGTCTTTGGTCATAGTCTATGGCCACAAAAGGTATTTAAAAGGTATGTGTGGTGAAGAAAAGATTGAGTGTATATTACCAATGCTGAGAATTAAGGCAGCTTTCCCCATGTTGGATATAGTGACTGGAAATAGTGAAAGTTGTGCAGTGCAACTGAAGGATACCAGGCTGAGGAAAGATGGTGTAAGGCAAAATTGCATAGATTCAGTGGCTTCATGTCGATCAGCAAAGCTTAAATCAAGGCCTCCACTTCAGATCTTAGCTTGTGTTACTAGTGTTTATTTTTTTCTCCAATGGTTCTACTGGCTTTGTTGTATAATCCCCCTTAACGCTGCCTTAACACAGATGCCAATTGCAGTGATATATTAGGATTTATTATTCAGGCCTTTTACTGGCATCAGCTCAACACTGCTGATTCAGTTGCTCTGAGAAATGAAATACAGTGTCCATTCACAGAATGGCAGGGTAAAGAGAACCATATTTAGAGCAATCATGAATCTTAAAAGGTTGAAAAATATCATCTATATCATCAACAATAGAATACTGAGCAAAATAGAAGACATGAAACGTGAGTGAAGGAATAGCTGCAAAAATAGTGAAACCTAGGTAATCCTTGACTTACCACTGGTCCTCATATAACCATGGCAACATCCCCAGGATCACATAAACAAAATTTGGGCACATGGTAACCAGCATGTATTAACAGTGGCTGCAGGGTCTTGAGGTCACATGGCTTGCCATTTGCAACCTTCCCAAGGCACCTCTGACAAGCAAAGTCAGTTGGGGAAGCCAGATTCGCTTAATGATCGTATCATGCGCTTAACATCTGAGGTGATTCACTTCACAGCCATTTCGCTTAGCAATGGAAATTCTGGCCCCAGTTGTGGTTGTAAATTGAGAACAACCTGTATTAAAAAAATCACTCAACTCTATGCTTCCAAACGTAAGTACTCACACTCATGAAAACATTTTTCCTATTGAAGTATTGTACAGGTAATCCTCAACTTACAACGATTTGTTCAGCAAACCAGGTCCTCCCCCACCTCCTGAGGCACCCCATGCTCCGCATAATGCCTGCAGTGAGAAGAGCCATGAGAATAGTGGGTGCCTTGCTTAAGGACAGCAACAATTTAATTCTGGACTCAACTGTCGTAAGTCAAGGAATACCTGTAAGTGGAAATAGCAATAGCACAGACTTACATACCATTTCATAATGCTTTGCAGCCCTCTCTAAGTGGTTTACAGAGTCAGCATATTGCCCCCAACAATCTGGATCCTCATTTTACCAACCCCAGAAGGAATGGAAGGCTGAATCAACTTTGAGCCTGGTGATCAATGGCAGCCGGCAGTCAGCAGAAATAGCCTGCAGTACTGCACTCTAATCACTGCGCCACCATGACACTTCAGAAATCATCTGAAAGGAGCATTTATGTAATTTCAATGCATACCAACAAGATTTATGCCAAATATTTGTTTTTGATTGATTCCGTCCTTCTGTTTTTACAGATTACATTTTACTTTCACAATAACCTTCTCTGGGCTGTATACTAAAGTGGCATTTGATCACTTACTGTTTGGTACTGTTTATTGTGTATTAATCCTGAATCACTGCACACAGTGTCGATGCAGACAGCTTTTCTGTATACCGTGGACAACACATTCCTCAAAGATACTGTTTACATTGAGTGACAGTCCCTCACTCAGCAAAGCTGCGTTATTTTTCCAGCAGAGGAATCCACATCTTTTTCCAAATGTGGGGTACCAACTAGGAAGTAGATATACTGCATATTCCACATTTATTGACTGAAAAGAGTGGGGGGCATCCCTATGTCAGATGGAGATACTATATGTTTAGCATATATTATTTAAATATTAAGCATTTGCATAAAAAGAATAACTAACTCTCCATATATAACTAACTCTCCATATATTTATCTATGGCATATGGATACTAGTTCAAACTGTAGAGTAATGTTTTAGATAGGGACTTACTTTGAAAATATAACTTTATACTAGAAGATTTCAAATAAAATATTTGGGGTGAGGAATTATGTAGATATGAAGGGTAGGCTTTGTAATTCAGTTGATGTTGCAGAACCCTTGGTTGCTTTTCAGAGAACTTAATTTCAGTGATACAGTCAGTGATGGAAGCTAAGAATTCAAGCAACATGTGAATTTTTCACAGCAATTAAGAATACTTCATTTTTTATCCTATTGGCAGTATTGTTCAATACTTTTTTGTTTTAATATCTGTTAAGTGACCTCTAAGTTGTATTTCTTGTGGGTATACAATTCAGGATGTTCCAGATGGAGAACTCCTTTTTACTATCCATCGCTATTTGGCTATTTTTTACCTTTTTCTTCTGAACAATGAAAGAAATGGTAGGAAGGGAAAATAAAAAAGAAACAGAAAACATGATTGTACATAGAGATTCCCTCATTTCAAATAAAATTTCATAAGTAGGGCTAAGTAGTTGCAAAATAAAAGTCTCATCTGGCAGCATCTCATGCTAGATTCTAACCACGATATAGAGATTTACTATTAATACCAACTCACGTGCAAATGGTACTTTTGACCTCATTTTATTGGTTTACATGTAATGGACAAAACATGTTCTACAGTTATTATATTGACCTGGCTCGCTCACTGATTCAGAGCCTTTTTCTCCTACTTCTCCTTCTCTACCTCCACCTCCCCTTCTGATTTTTTTTTTAAATCCACTGCCCTGTTGTTTCAACCTTTTTGCTTTCGTTATGTTTGCCTCTTCATTTAGAAGTGACTGATGTATATATTAGCTTCATTGGAGTCTCTATCGTTTTATGGTTTTTCAGAATCACGTATGACTCTTGGGTTAACTTCTTAGGAGAACTACTTTCAGAACTGGATCCAAATTGAGACATTTGAACTGCATTAGGGTGGGCGGGACAGAACTGACCAAAAATTTTATTTTTAGATAAAAGTAAGCATGCATTGTAGAGGGGCAAAGAACGGTATAGGCTGTTAAGTGATGAAGGAATGAATAAATGTGAGGGCTTTTTTTTACGTTCCCATGCTAGTCAGCGGCTGCTTCTGCACTGAGCAAGGAATATGCAAAGAATATATGTTTGGCCCTGTCCAGTCTGCATACTCTCCTTTTAATTTGCCTTTGCTGTGCTTTCTATTGCCAGAAAACTTATTTTATTTAGGCATCTTCTTTTTGTCAGGTGAATATTTACACATACATAAATATTTACGTTTGCTAGGGGGTGCCTTGAATAAAGTTGAAGTTCATTAAAACCTGATTCTGGAACAAAAAGGCTAGATTTTTTTTTTAAAGATTCAGTCAGATTCCCAAAATATTCTGATATTTATGTCCTAGGCCTAATATACGATGACTCAAGCATCAGAGTTTGATGCTGTAGTATAAAACTATTATATATTACACAGTTAAATTATTTGAAGTCTTTCTAAGAAATATATGCTGCTTTTTTAAAGATGCACTTTTTTTGGATCTAATCCATCTATTTTTATTCCCAAGGAAGTAAAAATTGGAGGAAAAAAAATGGAATACAGAAGCCACTGTGATCAGTATTCCAATTTTTGTCTCTTGAAAAAAGACAATAGGAGCAATCTAAACTTAATAAGGTCAATTCAGCTGCTGACAGTGTAGCAGCTGAATATTACATTCAGCTTATTGCAATATCACAAAAATTTAAAGAATATTATAGGGAGTTTTAAAGAAAAGTGTTTTTGAATGCTCAAAAATACTGCATTCAGTAATTGTAGTTATTCTCATTTATACATCACTGTGATGTGAAAAGCCGCATGGGTGGAATTTCAGGTGATTTTTTTTCATTTTTAACTCTCTTTTTCTTCTTCCCTAAATAGAGCATAACTAACCTCACAGCAACTGGTTAAATTTATTTTTTTATCTTTGGTGTGCCAGTCAATCTTTATGACCTTTAGTATGGGTTAATCTAATTCTGAAGCCTGTTAGTCTTTTTCTTTTATTGGTGACCTATACATCTTGTATGTTCCTATTTCAAAACAAACCAACAGGCAGGTTTAGCCTCTCCCCGAGCTACGAATATTCTCTATAATTTCTAACAGGTTTAGCCTACACAGATAACAGTATCCTTTGAGCAGCAGGCTAGTAAGTAGTTTTGTGAAGCCTATGCAAGCATGAAATTCTCAACAATCTAGCTCAGACCAATGACTCCAAGAGGCAGTTTTCACACGCACACAAAAGATCAGGATTTGTGTTTGTTTGATCGCTTATTTCACTGCCATCTCTTTAAATGTGTACATTTAAAAAGTTTGAGTTAGTGAAGACAGATAAGAAAGGATGTTACTTGATGTAGCCTTAGGAAAGCTCTGCTAAAAATGTGGTAGCTAATTTCTATCTACAATATAAAATCAGTATGTGTAATTTTGCTTGTTTATATTATGTATATTTATAATTGAATTATTTTGTGACACAGGCATCAAATAATGCTGCAGAATACAGTTGTACATATGTTAAATCCATTCAAACAATTTTTATGTATATTAAAAAAAAATCTATAGTTTGGTGGATTGTAGACTACTAATAAATTATTATAACTTTCTCTGGAAGTTAGAATGTCATTGCTTGCCGTGTAAAAGAATTACAGTATTTTCCTACACTCCACCAATATTATATATAGATAGATAGAGAGATATCAGAATAAAACTAGTGATATGTATTTGTTTTTAAATTATAATGCTCATGTGGTTCTACCATTGTGATGAAAGCCACTTTTTCTAGTGGGGAGTAATTATTCAAATTTCTTCAAACTGAAAAAAAATAGATAACTTTTTATTATCAATGCCTCACTAATATCAGCTCTTTTATATATAGGTCCAGTTTACATAATGTTTAAACACCTATGCAGTGTAATAAAATAAATTATATGAAAGTTTGTTCAGCTTGACCCTATGCATGTTTACTCGAAAGTAAGTCTCACTGAGTTCAATAGAGCTTCTACCCGGATAAGTGTGCATAGGATTGCAGCCTTATAAATAATAATAATTTTTTAAAAAAAACTTTAAGGAGTTTGATGAAAATCCATTTCTGTCGTCGCTCAAAACTTGAAATGGTTCAAGCGATTTTGAAATCAGTGATCCATTTAATTTTGAAGGCAGTCAGGATTAGAAACTTCCCAATTCCCTGTTTTCTGTTTTAACAGGTGAATTCACATTTGAGGAGCCAGACTGAATTTCTGGGTTATCCACACATTTCGAGTTCAGTGCTTTGTTTCACGGCAATTTATATATATGGTATTCAGCTTTGTTCGGGTATTTTCCCACGTCATTATAGTTATGCTTTTAAAGTTGTAGCAACGTTTTGGCAGAATCTCATCATCAGAATCTAAGCCTGATGATGGCAGATGAGATTCTGCTGAAATGTTGCTAAAACTTTAAAAGCACAACTATAATGACGTGAGAAAATACCCAAACAAAGCTGAATACCATTTATATCTATATATCTGGACTCCTCCGATCAGCAAAACTTCCACTCAGTACTTTGGAGCTCTCTGGATGCTGATTTTTACCATTCGGTTCAAGGCTCATCTTTAATTACAAGGGTGAAGAAATCCCCCGAGAGTTTGTTCCAGAACCAGTGGGATACAAGTGCACCTCTACTATCTATGCCTTACAAACTTCAGAGGCCATATTCAAAACAGGGTTTTATCAGTGTATGCAAGGGGATGCAACCCCTCTCCTCTTCCTCCCCAGGTCAGACAGTATGGACAGTTCTCACACATATCTACCTGTATAATCTTCTGTACCTCTCATAACTGGTCAATGACTGTAACAAGTTGCATCAGGTGTTTTTCTATATACTTTTTACACAGATTCTATGTGATTAATGGAACTTAATTCAACGCATCATTTTATTGTACTAGTTCTTAAGCTTGTCTATTATTTTTTCTAGGTGACTGTGGTTTCTTGTGATTTTTATTGTATAAATGAAATGGCTGTTGATGCTTATTCCTTGTTACTAAGAATTTTTACCTTTTTGGAGAAAAAAAACAGCATTGCTATCTATGAACTAATAAATTTAAAGACTTCAGTTACTCATTGTAAATACAGTATTGTGCAAAAAAGTTTTTTTCCATTCATTTGAATTGATAGTGTTAACTGAATTTTGTCTAGACACCATTTCTGTTGATGAAATAAAGACATACCAATATGTATTGTACCAATGTCTCTGGCGTCTGAATTTAATGTTAGGGAAAAAAAATTAAAAACAGCCTCAAGTCAAGGTTATCCGGTAGCTATATAGACAAAACTATGCAGTCATAGTTGGCGGTAATGTGGAAATGACTTGCTATTATTGTACTTTTTACTGTAATATCTCTGATTAGTTTTTGTATTTTATCCATTGCAGTTTCTCATCCCAGTACCTGAAGTCAAAACATCCGTAGTCCATTCAAGGTACTGACAACTGCTGAGACTTAACAGTATTAAATTGGCTTAAAGGACTACTTGAAACAGACAATGTTTTTTTTCCTTGCCTGACATTCTGAAGATAGGGTTCAGATGTTCTCCAGTTACTTGTGTAACTGCCCACGTGAGTAGATTTTCATGTTAAGCTAGAAACCATGGTGTGATGAGCAAGTAAAGTAGTCTTTTAAAAAAACACCATCTCAGAAGTAGCATAATACGAAAACATTGCCTATAGCAATAGCACTTATATCTGCTTCACAGTGCTTTATAGCCCTCTCTAAGTGTTTTACAGAGTCAGCATATTTTCCCCAACAATCTCGCTCTTCATTTAACTGACCTCGGAAAGAGGGAAGGCTGAGTCAACCCTGAGCCGGTGAGACCCAAACGGCCAAATTGCTGGCAGCCAATGATCAGCAGAAGTAGTCTGCAGTACTGCATTCCAACCACTGCACCACCACAGCTCTGATCTTTGATAGCTGTAGCTGTTCTGACATGTAGGACATCTGCAGAAGGGAGTTGGTTAAAAAAACCCAATTATAGTTGCCATTTTGTTTTATTTATAACTCACACATACACACCCTAGTATAGAACCTACAGGCAAATATAGAAACCAGGTAACATTTTTTCTCCCAGTGATATTTCCATTTATTCTTTTAAACATTTTCTGATAATTCATTTATTTTGTAGTTTTACCTGCAATCTCTTGTTATCACAAGAATTGACCAATGACCTCACTCAGTGGTCTTTCCTTGTATAGGCAACCTCCGGGTATCGATGACAATTGGGACTTCGAATTTCTATCACTATGCAAAGTGGTCATAAAACACAATGTCATATGATTACAGCATCACTTAGCTAAAGCAATCCCACAATCCTGGTTGCTGTCATAACCACAGGACCATGTGGGTCATTAAATGAGAAAAGGCAGAAGTCCTGGGCAAATAGACTGGGGTGGGGGAGTCAGTACTGTAAACGAGAATTACAGGGGGAAGGGGGAAGAGTACCACAGACATGTGCTCCAAAGTGCAGGTGTTTACATGAGTGACTTGGGAAAGGGTACCATAGGCAGGCACTACAGAGCATGAGTGGGCGCACAGATGGCATGGGAATGGAGGTGCCATGGACAGTTGCTAGGAGACATGGGTTGGTGAAAAAGCAGCTTAAGTGGGAGTGACTTCTGACTTCTTGCCAGCTTTCTAATTGACTTGTCTCGTGGCAGGGAATGTCAGAAATCACAATTACATGTCCATGATTTGCTGCAATGTTGTAATCATGACCCAGGGACCATGTGATTGGATTGCAATCATGTGACCACCGGGATGCTTCAGTGGCAGGAACCAACATAGGTGCCCCCTCAATCAGCACCATCATAACTTTGAACAGTCACTGAATGACTCTGGTTTTAGCCTGAGGATTACCTGTAGAAGTTAAGCAGGAGGAGCTAAATAGGGACCCTGAGGTACTCCACAAGTGAGGGACCATAAGCACAACTTCAGGTCTAAAGCACTCCAGGAGGTGCTAGTTATATCCATCTTCACCAAAGGCCCACTGCTGAATCCTTATCCATACTGGATCCAGCAAGTTACCTCATTGGTAGGGCAGATGGACCCGAAACTAATTTTCTCCCTTCACACTTTGCTGCTGTTTCTCCAAAGACGCTGCCTGTAGCTATGTATCAAGATTAGGCTAACCTTACTCATTTTGAACAGGCTCTGTGCTACAGTTGGTGGCTGTACTTAGTCAACCAGAGAAGCTAATTAGGGTTGGCCCTGATTAGGGGCTTGGATGTAAGAACTCCTGGGAAAATAAGAGTTGAATAACTAGACTAGGAAGTCAGAAAGAAGACAGTGGCAAAAGACTTCAGTTAATGCCAAGAAAATTCCATGCTCAGGAGTTGAGTTCATTTCCAAGGAAACTTTATTTTTTTTAAGATGTTACAGAATTATATTATTTTCTAATAGTAATTTAGCAAACAGAACAAATACTCTGCAATTCTATGTACAGTTCATTTGGAAGTTAATTCCCACTGACCTATTTTTAAGCAAATATTGATAGGACCAAAGCTGCATACTGTATTGCTTTCTAAATTGTTTGAACAAAAAGGGACTTCTGTTGCTTTTTATTTCACTCTTGATCCCTCCATAGTGGATGATCACACAGTACATTTTGCTGTGGTTTTTGAATTGCAATTGCTTGATTTTTTTAAAAAAAGGTTCAACAAACTTGATTTTATAAATCAAGTTCCTATTTTGTTTGTTTTTTAAATAATGTATTCTTCTCAATACTATAATGGATGAGAATTCTATGCCCTGTTTTTCAGTATCTGCTGGCATATACAATAATTGCCTGACAACTGTATGTAAGAATAACCAGGCATTCAGTTTTTCCCATTAAACACATTATTTAAAGAATGGGAGGGGGAAATCAGAAGGATATGTGTCCTACTTTACTTGTTGGTTCACAGGTAACACTTCTTTACATGTTCTAATTAAAAGCTGAAGGTTGCACCATGGCTCTCGTTTACAGGAAATCAGCTTTAATCCCACGTAACAAGGCATAAAATTGCAATCCTGTAAACTTAATTGTGAGGAGGAAAAAAAAAATTTTAGTGTTAAAAATACTGTTACAAAATGCAGGTGTCAAAATTGGAGAAATAGCTGCCTTTCGCGTAATTAATAGGTGTACAAACAACACAAGAAGATACTCTAAATAATTTGGATACCTGACCATGAATTTCAGTTGTCGGTATGACTGCCAGCATGAAGACCTGCACTTTGGAATTAGTTGCATCGTTGTCGTGATTGTCATCAGGAGTACATATTCACAAGAGGGAGGATACTTTCAAGTTTTAGTCTCCTTCAAGGCAGCTTCTTCAGCCAAGGCATAGAAGGGTAACTGCTCAATTCTGGGCTTCTCCGATTCCAACCCTGTGGGAAATTCTGAGTTTGCTGTCTTTCCCCGTCTATCCGTGATCATATTTGAACACTGTTGAAAGGCCCATGATATTTGTGAGGGTCTCAGATTCAGAGGTGCCCAATAGCAGGTTTCATCTGTCTTCTGGCCCATGGCTATTCATTCTACCTGGTGGTTTTGTAGGCATCAGACTTCATATTAAGTCAGGAGCTAGGGGCTGAAAATGAATGTAAGAGATACTGAAGGAACGATACAGGTAGTTCTTCACTCACAACTGGTTGCATAATGACTATTTGAAATTACAAGGGGCATGGAACCATGGTGCTTTATGGCCGGTAAAGCACTTCTGGTCATTGTAAAAGGTTATGCTGCCCATTTCCCCATGGTCACTGCATTTTGGTACTTGGCAACTGCTCACCTTGCAATGTCCTGTGGTTTCTTCCATTTGGAAGAATGGATTCGCGCCTACAATTATGGCCTTCACTAAATGGCTGTGGTAAATTCACCTAATGACTGTTGCAGGCCAGGTCAACTTACAACCATAATGATTTACACCCGGTCCCAACTGCAGTTGTAGGTTGAGGACCAGCTATACAGAAGAACTGAGGGAAAAGATTCTGTGGAGATTCTCAGTTATCCAGGTCATGGTTGTCCCAAAGGTGCTTTTTTGGTGGGGAGAGGCAAGTGGACTTCTTGGTTTTTTCCCTTGAAGATGTTTCACTTCTCATCCAAGAAGCTTCTTCAGGTCTGACAGGATAATGGGGAATGAAAGGATTTATATTCCTTGCAGACAGCTGGTCATTTGCATCCCTTAGAGTTGACTAACTGTCTACAAGGAATATAAATCCTTCCATTTCCCACTATCCTGTCAGAGCTGAAGAAGCTTCCTGGGTGAGAAGTGAAACATCTTCAAAGAAAAAGCAAGAAAGTCTAGTTGCCTCTCCCCCCGCCCCCCAAAAAAAACCCACCTTTGGGGGAAAAGATGAGATACCCGAGGGGAAGTGAGAAGAGCACAATGGAGCAAACGCTAAGAAAGAGAATTCAGAAAAAGGAGAAGAGATGCATACAAAAGAAAGTCAGAAAGATAAAGGAAAAGGCTAGCTCATACAGGTAGCCCTCGACAGTTGATTTAGTAACCATTCAAAGTTACAACGGCACTGAAAAAAATGACTTAGGACCGTTTTTCACAGTTACGACCTTTGCAGGCTCCCCATGGTCATGTGATCAAAGTTCAGATGCTTGGCAACCGGTTCATATTTAGGACTGTTGCAGCGTTCCAGGGTCACATGATCCTCTTTTGTGACCTTCTGACAAGCAAAGTCGATGGGGAAGCCAGATTCACTTAACAACCGGGTTACTAACTTATTAACTGCAGCTATTCCCTTAACAAATGTGGCAAGAAAGGTCATAAAATGGAGGAACAGTCACTTAACAAATTGGGCTCAGTTAGTCGAGGACTGCTTGTAATGAATATTTTCTTTCTTGCAATAGAGGCCCTTTCCAAGTTATGCTCCTCAGGTAATTTGAGCTTATTAAGAACAGCCTTCCTGTTTACCTCTAGCTGGTGATGTTCAGAATTTTCAATAAGAACGGATATATATATATATATATATCTGTTCTTATTGAAAATTCTGTGTATATATATATATATATACACAGTAACAGATCTTTGCATATTTTTCTCGTCTAATTCTGTTCATCTGGAATGCAGTTTTATTATTTACTGTATAAGGAAGCCCTCTCCCCAGGCAACTGTTTTCTTCCCTTGTGGTGCATTATTGATAATTTATTTTTAATGCAAGTCTACCCTCCACCTCCCCTGCCTTGTTTTCCCATATATTATTGGGGACAGGAATAGCTCTGGGTTGAAAAACCCAGAACAATCCCTATGTGCATGGAAACCCCCAATTCTCTAGGAAGCAGCAGCAGCAGCAGCAGCAAAAAAAAAAAAGGCTATGAAAGTGCTTATACTGGGAGCCACCAAAGTAGGGGAAAAATGTAAATTGTTCCTTTGGAAATCTTGTAAGTGGAGTAAACAACACCCCTCTCCTCTGAAGTAGGAGCATTCCCTCTTTAAAAAATTAAAATTGTTCAGCCCATATCTATTTATACATTTGGAAACTGCCAAGAAACAAAATAATACTAACACTGCCCTTTGAAAAATATAAGATTAGCACATTGAAGGGTCTGGGAAGAGAAACACAGCTGCACATATCCAGGTTGGATTAAAACATCTTTGTTGACGTGCAATGTAGTGGTGGAAAGTTCTAGTGAGGAGCTTTTATTTTTTATTCATCAAGTCCAGCGAGGGGAAGAAAGGAAGCAGTCTCTTCTTCCTTCGCCCATTTTTTTATTGAAGTTTTGTATCTTAGCAGAGCCTTGAAGTTGCATGTTGAGCTGGATAAGAAGGTGGCAGTGCTACAAATCAACTATCCCCCCACCATGGTCTTCACTGAGGAAAAAAAAGCTGTTTTATGCCCACTGAAGCTTCTCTTACTTATGCAAAATAGAAGACAGTGCAACTTGAAAGAGACAGTTATGGTTCACTCTCAGCTACCAGCATGGACTGCCCAGAAAACAGAAGTTGTAGAATTCTTAAGTAACTGCCTTCAGTTGCTTTCTCATCAGATCGGACGGGGAAAAAGGAAATAATTCAGCTTCGTATTGGCAATGGTGTGCTAATGACGAGGGAGATTCTTGCTGTTCCATTACATTGCAGTTAAACTAGTGTTACTTTTTCATGACAGAAGAAAGCTCTAAGAGGACATTCTGAAAGAGAAAACAGGGAGACGTTGAGTCAGCTTCTAGGACAAACACAAACTCCAGTGCAATCGGGGATTAAAGCTAAATAGCTTTGATCGATTTATTTTAGTCCAGGGGTGTCAAAGTCGCAGCATCATGTTGTCATCACGTGACATATCATGACTTTACCCCCCCTTCGCTAAACCAGGGGTGGGCATGGCCAGTGCATGATGCATCTGGCCTGGGGGCCGCGAGTTTGACACCCCTGTTTTAGTCAGTTACTCATTTGAAAAAACCTGGACTTTCTTTGTTTTTCTTCAGAAGGTGAACCAACCTTCTTGATCAAATCAAGTTTACTCTAGCTCAGTTTCCCATTCCTCATAGTGTCCGGACACAGGTATTGGCATTCTCCTGCTCTTTGCTTCCCAACAATCAGGACTCATACCCAACTGGGTATGACAGTTCCCTGGTGGACACCACTGAGTCACAATTGATCCATAATGTTGATGGATTTCTTCCCCTTGGAAGCTAGCTAAAGACCGTTTGCTACCTTGTCGGTACTGTATAACTGTTACAGTACAGTTATTAAAATAACACAATCTTCCATCAATATTGAATCATACATCAGCTGAATTTATTTGGATGAACCTGAGTTCTAGCATTTATGTGGAAAGGATGAAAGACTACTAATATAATGATAGTTAAAAATAAAAGTGAATTTCTGAGTAGTTTTGCACTGGTCCAGTCTCCAAGCAGTGTTGCAATATTGCTAGTCAATAGTTTGCTCACTGGCTGATCAAATAAGTCCAGTAAATTGAGCTGATAAACTACAGGGCCCGAAAGCAAATTGGCATTCTTGTTATCATGCTCAGCTAACCCAAAAGCAAACTGAACCTTCTGCTTATTAGTATTTATTTATTTATTAATTAATTAAATTTAGCCACCCAACTCATGAAAAGTGACTCTCAATAATGGACACTAATCAAGGTATTACAGGTACTCAAGTTATGACTGGTTGCTTAGCGAGCAGAGTTACAACAGATTGCTCCAGGGAGTATTTAATGGCCTGATTTCCAAGTTTTATGACTGCCCCCTCACAGTCACATAATTAGGCATTTGCAGTCAGCCACTTTTACACTCCACAGTCACATGACTGGATTTTATAACGTTTTTTTCTAACCGCCATTTGCTTTCAGTTTTCGGCAAAATTGGATCAAATTGAACAATTTTTTGCTTAATAACCGTATGGCATTCTCTTAATAATCATTGCAAAAAGGGTCATAAAATCGGGTCAGTCAGGTGAATGACCTGCTTTACAACCATCATGACTTATGGCCATAATGGACAGGCTCCATTATGGTTACAAATAGAGGATTATCAGTAGTGCCTTCTATATTGAGGGCATCTTAAATAGCTCCTGGCAGAATAAAAAAAAATAGCTAGCTAGAGCTTAAGCATGCTTCTGTGGACTGATGATTTAAAAGGCCACAATTCATCCATAGCTAGATGCTTCCACATCTCTGCTGAGTTCAATGGGAGCATTAGGTAAATGCATATGCTGCTCCCACTAAAATCAATGTGTTATTAAAAGGGAAGTCCTTAACTAGGACTGAATCATGTTTTCTGCTCCCACAGCCCCAAATTGGCTTGCTAATGTCATTTGATGCATTTATATATTATTATTCTGGGAAAGACTAAACAGTTGAAATGCCCCCTCACAATCCACTCCCAACAAAACACAGCACATATAGTCTAGAAAGGCTTATTTTCCTTGGTTTTTAAGGCCTAATTCAGCTATGTAGCCAAACCAGAGTGCATTGCTATAGGGATGAACTCAGACAAGTCTTTGCTTGCATCCACTCTCCTCTAGGGGGTAACAAGCTTTAGGCATTGAAGATGCACAATCAAAATATGGTTGCCTCAGGCATTCAGTAAATCACAAATGCAGGTAGTCCTGGACTTAAAACAGTTCATTTAGTGACCATTCAAAGTTACAACGGCACTGAAAAAGTGACATGATCATTTTTCACATTTATGTCTTTTGCAGCATCATGATCAAAATTCAGACACTTGACAACTGATTCATATTTATGACGATTGCAGTGTCCTGGGATCATGTGATCACTTTTTGCAATCTTGACAAGCAAAGTCAACAGGGAAGCCAGATTTACTTAATGATTATTTTACTAACTAAACAATTGCAGTGATTCATTTTATAATCGTGACAAGAAAGGATGTAAAATGAGACAAAATTCCTTAACTGTCTTGCTTAGCAACAGAAATTTTGGACTCAATTGTGGTCATAAGTTGAGGACTACCTGAATATAACAGACGAGCAAACTGTGAAATATACATGATTTGCTCAAGAACCTGAATATCATTACAAACTTGGGCTCTGAGTCTCACCATCCAAATTAAACCATAATCTTGAAAGAACAGTTTTCAGTTCCAACAAAAGTTGTCTGGGCAGAATGGGGAAACCAAGTATACATTCTTCAATAAACGCTTCCGTTCACAACCAATTCGGATGACGACCAAAATTTTTTACCTCTGGTCGTGAACGGGTGCTCAGTTGGTGACCAAACACAGCCATGGCAATTTGCTTCTCCGCACCGATTTCCCCTTCCGCACTGCGCCATTTTTTTTTTTTACACGCATGCGCTTCCGGTGAGGACCAAATCGGGTGATGACTGAATTCTCAGAACGGATTACGGTCGTCACCTGAGGTTCTACTGTATGAAACTAAGTAAATATCAGATTAGAAGAAAATAAAGATATAAATTTAAATTAAGAAGAGTTTAAAAAGTACCCATGCTGAAATCTCTTCAGCAATGCAAAATAGAAACTAATTCTTCTTACCTGCATATAGTTTATAAAGGTTTGTGCAATGAATTGTTTAAAAGCCTTATCAAGAAATGTGTGCAAACAAACTTGCCACTTTTTTTTTGATATAGTTTATGCCTATTTCAAACTTGTAATAAAATTCCATTAGAAAAGATCCTTTAAAAAGTATTTAAATTAAATTATTATATACCTTTTAAGACACAATGTGGACATTACAGAAACCCTACATTTCAGAGGTTCGTCCAACAACTTAACTGTCATAATATTTTAAAAAATAAATTATTCTTGCCTTCTCTCCGCCACCCATTTTTTCAAATAACACTCAGCGGATTTTATTCAGTATTATATAAATAATGCCGTTTTACTGAAACAATTACATTTTTCAAACATTTGCCTTGATCTGAAAGAACCTTTCCACCTCTCATGTTTGAATGTTTTTACAGACAAACCCCTAAGCCCGAGGCCTAGGCTAAAAGGATACTAAAGAGCAATAATTCACACTATAGCAGAATATAGCAGTGTAGCAGAAAGATTGCTTGGGTTTACTTGCCATTCTGTGTCCCCTTGTGGAAGGAAATGAGGGTGTGACAGGAGGGCTGCTGTCATCTTGCCATTTAGCTTCCAAGACCGAACCATTCTGTGAGTCTGAGGTAACTGAGTCGATATCCAGCTGACTCTTTGACAGCATTCTGGGTAAAAGGCTGGAGTTGTGGTTCTGGTAAGGCATGGTGTTTGGAGGGCTGCCATTATCATCTCCTAAGTCCTTGCTGCTAAGTTCCCAGCTATACTTCCGAAATGTTGCTTGAGGGCTCTCCCTGGGGTTGGATACTATGGAAATTTTAGAAGCGTGTGGAAGGTTCTTGGACTCATCTGAAGCATTGGATTCATTCTTTCTGTAGAGATCGACAGCCTGCCCTGCTTCCATTGGGATGTTGTCGGTGCTGCAGGGCGCAATCAGATGCTCATCATTATGGCATTGACTTATGTAGTTTGTATGCCTGGGGAACAGCCTGTGTTGAGGTTCTCCATTCCCATTGGGGTATCCCAGATGACCATAAGAAGGATGCAGTCTATCTGGATACTGATTGGGCCAGCTTCTGCAATTTCTGCGCCACTGTTGCTCCCCATTGCCCTGTTGCTGGTTTTGTTCAGTAAGTACATATCCTTCTTCAAGATTCAAGGAGACGGGTAGCCTCCCTTGCTCCTCTGACCTATATTTGTAACTATCCCGGTGGGATGAATCACTCATGTTGCAAATCTGCTGCATCATTGAATGTTTCTTGGGGAAATTAAAGATAGCCTCCTCCTCTGCGGTCATTAGCTTCTTCTTGGACTTCCTGCAAAGGGTGTTTCTAATCTTCTTGACCCCCAAATAAACGATCTCCAAGATATTCAAAAGGAGGGAAACAGCTGCAATGCTATTCATGAAGACCATGAAAATGGTTTTTTCGGTTGGTCTGGACACAAAGCAATCCACAGTGTTAGGGCAAGGTGGAAGGGTGCACTTATACAGTGGATTCATTTGAAACCCATACAAAAGATACTGGCCCACCATGAAGCCCACTTCTATGGCTGATCGGGTCACGATATGAAAGATATAGGTCCATAGCAAAGCCCCTTGCAAGGGAGGCTTGCTTGCTTTCTTTTGTTCTTCCAGCTTCTTCAGCTGCCTCTCTATTCTCCGGTGATTCTCTATAATGGGTTCAATCTCTTTGAGCTGCTCTTTAAGGTGGGCTTTCTTCTGCTGCCTCTCTTTCTCAAGGACTTGCAGTCTATAAATGGCGTGGCCCATATAAACAAGAGAAGGGGATGAGACAAAGATGACCTGGAGCACCCAGTAGCGGATCAGGGAGATGGGGAAAGCTCTATCATAGCAGATGTTGTTGCAACCCGGCTGCTCGGTGTTGCAAACAAACTCCTCTTGCTCATCGTCCCAGACTTCTTCAGCAGCCACACCGAGAACCAACATGCGAAAGATGAAAAGCATGGTGAGCCAGATTTTGCCCACTATGGTGGAATGGAGATGAACTTCCTCTAAGATACTGCCCAGCAAATTCCAGTCCCCCATAGTTATGAGATCATCCCTCTAAAATAAAACAGCAGTGCGTCACTAAAAGAGTCATTTATATCTTTGTGTAAGTACCAATTTAAATTGCCTGCAATTCTGTTTCATTGACTTGACATGGATTAAAATAAGTGAGCAAACAATAGGGACCCACTGTTATAAAAAGGAAGCATCACCTAAAGCAGTGTAGAGGACATACGGAATGGCGTTAAAAGTCAGGAGGAAGAACTGCTATCAAGAAGATGGTCAGATAATTGGAGCTTGAGCCGGGCCACGATAAATAACTCGAGAAAACATCTAAATAGGGCAAGTTTTTCCTTAGTTCAATGCAACTTTTGCATGTTGGTTGAGCAACTTCTGAATAATCACACTGAAAACATGATTGCCCTGAGGGTGTGGCCAATCACTAAAAATCTGTATTTCAGAACATGTCCTACTCTATAACTTCTATGGAATTCTATGAAAACCAGTGGCTTTGGTGAACAAAAAAAATTCCTTGCAAAAATATTTAAAAAGGAAAAATTGGACAAGATCCTGTTTCTAACTCTGTAAAAAAAAAAAAAAGCAAGTATCCTGTCTAATAGTTTAAAAATGTAACATATTTAATCACAATTACTGAGGAATACTTCCACACATCCATCTAGAAATCTGTTAAGAGTCCTATTAAAACCATAACTTTGTATTCCTTTTCATTTTTTTCTCGAAGGCTCACAAAGAAAGCATAAAAAATTTAATAATTTAATTTAAATTTGTACATAGCCCTATTTCTGAAAATTATCGCCTCTCCATTGCAGCATGTTCTATTACCTGTCACAATGGTTAGATTCTGATGTATTTGTATTTGTATCTGGTTTCATTTCAGTTACTATCAAATCATTTTGCGGCAGTTAACTCCACAAGCTGACAACATGGTGTGTGAAGAGAATCCCCTTGTGATGGGAACAGACTGCCCTGCAAAAAGACATTTATTTTTATAAGGATACGTGTATAACCACACAGACACAGACAAAGATACACATATAAGTTTTCTTACCTTTTCCTTGATTTCTGTCCAAGGCTGCAATTACCAGCACAACCAATGAAGAATGATCTCAAATCAGAATTGATTGCTTCTCATGGACATTAGTACAGTTTTCTTGGCAACACTACAGAAGTGGTGTGCCACTGCCATCTTCCAGAATATTTTCCAACTTCCCAGTTTACCTTGATAGAAAATTTAGGAAGGGTAAGAGAGGGTTTTTTCCCCCCTTTTTGGGAAAAAATGCCATCAGGAGTAATGTTTTAAAATTATTAAAATTTACCCTAATATCTGTGTAATAACTATTTTCATGGTATTGTTTCCACTGCTTTAGAACCTATATTATTCAAAGTGCCTTTATAGATTTGAACAATGGACAGACTGAAAATATGACTAAACTGTGAGCAATTTATATCAGAATGCAGGACTCATGCTAACGACTGAACTTGTAAATAAGAACATTTTCCTCTTTGTACATTTAAAATAACTTCAGATATTATTCTGCTTACCATGCTCATGATCTCTTGGAATACATCAAACTTGTTCCTTGAAATTACCACATGCTTTCCAGCGCTGTTAATTGCTTCATCTTCCTCTGAACAACTTACATCTATTTTTACAACTGACGTAATGATTGTAAATCATAATTCGTTTGCTGCTGGGATCAGTAAGTCCAAAGAATACGAACAATTTGATGAGCTGACAGATAGGTCAGAGCCACTAGTTGGAATGATCATGCAATGGAGACCAACCAAGTTATCTTCCCAGCCTTCCTGTCCACCTCATTGCCTTGCAATGCGACTGCTTATTTCATTAGGATTTCATTAGTTCTTCTTGCCAAAATGCTAAGTAAAGCAATTCATTTTGTAATGTGAAATGAATAGTCTCCTTTCACAGCTCTGGATGTTTTCTTTACAGTCTGTTCGTTTTCGTGGTAATCAATGCTCAGAGATCAATCGGTCATGCCCGATTTCATAGTCTATTACACATCAGCATAGATGGGTCAGATTAAAATTCTTGGGTAGAAAAATACATGAAACAGCAGCTCAGACTAGAACAAGTTTTGAAAGGAGAAATCGAATTTCCCATATTTTTCATTGGCTTTGGTTACTCAAGACCCTTACCTACTTCAAGGGATGGACACAACATTCACAAAAAGGAATAAACAAGTATAAATTATATTCCCTTTTCTGGGCTGCTTGGAAAGATAGCAATTAAAAGAGAAGAACAGGAGCTTCAAAGCCAACAGTGTTAATTGTTTAGCTGCTGAGTAAGAAGCAGATAGGAAGCATATTAAAATCTTCAGTTTAGGGAATTGTTTGTGTTAACTATAGCCTGAGGTACTTTTCAGTGGGGCCTTGTGATGGTTATAGAATCCCATTAACCCTTCATTTGCTTTAAGCCTGTCTGCAACAATGAGAATATTTTGAGGACCTGCTATAAAATAGGGATTAAGAAATCACACAGAAAAGGGATAATCAAGCTATAATTATGTAAAAGCTTGCTTCTGAGAAGGTCCCTGCTGACTTCCATGGGATTATTACATATAAGTAGGCTGAAGACCAAAACTGATATTCATAATATCACCTTGCCCGTGGAGGGTAATTATTTACTAATTTTGAGGCCATCCAATTTCTTCATCAACTGGGCACATAACAAACCAGTAAATTATAAACAGAGATCATAACCAGCTAGAAAGTCAATAAAACCAATCATAAAACCAAACTTTACTAACACGAACCACCCAATTACCTGTTCCCAAAGAAAGCCTTTATGATAATGGAAACTAAAACCTGTCTGATGCTTGGAAGATTAACCTATTCATTGTTACCTAAAGTGTTAATAGTATGGTTTGTCAGTGGACAGTCCTTAGGAATATATAGCAGCAGCAATACAGACGGTGGGGAAGAAAAGGAAGTTAAGATCATCTTTCAGTGTGGAACTTTGTGTTTGCACTAAATAGAAACGGGGCTAAAGAAATGCACTACCTTTGGCAGTTAGCTGCTATCAGCTAAAGTACCTGGTTTTCTCTTCAATTCATCAGAAGTTGCCTTGGGAGTTATCATAGATTGCCGTGTCTTGCTACCATTAAAGTATGGTTTGCTTTTCTTCAAAATTACTTGGAGTTTCTACATCTTTTCTTTTGCCGTTTCTTTATTTCTGCCTCTGGATATAATTTGAAGACATTTGCTAGGAAAGCCCAAGTATGTGTACAAAATGGTCATCCATGTACAGTAGCACTATCTTCTAAACCATGAGAGAGAAGAGTAATTCTTAAACAAGGGGATGTTTTGGTATATCCTGGAGGCAATGGGTAATTGGTAATAAATTATTTTGTGAGTTAAGGATCCAGTTTGGGATTGCTGCTAGCAAGCACTTGTGGGGTTTTTAATTGAGTTAACCCCATACAAGACTGGAGAAAAGGGTAATTGGGTCAAACAGTTGAAGAACCACTGAGCTAGAAAGAAAGCCAGTTATAATTAAACCCTAAACAAATTGTTGATAAATTTTACTTTAGGAATTTCACATTTAAGTCTCCTTTTTTATTGAATTAAGCTGATGCGTGAGGAAAAAAAGAATTGGCTAAACAAGCAATAATTACGTTCATATGCCCGTCATGTTAAATAATGCTGTTTAGTAGGTAATACACCACAGCCTAATATATCAACCCTTCCTATAGTTAATATATCAACAGTTAGGTTTTCTGCAACTCATTAGAACAATCATTCATCTTGGAAACCTACCTTCATCTTTCTTTGGTAGGCACTGATATGATAAGAGTAAATTATTGGTCTATAATGATTTTTAGTATGCCCTGGACAGATAAAGTTGGACGGATGGATATTGATAATGTATTGTGAAGTAGAATTTGGGGATCAAACTTAAAACTATATCTTTCAGTGGAACTAAAGTGCTAAGCTATACAAGAATTTGACACGAAGAACACTAATTTAAAGGAGAAAATGATAGTAGGGCAAGCAAATAACATACAGCTTCAAAGGTACTCATACCCTCTTAACATGCCCTTGTCCAAAGGGAATTAGAGTCCTTGTTCAGCAATAAAACTCAGACACAAGAAATGCTGATTCAGGAAGTAGCAGTGCTGAGAAGCAAGGACACTCAGGGAAATTTCAACAAAACATATTCAAAGATCGCCTTTGTTAGCACAAGTAAGGCATTGCATTCACCCCATTATCCTGACTTAAGTTTTAAACTTAATCAAATTGTTTGCCACACTAATTAAATGTACATCATAATTTGTGTCAGTCTACAAAGAGGGAGTTTATCCCCTCCCCTCTGTTGGCTTGTCTTTACCTCTAGAACCAATCAATAAACTATTTGCACTTCAAAAAACTATTTGTGCTGATCTCTGGTTTATATGAACTCAAAAGTTCTCCTACAACTGTCAACACTATGGTTTTCCACTTATAACAGACAGCTGTGAAAATTGGAACTTTGGAAAAATTGAAATGAAGACAAATTAATGCATCTGAACCGGGAGGCTGGATGCAATTATTAAGACTATTTTGGACTACAAGAATGAATAGTTCAATATAGGATGATAGTTCAATATCAATAAATCTAATTGCTATCTGTACTGTACTGTGTTAATACATTTAAATTTTAGGTAATCACCAATATCAATAAAATCCAGTAATAATAGCACATGTAAATATTAAATATAAAGGCAAAAGTCATTGGAGAAAGTCCAAGAAGAGAAGGCAATCTTGAAGGAGATCCCTTGTTAAATCAGGATATTTTGATGTACTAACCTCCACAACTTCACTGGAATATATTTGAAGTATTGAGCCTTGCACTTTTAGTATCAAGATTGTTTGCTACCAGGAAAGCAAATTATTATCTGCTAGCTAATCATAAGCAATTCAAAAAGATGACAAAGTAGGTATATTTTAAAAAACTCCAGACCAACGTTTAATTAACATTAAACACATTCATTTTACAAGAATTGAGATTCATATTACAGAATGCAGTATTTAAAATATACAAAATAAAATTTGTTCTGTTTAATCAAAAATTTACAGGTAAATTGTATTTGAACACAATATTTTACACAATATAGAATTCTGTACAGTCTATTATTTACAGGAAAGTAACATATAAAACTTACAATTTACACACATGCACATCTTTATACTTCTCCTCTCTCCCTCTCCCAAGCCAGTATGGCATATAATTAGTTTTAATTGACAAATTTTAATATTGACAATTTTTTGAAAAAATGAGGTATTATGTGGGTGCTGCCTCTTATATATTTCCACGCTGAAATAAAATCTTTGCCCTTCAAAATAAGGTCTTATCAGGACAGGAACAAGGATCAATTTAACTGGATTATCATGAATTTGAATCTTAATTAAGCTCTTAATTAAAGTATGGAATTAAATTGCAAATTGCACACTCCATTAAAAATACTTAGTATTTTTGCAGATAGATATAATTTAAACGAGAAATAATATTTTGTTAACTTGTGGCAAATCTGCTTTAAAAGTGAAAGTTTGATATGAAAAACAATGATATATTAGTCTGTAAAATAATACAGCACTTTTAGCAGAGGAAACTCTTAATATTGGTGTTTTATTTGTAAAATAAACAATATACACTATTTCCTCACAAATTCTAACTAGCAAACCATATATGAGGATTTGGAAAATATACCAAACTTTAAAATTCATATTCGCACTTAATGAAAGAGGGAAAAAAGAAAAGTATATGCTCAATGCTCCTTAAGTTTTCTCATAATTATTGGAGACTTATTTTGTGCTAACGCACTCCTTTTATTTCTGATCAACAAACTATAGTCAGATTGTTCAACTCAGAACAATGACTCATGTGTTAAGAACTGGTCTTGTGTTAACCCAAAGTTTTAATGAAAATAAGGGTTCTGAGTACAACACAGAGGAAGAAGAAGCAATAAAATACCTTGTTCTATGTACTATATTTTGCAAATGATCTTTGGCACCTGCAGTGGGTAGAAGTCATAGAAAATTTATAGCTGCTCATACTACTATATTTTTCCTCTGTATTCCAAAATGTGCAGTAGAGTTTTACAATTCGTTTGCTGCATTTAACAAGTACCAGTTACTAACGGAATAAAAAACAGGGTCTTCCCATTAGATCTATGAGAATAAATGAAACATTTAAATTATGAGTAAAAAAGATATGGAACAAATTGCTATTTGGACTTGGAAAGCAAGCACTCTTTTCTCACATGCACACAGGGCAAAGATGTGCATAGATTCCTTCATTTGTAGTAGCTATTAACTGCCAGTTGACATCTTGAATAGCTTCACTAACTGCTTGAATCTTTCTTCAACCTATGGAGAGAAAACATAAAATTGAAATTTTAAAACAATTTATACAGTAGGTTTTCTTCCCGGGGGATTCATGAGTATCTCAAGCCATTCCCCCTCCCCCACATTTGTATGGACATGCAACCAGGTAGTTATAAGAATTCTGTTTATTAGGGAAAATTAGAAAAAAAATGCCACCAGACTCAGAAATGTCTACTTGCCTCATCGAAGATTTCTAGGTTATTTATATGTCCTTACTGGTTCTTGCTTTAGCAGGATTTTATTTTGTTATGGAGAAAGAAAATTGTGATTAAAAACTCCCATGTTTCTGTAATTTATTCATTCTCCTTGAGTGAAGAGTGAGAACTGTTCAAATGGAGACCCACAACATTCAGAGCCAACTTCCATCAGCCATTCATCCTATTAACTAAGCCATTATTACATAACATAGTCCCACTAAGAAGTCAAGCACAGCCCCAAATACTGCGTATTTCCATTTGTTTTGAAGACTAGAATAAATACTATTTTCTTTCTTTCTTTCTTTTTTCTTTGTGAACAGAAATTATAGCTGTTCTTCAAGGATCTCTTCCCCAATTTCCAGTATCCTAACTGAAATAAGTTAGCTTCACAGAACTATATCTGGCACAGCACTAACTTTTGTTTAAACTGAAGTTGGTAGTTCTATTGCTGAATTAGAGAAGTTGAACAGTATGCAGAATTTTTGCCTGTGTTTATAACCGCTTTTCTGACTAATCTTTGGAGTGGGGTAGAATTTATCTTAATTTTTGAAAAAAATTTCTTTTAGGTGAATATGGCATACACTATTCATTGAGGGAAATACACAAATGGAGCATGAAACCAACTAAATACAGATTCTTATCCAAAGACGTACCTGAGCTGGAGTTTTCTTTAACTGCTCAGCAACAAAAGTGTAAGTTTTTTCTGAAGGTCCATTTTTCTGACATTCCAAAAGGATCACCCTATCATCATTTCTATAACAAACATACAAAGTGAATTTTTAGTCACCGAATATCTTCTACTTATTTGACAATAAATCAATTACTATTATTTCATCCATGTTAAGGATTTAAAATAAAAACAAGAGATAAAAAAACTGGTTGTGAAAAGAAAATTTGGTCCTTTCATGAGATAATGTATTCTCAAACTACTGAGAACAGTGATCATCATGATGAATGGTGTTACTGTATTACATTAAATTAATAAAGTGAAATGAGTGCTTATGAATTCAAGTTTCTTAATTTAAAAGGATTAGATATTTATGGAAAATCATATTCAGAAATAAGTTTAGCAAAGAGTTAAGAAAATGGTCTCTCAGCAGAAATTGGCTAGCTGATTTGAATCTCAGGAACATCTGAGTTAATCGTATACACAATAGAAAAGCTGTAACCAAGAGGAAAACATTTTCAATCACAATATTTACAAAATACATCTCTACAGATTATCTATTATGTTATTATTCTATATCTGTCTTATGCTACCAAGAGTCACTGTATATGAATTGGGTGGCTATATAAATGTACTTAATAAACAAATAATACCCAAGCAATCATTTTTTGTTCCTTTATTTCACTAATGTCCCTGTGCCCATTCTGTTTCACTTTCTCTCTTCAAGTATTTTCCATTTACTATCCAACAATGTCCAGGCTACATAGGTAAAATACTTCAATTCTTAAAGTGATCACTGATAACTTCTTTTGCAATCAAGAGAACTGTCAGAAGTTTCTACCACCCATTTATAGAACAATAATTTGTAGGATCTGTTTAAGAAAGCAATCACAGATATACTTGATCCTTGATTTATGACCAATCACTTAGCAATTGTTCAAAGTTATGATGGACCCCAAAATGTGACTGGTGGTCTGATTTTGAAGTTCTGACATCTGCCATCCCTCCACAAAAAACACCCCACGGACACCTGACCACATTCTGGGCACTTGTGCAACTGCCCCACATTTATGGGTCTTGTGCCTGCCATTTTGTGATGTTTTTGCTGGAAACTGGCATTTGCTTCCAATTTCCAACAAAAACCACCACATAGTGAACAATGTGTTCATGTCACAACTATGGTGTATTTGCTTCACAATGCCATGACTGAAAAAAATGTCATAAAATTGATCCTGGCCACTTCATGACCATTACAGCTTATGACTGAAACTGTGGGCTCAATTATGGTCGTAAATCAAGGACTATCTCTAACAGCTCACCTTCTGGGAAAGTCATGCATGATTAAGACTGTTTATTTCCTCATACATTTAAATTAATTTTGCGGAATCCTTTCTTGGAATGCCTTTGCCTTTTCAGATGTAGAACTAATGGCTGGGACCAAAAGATTCACAAAGTCCTCAGCTCAAAGATCCATGCTTTGGTTTACCCGTTTTTAACTTTTGTTGGACAAAGGCTTTTTCATTTATTCATTTGGATGGTTTAAAAACAACAACCTTCACATTCATTTTCATTGTGGCTTGATTCAAGAATGTATTTTGAAGCAGGAACCATAAATGTTGCAAAATCCTTTGATAATGACTTGTTTTACCATGCTCAATTACTGACATTTCCAGACAAAAACTAGCTATTATAGATACACACAATGCAAGACACAAACTACAGAACCCTATTATTCAGATGAGGGAACAATTTTGTACCATCTGCTCAGAGTGGCTTCTAAATTCTCCTCTCAGCTTATGCTATAATTTTTATAGCAAGTCATGGAAGACTGCACACTTACTCTACCTCTGCCAGAACAAAGATTAAAGAAGTTGAGCTTGCGGCTAATGTTAGTGAGGCACTAACAAGAAATGCCATAATGTTTAATGAGATATACAACAGGGCTACATTCTTATGCAGCGTTCCAAAATCCTTTAATTAGAAGTAAGCAGCTCTAATGCCCATGATGTGGTGTGTTAGAAAACAAAGCATAATCTCAATCTATTGCATTTTTAATGTATTCAAAACTCTAGCCCATTTTCAGTATTCTTACCTTGTCCAAGAAATAACAACTTCGCCTTTCTTCTTAATGATATTTTTGGCACAAAGATTTGATGGTGACATAGATGATGTTGAGGATAATAGATCTTTGTCTCTAGTTGATGCTGGCTTTGTATTAGATAAACTTGAAGCTACAGAAGTTCTCTCTTTAGTGTTTTTGCTATTTTTGCCTGTTTTTTTAAAATCCAATTCATTATTTTCCTTTCGTTGCTTTTTTGCACTAGAGGCTTCTTCTGTTTCCTTTTTCCTTTTTTTGCTTTCTTTGCTAAGTTTAATTGGACATTTTTGACCATCAATATTAAAGGTAGTATTTTTTTCAAAACTGCTATCTCCTGTAGACATGTCTGGCCAATTTACATTTTCTTCAACTTCAGTCTTTGATATATCAGCTACTTCACAGTGACTATCTGCTTTAGGTTTCTCTTGATCTTTACATATACTTCTCACTCTATAATTTAAACCAGACTGTTCTATGGGATCTGTTGAATTCAGTTTATTTTCCATAGGAATCACATCAGTCAAGTCAATATGTGTATCAAAATGATTTTGAGATGGTAGCTGTTCCACAGGGGGATTTACTATTGACCTTATTGGGAAATCTTTTATTTTTGCAGAAGGTACATCTTTTTCTTGGAACGCTTTCATGGGGATTGTCTGAGGAAGCTTAAAAACTTCAGATGCACCTGCATTTTGATTTATTTTATTTGAGGATTCTTCCAAAGGCACTTTAGATATCCTTAGTTCTTCAGGAGAGTCTTGCAAGTCAGGCGGCTTTTCTGAGGCAGCATCATTAGGCGATGCTCGATTTGAAACAACTAAATGAGGGTTTTGAGTTTGGCTTGTATTACAAAATGGCCTCTGAACTTCAAGACTGATGTCACAAGATTGCTCTTGTCTGTTTTTATGAAGCAGGGACTCTATGGTATTAATAACATCACCAGGAGTATCAGGGTGGAGGTCTTGTTGAGGTTCAAAAAGACCAGGAACTGAATCAATCGCTAGACAGACAGACGTCTCTTTCAAAGGCTCCAATGAGTGAGAAATCTGCTTTTTCATAATATGGTTATCCATTTTTTTTCCAGAGTCAGTAGTATTTATAATTTCTTTAGATATTTCTCTCTCTCCTGAAGGGATACTTTGGGAAGTTAAAGTAGCAAAATTTTCTTCATATATAATTTCATTTTTCCCTTTGTCAATAATAGAGATTAATGGTTCATCTGGTATGGCTGTTTGATCAGTGGGTGACATAGATGGTGTAGCACGCCTTATTTTAACAATGAAGTGATCATTTGATTTTTCCATTATTACTGCTTGCATTGGAAGGCTTGGACAATACTGAAATCCAGGAGTAACAGGGATATTTGCCCATGAGGAACAGCTTGATTTACTGCTTGAATTATCAGATTCCAAAGCCAAGTGGATGTCTTGCTCAGAAGCATCCTCCTCTTCTAGATGAGCATCTTCACTGAAGTGTGCATTTAGAACATCTTCAGGAACTGATCCCAATACATCAGGTTTCAAGAAACTAAGATGAGCATCTGACTTCAAAGGAGAGGGAATAGTCAATGATACTGCTAGGTCTTCCAAAAGAATAGAAGAAACCAGAGATTTTTGTTTTTCCAAAACATATACCTCCCCTTTCTTCAAGGTAGGACTAGTCGGAATTTCAAACATACAGTTTTCATCGAGAATATTTGGATCAATGGGCATTTGTAATCTAGCTAAAAATGTTGAATCTCTTTCAGGTGAAACTATAGGCCATTTAATACCATCAAGTACTGTCGATTCTACCTGGATATCCCTTGACGTTTCTTCAGTCTCATATTCAGGATTATTTCTACCGTTCTGACCTTCTGGCATTTGCTTTTCTGGTGTTCTGAATTCCCACTGATTCTCATCAATGAAATCAATGTTCTTCTCTGAAAGACCAGAGCCCTGTAATAAACTTTTGAACATTTCACCCATTTGAGCATCATTAACTAAATTGAATGTTAGCCCAGACATTTGTTGTTCTGTGAGAGGTCCACAGCTAATATCAGATTTGTGAGGATCTCCAATCATATCCAATCCCTCCTTTTCATATTTTCCAGTTTTCAAAGCAGTATCCTCTGTGGAATTCTGCTTAAAATGTGCAACTTCAGGGAGATATGGTCTTGTGCTATCTGTATGGGACTGTTTATAATTTGTAACTGTATTTTTGTGGCGAGCTAATTTATTTATTTCCTGGTGATCTGTCTTAGACAGTTGACGACCTACTACTGGTTTTGGAAGGACATGATTTTCAGACCGTTTCACTTTAGCACTTAAGTTTGGTTTCTTTGATTTCTGTCTAACAAATTTATTGTCAAGGCATTTTGAGCTTCCTTTCTTTCTTTTACGTTTACCATCATCATTCTCAGTTCCTAAACTTATTAAATTGCACAACTTTAGAAGGATTTCTTTTATTTTATCAAATAGATAATCAAGTTGTTCATCCACAAGCTTCCATAATTTTTTCTTCATATCTGATTGTTGTTTCTCAAATAGATATTCTATTTCAGTATTTTTTTTAATCTGATTAAGTTCAGATTCAATAACTTCACAGAGATTTACCTTTATGGCCTCGTTTGATTTGCACATTTTAGAGAAGTCAATATATTTTATTAAAGATGTAAAATTCAGAACTGATGAATCTATCATTTTATGAAACTGCTGTATTGGAAACTGTATCTTAAATTTCATATAGTTTTTTCGTACTTGTTTTCTTACAGCTTTCAGCATCTGCATAAACTCATGTAAAGTAGAAGGCTCAGCAGTAATTTGAACAATTTTTTCAAGACAGTCAATGCTCAAAATTTTATTTTTCTTCATTTCCTTTGAGAATATTGTTCCATCTTTAGGCTTTTCTTTACTTTTTTTCCCAGAAGCCAATTTTCCAGGACCTTCATTGGGAGATAGAGATTTGACTTTGTGATTGTATGTGTTCTTGGATGTATTAGACCTCTCAGGAGACATTTTTCTTTTCAACTTTTTACTATTTTCAGATTTTTTTTCTATTTGGGGTTCATTATCAGCATCACTTACAATTTCTCCTTCTTCTAATTCATCTGGAGATATGTTTAGCTGAGACTCTTCTAAAATTTTGTGATCACTGCAAAGTGGCTTTTGATTTTCTTTGTTGAGTTCACTTGAATGGTTGATCCCCAGATAATCCACTGCACTATCTGGTGCAAAATCTACAATCAACAAAATAATTAGTAAGTGAAAAATATCACTCTAAAAAGCAAATATCATTTCTAAAAAGGAAATGTCAAAGCAAACTTCTTTTACAATACCATTCAATTACTGTTTATTTCACCACTAAATATTTTCACTTATAATTGCTAATAATTTTGTGTTTTACATTTTAAAGAGGCAGCTTTCACGATACATGTGGTATGATTAATATAATAGATTATCAAAAATATTCATATACTGTACAAATTCCTACTCAGCCATAAAGCTGAATGCGTAACTTTCCTAGACACATTTTCACTTTGCTGCATCTATTTTACAGAATTGTTAGGATGACAAACTTCAAGGGTGATTACAGATGCATTCTTAGTTTTTTGGAAGAGCTGGGTGAAAATAAACTCTCCTGAGCAAATACAGTAGAACCTCTGGTCACGACCACAATTTGGTTGCAACCTGATTTAATTGTGACCCAAACCTAATTTTGGAAATTTGGTGCTTACAAAAAAAAATGGCAACAGAATAGGAAATCGGCTGCGGAGGAAAAAAAAACTTTTTGCGAATGTTTTGGCTGGAACCCAATTTAGTCATGGTAAGAACTGTTCGTGACCAGAGGTCCTACTGTATGATAAACTTACTGTATAGGAATGTACAACAATAGCTGCCATCTAACTTGGAATCAGATTCCAACTATACTGAAGTATCTGCAATTTAATTTTGCTGGAAACCAGATTTAGAATTAAAATAATATGCTAAGGATCAACACGTTCCTATAATTAGTGCACTATTTATTCACTCTCAGATCCAGTATTTGCTAATAGCCATCCTTCAAGGCTTCTGAGATAAAACATTTGAAACTAGCATCTCCCCATCAAGTCTCAATGGAAAATGTTACATGAACTGAATAATTTATGATCAAGGTGATTGAACAGATATTAAAGGCAATGTAACATTCCCCCACTTCAGCTAAACTGCTTTTTTATAAGAAGCATCTATAAAAACCTCTGTAATTAGCTTTTGAAGACTTAAAAATAAAGCCATGTTTCTAATGTCAGTGTACAATATATATATGTATGTATGTATGTATGTATGAGAATGATTAATAATTATTCTAATTTCCCGACCAAGCTTTTGAAAAGTTGGAAACCGGATTATTTATCCTTGTGATGACTTTCTCCTACATGCTTCACAGCTTAATACAAACATGTCAGTTATTTTACATCTGGATCACCAAAATAGATTTTGAACAAATCCTATAAAATCAGTATTGCAAATCAGAGTAAAACTATAACTGGTAACCTATTGGAGGCTTGACCAAATTATATTATGCAGGTCTGGGATAAACTGCGATTTGACTGGATGAGGAATTATTACATTAAACAGTAAGAAGTACAATACTCAAACTCATGGCCCATGTCCAAACTTCCAACCAGCTGGAAGTAAAGAAAAGGAACAATGAGTTTGCTACTGCTGTACAGTAGAACCTCTGGTCATGAACACTTCTGACTATGACCAAATTGGGTTCCGACCAAAAAATTCACATTTTTGAATCTGGTCACAATTCAAAAATCGAGTATCAAACACGGCCATGGCCAATTTCCCCTTCCATGCCATTTTTTGGTAAGCGCATGCTCAGTCAGTCTCGTTTCCGGTCATGACCAAATCGGGTTGCAACCGAAATTACTGAACGAATTACGGTCATGACCAGAGGTTCTACTGTACCTTGTAATCTACTATGAACTTTTTTGTTTTTGGCATAAAGATATTTCCTCCAAAAGCATACAATCCAGCCAGAAAAGGACACTTTTGTAACAATACAACAAAAATATAATAAATATACCTGTGTTATAATTTGTCACTTTGAAAGAGGTTTCCATTCTGAAGATTTTACCCAAGGGTCGTATTGGACTGTTAAGAGGGCTGATTGCTATTGGAATGTACCTCATGTGATTTAGATCAATGCTCAGTATTGAGTTATCATCATCAACTGAAATTGGATTTGAGTCTGTCTGAGACACAGCATTTAATCCTTTATTGCATAATGATTCCATTTGGCTTCCATGCTTGGGAGAGCTTGGATTCAAATCTGCAGCTTTGGGGTCAGTTATTGAACTATTTACACACAGTATTTTATCATCTTCTGTACTAGTCTTGGGAAGAGGTAGACTTTCATTTTCAGAGTACTCCACGATATTTTTATCTGCACAATTACTGGATTCTTCTTTTGCCATGGAGGAGTCTGAATCAGTCCCATTAACTTCATCTATTACTCTAAATGTATCAGAATCTACAGAACTCCCAGTCTCCAGGTCATGGAAAGAATGATTTAACAGTATCTCTGGATCCATGGGATTTGCGGGGCTAGGTGTCACATACACTTCCTCAGAATCTTGCATCTCAGTCTCAGTCAGTGGAAGGAATTTCTCATTACCAACAATTTCATGCTGTAGTGTCGCATTTTGTGGAAATGCTTTACATGGCTTACTATCCAAAATTTCTACTGGAGTCTTGTTCTGCATATTTGCTTTAATCTCAGAAACAGATATAGTTTTTTCTGATTTAGTTTGAAGGGGACCATTATGGCATGGTCCCAATGGCATTTCTGCCTCGCTAGTGGTATTAATTGGTTCTTTTGGGACTAACATTATTTCCTGACTTGGAAATTCCATCTCACCTTCGTTAGTAGCCTGTGCTACTATTTTGGATTTGTCTGTTTGTTTCTTAGCGGGAGAGAGAGTTAAATTTAGCTTCTGCATGAAGCTCAATTTTAAGTCTTTGCTTTTTGATTGCTCTTCGTGCCTTTCCACCTTAATGGGCACAGGCTCATCTGCAGCCTCAACTAACATGGCAATTTCTTTTGGTGGAAAAGGTTTCTTTTTCTCTCGCTTTGCATTGTCTTTTAGTTTAATGTGTTCCTTTACTGTCTTTGGGGGAGTTTCTTTTGAACTTCGTCTTTCAGTTTGAGAATTTCTGCTTTCTCTATGTTTGTCTCTTCCACTTTTCCTTTTTGCTTCCGTTCGATATTTGTCTGATTTGAAATGGGTGCATTCAGGTTCACATTTCCTGGTATCTTTGTTTGAGTTACTAAGTTTTCGCTCTCTATTAGAACTGTGTGGCAGTGATGATTTCCCACCTTGGAGCCCAGGATCATCTATTCCTTTAGTTTTCCTACAATCATTATGTTTTCTCTTGTCTTCTAGATAAGCTTTACTGAATTCTTTAAGATTTCTGACAAGTGTATTATTTTCAGGGGTATTAGTTTTACCAGCTCTTTGTTGTTCTACATATTTATCAGGTTGTCTGTTTTTTTGTCTACTACTGCTTTCCTCTTTGTTCTCTTTTTTTAAGTCCTTCTGGTTTATGATTTGTAATTTTTCAAGCCTATCTTCATTAATGTGTTCAGTTTTAAGCGTTAATTTATTCTTAGGAACTGATTGTTTTTCCTTAGTAGAAGAGATATTATCAGTTTTGATTCCTGTACACCAACTGCTTTTGATCTTTAAATCCTTTCTATCATTCCACTCTTCATTTCTGACTAGTTTTTCTGGGTTAACTTGTGACTTTCCAGGAGTATCCAATTTGCAATCCACAACACTTCCAACATTTCTCTGTGTTTTTGTTTTGTGTCTGCAATCATTATCCTTACTATGTTCGTTATTTTTTATCTCTCTTTTCTCCTTTTCTTTATCACAGGAGCTATCAAGTTTTGACAGCTTTGTTGGAACGCCATCTTTGTGAAACTGCTCAGGATGAGATTGAGATATATAAGAAGTATCTTTTTTTTCCAAATGAACTTTCTTATTTCCTGTATCCCAAGATGGACTGTTATGAGATACATCTCTAGGAGTGTCCTGTTTATTTTTAGGATCTGTTTTTGAATTATTATCTGGGAAGAAATCACTGGATTTATTTTTTTGTTTTGATCCTTCAATATTCCTTGTATATATTTTACTGTAGGGATTGTGATGAACTGGAGCTTCTGTTAACCTGTTAACAAAAACACTACTTTAATATGCTACATTATACAATAACTATCCAAAATTTGAGTACAATAGAAGATTAGACTGGCAAAAAGGCAATGTAGTCTCAAGCACAATCAATAAAAATACAAAATGTTTATAAATAGAATTATTTTAAAATAATATTTTAATGATATTGACATAATTTTGATAGAGAATTTAATTTTGATTTCATTTTGTAACCATTAAGAAGGCCATATATCAGATTCAATAGTAAGTACCAGTTATTACCCATATTTGAATTGTCAAAAATGCTGAACTACGTAGTGTGTAAACATGTAGGCCAATACATGTATCTCATTAACTCTTCCTTCCACGCAACTGGAGACACAAACCAAGGAACGGCATTAAAATTGGGATTTTGATTAAATACCCAGGGACATGTGTAGTAAACATAAAACTAGGAAAGCAATCAATCATTTGATGAATTAAGGAGCCATGGTAGTACAATGGTTAGAATGCAGTATTGAGGGCTAAGTCTGCTGACTGCCAGGAGTTTGATCTTCATTGGCTCAAGGTTGACCCAGTGTTCCATCTTTCCGAGATTGGTAAAATGAGGACCCAGATTGCTGGGGACAATATGCTGACATTGTTAACCACTTAGAGAGGGTTATAAAGCACTGTGAAGCAGTATATAAGCCTAAGTGCTATTGCTAATTGCTGCAGATAAACACTCCCAAAAAATTATCCAGATATTTTAAATAATGATGAATGAAACCCAAACTTAATTATATATTTAAAGCAGAAATAAAGAAATAAAAAGCTGATGCTAGTTATGGATAGATTGTCTTAGTAAGTAGCAGCAACTAACCTTCTTGTTTGACTTTGGAAATTAAGAACACAGCCTGCTTAATACTTAGACTTAAATGAAGGATCACCAAAGAGTATGAGAGTTACAAGCTAAGCTGGGAAGCAATAAAAAAAAATGCCAAGAAGCAATAGCAAACTGCTGCTTTGCTGACAAGACTGTAACAGTATGTTACTAGAAGTCACGCTATACTTTTGCAATTAATTTATTTCAGTGGATTTTCTCTGCATAAAATTAAGTTTTTTATCCTAAAAAAATATCTAAAGAAATATAAATACATAAATGCTAATAGCATATATTCATCTTTAAGATAGCAAACTTTCACCTGGGATTGGAAATGTTTGCATGGAAAGAACACTTCTATTTTAATTTAAGGTTTCCTTTCTTTCTTTTTTCATCATTAAACTCTTCCAAAAACAATGTGTAGGTTAACTTTCAGTACCTTCGCTGCAGATTACTGATTTCTTCATCCTTGCGGTTAATTTCCACTCTGGCTGTTTTGATAAGTGCTGAAATATTTTTTTTAAGGGACAGATTTTCACTTTGTAGAAGAGAGTTCTAAGTAAGAAAGAACACATAGACATTTAACATATTATAAACAAGGAATTGAACATATGAACAAAAACATGATAAAATTTAAGAAATAGGTATTTAAATTTATTACATTTTCACTTGTATTAAGCTAAAAAAAATGTTATCTTCAAAACATATTTAATGTAATGCTTTGTAGTTAAGTGCATAAAGGATTGCATATTTAGCCATTAATCTTACTGATACTTTCCTGAAAATGAATATCACTGACCAGAATATGTTAGCATGTATAGGATTAGATTAGTTTTCAAGTGTAACTGCTTTATAATAACTATTACCTTATTACTATTTTCAAAAATACAACCACTTTTATGCAGTAATATCTTCCCATTTGTTCTTTCTGCTACCTGTATGTATATGTCTTGGATCCTAATACTTATTGCTTTATCACCTTTTCTTGGATTTCCTGAAGCTTCTTCGTCAACTCTTGAAGTTGTTGCTTACATTTCTCATGTTCAGCCTGCAACTGTCAAGACAAAAATTTCTTCTTATATAAAGACACATACTTTGGATACAGCAAATAGTTTTACTAAATCATACAAATATTTTCTGAGTTATAAGGAAGTATTTTCACCCCCTACTAAACACATACATATTTTAACTGCAACATGGACAAATGGAACTATCTGTAAAGCAAAACAAATCAAACTCCAGTTACAATGGTTAATTATACTTCAGTTTTTGATAACATTAAATTTTATTATTAATAAATGAAAAATCAAGTTCCTTCTCCTTAGGATCCAAACTTCAACTTCCCTTTAATTGCATAAATTTTTAAATCAGAGAATTTTGAAATTTGATACTTTCAATTAGTATAAGCACAAATATAATTATATGTTAGTTATTAGAGTTATCTAACTGAAATTTATTTCCCTGATGTGTTATCAATGTAAAGTACATACTTCATTGAAAGTGGCTTCCTTGGCTGTTTCTTCTTCAATCAGGATTTCATCAAATAGGTTTAAATTACTTTCGATTGGCACTTTTGAAGCACAATTGCCTAAAGCAAGAGAAATGAAAAGTAATTTTTTTTTTAAAAAAGAATCCTTTGGTTTTTTTTTAAAGAAGACTACCAGACTTTATTAAGCTGGTAGCAATGGTTAGCTAATGCACTCTGGAAATCATATGAGAAGCTTCATGTCTTCAACTGTGTGGCTCCACACTTGTTCAGTCCCAGCCCTATACTGCAACCTCAACAAAATGAGCTCCTACATCATCCACAACACTCCAAATGTAGTTGTTCCATGAAAGCTTCAGAAATATAAAGGACAGTGATACATCTTCACTGACACTGCGTAGTATCATAATACCTAACAGAGAGTTATTACCTCTATTCAGTTTCATAAATTATTTTCTTACTATTTTCTAGTTATAGTTTAGTTTTCATATAATTCCTCCTGTTTTATAGTTTTGTGTCCTGAGCAAAGACCATCATAAAGAGACTCATTCAATTCATTAAAGTGGTTTTGAACATTTCCTCAGTTTCAAAGGGGATTCATTGTGGAGACAAAGAAGCACTGCAAGCAAGAAGTACATAAAATACCCCACACCTCCGAAACCTATTTTGTACATGAAACTAGGTGGCATAGTTTCAGAATCCTAATTTTAGCTAAATATTATTATTTACATATTCTTTAGTCTTTCTTACATATGAAAGCCAAATCTTATAAATATATCCAATATGTACACACCTTTGGATGGCAAACCACTTCTAATGCAATGCATTACGGTCAGATTTAAGTTAAAATCTCTACTGAAATACTTATTTATTTAATAAAAGTTGTATTCTGCTTCAGTGCAATATTCTAAATGTCTTACAACCAGTACATTAAAAAGTAGGTATATCAAATAATAAGCAAAATGATAATTTTTTACAAAAAGTTTTTAAAACTGTTTTAACAAGAACATAACAAAACGGTTTGGATACAACATATGACATTTGTTCCCCAAATGCTTTGTGGAAGAGGTGTGTTTTAAATGCCATTATGAGTATTAATAAGAAAGTACCAATCATTACTTTAAGCAGGAGAATATTAAAGTGGGTGGGGCCATAACAGAAATGTCTAAGCCCCCAATTTACCCATTTCCTAAAGAGAAGGAGTTTTCAACCTATCCTGTCTTCTGTATGTAGACAATCTCAAAGGCAACAACAAGGAGTCAAACTTTATAAGGCTTTATAAGTGATAAGCACTTTGATTACACCTGTAAATCCCACTAGATAGACCAGATAAGAGATCACTTTTTAGATGAAAGCTAAAACTACTTTTAATGAGATGTGCTGCATTTCTTGCTTCTTTTTATAGTTGGGTAAATTGCCAGCGACTGATCTCTGCCTAGGCAGCATCTAACTCTCAGTGAATATGCATGATTTTATCTAAAAATATTTAACAAATTATCACAATGATCTATTAAGAGTTTTTCCACTTTAAGATTCCACCAAAGGTTCTGGTCACTTTAAATAGCACATCTGAATGACATTTCATGGATGCAGTATGAGAAATTTAACAATGTTCCACTGATCGTACTGTCATGGTACATAGCCTAATCTGGGCTCATATCCATATTTTATAATATTTGCGATTTGTTTTTCACTACCATCTTGCCTCTTTGTTTCATATTCTGGAGCTTACCACTAAAGCAAAGAAAACCCAAGGATTAATAACAGGTGAGGTAATTCTATCTACTGCTTTTATTGCATCTGTATGCCAGAGGCCTGATCAAACTGCCCAATAAATCTCTGGGAAATTCCCCAAGCTTCTTAAAATCAGAGATTCATAAAACATATGGGGTAGACCATCTAAGTCTCTCTTTAATACATGAATCTCAGTTACCCAAAAGTAATACATTAGTACAAGGACCTACTGATAATGTCTCCCTTACCAGATCACATTTAACATATACTTAAAATACCAGATTCACTGTTGCCCATCCATCTCCATTCCATAAGCAGGACCCTGTCAAGCTGTCTTGACAGGAATGAATTATGAGTTAAAACACACCCAAGAAAACTTAAAATCCCTAGCAATAACAGCCTGGAGAAGTCAACTACAAAATTAGAGCTGATATCAAGCTTATAAAACCTTGTTTCAACAGGTTTTCATCATTTTTACTAAGCTTGTCTGTGATGTGAGGAAAGAAAATATCTGTATCATCTAATTCAAGTGAATAAAATAAAAAAGAAATTTCATAGCAAGGCAAATAACATACTAGAAACAACTGGAGTGTTGTCTAAGCCATCATAAATATCCACAGAACTCTCATCGCCATCTTCTCTTTCATAAGAAACTGCAAATAGAAAGAACACCCCGCAAAAGATGTTAGCTGTTCATGTATTATAATAATTGTAATATAGAAGAGATAAAAGTTGTTTTACAAAGAATAAATCTACAATACAATAAAAAACATTTTATCCAATCTATCATCAGTTTGGAGAGGTTATATCCAAACATACTGAAACAGAAACTACTTTGCTTCACTCTCTTTATTGATTTCATATTGCATGTGGCTTTATGTTTTTGTAACTATAATTTTACTGATGTTTTGATTGTTACTGTGGATCACTATGGCTTGTTTGATCAGAAAAGGGTCATAAATATGATTAATAATTAAATCTCTGATCAGTTCAATTCAGTTATTGGCACCAATTTTAAAGGGAATATAAGAGACATAAGAAAAAGAAGCTTTCTAGACTTTAACCTATGCATTTTTTCTGATTATTAAGCCCAAAGAAAGACATATCTATATATTTTATCTTGTAAAGTAAAAATAACTGTCAAACAGGGAAATTTCTGGGGTTTGAAGCATGCAAAGTCAGAAGGAGTCTGACAGATCCATTAATCAAAACATTAGCACAATTTTGCTTTTGAATAAAAAATATTAAAATAACATATTGTAGAACTTATCAGCAAACTCCTTTTCCTTGGCTTCTTTCAAAAGAGCATGAAGACAAGTTATGATTGGAAGGAATAGCTCCTGGCACAGACATACACAAGAATCTAATTAAATAGAACTTTTTGAAACATGTCTGTTATATGACTTTTCCGCCATTTTCTATTTTCTAGATAATACCATAAAGCATTTTTCTAATGTCCCCCAAAAGTAAAATAATCAGATTTACTTACTGCCATGTAGATTAGAAAATGTCATTCCATCCTCATCCTCCTCTGTTCCCATTATAACTTCCTAAGTATTCCCCATCTAAGTTTGACAGAAAAAAATTAGGACATCAGCCTAAACAAGATACACATTTTATATCAGACATCAGATAGCCTGACCCAGCATGAAAGAAAATGCCTGTACACATGCACATAACTCCATCCCACACTTTAAATAACAGCTGTGTGAGGGGAGATTTTCATCTTCTCTCCATGAATCTTGATTTTTAGAAAATAATGCCACTTGGCAACATCAAGCTGTCTAATGTTTTTTTCCAGATTTAGAAAGAATAATTTGTTAGCAATTCAACCAATAGAGAATTGTAGAATAAAAACTTGCTTTTGCCATCATATCTAAGTCAGGTACCAAAAAATGAATTATCCCCAACAGATAGCTATTTAAATAAAAGAGAGCAAACCACTTCCTGGGCAACTGTTTCACGATTGGAACTATATCTGTTTTTCCCATCAGGAAGTTTTCCTTCACTTTTAACTGGAATCTGACTTATAATTTGGAACCATTATTCTATGGTTAATAGAGAATACATCATGTCATAGCATTTTCTGTGTGGCTCAAAGTTAACGTGTGCTATAATTTTCCATAGATATCTTTTCTCAAAACTAAAATGTCCAATTTTTTCAATCTCTCCTTATATGATAGTTTCCCTCCATTATATTTGTTTTCTATCCCTACATCTGTTCTATTTATCTGAATTTTTTTATGACATGACATCCAGAATTGAACACAACACTCAAGAATCAATGAAAAACAGAGGGAAACAATCACTTCCTGTGATTCAGAACTGTTTTTCTACTGATGTTGCCTTAAACTTCCACTTTTGCTTTTCTGATAGCCATATCACACTATTGGCTTATATTCATATGATTAGGGACTACATGTTACCTGCAAACTGTCCATCCTTTCATATGAAAGGCAACTACAGAAGTTCATTGGTTTGATTTTGGGCTAGTCACTGTCTACTTCTTACAGGATTGCAATAGAAGAAAAAAGAAGAACACAGCAATATGTATGCCATATTGAACTCCTGAACAAAAGATAGGACATCGATCTAAAAAGTATATAAATATCTTTTTTAAAAATCAGATCCTTTCATAAAAGTTTATCAACTGTAGCGTTGGACTAGGAGCATTAAGGCTCAGATTCTAGTCCACCATTAGTCACAGAAGCTCACTGGGCAACTTTGGTTCTGTCTCTATCAACCATATGTTGGTGTTAAAAAAAAATAGGAGAAAGCACTGTGTGGCTTTGAGCTCCTGAATGAAAAATGTACAGTGATAGAAATCTAATATGCAAATAATATTAGCTAGATCAGTAAGTAGACTCTGATACATCAGTATACGTGGGTGGGGGAGGAAACCCAGTCATAAGACCATTAAAGTTTTCAAGTAGAAAATAAGCATTTTGAAAATTCTGCTTCTCACTCCCCAAATCCTTTCTAATACCTACCTATCACACTTAATTTGCCAGAGATGCAAAGAAAAGCACTTTCCAAAAAGCTGCAGTTTGACAGCTGTGAAGTCATCTCCCCCTCCCCTTAAATAGCACAGCATTCTGTACATGTTGTTTGTGAACCTAGAACTTGGTTTGCCTATGATATTCTCAGTCATCCAGGTCATGGTTATTATCCCAAGTGTTTCCCCCCCACCCCTCTCAAAAGACAACTGTTTTTCCTTGAAGACCTTCTGGCTTCTCATCCAAGAAGCCTCTTCAGTTCTGAACTGAGTGGAACCGAGGAAGCTTTTCTTGGAAAGCGAAATGTCTTCAAGGAAAAACAAACTCTCTTTTGGGGGAGGGGGAGAAACACCTTTGGGATTAGGATTAGATTTGAAAATAATAATAAATAAATCGCACCAGAAACAGAATGAAGTAAAGCTGAGCCTTAAGAGGCTGGTTGTTTTTGGAAGCGAAGCAGAGGCAGCTATATTGTCAAATTGTTCTCCGAACTAATATGGAAAACAGAAGAAGGGAAAATGGGGAGATGACGGGCCCGACCCGATCTGCTCAAGTGTCAGTTTCCTCACGGACCGTGAATATTTGTTTACGTCGCGCAAGAGGGCCCCCATTCAAGTATGAGGAAGGCTAAACCCCATTTTGTCACTTCAGAAATCCCTCTCCTTCGTCGGCCAGGCCCAGGGTTGACCGGACCAAGCGGACGGAAAACGGGGCGAAGCGTGGGGGTAGTACGTCCGCCTTGCGGAAGCTGGTGCCCTCCGGATGCCGGTAGGAGCCTAAGACTGGCTGGACTGACGGGTGTTCTGAGGCCGGCACATCAGCCAAGCAGGCAGGCAAGCAGGTTGGGGAAGGCGAAAGCGGATGCTCCGAGCAGACAGGAGGGTTTAGAAGAAGCCCTGCCAGCCCGCCACAGCTCCCCCAAAGACCCCGCCATCAAGTCTCTATCCCTCTCACGAACCGGAGTGAAGCGGCGAGTCCTGCCGTTCTTTTCCGAGGCTCAACGGGCGTGGCGGAGACGACCCCACCACCACCACCCTCAAACCCGCCGGGACTTCATCTTCTCGCTTTTCTCGCAAGATTACACCCCCCCTCGATTCCCCACCCGCAACAGGCCAAACCGGCGGGGGGAATAGGCGGGGCCAGAAAAGCGTAACCAATCTCTTGACGCTGGAGCACGTACTCTGGCGTGACGTCACTAGGTCCCACCTCCGCCAGGAAAAGATTTGGCGCCAAAAAGCATCACGGTCATGTTAAGCCCGCCCTTACGCGAGAGTGGGCGTGTGTATGTGTGTACGTTTGGGCTGGAGAGCAGTGTTGAAACGAGCCGTGTAAATTGTACGGGAGCATTTTCCTAAGGGGTTGTTTTAAAAAGCTTGCACTGTTCGCGTATTTTATTTTTTGCTAATGGGAAGAGATTGGCTTTTGTAAGGGCAATCTAAAGTCAAAATCGGGAGAAGTAGCAGCGTTTTGTAACGAACAGATAATACTGTTAGTAAGATCTTGGCTGATCTTAAAAAGCTAGAAGAGGGTCTGGCCTGGTTAGCGCTTGGATTGGAGCGTATCAAGAAATGTCAGGGTTATAGGTTAGACTGTAAAAATGAAGAAAAAAAAATCCAGATGAAGACAACAATCGCATACATGTGAGAATCAAAACCACTGAATTAAAACAAAACTTTAAAAGCACCAATTACTAATATATGTATTACAGTATTGCTGAGTTGCTTGTGTTGTATAGAATGATATACCCACTTAGAGAATCAATCCATTGTATACTCTGTCTGGAGTCTGTTACAACAGAATAAGAAGAGTTAAAAAGGATCTTGGAGGTCTTCATGTCCAACCCACTGCTCAAGCAGGAAACCCAATACATTTCAAACAAATGGTTATTGTAAATTGAATTGCTTATTTGTAGGGTGCCAATAGAATTGGAATTATTTTTGTATAAATTATAACTAATATTTACTTATCTGACATCCTGAGTTTCTTCTACTTTTTCAATCAAAAATGAAACGGAATCTTCTCCATTGTGCAGTCAGGGAGTTTGGGTGATTTTTAGAAATGAAGCAAATAATAAAAGGTTGATTCTGAAAGCCTTATTCAAGTAAACATACTCTTCCAATAAATGAATGTAACAGTAAATCATGTAATTACTTGATTTGCTCTGAATATAACTTTCCTGACAAAACATTCAGAACTAGTTAAAGTTATTTGTCCTTTGTATTCGTTTATACTACTAACCTATGATTTTGAAGGTTTTTATAACAATATTTTAGTAAATAACTAGGACTGCAACTACTCTGCCTAATTTTAACAACAGTGTTTGTAAGTCACATTTCCAAAGGAATGGATAATTAATGTGCTGCCAATCTGTAATAGACACTTCAGGATTATTAAGGAGTCACAAAATATTTTAAACATTGGTTACTGAATGTAATGTTTGAAATGTACTATCTGCAGTATATAATATTGGGAATGCAATGAGAATACACTTAAAATTTCACAGTAGTTTTAAAGCACCTATATATTCAGCTGTAGCAAATGCAACAAAGTATCTTGTGAACAATAAACTACATTTTTATAGCATTTTTATGGCCTACTTTGATTTATATGCTGCACTGAATCTTCTTGTTTTATTTTATTTGCCATTATGATCTATAGACAGTGCTTTAGGTTTTAGTATTTAGAGTGCTGTAGTTTCTTTGACACCTTAAACTACTTGTTCTTTACTATATTCTATCCTGGACTTCAAGTTCATATACTTTTTTAACTATTGTTTGCGTTATTGGTTGCTAATTTTTACAGTAAGTTTATTCAGGAACTTTTACAAGTATTAGCGAATGAGATCTAAATAGTATCAGAGAATAGTTCAAAAGAACTATTTTAATAATGTTCTTAAAGATTACCATATATTTAAGATATGTTTCCGACTTATAGAAGGCAAATGTATCAAAGTGCAGTTCTAGAAGTCTTCAGTTAATTAAATGGAACTTGCTCCTAACTAAAGGATTATAGGATTCAGAAATGTGTTGGAATTCTGTGCAGGTGAATTATAAAGTATTCATTTGAATTGTTCAGAAAAAATATTGTAGATCTGAAGTGGAAACAGGAACATCCTCACTGAACATCTCAATTTAATACGTATTTTCTCAGAATTTCCCATTGATTTCAACGGATTTACTTTCATATGATAATCCTTCATGGTCTTTTGGAAAACACATCAAGGGCAATTTTTGAGAAATAGTTATGAAGAAGCAGTAAGGAAAATACATCTTCGAGCGATTCGAGGTGCAGAACTTAGGGTGGAAAACAAATCCCAACCACCCAAGTAACGATCATTGCACCGTCATAATAAGTAATTCACCTTTCGTCTTCGTGGAGAGCAAAACGCCCGCGCTAGATTGAGCTTTTGTTTTGGCGTTGGACAAGGGGAGGAGCGTCCAGAAAGCAACATTGAGAAAGCTTTCAGTGGGGGCTTGCGTCGCTGAAAGATGACGTAGAATTCCGGGGGAAAACGAAACTCACTCTTCCCACGTGTCGCGCTTTTAACAGCGGGTGGCGAGAGGGGTGGTTGGCTAGGTTGGCGTGCAACACTCCCCCTCCCTTTCCCGGGAAAAGGGGCCCTCCAGCCGAAGGGATTCCTTCCCGCGGGACGTCTAAAGATGGAGCATCTGCAATTCAGTCTAGCGGGTCCGTTGCAATTAATAGCGCAAAGGAACGAGAGGAGCAGCGGCGAGCTCAGCCGGTTCCTCGCCAAACAGGTGGGAGAGAGCCACAATGGCAGCGGTGCCCTCTCCGCTCTCGGCCACTGGAGTGGGTGGGCGGGAGGGGGTGGTGGAAGAAGGGTGGATCTGCACAAGTAATCTTGACCGTCCGTCTTCTCCGCCCCGGCCTTCGAGAAAAGGATTGGCCTGGTTGGAAGCAAAGGAGAAGAGGGCGATCTGGGGTCTCTCACCTTTGTCTGAAGAGGAGATCGTGGAGTGGGGGAGGGAGAAGCGAGGGTGCAGGAGAATCTCTTTCCGCTAGTCTCGCAACGGCCACAAACAAAACGTTGGCCAGTCTCCTCCGTTTGTCGCCTGCCGAGAGAAATGCAGTGCATTCGGAAAACTTTCTGACCTCCGGCCATAGATTAAAACGTCGCTGGTGTTTTAGATGATCAAAAGCAGAACGCCATAAACTTCGATGATGTTACCTAGACTGGTAACGAAACGTTTTTAGAAAGTAAATTGAAACAAGCTTGGAGAGCAAACCAGGGCCAATATGCAAAACCCGAGCTTACAAAGTATTTTCTGTTGTTCCGTACACTTTCGCCCACTTGCGCTTGTGTCTTCCTCCGCCCTGAGAACTTTTGATGCTTTTGATTCTCCGTTTACTGGGTCAGACAAAACTAGGCTGGTATTCTTCTCGTTGTCCGTAAGTCATACATGGGCTTGACTACCATTGATTTGAGATAGGAGAAGAATGTGTGAATTTTTAGCAGAGTCGTGAAAATAACTTTTTTACAGGGTAGGAGGAGAGCATCTTCCAAAATACTGCTCTTTTATTACATGCCTTTCATTGTCATATAGTTTTCAGGAGAGATTAGGCTAGCTGGCTTGGCTATTAGTACATCTAAAATAAGGGCATTTTATTATATAGTCTAAGGCAGGGGTGGGCAACTATGACCCCTCTACGACCTGTGGATCTTGTCCTGGAATTTCTGAGCCAGTACGGCTGACTCAGGAATTCTGGAAGTTGGAGTGCGCAGGTCATGAAGAAGCCATAATTGTCTCACCCCCACCCCCCAATATGGTGTGCTAGCTCTACAGTATGTATGAGTTTAATACAAATCAGTATGAGGAATAATTGATTAACATCATGCATAGCCCTAGGCTACATGTTGTGCCTATGGTAGTAATATGGATGAGCAAGTAACCTTGTTGGGTTGACATGAAAATATGTAAACACTGGACTTTTGCTGGAAATGAAACAAGTATTTCTCTCCCTCAAACTTGCTGATATTTTGGGAGCAAATCGACAGCTTCTCAAAGGACACCAATTTTACATCTCTGGTATCTTTTGAGACTTGAGTGTGGAGGGTGGGAGAAGGCATTTATATACAAGGATGGATTTCCTTCCCTCTGCATTCCTCAGAAGGAAAGATCTAACATTTTCTATAACCTCTAGGACACAGATGTCAAACTTCATCGTGTAACATGACATATTGCAATGATTTTTGCCTTTGCAGAGCCGGGGTGGGCGTGGCTTGCACATGGTGCATCTGGCCTGCAGGCGGCCAGTTTAACAGGCCTGCTCTAGGGGATTATCTCAGGAACTACAAGATTATTTATTAGGACTTTAAGAAAAAAATATTCAGCCATGGTATATTTTTGAACAGCAGTGACAAAGCAATGATTTAGTTGTTACTAAAAAACCTCCAATATTGGGGATTTGATTTTGCTTGTCCTCATTCACATGTTGTGCTGATCCATACTTTTGTTATGTAAAACATGATTAATATTATATCTCATACTAGTCTCTCATCTCATTTGTTTGGTTTTGAGTTAGTTTTAGTAAAAACATGGGAAGGAAGACAGTTAATGATTAAAGCAATACATGAATTCAGGCAATAATTATTTCCTAATCAAATCAAATTATAGCCTTTTACCAACTTGAGATATAAACTGAGAAATGAAAACAGTATTTTTATACTGTTCAGTTGTCTCAGATTTTCAGAGATTGCCTAAACCCTGCAGTTTTGGGGGAAAAGTTTTTCAGAAATGGTTTGCCATTCTTCCTAAGTATGAGAAAAAAAAAATCACTGGCACAAGGTTGCCCACAGATTTTGGCCGTAGGACTAGAACTAATGGTATCATAGTTTGTAGCCTGATTCCTTAACCACTACACTACTGTCTCAAGAACACTCTCAAGAAATAGTAATGCTAAAATCTAAATTAAGAGCTATGACTAAAATTAAATATTAAGGCCATACACAGAATAATGTACTAATTTACACCTAAAATAAATTTCAGATTAGGATTTAGATTCCCTTGGGTGCAATCCCAAAACAACTAGAGTACAACTTGAACTGACATTGACAAAATCACCATCAGTCAATTGCAAAAGACAGTTTTACTTGGAACAGCTTACATCCTGTGATGATATGTTCAAACAGCTTTTGCTTATCGCAAGTCAGGATAAGTGGGTAAAAATACCAAATACAGTCTAAACATCTGATTGACTGTGCAATGAACCATTTGTATGTTGCTGATTCCCAGTGATTCTGGATGGCTTACAACAAATTATAATGAAACAATACAAGTTAGCAAATACAACAGTCCAGATGGAAGAGAAGGGTCTTACCCTCCCTTACCAAACACCTGGGCAAAGACCCAGATTTCTACCTCTTTTCTAAACAGCAATAGAAAGGGAGCCATCTGGAGCTCATTGGGAATCGTTTTTGAGAGGGTAGTATGACATTATTTAATTGAAGGAACTTGAAGAGTGTTAACTGAATGGGGAACTATGGGAGACAGGCAGTCCTTCAAGTAGGTCTTATGTTATCTAGGGCTTTATAAGTAACAGCTTTCTTAATTTGCACCTGAGAAAACAAAGATCTCAGAAATAATATATGGGGGAGATTATGTGTGTGTGTGTGTGTGTGTGTGTGTGTGTAATGGGGGAGATATATATTACTTGTCCCAGCTTCTGCCAACCTAGCAGTTTGAAAGCATGTAAAACAAAAATGCAAGTAGAAAAAAAGGGACCACTTTGGTGGGAAGGTAAAAGCATTCCATGTGCCTTGGTGTTTAGTCATGGTGGCCACATGACCACAGAGACGTCTTTGGACAGGATTGGCTCTTCAGCTTTGTAACGGAGATGAGCACCACCCCCTAGAGCTGGAAACAACTAGCACATATGTGCGAGGGGAACCTTTACCTATATATATGTTTAAGTTGATTCTAGAACTAACATCAGGGTTGTTAATTTCATGGTATTTTTCTTGCATTTGCCTGATCCTTTTTTAAAAAAATCATATTGGTGACCATTACTACAGTACAATATATGATAGAAATAGTGAATTTGAAATATACTTAATTTAGAAATTAATTCAGTTATAAGGTAATACTTTATATGAACTGTCCATGTACAATATTTATCTTCTATATTTACTTTAACCAATTATTAATCTGTGGAAATAATTCTCTTACCTGCTAACTTAATTTTGCTCAGTTGTTTTTAATACAGGACTTTTTCAAAAACATTTGAGAATCTTGGCAGAAATACCAATATACAATATCTCTCTAGGGGTCTCTCTATTTTTTCTGACACTTTTTTGTCTTAGTTTATATATCGGGGTGGGCAACTATGGCCCTTTTATGAATTATGGACTTCAACTCCCGGAATTCCTGAGCAAGCCATGCTAGCTCAGGAATTTGGGGAGTTGAAGTCCACAAGTCATAAAGGGGCCATAGTTGCCCACCTCTGTTATATATGGATGCTTGTAGCTCATTTAGGCAGCTGGCACCATATTTGTCCTTTCTAGTGATGATGATTCAACATAATTAAATATAGGGGAGAATCCTGGTTTTAATTTGACATCTCTTTTTTTCAGATCTGGAGTCATCAGGACCGTCAGTGCATTCTCACTGCCCTGTCACAGTTATTACTAGATAAAGAATGCACTCTTCTGATTGGCCGTCAGCTTCGTCCAATCTTATTGGATTTATTGGAAAGAAATGCAGAAACAATTAAATCTTGTGGCCAGATCAACCATGATCTTCATGAGAGACTTTGTGTTGCAATGAGCAAACTTATTGGTGATCATCCAGATGTGATGCCGTAAGTGATGATATAAGTGTACATGTTTTTTAATATACAGTAGCAGATAATTGGATGGAGACTAACAATGGGTTCACATGATTATCCAGGATGAAAAATTTATATGTGTCTTGGGCTCTGATTTGGTTTAGGAATTGTTGTTAATAATTAGATTCCCTTGAATTTGTTTATCTGCTTAACATTCTACAATTTTTAGTTGTATGAAACATATATGGATTGTTATTATATTACATTAAAATCCAAGCTGTTTCTTAGGTTCTATTTTAAGCTACATAGTTGTTTTATTTTTATTTGAACGTATTTATATTCTGCTCCAGTCTTAACAGTCTCTGGTCAAAGGACAACAAACCAAGACAATAGAAAGAAAATAGAAATAATAAATTGCCACAGTCAAGTGTCTAGGAGGACTCCCAAGTAACAATTACTTTATTTGCATGAAATATGACGATATTCAGAATAATTACTGTGGCTATTATGAGTTGGATTTTCAAGATATTTATTGACAACTTACAAAATTTTTGTTTATAGGATTTCATCTGAGTTGGGTTTGCTTTAGCTGCATCCTCACAGCTTCCAGAGACTGATTCAGGACTTTGTTTGGCTACTACACTAGAAAAATCTATATCAGTGTTTGCAGCTTTTGCTGATCCATCTTTAGGTGGTCTTTGTCTTAAAAGATTGTGATAATTACTTGTCAGTTAAATTTGGCAGTGTGTATATTTTCAATTCAAATCTCTTGACTTCAATTGAAAAAAATATTATTGAAAATAATCTTTCTTACACGATATTATTCATATTAAAGTAATACTCTTTAATATTTATGATACGATGCCCTTGTATTTTAGACTAAAAAGGTTGAAATGAAATTTTAAAATTTATCAAAATGTTTGTCTCAGGAACAGTGTTAAAGCAATTGCAGAAATCCTTCAAAGTTGTAGCTCTTGAAAAATGGTCCCTCTTTTTCCAAAAATAAAATGCTATTAAATTATAATGATATTAAAAATATTGAATTGTTTAGGAATTTCCGCACCCCTCCCCTGAAGATTTGCATGTAAGGAGTGTAAGAATTCTAAGATTTTTTTAAAAAAACACATAGCTGACATATTTATAAAAGTTAATAAATTGTCCCACTGATCAAGTGTATAGGCTAGTTTCAGCTTTATTGTATTGAATTGAGATGTTGCCTGTGCACTTTAGTTTTAAAATGAGATTTTACAAAATAATTTGCTTATGCGTAATCTTCGTGTTTTCAAGAACTCTAGTTAATTGAGAAGACTCAAGTATTTAATGACCACTTCTTCTCAATTAGACATATTTTTGTGTCTCTGAGTATTCAGGAGCTTCTTTTTGGAACCGAATCTGAAGTGTTATATAGTTGTAACAATTATATACAACTCCATTCTGTCCTTTATTGTAAAAATTGGAAATTAATGGTGTTCTCTCTAGATAAAATTTATGTCTTGTTTTGATTCCATATACACATTTCAACATAGTTTTTCTTCTTAGGATATGTAAGTTGACTTTAATTTCTGAACAAGCAAGATTTTAGCCATTAATGGTACTTGTTTTTTCTTTTTAAGATAAAGTCTGTCGAAGCAGCCATTATTATTGTTTACTTAAAATTATTTTCTAAATTCATCAGATATTAGGATGATGTATATGTTCAAGCAAAAGCTTTAGTGAATACCTAATAAGTTGAAATTTGTGTGCTGTTTTTGCCGTGGTTGTATATTCTCAGTACTATTGTTTTGTGCAGATTTGCTTTGAAATATTTTAAGGACACTTCACCTGTATTTCACCGACTTTTCCTGGAGAGTTTGGATACAAATGTGGTTCGATATGGACGACGCAGAATGAAGTTGAGGGATCTCATGGAGGCAGCCTACAAATTTCTCCAAAAAGATCAGGCTGTATTCAGAGAGTTATGGGATTGGAGCGTTTGTGTCCCTTTACTAAGAAGTCATGATACTTTGGTTCGATGGTAACTTTAATTTTCTTACCTTTGTGTGGCTTATTTAATGAATAGGGAAGACCTTGCAGTCACATTTTTACCTTTTTTACATAATTCATGAGTTAGATTTTAAAGCAGACAAGGTTCCCTGCGTATATAAGAGCTTCTAAATTGACAGGTAGAGGAACATTCACTAAAACTATTCAGAGTAACTATTTAGCCTAAATATAAGCAAAATGGACTGTCGGATGTTTTTGTTAGACCCCCAAAATGAGAATTATTCCTGATGTGCATATAAATTAGTTCTTGAATTTCTTATTTAGAATACTATGTGTGATAACTTGATTACCATGTGTTCGTGGACAAGTTTGTTTCATGGAAATTTTGCCTATATCCATTTTTTGCTTATTGACACATGAAAGTGCTCTGATAGAAATCTTATAATAAAATCTCCAAGGTAAATGAGTTTTTGCCTAAAAGAATTTTTAGTAGTGGGTAATGGTTTTCCTTTACTTCTATTAGAAAGTGGATCTAACGTTAAACATTTATTTTTTGATTACCCTGAATTTAATAAGTGATCTTTCTAGAAAATCCGATCAGTGTCAAAGTAATGATGAAAAGTGGCCAGGCAAACTACTTCGATGTTTTCATAGTATTTGTTTCTTTTCCTGTAAAGTTCATTCTTCATTAGGATATTGGCTTTAAAACTGATGAGCAGTCAGGTTTGCTAGAAACCTCATTAGGATAATAATGATTTCCATAGTTGAAGTCCAGAATCCTTCATTAGTCTCACTCTAAAATATAAAGCTTACTTCCTTGGTTTGTTCTTCTCTTTACATTATTTCTATGTCATCAGTATTCTTTATCTTTTTTTCTCATCTGGTAAATGTTAGCATTTAAAAACGATGGTAATAATATTGATACGGCCCCTTTTTGTGGGCAACTTATAACTGATTTCCTAAAACCAGTGATCTAGATTAGAGAAACTATTAAACTAAATGGTTGTACGGAATAGGACAGGGGTGTCAAATTTGTGTTGTCACAGCGTTGTCATGTGGCATATTGCGACTTCCCCCCCTTTGCTAAACCGGGTTTGGGCATGATCAGCGCGTGATGCATCCTGCCAACAGGCCGCGAGTTTGACAACCCTGTAGTAGGATAACCATTTTTCATCCCTCTGTAAAAGAAAGTACGTTTAGAAATCACATTAAAATGTTACCTGAACAATTGTTCCTACACAGGTATACTGCCAGCTGTCTTGCTTTGGTTACATGCATGAATGATGAGCATCGATTATCTTTCCTGAAGAAAACTTTTAATCCAGAAGAGTTAATACATTTTAGGCTTAAGTAAGTTTTCACCCTTCTCTTCTTCTATTTGCTCTCTTTTTATTTTCTAAAATATTCATTTAGTAGAGCAGTCTGCTGTAGTAAACATAATTGCAATTTTGATAGGCTTGTGGAAGAGTCTCGGGTGCAGAACATTGAGCAGGCCTTAGTTCTGGCCAACTCAGACCAAAACTTCTGGAGCAAAGGAGAGAAGCTGCGGTACACTCAGGGAGAGCTGGTTGCTGCTGACCTTTGTGCAAAGGTGGTAGCAGTGTGTGGAGTTCTCTTACCTAGACAACAGTTTGAGCCTAGAGAAAATGTAAGTAAAATTGATACATATTATGATGCATGAGAATATTTCAAGACTTGTGCTTTTTTCCAGTTATTTATACTCCACAGGTAATCATCCACTTAGGACCACAATTGGGCCTGGCATCTCGGTCATTGTGCAGAATCATCATTAAGCAAGCCACCAAATGGCCACTTTGCTCAATGACCGCAATCCCGGCTCTTCTAGTTGAAATTATTTTGTGGACTTCCAGGGACAGGCCCTGGGCAGGGAGAAGGTTAGTATTCTGAGATAGTGCTTTCCTCCCCCAGAGACTTTTTGGGCCTTCCAGAGAAGAGATTGCCTACAGAAATTGCTTGTTTTTGTCTCTCTCCCTTCACAGAGACTGGAGAGAAAGGGATTACAATAGAGTAAGCAGGCAAATAATGGGAAATACATCAGGGTGTTTATATAGTGCTCTTATAGTTATCAGCAGCAAGAGAGTACTGAACTGGATTTTAGTTGTTGTTGTTGTTGTTGTGTTTTAAACATCTGGCTACTCCTTCTTCTGAAGGTTTCTTTATAGAGAATGATACTTGAGAAAGACAAAGAGCAGATTCAGGAGAAGCTTCGTATGACAAAACAGAAGTGTTCATTCCATATACAGTACAGGCAACTTGATTTGGAATTCTCTGCTCCCACAGGTTCCAATTATATGTTCACTCAGTTCATCCCTAAGATACTTAAGCAATTATTATTAAGTTCTGTGCTACTTTATGTTTTGTTCCTCTTAAATTAGCTGAAAACATTGTCTTCTCTATTACAGCAGGAAAACATCTTGAACAATTTTGTGTTGGTGAATTCTGTCTGTGCGCATCTCCAGAATCTGGCCATGGCTGTGTCTTCACAAAAGGCAGTGCTTCTTGAAGGGCCGGTAGGATGTGGCAAAACATCTCTAGTAGAGTTCTTGGCAGCATTTACTGGAAGAACAAAGCCACCTCATATTCTGAAAGTCCAGCTAGGAGATCAAACTGACAGTAAGGTAAGTGGAAACCTATTTTAAGAAAGTATCACCTTAATAGTTAGATTTCTTTTTAAAGGAGTTTAACAAGCCAGTTGGATCATATGCTTTCCTGGCTGATCTTTTGTTGTAGAAGCCATATTGATCTGTAGTGAGGAAATGTACTGCTGAACTTTTGGATGGCTGTACATGCATTTGAAAGAAACGGAGCATCAATATAAATAACTGGCTTCAGCTAAAATTTCACATCTTGGAAAGCATGGTTATCCTGAAGAGCAAGAGAGGACAAATGACATTTCTGACAACATCATCATGCAAATGCATTTTGGATGCTTGTGTCAGGAACCAACACAATCTATAATAGGATTTTAATTATTAAAATCATTTGGTGCATTTCATTTTGGTGATCCTTTGGTTTGCTGTGATTGCTGCTGTTAGGAAGCTTTAAAAAATCTTTTTAACGAATTGTTTACATGTGATGTCTTTATTATCTTCACAAGAAAAGATCAGAAATGTGTTGTCATTCAGAAGCTCTCATAATTTTAAAAGAAAACGGATGATGCAAATATTTTGTTCCTGTTTTATTTTTTATTTATTTTTTTATATAGACTTTGCTGGGCATGTATCGTTGCACAGATATACCAGGACAGTTTGTGTGGCAACCAGGGACTTTGACTCAAGCAGTTAGCAGAGGGCACTGGATACTTTTAGAAGATATTGATTATGCTGCCCTTGACGTGGTATGTTTTTGTACTTTGTGAATGCTTGGAATGAGAATCATGCTTAATTTCTCTTAATATTTGATTTCATGGAAACTAGTGATTCATTTCCCTAGATAGTACTCTAGATTATTTGTTTTTAATTAGCTCTTTCAAACAGAAGGCCCCCCTATGCCTTTTATTTTGGAAGATGAGTTGTAGATCTTGTTTACAACTTGAGTGCTGAATGTGTTATAGAACTATGGTGGTCAAATTAGAATGGAATAATGTCCTTCACCCCCCTCCCCACTCCTAAGTATGTAAATAGAATGTCTCACCCTTGCTCTTTTATCCAGTCCCATGGAAGTTATTAAATCCATAATAAGTTAAAGTGTTTGTAGCTGCCTGTCTAAGAAGTATCCTTCTAAAAATGTGTTAACTTAGATAATTAGTTGCATATGTTTCAAGATGAGAAAACATGGACACCATGTGCTGTTATTATCCCATCTGATGACTCACGTGGCACAACCAACCAATCAATCAAACGTTTATTGTCAATGCACAACATGTGTACAATGAAATACAATGCGTACAGTCAGTCCAATGTGTTTGCAATAAAGTAAGATTAATATAGCTGCTTGAACTAGTAAGCAGATGGGAGGAATCAGGCTTGGCTGGGATGTTCATTTCTGGAGGACCTGATTTTTTTTTAAGAACTTCTTTCGGAAAAGAGAAGAAAACCTTGTCACATGAATGAACCTGCTTGTTTAGGTATTGCCCAGTGCAATTTTGTTCAATTTTTACTCCCCCTCCCTCCCCTCTTCTTTAGATTTCTATATTGATTCCTCTTCTGGAAAATGGAGAGTTATTGATTCCTGGACGAAATGACTGTATAAAAGTAGCCCCTGGATTCCATCTTTTCGCTACGAGAAGGTAGAAAGTGTACCCTGCCAGGGAGGGTTTGTTAATGACTTTAAAATGGTTTTGTAGAGATAGTGGGGGAGAGGGTTGGGGACGCATACTTATAATTCTGTGTATATCTAAGTATACCTAAAAGCATAATCCTTGAATCTAAGATGCTTTGTAAAAATACTACAAAAGTATATATAAAAACTCAGGAGTAGTAGCCAAATTAATACAATAGTGGTTTGTACTGTTGTAAAAATCCAATGTATTCTTACCAGATCATCATATGCTTTTATTATTATCAGATTCATATTAATCTCATATGTCATTATTTAGAGAATACAATGAGCAAATGAATACCTAGAAAATTAGTAATGGGGCATTCTAACATTTTGTTGTTACTAATCAGAGATTTTAATTTCTTTAGCTTTGGAAGGAATCTTTGTTAAGGAATCTTATTATAAAATTTATGATTACATTTATTTGTGGTCCATCTTGCAACTTGAGATGACTGAGCAGAAAGACTTTTAGAAGTCTTAAGGTGAATAGGATGCATCCAAAATAAATCAGTTGTATTATACTATTATACTTGGACAAACCTTCCTTTGATCCGTTCAACTAAAGGTATGAATATAGTACTAATGACAGATGGTTATAACACTATAATATTTTTGGCAGGAGTGCCTGTGTTGCTTCAGATGTTGCAAAATTGCAACTCCCCAGCCTGTTGAACATGACCAATGGAAAAGTAGTTCATGACTTATATTTAAGTAATGTCAGGCTGTAAGTTCTCCACATCTAGAATCTTAACAATCTAAAGAAACTTAACACTAATTTGTGGTTTTATAAATACAGAGTCTTCAGTTACGGAGGTGGTTGGTATAGGCAGCAAAACAGTCATGCTGCTCTTTTGGACAAGTACTGGACAAAAATTATGCTGGACAACTTGCCTAAGGCTGAACTGAAAGAGGTAAATGAGGAGAGGGAATAAACTGAACTGACAAATTTAACTGCGGAAAAACGGTTTTCCATTATGTTAATTCCTACTAAAACTTGTAGAGTATGATTTATGCCATGTTCAGGATGAGACCATAATATAACTGTCAGTATTAAAAACAGCTTGCATTCTTCCTTCAGATTCTTCAGAGAAGTTACCCTAAACTTGCCACTGTAACGGATTGTCTGTTGGATATCTACATTGAGCTTACTGGTGATAAACATTTATCTGAAAACCAAGTTGTGGACAATGAGAATATAATGGAAGATGCATCATGCTTGACTGTAAATAAAAAGCCATGTTTGGAGGGTAGAGAGTTATCTCTAAGGTATTAAAATGTGTAATTAAGCAGATGAATATTTTAGTTTGGGGGAGGCAAATTATCCTCAGACAACAGTTATCTAGAGTAATGTTTCCTTCAACTCCCAGAATTCCCCAGCTGCTAGCTGGGGAATTCTGGGAGTTGAAGTCCACACGTCTTAAAGTTCCCAAGGTTGAGAAACACTGCTCTAGAGTTTTAGAGATCATATGTGTGTATGCTTTAATTTTGTGTATATATTTTATTGATACATTTTTTAAAATAAACTTAAAAAACTCAGTGTCTATATGAACAGTGTGTTGTCTGGGTACAGTTAGTTTTGAACAACAAAAAGTCAACAAGCATAATGGTAATCATGATATACATATCATTGATGATAACTGCATAATAGTAGTAACATTGACTTATCCATACTAGAAAGCTTTCCTTATATAAAGCATGCTTTAATTGAAGTTCCTACTAAGAAGGCATTAATTGAATGAAAATGTGGTGAGTGGGTGCTTTCTGAAAACCAGCACCAAGTAGGTACCTAATGAAGTGAGAAAAAAGCTATAGTTGTTGGCAGGTAAGGAGAGCAAAGGAAAATCATTACTCTGAAACTACATTCATATCACCTTCTCTTTTTTTCAGGGATTTACTCAATTGGTGCAACAGAATTGCATTCAACTTTAACAGTTCTGCTTCCTCTACTGCACTGAACATTTTCCGTGAGGTCTGAACTAAATTGTTCTTGTTTTAGGAAGGGGGTAGTTTTTTTTCAAAATCTTTCTATAACATATACATTCGAGTTGTTTTTTTAGATAATGGATGGAGGATTAAGAACTTTATTGTTTAATAGATTTTAGTTCAATTAGAACTGTCACTAAGAGCATGTTGGCGATACCGTACAGTATAGTAAGATTGGATATTGGATTTAAATGGCCTCTTTCAAGCGTATGACTCTTTGAGATGTTCCAGTTTTTATAAAATAAGAATGGAAATAAATGAATAAGATCATTTCCTTTCCATCACAAGTATAAGAGTGATTCATTGCTAGAAAGTTAACTGCTCTTTGACTATGGTTGGTTTACTAGGAGACAATAGTTCTTAACTATAGACTCTTAACTTTTTCCATTGACAGGCATTAGACTGTTTCACAGCTATGCTGTCAAAACAATCCAATCGACTAAAAATGGCCCAAATCATTGGAAGCAAACTGAACATTTCCAAGCATAAGGTACCTTTACTAATTGCCTATTTCTGTATAAGTGCTTTTCTTCATGGGAAATGACTTAAAATTGATTGCAGCTAGTTGTGAACTTTGAAGGAAGTTTCTTCAAACAGGCTCTTCCATGCTAAATCATAATATGTACAATGACAGCTTGATTCATATGTCACTTTTAAGATCAAATCAAATGAACTCAGGATGGCTCAGTCCACTATGTGATTCCACCTTGCAATTAATTGGAAAAGTGGTTGATCACCTGAAGCTTTGGAAAAATTGAAAAGTGCATTAGTTAGCTGCTTCCCGAGCAGCAAAGTGACTGGTGTGCTGAAACAGCTCACTATTCACGAGAGTACTATACATGAATTGGTGTGCAATAAATAAAGGTAGATCTAAACGTTCCTTTTCCATAGGTGGAATACTACTGTCAACTTCATAAGCCAGAAATTGTAATAGGAGAACAAGAAGTCTCTGTGGGAAGAGCTCAGCTCATTAAGAAGCAGTCACACACACTACTTATGCAACGGTATTGATTGTTTTGGAAACATTCTTCTAAACGCTGGCTCAGATTGCATGTTGCATTAATTGTGTAGCCTGTAGCTTTTTAAAACTCCCTGCATGGGTCTGAAATCAAGCTTCACTCCTAGCGATCTGGCTGACACATTCATGCTGCTTTCTTGGCAGCCATAACAAAATGATTTGCTGTCCTATTTTCTGGGATTTTGGGTTGGTTTTTTTTTTTGGTAACTTTCTAATTTAGCTTCTGTAATAGGATCTCTCATGCAGGTACTAACCATGCCTGCTTTTGCATATCTTCTGAAGGGGAGCCATATACTTCCATCGGCAGAGCTTTTGATCTTTCCCATTAGAGCTACTTTCCACTTGAACCTCCTCCTCATAAGCAAGAAGGGCTTTTCTGTTTATTCAATTGCTCTGGAAGTTTCCAGGGAAGAGTTCAAAAGAAGCCAATAATCCCCTGGACATAATCCTATCCCTTTGCTGACAGCATTACATCAATAGGGGCCACACACACAAAAAAAGTATGGCTTTGGCCCCCTGTCCCAGAAGTTACACAATCTTCCTTTCTAATAAAGAAATACAAAAAAGAGAAATAACTTTATAACATAGTCATCTATAACATAGAGATCCTCTTCTTTTTCTCCTGGGTATTTGTAGTATAGGGCAGAGTGCTTATAATTGCAAAATCCCACGGCAGCTTTTGTGCTTTTTATTATCGGGTGTTTGTTTCTATGATGTGAGAGACAAGTATGTTTAGGGAATTGATGAACAGAAGACTTGGTGGTGGAAAGATATAACCTTCTACCTTTTCATCTCGGCAGGAAAAGGCAAAGCTTTGCACCTACACGCCCATCTTCAGTGTTGCTTGAACAGCTTGCAGTATGCGTGGACAAAGGAGAGTCTGTATTACTTGTGGGTGAAACAGGAACAGGAAAAACTTCTGCTGTTCAATACTTGGCCCAAATTACAGGTAAAGTACAGTATTGAGACCTTAACCAAGATAGCTCGCTCCCTGTCATTCAGAATATTGCTTATAACCGCTATGTGCTTAGAGCGCAAAGCACTGTTAGAGACCTCACACACCCACTTCACGGTCTGTTTCTGTTGCTCCGCTCGGGGGGAGGTTCTGAAGTATTTCTAGCAGGACTACCAGACTCTATAATAGCTTTGTTCCCTATGCCATCTGTCTGGTAAACTTGCAAGATTTGCTTCTCTCACCATGAACATGTATACATCCGAATGAGACTGTTGTTTCTCTGTGTCATACAATATATGTGGGTACATGCATAAGTTTTGTGTTTATTTATCTTGTCACATTTATGTTTACATTAGAGGTGGAGATCCTTTGATAGCTGTGTGCAACGTAATTTCATTTTAATGTATGCTGATTAGTGTACAGTCAGTGACAATAAAGCCTAAGATAGAAGTGATAACTCAGGAACCAATTCATCATCTTCTGTATCCTTTTGTTCTAAGGGCACCGTTTGAAAGTTATCAACATGAACCAGCAGAGTGAGACTGCAGATCTTCTAGGAGGGTGAGTGGATAAGTCAGTTAAAAAAAATACCCTCAATAATCTCTTTCCTAGACAAACAGTATTGTCAATAGAGAAATATACATTTTATTCCTTGGAATACAATATATTTTGAAAGCTTCAAATCAATAGGGAATTAGGCAGTCCCAGCGAGAGTTGGAGGAAAGAAATCCTGTCTGGTGGGTAGGTGTAGCTTTGCATAAGCACTGAACATTTCCAGCATAATATTGTTTGCTGTTTGATCGATAGATTAGAAAAGAGAGGGACGGGGATGTTATTCCACCCAAAGGGCTGATGCGGGAGGAAGAGGAGGCAAAAGTACAGGCAAAATGCAAGCACTTTGATGAAACATACCTTGTTTCATGTTGTAGCTTACCTTTGCTGATCTTAGTTTTTATTGATTGATGGATCAAATCTAGGCACTGCCACTCTAAGTGACTTATGCCATCAACGTCATGACACTGTTTTGTTTTGAATTCTTTACAGATATAAGCCAGTGGATAACAAGCTGATATGGCTGCCCTTGAGAGAGTCTTTTGAGGAGCTTTTTGCACAGACATTTTCAAGAAAGCAAAACCAGACGTTTTTAGGGCATATCCAAACATGTTATCGACAGAAGCATTGGCCTAACCTTCTCAAACTGATGCAGCATGTTTACAAATCTGCTATTAATAAGGAGGCTAAAGAAAATGCATCTGGTAAGACATCTGTGAGTTATGGGGTATTCCAGACATGCCTTTGAACATATTTCCTTTTTAGATTCAGTGGGAAAGATTAGGGAATCCTACATATATGGCTGGAACAATTTTACACACTTTTTTAAAAAATCTTGGTGGGGAAAAAGCTTTAAAAGGTGGAAGGCACAACAGAGAGAAAGAATGAAGCAAGGGGTTGCTTTCTCTCTCCTTCATCAAACTCCTATAGGTGAACAGCCAGGTCTTCACAGCTCTTTTAAACAACAGCAGGGGGGCCTTCTGGATCTCAGGGGTGGGGGAATTCATTCTAGAAGGTGTGCTGCTACAGAGAAGGATCCTGAAGTGTGCTAGCCCTGCAGAATGAAATCAGCTGCGTAGATACAAAGCAAGAAGTTACGACCATCCCTTTTTTCTTAATAAAGGTAGTTCAGTAAGTTAGAAAGAGATTCAAATTATTGCACTTTTTTGCTTTTTACCAGTGTAAATGCTGCAGTAAAATAATAAAGCTCACATCTTACTAACATATTCAATGCAGTTATCTAATATCCTTATCCTGCTAGTGGATTTTACAACATATGACATATTTGTAAATAGCTTTATGGCCAGTAAAATGTTTTAACTATGGTTTGACAAGTTCCATATTTCCATTCAGTGCCTTATTTGTAAAACTTCCTCCTGTAAGGTTAAATTCAGATATATCTTGAACTACACCAAATTACAGTGATGGTTTATAAGTATTTGTATTATACTCTTGGTTTTAGTGAAGAAATATGTCATTGTAGGCTTGCCCCTGAGGAAAAAATGGGAAGAATTTGGTATCCGATTGAATCATGCTCAGCAGCAGATGAAGATGACAGAAAATGCACTGGTCTTTGCATTTGTAGAGGTAATATTTTTATTAATGTTACCATCTTTAAAAAATAATGGCTGCAGGATATTTTATTCTGGGTATTGATGCACCTTCTGAAATCTTACTACACTCACGTGAATTTAGTGAAAAGCATGCAATCTTTTTAAGTCTGGACACAACCTCCTAACAAACTTAAATTTGAAATAAACTTGAAGGTAAAGATGCAGTCAAAAATTAACTTTTGCATCAATTATTAATGTTTTGAGTTATGAAAATTGCACCCAACAAAGCAAATTGATAAAAGTGAAAATTTTATTTCTTACCACGACTTCTTTAATACTCAGGTAAAACATTTGCTAAACAGGGTCTTCCTGCATCCACTGCTTTCTGTGGCCTTCATCTCTTAAATGTCATTTTGAAATTTTTGAAGGCTATAGGAATACAGGTTTTCCTCACTTAACTACCACTCATTCAGTAACTATTCAAACTTAGGGTGGTAGTTACAACTTATCCTTATACCATATAACAGTTGCAGTCACCTGTTCACAATACTGGTGCTCAGTGCCCAGTTCGCAATTATGATATCGCAGCATGGTGATTCATGGTTACATGATTGTCATTTACCACCTTGCTGACTTCCAACAAGCAGAATCAATGGGGAAGCTGGAAGAAGTTGCAAATGGCAACCATGTGATGCCCTCTCTTAAATGACCTGTCATGATTCACTTAATGACACCAACTTGAAATGCTGGAAATTCCATCACCATGGCATGATCTTGTAACATTGTGCTTTATGACCATATCACTTAGCAACAGAAATTATGGTCCAGATTTCCATCTAAATGATTATCTGTATCTCAAAAACATAGTAGAAAGCCAAGGACTGCATCAGGAGAGGAATTTTACTTCATCTATTATATACACCCTCATTCATTATATAATGTCCCTCTTTGGACAGTTTAAAAATGGATGGATAGATAGACAGAAGAAAGATATTTCTCTTTGCTTTCCTTCCTTCATTTTTTCTGTTTACGTGAGCTATGGTAAATTGTTTCTCTGTTTTGTTTTCAGGGCACCCTAGCACAAGCAGTGAAGAAAGGAGAATGGATTCTACTGGATGAGATTAATTTAGCTACAGCAGAGACATTAGAATGTTTAAGTGGTTTACTTGAAGGGTTGTCTGGTTCATTAGTTTTACTAGACAGAGGAGACACAGGTATTTTTTGTTTTTGTTTTATAGCATTACATTTTTATGTTTGGTAACATATTAGTTTACAATGGTTTTTAAGGGTCTGGGATAATAATAATAATTTTAACCTCTAATATGGGTGAGGTTGGGATTTTTGTGTTGCAGTTCACAATTTGAGATAACAAGTCTGTAGGTTTGGATAAAAACTTTGTGACAATCCCATTGGTGCTGAGTATCTCTAAATGGGAAGAAAACTACCCATAGTTAATATCATGGCAACCTTGCATTGTTCCACCCAGTACAGAAGTCAATATTTTAATGCTGGTAGGGTTAAGTACAACATGTTGGATTATTTGGTCCTTGTTTATATACTTCCTTTTCATATCTACTTGGTTGCTGTGGCTTGAGAATGCTGGACTAGATATCCATTTCCCCGTAATTTATCCATGATTTATCCAAATATACTCTGTAGTGTTCTCATTCTCAAAAGTCCTGCAGTCTCAAAGCAAGAAAGTCAGAAAGTGGCAGCAGATTGATTGGGACAGGCAAAACAGATACATGAAAAACCCAGCTTGTTTGCAGTAGCTAGAAAGAATAAACCTTTACTTTAGCTAAAGTGTTATATCTTGATTCCCATAAAGGTCTGGCAAGTTTTGGGATCCTCAGATGTTAATATTTGTATATAAGTGGATGTGCTCATATGATGTATTTTTAGGAGAAGGTTGATAGACCAAAATGTGCTGTCAACCTGCTAATAGTTGTCCTAGGGGAGATGTTTTTTCAGCTGCAAGTTTATAGAAAACTTAAGTGGAAAAGTGATTCCTTTTTTCTCCCATAATTATAGTTTGAATCGATACTGAATTCTGAATTTTAGAATGAATTTATTTTTCTCTCAGAAGTTGTTTTAGAGAATTTAACTTGGCTCCAATCCTCACTGTCCTCTTTCAGCCTCACTTGTGGAAACTTGTTTCTTGGAATATTTTTATTTTTCTGTATGTTTCAGATTCAGCTTGGAGTTGACATCACTACTTTTTCATTTATAAATTGGAAATGAAACTGACTAAATAGTTAGAGACTTGAAATGTGAATGTTTGGCCACAGTTCTTTGGAAATGTAGTTGATGCGATCAAGAGGCTGGTATTGTTTTTATAGATGGTTGATAGATATTACAGAAACATCAACTTGAGTAATATGGAATATGAGTAACGTATTGATAAAGTAACAAAACTACTATTACCTAGTTTAAATACACAACACCAGCCCAAGGCTTGCTTGTAAATACATTTTGCTTTGTTTTCCTGAGGAAAACTGGAAATGAAATTGGATGTCTTTGCTTTTTCTTTTTAGAGCCATTGGTACGTGATCCCAATTTTCATTTATTTGCCTGTATGAATCCAGCTACTGATGTTGGAAAAAGAAATCTACCTCCAGGAATACGAAACAGGTAAAAACAGAATAACCAGCTGTACAAGATTAAATAATTATTTTGAAGCTGATTTTAGTAGGAATTGCTACTGTTTTCTTTTTATAGGTTGTTCTGAAATCCACCTTTGTTCATGTAGCAAAATATAAATATTTTTGAATATCTGAAATATATCTTTATTTTATCATATTATAATTGGACCGTGCTCTTAGCTAATATACTGGCAAAGGGCCTTACCAGCGTGTCTCTGGAATGCATAGATGATGCTACTATACAAACTTTGGGAATTGTAGTTCTGTTTGTTTTGAGTCATCACATTTCAGAGCAAGGCTAGAATTGTATAGTGATCCCTTGGGAAATATAAAGCAAAAAACCACTGTTGAGTATCTTCTGATGTCAGCATTACTAGTAAGCTGCATAGCAGATGGATGGCTATATATGAGTGAATTTTATGCTTATTTGATCTTATGGTAGGCCATACTTTCTGATTTAGCATGGCAAATAGGAGAACTCTGAATTATATCATTAATGGTGGCCTACCAAGTGCTTGTTAAGCATTACATTCTATACTTACACTTTGATTTCCCCACTGAGTACTTAGCAGGCTGCGCTTGACAGTAGAATTAAAGTTAAGATTATGGAACCGTCTCTGCAGAATTAAAAATTATTTATCAGCAAAAGAGCTGCATGTTGCTTAGCGAACTTCACTAATGAAATTCCAGTGCATTGTGTTCTGTATGTAACTTAATTTGGACTGGATTTCTTGTGGGGCTGCATGGGTCCTCAGTTTTTTTTTCCCCTGTGGTCCCTCTAAGTCCCCCAAGGTACAACACCCATTTTAAGCAGCAAAAAATATGTGATTTCCTTTTGTTCAATGAAAAAGAGAAGTAATGTTTTAAATGCCTTTTAAGTTCAACACAAATCTTTCAGTAAACATTTTCAGTAAAAATTTGATTGGTGTTTAGCTTTCAGTTTTAGATTAGTATGACTTGGCATGATAGTACCTTGAACTTTTAAATGTATTGTCACCTTACAGGTTTACTGAAATCTACATAGAAGAATTACAGAATGAAGAAGATTTATATATTCTTATAATGGATTATCTGAAAGGGCTAAATGTGAGCAAAAACATAGTTCATGGGATCATCACGTAAGTCAAATGCTTCTATATTTGTTTACTGTTTGTACCTCTTTCAGCAATTATAACAATTCAGAAATCTTGTATTATAATTTTTGGCTCTGTTTATGTTCAGAACTATTGTATTAAGGTTTTTTTGGGGGGTGGTGGTGGTTAAGGATTAGATTATTTTATCCTGGATGCTTTTTTGTGCTTTATGTTGTTTCTGTGAGTCTGAAACATTTGGCAACTTCAAATTTAATGAAGATGTTGATTTCAAACCCAGAGAAACTGAGTTATTTATTCCTTTCTTTGCATTTGTAGCTTCTACCTGACAGTGAGAAAAGAGTGTGAATCAAAACTGGTGGATGGGACAGGCCGTAAGCCTCATTATAGCCTTCGCACCTTGTGTAGAGCTTTGAAGTTTTCATCATCCAATCCATGCAACAATATCCAGCGCTCACTTTATGAGGTTATTATCCTTGCTTTCTTTGTTCCTGAATGTTGAGAACTGTAATCAGAAAATATTTACTATTTTTTCACCTTAATACTTAACATTTTATGAGCATCTGTCAATAATGCATTTTGTCAATAATGCATTTTAATTTTTTGCTTCTTATAGGGCTTTTGCTTGGGTTTTCTTACTCAGCTTGATAGAAACTCTTATCCAGTTGTTCAGCACCTCATATGTCAGCATATTTTATTTGGCAACACAAAAAGTCTAAAGCAGGCAAGTATTCTTTGAATAATTAGAATTAATTTTTTGCTGTTGAAATGAAGGATATCTTCTTACTATTAAATGCTCTGAGCTCTGAAAGCCCATTTTGAGTTTTCAAAATAAGGCACCATGGTTTCAGTGTTTTTTTGCAGCTCAAGATAAAATGAGGCATTTTGTTTATATTGTTTCAAGTGTTCTATTACAGAAAGTGAAATAAGTTCATTATACTGTTACTTTGAAACCTTCAGCCACAAATATAGGCAAGATTCAGTTTATATTGGGTGTTATGTTCCATCAAAATTATGGAAAAATTGGCCAAAGAGATTATTTTTAAATGTCTTTATAGCAAACAAAAATTAGAATGTGGCTAACATTTTCTGCTATAGCTAGAGTGTAGATAGCATTCATAAAAGACTAGTACCCCCAAAACTGGGATGAACCATGATGCTGTAAGAGTTTTTGAATATCTCTCTTAATTCCAAAGGGAGCCATTTTGTACTGAGATAGGAATGCAGTGAATTTTATTCTTTGTTCATAGCCTTACAGTGGAACTTTGATCTTGTAGTTGTACTGATTACATCTTGCTTTATTCTATTTACTTGGATTTTCTTAATCTTAATCTTTCCTTTCCGTTACATAGGCCCATGAAGAATAGATGTGAATTGAATTTATTATTGATATTATATCTAGGTGGCTAGAATAAAAGTCACATAGTTCTCATGCAACACTGATCTTTTAAGAGGGTCTGTCGATAGTTTAAATTAGTTATATTTTTATAACCCCATTTTAGTCCTTACCAGAGCCTAAAGGAGGCAAAATGATAACAATTGAAGGATACTGGATTTCAGCTGGTGATAACGAACCTACTATTGATGAGACTTACATTCTCACACCTTCAGTCAAACTTAACCTCAAAGATATTGTCCGAGTTGTATCAGCTGGGTACGTTGGATTTAATTCTTCCTTTTTCTGTTCTATAAAAATATCATTTAATTTGATACAAAAAAGTAGCACTGACTTTTGTTTAATGCAACATGTTTCTCGATATAAACTTAGATCTTAGACCTGATAGCAATAACATTAAATCTCATTGTTTGGACGCTACTGTAAACAATATATGTAGGCACTGACTGTGGAAACAGTTGAACATAGAGGAATTTTTCTGTAAGTTCTTGGCCACTGTAAAATCTTATCTTTAACTTTATGATCTTCTAATTCTTCAAGGACATACCCTGTTCTGATTCAGGGAGATACTTCTGTTGGTAAAACCAGCTTAATCCGATGGTTGGCTGCTGCAAGTGGAAATCATTGTGTTCGGATTAATAACCATGAGCACACTGACATTCAGGAGTATATAGGTTGTTATACATCAGATATATCTGGAAAGCTGATTTTTAAGGAAGGTAGGACTATGGCTACTATGCAAATTTCTTGACTATTCTTTTCTTTTTTCAGGAAGGGTTATATTGAATGTTATCACAAAGATTGCAAAACTCTTTATTATTTGTACTATTATTATTTGTACCCCTATTGTACTCTACAGGATTATGGAAGTTGTTTTTGTTTTAGCATTACTTTTAGAGCATGGATGGCAGCTCATGTTTAGTGAGAACTGTTCCGTTCTATGAGAAATGGGCTGTTCCTGAAAACAAATGCATTCTGCTGGCAGGTAGGGCTGCAAATTGGCTGTTAGATTGGAAGGAAAATGGGAACATGAAGGATTTTGGAGATATGCATTTCAAATACTCAGTTCAAAAGTGGTTCAGTAAAATTATTTCAAACTGAGAGCTTACAAATTGGCATGCACAACTATTTTTTTCAAATTAAACTTGACACATTAAATCGAATCAGTGATTTACAATATACTGATTATTTGGAATGTTGCACATACAACTGATAGTTGCTTCCAGTGAGCTGCAGATCTGAGCTGTGTCACTGCAACAGCTTCTTGCTCATTTCTCCTCGATTGTACTCGTTCAGCAATTAAAGGTAGCCAGTAGCAGTGTGATGTTTTTCAGCAGGCAACAGGAGTTAGAATCCAGAGAATGGCAATAATACGATAGGTGAGTTCAAAAGGGTACAAGTGCATTTCTGCTTAAAAATAAGTCACTATAAATTCAGGGGATGCTATTTTTAGGTCTCTGGAGTTACAGTTTTTTTTTCCTTTCTTGTTATTATTAGAAAATCAATTGAGTTCAGTTAAAATTATTCTCATGAGGCTGTGGAGCATTTTAGTTAATACTGATGAATTGTTGAAGTGGATTATCCTGGTTACACAGGGTAACTTTGCATAGAAATTTGGATTTGTATGCAAAGTAACTGCAAGAGGAAGTGAACCTAGAAGGCAGGGCCAGAATCAGGAGATTAAAATTTATAAGGAAATAGTTTTAGGCTATACATGAGGAAGAATTTCTTAATTACAAGCTGTCCCCAGTAGAGCAAACTCTGCATGAAGCAATGAGTTTTCTTGTACTGGAGACCTTGAAAGAGGGTGAATAGTCATCTGTCATAGATTTTGATGGACAGATTAATATCAGGTTTTATATGCTGCTATAGGCATGGCTGACTCTGGATGGATCACAGGTTTCCATTAGTAATAAAGTAAAAAAAAACTACAAAGGACAACAATATACAGTATTAATTATTCAACTTATCTTAACATTTGTACCCATTCATTCTTCAGAAGAAGAAAAACAACCTTCAGACTCTAAAAGCTATTGAAAAAACCATCTTGTATTGTGGAGGCAAAGTGTTCCAGTGGATACTCCAGCACAGTGTTTCTCAATCTAAGCAACTTTTAAGATGGATGGACTTCAGATTCAAGAATTTCCCACCCAGCATGCTGAATGGGGAATTCTGGGAGTTGAAGTTGAGCTATCATAAAGTTGCTGAGGTTAAAAAATTCTAGTAGATACTGCACCGGATAGGGTATCAAACTTGATGTCTTCTAAAGTCCCTTCCAATCTGATTCTTTGACTCTTCCTCCACCCCCCAGCCCCCAAGATTTTTCACTGCTACTTACTGCAGATTGTAAATAAAAATCACATATATACTGTTTGGTAATTACTTTAAAGGTGTCCTCATTGATGCAATGCGAAAGGGATACTGGATTATCTTAGATGAACTGAATTTGGCACCTACCGATGTTTTAGAGGCACTGAACAGATTGTTAGATGACAACAGAGAGCTGTTCATTACGGAGACTCAAGAAACCATCAAAGCTCATCCACGATTCATGCTGTTTGCAACCCAGAACCCTCCAGGACTATATGGAGGCAGGAAGGTTTGTTGACTGTCATAAGATCATTATTTCTTCATATTTCTTTCTTTACTATGATACATTGCTTATGAATAGCAAGCATTTGCGAATAGCTATCCATTCTGTGATCAAATTAGCATTTTTATACCCTGAAAATACATTTAAAAACAGTGGGATTTTGTGTGTGTGTACGTTAAAATATATGTATGTATGTATGTATGTATGTATGTATATTTGTATGTATATTTGTATGTATGTATGGCATTCAGCTTTGTTCGGGTATTTTCCCACGTCATTGTAGTTGTGCTTTTAAAGTTGTAGCAATGTTTCGGCAGAATCTCATCTGCCATTATCAGGCTTCTGTATAGTGTTCATCTGTGAGTCAGGCTTTTAAGTATCCGCCTGGATGAACACAAAAATGCAGTCAAAAAGCCGGAACACACTTCCTCACTAGTCCAACACATGGAAGCCACAGGTCATAGCATCAACTTCAATGGCACCAAAACCCTAGCCACTATAGAAAACCCCAGCCACAGAATCATCAGAGAAGCCATAGAGATTGAAAAAAAGACCTGAAAGCATGAATAGAAGAGATGATTCCACCAGACTGTCAATCATTTGAAAGCCTGCACTCACAAACAAAAAAATCTCCACACTACAAGCCAGGCAAACACCTGGGCACAGACAGATCCCCCCTGATACCTCCAGCTCAAACATACCCCAACCAGGCACCCAGATGAAACCTAGCTTCCTAACTAATGATAGCCGTCCATTTACCCGGAGCCAAGCTGCACTAAAGGCCTCCAATAAAGTAATACAATGTTGCCAACCAATCAAGATACAAAAAGAGCCACAAAACAGACAGAAGATACTAGAAACACCAATCAAGCAGAACACAGCAAACTCCAAGACCAATAAACACAGACCAAGACTCCCAACCAATCAGGGTGAAGAAAAAACCATTCTGGCACAGCAATAGGCTGCCCCAAATTTAAATCTGAAACCACTATAAAAGCCTGACTCACAGATGAATACTATACAGAAGCCTGATGATGGCAGATGAGATTCTGCCGAAACGTTGCTACAACTTTAAAAGCACAACTACAATGACGTGGGAAAATACCCGAACAAAGCTGAATGCCATACATGTAAGTACCCGCGAAAACTTAAGAAAACATACACACACACACACACACACGCATGCATATATACATATATACATGCACACATATAGATATAAACACAAGTTATATATACCCGCAGTCACAAAAATACCTTAATTAATATATCTTCCAAGTGAGGCCTGGGTATTTTTGTGACCGCAGGTTGCTGAGGAATGAGAGTGATAATACAGTATATTGAAATATGTTAACAAAGGGAACAGACCTATAAGCACTGCTGCCAATCTGTTTCTGTTTTACTGCTTGTGAAACCTTAGTAAGACCAGACTTCTAGTTGAGGATAGCTAGAAAGTATGTGAGAAAAGATTTTTACTGGTATTTGGGTAACCATTTTAACATATACCGGCCAATGAGAGTTATTCTAATATCGAGAGCATCTGATTGAAGAATGCCAATATAAAAGTTACATGAATTGGGTTGCTCGTCATGACACATTTTCATATATATCCCCTGATATATGTGGTTTTAATTCCAATTATATATTGGGGTATTCCAGGATTGCTTAGAGATGGTGGTTTAGAGAAGCCTGTAATCCTCATAAATAAATATGCAAATACATTTCCCTAATTAAACACTGAAGTCACTACCAGTATGATACATAGAGTACAAACAGAAAAACTGAAAGTGATTTTCTCCATTAAGCTTGATGGACAAGAGCATGATCCTGATCTGAGAGAACTGCCAGATCTATAAGAATTTGTAACACAGGCCTGTCTTTCTGGACAGCTCCTTCCCCATATTTATTAACTGCTAAATACATACACATGCTTTAATCTCAGTATTTGTATTGTTCTTTTGCTGTAATATAAAAGAATCATGGATACAAAGTATGCATTGTCTTAACTTCCATAGAATGGATATTTCACCATGAATTTGAAATCTTTCAAAAAAAAAAAACTGCTGATTTTCTTTGAACAATTGTTGATAGACGTAAGGAACAAAAATTTTATTTTTATTTTACTGATAGGAATTCCAGGAGTACTGTCTCAATTAAACTCTTTTTATAGGTTTTATCTAGAGCCTTCAGAAATAGATTTGTGGAGCTGCATTTTGATGAGTTACCCAGTACAGAATTGGAAAACATTTTGCACAAAAGATGCCAGCTTCCACCTTCTTACTGTAGCAATTTGATCAAAGTCATGCTGGAACTACAGGTATTGCTAATTATTGTGCTGTTTTCTTAAGAGGAAGCAAACAGAGTAGGCTGAATTGAATTAGTATATCTTTTCCAAGGAGGATCCAGTTGTCTGATGGATAGTTATGTAAATGTGAAAAATAAATTAGGTTATTTATTTATTTATTTATTTATTGAATTTGTATTGCTGCTTATTCGCCCATAGTGACCCAAGGCGGCTTACAGAATATAAAACCACTTTTAAAACAATGAAACTAACAAAAAGAATCAAATAAATTAATATAGTATACAATATAACAAAATCACCTCCCACCCCCCGCCCCGACAACAGCACATTACACGAGCCATTTAATGGACTTCATCCCGCTCTGGGTTCCCAGGCCTGCTGGCAGAACCAGGTCTTAAGTGCTTTCCAGAAGAGTATTAGAGTGGGGACCAATCTAATCTCTGGGAGAATGATGTTCCAAGAAAAGAAGGGAGCGACCACAGAGAAGACCTTTCTTCTGGGTCCCACCATGTGTAACTTCCTCTGGGGTGGGACCTGCAGCATTCCCTGCCTCCCCGCTCTGATGTGCCAGATAAATATGACCAGCAGGAGATGTTCCCTCAGATAACCTGGTCCCAAGTCATGAAGGGCTTTAAATGTGACAACCAGTACCTTGAACTGCACCCGGAAGCAAATCAGCAAACAGTGCAGCTCCCACAGGAGATGTAATAATATGTGCACACCGGGGTCTGCAGAAAACCACCTGGGCCACTGCATTTTGCACCAGCTGGAGCTTCCATATGCTCTTCAAGGGCAGCCCCATGTAGACCACATTGCAATAATCTAGATGGGAAGTGACTAGGGCATGTGTGACTGTGAGTAGGGACTGTTGGTCCAGGAAAGGGCGTTGTGCAAAGGCCCTCCTGGCCACGACTGCCACCTGCTCTTCGAACAGGAGTCGTGAGTCCAGGAGAACTCATAGATTACGCACAGGATCTGTTTGGAGTACTGCCACCCCATCCAAGACCAAATGTGGCAATTCTCCCTGAGCCAAAGAACCCCAAATCCAGAGCCACTTGGTCTTGCAAAGGTTTAGTTTTAACCCATTGCTCTCCATCCAGCCCATAGTTACATACTGTAGAGAAGAGAATGTACTCTTCTCCCCTCCCCTCCCATTTCACATTCGTTTGGTATGCTTCAGCTTGTGCTAGGCACAGTTTGAGGGAGGGGTTATTTTCTTGTCATTTTCCCTATTCAGTGACACCCTCAAATGATATTTGATTTTGGGCTCAGCCACTGAATGAAACCAAAGGAAACAACCTCTTGCACTATTATCTAGATCACATGATCTCTGCCTTTCCTGAGTAGTAGCAGATATGGTAACTCTCTATTGTAAGCTCTAGAACAGAGGCCCCCAAACTTTTGGGCACCAGCAACCGGTTCTATCTGTGGATCGGAGGGGGTGTGGTTTTGCATGCTGCCTGCACCCCCAAGTATGAGGTTTCTGGCATACCGTAGACCGGTGCCGGTCCGTGGACCAGGGGTTGGGGACCCCTGCTCTAAGATACCATATTTATCAGAAGGTCCAAAGTCCCATTTGAGCATTGTTTCTCACAGATCTTATACAGGTATCTGCCTGTTGCTTGGGAATGAGAATTCCAGTAAATAGCTGTTAAGATATACTGGGCAAAAGGGGGCTTTAAATTGAGTCAACAGGCCAATCTGGGGAATGTGGCAGGAAGGATAAGGTACTTTAAGTCATCTGAAGAAATCATTGTGGGCATATCATACAATATTGGATGGTGAGCTCTTGCTTTGTTGTTTTCTTTAGTCTTATCGCAGAGGTTCATCAGTGTTTGCAGGCAAGCATGGCTTCATTACTCTCCGTGACCTGTTTCGCTGGGCAGAAAGGTACCGATTAGCAGAACAGACAGTGAAAGACTATGACTGGCTTCAGCATTTAGCAAATGATGGTGAGACTTCCCTCCTCTTTTCAAATTAGTCAAGTCAGTCAGTTTGTATGTATGTATGTTTGTATATATGTATGTAATCTGGTAAACCAAATATCAAAAGCCACTGTGTATTTATTTATTACATTTTTACCCCACCTTTGTTATTTTATAAAAAAATCAGGCAGCAAACATACATAATTATGTTCCTTCCTCCTTCCAATTTTCCCCACAAAAACAGCCCTCTGAAATGGGTTGGGTTGAGAAAGAGTGGCTAACTCGAAGTTACTCAATTGGCTTTCATGGCCAAGATGGGACTAGAACTTAAATGTTCTGATTTCTAGGCTAGCACCTTAACCTCCAAACAACACTCTTTTTTAAAAAAAAGTAATCATTATCCTTGTCTCTTTATTCTTAGGATTTATGCTTTTAGCAGGAAGAGTCAGGAAACAAGAAGAAGTGGATATTATTCAAACAGTCATTGAAAAATATTTTAAAAGAAAATTGGATCCCCAGTATCTTTTCTCAGAAGAAAGTGTGAAAAAACAGCTAGGTCAGTTTGCAGAATCGATTCTTGATTATTCAATAATTTACACACCAAGATCAAACGAATAATATTACATTTTGGAACATATTCGAACATTAGAACATATAATAATGTGTGTGTGTGTGTGTATTTGATTGTTTTTGGCTTCCAAATACACACACACACACACACAATCAAAGCTATGAGAAAAGAACCAGGCAATTTCTATAGGCTAATGTTGCAAATAGCAATTTTGTCCTTCCTTTGGTGCATTTAATAATTGGTCACTGAAAAGAAAAGCAGTGATCTAGTCACAAGGGAAATTCAAGTTTGTAATAACCGGGGCTATGGATTTTAATAATCATTGTGATTACAGTGGACATTTTAATGTAACTTTCCTAAGTGGGAATTAGTATGTTACTTTCAGATTCAGGATTTATTAAAATAATTTAATGCTTGGTTGATGTTCCTTTATTTCTAGTTTCTTGTTCTGTTTATTTCCATTTAAATCTCTTTTGCATCAGCTGCTGGGCTACCTAGAATGGATGAGGAATTCAGCCACATTGTATGGACTCAAGGAATGAGGAGACTTGCAGTCTTGGCAGGCCGAGCTTTGGAGTTTGGTGAACCCGTACTACTGGTTGGAGATACAGGGTAAACTATTCTCTTCTTCACTAATCTCAATTTTGAACTGAGCCACAGAGGATAAGACCACATGTGGGAAATCTTAGGCTTTCTAGTTGTCAGTGCTTCTTGATTTATTTTCTTTCTACTTTTATTGGTTTTTAAAGCACTTCAACCACAAATGTCAAAAAATGACAGCATGACTTTTTTGTGTTTTGAAGATGGAAGAACATGAAATAGCTTGTAAAATAAGATTTAAGATAGTAGTTAAAAAAAAAGAATTCTTCTAAGAACCCGCAACTCAAAATTTGATGTGCCTTCTCCCATTGCATTCTTGCCCTGCTCTTCCCTATGACATGGCGCTATTCACTGTGATGTTCAATCTCCACCATAATGGCTACTAGCCAACATATCCACCACTAAGACAGTAAGTTTAATGCAATTGACTTTACCAACTTTACCATGCAGGTGTGGCAAAACAACTATTTGTCAGATCTTTGCAGCCATAGCAAATCAGAAGTTGTATTCTGTGAACTGCCACTTGCACATGGAGACATCAGACTTTCTGGGAGGACTGCGGCCAGTTAGACAGCATTCAAAGGACAAGGTCAGTTGGCTGTAAGATGCTGAGTACAATTAAGAAAGAGCTCCAATGTTTGTGCTAAATCTCCTTTCTCCTTTTTTTTCTAATAGGATGAAGTTGACAGTTCTAAGCTCTTTGAATGGCATGATGGAGCCCTTGTTCTAGCAATGAGAGAGGATGGCTTTTTCCTCATGGATGAGATTTCATTAGCAGACGATTCTGTTCTAGAAAGACTCAATAGGTATGCGCCTAAAATGGGGCATTTCAATCTTGCTTTTCTTGATGTGTTTATCCCTAATGCAGATTAAATAGTGTAATGTCATATTCCAGCTTCTTCTGATTTTTAGGATTACCAAATCTTGCTTTTTTACTGGACTTGTGCTTCTTCTTTTTTTGTTTATTAGCAAGGGGATAAGATTTATAGTTACTCAGAAAAATAGAGGAAAGATGTTGAATATATACCATTTTTAGCTGGTTAATTTTCAGCCATCCTTTTCGGCTTTTTCTTCTAGCGTCTTGGAAATTGAAAAAACATTGGTGATAGCAGAGAAGGCTAGTGAGGACAGCGAAATTGAGCTGCTGACTGCAGGAAAGAAATTTCGTATTTTAGCTACAATGAATCCTGGGGGTGACTTTGGGAAGAAAGAGGTAATGAGGACCAGTTTTAGTTCTGTGTTATGATTGCCATCGTGCCAATTACACATATGATATTACAGTTTGAAGAATTGCGATTGCTATTTATTGCATGTGTGATACCGAGCCAAGTATTAAATATGTTGATTCCTTCTCTTTTTTTTAAAAAAAAAATCCGTAATGTCTTTTAAGAGCCTTTCTGACAATAAGCTAATGAACTATAGCTGTAATATGCTGACAGTAATTTCAGCTACATTTTCTTGCCTAAGCTATCACCTGCCCTTCGTAATCGGTTTACCGAAATATGGTGTCCGCAAAGTAATAGCCGTGAGGATTTAATACAGATCGTTAAGCACAATCTTTATCCAGGACTCTGTCTATCCACAAAAAATGAAGGTAAATTTCACTGAAAAATGCTTAATCCCCATCTTAACAGAGCTAGTTTTCGACAAATAATTGCATTTTTGCTAAGAAATATTTTGACAGTATTTTATAGGTATTTAAACTTTATCTTCGTCTTTCCATATTAACCTCCCTAGAAAAAATTTCTGGTTATTGGTTTGTGTTTTTTAAAAGTATAACCGTAAATACCCTTTTCCTTGTGTGCATTTATTTCATTCTTGCGTTTTCTTCTTTCCTTCCTGGTTGCCATAGAAATGGATATAGCGAAACTCATGATGGATTTCATAGGTTGGCTGAGTAATCAAGAGTTTGGGCATAATTGTATTCTCAGTATTCGGAACATTTTGTCATGGGTCAATTTCATGAATGTTATGGCACAAGACAGACTGCTTGCTGGTCCAGAGGAACACCAGTTCTTTTGCGTTTCTCCAGTGCTGACCTTTGTTCATGCTGCATGTCTCGTATATATTGATGGCATTGGCTCAGGTAAATATTCAGGATTTTCTTCATGGCAGAATGATTTAGTAATGGAGACAGCCCGCCTTTAGTTGAACACTTTCTGAAATTGAAACTACTGTAGTGAATTGGGACTACTGTATATGTACTAATAGGGCTGACAAGATTGAACAAGTTATTATGCATGGGATATGTTCGTGGATGTGTGAATACTGTCTAGAATCAGAATCGTTGTATAGTTTTATATAAATGGTGGCTTAATGTGTCTAGGTGCAGAATACAAGGGAAGGAATTGTGGGGGATGGGTAGCACACATGAGTAGATCAATCAGGTGGTTGGAAGGTTGGGTGCTGGGAAAAATCCTTTGGAATAGACATCATCTGGATGATCTAAACTGAAATACCGTAAGTTATTAATACTCTACCATAGAGTAGAGGTGGGCATCATTAATATTGCTCCCCACTTTGTGGAACAAACTTTCATTGGCGGTTAGATGAGCTTCTATATTGAAATGCTTTTGCTGACCGAGGACATATTTGCCGCCATGTTTCTTTGTTCTTAAAAATGAATGATACATAACCATAATTTTAAATCGCTGAGTGTTTTGGTTTTTGCAAGTTTGCTATTAATCTATTTTAGTTGTAGGTATAGGATTGGTTTTAAAAAGCATTGATATTTTTCAGTAATGGTCAATTTAAAATGTAAAAACTTTTTCACTCTTTCCATTATTTTGATTTTTCTTTTTTATGTAGGCACAATGTCCTGTTCTTGTGGTTCGACCACTCAGGCTCGTGAAAAATGTCTGGATTATTTGTGTGGAAAAATTTCCCGAATTCTGCAACTCAATGATGATCAGAGGATTGTATTGAGAATGTATGATCTGGAAAGAGAAAGGGAAATGGCTTGGATGGAGGGTTATGTTGGGATCCATCCTTTTTATATACCAAGAGGCAAGAATCTGTTTTTACAAATTTACTGACTTGACAACAGACTGTATGAAACGATAAGCTCTTCTTTAGACATAGAGAAAAATATTGTGGATCGTCCCAGTGATCTAGGTTGCTGTGAGAAAAATAGGGGGAGGAAGAAATATGTATGCTCACCATCCTGAATTACCTATAAAATAATAAAGGCAGGATAAGAATCTAACAATCGAATGAATGAATGAACATTTGCACAATTCCCTATGTAAAAATATACCTCCTTTGCAAATAAGAAGATAAAATGTCAAGAAAAATGCTTTTAGCCTTTCTCTTTGGTATACTGGTTTTCAATGTGCATGATGTTATGGGTGAATTAATGAGAGAACGTTCAAACATTTGATTCTCCTATCTGTAATAAAAGCTGTTGTTTAATTTTCAGGCATGAGCATGCTGCTTATGTAGTTAATGACTATTAGCCGCATGTAAAGTTAGGGAATCTTAAATAAAGGAAATAGATCTTGAAGAAGGGTGTCGGATTCTACTGTTCAGACCAGTTCTATGGAACCGATTATGATTCTGCGCAGTTCGGAGAACCGGCAAATCATGTCCTTGGCTGGCCCCTCCCCTCTCCGCCCACCCCTCCCTTCCCCACCCAGTCAGTCCTTATCGTGCATGCATAACTTTACATGCATGCCCAACATCTCTGACTGCATTCTTCCCTGCCCAGTCACTCCTTAAGGTATTCCTTTTTTCCCCCTCCTGACGATCAGCTGTTCCTATGATTAGCTGTGCCGGGATTCCCCTCGCTTACTTACTGCTTCGCTCGGGAGGCTTTCCTGAGGCCCAGGAAGGCAAAAAATGGAGGGGGGCCACAGCACACACACCCCGCCCCCTCCATGTTTTTCCTTCCTGGACCCCAGGGAAGCCTGGGAGCAAAAACGCCCCCCTCAGGAGGCTTCCCTGAGGCCCAGAAAGCCCCAAAACAGAGCACGGGGTGCTGTGAGCCGCTCCCCTGCTCCGTTTTTTTCCTTCCTGAGCCCCAGGAAAGCCTGGGAGCAAAAACACCCTCCCTAGGAGGTTTTCTGAGGCCCAGAAGCCCCCCCAAAACCGGGGGTTGCTTCCAAAAAGAAGAAAAAGCCACATCTACCCAGCCATAGCCACCTAGCTACGCCCACAGAACTGGTTGTTACAAAATTTGAATCCCACCCCTGTCTGGAAGTCTCAGGAAACTACAAAATTGGCCCCCTGAGAATTGAGCTTTCTCAATGGATACAGCTAATAGGTCAAATGGAATAAAAATCAGGGATGGAAGGAAATAAAATGGAATATCCTAGAGAAGGACATGATGGATTATTTGAAATATTGAACAGGAGTTTTCCATATGCCACTTTAATCTTTGTTTTTAATCACAGGCCCACTTTACCAGAAGAACAACCTATTGGACTATGCTCTAAACGCAGGCACCACTTCAATGAATGCACAGCGGTTGTTACGAGCCTTGCAGCTAAGCAAACCGATTCTCTTGGAAGGCTCTCCAGGGGTTGGGAAGACGAGCTTAGTGGCTGCCCTGGCCAAGGCTTCAGGAAATTGCCTCAGTCGAATCAATCTCTCTGAACAAACAGTAGGTCAATGGCTGTGGTGGAGGTTGGAATTTCTGACGATGAAAAAAAAAATCTTTTACAAACGTCAAGAGTTCAATACTCCTCTTAAGTCTTAAGTTCTCTTAAATACTACTCACTGAAGAAGGAAGCTTAGAAGGATGTTAAGTAAATGAATGATATTCCTATTTTAGAGACGGGATATATGTAGCATTTTTTATCTTTTGACTCCTGGAGAAAAATATCTAACCTTCACAATTTTCCCAGAGTTTTCTGTTTCTTTTTCACATGCACAATAGACTCTGTGCTCTGCTCAGCTTTTCAGAAACAAATATTGGAAACATTCTATATTCTCATACTGATAATAACGTCACTGAGGCTATGGTGCTCTGTTTTTCCTCCTCATATCTTAGTGTAAATATCCTGCCATGCCACAAAAAAGAAAAAAATAATATTTACTGTAAAGAATGAGGTTCGAACTTTCAATGGGAGATCAGATATTGCAAGTATTGTATGCTGCAGATATCCTTACATACTATTATGGCTATATATCAGTGCTTCTTATATTCTTTACCAGAAGGTTGTAGGCATTGCAGATGCAAAGTTGTCCCAACTTTTTTTTTTTCATCTCAAGACTCTCCCTAGCATTTGAATGGCAGGCTAAGGATCACATTCCAAAGGATTAAATCAGGACATAATTTAAATTTCATTTGATCTAGTGGCTAAAGTGCTAGCCTAGAAACCAGAAGACTGGATTTCTAATCCTGCTTTAGGCATGGAAGCCAGCTGAGTGGCTTAGGGCCAATCACCGTCCCCCTTAGCCCAACCTACCTCACAGTGTTCTAGAGAAAATAAGAGGAGGGAATATTAAATATGTTTTCCAAGTAGAATTACTTAAAAAGTAGTAAAGGCGGGATAAAAATCAAACAAGTTGAGTTTTAAAAAAATTAATTGGACTTGGCACAATTACCCTCTAACTTTTAATTTTCACAGTCTTAAAATTACAAGTTGGTAATAACATTTTCAAATTTCTGGACATTCCAGCCAAGGTACATGGAGTCTCCCAAAGTGTTGGCCGCAATGTCCAGAAACTTCAAAATGTGACAACGCATGCAAAGTCAGCTAGACTGGAATACCAGTGTGTATGGTATTCACTGATTGAAAAAAAGTAGATTATTATTATTATTTTTGCTCCAATAGAGTATTACTGATTATTTTTTGTTTGTCTCAAAATTTTGCATACCTGGATAGATTTTTTTAATTGCCACCATTTCATATTTGTAAAGCTTGCCATCTCTCTTCTTGTTTTTCAGGATATAACAGATTTGTTTGGCACAGACCTGCCTGTTGAAGGAGGCAAAGGTGGGGAATTTGCCTGGCGTGATGGACCATTGCTTGCAGCACTAAAAGCAGGACACTGGATTGTATTAGATGAAGTGAGTATAGCTTACACGTGTGTGTGTGTGTGTGTGTGTGTGTGTGTGCGCGCGCGCGCGCATGTGCGCAGGGTATATTTTCCGTTCTTGAAGAGTGATGGTCTTTCCCCATATTATTGTTTCTCCCAATACTGGAAGGCAGAACATCATTCCACCACATGACACTGTTACATGGAAGGAAGCTGGAGTATTATCCCCCCCCCACATACGCACACACACTAGATGTAATAGGACAGGCAGAAACTATTGGGGATGAACAGTCCTGCAAGTTACCTCATTCCATGCCATGTATGGCTTTAAAAGTGATAACCAGCATTTTTCATTGCACCTTGAAACCTACAGGAAGCCAGTTAGCTATGCAGCAGTGGTGTTACTGCTGCATCCAGCTGTATCCACACCATATCATTGTCACTGAATTAGAGAGATCCAAGCAAAAGTTTTGGATGAAGTCAAAATGTGGGAAGATTTTGTTTTATTTTAATCCTGCTTTTATTACTTTATAAGTAGCTCAAGGTGGTAAGCATACATAATACTCTTTCCTCTTCCTGTTTTCCCCACAACAACAACCCTGTCAGGTGAGTTGCGTTGAGAGAGTAACTGGCCCAAAGTAAATTCATATTGTATGATTTTCTTTTTCTAAAAAAAGAAGGGGAATGTAACCTGTTTATGTTTATATGTCTTAAATAGCTGAATTTGGCTTCTCAGTCAGTGTTAGAAGGCCTGAATGCTTGTTTTGACCACCGGGCAGAGATTTATGTACCTGAGTTGGGGATGAGTTTTCATGTTCAACACAAGATGACAAAGATCTTTGGATGCCAAAATCCTTACAAGCAAGGAGGTGGCAGAAAAGGATTACCTAAGTCATTTCTGAATAGATTCACGCAGGCAAGTTCATAATTTCTTCCATTGTCCCTTTTGTTTGAATGTTGCTTTAAAAAAAAAAGAATGTTAATTACACCATGTAGATAAACTTGAATGCTAAATTTTTGCTGATTTTATAGTCAGGTGTTTTTATTTAAATATATTGATGGAAGTCTTAGTTAAATTCAGCATTGCCAAAGCAATTGTTTCTTTAGAATACATGTGTCTCCTGCATATAATAATACTTTCACCCCTCCCTTAAAAATGGCACAGGTTTATATAGACCCACTTTCTGCATCAGATATGGAATACATTGGGAATACTCTTTTTCCAGCCATTGACAAGGAAATAATTGTGAAGATGGTTGAATTCAACAATAAGGTACATATAATGCCTCAAATTGTGATAAGATAAATAGCAATAGTACTTAGTCTTATATACTGTTTCATAGTGCTTTACAGCCCTCTCTAAGCGATTTACAGAGTCGGCCTATTGCCCCCAACAATCTGGCCCCTCATTTTACTGGACTCAGAGGGATGGAAATCTGAGTCAACCTTTTGCTGGTCAAGATCGAACTCCTGGCTGTGGGCAGAGTTAGCCTGCAGTATTGCATTCTAACCACTGTGCCACCATGGCTCAATGGGGAGAGATATAAACAATAAGATTATAAATTGAGATTCTTTATGTGTTAAATGTAATTCTGTAGTATGGCCTTCTAATATAGTTTTAAGTACTGAATCATATTGGTATTTGTAATGTTTTGCATTGGTACTTTTATTTAGATTGAGCAAGAAATTACAATTGAGAAGAAGTGGGGACATAAAGGTGCACCTTGGGAATTTAACTTGCGTGACCTTTTCCGATGGTGTCAGCTAATGCTTATAGACCAGTCACCTGAGACTTATGACCCTGGCAAACACATGTTTTTGATCTACGGAGAAAGAATGAGAACAAAAACAGACAGAGAAATGGTAAAGAGCAGAGATAATTTATTTGCTTATTTTAGGATTTTACTTTAATGTCTTATATATCTGAGTTTGTCATACTGTGCTCAATTGTATAATTTAAAATTATTTCTGTTAAGGCATCCTTTTTACCCAAAGCTTGAGTTTTGGTGCGTTGGGTATATAATAGAAAGAACCCCATGCATTTAAAGCATCTGTTCCTCAAGCTGGTGCTCACTAGGTATATTGGAACAATTCCAGGATTCCTAGGAAGAATGGCTAATATTGACTTGAGACTGAGTTCTGAGAAAGCCCTTGCTATTTAGTGTTCTTTAATGGTTCTGTCTTATGATAGATGCTGTTCAATACCTATAGGAAATCTGTTGGAGAAAATCATGCAGAGCTTTAGAGTTTGATGCCATCAATACACTGGTGATAATTAATTTTAGAGCCCTTTGCCATTCAGGTCCACATAAATGGATAATGATTATCCATCCTTCATTATTGCCTAAATTTACTCTGGGGAGAGAATGAGTTGAAATTAAATCTAGGTAAGATGGAAGTAGTATTGCTAAAAAAAAGGGAACTGGACTTGGAGACTGAAGTTTAGCCTCTTGCAGATCATACCAAGAGTTTCCGTAATGAGTTAGCAATATGACCTTGAACAACAGGGAAGATCTTTATATTCCAGCTTGATTTTTAAAAAAATTACTTTACTTTAGGCTGGTGGGATATCATGTGAATAAAATAAAATATTTTGAGGTCTCCGTGCTGCCTACCTCTAGTGAAAGGGAAAATTGCACATGTACGTAGATGTGTTTCTATGTATATATGCAAGCATATGTTCACTTGGATCATGGAGTTTCTGATGATAGCATGATTGAGGTCTTATCAGTCTTCTTCCCAAACTTTGGCAATTTATCTGAGTTATGACTTGAATGAATAATTTACAGATTATGCAACTCCTTAAAAGAATCAGCCTTTAAAATTATTCACAATTCTGTGCCAGTTACACTTCATACACTAGCCTCAGATGAGGATAGTCAAATTTTACTCTTTGAGCTGTAGAATAAATCGTCAGACAATAAACAATCTCAAGTGTTAAAAGTGAGACAGATAACCTTGAATTAGGTGATTTTAAATGTCTGCACCAGGATTACGTATGGTCCTTTTGGGAAAGAAAAGATTTGGATAAAAACATTGTGTAATAATTCATAGAAAGATTGCAGGGGGGAGTGGGGGAATAAACATTATTCATTAATGCATTATTCAGTATGAATGTGATTTGGTTCCTTCTTTTTTATCTATTTAGGTAGTGTCTCTGTTCAAGGACATTTTTGGGCAGAATTGTAAGCCCTATACAGGAAGTAGGCAATTCTACATCACACCTTATGACATTCAGGTAAAAGGAAATTAAGACTATTACTATTGTAGTATTATTTTGTTTACTGTCTATTTCTTCCTGTTTACATATATGAAAGTAATGCTGTTTCTGTTTTTCCTGAAGGTTGGCTACTCAGTCCTCTCCCGTGCCAATTATGTCCCACCTCCAGGCAGAAATCTGTTGCTCCTCCACCATTCACTGCAGCCCCTAGAAGCCATCATGAAATGTGTACATATGAGCTGGATGGTAATCTTGGTGGGCCCAGCTGCTGCTGGCAAGACTAGCCTGCTTCAGTTACTGGCATATCTAACAGGCCATCAGTTAAAGATTATGCCAATGAACAGTTCTATGGATACTACAGAGCTATTAGGTGGATTTGAGCAAGTAAGTGTTTACTTTTTTCTTTTTCTTTTTCTTTTTTTTGCAGTTTTTATTCATTTTTAAACTAAAAATGGGATTAATACAAATACAGCTTCCCTACTATGTGTGGATAGAGAAGGAACAAGTAATTTTTTAAAAAACTGGGGGTAGACTGCCTGCTAGGTGATGCAGGGGCATGGCTAGTATGCGTTGTGCCAAAATTTGGGGGAGGGAGCAGAGAGTAACAATTGTACTTAGATTTATATACCATTTCACAGAGCTTTAAAGCCCTCTCTAAGTAGTTCACAGAGTCAGCATATTGCCCCCAACAATCTGGGTCCTCATTTTACCAAACTGGGAAGGATGGAAGGCTGAATCAACTTTGAGCCTGGTGAGATTTGAATTGCCAAATTACAGGCAGCTGGCAGTCAGCAGAAGTAGCTTGCACTACTGCATTCTAACCACTGCGCCTCCATGGCACAATGGTCTTCTGCAAGTTTTAAAAGCCCCTGAGGTCCCCAAAAATAGATAATAATGTTTTGCTTGCTTTTTCAGTAGGAGGCCGGAACTGTCATTGTTATGCTGACTCTGACTGAAGGATTGGCCTAAATCAAGTTTCCTTCTTTGTTTATTGGCTGGGACAGTAGTGATGGGGAGCAATTCTTGAAATTATTTTTCTTGATCAACAGCAGTTTCCTGATGGCAAAAAACATTTGTTGAAGTTTCATGTTACCAGCCCAAGGGAATCTTATATTCATTGCCTAAGTTTCTTTTTGACGGAGAAATCTGGGTTCATGTCTTTTGGGGGCTGTGTAATTTCCATAAAAATGAATAGCCTCCCACATTCTAACTATCAGCTTACAATAGACAAGAATACCATGGCCCAGTGGGGTCCTTGGTACTCCCTGAATTTGATCGTTTTCTTGCAAAGTCTCAATATCCAACTAGGTAACATTATCAGTGCTACACATCAGCGCACTGGTGATATTACCTAGTTGGGTAATGAAACATCTGCAAGAAAACAACCAAGCTGAAAGAGCTCCAAGGACCCACAGTCATCTTACGTTAGTCTGTAAGGAAGATGGGACAGTTGGTTACCAAAGAATCTCTGAACAGCAGCTGTCTCATCCGTACATTTTTCTCTTAACCTTGTCCATTCTAACTAATAAGGCCAGCTACTTCCTTAACTACATATTGTCATTTCTGTTTGAAGACAGAGCATTCATTCAGAATAAGTAGTTGAACTCCAGTTGTAATATGGCAATGGAATGCAACTGTGACTGATGTATTAATATCTTCTATAGGTTGACATCATTCGGCCATGGAAATTCTTGCTGGAAAAGGTAGAGAATGTTGTCAGCACCCTTCTAAGAGACAGTCTCCTCCTCAATACCATGTGCCCTGAGGATGCTGAAGTTGTCTTGCGTGCCTGGAGCAATTTCATTTTTAATTTCAAACCCAAATCTTTTGGGGAAGGGAATCAAAATATAACCATTGAGTTGGTGAATAAGTTGGAAGGAGTACTAGTGCTAGTCCAGAGACTCAATAGCAAGATCAGCTCAATTTCAAAGTCAGGTATGCAGGAAAGTCAAAGCCTTTTTTAATATATTATATTAATATATAATTTATAATTGTGTATTTGTGTGGGTATGCGTACACATTTTACTTGTCTTGAGCATTTATTTGAGAAGCTAAATTTGCTGCTTTATTGCAACTATTGCTGTTTTGAAGAACAATATACTTTCCTAAAATCAGTACTCTGCTGTTTCAATTCAACTTCCTAGCAGTTACAAGTTCAAATGAATATGTATGTATTGTATGTATGTATTGTTTTTTCTGTGATCAACAGTTTTTAGGATTAATGTTTGAAAATGTTGTGAAGGCCAGCTTCTTGGTGCACAGAAATATTGAAACCTTTTTTTTTGGCTACTCTCATTCTAGAATTTTCAACACTTGTAGAAGAGTTTCGTCACTTCAAGTTGCAAATAGTTCAATTTATGAATGGCCATACTCATGGGACTTTCGAATGGGTTGATGGGATGTTAGTTCAGGCTTTAGAGGCTGGAGACTGGCTTCTAATGGACAATGTAAACTTCTGCAGGTAAAATTACTATAGGAATTAGTTTTGTTTTTACCTACTACTATAAAAGCAGAGCATGTCAACTACACATCTGGTGTATCATAAATACTTCCTAATATTGCTGTATAACATCAATCCAGTCCTTAACAAGATTTTTATTTCAGGAGGGAAAAAACCCCACAATAAAATCATGCTGGGTCTTTTTTGTCATAATGCTGAACTATGAATTAATTAATTGTCTCTGATCCAGGCTAGTTAAATTAAAGACCTAGAAGAATTTGAACTGAGTCCCTATGTAGATAAAGAGAAAGATAATAAGATAATAAGTGTGCTGCTGTTTTCCTAATCTAGTGCAATGATTCATATTGGGTTTAATCTGTTTTGCCTCAAAAGATCCTCGAGGATACCAGATTATTCAGCACATTTGATCTCACATCTGCCTTGCATTTTACAGAAAAAAACCTGAAACTATATTTTGTATTTGCTCACATCTCTGTTATTCCTGTATAATGCAAGCTGGCATGTATGTACAAATTGCTGAAGTAAGATGCTCATTCCCTACATCACAGATGTCTTGCTAGGTAGATGGGATCTAATTCCTGCAAGGCACCCTTGTGGTTATTTTATATATGCACATAGAGTAATAAAGTTCACCAGTGAATGAGCTGATAAATGATTAAGAATAGTAACTGATTTCTGTTTCTTAAAAAATAAAATAGATCTATTTTGTTTCCACATGAATTTGTTTTGAATTCATTTCATAACTTAACTAAGGTTGTTGTGATTTCCCTTTTTAATTTGCAGCCCTTCTGTGTTAGACCGCTTGAATGCTCTGCTTGAACCCAGAGGAGTCCTGACCTTGAGTGAAAGAGGAGTGATAGATGGAGTAACTCCCAGTGTTGTTCCTCACCCGAATTTCAGGTACTATACCTAATCTCTGAGCATTTGTAGAAATGTCTTTTCAATTAATAATACCCATTTTTTATAAATGTCCTTTGAAAATAGATATAAAGTTGGGTTTCATTCATCCTGGAAATGCACAGACATTCATTTTCATTACAGATCTTTTACCAATCACAAGCAGAGAAACAGAACAAAAAAGTCAATTTGGTCTAGTAGTTAAGGCACCAGGCCAGAAGAAGGAAGCTGTGGGTTCTGTTATTAAAATTGGAGCAGAAAACCGCTGTCAAATCATAAATTCTTAAATAATGACTCAAATGGAAAAAAAATTAATTGCCTGCTTTACATTAAGCAACAACGGGGGTATAGCCTAACCTGTAGTATCAAACACATCAAATATATACAAGCATTTTGGATTGGTGGGAGAAGCAATTTAGAAAACTACTGCAGAGGCTGCTTTTACTAAGCATCATGGGCATGTGTCTTACACAGTTCTTGAGTTGTCTCTTTTCCTACTATATCTCCCACTCTGTTTTAGCAGCAAAATAAGATACTGGATGTTCTGCTCTTGTTAATAGACTTTTTCTTTCAATGGATCCCGCACACGGGGAAATATCCCGAGCCATGCGGAATCGTGGCGTTGAAGTCTATATTCCAGGAGATACCCATGAAAATCCACTGGATCCTCATGATGTGAAGCTGCTGTTGCATGGCTTGGGGCTGTTGGGAAATGGCATATGTGATACGCTCATAGCTGTGCACACAGAAGCCAAGGAAACTCTAGCAGGTGAGATGCGCATATCGTAACTTGACAGAGGATGGATAAATTTCTTCTCTTTAGATACGTGTTTGAGGGTTCTTTAAAATGACCAGAGTGTGAAGTGCATTGTATAAGCTTTTAATCAATGCGGAGTTCTCACTTTAGTGCAAATATCCAGGTTCAATGGTTTGTTTATAATGCTGGAAAAGATGGAAGGAAAGGGAAGAAAAGGACAACCACCCAGGGGCAATGGGCACAGCATTGGAAGAATTAAATAGTTTGGGGAACAGATCCTCCTGGAGAAATTATAGCTATGTGGTAGTTGTTAAAAGAATCAAAACCAATTTAAAAGGACATAATCTTTTTTAAATTTAATTTTATTTATATATTTTCTCTTTGTATACAATAAGTTCTTGGTGAACAGTGTACTCTCTGGGTCAGTTTGTTTACATAGCAATATTAAACTCTTAATTTCTACCTGTATTATCTAACCATTGATAAAATGAGTTTGAGATTTGAAAATATTCTGAGTCTTTCTTTTATCTTCATTGTTAGTCTGCCTATTTCTGCACACTAATGTTTTTTTTAATTATCTCTTCCGTGGGTGTTTCCTCGTTTTTCCAGTATCGCGCAAGTACAATTCTTGCTGCTGTTAAAACATGTAATATTAAATATACATTTCCTTTATCATATTTTTCTGGTATTATACCTAACAAAAATAATTGTGGTTTGTAGTCTATATGCTACCTTAACATTTTTTCTAACCATGTATGTATTTTTGTCCAAATTTATTTTGCTTTTGGACATGTCCACCACACATGATAATATGTGCCCGGAGCTTGATTGCATTTCCAACATTTCCAAATGGACAATCAAGTTACTTATTTTGCTGTTCAGAATTGAAACAATTGTTTATTTTAAATAAACAATTTAAAACAGTAACAAAAAGGACGAAGAGCAAAACATGAAGATAATTATGATAGAAATATATTTGCAAAGAAAAGAGAAAAGCAACCACATAAAAGTGCTTTAAAAGAAAAAGTTAAAAAAAATTACAACAAAGAAAAAACCATGTAATTTACCACTTTGACAGTAAATAGTTACAATTCTCTGTATACTTAATGCAAATATTGATCAAATGCATACATGCTTACCAGATGGTGACATTTTGCTTTTCAGGTTCTACATATAGTCTTTCAACTCTGATCCATACTGCCACACTGATTGTGCAGCGATTACACCAAGGACTTGGTTTAGCAAAGAGTTTCTATAAAGCATGCTGGGAGGTTTATGCATCTACACAGCACACCCAAAAGGACAAAAAGGTAATCTGCTTTCAGGTATAATCTGGTTTGTAGAAGAAAAACAAAGAATTTACTCGTTTAAAATGTATTTCATCTTTTCACAAACATTAACTCTCATACACTGAGGCACCTGACAAAAAATGGATGCAATAAGAAAGCATAGACATTGGACAAGGAAGCAGAATCTGTTTTTTATTCAAAATATATCCCAAAGTAGGTAGCAGCCAAAATTTCTTAAAATAACTTGAATCCATCTTAAAATGTACTAGGCTTTTAAGACTGTGCAGTATGAATTGGATCAGCTGAATACTTTAAAATGTGTTTCATGAATTTATCCCTACTTCTTAGAATCTAAGAAATTGACCTCCTCTGACTAGCTCTTCTAAAATATTAAATCTATAATGAATTATTGAGATCTCAAACTGAATAATAATAATAATAGGGGTAATTCTTGAGTTACAACCACTATTGAGACTGGAATCTTAGTCATTAATCAAGTGAAGCAGTCATTAAATAAGATGTCATGTGACTGTTTCACTCAACTACTGCAATCTCAGCACTTCTGGTTGTAGTTGTTAAGGGATCTTGTTAAGTGGACAAAGTCCTAGGTAATGAACCTGGTGCGCTTCAGGGGAGGTGGAGGAGACCCAAGGGGACCCGATGCAGGCTGGGTCTCTCCACTGGGGAGCTGTAAATCCTCCCTGCCAAAATCCAAACCGAATTTCCAGCCCGAGTAGAGAAACACTGTTATGTGGCCTACATCTTTCCCATGCCATCCCCCCGCCCACCAAGCACCTGCCCTTCTTACTTTATTGTGCTGTCTTTGCTCAGGAGCTGAAAATCCTGCTTGGGGTTCATTTCCTCATCACTGGGAACTGCAAAATTCGCCACGAAAGGATTTTAGCTTCACGTAAGCAGACATGAAGGATTTCAGCTCCATGCCTGCTTGCATAGAGCTGAAATCTTTGGCGTGGAACTCGTTCATTTAACACACACCCTCCCCACCAGCTCACCCATTGACTTTCTGGGGAATCCAGCAGAGAGCAAACAGCAAGCCTGCAAATACTAAAAATATATTGGCAAACCAGTAATAAGCGTGACCAACTTGCCAAGCAATCAGAATGCGATAATATGACTGCAAAGGGGAAGAGGGGTGAGATTTTGCAAGCTTGATTATCTTCTTGCAGATGTTTCATTACCAAACTAGGTAACATCATCAGTGATAGTAAGAAACTACAGAGGAGTTGTGTATGTGTCGAAGTATTGTTATGTAACTCTTGATCTGCACAGAGTGCAGTGAAGGCAGTTTTGTTTTTTATACTTCGTAATAGAGGAAGTCTTGTATAACCTCTTCTTTTGCATTCTTTTGTGTGTTCTTATACATTAGCTTGTGCTTGATTTGATAATGAAGCATGTTTCAGCATTGGAGTCAGACGAAACAAAGGACACTTCTCTCCTTGCCTTGGGATTATGGCCAGATTCAGCCTGCAGTGCTGTCTTTGCAGCTGAAGATTCTCTCCTTTCTACAGTTCATAGTGATGGGCAAGTCCTAGCCTACTGCCTGAACAGACTGAACCTAAAAAGCAACAGGTGGGCAAGAAATGTTTTATTTGACAATTGGGGGTTAACATTCCCAGGTGAATTAATTCTGGTTGAGGATCATTTGCTGGTTCTGAAGGAAAAAAAAAACCCATCCCCAATTCCTCTACAGCAGGGGTGTCCAACCTTGGAAACTTTAAGATTTGAGGACTTCAACTCCCAGAATTTCCCAACCAACCAAGTTGCTAAGGTTGGACACTCCTGCTGTATAGAAACTAGCTGGAATTTTTCTTCAAAAAGAAGATCACCAGAACTTCTAAATCCTGTACACAATTCCACCAAAACTATATATTTAAGAATCCTAAAGAATGCCACTGAACAGGTAGCAAATAGAAAGCAAAGCAAAGCAAAGCAAGGTGAAACAAAGATAAAGAAATACTACAAAGGTAAGCATTTTTTTAAAATCATAGAGAATTATGTGTTACATCTTAATAGAAAATATCACAGCTCAATTTTTAAACACGTTAAATGTATACCAAATGAAATCATAGTTTTATCTTTCCTCTCTGTCTAAATAAAGCTAATTCAAAGATTGAGGGTTGACAATTTAGCACACAGGCATCTTCTGAGTGTATGTTATCACATTGTTAAAAGTATCTTCAAGGCTTCTCATAAATAGCCACATTTCAGATTTGAGAGATGTACTTCAACAAAGCTATCAAAAACAAAACTTAAGACCGTCAGGACTGCATTGTGTCTAGCATTTGTAGGTTTCCCTGACACTGTATGCCATACACCAAATAAGTAAGTAAGTAACTATAGGTTTTGGAACATAGGATAATTAGTTCTTCCAAAGAGTGTGTGATGAGAAAACAGGGAAGGCTGATGTCATTGGTCCTCTTCTGCCTGAAATGATAGCCTTCCTTCGCACCAGTGCTGAAGTGTACTTAAAATGGAATATTAATTCTGTTAAATGCATACGTGACAATGAAATACATGTTTCAGATCCTGCTTCGGGAGATCACCATATAAATATGGAAGCCATGCCAATGCACTCAGATAAGAGCTTAGGTGTGAATAGGAATGGGGTGGTGGTGGAGTCTGGGTGAATGTTTCAAATGCAGAGTCTTCTTCAAAGTGATGTTTTAGCTCAGTTTGTAAGCCTCTGTGGTTAACTATAGGCATGACAGAGCCTTCTGCCTGGATAGTTGCATGCAGAGATGCCCGGAAAGGATGCTATCAAGGAAAAGGGGAAATTGGTATCCTTCAGGCTCTCCTCACATATGGTTGTCGTCTATTAGATGTGAAGATGTGCTTTTAATGTAGGATCATAACAAAATACAGATAATATTAAAGCTTGTGACTACTTTTAGCCATGTACACACATTGTTTCTCATCAGGGTTTCTCTTTCTTCATTGTAACTAAGCATTTTGTTTGAATGCAAAATGTAATTAAGGATTAGGTCTCAAATCTTGATGCAAAGGGTTGAAAGCTCTATTTGCTTCTAACCATTTAATATAAAGTAATATCTAATTTGGCTCTATGCAGTAATTCCTGCCCGTTGGACATTATGCCTTCATCACTGACCAAAAGGATTTCTCCTCCTGGGCATTCCCCCACCTAGCTCTGAAGGTTTGGGTAGCATCATCAAATTGAGAGAAATTGCAATGGGAAAGTGTGCCATTGAAGAAACCCACTGTTAAGGAGAAATGTCTCTTGCAGGCCTTTGCCATTTATATACAGATGACGATGTGTCCTTTGTACTGCATTGTTATTTTTTTATTTAAAAAACCATAACTTCTGTTTCAGGACACTTCCTCTTAATATACGTGACTTTGAGAAAATTCTGTGGTCTTCAAATTCAGATTGTCTCAAATTTGCTGCAGTAGAGATGAATGAGTCCTGGGCAGATGATTTAGAAGTTCTTTCTGCAGCTGTTAAGTTATTCATAGAAAAAGCCACCAATCAAGACTGGACCCTGAGAGTTGGATGGCTTAATCAGATAAAAAAGAATTTAGCCGAAGTACCTGGTAAGTATCAGCTCTTACCCTCTGCTGAAGAAAAGCTGATGGCAATGTTTGTAGTGCATAAAGACTGCCTGTATCCGTGGATGGATGGATATTACCCTGATAGTTTGCTGCCTAGAACAAACAAGTAAAGTATTATCAAATGGAGTGAATTCGTATATTCTGGCAAATACAGCCAGGCAAAATAAATCTGATTTAACATTATGTACAAGCCAGGCAACTTAGTTTTTCTCCTTTCTAATTTTTCATTTTTTCTAAAAACATAAATTCCATTTTTGGGAAGTTTCCTTTTCAGGCATCCTTTTAAAAAAAATCAAAGGAAATGCCCTTATTTTTCCTGCCTTGCTTGCATTATCAGAGGTATTTTAAAAGAAAGGTTGGTGTTTTATCTTTTTCCTTCTCATAACACCAGCATGAGAGCCTCTCTTTAACAAAAGCACCAAAAAACAAACAAACAAAAAACACAGAAGGTCAGATGTGTGAGAGGAAAATTGGGAGCTGCTCCTGCTGTGAGTCTCCCCAGCACATCAGTGCAGAGTGTGTGCTGGCAACTCCAGTCAACTTTGGTTCTGTCACTTGAGAGGGATAGCAAGGCAGCTGCAGTTTCTCTCCAGTGCAGGCGAACAGTTTCAGACAAAAAGACAATACCTGAATTTTCCCCTAAGCTCTCTACTTAGTCAGTGGACATTGAAAACTTCCATAATACAGACTTTCATGCAGCAGCAAAAAAAATTGCAGCCTTTTCACTAAAAAGCTTATGAGGAAAGCGGTCTTCTTTTTCTGAATCCTTCCTTCTCAGGTAAAGGTTTTGTTCCGGGGTTGCCTCGTCTAATGCCGCCTCTGCATTCATTGTCTCTTTCAAGTATACAGGTAGTCCACATTTAGTGACCACCACTGGGATTGGCCACTGCAGTGTGATAGTCACTAAGTGAAACCACACTATGTTTAAGATGTGATTTCAGCTTTTCTTTTCTTTACAGACCTGTGAAAGTCATAAAAGCAATGTTGCAAAGTTATTTTTTCATCACTATCGTAATTATGAACAATTATGAACTAAATGAGGACTACCTGTACAGAATTTAGTTGATACCAGTATTACTGTTCAGCCACTATATAAACCATCAACTGCTTCCTTAAAAATAATCGATACCTATCTCCTTGTCTCGTTCCTCCTTTTCCCATTCTAAATGTAATGAAAGTTTATAAAGTCAGAATAAAAGTAAACATAGAGGGGTATATTTGCATCTTTCTCCATATTTGTTGTCATTTCCTTAACAGAAAAATCCCTAATCTTCCCCACTTTAAAGTCAAAATCTGATTTAGCCCTGAACTGCCCAAGAGTCCATTCCACATCACCTCAAAAGTTTCTAGACTCAAGCCAACAATTGAGCCCAAAATTTTGGTTGTTAAGTGAGTCATTTGTTAAGTGAGTTTGGCTCCGTTTTACGACCTTTCTCACCACAGTTGTTAAGTGAATCACTGTAGTTCTTAAAATTAGTAACCTGGTTGTGAAGTGAATCTAGTTTCTCCATTGACTTTGCTGGTGAGAAGGTCACAAAAGAGGATCGCGTGAGCCTGGAACACCGCTATCATCATATGTATATGACCCAGTTGCCAAGTATCTGAATTTTGATCACACAACTATGGGGATGCTGAAAAAGGTGGTAACTGTGAAAAATGGTCCTCAGTCACTTTTTTCAGTGCCATTTTAACTTTGAATGGTCACTAAACGAACTGTTGTAAATCAAGGACCACCTGTATACACATACATGGACAGAAGCTCATATTGTACTCAAACCTGAGACTGAAGTTGGTGGGCATCTTGATCTCAGCCTAAGCTTACAATTCTACTCTACAGATTCTGTGTACACTCAACTAGAAGCTGGTGCTGCATCTCTGAATAATTTCTACTTCAGCCCCCTCTCAAGTGGAATTAGCAATGTAATAAAGATGCTGCAGCCAAATATGACCGGTAAGATGATTTCCCTTCCCCTGCACAGTATTTTGTATGTATTCTCCTCTTGAAGATTTCAGATAATGAATGCTAAAGAAACGAGAATGGGACTTTCAAAGCTTTATAACCATTGTCTGAATCATCCTAATCCTGTTAATGACTGCATAATCCCTTGCGGGGTGGAGTCTGGGCAACTGAATGGAGCTGAGTGTTTACTGGCCGGATGACCTGCCTGTTGCCAATGCAGAGTAGTATTCAGCAGATATATTTTCAGGTGCCCAGAAATAAATATTTGCCACTACCTAGGATTGAACTCAGTCTCCTAATTGTGAGGTGAGAGCTCCACCTCTAGGCCACCACACCACTCAGAACTGTTTTCTGAATATTCTAGTAAAAAGTAAGTGAAGAGAAAATTGAGCTAAATTTGGGGGATAGAAGAATTTTTTTGGAAAAAAAATTTTCCTTTGACACTAGGCATAGGAAGTAATTAAATGTCAGGTAAAATACATTTGTTTTCTGTTTTGTTCTTAAGCTTTTTACTTCTCAGTATATAATTACAGACATAATTTGAATTCTCATTCAATAGACTGTGTCTACCTCACAGTATCTATTAAAGAGATCATAAATAAGCATACCAGTCTTCTCACTGTCCATTTATCTTTTATAGATGAGCATGTGATTCCTATGGATCCAAGATGGAACATGCAGTACTTGGATACGATTAGCAATTCAGTCGATTTTGATACAGAAATAGAACACTCAGATCAGCTGCTTGTCCTTCTAAAATCACTTTCAAATCGGTGAGTTTAATTGTATGAGCACTTTTTTTTATTAGAAGAGTTAAAAGCTCGCCATAACTCTGTGTGCGTGTTTGTGTGTGTGTGTGTGTGTGTGTGTGAGAGAGAGAGAGAGAGAGAGAGAGACATGTCCAAAAAACCTCTATAATCAGTTTTCCATATTCTCATACTTTTAATAATATAGGGTTCTATTACTTTTTTCTGAATCCCTCACATCATTTATGAGGGAACGCATGTTCCTGTTTTAAAATAAACCCTCCAATATTCATATATCACTTTTCATTACTGTTGACTATTGCATAAAGAATAATATCCTCCCATTTCTAATCTCCTGTTGCCATCTAAAAATTATATATCAGTTGGCATGGTCCATTTTATTGTGGTGGTATCTTAGAACATTTGGTATTATGTTAGTGACATTTGTTGTGTATTGTATTGTAATTACAGGGCAATCCTGTTTCTGAACCGGGAAAGAAAAAGTTATGTTGAAAGAAGTTTGATTAACACCAAAAAAAACAGAACTAGTGCTTTGAGGGTGTCTGTAGAGTTCTATAAAGGTATATGTTATGCTTCTGCTTTTAATAAGCGAAAATTCAGCCATTTTCTTTTTACCATTTCTTTTAATTATAATGGATAAAACAAATAAAGAAGCTATAGTTGCATGTAGGTTTAATTTTATAAAATTTCATATCTTAAAGTTTTTTTATGGAACTAAAAAGAAAAAAAAAGATAGAAATTGTTTAATTTAAACTAGAATAATTAAATGTAGTTAATAAGATTTGTCTTTGTCTAGCCATTAATGTCCCTCTCTTACCAGATTTAAAATTACTGTTTGGTGGCAACTTTTGAAGAACTCTAGGGAATGCACCCAAACTGTGGTGGGAAGAAGTGGTGGTTGCATTTTCTGCCTCTGAATGTACAACTCAAGCTTTGTGCACTTTACATTCAGTAATTTTCTGAGAAAAAGAATACTACATTTATAAACGATATTAACTTTCCACAAAGAATTCAGAAGAACAGGTTGCAGACATCTTCAGTGTTTCGTTAACTGCTACTCATGGGTTGAATAATGTACTATTAATGCAACCTGTACTGGATATTGGTACATATTTTCTTTGGCTTAATTTTATCTTTTGAACTTAAAAGATTCTGGCAACCACAGCTCACTTCCACATGCTATTGTGGCCCACCTTGCTGCCTTTTTTGAACTTTGGGATGCTTTCGTACTGCACTGGGTGAAATCTACACAAGTTGCTGTGTCTGATGAGAAATTATATGAAGTAAGTAGGCAATATAGATATTTTCTAACCTTTGAGCTATAAGTACTATCTTGTATTTCATTCTGGTCCCGTATTATCCCCTCCCCCCCAGCTGATTTATCCATAGTGCTTTTTTAAGATACTTGCTCTAAATTAGAGGTCCCAAACTCCTAGTCCATGGAACCGGTTCGCTCAAACAAGCGAAAACCTCATCCGTGGGATGTAGGCAGCACACAATATCATGCCCCACTCTGGTCTGTGGAAAAACCTCTGTCCACAGAAGCCAGTCCCTGGTGCCCAAAGGGTTGGGGGCCACTGGCTTAAACAGATTTTTGCTACAAAGGATCAAGTGTTGTTAAAAGAATTCGAATTAATTTCATTAATATAGCTTAGATTTGCTGCCTATTAGCTTCAGATACTTTCGTTTAAAATTGAGCATAGCTTTGGTATGTTCAATTTTTGTTATTGTGTTTTGATAATACAGGTAGTCCTCAATCTGTGACCATTTGATCAATAACTATTCCAAGTTATGACAGTATTAAATGAATGGGGGTTATGACTGATCCTGGGAATTTTGGCTGTCCCCTGGGAATTTTGTGTGCCTGGCAACTCATTTACACATACGATCAGTTGCCAAGTGTCCCACAATTGTGTGATCACTATTTGTAACCTTCCCTGTGGGCTTCCCCTAAAAATCAATGGGGAAGCTGACAGGGAAAGTTGTAAGTCAGTGGGGTAACCTCCCCCTGCCCATTCACCCTTCCCCAACTCCTCTAGTATCATGCTGCAGTGGACACTTACACACCCTTGCACACCTTTTCCATCCCATGCTTCATGTGGCCATCACCTTGCTTCCTCCTCCACTTACCTGCCTGTGGACATGGGACTTGGCAATTTTTCTGCTAGCTTCCCCACTGTCTTTGGTTATGGCAAGCCAGCAGGAAGATGTCTCACCTAACAATCGTGGGGTACCCATAACCAAAACTGCATGGTGTGCCATCATTAAGAGATGCAATCGTACTTTACAATCACATTACTTAGTGACAAAAATTCTGCTCCAAATTGACTTTTAAAGTTGAGAACTATCTGTAGTATATCTTTGTCATAAGCTTGGAAGGTAAGAATTTCTTCTAGCGTCTCATTAGAACCACAGAAATTGTCTTTGTCTCTCCTACAAAACTGTTCTTCATGAGAGTAGCTTAAGAATGTGAGGGGGGTAGACATGGAAGTCTGCTTTTTCCTCTTATCATTTTCAAAACAAGATATTGATATTTCCTGACATGAAAATGCTAATTCTTCACCTGAGCCCCTACTGCGTTTAAAAAACGTATTCTCCCTGGCTTGCTTCTAGATTCTACAAAGCTTATTGTGGCGTGACAGGTTTTGGACAACATCTGAAACGGTGGCTTTAGATTCTCCTGGCTTGATGCTCTTGTCTCTCCACTGGCACTGGGTTGTGAAACATTTAATCAGCAGAGTACCTCAGCTTCTGAGCGGATATGAACAGCAAAAGTATGTCTGCTTTGTAATTTTCCATAGTACTATTTAGCTTTTCCAGGAGTCTTCCTTTCCACTAGTGCAGGGGTCTCCAACCTTGGCAACTTTAAGCCTGGTGGATTTCAGCTCCCAGAATTCCCATCCAGCTTTGAATTCTGGGAGTTGAAGTCCTCCAGGCTTAAAGTTGCCAAGGTTGGAGACCCCTGTACTAGGCTATGTTCTGATGAAACCCTAAACCCCTGGTTAATCGAATGTGGATTTATGCAATTAACCCACTTGGTGGATTCGCATAATAAAACAAAATAGCTGAATAAATTGGATTTGCACAACATGCTAGATAAAAGTATGATTATCTCATTTATGGCTTAGGTGCTTTTAAATGCAAATTTGCCTGTCCATGCGCTTTCTGCCAGTGTCCTACTCATAAACTTATTATAGGCAACTGCATAAATATATTAGTCTTTCCCAACTTGTTAGATATTTGTTTTTAGAATTCTCAACCAAGTTCGTGAAGGTTGATACAGAACACCCATGGGTGATTTAACGATCAGTCTTCCCCTCTGAAATGTTTGTATAAATAATTGTTTGTCCATTTCAAGGTTGTCCAAGGAAATTCAGTCTGTATCACAGCAAATGCAGTCTTCTCTTGCTAGTCCAGAGGGTATTTCCACCAGCATTAAAAAGCTACAGAAGACTTTGGGAAAACCTCTTCCCTTCAAGGTATGTATTTGTATGTATTTTTAACTTAACCATATATGTTTTTAAAAGCAACCTTTAAAAACTATGTTACATTGATTTTAAAAAAAATTAAATAAAATTTTCCAGCCCATATTGACTAGAACTGATGATTTACCTAGTTTGACTAATGAAATGCCCTCAAGAAAACAACCAAGCTGAGACAGCAGCAAAGACCCTCAATTAAATCAATCTGAGCTTGAAAGATTTGAGGGGGCACCAGGCAGGGGAAATGCCAGTGCTTGGATTAGGATTGGAAGAAGAACATCTCCTTCGGCATGCTGTGCGTATGCATGCATACACAAACACACCATTCCAAGCTTGGAGACTTTCATCCACATCTGAGCTGCCAAGCTGCCAATCATGCCTGAGCTTGGGAAGAAGGAATTCTCCTTCTTCTGTGGATAAAAGTCCGCAAACTTGGAATGTGGTGTGTGTGTATGTGTATGTGTGCGCACAAGCACTTGGCTGTTGGCAGTTTGGGGAGGCGAGCTTGTGAGCCACTGAGTTTTCTCACATCAAGTTAGCCAGTGTGACTTGTTCCATGCCAACCCAGCTGCACCTACCCTGGCCATGCCTACCCAGCCATGTCTACTTGGCTGTACTGAGTCAGCTGCTCTGAGTGAGCGGTGTCGAGCTGGCCACGCCCACCCAGTTGTGTTGAGCTGGCTGCGACCACATAGCCACGCCCACCCAGCCATGCCCACCTGGCTGCTGTGAGTTGCCATAGACCCATAGGTTGGTGGGAGTTTAGTATACCTTCTAGAAGTTCATGGATTCCCCATCCCCAGCACGCACCCCATTTTCCTCTTCAGTTCCAGTGACACAAGCAGAAAGTTCCCTCTATTCTTTGTTGAAATCATATAAATGCAGCAATTTTGGTGGGAGCCTCTATCATTTATAATCCATGTGTACAAAATCCCCCTCCTCTTCCTTCTGTCTTAATGCACACATTCAGCCTAAATAATGGGGTGTTCTTTTTAATTGAAAAATGGGGAGGAAAAATTCAAATTTCTAGGCTAGAGTTGCCACTCTTTTACATTGTTTTTAACTATCGCTCAACTTGTACAGGAAAAAGGAATCTTGGAAATTGCGGTCCAGCTCAGGAGACTCTCCAAAGCCCTTCATGTCCCAGAGCTGAAGCCTGTCATTGGAGATGATCAGTGGCAGAAAGAGATTTGTATATTGAGAACAGTTGCTACAGAGTGGAAAGTAAAAGCAGTGTTACTTCAAGCTCAAGGCCTAGTCTTCCGCGCCAGTTATTCGAAAGAGTTTTGTTCAGGTAAATTAGTCCTGGAGTCTAAATCTCTTGCAAATCTGTGCTATTTTTATTCAAAAAATTCTTTTCTGTTTAATTTTTTTTTTTTAGAGAAAGTCTTGGTTGCATTTGGTTGAAAATCTTTTTTTTTCCTCTTACAGATGAATTTCAGACATTGGTGAATCTCCAGCAGTCAAAGCTAAAAGAAGCCAGAGCTTTAATTAGCCCACATGAAGAGAAGCCTGCTGAAAGCCAGCAACTGGACCCTGCTTTGTTAACTCAGCTGTGTAACCGAGTACAATTGTGGCCTGGAATGGAGTATCTGGCTGTGTTGTGGCAGTACAAGCTGACCTGTGATTGTATTGCTGAGGTTTATTTAAAAAGGTGAGGGTCCGTTTTATTGTCTGGAGTGTAAGTGTTGCCTTTACCACTGCTGTGGTACTGTGAGAGTAATCAGGGATTGGTTTTTGCTTTTTCCATTTTTTAAAAAAAATTCACAATGCAAAATTTTTATTATACAACGAAAGGGAAAGCACTTCTGTCTGAATTTGGTCTCGGCATTTTATCTCATGTGTTCACACCTCATCTCTACCCAGACTACATAGGTGTCATAGAAAGCCATGACACTTATGTTGCCGAAAATCTCCCAAGCATTCTGTTCTTTCTCTGAGTCAGAGACCAACTAGTTGTGGGTTCAATTAAAGTCTGTCCTTCAGTGAAAACAGCTGTTTACAGACAATCCTTGCTTAACAGCAGGAATTGGAACAAGAATTTCAGTAGTCATTTCCATTTGTTGAGCAAGGATCATGAGTTATTACACCAGGACCTCGTGTCACCATGACCTGCAACTTCTTGCCAGGTTCAAATAAACAGAATCAATGGGGAAGCCAGCAGGACGTTGCAAGTCCCACTCACAACATGCCTTTCTTAGGCAGCTCACAAGTACAGTGGCAGGTGAGCGTGTGTTACGGTCCCCGTGTGTTTATGCTACAGCTGAGCTTGAGAATGCCTGTGGGGTGGGACTATGCTGCACTGTGAGGTGACACTATTTATACGGGGGTGTGCTATGGGGTGGCATAAGGGCAGGCGCGGGTGGATGAGTGTGTTGTGATGCAAGTGTTGGCAGATGTGGAGGTGGGTGTTACAGAGCAAATGTGGGCAGGTATGTGGATGGGTACTGCAGGCAAAGTGAGCACAATCATGAGGGTGGGTACTATAGTGAGAGGGTGGGTGTTGCTGTACAAGTGCCAATGGATGTTGCAGTGTGGTAGTCATGCAGGCAAAGCTGTGGCCTGTTAGGAGTGGCCAGCGGGCAATCCCTTACCTGCCCAGAGCCTAAATTCATCCTGCCACCTGGGACCTCTTTGGGGGTAGGGGGGGAAGCAGCAGGGAGACTTATCATTGCAATTTGCAACCTCCCACTGGCTTCTCCGTTGACTTTTCTTGTGGGAAGCTGGCAGGGAACATTGGAAATGGTGATCACATGACCAGGGGACATTGTCGTAATAGCTGGTTGCCAAGTAACTAAATTGTAATCGTGTGATTCTAGGGACAGCTGCAACTTGGAGGACAGGTTGTAAATTCAATGGTTCAGCACCATTGTAACTTTATACAGTTGCTGAACGGGTGGTTGTAACCCAAGGAGTACCGGTGCTAGAATAATATGACCCATACTTAAAAGCTTCAATAGACCGCTGTTGCTACCAAAAAGCTTGACTTATAAATAGGTAGAGTTTTTTAAGCTTAAATTCTGTTAGCAGAAATGTAAGGCGCTTGTATGGAGCCGATTTTGTGGCCCGATTTCCTGAAATGTACACAGTTTAAACTATTTTGAACATCCAAATTGTCTTGAATGTTTACTTATATATTTTGGTAATTTTATCGTAGATTTTACCTTTCTCATTATTGCTGTGCTTTGGTATGTGTGTGTTCAGACAAACAGCTAAGATTCAGTAGCTGCTTTTCTCATTATTTTCAGGAGCAGCAACAAGGATCCGTTAAACACCTTTTCAGAAATAAGGCCCTTTATTGCTTTTTGCCTTCAGTTGACACCAGCTACCTCTCAACAACTTCAAGGACTTTATTATCTACTCGACTGTTATAAGGTAAAAACAACACATTGGCGCTGAATAAATTCCTTCCCTTTTTTAAATGATTGCATGATATTCAAACACAAAACTAATTTATTTCATCATCTTTAACTGTGTGGAGAAATTATTCAGTTTTGCAGCGATAATTCAGCACAAGAAAAATAAACACAGATGGCTGATGCTTCATTTAACATCTTTATAAACATAATAAGTAGATTTTACAAACCAGTTGTAGTTTTCTCCAACATGGAGCAAACTCAAAGAGAAACATGTTGCAAGTAACTTCAACAACTCACGAACTCAGAAACAGACATCAGTTTCACTTTAGTTCAGCAGGCAAGCAAGACGCACAGCAGAGGTGAGAAGCAGTTTCATCTTCAATAAACAGACTCTGATCTCAACATAACTTCAGAGCTGCAGAGCTTAATATAGAGCCACGCCTAGGCGACTTCTAGTTTCAGTTTCCTAGGCTACTTCTAGTTTCAGTTTCCAAACAGTTCTCATTGGCTGACTTCATTGCTATGCCTATTCATTGGCTGACCTTGTTACCATGCTGTACTCCAGTTCATGAATATACTCTGACAGAAATTCCTTTTCTTTTGTAGAAGCTACAAGGAAACTTGAAATGTGTTAATCAGACTCACTGTAGAGTAAAAAACAAACTAAGTATCCACCACATTTTGGGCAACCAGCTCACATTTATGGCCATCTGTTTACTGTAATTTACAATGTTTTTATTAGAAACCATCATTTACTTCTGGTTTCCAGCACAAAACGCCCTATAGCGAATAATGGGATTGCTTAATGACTATGGTATTTGCTTAACAATTGCCATGTTTGTTAAAAAGGTTGTAAAATCAGGCATGGCCATAGGGCATGCTTTATTACTATCCTGATTTATGACTGAAATTGTGGTCATATGTCAAGGACTACTTGTACATAAACGGCCCATTTGATTCTTTTTTCCTGACTGTATTTGTCCTTTAAGTGAAATAGATTTATTTTCCTATTTGTAAAGGACCATAGTTTTAAACTTTAAGCTTGAATCATTGTGAGCACGACAGTTGCCTTAAATGTCACCACCGCCATACCAGATTCTCCCTAGGTCAGAGATGGAGGCAACAAATTACTTTCTGGATGTTTGTGATTCTAGGCCAGGGGTGCCAAACTCGATTTCATTGAGGGCCGCATCAGGGTTGTGTTTGACCGTGGGGGCGTGGTCATGGTCATGGCCAGCTCAACATCATTTGTATTGGGGACACCAGCAAAATGGAGCTCCGGGGGTCCTGCGCAGACCTCCAGGCTCAATTTTTGGTTGTGACTGCCTCCTGCAGCCCTCTGCCAGCAAAAGGGCCACTGTGCACAGCCTTCCTGAGCTCTGTTTTTGCTAGGAGGAGCATTGGGAGCTGGTCCTTTGCTGTTTCCAAGGTGGCCCCGTGGGCCAAATCTGAGCACTCCGTGAGCTGGATTCGGTCCACTGGCCTTGAGTTTGACACCCTGTCTAGGCTATTAGACCTGCCTAATTCAGCCAGTGTTGAAAGTTGATGAAATATAGCGTACATACATGATAGTTCACAGGTGGCCCCCACTTGCTCCGAAAAGTAACATTTTCAGACATTTTCCACAATTGGTTGGAGTATTAATTTTTAAAACTCCAGCATGATTTTAGAAGTTGTTAATACCTTTGCCTTTTTATCTTTCATTTTAGGTCTCTGCTGATGAAATTTCACTTCTGTGGTCAGAACTTGCTGTTGCTGCTTTTCAGGCTTTCTGGAGCAGCACAGTAACTACAAGTCCCGAGCGGTGGCTGTCCTGGCAGCCATTCTCTGTGGAAGAGAAGACGATATCCAGCTCATTAATGAATTCTTCTATCCAGGTTTGTGTGGGAAAGTATAATGTTCTCAAAAGGGTAGTTAAATTATAGCAGTTTATTCTTTCAAAAGGGTACGTGAAATAATTCAGACAGTAACTATATTGAATTCTACTGTATTGTGCAATATTAATGCAATATCAGGGGTTTTCAATTCAATTGTATACACGCGAAGGATGTGTGTTTATTTTTTATTTTTATAGTTACAATGTACATTGAAGATGGCATTTAATTTCATTGTACAAGGTGCAATGACAATAAAGTAACCTAAACTAAAGTAATAGACAAGCTTTGTTATCATAACAAAGACCCAAGCTCCGTGCAACGGGGTGAGCTCCTCTTCCTTGCCCCACCCCCTGCCCATCTAGTAGTTCAAAAGCATGCAAACGCAAATAGATAAATAGGTACCACTTTGATGAGAAGGTAACAGCATTCCATGCACTTTGCATATAGCCATGCTGGCCACCTGACCTGACCATGGAAATTGTCTTTGGACAACCCTGATTCCCTCGGCCAAGAAACGGAGATGAACATTGCCCCCAGAGGCAGACGTGGTTGACAAGGAAACCTTTATCTTTTTTCATTCTGTCCCTATTGGACTGGTTTTTGTGGTTCCTTTATTTTAAATAGCTTTCTACAGATAGACATTTTACTAAAATTTAATTGTGTATAATTGCTACTTTTATGCTAGAAGGTTCAAATTAGAAACGTGCTTGCTACTAGTTTATAGGAATTAAAAGTGTTCTCATTTCCTTGGATTGGATGCTGTAGTACTTGTTAGACTTGAATCCACTTTTAAGAAAAATATTTACAGCTGGTTCATTTTTGAAACCTCTTATGTCCAGGTCTCTTTTTCTATTTTGTGCTCCTGATCAGTTAATGCACCATTTATCTCTTGATAATTTGGTGCAGAAGTCATTTCTAACAATAATCCTTATTTACACCTTGCTGTTCCTTTTTCTTATATCTGGTGATTTTTCAGTGCAGTTGGCCAGTGAAAACCACTGATTGGAAAAATTGGGAGTGCAATGGAATAACGCTCTCTCCTTTTTCCAATTTATATATTAATGATCAGGACATCAGGAAGAGCCTCCTTTCTTCCATTGTAATAGTTTCTTTGACCACAGTTTTGTTATTATCTTCCATAGGAAATAGTATGTATGAGACAAAGTGGATTTGCTACATTTGGGGTGTCAGGACAGAAGGCCATGCATATTAGCTCTCCTTGACTACAGTTAGCCTTAAGGTTGTGGACTTAACCTCTAAATGTTATATGATTATCAGTGTTTTAAACGTACATTTTGATTTTTATTAATTTAGGGTGTGGGTATTTTGAATCGAGCAGTTTTCTCCAAGTGCCTCTCTGAAATTCTAACTAGCAGCAACAAGTGGAGCCAATGGGATACAACAGGTCTTCCTATTCTGTCAGCCTCCAGGGTGACCTTGGGAGCGTGCCTAGAAAAAGCCGAACAGCTTCAGGAGATCAGGAAAGTTCTGTGGACCAATGCAGGTTTTTCTTCAGTGGCTGAATTTAGGTATTGAAAAAGACCGTTCCTTCATTTTTGTTCCTTTAAATCCTTAATTCCTTAGAGCTATCATTAATTCTAAAAAAAGAAGCACTTCTAAATATGTCTTAGATGGTTAACGTGTTGATGGTGCCCCTTTCCTCTGTTGTTAACAGGAGACCAGTTGAAAATCTCAAGTAGTCATATTTGTCTCTTGGATCTCTTCTGGGGTGTATGACAATTCGCTGTGGCCAACTTGCCATGGCCATCTTGCCACAGGACAACTTGCTGCGGGACAAGAGTTACACTAATATCAGAGAAATGTTGGAATAGAATCATTAAAGAAAGGATGCAAAAAGAGGGACAGAAAGAAATATGAATGGCAAAAAATAAAATATTATTTTTTATTTACTTTAAATAATTAAACTGAATAATCCTGCAGTGAGTTGGCCAGGGTGAGTTGGCTGCAGCAAGTTGGCTGTGGCAAGTTATTTCATTCCCTCTCCTGTTGCAGTTCACTGTTTCATAACTCTGTCTTCCTTATTTCAGGCTTACAGATTCAAGGTTTCAGTATGTAATGTTACACAAGCAACTTCTGGCCCTTCAAGATTTGATTCCAGTAGAGATGCAAGAGGAATATCTCAGAAACTGCAACAAGGTGTTCTCAAAGGATTTGGTGGCCCTTCAGTATATTTGCAAAGTACTCAGGGACGTTGGTGCTCAAGAGATGATGCCCGAACAGATCCTTTGTCTCTGGCTGACTTGTGTTCAGCAGTTCTGTGGGCAGGAAGTAGGGTTCCATAACTTGCCTGAAGCAGCTCAGCGAGGTAGCCTCTGGGTAAATCTAGGTCTTCTGCAAATCTACCTTTGGCTTCCACAGACGATGTTTGATCCTGCAGTGAAAAGAAAATATAAACTCAAATATGCAGTAGAAGAGGTGAGTGCTTGGAGTTGATGCACGTTTCCTTACCTTGCAGTGAGTTTGGATGTATTAAATGGCAGCAATATTTCAAAATTTTAAGAGGCTAATCTGTACCAATAGGTAACATAAACAAATGGATGTTAAGGCAACAGGAGGAATTTGCCATCATATGGAGAGAGAAAAAAGCAGCATAGCATTTAATATGCAAAGTACATTAAACTTATCAGAAATAAGGATAAAGACATGCTGATTTTCCAAACTAGATGAAAAATATTTGAGTAATTACAAGGGCAGAATCTTTCATATAGAATGAATAGGCAAAACTGTACATAAATAGGCAAAGCTTAAAATATTGCCCTTGCTCATAAAATGTGGGAACAGATGATGGTTCTGTGCAATTTGATGGAAAATAGCAGAATTTGAAGCCAGTAGCTCTTCTTCATAATCAGATACTGTATTTAGTAGCATAATGTTTTAGATAGTTTCAATTGTCTGATGTGTCTAATTGTCTTGTTAAAGATTGAAGACTTGGAAATGCCTATCTTCACCTGTACATTCTTGATATATCATAATCATTTTTGTTTTAATTGAAATAAAGTAGCATTTTAATCAAGCCAATTTTTCTCTACTGCTTTCAGCTGCACCATCTGGAATGTGAATGGAAAACTCACAGACTGTCCACTCAGTTACATACAGGAAAAGATCTTGAAGATGAGCCTGTCAGCAGTCACGATCACCCTCACATTAGGTACAGTTGAGATTCAGAACAACCAATGCAACTCTGGAACTTTGTACGTTCACCTTATTTCCATCTTCAAAAGAATGATTGCAAATGGCCGAAGTAGCCCATTTGGCCTTTGTTTCAAGTCAGCATTCTTTTTATATTGCTGGGATCTTTTAAGTTGTCATTTGATTGGTGAATAAAAGGGAAAATATTTTTGTGAGAAGAAGCCATTTAATATAATGTCTGATGTATTGATTTTAAAAAGCATTTTTTTTTTAGAAAACAGTAGGAATTGTCTGGGTTCTTTGTAATAAAAAAAAAGAACAGTCAAAAATATCAATCAGATTAAGCACTTGGACAATACTTAATTTTATCCAAGTAGCATTAATAGTATTATTGGGAATAAGGTTTAAATCTTTATGTGCCTCCTTCTTTCTCAGGTTGTTATGCCAAAGAATCCAAAAGCTGAAAGATCAGATTGCCAGACTTAACCAGAAGCAAGCCTTTCGATCTCAGAGTCCTTTGTTTGAGTCCTTATATCAAGAAGTCCATCAGTACGTTGGCAGTATTGCCCAGGTTTCAAAAGTCCAGGATCTCATGTCTCGCCTTCTGCAGCTGCTCCGTGCAAACAAGTCCCAGGTGTCTCAGGGGGTGCAGAATTTGCTAAATGAAGAAGTCGCTTGGCAGCAGTCACACCATCAGTTCAGGAGACATTTGGCAGAGAACTATGCCGCCTTCCCCGATGTGGTCGTTCCTCTGCAAGCTGCCATTTTGCAGATGCAGCACGGCCTGAGGCTGGTAGCTTCTGAAGTCCATAAGGCCACCTTTGACAGTTTTGTCAGTCCAGCCAAACTGGGAAGCCTTGTTGTCTCTCTGCTTTCGTTCCCTTCCATTGGTAGCACCTTCCCCACATACCTCTTCCATGCAGATACATTGTGTTCGGTGAACTCTCTGGACGTCCTTCGTGGCTTGAAGAGATTATCTCTAAAATACATTGCTGAAGAGTCTGAGAAAGCAGAAAATATATGCCTTACCCAGGAGCAGCTGCTAGTGAATGCTTTATTGTATCTCCAGTGCCATGTGTGGTTCAAGGGAGGAATGGACCATAAGTCTCTGCTACTTTTCAGGCATTTGTTTCAGGTATAATGTCTGTCTGTCTATACAGTCTATCTCTGAATCAATTCATCCCTCCAAACAACTTATATGGCCAACCATCTCAAAGTAATGACCCTGGGCAGCAAAGCACATATTAAGTTTTGTTTGTTTTAGAACCCTAGGAAATAATCTTAATTTTCTCAGGGATTTATTCCAAAATGTAAGTTATAGTGGAGACTGAGAACATTTGGTAAACAAAAGACAACAATTTTAAACTCTGTGTGTGTGTGTGTGCATGTATGGAGATCGATTGGTCTGTCTGTCTGTCTATATACACACACATACACACACACATATACATATACACGAAAACACACATACATATACACCTACATATATATGAAAACGCACACACACACATACATGGTATTCAGCTTTGTTCGGGTATTTTCCCACGTCATTATAGTTGTGCTTTTAAAGTTGTTTTTATAGTTGTGCTCTAATGATGTGGGAAAATACCCAAACAAAGCTGAATACCATACATGTAAGTACCCGTGAAAACTTAAGAAAATACATACACATATATATATATATATATATACACATACATACATACATACATACATACATCCACACCACAAGCCAAACAAACACCTGGACACAAACAGACCCCCCCGCCCCCCGATATTTCCAGCCCAAACACACCCCAGCTAGCCACCCAGATAAAACCTAGCTTCCTAATAAAAGATAGCCGGCCATTCACCTGAAGTCAAACCACGCTGATAGCCCCCAAAACACAATCTTGCTAGCCAATCAAGATAAAAAAAAACTACAAAACAGACAGAAGACATTAAAAACACCAATCAAGCAGAACGCAACAAATTCCAAGATCAATAAAAGACCAAGACTCCCAACCAATCAGGATAAAGAAAAAACCATTCTAACAAAGCACAATGCTAGCACCAAATTTAAAACAGAAATGGCTGCCAAAGCCTGACACACACGACTAAGATGAACTCAATACAAAAGCCTGATGATGGCAGATGAGATTCTGCCAAAATGTCGCTATAACTTTAAAAGCACAACTATAAAGACGTGGGGAAATACCTGAACAAAGCTAAATAACATACACATACATACATACGTACATACATACATACATACATAGACATACACGTTGTTCTATTAAAATGTATTTTACAAAGTGGGATGGATTAAAATTTAAAAGACACCCACACCCCACATAGAGAAACATTATTTGAAAAGAGTATCTGTGCAGAGAAAGAGCAGCAGACACAATGGCAATTGCCGGCCTTTAGAGGCATATATTGCTAGACCTTCCCTTTTTTACCATTCCACCTATGAAGGAAGGGAATACCCATAGAAATAGAGATGTGGGGTGTTGGTTTTTTCCTTGCAATGTACTGTATTTGTCCCAAACTACTGTATGAAAAGGTCTTGTACCGCCATGTGCCTTAACTCAGGACATATGTATACTTCGTATTTGTTTGTTCCTCATAGGTAATTATAAATGAATGGGATGAGCAAGAGCGCCAGGCCCAAGAGGAAGAGGAACAAAAGAACAGTCTTTATCGATATAAGACCAAGAGCCATGGAAGTGGCCTGAGTGAGGAAGAGGAGGAAGAGAGAGAGTTCAGGAGGAAATTCCCTCTTCATGAAAAGGTAGGCAGGCAGCTAATGAAAAAGTCTGCCTGAGACTTAATCCATTGTGGTGCTCCTGTTCTGCATGGAAAATAAAACTATAATTATGTCCCATTTTGTACATCTACCTAATTGTATAGAAGTATACAATATGCACGGTCAATTTCTGACCTTAAGACATGATGTGATAAATTTGCATTAAACATGTTTTAATAAAACTCTTAACAGGACTTTGAAGATATTACAGCTCAGGAAACTCTTGAGGGGAAAATGGAAACAGAAGTTGCTTTAGAAGACACAATTCTCCCTGAAAAAATTCTTCTTTCTCATCACTCAATGAAAACAGTAATGATAGTTCATCAGCAACTTTGTCTTTCCTTTGCCCAATCCTTGTGGTATCAACAAAACATACCAACCAATCAAAGTAAACTTCAGTTGAACCTGTTTCTTTCCTGCTACCAGACTGGTGTCTCCCTGATTGCTCACTTTTATTCCTTGATTGGTAAGTTTTCTCTGGTATTTTTTTTTGTTAGAAGATTTCAGTAGTTTTTCTTTCAGAGGGCACTTTGGTTTGTCCACAGTTAAGAACCCCAATTTCCATATTTTTTGGGGGGAAGAATTATTGAAGATTCCAGGACATAAACTATTTGTGTAGACTGTAGAGCATGCTGATCACTGATACAAACTGAGTGTAGTGTGAAGTGCTGGCCAGGAATTGGAAGTTTCAGATGTAAGCACCAACCTGATCTTAGAATACACTGAGTGATGTCAGGGAACCATTACCACAAACTTTTTCACAGGATTATTGTTGGGATAAAATGAGAGGAAACTCATTGTTTATATTGTATGCAATAATTTGTAATGCATTATTTTTAATCATATTTTGCCAATATGGTTGTGGCAAGAAAATATAAATAGTCCTTACCATACTTTTTGCTCCATAAGACGCACTCCCCACCCCAACCAACCCCCAAAAATGGGTGGAAATGTCTGTGTATCTTAAGGAGGGAATATTGCAGGGGGAGAAGGGGGGGGTTGGTGCGGCAGCGGTGTTTGCTGCTGCTGCCTGTCACTGTTGCCATTGGAGAATGCTGGAGCCTTTGCTGCTGAGCAGCTGATTGGCTGTTGGATTGGCCTCCTGGAATACCCCTGATCAGCTGTTCCAGGTGGTGAGAATTGCCACTGTTTTCTGCCACTGATTGTCGCCACCGAATGGCAGTGGCGTTGTTCAGCAGTGGCGATCTCCACTGCCTGGAAAAGCTGATCAGCAGCATTTTGGGACGCCGATCCAACCACCAATCAGCTACTTGTGCTGAATCAGGTTGCGATAACGTGCTGAAACTGACCAGGCTGTTTGCTGTTTGCTACAAGAATGCTAGCCAGATGAATAACTGATGGATGCTGGGAGGCAGAGACAGATTTTTATTTTTTCTTGTTTTGCTCCTCCAAAGCTAACGTGTGTCTTATGGTCTGGAGCATCTTATAGAGCCAAAAAAAAACAAAACGGTATTTAATTAGTGAACATTTGAATTGATGATGAAGAAACTTGAGGCCTGTTTCTGAAATTACAACTGTTGCAGTGCTCCCACAATTATGTGATTGTAATCTGGGTGTTTGGCAGCCTGTTCATGCTTACAAACAGTTGTTAAATCCCTGCAATCATGTGGTCATTTGCAATCTTCCCTCCCCCAGACAATCAACGGATAAGTTGGTTAAAAAGGTCCATGCTGAAATCCAAGCAGGATTTTCTACTCCAGAATGGAAGGGGTTTTGAAGTTTCCCTGTTCTGGAGCTGAAAATCCTGCTTGGATTTTGGTATAGACCTTTTAAAGTCCACTTCAATCAATGACCAAGATTCCAGTTCCAATTGTAGTCGTAAGTTGAGGAGTATCTGCAGTTTTGTTTTCCATTTAATATGGGGAAAAGTTGCATCTTCTTAAAGTGCATGCTCTGGTGGTGCACACTCACTTTTGAATGAACTCTCATACAAGACATCTGGCACCTGCATTTTCTCCCTCATTTTTCATTATTGGAACAGTAATTTTCTTTCACTCACTTTTCCCCCCCTTCTTGATCTCTGCAACCTTAGGTTCAGAAATAAATGATAATCTTCATGGCAGCCAACTTCTAGCTAGCACAATATTGCAGAATACACTTTTTGAAAGAGGAAACTCAGAGCTTGCCTTGAAAAGCGAAGGGCCCTATGACTTTTATCACCATCCTAACATTCAGCAAATGCAACAATGTCAAGTTCTGCTCAAAAACTTTCATAAAGAAGTGAAGGCACTATTGCAAGATTGGCCGGAACACCCTGTACTCGTCCAGGTAAGCAGATTTAGATTTTTTTTTTAAAAAAAAGTAGGAAATATACAATAATTAATACTTGTTGAATGCTGGCAGTGCATTTACATTTTCCTTAGATGTATCCTGTATTAAAATGTTTGAGTAACAGAATGGAATGGACTATGAACTAGCTAGATTAAATATTATGTCCAGCCATACATAGTAGTCACAAACCAGTTTTATGTTTCTATTAAATCATTGACAAATGTTTTAACTTTTCTTAGAGGCGTGTTATTTTATAATATTATTTTCAAACTTCGGAAAGTCTGGGCCAGGAACATCTTTCTTTTTCAATTTGCAGCTCTTGGTGGTGATGGACAGAATTTGTAGATTTCCGCTCTCCAGCCCTCTTTCAAAGATTCTAAATGGCTTGGAAATTCTGCTAGCCAAGTCTCAGGTCAGATCTTCTATGTATAAGTGAATATGTGTAACAAAACTAGTAAGAAGTAAGAGAGTTGTTGTAATAGGACAGAGGTAGCCTTTGCTTAGCAACTGCCACAGGTATTGACAAATAAACAGTAATAAAACAAAAGCCTTCATCATGAAACTGATTTAAGGTCTTGTCAGTTTCAGGCAGGAGATGCCCCCCCCCAATTCTAATATAATTAAGATCACAGAGCTCAGCCTCTTAATTGCAGTTAGTACTTTTAGGTAAGCACTAAAATACAGACAAAAGCAGCTTGGGAAGAGGTATGTTTTAAAAGCGATGTCCCTGCCCTGCAATGGGAAAAGGGTGGGGGGGAGTAAGTCAGGCACAGGTCAGGGTTTGAGAAAACTACTGAATGAGACAGGAGAAATCAGTGATCTTTGTGCTTGCGCGCTCTCATTTAATTAAAAAACATTTTGCAGATAGGAGGAACTAACAAAGTGAATGTGTCAGGGCTCTAGCATCCACCCCCATTCAAATCACATTTCTCAGAGTTAAAAAAAAAGCCACATTTCTCAGAGTTAAAAACAAACAAACAAACCAAGATTTATTAGGAGTGACCATTCCGGTGCTACCTGGGTGAAGCCAACGCTGAGATTTACATCATTCATTTCAACCTTGACCCTGGTCCTCCTCATCCCCTGGATGTATATTCTCCAATGGGACACATCCATAGCCAAGAGTCATCAGTCGTGCTCTCCAGTAATAATCTTTCGTGCCAGAAGCTTCAGCAGCCTAGCCATTATCTATGAAGCATTTAAGGAATGCACTACTTCCCCCACTCCCCTTCTGCTGTCAACTCTAAAAGACCAGAGGAAATATTTTTGAGTTGACAGAATGATGGTAATATTGACAAAGGAGCTCTGTGCCACTTTGTGAAATAGACCCTCAGGCACAGAATTAAGTATTAGGGTAGCGTTGTCTCTTCTGTTACCTTAGCATGAAGAGTTGCTGAAATAATCCCACTCACTTTGCCTTTGGCAGAGCTAACTAAATAACAATCCAAAAAGATTTGGAGCCTCCCGGGAGGAGCAGTCCTAAAAAATTGTAAAGAAGCCCATCCTTACCCCTCACCTTGAAATTCATGAGTAAAGATTGCCAGGATTACAAGGGTCCGTGTAAACCAGGGCTGTCAAATTGGCAACCCGCGGGTCGGATGCGTCACACACAGGCTACACCTATCCCCAGCTCTGCAAAGGCAAAAAAAGATCATGATATGTCATGTGACACCATCAAGTTTGACACCATGGTGTAGACCAGAGGCCTCCAAACTTGGCAACTTTAAGACTTGTGGACTTCAACTCCCAGAATTCCTCAGACAGCATAGCTGGCTGAGGAATTCTGGGAGTTGAAGTCCACAAGTCTTAAAGTTGCCAAGTTTGGGGGCCCCTGATGTAGACTGTATCTTGAAGGCAGACAGCCAAACACCTCTCTCACCTCTGATTCAGACAGCATTTTATTAACAAGGTAGACTAGCAAAAACTCACTGGGTCACATTGCTGCCATATAAAAAGGATGGATCAAACAAGTGTGATTGTATTTAAATAAGGTAATCTTTATTTAGCATCTACAATTGATACTGGCAACTTGGTCATTGAGCAAAGTAACTGTTAAGTAAACCACAACTGTATTTACAATTTTATTTCAGTTTTCTTTGCTTTACAGACCTGTGAAGGTCAGAAGTACAGACATTTGACCACAAAGTAATTTTTTTCCGCATTTAGTGAACAGTCACTAAATGAAACAAATTGCTAAATGAGAACTACCAGCATACAGTGTTGACTTCTCCCATGCATTCCAGACACTGTTAGAATTCCAAACGACTGGAAAGCAATTGCCTGAGAAAGGCTAGTATAGATAGTGGGAAAGGAATGGTTTTTTAAAATCATCTTCTACAATTTACTTGAAAGGTATCACTTTGTTTTGTAGGATTGGGAAGAGAATGCTAGTCGGGCTGTGTCTCTGAGGAAACATCTTGATCTTATCACTCAGATGATCATTCAGTGGCGAAAGCTAGAATTGAAGTATGTAACTTTTAAATTAATTTCCTTTTTATTTTCTTTATTTAAATAGGAATAGTTAACTCATATCTTATAAAGATCCTAGGACAAGTTACAGGAAAAACACTACAGGTAGTCCTGGGTTAACTATAGTAATTAGGACCAGAATTTCTGTTACTAAGCAGTGCATTCACAAAACACAACGTAATATGACTGCATCACCTAGTGACAGTGGTTCTGGCAGCTTCAGTTGTCAATAAGTGAAATTTGTGAGTTGTTAAGCCCAGCAGTAAATTCAGCCAGGCCAAGAGTGGCTGCTGCTGGCAGCGGAGTAGCTACTACCGGAGGTACCCTATGCTCTGCTACCCTTGCCACCTCTAAATTACCATTGCCATCTTATGACTCTCGCTGCTTGACAAGGTATGCCCAACCTGGCTCTTTGAGAAACCATAGCTGCCCCAACCAAGCATCATGGTGTAAAGCTGCAACTGTCCCAGCCCAGCATCAAGAAACAGAAACACAGCTGCCTCAGCCTGCTCACAGCCTAGGGAAGAAGAAGGCCTTGCATAGCCAGCAGTTGCCTCATGAAGGCCAGGCTGGTTACACCTTATTGGCAGTCGGAGCAAAAAGAGGGTGAAGTTCATCAGGGTGGTGGACAGTAGAGTGACAGGGACCTTGGAGTTCTGAGCAGCTGCAGATGGAGCAGCAGGGTCTTGCAGCTTGGGGTGGGGCTGGGCTGAAACAGTTGGGGCTTTCATTGAGGGCTGGAGTGAACTGGGATGGCCATGGCTTCATATCTTGTTGCTGAGGACAATGGAGTCCAGAGCGGCAGGGTAATCTGTGCATAGTACAGTATGCAAATCCTGAAGTCATAAACGATCATGTGACTGCAGGGGCACGCCAATAGCCATAACTTCAAGAACTGAGCGTAAATACTATTTGTTCAGGCTTATAGTACCTTTGAACAGTCACTAAATAAATGATTAACTAAGGCCTACCATAAAATAAAATAAAATAAAATAAAATAAAATAAGCAATTCTTCAATATAATGAAAGACCAATAACCATAGTAAAGGGTTAGGGTTAGATTTGTTTACAACAGAGAATAGGGCTCTGCCAAACTTTGATTAACCTGAAAGCTGGATTTTTTTAAAAAAAATGGTCTTGGTGTTGGATAAACAAATGACTGTTATTGAGGATAAACTGGAGGAGAAAGGATGGCAGAACCTGGTAGCAGAGTGAAAATGAATTAGCTTAGAATATGTCCACAAGAGAATTAAGTCCAATCCCCCTCTTAAGTGCCTTTGACCTTTACCCAGTTAAGCTTTATTGAAAAGTTTCCTGTGCATAGGCTTTTAGCATAAATAAATTTATTTAAACTTCATGTGTGGACCTTTCATATAAAGCATTAAACTTTACTTTTTTTCTCTCCACTGATGATTTCAGTGGTTGGTCTGCCAGTTTGGACAGTGTAATGGAACAGTACACAGAAAAATCCATGAAGCACTGGTTTTCACTCTATCAAATGGTTGAAAAATACCAACAAGAACAATCAGAGAAGAAAACTGAAGGTAACAAAATATTCATGTTAGTGAAACAAGCTGCTAATAGAAGCCTCTCCTGGAAGGAGTGAAGAAGATGCATTTCTTTAAATGAGATAAATTAATATAGCACAAGAATTCCATAGTTTGAATTTGTATATTTGTAACTACAACAGTGGATGAAATAAAACTCATTCAAATCAAGTTGAAATGAATAATGTGATTTACTTGTATCATTGTTCCTTTTCCCCCACCCTCATCCAATCCTAGCCTCTTTTGAATTGAATAAGAATTTGTATTAACTAATTCTCTTAGCCACTCTTGACATTATGGGGAGAGGGGTTGTAGGAGAAACAATCATAGTTTTGAAGTTGAATGTAATTTATATGTAAGTTATATTTACACTGAAGAAATATAGGAGGCAGGAGTGTTTGTTTTGTTGGTATGTTTATATTGGAAACCATTGCCATTAAACAACTTCAATAATGTGTTTTTCTCATTTTTCTGCTGTTCATTTATCCCTTACAATTCCAACTTCTTGAAACTGATAGAAGTTCATTTAACATCTGTGGTCGATACACTGAAACTTTTCATTGAAGGATCTACATTGGGGGAATTTCATACAAGACTTCAAATGCTGTTAGAATTCCACTGCCATGTCTTGTTGATGACACAAAAGGAAGAAAATAGTAAGTGCAGTTTTTTGTTTCCTGGATCAGGATTAGCAATACTTTTCCCCACCTTCTCTCTCGCTCTCCCTCTCTCTGTCCTTCTCTCCATCTCCCTACCTCTCTTTTTTCTCTCTCTCCCCCTCCCTCCTTCCCCCCCCTCTCTGCGTGTGTATGAATAGACCACCTTTGCATATATTGTGCTGGTGGGACTTTGCACCATTAAGTCACTTCTCAATGAAAGTAGAGTTATCCATTTTCCATGTGAACTTACATAATTGTGTTTATTAAACACAAAATATTTAGCTATTAGACAGTAAAGTATGTTTTCTCCCTTATTGATGCAAAGGAGCAGTCTGTCTAATCATTACAAACCTCCTATACTATCTACTTAGTAGTCCGAACCCCCAAGCAAGATCATTCCAAATATTTTTGACTGCCAATTCCCATCAGGCCTCACTAGCATAGTCCATTAAAATAATTATTTTTATTTCTTTAAATAAGCACCCACAACCTAGAGTAACTCATTTACATTTATTTTGTTTTTTTAATTTTCCAAATTTCACCAATCATAAAGGCTTGATTTAACTGTCATACTCAGTTTTCTTTAGCTAATATTTTCTTCAATTAGAGTTGCATGATATTTCATAGAATGTGTTTTCCATAATTAAAATCAAAATAAGTTGTATGTAGGAAACGATTTCTCATATGGAAATGCATATGATTGATTCTGAATACTTGGATAACCATTTTAGGTGGTTACTAAGTTGTATTACTTCAATGATAATCAGATGAGTTTATCAACTTTGCCAACAAATTGACAAACATTAGTAGCAGTATTACCTGAAGAATTTAACAAAATTATTCACTGCATTTCTTTTCTTTTAACTTATTCTACCTTTTATTCAATGCTGCTAATATTTTATATACCTAGGGTAAACATAATTAAGATTTGTTGTTGCAGTGCAAGATGACTTTTTATAGATAACTTTTAAAATCATTCCATGGTAGTCCTTCACAGTAAGATTTTTTTTCACCCATTGGGTATTGTCTTTGTAAACACTTGCTAAGTAAATGAGTTTTTTTTTTCATATGGTTGAATGCCAAACTGATTTGTGAAAATAGGTCTCTTTTTAGTTTGGGGTTACTATACATCTGAATGATGCTGTGATATTCATAAGATTTTATTATAGAAGCAGGATACCAAATGATTTTTTTTCTCTTTTTAGATGTGCTGTGCAATGTGTTATGGAATCTATATAATTATTATAAGCAATTTTCAGAATCTGTCCATGCCAAACTGATTGAACTGCGACATCCCATAGAAAAAGAACTGAAGGTGAGGATGAGATATGATGACAGTCCTCTAATTCCTGAATATCAGATATCAATAAAAGAATCATATTTTTCTTTAAACTGAAAACATGAAATCACATTACAGATAGTTTTCACATAGTAACTGTCCATGATGAAAAAGTAATTTTGTGACCAATCCTCACATTTATGACATTTGGAAGTCTGTGAAGCAAAGGAAAGCTGAAGTATGATAATAAACAGCTGTGGTTTCGCTTAGTGACTGCTTTGCTTAATCATTGAGTTGCTGGGCCCAATTGTGGTTGCTAAGTGAGAACTACCTGCAGTATTTTGCAGTGCGTGTATTAAGACATAATAATAAATGAAGTTATTTGTTTTTTTCCACTGTAGGAGTTTGTGAAAATCTCACGATGGAATGATGTCAGCTTTTGGGCTGTAAAACAATCTGTAGAAAAGACACACAGGTAAATGAAGTTCTGGTAAAAGGTCCATTTCAGATATTCATTTGAGATCTTCTTTTTCTTCTTTCAGTCTGTTTCTTTGTTCTTTAAAACCAACTCTGCACCAGAAGAGAAATTCATAACGAAAATGTATAACTCTCTGTTAAGATTCGATAGGGAAGAAGAAATAGTTAAAGGATCTATGATAGCTTGGGCAAGGAATTTTGGGTATAATATTTAATTAGAAAAATGGAAAATTGTGGACAAAAAATTATAAATTAACAATGTCAGCTGCCTATAAAAAAAATCTCTATAAAATGTTTTATTAACACCGGCAGGATTGGCAAAAATATATCCAAATATGAGTCCAGAATGCTGGAAGTGTAAACAGAAACATGATACCTTCTTTCATATGTAGTTGTGCCCCAAAGCAAGGAAATATTGGGTAAAAATAATAAATTGGTTACAGGAAATTAGATCTTCAAATTGAACTCAAACCCAAAACATTTTTATTAGGAATAATTAGAGGAGAATTCAATAAAAAACCCAAATATATTATAGTACATGTAGTGACAGCAGCAAGAATTGCCTGTGCACAAACTTGGAAATTGGACAGTACCTCTTCCGAAGTATGGTAATACAAAAAGTGTTGGACTGTGCAGAGATGGTTAAACTTACATTGGAACTGCAAGATAGAGAGGAAGCAGAATATTAAATGATCTGGGATAAGTGGTATAGCTGGTTAGATAAGAGAAATGAAAATTAAAAGTGTATATATATATGTATGTATGTAAATATAAGTGAAAACGTCGATGTCATAGTGTTGTAAAGAATGCACAAGGGATTTGTAATTGTGGAAAAGTACAATAAAATGGTTTTTTTAAAAAACCAACTCTGCAAAGTATTAAGAAAAGACAGACAGAGAATTGAAGAACAAAATTCAGCAACTGTCTCACACAGCATTGTGTCCAATGTTACAATGCATAACAAATCAACAGAATTACGGTAGGATATAACCAGCCTACCTGTCCCATTGTTGCAGGCCGATAATAGAAACTTCCACTTCAAACTGAACTAACTTGGATTCCTTAACTGCAATATTGACTGAATTCACACAGTTCTGTCAGAATCTTTATTTTTTTGTTGAACAAGCCACCATTCATAACAGTAAACTTAGTTGGGTTCACATATTGTGCTAAACTGAGAACAAACAAACCATATTCTTGCTTAGTGTTATGTGCAACTTTACATACAGAGTTTCAATAATACATTTCAGTTTGAAAGGTACTGAAAAACAAATTTACACCTGCTGTTCTCCTAGTTCTCAACTTTCATTTTCATGGGTTCTAGGACACTGTTTAAATTTATGAAGAAATTTGAAGCTGCTCTTGGTGAACCTTGTCAATCAGCCTTGGTGGAAATGCCTAAAGAAGAGCAACTCATTTCCCTACAGGATCAAAAAACACCAGAGAATATTGAAACTAACATTCAGAACTTAAACAATATGCTGAGGAAACACCTAACTGTAAAATTAGATGCTACTCAGGTACCTGTGGATATTTATTATGATTTTTATACAGTGCAATGGATTCTTTATGCTTTCAAAGAGTACTATTTCCAGTTATTTATGTGGCAGGTATAAGATGAGATTTTCCTAAAGCATTTAAAGCACGTAGTTCACTGTGTCATTCCAAGTTTAAGAACTGAAGCTGTATGTTGACCTTCCCACATTCAAAAAAGTTAAAGGTCTGGGGGGGGGGAACGGGGACTCCTTTTCTGATTGAGATGGTGGAGATCTCTTTGGAAAATGTTTATTTCATTAGTAAGCAGTCAAACTACTCAAGACTACTGTCCCAGTCTATTCCTTTTTAAAGGAGTAGATCTCGGGAACTGAGAGCTGGCAGTTTGGAGTAGATGTCTCATTTTACCCATTAATGTCTTTGATTTTTTAAGTATAAATGAATCCATTGGCTTTCTCTAATCAGGATAGATAACTGTGGTGTAACTTTTTGATCTTGGTAGATGACAAATTGACAGCCCCATTATTATATCTGATGTTTCAACTTTCATCTTGAAGGTAGTAGCTGTTGATAGGTCCATATATGTGCTAGTAGCACAAAGGTTTCAGTTGTGCTGACTTTCTTACTGTGAACATTTCTCAGGCTCTTCATTTAGAAGACTTCCAGGGGTGGGCATTTCATCCAGAATCACTTCAGGAACGCTTACCTAAACTCACAAAACGAATGAAGAAGATATGTGCAAATCTAGTGAAAGATAATTCTATCTTGGACTTGGTGGAGAATCTTGACAATTTTACTGGTAAGCATCCGAAATGTTTATATTATGATTTAACTAGCTCAATACCAGTGCTTCACTGCGAAACTATGTGGTGGGGCTTAGTTTTTTGGGAGAAAAATAGAGGTGGGGGAATTATGCCTCTACCTACCAGCATCCATCGGTATTCATCTGGCTTGCGTCCTGTCAGTGTTTGAGAGTTAAAGGCTGTTTGGAAACTGAAACAGTATTTGTTGTGCGAGCAAGGAGACAGCAGGAGCCTGGGCATAGCTTAGCTCAACTGTTCTATACTTAGCTCAACTGTTCTGTGCTGCTTGGTGCTGTGAAACTAAAAGTGAAATTGAAACTCCTCTGCTTGTGTTTTGCATTTGGAACAGATTTCTTTTCAGGTGAGGAAGGGGAGTAAAACTCCTTAGCATCAGAGCGTGTTAATGATAATATAGGAAATACTAATGCTCTGATGGTCATTTCGAAAAATCCTTTCTTAGTGAGCACGTAGAAACCAAGAGGCACATACGTGCCAAATTTCAAGTTCGTAAGGCTTTACGGTTCTGGAGATTTTGTGATGACGTGTGAGTGGTATTTCACTTTTATATATATAGATTAGCCATTTTGTTTTAGGAAATTATTTTTGCATTGTGGACTGTGAGTTCTAGCTTTTACAGTAAATTTGCTATAATTTATTAACTTTTTTAATATAGATAGATAGATAGATAGATAGATAGATAGATAGATAGATAGATAGCACAAAATGTAACCCTTAATCATTTAGCTGATGTCAAGGGACCACTCAGTTTAATTACAGGTTGTTCTGGAATTAATAAGAACTTGGCAAAATAAACTTTGGCCCTGAAAAATGAGACAGAAATAGCTTTCGAAATGGATTGAATGTTGGATTTAAACTATTGTCAAAGAAAGTATGTAATTAACTGGTCAAAATGTTTGTCTCTGAGTTATTTATTGGAGTTGAGGTTTTCTGGATCGCTGACAAGTAGTACGTCATAGGACAACAGTGTTTGAATCAAGGTATCTCAAATGGTCTAACTTACAGAATGAGTCCAAAAACTGGGACCAATGACCCTCCAGTAGGGTTGAAATTGAGCAAATTTGTGATTGCTTCAGTGCTGCTGTGCTAGCATACTGCTGCAGCCTGGAGGTTCAGGAATCTGGTTTCACCCTAGCCCTCTGGAGGTCATATAGACTGGTCCTAGCATTGGCTGCAGAAAGATAGACAGCTACAATCAAGCTGTCATGAAGCTGGAAATCACTCCTATTCCTATTGTCTTTTTGTCCTTGGTCATTATGTTTCTTTCTTTAGGTAAGCAAATGCCTCTAAAACAATGACCCAACAGTTCACAAAGTAGTGTGGTTTTAATATCAATCAATATTAAAAGTAAAATATTAGTACACTGTTTTTTCTCCTAAAGAAAACCTGCTCAAAAAGAAAAAAAATACATAGAATTTGAGTTACTGTGATGCTCCTATTGATTCTTCTCCTCCTCCTTGCAGGTGACGTAATTTCTTCTGCCCACAAATTGCAGAACATGTCTGTGAATTCAACTTTAGAAAAGGAAAAACAGAAATCTGAAGCCAAACACTTACTTCTGCAAAAACAAAGGGCTCTAGCAGAGCTCTTCAAACACCTTGCAACTACAGGTCAGTTAAATGAAAGTTCTTCTAACATATTACGTAGAAAAAAACATGCCCTTATTTTTTTTAGGGCTCAGTCATGCAATGAATTTCATTCATTGGCAAGCAGTTAGTCTTGGTTCATGGAAACATCAGTAACATTGGAAAAGAATTGGTATGAAACAGTTGTAGGTGGATACAAATAGTAGTAATTATGGTTTTTGCAAGTCCTACCGTTTTATGGATCACCTCTGAATATACCCTGGTACTTTATATTGATTGTTTCCCCATCAGTCATGAAGCCTGCCTATAATGAGGAATTACCTTCATTTTCATTAAAGAAAAAGAAAAAAACATAGACAGTACAAACCCATTTAATTTGTCTCTGGTTAAGTTTGCTGGAGTAGAGAAATTCCAGCACTTATCCTACTAGACTTTTACTCCAACATTGCCTAGCCAAAGAAATTTACCATCACCTGCTATCTCATTCTCTTAATCAGAGATGCTAGTGATTGAGCCTGTGCCTTCTCAATGAGAAAAGCATGTTCTAAATTCCTTGTTTCAGAGAATTTGGATCATCTTCACATACTTCTCCTCATTTGAATATAGTTATTTTTTGACAATACTGTAGTTTAAATCAGATCTAAATGAACTGAAATGAGAAGAGATAATGGTGAGGAAAGGCATATGAGTCTATATTTTAATATCCAACCATAATTTGGGCACATACAAAACGGTGAGAATTCATTCATAAATCATGCTAGGTCAATATTTTTAAATTACAGTTGGTTGAACAAGCCATAGTGGTACAGTTTTGTGTCACATTACAAATAAAGAAAATTCAGTGAATGTGAAGAAAATCTATCCAACATGTATGGCCAATGATGATTGTTCCTATTATTTGATTGGTATTCTGATTCCAAAGAAGCACTAGATTTGGATTCTTAAGCTGTTTGAGTAGATTTGCAAAAATATTTAATACTAGCTCGATACCTGTGCTTCACTACAAAACTATGTGGTTGGGCTTAGTTTTTGGGGAGGAAAATAATGGGGGGAAAATTCTGCCTCTGCCTACCAGCATCCATTGGTATTCATCTGGCTAGCGTCCTGTCAGCGTGTGAGAGAGTTGAAAGCTGTTCTGAAATTGAAACAGTATTCACTGTGAGCAAGGAGACAGCAGGAGCCTGGGCATGGTTTAGCTCAACTGTTCTGTACTAAAGCTCAAGTTTGTAGGCTTTATTGTTTTGGAGATTTTGTGGTGATGCTTGAGTGGTATTTCGCTTTTATATATATAGATTACAGATCTGAGAAAGATAAAAGTATTGTCAGTTTGATGTAGTGGGTTAAGAGGCTAACCTAGAAACGAAGAGACTGAATTCTAGTCATGCTTTAGTCATGAAAGCCAATTAGGTGACCTTGGGCAGATCATTCTCCCTTAGCCCAATCCACCTCACAAGACTCTTACAGTATTGTGAGGAAAATAGGAAGAGGAAGGAGTATTGGTATATTCATTGCTTTGAATTATTTATAAAAACAATAAAGGTGGAATAAAAATCTAATAAATAAATATCTTTCTAGGATTATCGTATCGCAAAGGCCTGACTTGGTCTCGTTCCAAAAGTTCGCAAAATATGCTTTTCCTTCATCCATTGGATTTAAACAGAGCATTGGCTTTAGTTAACCGCACACATAAATTGGATGCAACGTATGTATTACTTTAGTTCTGTACTATAATCTTCATGTCTTGATGTCAGAAAGAGTGGCAAAAATATTTTCTTGGATTTTTGAAATCTAGTCTGAGATAATTGATTCAGTTATTTTAGAATCAGATTAAGCATGATGAATATCCTATTGTTTTCTCTTTATGGGATTATTTTTACTTTAGCCAATAATAATATCAAAGGTGCGGATCTTTGGCCTTTGTTTCTGCTTCAGATCAGAGATCTTCTCCCTGCTCTTTGCTCAAACACTTGAGCCAAAACTGTAATAAGATTTACTGGATGTAATATATAACAGGGAAAGCCAATAAAGATCAGTTATCCAACTAAACTATACAATCAATTGTTGATCAAGAATTTGCAAGCTGTAGATTTTATGTTACTATATGCTATCATATGAAGACTTTGAAGTGTTCTGCCTTTTTCTATTAGGGCAGGGATTTGTTATAATCTCACATACTGTTCAAAAGATAAATGAGTTTGTGTGGCTCCTTTTATGAATAAACATTTCTATGATGGGAAGATGATTTTAGCAGCAGTCTAGGCCCATAGATCTGTTCTTCAGTCAAAATTCACTTTTGGCTTGCTTATCAGTTTGCCTTCTCAAGCCTTATAGGGTTAAAAAAGCTGTGACTCTATGTAAGTTTTCTACAACCCCATGTGGGCTTCAACCAAAGTTTGGATACCTCTGTCTTAAGGGATTCAAACTGTTTTGCTTTTCAGGTTACTCTCTCAAATCTCTTTGTCCTGGGATGGATGCCAGAAATACTTCTATCGGTCTCTTGCACATCACTGTAGGCTTCAGACAGCATTATTAGCACCTTCAAAGGTAAATCCCCAGAGCCAATGTAATATACTTGTTTTGGTGTTAGGCTTGGGCCCTGGAGATAGGAGGTTTCTTTCTTCAAACTTACCTTGTCCATAAAGCTGACTGAGTGACTTAGGGTCAGTCACTTTCTCTCAGTGCAACCTACCTTACAGACTAGTTGCTTTGGATAAAATGAGAGATATTTCCCATGTGCATCACCTTGAACTCACCAAGGAAAATGGAGAGGTAAAAAGTAATAAATAAAGCAAGCAAAACCAGACATTTTACTTCTTTTTAATTCTTCAGTAGGAGTGTTTGTCCTTCAGTTGTAGTCTAGTCTTCCCCTGTAGGGCAAAATCTAGGTGTTTTGGGCTATGAGTACCATCATCGCCAGCCCTTGACCACTATTGACTGAGGACATTGAATGTTACAAGTTAACATATTAGAGGGCACCATAGAGACAAAAATATTGTGAAGCTATGTGGCAATTAAATGAAGAAATGAAGTTGGATAACTATATACCATTTCATTACTTATCTTTAGCGCTTGGCTGCATTTAATAATAAACTCTATGTATTCAGAATGCTTAATTTAGTCACACTAATTTAGGTATGGAATAAATTTGCAATATAATTTTATGCATATTTCAAAAAAACCTGAAGGAATTAAAAACAATGTGCAAAATCATGTCTAACTAATTGACTGTGTAGCCTATAACTCCAAACATTTTACAGCTATCATTAAAGGAACTTGTTTTGATTAACAGAAGGATGAGAGTTGCTATCTTTTTCTGTAGGAGATTGGAGTAAGTACTGTTGAGCGATGTAAAGGATTCACTGCGCACCTCATGAAGATGCTTGTCAAACAGAGGAAGTCTCTCGTTGCTTTGACAGAACAGTGGGTTTTCCTGAGGTATTGTCTTTTTATTTTTCTCTATATATATATATACACTGCTCAAAAAAATAAAGGGAACACAAAAATAAGACATCCTAGATCTGAATGAATGAAATATTCTTATTAAATACTTTGTTCATGACATAGTTGAATGTGCTGACAACAAAATCACACAAAAATTATCAATGGAAATCAAATTTAGCAACCCATGGAGGTCTGGATTTGGAGTTACATTCAAAATTAAAGTGGGAAAAAACACTACAGGCTGATCCAACTTTGATGTAATGTCCTTAAAACAAGTCAAAATGAGGCTCAGTAGTGCGTGGCCTCCACGTGCCTGTATGACCTCCCTACAATGCCTGGGCATGCTCCTAATGAAGTGGCGGATGGTCTCCTGAGGGATCTCCTCCCACATCTGGATGAAAGCATCCCCCAACTCCTGGACAGTCTGTGGTGCAATGTGGCGTTGGTGGGTGGAGGGAGACATGATGTCCCAGATGTGCTCAGTTGGATTCAAGTCTGGGGAACGGGCGGGCCAGCCCATAGCATCAATGCCTTAGTCTTGCAGGAATTGCTGACACACTCCAGCCACATGAGGTCTAGCATTGTCTTGCATTAGGAGAAACCCAGGGCCAACCGCACCAGCATATGGTCTCACAAGGGGTCTGAGGATCTCATCTCGGTACCTAATGGCAGTCAGGCTACCTCTGGCGAGCACATGGAGGGCTGTGCGGCCCCCTAAAGAAATGTCACCCCACATCATTACTGACCCACTGCCAAACCGGTCATGCTGGAGGATGTTGCAGGCAGCAGAATGTTCTCTATGGCGCCTCCAGACCTTGTCATGTCTGTCACGTGTGCTCAGTGTGAACCTGCTTTCATCTGTGAAGAGCACAGGGCGCCAGTGGCGAATTTGCCAATCTTGGTGTTCTCTGGCAAATGCCAAACATCCTGCATGGTGTTGGGCTGTAAGCACAACCCCCACCTGTGGAGGTTGGGCCCTCATACCACTCTCATGGAGTTTGCTTCTGACAGTTTGAGCAGTCACATGCACATTTATGGCCCACTGGAGGTCATTTTTCAGGACTCTGGCAGTGCTCCTCCTGTCCCTCCTTGCACAAAGGCGGAGGTAGTGGTCTTGATGCTGCGTTGTTGCCCTCCTATGGCCTCCACGTCTCCTGATTTACTGGCCTGTCTCCTGGTAGCGCCTCCATGCTTTGGACACTACGCTGACAGACACAGCAAACCTTCTTGCCACAACTCGCATTGATGTGCCATCCTGGATGAGCTGCACTACCTGAGCCACTTGTGTGGGTTCTAGACTCCGTCTCATGCTACCACTAGAGTGACAGCACCTCCAGCATTCAAAAGTGACCAAATCATCAGCCAGAAAGCATAGGAACTGAGAAGTGGTCATCACCTGCAGAACCACTCCTTTATTGGGGATGTCTTGCTAACTGCCTATGCTTTCCACCTGTTGTCTATTCCATTTGCACAACAGCATGTGAAATTGATTGTCAATCAGTGTTGCTACCTAAGTGGACAGTTTGATTTCACAGAAGTATGATTGACTTGGAGTTACATTGTGTTGTTTAAGTGTTCCCTTTATTTATTTTTTTGAGCAGTGTATATTCCAAACTTATTCATTCAGATTAAGAACTATGTACAGGTAGTTTTCACTTAACAACTGGAGAGACCAGCTATTATGCTGCTAAGCTACATGGTCATAAAGTGCAACATCACATGATTGTGCCAGCTTATAGTGTCAGTTCCAGCAACAGACTTAAGGAAATCACCTGCAATCATTAAGCACAACATCACATGACCACCACTTACAACTTCCTGCTGACTTCTCCACTGATATGCTTGTCAGAAGCTGTTGCAAATGGTACCAGTTGCCAAGGGCCTGAATGATCAGGTGATATTTTTTTAAAAATATCAGGTTGCTGAGATTACTGTGGAGGGTGTTTAAAGCTCACCCTGGGCTTTGCTCACCATTTTACCCAAGCTGTAACTCAGCCCAAAGTGGGAGCAAAGTTTGACAGCATTCCCATTCTGTCTGAGGAAACCTCATTAGGTGATTAGGAAGTACCACAGAGTTTTGTGATGCAGAAATTTAAAATGTAATTGCTTAATTGGTAAATCATATAGTTATGCATGTCCCATCTCTAAGCCCAATTAAATCATTAATTTTATTCATGGGGCACCCAAATACATCTTTCAGTTTTTGAAAGATTTGATTTTTTCACACTTAGGAGTTACTTAAAATAATTACTGAATTGGTCTAATTTCAAATATATATATATTTTTCATAGCAGGCTTTTCTTTTTTTCCCCACTGTAAGCCAGGCTAAAGAAAATTGAACAGAAATGAGGTTGTCATTCTTTGGGGACAGTATTGCTCACCTGAGGTTGCCATTATTATCCCCATCATTATTCAGGCTTTCCTCAGTCTGTAATGAGAATACGACACTTCCCTGCTTTCTCGGTTGAAGGTACAAATTGAGAAAAGCTTGAATAGACAAATCCACAGGCTTCCTGGGTGTCTTGGAAAAGAAATTCAGAAGAAAAATAGCTTTCTTACAGGATGGTGAGAAATCAAGTAGATAATTGACGTAGAAAAAACAAAACATGTAGGGAAAAGCTCTATGTCCACATCTAATAAGGACTAAAATACTGGCATTTTAGCATTTTATTACCGAATTGTAATGATTGAATTTTAATTAAAAATAAATCTGTTACTTACATGAATGTCTTGAACAGGAATCAGCTAAGCTGTATACAAGAGATTGATGCCAGACTGTCTCCTGGGAGTGAATACGAAGTGGTTTTCCCTCCTCAAGAAGGTGTTCAGCAGTGGACTGACAGACTGCAGTATCTTTCCATGCAGTGTGTAGTGCTTCTAGAACAGCTGTCTTGGTTTATAGAGTGCTGTCCAGAAGACCAAACTTTGAACACCCCTCGGACAGAAATAAAATTGGAAGGGGTAGAATTGAATTCTTCTACTATTCTAAAGTCACTTCCAGAACTGGATCCATCAGACCTACAGTATCTCACACCAGTGAGTCCAGAACAGCTGCCTGCTGCATGCAGGATGCGAAAGCAGGATACGCTATATCAGCAGCTGGCTTCCAAGGTGAAAGAGATGCTAGTAGAGGTGAAGACAGTAAAATCAGACGTGGACAGAATAAGACAGGTGTCTTCTGAGACACTCTTCCATTCTTGGTAAGTGAGATGCATCCTATCATACTGGGACAAAAAGGGGGGTTGCATTTGTTTGCAAGCTGCATGTAGCAGCCTCAGTAGGATTATACCTTTTCTAGAGGTTGTACCCATAGGAAAACTAAACCGCTCTTATAATCAGAGTCCATCATATGTCAGAGAGGTATTCAGTACTATGGAAGCTGATAGCCTAGCTCAGGGGTGTCAAACTCAAGACCCACAGGCCGGATCTGACTCGCAAGGTGCTTAGATCTGGCCTGTTTTACTACTGTAAATGTGTATATGTATGTATGGTATTTCTCATGCCAAGTCACCCATAAGTGCAACAGAAACCATTCCATGTTTATTCATGCAGTTTTTATTCCATTTCAAATCTCCCTTTCAATGTTTTTTTTCCTCAGGAGAAGCTTTGAAGTGTGCTCTTCAGGAGTGGATTGTTTGCTGAAAGTTTCAACCCAGCTGCAAGATATTGAGCTGTTGTTTTCACCACCTGATTCTCAGGTCAATCAAATTGGATCACAGATGGCGTTAATCAGGAGTCTCATATATATCCAAGGAGAAATTAATAGCAGTGTAGATGATTTTGCTATCTGGAAGACACAGCTCTTCAGTTCAATTTCACACTGTGAAGGTAAAATGATTCTCTTTCCTCCTCCTGTTCAATAATGCAGGGGCTTTATTGATTTAATATCATTCTCTGTTTGCCTGCAGGATTAACTACATCATTACTTTTTATGTTCCTAAGCATTTCTTTATGCTTGATATCCGGTGGTCACAATTCTTCTTTCTAGAAATGAGCTTTTTGAAAGTGAAAGTATAGTTTTTAAGGGGCTGGGATCTAGGACATAACAGAAATTTGGGGCTCAGTTGCGGTCATAAGTCGAGGACTATTTATATTTGGAAGCAGATTGTTTGAGTAATGGACCTTCTGGAAAGCAAAATAAAAAAGGGAATCAACCTAAAAATTGAAGACAAGCTTACTGGCTGTATTGATTTTCTCTTGGCTCTTCTAGGATTACCTTTGAGGTCACAAATGTATCAGGGAGGCTTATGGGGTTTTCTCATCCTGAGAGAGATTATAATAGAATTGTATGAGTAAGATTTAGGGCTTAGGGAAGGTTCGGCTCCCTCAGGCTACTTTTAGCTTACTGTGAGGCTGAAAGGGGGCTATATGGTTCCTAAGTCATTAAACTTTGAACTAGAGGAGGTCCTTGACTTACAATAGTTCATTTAGTGACGGTTCAAAGTTACAACGGCACTGGAAAAAAAGGACTTAATGACCTTTTTTTTTACAGTTGTGACCTTTGAAACATCCCCATGATCATGTGATCAGAATTCAGATGCTTGGTAACTGGTTTTTATTTATAACTTTTGCTGTGTCACAGGGTCACTTTTGCAACCTTCTGACAAAGTCAATGGAGAAGCCAGATTCACTTAATAACCATGTTTCTAGCTAATCAACTGCAATGATTCCCTAACAACTGAGGCAGAAGAGGTCATAAAATGTAGCAAAGCTCACTTAACAAATGTCTCACATAACCATAGAAATTTTGGGCTCAAGTAAGTTGAGGATTACCTGTATGTGCAGAAATTGTATTTGAAATAATGAAATTATTGACTTCACTTCCAGTCGCTTCTATATTAGAGCCCTGAAAGGGGATCTCTGATTTAATTCCGAAGAACAACCAACAACTTTCTCTATAATGTATTGATCCCAATTCTAATGGAGGGAGAATTTTGATACCTCAGATACTCAAATAGGGAGAAAATTAGGGCAATAGCATTTATTTAAGTAAATAGATAGGTAGAAACTATGGAAGCTGAATTGTACACACATTTATCCATCCATCTATTCATCTCTCCATTGTAAAACTAAAAGCCTTTTCCATTTAATTTTTCAATGATATTTCTATAGATGAGGAAACATCAGATGATGGATTTGTAGAACACTTTTCAAAACAAATAGAACTTGCAATCCACGTTATCTTGAGTTCTGTCCAGTGTTTGGTTGAAAGAAGAAAAGACGAAGAGATATTCCCAAAAGAAGATGGTAAGACTGAACATTCTTTCACTTGTTCTGAAAGCAACTGTTATGTCAAATGCATTTTTCTTGCTGTATATGACACTTCCGTAGCACAGTAATTTTAAAAAATGAGAACCAACAATGTATAGGGCATATTCAATTGGAATGCATTTTTGATCATTGCTTTTTATAATTCTTGTTCCAGGGGAAGAATCTTCGGTTGATGGGCTCCAGAGAGGGCATTTAACTAAATTCTTAGATGAAGAAATTTGTTCCGATGTGAATTCTTTGCATATACAAAAAATAATTTCAGTCATTTCTGAACTCCTGGAGCAATTGAAATCTTATGGCGAGGATTACACTGCATACAAATGCAAGGTAATATTTTTCAGCTGAATTGTATCTCAGGGAAAGATATTAAACATAATGTAAAAATTGTTTCTTCATCTTGCCTCAAATACTCAGTAGCATGTAAGAATAAAAATATTTTTCTGAAATTGCTTATAAATACTACAAACAGTGAAACCAATCCTGGAGAAAGAATATGTAGACACTTAAAATATTTTCCATAATTAATGGACATTATTTTTCTTTTTCTTTTTTCAGCTTTTTAATCAGGCCTGCCACTTGCTGGTACGCCTAATGCCAATTCTTTGCAAATATTCCAGTATTGTCCTTTTCTACCTCACGGTTTCCTTGGCTACACATAGGAGTACTGCAAAATTGCTTTTTGTCTTGTCAAACATATTTACAGAAATTGCACAAAAGGTAAGAAGTGGAAAGTGAATGTCATTGTGAGAATCTACATTTATTAGTTGCCTTTCATTTTCCAAAGGAAAAAGAAACAAAGATTTTTACTTTCTACTGTTTTTTTCTGAAGTTAAAACATGGCCTTTGAAATGGAGTAGCCTTTATTGTTGCATATCGTATTAGTTTTCTAGTATAGGCTTAGCAGACTTTTCAGAATATTAACTAGTAAGCTCTTGGACTAGAACTGAATGGCCCAGATTTTATCCATTCTCAGTGATAGAAATACCGGATAAAATTGGACCAGTTTCTGTCAGATGTATGTAGATAAAGCTAAGATCCTCACCTTCCTCTCATTTTTGGCATATCACGCAAGATTATATGTACCACAATTATGTCCTATCTCCATCATTTTTTTGTAATAGGCTAAAACAGTGGTGAACCTTTTCGGCACCAAGTACCGAAACGGGAGCATGCGCATGTGCACGCCGGAAACAAAAAAAAAACAGCTCCCAGACATCACACGTGGGAGCACTGGATACTGGAAGTTCAGCTTCCTGGCATGCACATGTGCATCAGCCATCTGGTCTTCCAGTTTCTAACACACATGCGCATGCGAAGACCAGCTGGTTAGCATGCGCATGCACACCAGGGAGCTGCTCTTCCAGTTTCTGGCCTCCTGTGTGCATGAGCTGCTCTTCTAGTTTCCGGCACTCCCACATGTGCGAAGGCCAGCTGGCCAGTGCTTGCATGCACGCCGGGGAGCTGCTCTTTCAGTTTCCAGAACTTCCGCACACACAAAGACCAGGAACCCGGAATAGCAACAGGTAACAGCTGGCATGCCCAGAGAGATGACTCTGCATGCCAGTTCTGGCACACGTGGCATAGGTTCGCCATCACGGGGTTAAAGTGTATATGGTATTCTTGCCTTTTCTCACAGGGAAGTGTTTGAACTCCTGATCATTTTGGCGGCAATTTTTTCAGCTTTCCTATATCCTTTAAGTATGGCAACCGGAATTGTACATGCTATTCCAGATGTGGAAGTGCCATAGATTTGTATAGCGATATTATTTTCAAGTAATTTCTAATCATTTCTAACATAGAAGTTCCCTTCTATTAGCAGCTTAATCAACATTTTTATTCTGTTGTGCACTGTGACCTCAGGCTTTGTTTCCTGATCAGTTGCAGGCAGCTTGGACCCCAACACTGTAGATATGAAATGGAAGGACAAGAACTGATTGTTTGAATGTACATCACTTTACACATATTTAGCATTGCTCTTTGATTGACAATTTACTCACTTTAAAAATATTGTTCATAATCAGTTTTAGCTTTTACTATTCTGAATAGTTTAGTATTATCCACAGTTTGGCTACCTGACTATTTATTCCTAAGTTAAGATCATTTATAAACAAATTAAATATCACTGGCTACAAAAGAGATCTTTGAGAAGATTCTACTTCTTTCCAGTGAGAAAATTGCCCACTTACTCTCCACTATTGATGCGCTGTATTTAAACAATTAGAGCAGAAGTCTCATTCTCGCAGCCCGCGGGCCAATTGCGGCCTGCAGGACGATACGATATCCTGTGGCCCCCACCGTGATATGAAAGTATAATATTAGTGTATAATATAAATATAAAGTATAATATTATGCAGCCCAGCCTCACCCAGACTCTGCCTCCTGCGGCCCCCAGGTCAGTTGTGTTTGAGACCCCTGAATTAGAGTCATGCTTGAGCAAATCTTGTTCTCCTGCACTCCTAGTTGTTTCTTAAATTTTGATTGTCATTTCCTTCTAGGCAATTTGCCTAGAAGAAATATTAAGTGGACTGTCTACATTTTTAAAAGAAAAGTGATATCATTTTGACTTTCTTTTAATATTCTGATTCTGATATGAATAAAAAAAAGACTATTTTTCTAGGAGGGAAGCAATTTGACATAAGTTCTTTAGGAACTTTTGGGTGAACAACCCAGTTATATGACAATTAATTTACATGTTAATAAGTAACTGACCCTTAATGGATTTTTGCTGAAGTAGAATTTTCTGTCCTTGGAAGAAAGCTTACAAAAACTTTGACGCCAAGCAGAAGAAACCTTAAAATGGTGAAACTCAGTGTTCATTTTAATGACTGCTATCCTTGGTTTAACTGAGTGCTTTTTATTATTAGGGGTTTTGTTTACCAAAAGAAATTATTGAGGATGGAGGAGAAGGAGGAACAGAATTCCATGATTATGAAGATGGTGGCATTGGAGAAGGGGAAGGGAAAAAGGATGTTAGTGACAAGATAGAAAATGAAGACCAGGTAAGGTTTGAAATGTCTGTTTATAGTCTATACAAAGCAAATGAATGCTAAGGTTTTAGTATTTATGGGAAACATGGAAAAGCACTTATACTTTTTGGTGGTGAACAAACAACATTGCATAAGGATGTACACAAAATGGAAAACATGTCAAAGTTCAGCAGAAACAAAATCTGGAACATTTGAGTTGGTCCCAAGTTTTTCATACTACAACATCCAACACAATCTCAGAATAATTTTCTGGGGTAATTAAGGCAAGGCCACTAGCATCAGAGGTATCCCAGCACAGGATATCTCAACTAGCCCACACTCCCTCAATCTTCCAAGCATTTCTCTCAGTCCTTTTCCTCAATCATTTCTGCAAAAAAATCAGCCTGGCATGCCCACGGCTTGCTGCCCCCTTAATCTTCCCAGTGCCATCCCTTTCCTCAGCCCCTGCTACTACTGATATCCTGACCTAGGTCATTATTCTTTATGGTGATAGTCTTGGCAGGATCAGTCAGGCTTCCAGCATGGCATATGCCAACAGTTAACCTGCTTCTCCTTAGTCATAGCAAGTGACATCCTTGGCTTTTTTTCCCATACCAGCCACCATCAAACCACCTCTGCCCGGAATGATTTTTCTAGTTTGGAATAAAGCAACTGAAATTTGTGTATTTGTTAAGGCACAACACAAAGTTCTGTTCTATTTGTGCAGGAAAGATTAACACATGGAATGTTAAGGAACAGTTAATGTATGGAGTAATATAGGAATCCCTGCATTATTTTTGTTCGTTCATTTACTGGGTTTTAAAGTTATTTCAGTCCCTTCATTCCTTTTAATAATCTACTTCAGTTTTTAGGAAATATACCATAAAATATCAGGAAATTATGGCATTCTTGAGGGGAGAAGGAATGCTAAAATTATCTTGCTGAAAGTTGAGGAGGGAGCAAGGAGAATACATGCTACTTTAAAGAAGGCACCCCATTAAAACAAAGCTTGATTAAATATTCCAGGTAGAAGATACTTACCAAAAAGGTCAGGAAAAGGAAGATCCAGATTCTAAACCAGATATTGAGGGAGAGGATAATGCAATTGAAATGTCTGAAGATTTTGAAGGGAAAACATATGATGGAGAGCAAGAAAAAGAAGGTATGTGTATATTTCCCATGTTTCTGACCTAATGTACAGTAACTCCAGAATTCATTGCACAATTGGGAACTGATACTGAGGTTTAATAACTTTTACTTTGAATTTAATAAAACATACTGATAGGCAGACTTTCCATTCCTGTGTAATGTTATTAGGAAAATCTTTTGGTAACACTGAAGCACTTTTGGTTTTTTTTTTCTTACTGAAGTTGGAACTTGATAGAACCAAATGGTCTTATGCAGAATTAACTTAAAATGTGACCCTCAGTGACAAAATTAATCAAATCTAAGCTCCAAACAGAGCCTTCCTTTCCTTCTTGTTGATCTCTTTGTATACTTGGAATAAAGATTTTCAGACCAGGAGGACGAGGACTTCAGCAGGATTTTGAAGTCCACATGTCATGGTTTTTACACAAAAATGGCAATATTGTTGGTCTTTCTCAAGTATTTAAGAAAGAAGATGTTGGGTATTTAGTAGCTGTTCTAATTAAAAATCAACAGTTTTCACTGGAAGACCTGTTTAGTGCAGTGTTTATAATCCTATCTAGCAATATATTATGAGTCACTTACTGTAGGTAGTATGACACAACCAGAAATAAAGAATAAGGTTTTTAGTATTTTATCAATACTTTAAAGAACTATACATTTAAATTTTTTTAATCTTAACTCTCTGTTTCATGTATACCGGCTAAAAAGGGTAAATATTCCCATTGCTGTAGAAGTTCTTTTTGCCCAGGGGTTGAGAACTTTCACATATCCCAGTATAAATGTACTTTATATACAAGAAATTACCTATATATCAAGTTAAACCATTAGCCCATTTAGTGACCTGGAAAGTATATGTTCTCCTATTGAGCTTCAGTCTGTCTGCAGACGCAGAGTGCTTGATCTTTACGATTATGGGAGTTCTTTCTTTGAAGATTTACATTGAGCTTTATTTATGTTATGTTGTATAGAAGAGGATGATAAGTCTGATGAAGATGAAGACTTGGATAAGCAGATGGGAAATCTTGGAGATGGAGATGCTGACAAATTGGACGAGAGGCTTTGGGGAGATGATGATGAGGAAGAAGAAGAGGATGAAGATGAAGATGGGAAAACAGAAACTGGACCAGGGATGGATGAGGTAAAATTTTAAATGAATATAATGTTTGAAGGAGTGAATGGTTGCACCATTGATTAATTATGTAAAATGCATGAGAGTACATAGAAAAGGGGCATGATGGATTAGCAGTTAAAGATGTTAAACTTCTCAGCTGAAGAGCTGACAGCCCAGGTTCGAGACCCAAGTGCTACGGAACAGGGTGAGCTCATTATTTGCCCCAGTTCCTGCACACCTAGCAGTTCGAAAGCATGCAAATACAAGTAGATAACTAGGTACCACTTCAGTGGGTAGGTAACAGCATTCCAGCTGCCTCAGCGTATAGTCATACTGGTTATATGATCACAGAAATACCTTCAGACAGTGCTGACTCCCTCGACTAAGAAACGGAGATGAGCACCGTCCCCTAGAGTCAGGTACAACTGGATGGGAGAAACCTTTACCTTTACATATAACTCAATTCATTTCAAGTTATTTTTTCATTCAGGCCACATAAAAGGAAGTGCTTTTTTTCATACAATGAATTAGAGTTTTTCTCTGAAAAATAATAGCAATGGATGCCAAAACTTCATTTCATATGGAGATCAGACAATGAAAGAGATGGCGGCTTTTATTATCAGAATATTTGATGTTAATATCTAATCACTCCCAAGAACTGCTAGAGGACTCTGTTGCATTTACCCTGATGGTGAATGCCTTCAGCACATGATTGACTTCTCTCAGTGTGCGGGATTCATCCAAAGAGTTACTCTTCTCTCTAAGCAAAATAGAAAGTAAACCCCAATCAGTCGATTTCTTGTATTGGAACTTTTGAAGGGCTTTTTTTTTTCCTCGGAAAAGATTTTGAGGCTTTTGACAATTTGTAATTTTTTAAAAAATTAAAACATCTTACTCAGTTTATTATTTTAATAGATGTGTCTGTTTTTTAGCTTATTTTGGAATGGAGTATGCATTAATATTTCAAAATATGCTGAGCTTTCTTTTTAAAACAGTCTGAGTGTGATGTAAATGAATCTACTTTTATTTTAATTTAAAAGTTCAGGTTGTTCTATGATAGCATATTTTATTAGTTTAGCTCTGCATGATGTTGAGAAAGCATAACACATGCATTCTATAAAAGTAGGGAACTGTTTTTAATTTAATAGCTATATTCATAAAGAGGTAACCATGTTTTTCAAAACAAGTTGAATAATGTTAGCCTGAGAATTATGTGTACACTGGTGGTAACATGGATATGTATATATATATTTAATTATGTAGGGAGATTCCGAATTGGTGGCAAAAGATGACAATATAGGAGTTGATAATCAAAATGAGAAGAAATCACCCAAGGATGAAGAAAAAGAGAACCAAGGAGGTGACGGTGAAGCCAAAGAGAAAATCCATGAACAAATAGATGAGGTAATAGCCTAACAACTCCGTATTGAACTGCTTATTGTTCTTTTTTAGAGTGTTTGTGAACATGCATATTACTGTAGAAATAATTGAAGTTACATAGTTCAGACGAAGTTAGATTTTACAAGCATAATTGGGAACAGATGAGTATATCCCACAGCCTCCAGGGCAGAGATGCATAGCAGCTTCTTGTTTCTTCACTAAAGAAGAAATAAGAGGCTACTGTAAATTAATAGTAAATTACTTTGTCTCCAAAACATGCCATGCATGCACAGAATTCCGAGAAGACGAGTTTTTACAACCAGTGTCCATCAAAACTAGCCAATAAATATCTTACCTTTTGCATGATTTACTTATTTTGTGCATTGAGTGGGGAATTAAAAGAGGAAATGGCAGAAGAGGATAGTAGTTAAGAAGCTGAAAGAGTATGAACCCATATGTGAGAGTTTCAATAAAGTACTCTTAACTGGGAGTGTGCATTGCTAATTTAATTGTGCTTTGGACCTTTCGTGCATCAATTCTGTGTTGTTAAAGCAGCCACCTCTTTTTTCGGGTTTCTTTATTCAATTGTTTCATTTCTAAATCTCTAAATGTACTCTTTTCTCTTCTTTTTCCAGCTTTCCATTCTTTCCTCCCTTTTGTTTGTTTTCATTTTTAACTATCTGTACAACAAAATAAAACACATGTTAAGTTGGCTGAACACACACAGTTTTTGCAAACAATTCTTAAAGTTACTGTATATTTAAATTTGGCACAAAAATCGGGGGGGGAGATGGCTGCTTTAATTAGAAGCAGAATAGGGCTGTGTTCATACAACATCCAGAATACTTTTCCAAATCATTTTCAAAAGATGTGTCACCTTAATCTTGATAAGTATTTAGAGAATTCCCACCTTTCTTGTTTTTTAATTATAAATATTTGAAGTATGTCACTTGATGAAAAGGGTGGTGTCCATTTTAGAATTTTCCCTTTCCATTATGAATGCTTCTATAATATTATTAAACCCAGATTCAATCTAATAACTTCTTAATTAAAAAAATATAGTCAAAATCAATATTCTTAACTAAGTGGGGAAAGCAACTAAGGCAAGATATCTAGCTGATGACCAGACAGTGTTTATTATCATTATTGTTATTCACTTTTACCAAAATATATTATAAATATAGTAATCCTAAAGGATTAAATGAAGTAATCATAAAGTTCCATCCAATAGCAAGGATTTATTCACAGTTCACAATCAAACCAACAAGCAGATATTAACGAAGACAACAATCAATGTGTATTTAGAATTGTACCCTGTGATATGAAAGGATATCTTTTTCAATGGGAGATAAGCTTCCTTAAAGCATTCAGAGATTTTTCTGCTTGAGCAGATTCAATAGAATTTCAAGCCTCAAGAACTTTGCCTCCCATCTCTGCTTGCCACCTTCATTCTTCTTATAGTGTGTTCTGCCTTACAGGGTGAATATGATGAGAATGAAGTGGATCCTTACCATGGAAAGCAAGAAAAACAACCTGAAGCCGAAGCCCTGGAGCTTGACCATGAGCTGAATCTTGGAAATGAAGAGATGGATGAGGAAGACGAAGAAGAAGAAGAAGGTAGAAGTAGAAATGGCTAAATGATACTTAGTACCAGACACATTGTTATCTCTAGTGGGGTGAAGGGGGACCATTTTACAAAACTTGTGTCCTGGTACAAAAACTACAACTTATAAACTTGGCATCAGAGTTTAAAACTTTCTGGCTATTGTGTAACTTAAATGGTTGAAAATTAGGATTCCATTGCTATCAGCAAGTTATGTTTGCATCTACAACTATTTTCATAGCTTGATGAAGTAAAAAGATCATTATCTTTTAATGTAGGTTAATACCATTATCTTAGTAATTTGAAGAGTTGATGCAAAAGATGTTATAGTTTAAAGTGATAGAACAATGAACATTTGTGGAATGAGTGGAGCAGGTAAGTTAGGAATGTACTCTTTTTCAAATTTGAAGCCAAAAAGGTGCTTCAGAGGGCTTATGGGCATTCATGCTATATCTGCCAATGGCTCCTTGGAGAAGTTGTGCTTTTCCCCAGCTTCATACAGTAGCTATGTGATTCCAGGAAAATATGTCTTTGGGTTAAACATTGTGTCCAATTTTTGGCCCAATTGATGCTTTCTGAACACATGGGAGCTATCCATGCAATACGCACTGTGCAGCTACCATGCAACTCCAGGAAAAGAAATAACTTATTTATGGAAGAAATTGAGAGGAGAGAGGAATTGAAATTGATGATTTCATGGATACCCCCAACCCTGTGCAGATCTTTGTATCCAAAGCACATCCTTGCTTTGCATTTTATTCAGTTCCCTGGACCTTGATCTCTTGTGTCTGGGAATTGTGTCTAGGTGGCCTTTGTCTTTTCAGGTATTCAGTTCCACAAATAATATGTATGGAACTTAGGAGGCTTGGGGCATTCTATCCAATTGTATGTGTGTGATTTTTAAAAACTATATTCCATCTCTTTTTCTACTAGGAGAAAATCCTTTTGAGATTGAAGAGAAGGCGATAGATGTAGATGAAAAGGAAACGGAAGATAACACTGAAGATGTGGATGAAGATAGACAGGATTCTGAGCAAGTCGAAAAAGATCCTTCTGAAGATAAAAATGAAGAAGGAACAGAGAATTCTGATGCAAATACAGGGGAAGAAGAGGACTCTACAGTAGAAGAGCAAAAAGCTGAAGAGAACGAACAGAACGTTTCCACTACTGATCAAGGCCTTTGTCCTCAGGTTTCACATGTTGTTATTAATAAAAGTTGTGTGTATGAGAAAGGAGGGGTGAGAGGGAGAGTTCCTGTCTAAAATCCCAGTAAATGAATTTTTCTCTAACTTGTTATGAAACAAAGCTTGTCTATGGCCTAAAACCTATTCTGTTATGTACGGTATATATCAGCTACTGATACTTTGCCAAGCTAATGCTAATACTGACTCATTTTTTTAATTGCTTCAGAAAATTGATGAAGCTGGTAATGATACTGAAAACGAGGAACAGTTACCTGAAGCTGTGGAAAGAATGGAACATGAGGCATACGGAGAGGCAGGCGAAGAGAATCTGCAGAGCGATACAGCTGTTGAGTTGGTTGGAACTGCATCTGAGAAGGATCAGGCAAAAGAGGTGAAATGGAGCAACTTTAGAAAAGAAAATGTACTGGTATTGGAGGAATTACAGCTTCAAATGTACCTTAGCCATGGGAGCTCACTGGTGCCTTTGGATCACCGTCTCTCACCTCAGCACATCTCACTGTAACCTTAACCCTAATTATAACCTTAACCCTAATTGCAGTAGAGGGAGAATTTTATAACTTCCCTAGCAGCCACTTCATGTCTCTGATTTGTTTCTATCCTATCAACTTATTGAGTAATTGCTTTAAGAACTAGTGGCTGGCTCATATCCAGAATTTTTTTTTTTGTTCACTTTGACTTTGAGTTTTGTAGATCTATAGAATGCAAAATAACAGAGTTAGAGAGGACCTTAGAGGTCTTCTAGTCCAACCCTCTGCTCAAGCAAGAGGAGAACCTTTGCAATTCCAGGCAAATGGTTGTCCAATCTCTTCTTTAAAAACTCCAGTGAAGGAGCAGCTACAACTTCTGGAGGCAAGTCGTAGCACTGATTAATTGTTCTCACTGTCAGAAAATTTCTCCTTAGTTTTAGACTAAATGTCTCTTGTTAAGCTTCCATCCATTACTTGTCTTGCCCTCAGGTATTTTGGAGAATATTGGATCTGTTCATATTCTTCAGTAGGCCTCAAAACACTGAAAATAAGGGTAGATGATGATACCAGCATCCATTTTCCAGTAAGAGGAAAGCATATTTCCACTTTAAGAGGGAAATAGTTTATAAGAGTGACTGAATGTATTATAGCTGTTCTTTGTATATACAGTGCTTTTTAAACTTCATTGACTATTCCCTTTGGTTACCATCCTCAAATTGCTAAATTAATCAATTGCTCCAGTAAGGCTGAAAGGGCTTTGTGTCATAAATATACATGCCAAACCATGCTTGTGTTTGCCAAAGACTATGGATTATATCTATTTTTAATACTTCACACTTCACTAGGGATCTCTTCCCTGTCTTATGAGCCAGACTTCACTTATTATATTCCATGAATTTATGGTGCAGCACTAGAATTGACAGATGGGCTTGTTTGCAGAGCCACAATCTAACGTACGTCTCTATTCCAAAGATAATGTAGTTTGGGCTTTAAACTTAATAAGCTTGTGATGTGTTTTTGCAAACAAGATCTTACTTTGTATGTCTTATTTCAGGAACATGGGAGTGGAACTTCGGATGCAAATCAGCCAGAAGGACATGAATCTGAACTAATGGCACATCTAGCTTCACAGAAACAAAGCAGAAAAAATACCCAGGTGTCTTATTTTTTTTTTGAAATGTGCAAATTACTCTTTTACAATTGGAGGCTCCTATACTAATGGTCTTTGAAGACTCTTTAATGGAAAGCCAAAGAAAAACTAAACATAAGGGACTGATAATTATTCGTTGGCTCTCGTGCTGCTTGGGTGTTTAAAGAAAGTTTTGAACTGAAAAAGGTATCAGAATTTGCTGATACATATTTGAAGAGAAACTGCATCTAGAACGGGTGGGATTCTACCGGTTCAGACCGGTTCTGTAGAACCGGTTGTTATGATTCTGTGCAGTTTGGAGAACCAGCAAATCGTGCCCCTGGCTGGCCCTGCCCCTCTCAGCCCGCTCACTCCCTTCCAGCCCAGTCAGTCCTTATCGTGCATGCGTGACATCGTGCACATGCCTGACCGCATCCTCCCCTGCCCAGTCATACCTTAAGATATTTCTTTTTTTCCCCCTCCCGACGAACAGCTGTGCCGGGATTCCGCTCGCTGTCTTACTGCTTCACCCAGGAGGCTTCCCTGAGGCCCAGGAGCATGGAGGGAGGGAGCACAGCACACACACACACACACACACACATACACACACTCCCCCCTCCCCAGGCTCCATTTTTTGCCTTCCTGGATCCCAGGGAAGCCTTCTAGGAGCAAAAAAACCCCACCAGGAGGCTTCCCTGAAGCCCAGAAGGGCCAAAAATGGAGCGTGGGGGGGCTGCCAAAAAAAAGCCATACCAACAGAACCAGTTGTTTAAAAATTTGAATCCGACCCCTGATCTAGAAGTAATACAGAATCAAACAAACTTTGTACAATATTTATTAGAAACAGAAGCAGGATGAACATGTATGAAAATGATAATAGCCCGGTAGTCCATGCAGATCAGTCTCTTACTGGCTTCGTTCTGGCTCTATCTTTTCCTCATATACCATTTAGAGTTAGAATTTTAAATGGTGTTTCGTCTTGGTTCATTAAAAAAAACAAACCAATGTACATTCTATGTTGTATGAACCTTCATATACAGAAGGCTCTCAGCCTAAAAATATCTTGGGCAAGAAGAAGAGCAAAGCTTCTACTTGAACTAGAGAGCCAGTGATAGAGTAAACCAGAATTTGTGGGGCATCTGGCTTTGGTCTAGTTGCTTATTTGCACAGATTTGCAGGTACCCCATCTGGAGCCTGGCAAACAAGATTAACCTGCAGGCCAGATTCTCCTGCTGTGCAAATCACCTCCTAGTACAAGTCAAGATAAATAAATAAATAGATAAACAAACAAACAAAATTGATATTTTAAGGAGTGGATAATGTGAAGCCACAGAGGTTTGCCCAGTTCCTTTTGGCTTTTCAAGTAGCCCCTAAAGTCATCTTTATGCACCTCTAAAATTCTTTTCTCTTTTTTTCTAAAGGAACAGGACCTTTATATTACCTTTGCCTGAATAGAATTTGCATTTGCCTCATCCCCTTGAAAAATTAACTGGCTGTGCTTTCCTGTGTTTCAGAGTTATAAAAGAAAGCCAGGACAAGCTGACAACGAGCGCACAACAGGAGATCAGAACCAGCCTGTTCACAAGCGACTGAGAACTATTGAGTCTAGCCAGAAAGCAGAGGAAACACCAGTTCAGCCAGGGCAACATCAGGTGGAAGCTGACACCTTTGAGCATATTAAACAAGGCAGAGAATCCTATGATGCCCAGACCTACGGTATGGCAACATTCACAACAAACCACATGGAATAATAATGAAAAGCTCTTTATGGCATCATAGTTTGAAAAACATATACATTTCTTCACTAAATAGATATGTGACGATTGGGTGTTGTATTCCTTTTACATTCATTTATACTTTAGGTTTATTTTGAGAAATGTATTTTTCATTCTGCCTTAGCTAATGCTGTACAATTTAGTCTACAATGCTCTATATCTTAAGATTGTGGGGTTGCATGAAACCTTTCTAAGCCTTGAGTGTGACCCTTAAAATCCTCAGGCATTGTTATCTAATGGTAATTGCTAATGTAGTCAGAAAGAGAAAGGTATTAAACTGGTTACTAGAGAATATTTTTAATTCTAAATCATTTTAGAAAATGATAAATACTTTTTGTAAATAAAACAGCAATGATAACTAACTTAATATTTTGTTTAGCTTGAAATGTAAACTAAATGAAATCCTTGGGGGGGGGGGAGAGAATGTGTTCTTCACAACCTTTTGAAGTACACATCCCCTCCTGTTGCCTCTTACAAGTCAGTCCCAGTATCACATCTGTGCAAATTTAAATCTCATTGAATTAAAGAGACTTAATATTGATTTAACAATGTATAGTGTTGTGTTATGTTTTGTGCGCAACTGCTAGCCATAATTTATTTTTGCTACATTGGGCTGGTTCGAGGAGGAAAGACAATTTGCTTCACAAATGCCATGCTTGTGTCTAGACTGTTAATAGATCGGCTCCGGTTTTTATGATGGCTCGTGTGCTGATGCTGGAGAACTTCTTGTAATTTTTTTTAATATGATCTGAAAACAGTATTGTATTGGTTTATCTCCCCACCAGACGTAGCAAGTGAAGAACAACAGAAATCAATTTTACCTGTTAATGAAGACAGCGAAGAAACCGTTTCTGAAGATCTGGCTATGGAAACAGAAGATCACTCTGCTGAGGAACTCAAAACTTCAGAGGTAGAAAAACTGAATCCAGAAGTAAAAATGTCTGGAGCTTCCAAATCTGGTAAGTCATTAACTTCTTGCCTTGAGAATTCTTTTTTTTTTTAAAGAAATAGCTTCCTGTATGTTTGTGGAAATAGCACAAAAAATACTATTAATGAAATAAGTTAATACTAGTGAATAATAATTTGTTAGTTTTATCTAAGACATTGCTATGGCTATGTATTAAATGAGCCAAAGTAGAGGACAGGAATGGATATGGATGTATGCAGTAATTAGCAAGTGTGTATAATTCAATCCTAGGACCTGAGCAGATAGAGGCAGACAGCCAAGTTCCTAATTCTGAAGATGCTGAAGAAAGAGAAGCAAACTCTTTACTGTCAGAAGTAAAGTTGGACCGAAACAAGCAGTCTACTATTCATACCGCTCATCAGTTTTTGAAGGACCCTAACGTACAGGTAGAAGACAGCTTTCATTTTTAAAACCAAATGATGGGCTAATTGATTTAAGTAGACAAATTTTAGTGCGATCACAATGTTGCAGTAGTTGTAGGCTGTTGTGGATTACAGTTTCGGGTGATGTTGAACAGGGACCCCCAACTCCCAGTCCACAGCCGGTACTGGTTCACAGCCTGTTGGGAACTGGGGTATGCAAACAGCATACCATTTGCGCAAGCAAAGGGCAGCACTCAAACTCATCCCCTGTCCCCCCTCCCCCTACTGCTGCTGCTGCTGGTCCATAGAGCCAGAAGGTTTGGGGACCATTGATGTAGAATCAATAGGGTTCAAATTTGGGAAGGACTTTCACCTGCCAATGGTTGGAATTGAGATGGGGAGATAAAATTATGACAAAAGCAAAAGACATTAATGCTACTACTTCACCTTGTAGAGTCATTATACAGAGACAGTCAGATATCTACGTTAAAATGGCATAAAGTTGCTTTGCTTTCATTACTATTATACATCTGTAAAAATTATAGTTACAAATTGGCTCTTTGGAATTTTACGAATACATTTAAAGTTAACAATGCCTGAAGATAAGGAATACTGAGAGACATAGAGCTGCAAAATTTCAGCATTCTGATCAAGACTCATTTTCACCTTCATCAGCTTCATCCAGCCTGTAGCTGCCTCAAATACTGGTGCAGTCCCTTGAGTTATATCACCTGATTCAAGTGGATATTAGAATAGAATAGAATAGAATAGAATAGAATAGAATAGAATAGAATAGAATAGAATAGAATAGAATAGAATAGAATAGAATTCAATTCTTTATTGGCCAAGTGTAGTTGGACACACAAGGAATTTGTCTTGGTGCAAATACTCTCAGTATACATAAAAGAAAAGATAGGGAGAGAAGGCTAAATGTAATCATTAGTGACAATATTTTTTCCAAATTTGTAAATGGTTTTCTCTTTTTAAAAAAAAATAAACTTTATTGAATTTCTATTACATTAAAAACATAAAAAATATATCACTCAATAACAGCTCTTTGTGGTAAATGATTTTCTCAATTGACTTCTTGTATTATGTTAAAAATCATGGGGACCTGTTAGAAGTTTAAGCCATTTTTCTGCAGAAGGGAACTAAACTGGCAGATTACTGCAAAATTTATTTATTCTACTGAATTTCTATTTATTCTGGAACAGGGGTGTCAAACTCAAGTCATCACGGTATCATCACATGACATATTGGAACTTTTTTTCCCCTTCGTTAAACTGGGAATGGGTGTGGCCAGCACATGATACATCCGGCCCTGCAGGCTAGGAGTTTGACAAGCCTGTTACCATCTAGAAGGATAGATGGTAACAGAAAATCAGAGCAAGTCAGTAAAAACAGGGTTGCAGAATTGCTGAAATGTTTCTACAAAGTGTAGATTTGAGAAAGGACAATAGATAACGTGAGATAAAACCCATATCATTCAGGAATGTTGCATTACTGTTTTGTATCATGGTGTTCTAGGGATGATCTAGCACTTTTCCAGAAGTCAGGCTGGCTGTTCTAGCTTGGACTACTAGTTTCCAAGATAACCTGTTTTCCAGTTCAGAGGATTAATTTTCAAAAAACTACTGGAGTACCTTCAGAATTGGCAGAATGAAATGGTCTGGAGAAGAAATGTCACGTTCTATATTTATCTAGAGCATCCTAAAGGTTTCTAAAGGTTTCTCACAACTTAATGTTACCCTTTGAAGGAGTATTTCTACCTCACACTAAAACTAATCTGTTCATATTGCTGGATTCTTATTCCAATTTCTTATATTTTAAGCACATTTTTAAAAACCCCGAAGAACTAAGGCAAGAACTAGAGAAGCAGCTTGAAGCCTGGAAGATTAGAAATCCTTTAGAGGTTGGTAACATATTTAATTAAGGATATCCTTGTGTATTTTTTTTAATGAGAAAGGTAAATAAATCTTGTTTTGAAGTCATGTTAAGTACTATTGCTTAATTGTCTCAAATTTGTGTGGCGGTCCTGATAATCTTCTGCAGTATGTAACTGCCGTTTTTTATAATCATAAAATTGTACAACAAATTACTTACTTTACATTAAATAAGTATTAAATGTTACATCTGAAAGCCTGTGAGAGAATTACTAAATTACTGACATCAAGGTATTAAGAAATGATGTACTCTTAACGCTGTTTTATTCAAAGGTGTTTCTGGATTTTTTAAATAAATATTGGAAGCTTGAAGTGTGGACACATCTAGTATTTTTAATACACCAACACTGGGAACAAATACTAATTTTCATAGACACCCTGGATGTGTATTCTGCATTACTGCTAGTACTGTAGTTAAAAAAAACCTGTTATTTTATAAACAGTCTGGGTCCCATCACCACTTTTTAACTAATGGGTATTACGTGGGTTTTGTCTTGTACCTGTAGGGGAATGCAGCTGCCGAAGAGATGTGGCAGAGATACCTTCTGCTCACTGAACCTCTTTCACAGCAGCTCTGTGAGCAGCTCCGACTCCTCCTGGAACCAACTCAGGCAGCCAAGCTGAAGTAAGTAGAGCAAAAAGGAGGAACCAGCGAAACAGTTTGATCAGCAGAACAGAGTTTTATAGTGAAATTCATAACACAATGAAATCAATGTTGTTTAGGAACTGCCTCAGCTATTCACACATATATATGTATGAACAAGACTGTTTGCAAATAGGTCAAGAAACACAAATAATAATAAAAGAAAACACTGTAACAAGTGTGGACATTTATGACAACAAAAGTCATTGTGAAACTGATTAAGGCCTAGTCAGTTTCAACCAGCAGTGCTAGTTGTGGGAGAGTTTTAATTTTAATCTTATTTAGTTAAAGTCCCAGAGGAGAACTTGAGGTTAGCCCTTTTTAAGGAAGAACTGCACTGCAGAGAAAAGCATCTCAGAAAAACAGTTTGTTTAAGCGATCTCTTCATCCTGCAGGAAGACAAAAAAAAGGGGGAGGGGAACAGTTGGGCACTGGACACTGCACTAGAGAACTTTATCTGAATGAGATGGCAGCAATTAATGATCTTTGCACCATCTCTCTCACATGGTTCATTTAGCGACCATGTCACTTAGCAGCCGTTTCTCCAGAACCAGTTATAGTCACTAAACAAGGACACCAGTATTCATTAAATGGGCACGTTAAAAATGTCAGTTGAATTAACATTCTGAGTCCAATGGCCATGTATCTTGATTAAATGCTATTATCACTTTTTCAAGTGCATTAATTCTTAATTATTGACTGCATTTATGTATTGCCGTATTCCATATTTTAGTATGATCCAAGAGTCTTATTCCTTTAACTACAACAGCTTAACTATTTTAGTATAAGCATTTGCAGATTGAAATCTATATGTGCTTGGAGTTTGTATACCTGCAACAAGACTGTATAGTTTGACAGTATAATCTGCATATTCTTAAATCTTTTATCTTTTATTTTTATTGAAAAAGTTTTAACCCTTATGCTAGTAAAGATATGTTTACCAATCTGTAAGTTGTGCTTCAGAGAGATGTCTGAATAAATACTTTCAGAGCCTAAGAACAGAGAGCAGAAAGACAATATTCTTCAGAAACTAAACCAGAGTAAAATATGCATAATCAATGTTGGCTCAGCTGGCACAATTTATTCAGATTGCAAGATTAATTGAGATTGCAGAAATAACACATGGTTCTGTTTATCTGGAAAGTAACAATAGCAACAGTTTTTTGCAATTTGTATCTAATATTTTGGATTTCTCCCTAGGTTTTTATTTTTAGAAGAGCTGCGAAAAATATTTAAAATGATTTCCAACCCTTTGTCTTGACCAACATCACATTTTCCTATTATCAGACAAGTGCATATATACAATAACCACATATGTAGAACTATAACAATTTCTCCTAACAATCTTAAGCCAATATTTCTGATAATTAAATCTTTGCTGAGTTGTGCAAAACTCATATTCTGCTTAGGTTATTTTCATAAATGTTATGTTTGTGATAAATATTATATGTCATAGTGTTATGATATTTATAACACTGTGTTATAGTGTTAATGTTTTGAATGTTCCCAATTACCAGAGGTGATTATAGAACAGGAAAAAGGTTGAACATGCGCAAAGTAATTCCATACATTGCAAGCCAGTTCCGAAAAGATAAAATATGGTTACGAAGGACCAAACCCAGCAAACGGCAATACCAGATTTGTTTGGCCCTTGATGACTCTGCCAGCATGGTAGACAATCACTCTAAACAGGTAAAAAATTCTAAATATAGAACATTCTGATCTTATGGGCCTGGATTCATTTATATTTGTTCTGTGTTTCCTCCTATACTATGTATTGTTATGGCCATTTCGTAGGCAGCCATTCAGAGTTATGGGGATTCGTAACATATGATAATTAACACCCCAAATGTTGTAGCACCCCATGGTTACATGATGAAAACCTGGGCATTAGGGGCAATCCATTTGTTCTTCACGGGGGCACTTCTCCCAAATGCTTCTCTCTCTCTACACACACACACACACACACACACACACACACACACACACCAATCTCTGCCCTTTTGGCTCCCCTGCGCTCACTGATCTTTCTGCCACCTTGCCCTTACCGGCTCTGCCGGTTTCCAAAACCTTGAAAGAAGACTGTGCCTGATTTGGACAAGGCCATGCTTAAATTGGGACAAAGGGCAAGCATGGCCAGGAAGGGACTCCTGAAGGGCCAGGTCAGGTGTGCTCATCTGCAGCAGCAGGAAAAAGCTAGCAAAGGTCAGCTGCGGGTAACAAGGCTGGAAACGCCAGCAGGACCAGCAAGCGTAGTGATGGCAAAGCCAGCAGAGTACAAGGCATCCACAAGGGCAATTGAAGAGGACAGAGTTTTCCACTTTATGAAACTTCGGGATTGAAAGGGATCAAGCCAGGAGTGGTTTGGATCAGGGTGGATCCTTGGCACATGACCTGTAGGATTTGCTTAACAACAGCAACCAGGACTGTGATGATTGCTGCTATTAAGCAATACAGTCTCTTGATGTTGTGCTTTATGATTGCATCGCTTAGCAATGGAAATTTTTGTCCCCTTTGTCATTGTAACTTGAAGACTGCCTGTGGCTCATTCTGTCATTCTCGTGCTTTTGCTACTTGGGGCTTCTCAAATGCCAGTTCTCATTCAGAGTTTAAATATCTCACTGCCCGTCAATGGATGTACAGACATCTCTGCTTCTGCCCCAATGACTGTTTAGTACTTGAGATGCTTGATGTTTTTAAAGAAAGTGTCATTGTGATTTTCTAATTTCTTGAAGAGTTTGTGTGAAAGTATGTGGCATCACAAGCTTTCAGAAAAGGTTTTATCGATGGCAAACATTTTTAGAATTTTGCAGTTTAAATGTTAATTCTGTACCAAATTGTTTATATTAAAACCTACTGATAATAGTTACTATTAAACCTACTCACCAATGAACTCCAACTGTATCAACTTGTTCTCTGTAGCTTGCATATGAATCCTTAGCAGTGATTGGGAATGCATTGACACTTTTAGAAGTGGGACAAATTGCAGTATGTAGGTAAGAATATCTTAAACCTTTATTGACTTTTCAGTAATGAAAATTAATATAATTCTTGCAGGGGACACAGTTTTTAAAAATACGTTTCACTTTATTTTAGTTTTGGAGAGACAGTTCAGCTGCTACATCCATTCCATGAACAATTCAATGACCGATCAGGAGCAAGAGTACTACAGCTCTGCAAATTTGAACAAAAGAAGACTAAGCTAGCTCAGGTATCATCACTTCTTAAGGTCATGTTGTCCATTGCCTTACATCTGTTTGCATTGTAGAGACAAATCTGAGATCCTGCTGGTGTACAAGCTGAATGGCAAGATCCTTCCCCAAGGTTTTAGAATTGCCTTTGGGTTGATGGTGGAAGTAGCCTTTAGATGAGATGGGTAGCACATAAGTCAAATGAAGTATTTCCCCACTTGTTGGTGCCTCGGGATTTCACTCTACCTGTTTGGGTGCTGGTTGTGATAAGCCTCAGGAGTTCATGTTCCCCATGATAACCATAGACTTGTCTCAAATACTGGGCCCAAATCATAATGGTGGTAACCCCTTAGATCTTATCATTTTCCCTGAGCAACTGATATTCTGGAGAGAGGAGGGATTTCCATCATCATGGTCATATCACCCCTGATCTGGTTACAATTAAGAACCATCTGTGAACTCTGTAGGGTGATGGGCTTCATTGTTCTGCCCCAGTTGGTTTCCAATGGGGGCATGGGGAGTTTTTCCCTGGCTGTTGCTTTTCCGTGACCCTCTCTAGAAGTGAAGCACCAGAAACAGTGTCTGGAGCATAATTGGAGCAAGACCAGAAGTAAACACAACCAAGGACAGAGACATACTTCTGTTCAGGCCTTCATTATGGCAATAAAAGAGACTGTGTTTACTTACTGGCTTCTTGTCCAGTGGCCTTAATTGGGATGATCAATTCCTTATTGGATGTAGAGAGGGTGACAGGAATTCTCAGCACTGAAATGGCTCCTTTGCCATGTTGTTGTAATGACTGCAGTAACTCTTAACAAAATGGAACCCAGGGTATTGCTTAATTTCTGCTGAGGAAAAGAATTATTTACTTTGTTCTATCAGGAAACCATCTCAAAATGAAATAACGCTTACTGCTATGCTTCAAATAGAATTTGGAAAAATATAGTCTTAAACGTGTATAATTCAAATTAGGGCATTTTCCTATTCTTTGTCACAGAATCAGTGTGACAGTTTCAGGGCAGAGGTTGTTTCTCACAATATTTGTTTTTTGTGTTCTTCTAACAGTTTTTAGAATCATCAATAAATATGTTTGCTGCAGCACAACACTTGTCTTCAAACATCAATCCAGGTGTGTCTTTGACTCCTTTTTTTATAATCACTGATGCCACGCAGTAGCATACCTTAAGTGAAAGCTGTCCGAGTTGTTCTGGAATCAGGCAACTTCTAAACTGAATAAATAAATAAAATCTCATTGACTATAAGAGTCTGTAGTTGCTGATTGGTTGATAAAGGTGTGCCTAGCATTCAAGGTCACAACATCTCAAACAGAATGGCCCTTGTTGCACACTGGAACAATGTTGAAATGGGTAACTCAGTTATTGGAATGTTTAAACTTAAAAATGTTGTGTTGAATAGTACTTCTTAATAAATGTTCTAAAGAAGAAACATTTGAATTCTTAGTTCCTCAATTCATTTTTTAAACATTTTTATTAAGTTATAAAGTATTATAAAATACAATATACAAAAGTAAATAAAAGCAAATCATTACTCTATTACTAGACAGATTAAGATCTGTTTCTTCAGTTATGTACAAGATATTCATCAATATTATGTTTTACTTTAAAAAATTATTTAGAGTCCATTTAGTTTATCCTATATAGACAATACATTTTTAGAACATTTTCATTTTTTAAAATACTAGGCAGTACAGAGCCTTTATAAATTCTTGGAATATTTTTTGTTTTCTGTATATTTGATTCAGGGCTTTATTAACAATTGAAAATATATCTCTTACTAGAAACTGCTCAGTTACTCCTAATAGTATCAGATGGAAGAGGTATTTTCCTTGAGGGCAAGGAACATGTCAAAGCAGCTGTTCAATCTGTGCAGAATGCAAATATCTTCGTTATTTTTGTAATATTGGACAATCCTAATTCACGGGTAAGTTATATATGCATCTGTGCTACATTTAACTATGAAAAAGCATGTTATATATAGTTATAAATTTATAATATTAGATATGTACTAAGTTACCCTTCAAATGGTAGCAGTAGAAAGAGCTTTTTACTGCTGCTGCTGCTGCTGCTCTTGTTGTTATAACCATTTATTATACTGTATTTGCAAATGATTGCTAACTGAGGTTGTTAATCAAGTAGTGACTGTAAAAATTAAAAGGTTGGGGGGGGGGAACATAATTATCAGGAAGAGAAAAATCTTGTTTTTTGTGCTGTCCTCCTGACCATTTTCATTTGATTTAACACAAGCAAGTGTACACAGAATATTACTTGATTGTAAGAAAAGTTAAATCTGTAATTCAGTATTTACTTTTGTTAATTTGCTATTTTCATTCACAGGATTCAATCTTGGATATTAAAGTACCTGTATTCACACGGCCTGGAGAATTGCTAGAAATAAGGTCATACATGGAAGAATTTCCCTTTCCTTTCTACATAATTCTTAGAGATGTGAATGCCCTGCCAGAGACTCTCAGTGATGCCCTTAGGCAATGGTTTGAACTGGTGACTGCTTCAGACAGTTTGTAGAGTGCACCAAGATTTCATCCAAGCGTATAAGCTGATGTTCAAGGGGGCCAGAAATCCAAGACCTCAAACTTGCATTTTCCCTTCTCAGTGCAGGAGACCATGATGAACTCAGACATCATCCCTAGTTTCCTTGCCAGTATTGGGAAACAGTGAAAAAACATATTTTTTCTTTGTTGTTGTTATTTTACTTTCAGTAAGTTATTCTAGGGTTTATTTGATATCCTCATCATTAGGAATTAGGCAGGCTTGTTGAATAGTAAGAAGCAAGTTTTGCTTCCAAAAGAGGAAGTTGAACTTGAACTGTTGAACTATAATAAAAATAGTTTGCTTTTAAGTCACCTGCGTGAGTGGACCCTGTGTTGAGGAGATGGGGAGGTTAAATTTTACACAGCCAAAAATAATAATTTCCTTTGAATACTTGAAATTATTCAATATTGCTAAATGGTTGCTGCAAGGGTATTTTTGTTACATTAAAGACTGAATTATCATTTTACACTGTGACTTTTGCCTTCTGTCCAAGGCAGTTATTAGGACACACTTGCAAGGGATTTTTTCTCCCCAACCCTTTTTCATTGCAAAAACTATGCATTGTTTGTGATTATTAATAAAGCCATCTTTTTGTTTGTAGTTATGGTGTTCATTGGTTGAAGGAATTAACCAGGTCTAAAATAATCTAAATAAGGATTAAACCTGAGAACGAAAGTAAATTCTGACACTGTCTTGAACTTGTCCATTCTTGTATGTAAACCAAAGATCGATGTAATGATTACTGCACTATTTCATGGAGTCCAGATGTGGCTGGTACTGCTGACCCAGGCAAAGTTACCAATTAAACAGGAAGGTTTATAAATGGAAGTTGGAGGAAATATTATTTCTTGTATAGATGCAATAATCATAAATTACAAAGGGGATATATACAGTCCTTGGAAAGCAGCATCTGTCTGATACCTACTGAATGTCTACCTCCCCAGACCAATATTGAACTGAAAGCCATACGATACTGCATGCATTAGAACTTAATATTGCAAAGTATTTAGAGTTTACGTAGCACAGAATTTAAAGTACTTTGTGAGAGCCAGTTTGGTGTAGTGGTTAAGACATCAGGTTAGAAACTGGGAGATCATGAATAGTAGTCCTGCCTTGGGCACAAAGCCGGCTGGGTAACTTTGGGCTAGTCACTTTCTCTCAGCCCTAGGAAGGAGGCAATTTGCCAAGAAAACTTCTGGGATTTGTCAAGATAGTCTCTAGAAATCAGACCCAGTTGAACAGAAGGAAGAGAAACTCTTTATAATATCATGAAACAGCAGTTTTTTTACATTCCTAAAACAAACCTTTTTTAAATTACTTAATATGAAGTTACTTAAAACAACTTTTCTATAAATGGCTTTTTGTAAGGTTAGATCTTGATAATTGGGACATGTAATAAATCAAATCATGAAGATTGCAAGGTATGTTACCATCATAACACTTTTCCATTTTATAATCTCACAAGGATATCTGTAGACTAGAGTAAAAGAACTGCGTTGTTTCATTGGTTAAGTTCCTCTTGATATTTTTCTGCTAAAAATTATATTCTGTAAACCTTGGGAATTTCTTGTTATGGATGAGTCTATTTTGGTTATAAAGATCCAAATTTGGACAACATACAGGATGTGATTTATGTCAGGCAATTATGATCTTTACCAACAGTGTAAAATGGCTGTCCAAAATAAAGCAGAACTACCTCAAAAGCTTCAGGCATAAAGGAAGAACATTTGATAAAATAAAATCTGATAGCTCAAGATAACTTCTTGCACTGTTTATTTCCTGGTCTCTTAAGTATTCAAATAGAACAAAGGAAAGTAATACTGATGGCTTGTAGGCTTTTGTGATAGTGGTGAATGAGGGAAGCCCTTCATTTTCTCATGTGGTAAAGCTGTCCATTCTTACCCAAAAGCCTCCAGATCCGGTATTCTTTCATTGTCTAGAATCTAGCATGAACTGCATGATTTATATCTCCCTGAAATGCCTCAGTGATGTTGAGGTCAGGAGACTGATGGCCCCTCTAGAACCTTCATTTCATTCTGCTGTGGCCACTGAAGGATCAACTTTGTTTCAGATCATCGTCATGTTGGTAAAGTTTCTAGAGAGAAAAAAGGCTGCATAAAGTTGAGAAAGGAGTCCTGGTGTAGCTAGAATGCAGTATTGCAGGCTAACTCTACCCACAGCCTGGAGTTCGATCCTGACTGGTTCAAGATTGATTCAGCCTTCCATCCTTCTGAGATTGGTAAAATGTGGAGCCAGATTGTTGGGCAGCAATATGCTAACATTTGTAAATTGCCCATAGAGTGGTGTAAAGTATTGGAGGTGGTATTTAAGTCTTAGTGCCATTGCCACTCCAAACTATGAATGCAAATTTTCTTTCAACATTTTGTAGCATTTGGGGTAGCAATGCCTTTTTTTTTTTTTTTTTGGCAAATCAAGTAGGCAGTTTTGTTAGCAAGTATTTTATTGTGCATTCTGAAACAGCCACCCCACAATTTCAGAAAAGCATGTATTTTAGTGTAAATTGTGGGTTTTTCTGCAGCCCTACAAATTTTCCTAGCAGTTGTACATGCCATCCTTCTTGACCATGACTTGATATTTACAAAACCCCAAATATTCCACTTTTTGATCAGAGTTTGAACAATATTGATAGGCATTTTCAAATCTTTGAGCATCTTTTTATATCCTTTCCTGGATTTATAAACTTGAAACTATTTTTTGCTTGCAGATCCTTTGTCAATTCTTTTGCTTTCCCTATGCTTCAGTAACCAACAAAGTCAATGTACCATTTCTCAAGAGCTAAGAAACTATTTATACAAAGACACTAAATATAACCAAGACACGGGTGTGAATACTTTAGCTTCATTGCTATCTCAACATATATATGACAAGTTTAGACTGCATTATAAGCTCAAATATGGGTTATTGAAACTTTTGAACCAAATCATTTTATTATTTCCTTTGTTGCTACGGTTTTCTTCATGTCTTATTCTGCAATCCCTAGTTTAATTTGAATCATAAATTTTAAGTGTTTTGTAAATCACTCATGTACTTTACTCACAAAAGTCCATATCTTACAAATTCTGCAAGGAGTATGTAAACATGAGCACAACTGTATATGGTTGTAATAAAAGATTTTTAAAAAATTAAATATAAAATTATATTTTAGTGAAATCATTTATAATCTGTATATATAACTCATAAGTGTCAAGTAACATCAGGTCTTCAGTTTTCAGAGTAATTGAGGCCTTATATATATCTTTCCAGCATTGAAGCCCTAAAAGCTCATGAAATAAATTTCCTTATTTTAGCCATCAATTTCCATGTAATAGAAAGCATATTTGAAGAAATAAGGATTTATCTCAGAAGTCAAATTAATATTTGAGTAGTTGATAGGACAATATAAAAAGTATTTAAAATGATTAATGCATCTCTACACAATTCGTGTCATTTTATTTGCCTGTTTGTTCATGCATCACATTTAAAAACTGCCCAGGTCTCTCTACAAAGTTCATGATTGTTTCCAAATATTGGGAGCATGTTCAAAATAAAATGACTGGTCTTGAGTTGTATTAACCTGGAAATCAGCTTAAAATGTGATAATGCAAAATCAAATAAACTTGTAAAAATGTGCCAATTCTTGAATCTCAGCCGCAAGGCAATGGCAGCCAGCCCATCACAAACATTTTCTGTTTGGTGTAATATATACACAACACATTTTATTGTAATAAATTACCTTAAAGTTAAACTAACTAAAGCATACAAAGATGATTAGAGGACTGAAGGCTTAAAAAAGAACAGTTGCAGGAATTGGGTATGTCTAGTTTAATGAAAAGAAGGCTTTAGGGGTGACATGACAGCAGTATTCCACTGTTTGAGGGGCTGCCAGAAAGAAGAGGGTTAAAGCACCTGAGGGCAGGACAAGAAGCAATGGGTGGAAAACAATCAAGGAGAGAACCAGCCTAGAACTAAGGAGAAATTTCCTGACAGAACAATTAATCAGTTGCCTGTAGAAGTTTACATGGTCCAACACTGGAGGTTTTTAACGAGATAGGACAACCATTTGTCTGAAATGGTAGTAGTTTCCTGCTTGAGCAGGGGGTTGGACTAGAAGACCTCCAAAGTCTCTCCCAACTCTTGTTATTCTGCTATTGGAAAAGCAACTTTTCCTGGATTACCAGGATAGGGCATTCAGGTTAATGATTCAAAAGATTACATAACAATACCAGTTTCAACAACTTTTCATAAAAGGTTTCTTGGTTAAAAAAAAAACACCTTTGTGTCTTAGCTTTGTTGAGCATTTTTCTCATTATATAAAATAACGACCTCGCCGCTCTGGAAGAAGAATCTGCTCTGCACCAATGGATTGCCCATAGGCTGCTTGTAACTAGACAATCGAATTGGAATATTGATAAAAGACCTGAATAATATCGTCAAACTGCACTTCTGGTTATAGTCTTATTTATATTCTTTTTAGTTATGATTGTCAATTGTTATTCTATAGATAGTGGGGGAGGGGTCCTTACACTTCCCTTTGGTAACTGAAGCGTTCAAGCTATTTGAGGAACAAAGCGTGTCACGCTGCTCCCGACGTGCTCTAAAGATACGTTTCCCTAAACACGTGTCTTTTTCTACCACTCACGTTTGCTAAAGTAACGGAAGGGGGAGTTACTCCGAAGTTCCCCCGTCTGCGAGCTCCCTCTTTCTTACCCATCCAGCCGGCTGCCGGGGCCGAGCGTGCGGGATTCGTCCTCCGCCTGTGGCGCTAAAGAGTCCCCGCCCCAGACCAGAAAAGGGGCCGAAGGGAGCGAGCGTGAGCCATGGCGGCCACCCGGCTACCCCCCACGGCCTTAAGCCTGAAGCAGGTAGGGAAGAGACCGCGGCCAGGGCGGAGGCAGCTCGGCCTCCTCTCGGTCTTTGCGGCCGCCTCGCTCCCGAATATCTGCCAAAGCAGCTTTTGTGTTTGGCCGAGGCGCCGGCAGGAACCCGGGCGAGCCTCACAGTAGAAAAAGCTCCGCTGCAATCCGAGAGTCTTGAGAAGGAGGCTCCGGGCCTGGAAGCCTCCACTCGGAAGGAAGCCTGGCATTGCTACGGCAGCCTCCTTGGCAAGCGCCCCGATTTTGACTGGAGACTTAATTCAGGTCATTATTAGGCACCCCAGGAATTACAGGCAGGTCGTCTGCTCGCTCCTCAGTCGCGTTTGGCCACGGGCCTTTTTCTGATTCGGCTTCTTCCTTTCCGAAACATGCACGCTCCTCTGTGACCACTGGACCTGACACTCTATGGCTATTTTGGCCTGGCCTGAATTGAGCCTGCACACTGGATCCACAGAATACAGTCAAAAAAGTAAAAATGGTAGTAGCGATTATATACTCAAAGCTCCCTTTGATGAAAGTGGTGAAGACTGATATAAATATTACATAAAGTCGCCTCTCCATACAACCTTAGCCCATTCAGATGGACAGGTCAGGCAGATGCACAGAACTTACAAATAAATAAGTTGACATAAAATTAACATAGGAGATAGAAGTAAAATATGTGGAGTATTCATGTTTAACTAAATGAATTTAATTTTAAAGAGGGCATGTAATTGTAAATTTGATAGTTGAGACAAACAGGTGGGTTCATGATAACAGTATCCTTTCAAACCCTCAAGGCCACTCTTATGCTGCTGCTGAATTTGTACAGCTTATTGTAAGTGAATTGTTCCATTTTTTTTGCGGAAAGAACAAATGGCAAGAGCTTTGACTTTGACATGACAAAAAGTGAGAGATCCATTCTTTGTTTCCTTTGATGATCTGCAGTTCCTCAGAAGACAGCAGGTTCTTCAGTTATACAGAAAAATCCTCAGGACCATTCGTCAGATCCCCAATGAAGCAGATCGTCGCTACATGAGAGACTGGGCGAGAGAAGATTTCAAAAGGAATAAAGAGGCTACAGATGAGGCAAGAGAATTCTCAAAATGTGATAGACTTGAACATTACAGCTGGTAGCTGGGCCTGAACCTCTGCCATACAGCTTTGCTTAGAGCATTAGATAGGGATTGGAAAATGCATTATGGGTGCTATGCAATGTCAATCAAATGTCAAGTCAAATATTTTGGAATATTAATTCCCATTAAAAGAAGAATTTCCAAAGCTAGTTATGGTAAAGAAAAAGTGATTTCATATTTACATTCTTTTTCTGGGTTTCCAAGAGCTATTAGCTGGAGCCTGATGAAATGGCATATATACTTTGAATTTAAGAATTCTGAGTCCAGGAATTAATTTCAGGTAAGAGAAGTGAGCAAAGTAAATCCTGTTTAGGATTCTTTCTATGGAAAGGAGAATAATTTAAATCATTGCCTTGCTGAATAATGCTTCCAAAATTGAGTAGTTGTTCTGGTAAAGAAGAAAAGCCATATTTTCATGATAGTTTTATACTTCTTCTTTTTTTGCTTTATGCTGCCACTTGTGAGATGGCTGCTCGTATAAATTTGACAAATGTACTTGTTTAAATTACTTTGCCTACTAAGTATAACGTTTTTGTTTTATAGGATGCAATTAAGATGATGATCACTCATGGCAACCTACAGCTTCAGGAGCTTGAGAGAACACTAAAATTGGCAAAATCCTAGGCTTAATTCTGCTTACAAGTCAAAACAATTTTTCATTGTATCTAACGGCAAAGACATTAAGTGGGAAGAGCCCTGCTGATCATCCAAAGATGTCCAGTGTACACTTCTCAAAAGTTAGATGGAAGACCTGATGAATACTCTTTGTCATAGTATAAATGCCATATGCCTGAAAATTAAGGTGCAATAAGAATAAAAAGACAAGCAATTACAGCAACATCCGGACAATCCATGTGAAAAGTGCAGAAGTAGAGAAAAGGAATTTGATCTTAGATTTATGAATTACACTTGTAAATATAAGAATACCATCACTTATTTGAACAATTTACTTTTACATGTATTATTTTACCTAGAGAGTTCCACAAAGTAAAGAACTATCATTTCTTCACAAAGCTTTGAAGGGATGATTTAATGAAATATAATATGCCTTTGAACTGAATCACTGAATTTAATCTCCAAGGTAATAAAGGTATTTCAGAGTGGCTTCAGTCAAATTTGAAGGGGGTTCTATGGACTTTTCATAGTTTTCGGCTTCAGTGTTGTTATTTTTGTTCTAAAAACAAGTTGAAGGAGAACTGAATCTTTTCTTACATTGACATGAGTTGGCCAGTGTTTATTGTAAGTTGGTTTTAGCAAAATAGCCAGTAAATTTTATCTCTTTCTAGAACTACGCCTATGGAAGTGATTCAAGTACTCTGGTGAAGAAGGTGTAGAGTGGTATAGAGTGGAACCACTCTGGTGTAGAGTGGAACCAATATTGCTGTTATATATCTTCATCTCTTCTATTAGAATTTGTTTAAGTAAATTTATTTGTAAAAAGAAAAATAAAGAGATCTGGTTTTATTACTCCTTTTTTGAAGCAGTATATTATTATTTTTTAACAATATGGCAAGATTCTGTCAGGGAATTTTACTGATTGGCTGAGCTGTAAAACTTTAATTAGTATTGCAGTTTAGAAGCAGTAGGGCAGTGTTGTGGAATTACAAATCAACACTCCGGGTTACAATATGCAACTTGGCTTGAGTTTCAAGAGGTATAGCACAGGCCATAAACCAGTCCAATGATAAAGGAATCATAAAAAGACAGGATATTGACAGTAATATTAGCAAAATTATTGCAGCAAGGTTAAGCCTTTTGAGTTGCCTTAAATATATCACTTGAGTATTCTTTATTCTGGTGCAGCTGAAATTCTGCAGCCTTTGTTAGATTCCAATGCCACAAAGCATCATCTCCATTCATTACTCCTCCTTGAGAGGTGACTTCAGTACTATTTTCACAGATTAGGCATACGTCTCTGGTTTTCTGCATCCTTAAAGGCTGGGAGACTTTGCTTTCATTTCCAGATTCAAGTCTTGGCATTAGAATCAGGACTGGTTATCTTCTATTATGATCACATGCCTTCTAATTCCTGAATCAAAATGTATTGAAATAACTTAAAGGAATGGAATTACTTTGTGTCACTATTTAATATTAGTAATGTTCTTACCATAATATTATACATAATGAAAAGACTCTTCGGAAGCAGCTTTTTGTTCCAGGATTATTATAAACTGTTCTACTGGCATAAAATGCTGAAGTACATGTTTCACTTGGCAATTAGGTATTTGTTTCAGGAAGCATAAAAGGTCATAGAATCAGTTTGGTGTAGTGAGGAAGGTGCTGGCCTAGAAACCAGGAGACCATGAGTTCTCATCCCACCTTAGGCAGGAAAATTGACCGGGTGACTTTGGGCCAATCAGTCTTGTCTCAGCTCAACCCACCACACAGGATTGTTGTAGGGAAAAGAGGAGGAGGAAGTGTGCATGTTCACCACCTTGAGTTATAAAATAATAAAGGTGGGATAAAAATAAAAGAAACAAAAGGTGGCTGGTAGCAAGTGTGTAGAAAACTTGGATCTACCACAATCTTGAACTCCTATGGAAATCTAGCCCATAGAACTCTTGTCTGTTACCCTGCTGATCAATGGAAGGTATATATTCATAATACAACTTAAATAAGAGCTAATAAATATTCACACTGAATTGTAGATTGATGTAAGCAACACAAGAAGAAATGTAAGAGCAAGAGACGGCAGAGTATGATGGTTTGCATCTCTACAATCAACTGGCATATATGTAAGACAGCTGCAGCATCCTGGGGTCAGGGGATCATAATTTGCAACTTTCTGTGCCAGCTTCCAACATATGAAGTCAACGGGGGGAAGCTGGATCCACTTAATTGCATGATTCAATTAACCACCATGGCAAAAAAACATTGTAAAATTAGGCACAACACCAACTTGCTTCGCAACAAAAATTGTGGTCCCAGTTGTCATAAGTTGAGGATTACCTGTATTCAACTATATTACCCTTATTCTTGGCTGCACAACAGTCAGCTTTTTAGCATGAGAAGAGGGGCGCAAAGCCTATTTTCAATCCCTTGCTACACCTTCCCAATGAGTAACAGCAAGTCTCCCAAGTCAGCATTGCAACTGAACAATCTGGTCATCATGAAACCCTCCAGAAACTGCAACAATTTCCCATATATAAAATTGTTAGGGCTGGGAGTGCTTGCGATTCACAAAGTCCTGTACAATATAAAACAGGTGTCAAAGTCGCATAGTCATGTTGCTGGCATGGGCATGGCCAGCACGTGACACATCTGCCCATGAGTTTGACTGCCCTGATATAGACGAAAATAATAGTATTTCTAATGTTGACCACTGTTTGCAATTTTCAAAATTCAACATAAATATTATGGTTAAGACCTAGGTTCTAGTCCACCATCAGCCATAGAAGCTCAATGGATGATTTTAAACCAATTGCTTTCAATTCAACCTTCTTCACAGGGTTATTACTTGTACCATTCTTGTCCAGTGTTCAGATAACCAGTGCCCCAAAACATACCCAGTGTTTAGCTCACACTATAATAAAAATACCATACTCAATACTATAAAATGCTTGAACTTAAAAAATGTTTAATATGTAATAAAATGGTTTATTATAAAATAATAAAACTTTAAAGAATTCACAAAATGACACAGGGACTGAAAAACAAGAATAGACATTCAATCACTCACACCCAGCAGTGTACCTGAAGAGAACTGATAGGTAACAAACGCATTCTACCCAGAATTAGTATCACAACTAGCACTATTTAGAGCTAAAACAACATTTTGCCCATCAATGAAGTGTTGGCTTAGGAAAACTGGTTTCCTCGAATAATTTCATGGATACTTCATCATCTTTAAAGGCATGTTCAATATGAGTGAAATTGTTCATGAGTGTCCCCTGCCCTAAAATTGCTTCAGTGGAGTTTGTGAAAACAGCAATGGGCCCTTTTCTTGAGCCATGCAAGGGCTAGTTTTCCTTCTGCATTTTAGTCCTTAGCTTCTGCAGTTCCTCTTCTAAACTTTTAATGTGTTCTTTAAGGACAGCTTTATCTTCCTGAGCTTTCTGGTCAGCTTGGCAACGAGCTTCTTCTATCTTTCTCTCATACCACTTCTCCATCTGACTTGACACAGCCTCAAAGAAGTACTGGGTAATTTCCAAAGCTTGAGATGTGCCTGCCAGCTGAGGACTGCCCTCCTTTCCTTCAGGGGCAGAAGGTGGGGGCTGCCCAGTTGGAGCTTCTCCTGGTTGGTGGGACCTGTGCTTCAACTGACCACTTTTACTTGGTTTCTTGGTTTGAGTCCCTTTGTCTATCAAGCAGCCGCTCTGGGATTCTGCCTTTGTACGTTCAGGAGAAGCCTGCAAAACAGTTTGTACTTTTACATGCCTTAGTCTGGAAACAGAGTGTTCCACTCCTGGTGGTTCTTGCTGCAATCTGTTGAAATTTGCTTTATCCTTTGGCCTAACCACTTGGGGAGATGCTGCAGGAGGAGGAAGGACAGCACCACCCACTGACTGTTGCTCTGTTCCTGTAAACCGAAAGATAACAAATAATTATAAGTGCTTGGAGTTAGGGAAGCTTCAGAAAGGCCCAAGCCAAACAGGAGAATTGGAATCATAGCCCCAATACAGGATGGCAATGGATAAGGTCAAACTTCCTTAATGCAGTTTTGATCCAAGGTGAAGAGAAGAGAAGAGAAGAGAAGAGAAGAGAAGAGAAGAGAAGAGAAGAGAAGAGAAGAGAAGAGAAGAGAAGAGAAGAGAAGAGAAGAGAAGAATTCTTTATTGGCCAAGTATGATTGGACACACAAGGAATTTGTCTTGCTGCAATAATAATTCCCTGTGTCTTATTAAAGATAATTGGAATAATGATTGAAATCTTTTGAAATCTGTGTATTTGTAACAAATGAGATCTTAGGAGACTGGTGACATGTTGAATTGCTTGCTTGCTTGTTTGAATATTTATGTATGCAATTTCTAGGCTGCTTGACACCCAATGACACTGAAAAGGTTATAATTTTTTAAGGAATTGGCACTTGCAACATTAGAATTGCAGAATGATGGCCATGGCTTGAAATTATTGTGGACTCCTGCTCTTAACAGTAGCACAGTTTTTCTTCTATGGTGGTGAAGAAGGCTTTAATCGTACCAGAGTGAAGAGAAGCAAGCTGCCTAGTATCAAAAAAAAATAGACTGAAATTTAGATTGACACTACAGGTGCAGCAGATTAACATAGATATCCAACTGAAAATCGCTGAAATAGGAAAACAAACATACCTGATATGCTATCTTGCTGAACCACGAAATACTGCTTTCCAAAGCTCTGCTCTGTGATTGGCATTCTACTCTGTTCTGTATCTTCTGAGAGGCTCACAATGCCAGAATGATGATGGGATCCATTTGATTGTGGTGGGGTTTGGCTTGTTTTACAGTCATTTGTAGTGTGAAGGTTTTCTGTATCCAAAGTCTCTGAGAGAGACTCAGATGTGGACAGAGTGGATTTTGGTCTCGAAGATCTAGAATCTCCAGAGAGCTTCATTTCTAGATTCTGAATTTTTAGCAGGCACCAAGCTTTCAATTCACCCACCAAAGACAGCTGCAAGAAGAATCCACACATCTATCAGAGTGCATCAGTATCTCTCTCAATTCTCAGCCACTCTTATATTTTGTACCAATGTACTTTTGAATAAAAAATATTTGCTGAAATATTCAACAAAATAAAAACTTTGGCATTTCAACTTATAACAATGAGTTACATTGACTACAAAAGAGTCCATGGAATCTGCAATTAGTTATGAGGTAAGGAGAAGTCCTCCTAAGGAGAAGTCCTCCTAATTCTGGGTTGGGGAAGGAGAGCAGGCCCCTCGACCCCTTCCAAAATGGTGTCTGCTCCTAGGATGGAACCATGCAGCCTTTAGGGAGGTAAAGGGGCAGATAGGCTTGCTCTCCTTTCCCACATGCTCTCCAGAGCTTCTGGGAGAGCTACAGAAGGTGAGGGAATGGGACAACTTGCCACAGCCAACTCACTGCAGCCAACTCATCGCGGCCAACTCACCATGGGCAGTTTGGCGCAGGACAACTCGCCACAGACAACTCACTGTGAGACAACTCATTGTGGGACAATTTAACAATTCTATTTAATTATTTAAAATAAATAAAAATTATTTTAATTTTTGCCATTTACATTTCATTAAGTCAAGGACTATCTTTAGAAGACAAGTGTATTCCATCCCTAATAATCAAGAATATAATGCATTTTATTAAAATGTTTGATGATAAATATACTTTTTCAACAGCAAGAAGAAAAGACACACTGAGAAAAATGATCAAAAATGATGTTGAGATGCTTTGATTTCAGCAATCTAAGATAACTCTGAATGCTTGGAATAAAAAGTTTCCACTATAACCAGAATTGCTTTGTTCCTTTCAAAAATTTGTAATTCCTTTCATTATTTCCCATATGAACTATTAATAAATTCCTCCTCATTTCACATAATTGATTTCACAAGTAATTTGCAAAATAGACCCTTGAATCGTTTCCCAGGAAATAATATTCTATGTATTACATATGCCTAGATGACCTCTAAGCAGCCATACCACTGGTCTAAGCGGATGTACCTAACTCTGCTTTATCATGTCACAAAGGGCAGCTTCTCTTATTATTGAAGTTCCTCTTCCCTAAAGCTGCACAAGCTTATTGTGTGTTCATTGCAACAAATGCAGTAACCTACCTGGCGTTTTTCCCCTTCATTTCTTTCCAACTCCGTGTGCTGAAGACGATGAAGACACTCCACCCTTTCTGCTGACAGCCTCTCTGCCATTAATTTGTCTAAAACACGGAGCTGTGATGGAACCAAAAGGTTCATTCAGAAATGGTATCGCTGCATTCATTTACTAGATCTTGTACTTCAAGCAATTAGATCAATAAATCTGAAAAGCGCACTTTCAGTGAAGTAATGTGACTAAAAAGAGTTATTTCAGTAAAAACTGTTTCAAATGTATTTTAGCTACAGATGTACCCACAGAGTAAATAAAAATAATAATAAGAATGTATTTGTTTTCTTTCAATAATTTCAATTCAATAATTGAGGATGTCTACTACAGATAGTATCCCTTACATAGGGACGTTCTTTTATATAACTGGGTTTACCCATCATGCTAAGCCATAATATGATTTTTTTTTTAGCCCAAATGTGTGAATCCAGCTAGCTTGGTTTATTCAGTAAGCTTTGTTTAAAACTTAGCTTTATCATAGGTATGAACTGGGCCAATTTCTTTGCAAGTCTTATATAGGTAGTCCTCATTTAACAACTACAATTGAAACTGACAGCTCTGCCACTATGATTTCTCACTAAGTGAAACACTCATTAAGCAAAAAACTGTGAACATAGCTATGTTTTCCTTTCTTTCTCCCTTCCTCCCTCACAGCCTTTGGAATGCTCACCCTGGCACTCTAGATATCCAACTCAAAACTGGCAAGACTAAATCCAACCAGTTTCACACCTTCAATTTTGCCTCGCCCTTTGGATTGCAATGGCCTTCCAGAACTAGTAAAAACTGATTTCTCCAGAAGGACTTGGGGGGTATTACCAAAGTCATGTGTACTCACACTCATTATAAAGGAAGTGATTTCAAAGAGAGCAAGCAAACACACAATGAAGAATATATATTGAAAGCAATGCACTGGGCTGGCAGCTGTGAGTACACCTTACAAACAGCCCAGTGTATTCCTCATTGTGTGCCTACTTATTCTCTTCTAATCTCTTCCTCTACAATCTCTCTACTCTAAAAGGGAAGGGAAAAAAAGCCCCCAACAGATCAGCATTGAACAATGTGTATTGACTGTAATGGTGATTATGTGACTGAGGGATACTATAAAGCAGGGGTGTCCAACCTTTCACCTTCCCTGGGCCACATTAGAAGATGAAAATTTGGTTTGGGCCGCACATAAAATAAAAGTAACGATACCTGATCATCCAAACAAAACCATAGAAAACATAGTTAACATATTAAATTTATTTGGAAATGAAGTTAGTGAGATGTTTTTATTATTTATTATTAATTAAAAATTATTTATTTTTTATCATGGTTTTTTTATCACAGTTTTTTTATCACGGTTTATTTTCCGGTCAAATTTTGCGGGGGGGGGGGAAGCTCGCCCACCTCGTGCCTACCTCTCCTCCTCCTCCTCGCTGGCTCTGCCACGAAGGTTGGGGTGGGCACTAGGCCGCATTACAAGGCGACCTGGGCCGCGGGTTGGACAAGCCTGCTATAAAGGATGTAAGTGTGGATACTGGTTGCAAAATTCAGTACTGTTGTAGCTTCCAATTGTTGTTAAATGATGGACTTGGTATCAATGACTACCTTTATTGCAGGGGTGGGATTCAAATTTTTCAACAACCAGTTCTGTAGGTGTGGCTTAGGTGGTGGGCATGGCTTGGCGGTCATGTGACTGGGTGGATGTGGCTTGGTGGTCATGTTATTGGCTGGGCATGGCCAACTCTATATCACTCACATCGAGGCACGCATCTCCTCGCCTGGCCTCTCATGACTGTGGGGATGCTGCAACAGTCATAAGTGAAAAATGGTCATAAGTCACTTTTTTCAATGTCATTGTAACTTTGAATGGTCACTCCACACAAGCAAAGTACCAACCAAGGAGGGGAAAAAAACTCCAGAGAGGTTCCTGAGACAGGAAGTCTAGTCCTGCCAAAAATATAATAAGGGTTAACAGAGAGGTGGTTTCTGTAAGCAACACCAGAATGTTTCCTTCCTGCCTTCCTTACAGGATTAGGCCAGTAATTTCTTCTAACAACTGGTTCTCCGAACTGCTTAGAATGTTAACAACCGGTTCTAGCGAATAGGTGTGAACTAGTAGAATCCCACCCCTGCTTTATTGGTTTGGCTCTCATGGCCAGTATCAGTTGGGTAGTGTTTAGTGGCTATGGCCTAACATCAAGAAATCTGTTGCCTAGCCTTAGACTATGATCACCAAATCCTGAAGCCAGCAGTGATCTTTCTAAATGTGCTGTGTAATAATGAGAGCTTTAAGACATAAGACAGGAAGATAAAACATTGGCTTGCCTATTGCTGGTGCTTCTTCAGCGAAGATAGCAGAAAATAATTTCCACATTGTGGCAACCATATCAGATAAAACAGCTTTGCTGTCATATCATATCATGTGTTTCACACAATGATAATAGTCAACCAAGTGAATTTTGCTGCATCTGTTTTCCTCATAAACCCCACATTTTGAGACACATTGCATCCCTTAATTCTTCCTTACCTGATGTTGTGTTTTATTTTCCATCTGTCCTAATTTGCTGTTCATCTTATCTTGCACTTGTACTAATTCAGCTTTTATTTCTTCCATGGCAGCTACCAGCTGGTTCTCCACTTTATGTATTAGAGGTTCACAACGACATCCATTTATAGGTGCCTACCGGAAATGACCACATACACATAAACATAAACATCTTTCTCTGAACAAACATATTTTGCTAATATAGCAAAGACCATCACATAAGATAGCACTCTATTGGGGCCTACTGAAAGCAAATTAATGAGAAAAGGAAACATGTTTGATAAGTTTAAAAATAAATTTGGACTACAATTCCCAGCCAAAATGATTTCTAAGTTTATATTTTACATTTCTGCCATTTATAACACAAGAAATAAAAAGAAACAATGTGGTACAATGGTATGATGAAGTTTGTGAACCCTTCGGAACTTAGCCATTTCTTCATGTTTGTTCTGTTTTGGAGTGTTGCATGCTTTATTCTTAGGTTTATTTTTATTGGATAACCATTCCTAGAAGGAATGACTTTGTTACACAATGGTTTGGTAACTTTGTGAATATTGACAGCCCTTTTTCTAAGGTCCATTACATGAGACGCAGAATCAATTAATCAGTGGAAACAACTTGCCTCCAGAAATAGTGAATGCTCCAACATTGCACGTTTTTAAAAAGAAATTGGTCAACCATTTGTCTGAAATGATGCAGGGTTTCCTGCCTGAGCAGAAGGTTGGACTAGAAGATCTCCAAGGGGCCTTCCAACCCTGTTATTCTGTAGTCAACATGCATTAGTTTTTGCAGGGGAAGGACCTCAAACTCATATTTGATGGTCATCTCATTGACTGGAACACCTGACTGAATTATTCCCTTAAGTATGTTTTATTGTGGGGCTTCATATAACTTTTTATAGCAAAGACACTGAAACATGACACTGAAATTCTTTTATGGCATCATCTATATAAATCTCTTTATTTATTAAAAGGACTCAGATCAACCTCAGATCAACCATAGGCCACAGTAGTGCAAGATTATGAATAGTTCTATAGAGTTCACATTGTTCTCTCACCCCTTGTATTGTTTGGAAGATGCAAAAGTACAGCTAACCGTTTAAATAATTCCATTGATACAAAAGTGTAAAAATGAATTTGTTTTAGAAATACATGATATATATGATAAAATATCTATGTACTTAATAGTAACACTTGGGATCTAGCCCTGATGTTCTCAACGCTGGTGTCTTCCAGACATGTGGGCTTCTGGGAGGTGAAATCCATGCATTTGTAAGTACTGATCTATATTATGCCTTGTTTAAAGAAGGCCAGCAAAACTGTTCTTTTACCCTCAAAAAACAAGAACTTAAAAAAGAAACCTAGAATCAGAAAGTATTAAGGATTCTTACTGGGATTACAAACTTATGTTGCTTACTTACTTCATTGTTCCAAAGTTCTACCTCCAATCAAAGTTAAAAAGTAGATTCCAAAATAAGTACCCTCAGTTTCTAATTCTTAAGGAAGCATTGTGGGGCTTCAGGGTTGACTCAGCCTTCTATCCTTCTGAGGTCGGTAAAATGAGGACCCAGATTGTTGGGGGCAATAGTCTGACTCTGTAAGCTGCTTAGAGAGGGCTGTAAAGCACTGTGAAGCGGTATGTAGGTCTAAGTGCTATTGCTATTGTGCTTACTACCAAGAAACAATTCAGGAAGCAAAATAATTCAATCATGAAGGCACATTCATATTCTCCTGATCAAGCCATCTTCTTAAAGCACAAATATAATGTCTCCTATAAGTTACAGAACGTCCTTGAAAATTTTTTACCCCTTCACTATCCCAAGCAATACTCTGCTTCTAGATTAATACCTGCATGATTTTTCCATTCTTTCCACGGTACAGAGTATATAATTGATAGGCCCTGAATTCATGGGGTGGCGGTGGAGATGCACAGCGATGCTTGCTTCTGCGTTTTGTCAGGTTTTGCTGTGGACCAGGCAGTATCTGCTGATCCGCTGAGGGCAAAGGATCGGAAAGTGCCAATACCTAATTTTTAAGGGAAGGAAGAAACAGCATTTTTATCAGCAAACAAAACAATTGGGCTCTTTTTAAAAAAAAAAAACACTTTTTTTTACTTTTGTTAGCTACATTTTAAAACATTCTCTGCTCATCATGATCTCAGTTGACTCTCAGAAGGAGTCCAACAAAACAGAAAATATGTTTTGGTCTGAATCTAGAGTTCACAGCCAAAACTAAACCCAGAATGTTTTGGTGGTTCTGGATTCCGGATGGAGTTATTTTTAAGACAACATATACTACCACCATGTGATTCATCTCAGAGGTTCCTTTGCCTCATCCCTTAATTTCCATCACCAAGGTCTCAGCATGAAATCTCCCATCAACCCACCTGATCGCTTCAACTTCATCAGCATCTTCCCTTCCTTCTTCCTCTCCAGCTTCTCTGTCACTACCACTGCTGTTCTTGGCGTTCCCCCCATTCTTGCTGTCACAAACACACCTGCCAAACTATTTCTGTCTAAAACAACCATATTTCATTCTCAGCATGAAACAAAACAGCTCTGCTTTGTTCTTTCTATAAAGCAAAATTTCCAAATTATATCTGACTTAATTTGGAGCTGGATCATCCCAAATACCAACTGCATTTGCACAACCTTAATTCACAGCCTGCATCCAAATTTATATATCCTGTATTTTCAATTAAGTTAGAAGTAACACATAGAATATCATTTAGTATTCTTCCTAATATTGTCCATAATAGGTACAAATACATCTATTGATTTATCATAATGAAGAGACAAGGCTGATGTATTATCAATCCTGTCCTTCCTTCCTCCCCTCAGCTGCTGAAAAGGTCTTCATAATATTGAGCTATTTTAATTAAAGTAAATGAATGAATTAAATTTGACCTAATTACCACCAAACCTTTATTTCTATTTGCAATGTATTTTCTTTGATTTGGAAAAATGTGTTTGAAATAATTGTTAGCTGACCAACTTGTGCCTATATAGCAGGGGCATCAAACCCAGGCCCCGTGGGCTGCATCCAGCCCATGGGTTGCTTAGATCTGGAAACTGGCCAGTGAAAATGGAGCTCAGGAGGGCGGTCCTCCTGACCTCCATTTTTGCTGGCAGAGTGCTCAGGCCACCACAGGCACTCCTGACACGAGTGATGTCAAACTGGCCATGTCCACCCAGCCCCCTAAGAACAAACACAACCCTGATGTGGCCCTCAATGAAACACCCCTGCTATACAGCCTCCTAAATGCTCTTCACATCTCATAAACCTTTTTACACTGATTTGGACTACTAGATATATTTTTGAGAAATATAAAACTATGGTCAAGTCTAGTAGGATTGAATGCTTTTGGCAAAGACTAACAAAAGCATAGGAAAGCAGCACACTGTTGATAGAAGGCGAAAAACACACTGCCGCCATCAAAAAATCTTTGTCTCTGGGTTGAGGTCCACACTTTAATACCTTTTCTCCTGGTTTCTTCTTTTTACCCTTCTTCTCTCTTTGCTCTGACAAAGGCAATTGGCTTTCATTTTTCAAGTCACCTCTCCCCTGAGCAGGATCGCTGCTGTGGGTGTCTTCAGCAGCAGAAGCACTGTCCTGTTCCAAATACAAGCACATCCAGGCATGAACAAAATGGACCTCCATTTTTCCTTTCAAGTTTTATGGCTGGCCCTGATCCTGGTACTGCACAAATTCCAGGCAGAGCACCAGCAACGAGAGGCAGCACTCAAGCTCACCATTATAAGTACTAACAGTTGGTTCCAGGTGCTTATGACACAACAGACACACCCATAGCAAGTTCATATAGTTTCAGCAAGTGGAGTCTTTCAGTTCTTGTACTGCTTTCCTTCCCTCCTAAATACACATAAGTAGCTGTACCTTGCTTTGCACCACTTCGTCACGTGGCACGGATTGAGCACGTCTTTCCTCTTTAAGTCTCTCCCTTTTCTTCCTCAGGCTCCTTCCACGATTAAAGTGTGAAATCTAGATTCAGCAAAGTTTTCATGAATGGCAGAACTAGAACCAAAGTTAGTTACGCTTTAAAGACTCACTAAACCTAAACTAACTTAAGACGACTACAGCCAAATTAAATCCTATTGAATTTTAATACCTCACCTAATCAATTAGTCATTTACCATGTTTCCTCGAAAATAAGACCCTGTCTTACATTTTTTTTTGCCACCAAAAAAAGGAACCAGGTCTTATTTTCAGGGGATCTCCTCCACTGACTAACCTCACTTGTGCATGTCGCCCCCCCAGCCTCCTTTTCACTGTCAGAGGCCTTCAGGAATTTTTTCTTCTGCAGCCGGCAAGGCTTTCCTGAAGCTTTGTTATCAGCTAGAGAGGTCTTCAGGAAAGCCTTGCCAGCCTTGCTGGCTGCAGAAGAAATGGGCCGGCAAGGCAGGTGTCATGGTGTACGAGGCCTGGCTACAACTGTCCAAAGATAAGTAGTAGGACAGCTCCACCCCCATCCCCACTCTAGCTTAATTTTTACCTGTGCGCTCTGGAGTGGGCGGGATCTTAATCAGGACCTATATTGGGGGTAGGGCTTATATTGGGAGCACATATAAAAATCAAGCTAGGACTTATTTTCAGGGTAGGTCATATTTTTGAGGAAACAAGGTTTCTGTCATCAAGTTTGAATCCAATCCATTATCGTTTTATTACAGGCATTCCTCAAGACTGTCCAGCATGTCTGGAACTCATGATGGTTGTAGATCAGATGATCTACATAACTGACCTGATTTTACTACCTTTTTTTTTCAGTGGTCCTTAAATTAATCACCACCATCATTAAACAAATGCAGTGGTTGTTAAGCAAACCAATTAACTTTCTGTGGGTGCAGTTTTGCTGAAAATCAGAAGTAAATATTGAAATACTTCTGAATACGTCTGAAAGTTAGGAGTAAATACTGGATTTCGGCAGAAACATATTAAAACATGGTCAGGTGTGACAGTGGGACCCTGCAAACAGCTTTAAATGCAGCTCAGCTGTCAAGTGCTACCATGTGAATCCAGGTTGTAAGTAGTCCCAGGGAGGTCCATTGTAACTTCAAACGGTCACTAAGCGACCTGTTTTTAAGCCAAGGACTACCTGTAATAAGGTTAAACTCTGTTGTTTATTAAAAGTAGAAGTAAACAAGGAAAATGGACTGCATGGAGAATGCAATGTTCAACCAGTTACATAAATGGCTATGGAGCAAGATGGAGAATGTAAGCTAGGCTCTGCATTAAATACACATACACAGCAACACAATATTTAGAATTGATTTCTCTGTATGTCAGTTTAAGCTGGGTCCAGATCTTACTCTGGTCCTGATTAAAAGTAGATCCATTTGACTATTGAGTTAGTTATGTCTATTAAGGCCCTTTCAATGAATCTGGGTCAGAGAGTGAATACAAATCAAACCCAAATTCAGGTAATAGGTCAACAAGATCTAGTACTCATCATTACATTTTTATAAGAAACATTTACTTCCAAGTATTTTTGTGAAATTAAGTTTCCAATTCAGCCATGGTGCGTGATGTACCTGAGGGGCTTTAGTAAGTAGAAGAGCAACTTCAGGATTGTTGTGTTCCCGGGCAACTTCTAGGGGCGTCTGGCCAGCCTGTAATAGAAGGTTGGTTTATGTTCCTCCAAAACCATTAAGAAGTTCAGAAAGCCTGGACAATTTTTTAAACAGGTGATCCATCGCTTAAAGTGAAAGTGATGGATAGATACCAGGTTTGGCTTTTTTTTTTTTGAATTCCCCAGTTTAGTCTAGTCTTGAGAAAGGCTTGGGATTTTTTGTTACCCTTTTCTGACTCTGCTTAGCTTATCAAGATTAGCCAAAGTCAACCAGGAGCTGCCAGCTACGGTGATTATATTTATAACACTTATCCTAATTTATGAGCCTGCAGTACATGTAGTCCTCGACGTATGACTACACTTGAGCCCAAATTTTCTATTGCTAAGCGAGATATTTGTTATTTCTCCCATTTTGCAACCTTTCTCGCCACAGTTGTTAAGTGAATCATTGCAGATGTTAAATTAATACCATGGTTGTTAAGTGAATCTGGCTTCCCCACTGACTTTGCTTGTCAAAAGGTCGCAAAAGGGGATCACATGACCTCTGGTCACTGCTTCCATTCTTAAGTATGAGTCAGTTCCCAAGGATCCAAAGTTTGATCACATGACCATGGGGGATGCAGTAATGTTGCAAGTGTGGAAAACAGTTATAAGTCACTTTTTCCCCAATGATGTTGTAACTTCAAATGGTCATTAAAGTCAATGTTGTAAGTCAATGACTACCTGTATGACCTTATTAGGTGCCCATAGTCTTCCTGTTGCCCATAGCAACATTTCAATCAGTATTTAAAAGAAATAGAACAGTAACACACAAAAAACTTCCACACTTACATTGTTAACTACTGTCCCATCAGCTCCAGCTTCCAAGAGCAATTTTGCCACTTTCTTATGATTCAATGCAGCAGCGACGTGAAGAGCTGTATCTCCAGCCTAAAAGTTACAAAATCAGAATGCCCTGTTCATCATGATCTTGATTTTCACATGCAGCCCTGGTCTGTCAGACTGTCGGACTGTCCGTCTGTCCGTCCCTCCCTGCCTCCATCTCTCCATCTCTCTCTCTCTCATTCATCTCTCTCCCTCTCTCTCTTTCTGTGTGTGTGTGAGACAGAGAAAGGGAGGGGAGAGAGAGGGAGGGAGAGAGAGGGAGAGAGAAATAAAAGCAGACTCTTCTCTATGCCAGCTTTTAGGCCTACCACATTTTAGCAACCAATAAATGACTGCAACAAGTGGAAACTGCAATCAAAACTTATTGGAAAACCTTTTAAACATTCAGTTTGCTCAATATCACCTTGGACTCCAGTTGGGGCTTTTGCTATATTCCCCAAAGTCCAAACAGTTGCCACAGCCATTCAGATTGATTTCTAAAAATGTATTGCTTGGCAATATCACGTGAGCATTCATAGGCTCTGGATAAGAATTTGCTGCTTTCTTTCTCTGTTTTTCATTGTACCTGACAATGTTCCACCAGGGCATTTTTCATAGGAGCAGAAGAGAGTGGAATCCACTGTGCAGTGCCCAATGACATAGATATGATCTGTTACAATAATCCTACAGCCCCAGGGTAACACTGTAATACATGAAAATATCAGCCAAAGGGATCCCATAGTCAGTGAAATTTATTACATCTTGGCAGAGCGATTATTTTCACATGTTTGGTTTTGTTGCTATAACATTCTCACAAAAGAAAATGTTGCGGCACGAATTGTACATAATAGCCAGAATTATACCTAATAATTTTGTACTTTGTAAGTAAAACTGCATGACTGGAAATAATCCAAATTATTGGGTTATTTTCTAATTATTTGAAATCCCTACAGTAAAATCCTGATATCATAGATCAGCTGGGAAGGAGTACCTGTTAATGGTATTACATTTACACATAATATTCATAAAATATACCGTACACTGGTGAATAATATTAATAAAATATATTGTATAAAACAAATTCCTTTAAGGTTAGTATGTTTTATGTAAATGTTCATACAATGCAAATTACAAAAATGTATGTAAATTGGGGGGATCTACCAAACCACAGACCTTCCTATTATTTGGTTATGAAATCTAAGTCAGGTTTTTTTTCTACTGCATTCAAAGTCTGCAGACTCCATAGAGTTGAATTATTACTGTGCCGTCGTTTGTTTATTTTACATGACCAAAAAGTTCATTTTAAAGTATAAGTGCCATTACAAACTTCCAGTGTAGCCAAGAGAAGATGCCCAATTTCGTCAAGGCCATTCTGAACACCAAAAGAATATCTTGGACATAACAATAAGTTCCTAATAAATACTTACTTTAATTGCTTTCTATCAGTAGTGGGATTCAAAAAATTTTTACTATCGGTTCTGTGGGCATGGCTTGGTTCTTGGGATTCAAAAAGTGGGATTCAAAATTTTTTTACTATCAGTTCTTGGGCGTGGTGTGGCAGGGAAGGATACTGTAAAATCTCCATTCCCACCCCATTCCTGGGGGAAGGTTACCACCAGTTCTCCAAACCACTCAAAATTTCCGCTACCAGTTCTCCAGAACTGGTCAGAACCTGCTGAATACCACCTCTGCTTTCTATGAGATCCAGAGTACTGCAACCTCTATCCCAGTCCTGAGTATCAGAATACACGTGAAAAGCCAACAGCAAATGAAACATGGGCATTAAAGTGCATGCACTGACCTGATTCTTTTCATGGACGGAACAGAAAGCAGTGAGGAGCAACCTAATGATGGGTAAGTGATTGTAACGAGCAGCAACATGCAGACAGGTGTCTCCTGCCTAAAAATAAAGGGGAGGAGCTAAGCAAATCCAGTTCAAAAAATAAAGCTTCAGCTAATGAGATGTCCCATCTTAAAGCAACTTATACATTCCCTGGAAGGCTCTAAACCAACATGCACAAAATATTGAGCACTATATTATTCAGCTTATGACAAGGACGGGAACTGAGAGTTCTTATCCTCAGATGTCAATAACTAGATAGCTGGGCTCTTATTATAGCATACTTGCTTATATTTTACTAATCACAATCAAGCCACCTGACACCTTAATGCTCCTTTTATGAGGGATCCCTGGTGTTCTCTGAGCTTGGTTGTTTTCTTACAAATACTCTCCTTTATTGATGCTTTTATGCTCAGCGTACCATAGCAGAACTTTAAATTTTCACCCAACCCATAACTGAAAAATGTGTTATTTGACTCCATTCAATTGATGATTCATTTGTGACGCTCGTTCCAAGAGAATAAGCTCATAATTGGGATATGTTCTTTTGGAATGGCTCCACTAAAATCTTAAATGCATATTTAAATGACTCATGTCTAATACCAACTTAATTGCAGTTATACAGATAATGAAACAATGAACGGATCACAACGTAGAGACTCAATGAGGATTCTGAAACATCTGTATCTGAATATTCAAAACAGTCAATACATTTGGTTTAATAGCATTTATTTTTTTAAGAAACACAGTATATTTGATAATACTCACGTTGTTTTTGATATCAGTCCGAGAGCCTCCAAGCAATAGAACTCGCACACTTTCAGAATGATTGTTTTGGCAGGCCAAATGCAAAGGAGTGTTACCTGCCTTAAGAAAGAAGGAAGGGAATGCACTAATCATCATTGGAAAAACAAGTATGGATTTATTTTTTTAAGTGGTATTTCTATTTGGGGAGGAAAAAATGAATATGAATGCTATTTAGTTAGAATTTGCTTTAGGAAAAAAATATTTTTCCCAGTAAATGGCTCAATTGAGAAATAAGGTAAGGATGTGGTTGTTATTTAATGTATAACTACATACATGTGTATTTGTGTGTTATGCATGTATGGGTAGACATATACTTTCTTCTGAAAGTAGGAACAAAATTTCATTTTTAATGTGGGCCAGTGTGCTCACAGTAAAAAATGACAATAAAGGTCTCTCTCTCCCTCTCCCTCTCCCTCCGTAAGGATTACTTGGAATATTAATTGGTGGTTGAAGACATGAATGTGAACAGGTGTATATGCAAACAACACTATGCTGTTGCTGTGAAGATTACATAAACTGTATAATGCAATGAATGATGATAAAAATGGTGATCTTCATTTATCTTATTAGAATCGAATTTGCTAAATTAAAAATAATGGGATGTAGATACTTACATTTCATATATGGTATTCAACTTTGTTCGGGTATTTTCCCACATCATTATAGTTGTGCTTTTGAAGTTGTAGCAACATTTCGGCAGAATCTCAACTGCCGTCATCAGGCTTCTGAATTGTGTTCGTCTGTGAGTCAGACTTTCACAGCCGTTTCAGTTTTAAATCTGGGGCTAGCCTACTGCAGTGCCAGAATGGTTTTTTCTTCATCCTGATTGGTTGGGAGTCTTGGTCTGTGTTTATTGGTCTTGGAGTTTGCTGTGTTCTGCTTGATTGGTGTTTCTAATATCTTCTGCCTGTTTTGTGGCTTTTTTGCTCTTGATTGGCTGGCAACATTGTGTTCCTGTATTGGAGGCTTTTAGTGCAGCTTGGCTCCGAGTAAATGGATGGCTATCATTTGTAAGGAAGCTAGGTTTCATCTGGGTGCCTGGTTGGAGTGTGTTTGAGCTGGAGGTATCAGGGGGGATCTGTTTATGCCCAGGTGTTTGCCTGGCTTGTGGTGTGGAGATTTTTTTGTTTGTGAGTGCAGGCTTCCAAATAATTGACAGTCCGGTAGAATCATCTCTTCTATTCATGCTTTCAGGTCTTTTTTCAATCTCTATGGCTTCTCTGATAATTCTGTGGCTGGGGTTTTCTATAGTGGCTAGGGTTTTGGTGCCATTGAAGTCAATGCTATGACCTGTGGCTTTCATTTGTTGGACTAGTGACTAAGTGTGTTCCAGCTTTTTTACCGCATTTTTGTGTTCATCCAGGCAGGTACTTATTCTTCTGTTGGTCTGTCCAATGTATGTGGCAGGGCATGATGCACAAGGGACTTCAGATATGCCTTGGTTTTCCAGGTCAATTTTATCTTAGGGGTTTCTTAGGATGGCTGCTATTTTTCTGTCTATTTTAAAGGCAGCCTTGATGTGATGCCTGTGTAGTATCTTACTGATTTTGTCTGTAGTACCTCTTATGTAGGGCAGGACAGCTGTTCCATAGGCCTGTTCCATAGGTCTGTTCATCTTCAAGGTCTCCATTATGTCTCAGTGTGTTTTTGTGGATCAAGCTGGTGATTTTGCTTTTGTGGAAGCCATTAGCTGTCAGTACTTTAGTCAGGGTGCATAGTTCAGTCTTTATGTGTGTCTTGTCTGCCAGGCGTTTGGTTCTGGCGATTAGTGTTTTGGCCACGGAGTTTATCTGTGCTGGGTGGTGGTGGGATTGGGCGAGGTAGCGCTTGGTGTGTGTTTTCTTCTGGTATATGGTGTGTCCTAGTGTGCTGTCTGTTTTTTTGTAGATTAGTACATCTAGGAATGGTAGTTGTTTGTTTGTTTCCATTTCCACGGTGAACTTGATTTTGGGATATGTGCTGTTTAGGTGTGTTAGGAAATTGTTTAGGTTTTCTTTTCCATGGGGCCAAATCACAAATGTGTCATCGATGTATCTTAACCATAGTTTGGGTTTGTGGGTGGCATTAGCTAGGGCTCTGGATTTTTTACTGCATTTTTGTGTTCATCCAGGCAGGTACTTATTCTTCCATTGGTCTGTCCAATGTATGTGGCAGGGCATGATGCACAGGGGACTTCACATATGCCTTGGTTTTCCAGGTCAATTTTATCTTTGGGGTTTCATACTATATATCATTGCTGTCTGCTAGCAAGTATATATAGATACTTTTCCCTTTATTTATGACATAGGACAATTTTCAAGATTTTATCAACAAAGCCCATTTCCAATTATATTAATAATAAGATAAGGCATCAATGCATTATAAGAATAATAAAAAACCTCTACTTTTCCTGAGCTCCAAAAAAGCACTTCAAAGGAGAATAGTTGTGTATTAACTATAAGGGTTGAGAGGAAAGGTGAAAGAATAACACTGCCAGAGCTGTTAAATTATATAGAACCTAACAAGATGAATATAGTCAAAGCTACAGGACTCAAGTATTGACAATCAATGGAAACTCTGCTTTTAACTGAACAACAGAAACACAATCACAAACTGGGACAATAATGCTTCATCAAGAAGGAAATTAATCAAGTCAATTTTCCTTTGCTTTTCTACTTTTGTGCTTAACTCCGATAAATTTATTTTTGTTTGTTCACTGTTTCCTTGTTGTCCCAATTCATATTCCTACTATAATAAATTTTTTTCTACCTTGAATGCAATGCTAAAAGTCTTTTCAGCCAAAATGAAATGTAACTGTCTCAGCGATCAAGATAATCTAACTAACACAAAAATGTGTTCATGAAGAACAACTGAGACACAGTCAGTTAAAACAAAAGAAATGTACTACCACTACTCAGAAAACGTCATTGCAAAAAGCAACTGATAAGGAAAAATTGATGTCTTATTTATTGTGTGTATTTTGTCAACACTACAAGAATTGAAAAACTCTTTTTGGTGTGTAGCTCACCTTGTTCCTGGCAAGGGCATTAGCTCCTGCTTTAACAAGCAGCTTAGCTGATTGACTGAATCCATGCCAAGAAGCTTCATGAAGAGCTGTGTTTCCATCCTGGGGAGCAAAACAGAAAAACAGCCATTTTATAGAAATAATTAAGATTATTTATTTTACATGCATTGGGAATCACCACCAAAAAAATGCCACTTGTCAAACCTTGCTATAACGAAGGGAACATTCTAAACACTCTGCCTTGGAGATTGGGTGACTGAACCAGATTATTTCCTATTTTTATTATTATTTGTTCCCAAAAATATGAAATGACAGCTGCCAGTTCTTTGGTTGGCATGGGCCTTCATGCACATTGAGTTCTTCCCAAGAACCTAGGATGTCATAATGTATCAGCGTGGTATATGTGTGGATCCAAGTAGTGTGGCCTTTTGCAACTGACAGATGGAAATGTTGTCAATGCACAGATTTAATGCACCGATTTTCCAAGTGCTCGCCAAGATTTTTGGATATGGCACTCAGTATGCCAATAACCATGAGATCATTATGGCAGATTTATGCTATAATCTTTCAATTTCAATTTCCGGGTCTATTATTATTATTATTATTATTATTATTATTATTATTATTATTATTATTATTATTATTATTATTATTATTATTATTTCTACTGCTACTATTCTTCTCCTTTTAGTAGAAGCTCCTTGCTTCTTGATGTCTATGGAGATTCTCAGTCATCCAGGTCATGGTTGTCCCAAAGGTGCATTTTTCATTTTTCAAGAAGCAACTGGACTTTCTAGTTTTTCTTTGAAGACATTTCCCTTCTTATCCAAGAAGCTTCTTCAGCTCTGACTGGATGGTGGGGAATTGTTGCTTGCTTTTTAAAGAAAGCTATACAATTGGATAACCAAACTTGGCAATACGCTACTAACATTTGATGGCACAATCTTGGATGGAACACCAAAAGTCACAAAGAGAGGACCTTGGCTGAAATTGTTACCTTGTCTTGCCTGTCCAGGGCACACCCTTCATGGATAAGAGCCGAGATAACATCTGTGTTCCCTACAACAGTCGCCCGATGCAAAGCTGTTTGATCATTCTGCAAAAAGAAGCAGTGATGCTTCTATTTAGTGAAGCTATGTTACACACAGTGATGTAGACCTTTTCATGGGGAGAACATACAACATGACTGGGAAATACATTCAGCCCACAGATATATAGCAAAGATATACTCTAGCTTTAACAGTCACAGGCTTGATTCACACATTCTGCTAAGTCAAGGGTCTTCAAACTTGGCAAGTTTAAGACTTGTGGACTTCAACTCCCAGAATTCCTGAGCTAGCATCACTGGAGGAGGAATTTTGGGAGTTGAAGTCCACAAGTCTTAAAGCTGTCAAGTTTGAAAACCTCTGTGCTAAGTTATAATGTGATTTACTTGTTTTTGGTCACAGCAGATGGCAGCACATGATCAAATTTGGTTGATGGAAAGGCATTTAGGATGAACAACTTTCAGAAATTTACGGAGCAATACATGAGACTGGGAAGTTCTTTCTTTACAAAAAAAATTCTGAAATAAGACAACAACCTGAGAGCTACTTTGGTCTAGTGTTTAAGACACAAGGATAGAAACCAGGAGAGTTTAGTCCCATCTTAGGCATGAAAGTCAGCGGGTGAGTTGGGCCAGTCACACTCTCAGCCCAAGCATCTCATCACAGGTGGAGAAAATAGGAGCAAGGAGTATTAAATATGTTTACCACCTTGAGTTATTTATAAAAATGAAAAAAGGGAAGGGAAAAATTACTTCCATACCTTTTAAAAATAAAATACATGAACAGGTCAGTAAGATTGCCAGGAAAGGACCCAACTCATTTAGTTCGGTATAAAAACTGAAGTCAAAACATTATAGTTTATAAATAATGCAGCAGCCCCTCAACCTTTCCCACACAAGATGGTGGACACAGTGATAGCTCTTTATTAAGCTCCTGGTTTTCCATTCCTTTTAGTTCTTTTTTTTTTACTTTTAATCAAGTAATTTTTGTATTTTTCTTAGTTTTATTCAATTTCTCATCTTCCTTTTATTTTTATTTTTTTAGCAAGTAGAATTAATATTTAAATTATTTTTTTTTAAAAACCCAAATAATTAGAAATAAAATGTTCTAGTATCCTGGAGTATTAGAATGCTAATCAAGGGGACAAAATTATAAAGCAGGAACAAAAGAAGAACCTGAAAAAAAGATGAAAGGGAAGCACAAGCCAGACATTTAGATTCAGCAAAGACAAAATCCCAAACAATATGAGACTGAAATGGCCTCTGGGCAATCAAAGATAAAAAGACTTATTCCATCTTAAATACATTGTCTCCTCTCCTTCTTCCTCTCTTTTTTTAACTTTTAATTCTTATTCCCCATTAGACTGAATGACTGTCCTTCTGAAGTTGAAATTCTAATAGGAGGTTTTATTTATTTATCTATTTATCCAATTTTTAAGACCCATCTACTTCACAGATATCCGACAGAAGGGAGATTGCTCTTTATACTAAAAGTAATTTAAATGGAGACCTGGATTTTGTTGCTAAGAATTGCCCTTTAGCAGCACAAACAGCCATTGGCTACATGTAATCAGCCAGTAAACATATGAAATCAGCCAGTGAAAGTATGAAAAAAAAAGATGAAGTAAAGACTTTAATGTAAAACTATATTTCCAAACCAGCTATGAAACTAACTTGCAGCTCGTAAGTTTCAAAATTTACCTCTAACCCAGGGGTATCAAACTCAAGGTGCTTAAATCTGCCTCATGGGGCCGCCTTGGAAACAGCAAAGGACTGGCCCGCAGTGTGCGGCCCTCCTGAGCACTGTTTTCACTGGCAGAGCGTGCATGGACCATCACAGGTGCCCCCGACATGAGTGACATTGAGCTGGCCATGCCCACCCTCCCTCTCGAGGTCAAATACAACCCTGATGTGGTCCTCAATGAAATGGAGTTTGACATCCCTGCTCTAACCCATGGACTACAGAGATTTCTTTCCAGTTAAAGAAGCCAATGAGAGAAAACTAATTTTGCAGAGACACGGGATCTTGCTTCAAGCTGCTGAAACTCCTTTGAAGGAGAGCAGGTGGCACAACAGACAGGCAATATTACTTCTTTGTTGTAAAGTGTGCTCTAATGCGCTTAAGAGAAATCTTTTGCCTTCCCGGCAGACACGGATCTACAAGGATAATGCTACCTTTTAGGCAGTTTATTTTCTGCTTTTCAGACTTAAGAACTTTTTAAGCAGTTTTCATATTCTGCCAATACTTTCTTTATAACAGCTGTCTCCAGCCCTTGCTAAATACTGGGAGGAGAGCCAAAGAGGGAGGATGGCACAAGACTACAGAGCTCCTAATCACAACCATCCACTATGTGTAAAACAGAGGACTCCTTTAACATCAAGTCAGAACAGGACAAACCCAAGGAAAGAAATACCCTGGATTTAATTAAAGGAAAGATGCAAGCTTCAAGTGACTTTTTTGGAAATGAGAAAGTCCTAGCGCAGCTATTTGCCATTGTCTCCCCAGAGGAAACACAACTGATCTTAAGCAACCGTCAAATAGTTACATTTATGGTGCAGTAAGCCATGGTCTCAGCTGGGTCTCCTAACAGCTTACTTCCTTCTAGTTGCTCCTCTGTTGAAATGCTGCTAAGACTACCCTCTGAGAATACAAAATCCTCAATAAATAAAAAAAGTGTTTCAGTCCAAAACGAAACTATACAAAAGAAAAAAATAAACACCCAGCGGTCAATGTAGCACAATCTTCATACAACCATTTGAGAATAAGTCTGTAGTTGATGATCTACATGAGTTAATTGTGAGAGGGATCTTGGAGTCCTAGTGGACAACCATTGAAATATGAGCTGGCAGTGTGCTGCAGCTGCCAAAAAATCCGACACAGTTCTAGGCTGCATAAACAGAGGGATAGAATCAAGACAACGTGAAGTGTTAATACCACTTTACAATGCCTTGGTAAGGCCGCACTTGGAATACTGCATTCAGTTTTGGTCCCCACAGTGTAAAAAAAAAATGTTGAAACTCTAGAAAGAGTGCAAAGAAGAGCAGCAAAGATGATTAGGGGACTGGAAGCTAAAACGTATGAAGAATGGTTGCAGGAACTGAGTATGTCTAGTCTAGTGAAAAGAAGGACTGGAGGAGACATGATAGCAATGTTCCAATATCTCAGGGGCTGCCACAAAGAAGAGGTAGTCGAGCTATTCTCCAAAGCACCTGAGGGCAGGACAAGAAGCAATGGGTGGAAACTAATCGAGGAGAGGAGCAACTTAGAACTAAGGAGAAATTTCCTGACAGTTAGAACAATTAATCAGTGGAACAACTTGCCTCCAGTAATTGTAAGAGCTTCAACATTGGAAGTTTTTAAAGAAGATATTAGACAACTATTTGTCTGAAATGGTATAGGGTTTCCTGCCTAAGCAGGGGGTTGGACTAGAAGACTTCCAAGGTCCCTTCCAACTCTGTTATTCTATGCTGCTGCAAGCACTATCTATTTTTATCTGATCTATTACAACTGGGCCCTGAGAATCAGTTTGAACAATCTATCGAAATGTTTCTATCAGCTGTCCAGCATGGATCCTAACTCTGGGACGACTCCCCAAGAGTCTATACCTTGCCATTCATCACTGAAAAACAAATCTATCTACAAGAGTTCTGAATTGGAATGGTTTTCTACTATTGTCTTCAATCATATCTTATTTTGCCCTGAGTTTTCAGCAGTAGGTACTGGGCCCACAGATACAGAGCTTTGAGTACCAGATTCGACTCACTTCTGTGATAAAGAACAATCACAATTAAGAGAGAAAAGCTGAATTTTACAATAACTGTGCGTATATGGGAATTACTGACAATATTACTCCAGCCTCAGAAACAAACAGTCCATCTTCATCTTCTATGCAACCATCCCAGTCAGAGACTGTTTCAGAGAGACCTATACAAATTGTAATTTGAAGTGTAGCCAGTTGGAAAGAATCTGTTGGTTTTGTAATTCCTATCTAGTTTTAAGTTCACCATTCTTATTTAGAAAGACTTTATAAAGTACTTTTTTTTTTCAAATGAACAAGATTTGGATGTATCAATGCTTCCATTGTAGAAAGCCAGATTGGTATTTTCCTATAGTTTTATGATTTGATTTTTTCCCATACTAAGAGTAAAGGATTCCTCATGTCTTTGAAAATATCCATATACAGTACTTCTTCCATACCATAAAAAAGCATTCCATCCTAATTGAAGAGCGTGTCCCTCCAGTAATAATAATCTTCTATGCCTCAAATGTATCCATTATTTTACTCATGTAAGTACAGATGCCTGATAGTATAGCTCCCAATCTGGTAGTCCAAAACCCCCGTTGCCTTTAGACTCCTCTAACATTTTCAATTTTATTCTTGCTTTTTTCCCTTGCCAGATATACTTCAAAATTGTTTTATTTAATTCTTCAAAATACTTTTTCTCTAGTTTTATCAGTATTGTTTGAAATAAGAAAAGTAGCTTCAGTAATATATTCATTTTTATGGTAGCTATTTTTCCTATCATTGATAGTTGTAAATTCTTCCATTTCTCCCAATCCAACTTAATTTGTTGCATTAATTTTGCGTAGTTATCTTTAATTGTTGCACATCTCGCTGTTAAGTGGATACCTAAATGTTTCATTTTCTTTGCTTTCTGAAGGTTTATTTTCTCTGTCAGTTCCTTTCTCTGTTTATCTGTAAGGTGTTTTTTTTTTACCATTATTTTAGTTTTTTCTTTATTTTCAATAAGTGCAGGGCTATTTGTATCTCACTTCTGTGGTCCTGTGATCTGGCGACTTTGGCAACTGACTCATACAATCGATTGGTTGCAGTGCCCTGTGATATAATCTGATCACCATTTGTGACCTTCTTTGCTGGCTTCCCCAGAAAGTCAATGGGGAAACTGGTAGGGAAGAGATCAGAAGTAGTAGTGAAACTCATCGGTTCCCACTAATATATATGGGGGTAAAATTACATATATATTCTTGTATGATTTTGACATAAACACCCTTAAAGAAACCATATTCAATTTTTATTTTTTAAAAACATGACAGATAAACTAAGAGAAGTTCAATTATTTTTTATTACTGGGCCTTGCATAGCCTCTTGCTATCAAACAGCTTAGACTGATTATTAATTCATAACAGAAGCCGACTTGCTTACCCACCCAATAGATTTTTGTTGTAACAGTAACTTTAATCAGATCAGTGCGTGAACAAAAACCAGTGTAATGCTAACATTAAAGAAAGACAATGTCTGCTCTGAAAAAAATTCCCTCCAATTAAAAAGGATCTCAAGTCACACAGCAGGAAATTGCTTTTAATAAGCGATACTGATAATTTCTGCCCACATCAAAGCAGAAAAGCCTACAAAATAGTTAGTCAAGCTAGCTTTCTGTGGCTGATGCTTTCACACATGGGAGATGAGCTGGTGACTGCAATACAAAATGTATAGGACAGAAGAGCTCAAAGAGTTGGATATAAAGAAGTATAATACAATTTTTAAATGATTATGGAAAAATAGAGTAATACAAGTGGTTCTTGCTTAATGACCACTTGTTCAGGGACCATTCAAAATGACAATGGTGATGAGCGAGAGGTATTTATGACTGGTACTTATGTTGGTCACAGCACCTGTGGTCACGTGATCACTATTTGTGACTTTTCTTGCCCACTTCCTACAGGTCCCGTCACTTGGGAAGCTGGCAGGTCACAAATGGTGACCTCGTGACATTGCACTTAGTGAGGAGTGTAGGATTCGCTTTTGGGTCAAAAGAGGACTCTTTGGCAATTCAGAATCAACCAAGTCCCATCAGGTACAATAGCAATTGGAAGCAATATTCTTCAATCATTCCAGATACTGATCCTGAGATCATATTCATCGAAGGAGGCAGGGAGAAGGAGGCAGGAGCAATGAAATTTGTATTTTTATGACTCCATCTTATGTACATGATTATGTATATTTGTGTGCTACATTGTAATATAAAAATGGAACAATGGAGTTTACTTTGGTTAAGTCCTCATTTGGGCTTAATCATGCTTAGAAATAGCGTCTGAGATAACAGTCCTTAAAACCACTACAAGTTGATTTATTAAAGCAAGAATTAAAAATGCTCCAAGAACCCACAGGAAGGTGCCTGTGAATGACTCATGTACACAACCTTCAGATTCCTTGTTTAGGCATGAGTCCATATAAATCAGTGGTGTCAAACTTGATTTCATTGAGGGCCACAGCAGGATTGTGTTTGGCCTCGGGGGGAGGGTGGATGCGGCCCTCCCAAGCTCTGTTTTCAGCTCCCACTGCCTCCTCCAACACACTACCAGTGAAAATGAAGCTCACAAGGGCCGTACGTGTCCCCACTAGCTCCGTTTTCTGCTGCCATAGCCTCCTCCAGCATGCTGCCAGCCACCACCAGGTTGTAGATCAGTGCCTAGTCGGCCTGGGGCGGGCCAAGACACTGTGGGCCAGTCCTTAAATGTTTCCAGGCTGGACCCGTGGGCTAGATCCAAGCACCCCGCAGGCCTTGAGTTTGACACCCCTGGTATAAATGGAAACAATATCCTTTGCTATTTGGGATATTGTACATTCCCCTAGGTAGGGAAATCCTAGAATAGACAGTGGGACTCTACACAAAAGGGTAAATTACTTTGTGGAGAAGCATCTAAATAAGTGAGACATGCAACCATGCATTTTGGAAGTAGATCTGACATGCCAGATGGCCAGTCCGAATGCTACATGCAAACTGAAAAGAGTTCTAACCTCTTTCTCTCTTTGCAATCTTCTAGGATCTTTTCTAGCCTTTTTCCTGTGTTTTTTCTTATCTTTTTCTTCCTCGACTTCTTTGACCAGGACCACTGCTCCCTTGACTATTTCTGGGGCGTGTGCTGTGTGAACACTCATTGACCAATCAGAGATGGCATCTGGATTCCAATAGGGGCTTGCGGGATTAGCAGGGAGAAGGAAAGAATTACTTCTTGGGGTTTCATAGTCTAGAGAACTGGTTTCCACAGGCTGAAATTCATAATAATCCCATTCAAGGTCACTGGAGGTCATTCTTCAATTAATGATTAGGTCTTTAACAATATGTTAACGATCAATATCTGTAGAACATGAAGTCAGCATTTAAAATATTCCACCATATTTAACAACTTTCTTTATATCATTTGGCAGAGGACACTGTAATTATGAGGATACTGGTCATGATGATTTGTTACTTGTTGAGATCGGTAGCTTGAGATAATATACTGTATATACTGGATAATAAATAAATGCTTTATAGTTCGAAATTTACAAGTAAAATAATTACTTCCATGGCTCAGTGGGGGAGGAGGGGAATTAAAATAAAAGACAGCCTCTTCAAAGTTTGAAGTGTTAGGTATCTTGGTTGCTGCAAGGCTGCATTATTAATCATACTTATGGACAAATGTGGGACTAGCATTGCAGAGCCATGACAGTCCTCACTCAATTTGTATGTCTTCGGCATGTTAAGTCCCACTCGGTTTTACTATCCCATAGGATTGCTATAAGGATAAATTTGAGGGAGGAAAAACATGTTCATCAGCATAAGCTCTTTAAAGAAACTGTAAGGTAGAAAATACAATTAATGAAAGAAAATCCAAATATCTTTCACAAGGTTTCGATAGATAGATAGATAGATAGATAGATAGATAGATAGATAGATAGAGATAGAGATAGAGTTAGAGATAGAGATAGAGATAGAGATAGAGATAGAGATAGAGATAGGTAGGTATAGGTATAGGTATAGGTACATATACACTGCCTCAAAAAAATACAGGGAACACTTAAACAACACAATGTAACTCCAAGTCAATCACACTTCTGTGAAATCAAACTGTCCACTTAGGTAGCAACACTGATTGACAATCAATTTCACATGCTCTTGTGCAAATGGAATAGACAACAGGTGGAAAGCATAGGCAGTCAGCAAGACATCACCAATAAAGGAGTGGTTCTGCAGGTGGTGACCACAGACCACTTCTCAGTTCCTATGCTTTCTGGCTGACGGTTTGGTCACTTTTGAATGCTGGCGGTGCTGTCACTCTAGTGGTGGCATGAGACCGAGTCTACAACCCACACAAGTGGCTCAGGTAGTGCAGCTCATCCAGGATGGCACATCAATGTGAGTTGTGGCAAGAAGGTTTGCTGTGCCTGTCAGCGTAGTGTCCAGAGCATGGAGGCACTACCAGGAGACAGGCCAGTACATCAGGAGACATGGAGGAGGCCATAGGAGGGCAACAACCCAGCATCAGGACCGCTACCTTCCCCTTTGTGCAAGGAGGGACAGGAGGAGCACTGCCAGAGCCCTGCAAAATGACCTCCAGCAGGCCACAAATATGCATGTGGCTGCTCAAACAGTCAGAAACAGACTCCATGAGGGTGATATGAGGGCCCGACGTCCATAGGTGGGGGTTGTGCTTAGAGCCCAACACCGTGCAGGACATTTGGCATTTGTCAGAGAACACCAAGATTGGCAAATTCACCACTGGCGCCCTGTGCTCTTCACAGATGAAAGCAGGTTCACACTGAGCACATGTGACAGACGTGACAAGATTTGGAGACGCCGTGGAGAACGTTCTGCTGCCTGCAACATCCTCTAGCATGACCGGTTTGGCAGTGGGTCAGTAATGATGTGGGGTGACATTTCTTTAGGGGGCTGCACAGCCCTCCATGTGCTCACCAGAGGTAGCCTGACTGCCATTAGGTACCGAGATGAGATCCTCAGGCCCCTTGTGAGACCATATGCTGGTGCGGTTCGCCCTGAGTTCCTCCTAATGCAAGACAATGCTAGACCTCATGCGGCTGGAGTGTGTCAGCAGTTCCTGCAAGATGAAGGCATTGATGTTATGGACTGGCCCGCCTGTTCCCCAGACCTGAATCCAATTGAACACATCTGGGACATCATGTCTCCGTCCATCCACCAATGCCACGTTGCACCACAGACTGTCGAGGAGTTGGAGGATGCTTTAGTCCAGGTGTGGGAGGAGCTCCCTCAGGAGACCATCTGCCACCTCATCAGGAGCATGCCCAGGTGTTGTAGGGAGGTAATACAGGCACATGGAGGCCACACACACTACTGAGCCTCATTTTGATTTGTTTTAAGGACATTACATCAAAGTTGGATCAGCCTGTAGTGTTTCTTCCCACTTTAATTTTGAGTGTAACTCCAAATCCAGACCTCCATGGGTTGCTAAATTTGATTTCTTTTTCTTTTTTTAATAAAGTTTATTTGGGTTTTCACACACAAAATACAAGTAAAACATCTTTTTTTAAAATACCATGGTCCCAGGTTGAACTTCTTTATACAGACACAAAACTCAATTTCATGCTCCTTTTTGTATTCTATTCCATATCTTATACTATTTTACATTTTCTATATAGTTTTCCCCCCTCTTTTAATTGTCTCAATTTTAATTTGATTATCTCATCTCAATTCAAATCATTATACTTTTGTCTGTTCTGTTTCAATTTCATATTATCTTTTCTCATTAAACAAGTTTTCTCCTGTAGTTACTAATTGGAGTATGACACCTTTATATCTTTTAATTACATCCATTCAACTCTTATTTAAACTTCAATATATACCTTAAATTTATGACCTTCAATATAATACATAATACATAACTTCCAATCGAATTCTGCTTGGCATTCTTATAATACACACTATATTCTTTTTTTTAAAAAAAAGAAAGATTATAAATATATGTAATTATAAACCCTCATTCCATTCCAGTTCAGTTCTATCATTAATAATCATTAAAACCATAACATCTTTAACACTTCTTTTCAATTAAATATCATACTTCCTTAAAAACACATATAATCTCCATAATTAATTATTTCTCTTCACATATGTTTTATAAATCATTAAATATACCTTTTGTTACATTTATTTATTGACAAGCATTCCACTGAATTATGATAGCTATTTTATCAGACATTTTAATCATAGATTGTTTCATATTTTCTAAAATTATTTCTGTTTCTAATATAACCATACTATCTTATGTACCTTTGCAGAATTCCTTTTTCCATTAAGTTTTCACCCATTATCTCTAAATAGGCTCGGTTTCTCTATATTTTGCTTCTGTCCTTTTTATAACTTCTTTTCCTTTCTTTCTGCCCTCTCATCTTCTCCCTCCCCTTTTTACCCCCTTGTCTCTCTATTTCTAATTCTCTCTTCTGCATTTCCCTCTTCTGTTGCTTTCTCATTTTATACTTATTTTTCACTCTATTTTGTGGGGGGGAGTTGTTTTTCCCAATCTTAAGCTTTCCATTCTCTTTCCCCCCTTTCCTTTTTTCCCCCATCTAAGATTACTTGTTCATTAAAGATGGCTTCTTCTTTGGCGCAATCTTCTTGTTCTGCAGACATTTCTTGTTGTTTCTCATAATTCCAAATCTCCATTTCTAAAAACTGAAATACGAAGCCAAAAGAACCTCTCCCTTCTTGTGCATCTTCTTTGTACTTTTAAAGTTCCATTTTCAGTTCTTCTAAAAGTGGAGCCATTTTAAAAAGTTTTAAACAACCATCCGATTGATTTTAGTCATTCAAAACAATAACCAAGAATCCAGAAATCATCAAGTAATCCAGATAGTCCCAAGTTATATCTTCTTATTTCTTTTTCGACTTTCTCTTCCTGGGGTTTTTGTTGTGATATTTCAGTTAGAATTTATCTTTTGGAAGTCTTCTTAAGATTTTGCTGTAAGTTCTTTTTTAATTCCAGGCAGTCTGCTCCCTTCCAGATCCTACCCTTTTATTCTTTTTCTCTCCTTTCCTGTTTTCAAAAGCTTTTAATTATCCAGAAATCTTTATTATCCCTTTAACTTTTTATTTTCAGCATTAAATGCTTATTGATGTCAAAGTGGATTTTTTTCCAATTTCTTGCTTAAGTCTCTTAGCTGTCAGTATAGGAAAAGGAGAAAACCAAATCTTTTCCCTTTTCCCTCTCCTTCGCAGCTTAAAAATCTTCTTAAGGAACAATGTTATTGTTTTTTAACAGTTTCAATTCCAGGGTACCTTATTTGTTGCTTTTGCTGTTTGACCCGGTCAACCAAAACTTTCTCTTCTTATCTTCCTCCTGCACATTCTTTTCTGGTCGAGTTCTTCTTTGTGGTGGCCATTTCTGACCCCCGCTGCAACTGCCTTTGGGAAAGGGAGTAATGGCCAGCTGGGGAGGAGAGATGCAGCTCTCCTCAACCCTGCTGGCAGTCTCCCCCTCTTCACCACCTCTATAAGGTAGCTTAGCCCTGAAACCAGCCGGCTCAGGGCGCTCCAGCGGCGAGCATGGATCGAAGCCTCCCAGAGACGAGGTTTGGGTCTGTCACTGAAGAAGTTCAAACCAGAAGTCTGCTAAATTTGATTTCTATTGATAATTTTTGTGTGAGTTTGTTGTCAGCACATTCAACTATGTAATGAACAAAGTATTTAATAAGAATATTTCATTCATTCAGATCGAGGATGTCTTATTTTTGTGTTCCCTTTATTTTTTTGAGCAGTGTATATATCTTGGTCTACAAGGTCTTGATCTAAAAGAACATGGGCATTTGTGCAAAACTATACTTTATCAAAAGAAGTAGACAAAGAATTGGGGTGTTACAGAAAACGAGAATGTCATTATTTAATAATAGTCATTTTCAACTTAAGATTACTTGAGCATCTTCAATTATTAACTTTTGATCAAAGCTCAACAACATTGCTGGGAGAAATGCTGCCCAGATTTAATAATAATAATCAAGATTCTGTAAATACCATGGGCAGTAACAAAACTGCCATTTTTGTATATATGCCCTCATTGTTTTTGTAAAGGTTGAAAATGGCCAAGTTTAATTGACAAGGACTGCAACCGATCAATCATAAACCCTCTTGCCCAAATTTTCTTAGTTTTATGCACTAATGATATGCACTAATGCATTTCTATAAATTCAAACCTTCTTGGACTATGTTTCACCCTTTTAATGCAACTGCCAGAGGTGTAGACATTGACCGCTCTAAGCCAGCCAAACAGAACTGCAGTGAAAACATTAATTGGCATTTTGGCCTCTTCAAAATATTTCTCAGGGAAAAATAAATCAGCCCTTTCCAATGTCCTTGATAAAAGGGCAAATGTATTTTTTAATGTCTAACATGCTTCCAACAGATTATAACTAGTCCTTAATTTACCTATATTCATTTCTTCCTGCAATCACCTTTTAAAAGTATCTGGGAAACATTCATTTAGACTTTTGAAAATAATGCCTAATTCATCTGTCATCAGACTTGCTAATGCCTCTTGCAGGTTGACCCAGACAGGATTGGAATCAATTTTTTAAAAATGTATTTTTTTAAAGCAACTATAGTTTCCACAGTGGGCCACATGTAGCTGATTCTTAAGATTACAAACGTGAAAAGCTCCCTGCCAGAATGGTCGTGAGTACTCACATCATCCTGAAGATCCACGTCACAGCTTGCTTTGAGCAGAATCTGGACCACATGGAGATGACCTTTGTAAGCTGCAAGATGGAGGGGTGTCCGCCCATGCTGGAAAGCAGAAGATACCAACTGCTGAAGTTTTAGGACCAAAGGTTGGTACACATCACTGTAACAGCTGTAGTGTACAATGTAATTAATTGAAAGGAAATAAAGGAAATGGACTTACATTTCCAAGCCCACTGAAAAAGCTTGAATCTGTTTCAGTATTTTAAATTATGTCTTTAAGTCATTTTACACTTGGCACTTTAGGAGTCTACTTTAGGAGTCTCTCAGAATAAAGCTATACATCTCATTTGAGAATAAGCATTGCTTTAGTGCAGTTTTTGAAAAGATAAATTTAATGCAATGTGCAAATATCCATATACGCACAATGTGGTTGGATCACACTATAATCTTTTAAAAACAGAACAAGAAAAGAAAGATTTTGTGTAAAACAGTATTTAGACCCCAACCAAGATATGGTGGGAGCATGAAAATCCACATTACCCCAATCTCCAAAGGTAACTCAAATTTAGAAACTCATTTTTATTTTAAAATATTCAAAATAGTTCTCATTCTTTTTTGGGTGCCTTATTTACTTTTGTGTATCTTTGGTGCATGGGTATGGATGTGTGTATGTGTGCTTGTGCATGCATGTGTCACCATCAAGTCAGTTTTAACCATATGAACAACTCCATGCTGTTTACTTGATGACATTTTAGAAGTAGTTTGACATTACTTTCCTCCTAGAGGTGAAACGGGTTGATTGGTCCAAAGTCACTAGCTGGCTTCAAACCTAGGACAGAACTAGAACTAGGTGGTCCATTGAGATGATCCACCTTCATACCCACCTTCTCATTTCTCAACAATCAGCTGACCAAAGCCTGGTTCATTAAAATAGACCATTTAACTGAAGCATGTCAGTATTAATATAAATAGTAAAGTTAATACTCAACATGAGAAAACTGACAATTTTGAGTGCAGTTATCAACTGTGAGTCAGCCACTCACACACACCAACCCAGGCAACCTGAAGTAGTGCTTGAGAGAAATCTTGACCAGTTCTAACTCTTCAACAAATGCCTGACATAATTGCAAGTCAAAATGCTAGGAAAATTCCCAAGAATTTGCTAGAATCCATGTGGATTCATAAGCACCCAACTGGATCATCCTGATTAATCCTCCCACTCTGAGGAGGACCAGGGTGACAACACATTTCATCTGGACCAGGAAGTGATCTGACCATGCCAAAGAGCTCAAAGCAAAATCCTTCATTTTCAGATCACACAAGTAAAAATGAGGTTTTACGTATGTCCACCTATGTGATCATACATGGTGGCAAACCCATGGTTGCCATGGTGTCCATGAATTCCTAAGTCTTTCCCGCCACTGACCTGAGGGCATAGTGGCTAAAATCCCCCCAAATAACTGGGGAACCCAAACAACCACTAGTCCAGGTGGTAGGAACAAGTCCAATTAGGACAGGGCTATCAGAGGATTCTAACATCTTACATTTAATTCTTAACCCAGAGTCATACAGTGAACAGCAACATTAACTTCTTCATTCAGGTATGTTGATTTACATTTATAAATTAAAAAAAAAAGTGTTGCCATCCACTGCAATTAACAGGGCACAGGTGATTCTTCATCTTTATTCTTAACAGATCACAGGAAACCAGTCGAAAAGATTAGGATGGGTTTTGTTGGAGTGAGTCTGTCCACATAGCACGTTGCTAAACCCAACCTTGTTAGTGAGAATGTATGAATCAATGATTAATCCAGCTAGGATGAGCAGCTAGGACACCATCATGTTTGATGAACAGATAATGAATAGCAACCAGTTCAGTCACCCTTGTATTGCAATTGTTACTATTATGTGTGACAAACTCCCAATTTTTGATAGCAAATAATGTTTCCCCACAATGTACACTATCTTATAATATCACCTCATGCTAAGGTAAAACTAAATGAAGTTTTCCCATAAAGTCCTTGATAAAATTGCTAAAAAAGGTTATTTATGCCTGTATCATTTCTCTCTCCACCAAGATTTATAGGAAGGTGAGTTCAGTTACAATATAATTTATAATTTGCTGACTGGACCAAGGACATCGGCAATGAAGCATTTTGCTTGACTGGATAAAGTAACAGTTCATTTTCCAAGCCTTCAATTATGTTTCTTTAACCTTTCAATTATCTTCCAAAAAAGGAGGAAAGGGCCTAGCCTAAAAATACCTAAACAGAAGGCTTAGATGGTGATTTATCTCTTACCATACTGTTTTGAGCCTCAAATATGTACTGACATCTAAGATCTTATTCAAGAAGGCAGAACTGTAACTAATTTAGCCAGGCTGACAGAATTGATTTTATTTAGAATAGTAGGTACTCAACAGTTGCCTTTCTTTGGTTTTCCTGTATTTCCCCTTTTTCCAATCATACATTTCTTTCTTCCAAATATCTAAAGATTTCTTTCGAAAGGATAATTCTCATTAAAACCTTCGTTGTGCATTATGCATTGTTCAGGATTGGCAGAGATCTATTTGGTGCTATATTTCTAGACTTAAAGCAACTTCTGCTCTCTTTTCCTATTGCTGGGATGAATGGAGAAGTCCTTGTAGTAAGTCGTCAGTTAGATAGAATGGAGAAGTCCTAGCTAGTAAGTCCCCAATTAGATAGTCTAAATTAAGCCAAGAAGTTCAGCCAGTTGTCCGTATCTTCTACTAGAGAATCTTGGGAAGAGGACTTTGCCAGTAAGGCTTTACATCACCTTCTCTCCCAACTTGTTATAATGTCTTATTCCTGCTTATTTAGGCATGATCTCTCACTGGAGGCCAACATATTATCTATAGTACTCTGCTGTAGATATACTAGAAAGAGGGTAGTTCTGCCTTGATGTTTACCTCTGTTATTTCACTGTAGTCCAGGGGTGACCAACCTTGGCAACTTTAAGACTTGTGGACTTCAATTCCCAGAATTCCTCATCCAGCTTTGCTGGCTGAGGAATTCTGGGAATTGAAGTCCACAAGTCTTAAAGTTGCCAAGGTTGGACACCCCTGCTGTAGTCCATTATACCACCTTCCCTTCTGTAGGCAGCATCTCTCAAAAAGCCATTTGGAGATATTGTACAATCTGCACTTTGGAACCAGGTGATATTGGAGATCTTGAATTAAATTCTAAATCTTAAATTATGGATATTTAAATAATTGGAATGGAATAAAAAAATGGAAGGAAGTTCTTAATCTACGTCAACAGCAACCATTGTAGATATTTAGCATGCAGATTAATATGATCATTTATCTCTAATACAGGTAGCCCTCGACTTATAACAGTTCATTTAGTGACCATTCAAAGTTACAATGGCACTGAAAAAGTGACATGGCCGTTTTTCACACTTATGACCGCTGCACCATCCCCGTGGTCACATGATCAAAATTCAGACACTTAGCAACTGGTTCATATTTATGACAGTCGCAGTGTCCCAGGATGATGATGTGATATTTTGTGACTTCTGACAAACAAGGTTAATGAGGAAGCCAAACTCACTTAAGAACGGCATCACTAACTGAACAACTGCAGCAATTCACTTAACAAATGTGGCAAGGAAGGTCATAAAATGGGGCAAAACTCACTTAACAAATGTCTCACTTAGCAACATAAATTTTGGGCTTAATTGTGGTTGTAAGTCAAGGACTACCTGTACACAATTGAACTCTGGACTTTATTTTCATAATTTGTTTAGCTGTTTCCACCTCCCACCCCGGTATGTATGTGTGTATGTATGTATGTATGTATGTATGCATTTATTTATTGATTGATTGATTGTATATCCCTCTGTTATTACTTTTATAAATATCTCAAGGCAGTGAAGATACCTAAACTCCTCCCTTTTCCTATTTTCCCCACAACGTCAATCATGTGAGGAGGTTGGGATGAGGAAAAAGGGAGTGGCCCAAATCCATCCAGCCGATTTTCATGCCTAAAGTGGGACTACAACTCGCGATCTTCTGATTAATTTGGTCTAGTGCCGTAACCACTAAACCAAATTGGCTCCCATTATTCCCAAACAGAAGCCTCCGGTTAGGTTGTACAAAATGTATGTCACCAGAAGTGACAACCGTTGCTTTTTTGGAACATACCATAACATATTAGCACGGTTAGTTAACAGGATTTTACTTCGTAGTCATGGCTTACAGTCCAAACCACAGAATTCCATTTTAATGAAATCTAAATGCATAATGAGCATGGCATTTCAACTGACAATTGTGCAATACTAGTTTACCTGAGAGGGAAAACTTTCTGGCATGTTCTGACTACTGAAAAATGTTAGTACTTATAAAAAATACGATGTATAATTAAAAAGCAAACATTAATACACAAATGAAGTGTCGGAAAATTTGTGTCTTGAATTTCATATCAAGCTATGTGGTGAAATAAAACAATAGAAATGTCTATTGTTCAGTATTCTGCTGTTAAGCACAAATAAACATTATCCTTTCATTGCAGATAGAAGCTGAGGCTGAGACATAAAAACTTTCCTAAGGATAGACAAGCAGGTGATTTGGAGAGTATTTTTGAGAATTGTTTAAAAAAAAACCACACGGACACAGTGTCAATTCCTCTAGCTGTGCCTCCTTGTGTTAACAGGAAAGGTATACGTAGTCTTCTATTTACAAGAATTGAGGCCTAAATTTATGCTGCTAATTAAGATAGTTGTTAAGTGAGTTTTGCCCTGTTTTACAACTTTTCCTGCCATAGTTGTTAAGTGAATCACTGCAGTTGTTCGGTTAGTAACACAGTTGTTAAGTGACAAAAAAACAACAAACACAGAAGTGACAAAACGATTTTGGCCTAGAAAGCTTGTAGAAGCCTGTAGAAGCCTTCCTCAACCCTTTGGGAGGCCGAAAAAGGCCTCAAACCGGCCAAAAATCAGCTGTGAGGCACGCACATGCACAGTGAGGTAAGTTTGCCTGCAGTTCACATGCTGGCACAAATGGCTGTGCGTGCCACCTGTGGCACGCGTGCCATAGGTTCGCCATCACGGATCTAGGTCATGGTTGTCCCAAAGATGATTTCTGAAGAACTGGAGAAGCTTCTTGGATGAGAAGAGAATGTCTTCTGGGACTTATGGACATAGCTCTCTTGTGTAAAATATTCTTTCTATTCTACCTATATCACACAAGAAATAAGCCTATTTTTCTTCTGTTATTGGAGATTTCCGTTGTCTGGAAAGGAAGTCAAACCTGGAAGAAGCAATAGAGATGGCTTAGGCAGGCCTGTCAAATTGGCAGCCCGCAGGCCGGATGCGTCATGAGCAGGCCATGCCCACTCCAGCTCTGGAAAGGCAAAAACATTGTGATATGTCACAGTGTGTCACGTGATGAATTTGACACCCGTGGCCTAAACCATTTATTTCAAATCAAGGAAATGAAGTCATCAAGAAAGAGGATGAACACCCTGGTTTTGCCTCTTGACAGGGTTTAGGAAAAGAGTAATATGCTCCCCATTTTTCTCAAAGATGAGGGAATATCAGTTGTACAAGAGAATATCAGTTGCACAAACTTTCAAAAGTGCAACCCATAACCATGGTAGAATTAAAATAGGTAAAAGAGAAATGGAAATAGAATTATCTGCTTGAACATTGGATGCTGTGGAAGCTCTGTAAGTAGGAACGGGGAGAGAAGATTGACTGAAGCCAGAAACTAAAGAAAAGTAGTTGGAGTAAAGCAAGAATTACTTGAAATGGGAAAATGAATTTGCCTCATAAGGTAGTTCTTATTTAGGGACCACAATTGGGATCGGCAACTCTGTCATTAAGCAAAGCAGTCATTAACTGACACCATGTCTGAATTTAAGATCTTATTTCAATTTTCCTTTACTTTACAAACCTGTGAAGGTTGTAAATGTGAGGTTTGATCGTAAACTTAGTTTTTTATCAGTGTTGTTACTGAAAACAGTCGTCATACAAGGCAGTCGCTAAATGAGGACTACCTATAATTTGCAAAGTCAAAGCTGTGAAAACACAGATGTGTGTTTAAATTTGTATTAGATTAGAAGATACTGTTTGTGGATCATGAACTTAAAGAGGAAACCAACATTTGTCCCAATGCAAGAATCCACATTAATGACAATCAACTAACACAGCTGAATTACCAGGCATAACTTCAAACGTTCCAGAAAACTGGATGAACTGAAAAGGAAGCTATTTAAGTTGGCAAACTGCAATACGTAGTACTACATAATGATAAAGGGCAATTGTTGCATGAGCTGTTCAAAAATTTTAGTCAGCAATGGAATTTTAAATATCCGCAATTTTCTTGGGACTCGAAGCATCTTCATAAAATCAATAGTTCCTCAGCACTAACATGAAAATGAACTATGTAATACTAATACTGAGGAGGTTTGGCATCTTTTTCGGAACTATATGACACACATGCCACCAGAGATTAACTGAAAGAGACTCTTGTCAATAGAAATGCTTAGGCTAGTTCTACTTCTAACAACTATAGGGTTCAGAACAAGCTTAAGTATATGCCTGAACCTGCAGAACACTTGTTATAAAGTGTTTACCAGATTATGCATACTTGAATTATCATTAAATCTAAACTTTCACTCTAGATTTCTTCAACCTGGCTTGATTTAATGATCTCCAGTCAATAAAAGAAATGGTAGAAATCTTTTTTTCAATTTGGCAAGCCAAGACCATGATATTATTGTTGTCGGAGAGTCTACATGGTTAGTGGTTGCTTCACCAAATAAGAATTCCCAAATGCCATAATGTTAAAAACATATAACTCCGTTTTAAAAAAATAAAGATTAGACTCTATGAACGAAAAAGAAGGAGGAGACATTCTCATTTTTATTCATTTCTTCCTCTGCAAAGTTTTCTGTCCTTTTGAAAATCTGCTTCAGAAGCTTGGGGAATTTCCAGAGTGCTGTTGGAGATGGTGCCAGGGTGCTCCAGGGGAAGATAAAGCTGGCAAAAAAATAAAATAAAATAAAATAAAATAAAATAAAAGCATTTCCATCGCCATCATCAAGAGGATTATGAGCAGAAATGGGACTCCTAGGGAAGAAATGGTGAAAGCTCTGTGAAAAGCAAAACTGATAACTATGGCAGAATGAAGAGATGGAGAGTCATTCCTCTTCAAATATGAGATCACCCACAAGTGCTCCAGACAGCTGCTCTTCATGAGGAGACTTTATTACACACAGGGCTAATTGAAAGACTAATAACGGCAATTGCCCAAAACTGAAGGCTCCAGGCCTCTACTTCAAGCCCAGTCTCAGCACTGCTACAGAGTATTGCTGTATGGGTGGCATCGGGGGCAGATGGGTGGCATTTCTCAATGGCAGAAGCACTGGGACTAAAGTCAAGGCCTAAGGCCTTGATTGAGACTGCTGAAGGCCCCAGGCCTCTACTTCAGACTCACAGCACTGTGGCCAAGTGCCACTGTTCAGAGCAGCCTACAGAGAATTAGAGATGGGTTGGGGGGGGAGTTGCAGAACCCCCACAGTAATAAGAGTGGACACACTACCAAGCAGCCTAATTTCTATCATGACCACAGGGCACTGCAACAACCCTACTTTTGGATACCAGTTGTAACTCCCTTTGTTCATCAATGTCCTAATTTTGAAGTCAGTGAATGAATGGTCATAAGTCAAGGACTACCTGTATTTGTTCAGAATGTCCACTAAGTATAATTGGACTTCTATGAAAGTGTGCTATAGGATGGCAACTTCTATGTATCACCTACTCCAAAGGCAATAAAGTTTGGAAGATTTGCCAAAAAAAAATCATGTTAAGTGATAATCAGGTAGATTCACAGATCAACCTGTCTGGTCATAACACTAAACTAGCCTTCTCCAAGTTTGGTACCTTCCTGTTGTATGACTTCAACTTTGGAAAATATGAGAGTCCCAGACTACCAATCTGTAGGACTGTCAGGTAAAAAAAATATGTGATATCATTCCATGGGGGAAGCCTTGTGCCCTCAGCTTTCAATTGCTTTAAACTCTTAGCTATGGTTAGTCTTTCCCACACTTTGGGAAAACAAGCTATTTAAGTTTATGCAAAATTTGGACATTATAATCAACTGAAATTTGTTATGAAGAGATGTGAACATTTCCAATTGCTCCTTGAATACAAACTTCAGTCGGGCGTCCAAGGCTTGTTCACATAATACAAAATTCTTGTACTGTATACAAAAGCGTGGTATTACAACCAAGTGAAGCTCTCAGGTGTGAGAAGAGGATCTCAAGTAGAAGGTGCCGATACCAGCTGTTTCCCAGCAATTCCTTGCAGGTCTCCTCAGACATTTTACACTAGGAGAATGTAACCTGACCTTTCTTAGTTTTCTCCTTGCCTCTGTTGTGGCAAAGGATATCATTCTGTCACCAGTGCTGACAGATTTCTTCCAACAGAGGTTAGAGGTTATAAAGTCTTTTTGTTTTCTTTTCTTTTTCTACCAGCTTGGCAGCAGGACATCTGGCATTGCGCCCCTCTTGTACAGACACATATTGTACATTCACTTCCCAGACTCTTCTGTTTAAAGTCAATGTCTTACAAAGAAGATTTAATCTTTTGGGGGGGGGGGGGAGGTTGGTTTAGCCATCTGCACTAATAGACAGAGGCTTTCATGGTAGGGAAGAACTAGATGTACTTTTGAGGGCAGGGGGCTCAAACACTGTCCTTAGAAGGAAGCTTAGATTAGGTGGGACCCTCAGGTTAGAAAAAAAAACGTTGATAACAAAAGGAAAATAATTGAATTATATAAAGTCATGCATAGCATGGAGACAGCAGCAAATCTGCCTTCCCGGATTGACTTGGCTTGTTGGAAGTCAGCCAGGAAGGTTGTAACTAATGATCACATGACCCCAGTACACTGCAACCACCATAAATTCATGCCCGTTGCCAAGCATCTGAATTTTGATTAAGTGACTGTGGGGATGCTATAATGGTTATAAATGTGAGGACCAGTTGTAAGCCACATTTTTATTGCCTTTTAAACTCTCAACGGCCACTAAATGAATGCCTGTAAGTCAAGGACTACTGTACTTCTTCACTCAGCACATAACTAACTTGGGGAACTCATTACTGCAAAGATACAGGGATGGCCAAAGACTTGTTGGTGTTGTGGTGGTTATGGTGTTGTGTTAGGTCTGGGGAGATCCAGGTTCAAGACTGCTCTCAGCCGTGGAAATTCACTGAGCGATTTGGGGGTGGAGTTGCAAGAGAACATCAGGCAGGAAAAGATGTCTCCATCTCCTGCTTAGGAGCACTCTAGAAGGAACTGAATGTAAGAAACAAAATGCTGGATTAAAATGGACCTTGATCTGATCCAGCAGGCCAATTCTTATGTCCTTTCCTAGGCCAGTTTTAAAAAAAACCAGTTAAAAGAGCAGAAGTTTGCCATTTAAAGGATGAAAAAGTCTAATGAAATTCTATTAGAAATGTATCTGATATATCTTGAGTTAAAGACACTTTATTCCAATACTTAATAAAAAGTACCAAATAAAATGTTATGTTGTTTTTATTTATATTAATCGCATGGAATATCTCCCTTGCTTCTGGAATCACCCTATTTATAAAAGGCCATTTGGCTGCTCTCATGGAAAGTAAGCAAATTGCAGTTATCACTATTGGGACGTATTTCGATAGTAAAAATGAATATTTTGCCAAAATTGTTGTTCTTGTTTCAGACAGTGCCAGTCAAGTTGGAAAATATTTTTTTGTAGAATTAAACAAATGTATATCTAAATTTATATGGCAGAGGAAAAAAACCAGAAATATAAATTATTACAGGATGCCAAGAAAAAAGGAGGATTTGGCCTTCCAGTTTTTGAATTATATTATGATGCTGCTATAGTAAACTGGCTTAAGGATTGGGTTAAATTAGAAAATAGAAGGATATTAGTATTAGAAGGTTTTGATCTCCAACTTGCTAACACGCCTTCATGTGGGATGGAAAATCCAAACAACATTCATATTTCCAAAGGCACCATGTAAGAAATGTGTTGTTCAATATCTGGAGAAAGATTTTAAAAAAACCACTACCCAAAGGTTCCATTGTGGCTATCTACATTGGAAGCAGTCACATATCCAAATGTACTGGAATATGAAAATATTGTCAGGTATAAAGATTTATTATATGATACTGGAGAGCTGAAAAATAGGAACCAAATACAAATTCAAGGAAAGGAGATAGCATGGTGGCCCTTTGCACAAATACAAACCCATTATAAAAAAGATAGAGAACAATTTGGCTTTAATATGACCTCACAAGAATTAGATAAAATATGGCTAGGAGAGGAAAAGGAAACAATTAGTAAAATATCTTTCGGACTACAAATTAAAAGAAGAAACAGTCACAGAATCTATGATAATTTGGGCTAAAAACATGGATCATAGTATTGAATTAGATAAGTGGAAACACATTTGGCAAACAAATTACAAATTAACCATGTCAGTCTCGTATAAAGAAAACTTATATAAAATGGTTCATCGCTGGCACCTACCTCCTGTGAGACTGGCTAAGATGTTCCCCAACCTACCACCCAATTGTTGGAAATGTAACTACACACAAGGAACATATTTTCACATGTGGTGGACTTGCCCATGTGCTCAGAAATTTTGGAAAAATATTAGAATTTGGATTTTAAATATAACAAAATTCAAAACTTAATCCAAAACCTTTCTGCTAAGTATAATAGATTAAAACATGGAGAAAAAATATCAATATTCAATTTTGCATATCATAACTGCGGCCAGAATAACCTACGCACAAAACTGGAAACTGTCTTCCATTCCTTCAGACGATATGGTAATTAAAAAAATACATGAATGCGCTGAGATGGATAGCCTAACCAAATTGTTAAAAAGTAAACAAGATAGTGACTATTATGAAATATGGAACATTGGTATGAGTGGTTAAAGAAAAGGTAATATTTGATATTTGGATAAGTTATGGAAATGACAGAAGACATGCATTTAATCATAAACTATATAGAGAAATTAAAACATTAAAAGAACGAAGAAGTTATTGTAACAAGGCAGATCACGTCAAAGATAAAGAAAAATTTTTTAACAATTGGTCAATATATGCTGTAAAATGTATATGTGTGTGTGTGTGTGTGTGTGTGTGTGTGTATGTGTGTTTATGTATGTATGGTATTCAGCTTTGTTAGGGTATTTTCCCACGTCATTATAGTTGTGCTTTCAAAGTTGTAGCAACGTTTCGGCAGAATCTCATCTGCCATCATCAGGCTTCTGTATTGTGTTTGTCTGTGAGTCAGGCTTCGACAGCTGTTTCAGTTTTAAATTTTGGGCTAGCCTACTGCTGTGCCAGAATGGTTTTTTCTTCATCCTGATTGGTTGGGAGTCTTGGTCTGTGTTTATTGGTCTTGGAGTTTGCTGTGTTCTGCTTGATTGGTGTTTCTAATATCTTCTGTCTGCTTTGTGGCTTTCTTTGTCTTGATTGGCTGGCAACATTGTGTTCCTGTATTGGAGGCTTTTAGTGCAGCTTGGCTCCGAGTAAATGGACGGCTATCATTTATTAGGAAGCTAGGTTTTATCTGGGTGCCTGGTTGGAGTGTGTTTGAGCTGGAGGTATCAGGGGGGATCTGTTTGTGCCCAGGTGTTTGCCTGGCTTGTGATGTGGAGATTTTTTTGTTTATGAGTGCAGGCTTCCAAATAATTGACAGTCTGGTGGAATCATCTCTTCTATGCATGCGTTCAGGTCTTTTTTCAATCTCTATGGCTTCTCTGATAATTCTGTGGCTGGGATTTTCTATAGTCGCTAGGGTTTTGGTGCCATTGAAGTCAATGCTATGACTTGTTGTTTTCATGTGTTAGACAAGTGAGGAAGTGTGTTCCAGCTTTTTTACTGCATTTTTGTGTTCATCTAGGTGGGTACTTATTCTTCTATTGGTCTGTCCAATGTATGTGGCAGGGCATGATGCACAAGGGACTTCATATATTCCTTGGTTTTCCAGGTCAATTTTATCTTGGGGTTTCTTAGGATGGCTGCTATTTTTCTGTCTGTTTTGAAGGCAGTCTTGATGTGATGCCTGTGTAGTATCTTACTGATTTTGTCTGTAGTACCTCTTATGTAGGGCAGGACAGCTGTTCCATAGGTCTGTTCATCTTCTAGATCTCCATTATGTCTCAGTGTGTTTTTGTGGATCAAGCCGGTGATTTTGCTTTTGTGGAAGCCGTTAGCTGTCAGTACTTTAGTCAGGGTGCATAGTTCAGTCTTTATGTGTGTCTTGTCTGCCAGGCGTTTGGTTCTGGCGATTAGTGTTTTGGCCACGGAGTTTATCTGTGCTGGGTGGTGGTGGGATTGGGCGTTGAGGTAGCGGTTGGTGCGTGTTTTCTTCTGGTATATGGTGTGTCCTAGTGTGCCATCTGTTTTTTTGTAGATTAGTACATCTAGGAATGGTAGTTGTTTGTTTGTTTCCGTTTCCATGGTGAACTTGATTTTGGGGTGTGTGCTGTTTAGGTGTGTTAGGAAATTGTTTAGGTTTTCTTTTCCATGGGGCCAAATCACAAATGTGTCATCGATGTATCTTAACCATAGTTTGGGTTTGTGGGTGGCATTAGCTAGGGCTCTGGATTCAAATTCTTCCATGAACAGGTTTGCAATGATGGGTGATAGTGGTGATCCCATAGGGGCTCCTTCAATTTGCTTGTATCTTTGTCCTTTGTATATGAAATATGTGTTGGTTAAGCAGTGTTCTGCTAGTTCCATGAGGTGTTTAGCTGGTTGGTATTTATTTTTGATGATTTCAAGAGTTTCTTTTATCAGGACTTGAGTGAATTGTGAAACCACGTCGAAACTTACAAGCAGATCTTCTTGTTCCCCGTGTAGATCTTTGATCATTTCCAAGAAGTGGTGTGAGTTTTGTACATGTGAAGCTGCTGCTTCAGCATGGGGCTGTAGCTGCTTTGCTGTAGTGTTTAGCTAGGTTTTGTAGTGGTGCTTCTCTGGAGCTGACTATGGGTCTGAGAGGTATGCCTTCTTTGTGTATTTTTCAGAGGCCGTATAATTTGGGGCATCTGGAAGATTTTTCTCTTGGGATGATCGTCTGTTGGATCTCTTTGCTCATGTGGCTGGTTATAATTTTCTTCTTGGTTATTTTTTCCAGATATGTGGTTGGGTCCGTGTTTATGGGTTTGTATGTGGAGTCTGTCAATTTTGTTTCGTAGGTCTGTCAATTTTGTTTCGTAGTCTTTTCTATCCATTACTACTGTGGCATTACCTTTATCTGCTGGAAGTATGATTATGCTGCTGTTGTTTTTTAGGGCTTGCAGGGCTTTTAGTTCCTCTTTGTGCAAATTGCTTTTGGGTGGTTTGCTTGTGCATAGGATGTTAGTAACTTGGTGTCTTATTCTATCAGCTTCATCTGTATTTAATTTAGTTAGGCTGGATTCTACTGCACATATGATGGATTCTGTGGGGATTTTTTGGGGTGCTATAGCGTAATTGAATCCTTTGGTTTGGACATCTGTTTCTGTTTTGGTGAGTTCTCTGTTGGAAACGTTATATACTAATTGTTTCAGGTGTTGTTGTGAGTTATTGGGGGCTTTCTTGTCATATTCTAATTTCTTTAGCTTCTTCAAGAGTTTGTCATTTTTGTAAGTGGTTTCAGTTTCAGCTCTCCATGTTGTAAGTTGTTTTATCTTGTCCCAAAGTAGAGGGTGGATTTTGCTGCTCAATTCCAGGTGTAGTGTGAGCAAATCTTTGTTAAACTGATCCAATTGGAATCTCTTTCTGTGGAGCTCGTTTCTGAGTAGAGCCATTTCAGTTCTTTTCAGGATACGTTTAGTAGCTGCTGTGCTGTGATGAAATGTTAGTTTGAAGCAGGTTGGTGTTGCATTGTTGTCTCTGCAGCTGTGTAGGAATTTGAGGTCACATAGTATTCCTGCTCTTTTAACTTCCAGCTTCTCATAGGTTTTGGTCTGGCTGTTTATTTCCTCCCCGTAGAGGTCTGATATTTGTTTTCTTAAGTTTTCGCAGGTACTTACATGTATGGTATTCAGCTTTTTTCGGGTATTTTCCATGTCATTATAGTTGTGCTTTTAAAGTTGTAGCAACGTTTTGGCAACTTTCAAAGCTCAACTATAATGATGTGGGAAAATACCCGAACAAAGCTGAATGCCATACATGTAAGTACCCGCGAAAACTTAAGAAAACAACATATAGATAGACAGACAGACAGACAGACAGACAGACAGACAGATAGATAGATTTGTCTGTTTTAAATGTATGTCAAATAAATCTTTTTTCTAGAATATTTTTTTTTAAAGGAAAGTAAGCAAAGAACTCCATGCAAATTGAATTCACTCCCACAGAAACAAAACATTTCCAGATTCAGCAAAAAAATAAATAACCAAACAGCTTGTTGCAAAACAACTGCCATTCACATCACCGATAAAATAAAATAAAATAATTTACTAGTCTCCTTTTTATACAGTATTTTAGTATGGAAGATTTTCAGCTCCTGAACATAGACAGTGTGGTAAGGGAAGGAGCATGGGGTATCTTAGGGCAATGGCCCCCAATCTTTTGGGCACTAGGGACCGGTTCTGTGGGAAGAGGTTTTTCCATGGACCAGAGGGAGTGCGGTTTTGCATGCTGCCTGAATCCCATGGATGGGGGGTGGCTTATTTGCATGGCCTGGTTTCTAGCATGCTGAGGCCCGGTACCGATCGACAGACTGGAGGTTGGGAACTCCTAACTTAGGGGGCTGGGGCGGCCTTGGCATAGGCCACACACAAGTATCTCTCAATTCAAGGGCTGAAAACCCTGCTTGGATTTTGACAGGGAGGATTTTCAGCTCCTGATCTGAGCCTCCTAGGGTTACCCCACCCCCCATGAGGCATCTCCTTACCTGGGACTCCATCTGCTTAGCAACCCACACAATCACTAAAGAATCACAATCAGGTGTGCTGGCATTGTGGTCACTGAGCAAAGCACTCGTGTGACATCTCACTAAGCAACTGCTTTGCAACCAAGATTCCAGTCCAATTGTGATTGTAAGACAAGGTACTGAGCTGACTAGCACATGAAGCAGAACATCTAAAGGATCGTCCTGTTTTAAAACAGGACTACAACAATTTTTACCATTCTTGGCATCCCCTGCTAAATATTGATGGAACCAACTGTTCTGCCCTTTATTTTCCAGCTTTGCAACTATAGTGACTGGGTAAGTTGGCACCTTGACTCTTATATGGGTATTAATTATGCACTGCACATCTTAAAATTACTGTAATTGGTTGTTATTGAAGTATCAAGTTAACTGCAATGAAACCAACAAATGCAAAAGGGTCTGTGACAACCTCCAGCCATTATTCCAAACAATTCCAGGAAGCTGAAGGTTTCAAAAGTTGATTTTAAAATTTCAACTGAATCAAATACAAAAAAAGATTCTTGATCCACCATACAGTTCATTTTATTTTCCTAAACTGGGCCAGGCTTCCCTTAACTTGCATTTATAATGACATTTCAATGTGGTACTTTACTCCAAGGTAAACATAGACATACTGCTAAACATGTTCACTTAACAATGAGCTGCAGTCAATCATTGCGTACTGGTAAGTTTATTTATATAATACTGAGGAATACAAACAGATTTTTATTTGCCTTCTGGCTTTTCTTTTTTAGATACATACCTACTACTTGAATGTCTACAAATTGGAGCAGTGAGGCACCAGCCCCAAGAAATTATCAGAAGAAGCAGAATACATATATGTAAATAAAAGAAGGAAGAAGAAACACAAGAAAAGACAGAGGAAAATATCTGTACTGGCAGATAGTGGAAGCCAATTATTCTTAAATTTATAGATAGGTGAGCCCTTCTGAAAATACCATCAGTTCTTCTCTCTCTTTTTTAAGGCATTAAGACTGTCAGTGTTGTCAGAATGTGGTTCCCAGATCTAAATAACTCAGAACTGAGTTAGAACTCAGAAGAAACTATGTGCTACTCTGCATTCCTATCTTTCCCTGATCATTGTGGTATCTGGAGTGGAAGCACAGAAACCTGGCAATTAAGTCTGATCACAGCTATCTGTCCCAGTTTACAGGATGGGATTCTGGCAGAATAGAGTCAGCTAATCACTGCTCCTCAGTTCTGTCTCTTTGAACAACCTCAGAGGAACAAATCTTTCTCCCTAGAGAAAGGTTGGGGGCTTTTTATTTTTTATTTTTTGTATATCATTCCCCCATTTTTAAGCTTCATGGCTGCAAAAAACCTTATCTAGAGCTAAATTTTGATGGTGCTTGGGATCACTCAGTGGACTAGTTTGAGGTTTTATAAGTATAATTCGCTGCTTTAAAATATTCACTTGGAGAAATTAGCAGAATGGAGCACAATGTACAATACACTAGAAGCATTCAACATGTTCTCAGCCATTTGAAAATACAGAATACATAATATAGCACTTGCTTGTCCCCCCCCCCAAATGCCTTCCTCCTTCTAAAGTGTATTTATCTCCATTTCCCCATCTTAGGAAGCCCAAAGGACTGTGGTTTAATTTGCCCCCAGCCCTCACTTCACAGCAATTAATCTTGCCAACACAAATGCAAAATCCGCTTGGAAAACTCTGCACATTATTAACCGAAGCTTTTTGCTCCTTCCCCTTTCAGAGGAGTGGGTGGGTGGAAACAACAGAAGAGAAGGTAAATTATTTGACACCTAAATGCAACTGCAGAATGAAAAGGAAAAACACACACACACACACACATATTCATCCGTACCGGTCTCTGGAACAATTACACTTTCAAAAGCCAGAAGACATTTATCACAGAGGGGAAAAAATACTTTGGGAGTGAGGTTAGATCTCAGTGAATTTGTAAAGAGTTTTTTTTTTCTCTTGTTACCTTGGTAACGGCTACCTTGGCACCCTTGTTGATAAGCTGCACCACATTATCCACTTGCCCTTTGTACGCAGCTATGAGAAGGCGTTCTGAAAGGACGGCGACCACATCCTGCTGGCTCATGAATTAGGGAAGAATGGCTTTGGGAACAAGCTTCTTCGATCCAAAAAAACAAAAGATTCACATCAGTCCAACTGCCGGGCACAGAGGGACCCCAGCATGGGAGAAGGTTGGTCTGTTGCTAAGCCATCTTCTGCATCTGTGGATCGGAGCAGCTGGAAAGGAGAAACAACATACACAGTCAGGCACATCTTGTAAACCAAAGAAAGTAGTAGCAATTCCTCCCCACCTACCCACCCCCCCCAAAAAAATGTGAAAAGGAGCGGCAAAGTAATTTGCAAAGATTATGAAGCTAGAAACCAAACACAGCCAAATCTATGGGGATTGGGGAGGAGAGATATTTTTGATCCACCCATCAGCAATTCACACATTTAGTAAGAATTACACAGTACATTCTAATCTCTGGGTGTATATAGACCACAGATCCGGCACTTTTTGGTAACCCACCTCTATTTTGTAGGTCCTTCAGGAGGTCCATTTGCAAGACTGACACCTCTTCACAGCCTTTCTGTTACAAGATAGCAGTGCTGAATCCCCTTCTTTTACTGAGACGCTCACTTTCACAAAATACCACCTCCGATGTGGGTGTGTATCAACCAGTCACCCATGTTCACATTTCTTCCAGCTATAATTTTGTGAGTTTTAGGCATATCATAAATCCAACTCGGACTGCACTCTTGAACAGCTTAGCCCACTGTGTGTCTCCTAACTGTCAGACTTAATCCTTCAAGGAGCAAAGCTTTAAAGAGCAAAAAAAAAAAAAAATTGGAAGATGCTTCACATAAGAAAACTAAACTATGGTGCTCTCTGAGCTTGCTTTGTTTTCTTGCAGATGTTTCAATACCTAACCCTAACTAGGTAACACCACCAGTGCTAGTCCTGCTGATGATACCTAGTGTGGGTAATGAAACGCCTTCAAGAAAACAAGCAAGCTCAGGGAGCAACAAGGATCTCTCATTTCAACCCTGAGCTCCAAATATTCTCCTTTATTGATGCTCCAAACTACTTCTCCCACCCATTTGTGCATGTGAAAAGCACATTCTTAACTCAAATCAAAAAGTGTCCTTTCCGATTAACAAAAATTGCCAGCTTCTTTGGTGGAACATTTCATGTCCAGATTGCTCATGCACCAAATTAAAATGAGAGAACACTCTGTACCACTTCAGTGTAGATAGACCACATTTTTATATTCCTCTTCTTAAACTGAAAGAGGGGGAAAGTGCGTTTTGCTATCAAAAACTAGCCAAAAAAACAACAACATTTTTTCCCTCATATTACACAGCTCTTAAAACTTTCTGGGATTACTTTTCTTTTATAGTGAGAACATTAAAATAATAGTCACAAAACAGGCTTTGTCACAGGTGAATAAGTTTCTTATAAGCTTGCGATATTGTGTGTGTTTGCCACTTTGAATTATTTACAAAAATAATAAAGGCAGGATATAAGTAAAATAAGTAAATAAATAAAAATAAGTGAAGTTGACCAAAATCAAGCATTCTTCCAGGAAATTTCAAGGAAACCCATCCAGAAATAAAGAGGATATTTAAATTTGCATTTGTCTACACTGCAAAATAGTAAAAAGACTGTCTGACATTCCTCTCTTAAGCTGACTAGTTTTCTTAAAGTAAAAATGCTAGGTTTTTTTTTTCATCTTACTGTTGGCAGCTTATGTCTGTTTGTATCTGCAAATTTTCTGCTAGTGATAATTGGGGGGTTCGAACTAGGAAAAACTACTCCAAACTACTTATTCTAAACTACTTATTAACACATTCCAAAACTACATCCACATATCCAGAACCACTCTAAATCTTGCTCTTACCATAGTGTGCCTTTATCACACATCCAGAACAGCTCCTTATCGCACTGCTGCTTATACAACTTGCAGCATACCAAGGGCCATGATTGGTAACTTTCTCAAATGAATTTCCTGTCTTGATCAACTTCATCCAAAACATCAAAACTCTGGTTTCTATTTCCCATTACAGCTTTAACTGGTGAACTTAAAACAAAAACAAAAACTTTGTGATTACTGGTCAACGAAAGGGCAGCAACAAAAGGGTTTTTTTTTTCTTTTTGTATCTCTTGGCTGCCATCTACTCGCTGTCTGAAACTGAATGCCAAGGAAAACCAAAATGCAGCCAGCAGATAAATTTACAGGAGCTGGCAAAAAGGAACTGGTATGAGGGCTGTGCCCTGCCAACATTACATGAAAAAAAAAGAGAGAGGAGTTAAGGCTTTCCAAGCAAAGAGACCCACCATGCAGCATATGCACAAGATCAAGTCTTTTCAATTACATGCCAGAAATGGAATAATTAATTTCCGGGCTTCACAATCATTATCAAAAGGGAAACAAAACGAAAAAGTGGCTGCAGAAGTCAGGATTCAAAATGACCTCACATGTCGTTATTTCTCCTTGCCTGTTTACTAAGTCTCTTATAAATTTACATATATTTACTTATTCATTTTCTCATTTAAAAGACTCACTATATATAACCTAACTCTGGGCAGCTTTTATGATTGAAACCAAGGGTGGGATTCAACCAGCTTTACTGCTGGTTTGGTGATTACATTTTGCGTGCACATGCTTACTGCGCACGCACGCTCGACATACATCATGCGCGAATGTGAATTAACTTTATGCTGTGCTGCCCAGGCAGCTGAAAAGTGTTGCACGCAGGCGTGTAAGTGTTCGAAAAGCCTCTTTTTCCCTGCTTTTTCAACCTCAGCTGTGCTGTGCAAAGCAGCTGAGGTTGAAAAAGCATGAAATAAAGGACACATAAGAGCCCAGGCAGGCGGTGGGCCAAACATCAGCAAACACAGAACCGGTTCTGTGTCTGCTGCTCTTCAGAGCTATCGGCTCTATAGAACTGGGCAGAACCGGCAGCATCCCACCTCTAATTGAAACATAATTTGTTGTTATTGTTAGTTGCGAAGTCATATCTGACCCATTGAGACCCCATGGACAACATTCCTCCAGGCCTTCCTGGAGGAGATCAACCCTGACTGCTCTTTAGAAGGCCAAATGCTGAAGATCAACTACTTTGGCCACCTAATAAGAAGGAAGGACTCACTGGAGAAGAGCCTAAAGCTGGGAAAGGTTGAGGGCAAAAGAAGAACGGGATGAGAGAGAATGAGGTAGCTGGATGGAATCACTGAAGCAGTATGTGTGAGTTTAAATGGACTCTAGAAACTGGTTCCATGTCATACAGGACTTTCAAATGTGATAACCTGCACCTTGAAACCAACAGAGCTCATGCAGCAATATATGTTTGGGTGAAATATGGCAAACCATGGGGGTGTCAAAACTGAGTGCACCACTGCATTCTTGCATAGTTGCAACTTCCAGATAGTCTCCAAGGATATCCCCATGTAGAACTCATTGAGATAATGCAGTCAGGAACTAACCAAGGCATGAGTAACTGTGAGTAAGGCCACTGGTCCAGGAATAGGCACAACTGGTACACAAGATGGATCTATGCAAAATCCCCCTAGCCACATCTGCTACCTGCTCCCCAAATGGCCACCATTAATCCAGAAGGACCACCAAGTTGTACACTAGATCTGCTGGGGCCAACTTTGCCTGATCTCAGAATAGCAAGCAGGGTTGGATCTGGTAAATATTTGAATGAAATCTACCTGGAAATCCCAAAATTGTGGGCTAGATTGGGGAGCTGGCAAACCATCTCAGAAAACTGTGGAGTCCTCTTGGTGCTTTCTGAGCTTCGTCGTCTTCTATCAGCATCTTGGAAAAAGCCAGTGATAAACCACTCTTGCACTGTTGCCAAGGGAACTATGCAGATGTGTCCATCAACCACGAAGGAGTATATTCCATTCTAAAGAGGCTTTATGCGTAGCTAACAAAACAGATGAGAATTTCAGACTCCTAGCAATGAGGGAAAGCTGAAATCCACTTCTAAATAATGAATTCCAAAAATAGTCCTGGATAACTCATTCACTGCTGCTCTACAGTTGAAGAATAATACCACCACCACCCCCCCCCCCAAAAAAAGAGATATCTGAAAACAATGTTAGCCTGCTTCAGAGATAAATAAGCAACTGGCAGTTTTCGGTACTTTTGAATAATGACTGCATACCATGGACCACATTTTATGTAACTGGATGCTTTGGGGCAGAAAAGCTTTTTAACTTCTCCTGTCTCCTGTGTATAAACCAGCTGTAAATGAAATAAAATGTTTGGATTTCAACTCCTTTTTTGCCAGTTAAGTCACAGATCCCCAACCCCCTGTCGGTGGACCAGTACTAGGCCGTGGCATGCCAGAAACCAGTCTGTGCAAACAAATAAAGCCCCATCTGCGTGATGCAGGCAGCACACAAAAACCACGCCCCCTCCAGTCCCCAGAAAAACTTGCCTCCACGGAATCAGTCCCTGGTGCCCAAAAGGTTCGGGAGCTAGTGACTTAAGTCACAGTGATGGTCAGGTTTTCCTGTCTGGACAGCTATTAATTTGGCCCTCAACTGGTGGATTTCCCCTTTTCTTTCCCCTTTTCACCCTGGTCTGAGGAAAGTAAAGAGATTTACAACTGCTCTCTGGTCTTTTAAGAACCGGTTAAAAAGAACTGGACTAAAAGGGAAAACTCTTGTCAAGCAGAGCTGCTATCGGCTTCTCCAATTAAAAGCAAAACTATGGCAAGCCTTTCACTGCTCCTTTTTGAACCTGTTTTGAAAAAGCAAAATAGGCCATGATCCAAGAGGAGGCAACTCTCAAAGGCAGAGATTGGGAAGAGAAGGCTCAACGGAGCACCCATCAACCAACTTGATCAGAAGGATCTGTGCAGAACAGACTGAAGGGCAGCAAGCAAACTAGATTGCCTTGCTTGGGCCAGCAGAAGGAGGAAAATAGTCCTTTGATGCAGAACGAGAAAGCTCAGGTGGAGGTTGCTTTCCTACCAGGATAGAGATAAGTTGAGGGCACCAACATCACCTGTTCCTGCCCTTCCATAACAGGTGCTGGCCTGTTCTCTCACACTGGGGCAAGCAGGAAGTATACACACCAGTCTTTTATGTACTCATTAGTAAGGGGACCAATTGTCCTCCTTTAGGGAGGACAGTCCTTCTTTTGTACCTTCTGTCCTCTCGCAAAAAGTGTCCTCCTACATGTCCTCCTTTTTGATATTTGAAGACTAATCCGTAAATCTCCTTATTTGATCGATGCCGATCCGATTCATTGTGTGTGATGTGACGTATTTGTATTTGACATGACGATTCGTCAAGGTGCGGCGAGATGCGATTATGAGACACATGCGCTCCATACAGGAGAATTGTTTTGAGAATGTATGCCACGTGCAAGAGTGCACCGCGTGCAAGTAGCTTTTTTTTTCCCTTCAATTTATTTGTGTCCTCCTTTTCATTGTAAAAAAGTTGGTCACCTTATCATTAGGCTACAAGCACTCACGAGTTGGTCAAAGCACATTCATGACAAATGTTCAGATAGCTCTTATTTAGCACCCACACCTGGGACCAGCAATCATTAAGCCAAGTAGTCACTAAGTGAGACCGTGAGTGTGCTTATGATCTTATTTCAGCTGTCTTTTGCTTTACGAAACATTGCTTTGCTTTTAGAAACATTTCCCCCAAAGGTCTGTGATAGCATCTCCCAATAAAAGCATATTCACATATAAACCTAAGATACAATGCCTTTAACCCTGACGTAGTGACTAAGCCTCAGCTGCCTCACTTTACACAACATATACTAAGTTTGCAAACATAAGCTGAGGTTTGCAAACCACAATGGTTGGGCTCATACCACACACTATGCCACAATTCTCAAGCATCCTCATGTAGCCGGCTCAACCTGCTGAAGTTTCCCAGTCATTCAATGCTGGTTAAGAATTATTATCGCATGCTAGACCAACAAGGCACTATAGACAGCAACATGCTCTCAACATGGTCATAAATCTTCAAGAATATATTCTTAATTTACCAGTATCTGTTTTTACCATATGCAAGCATCAATCTTTGTAGAATATAACCAGTGCTGAAAGAAAATTAATATATTTTAGAACTATTTGTTGATTAATTTTTCAATGTCAAGGATTTCATTTTTTTTTTTACGAAAGAACATTATGTTTAATAAAAGAACATTATGCCTATCCAATTAGATGGGCTATGAAGCTTCATCTAGCCAATGTGGTAATTAAATGGTGTACCTTTGAAAGCAGATACACTGGTGTGCCCAAATTATTTACTTCATCTCCAAAACAGATTTTAAATCAAGCACGCTTCCCAAATCAATTTGTGAAACGTTTCAGTAAAAAAAAATGCTTGTTATTATAAACAAAAGAAAATGACATTTACAACTAAACCAGGTGTATCCAATGGGCTCCATGTGGCTCTAAACAGCTAGCAATGCTGCCCCATAAGATCATAAACTTTTAACATTATGTGGTTTTTTTAGAAAGAGTTACTACATTAGATATTTACATGCAGCCCAAATTTTACAAAACATTTCATGAAAAGCAACGCTGATTATTCACTTGACATTGTGCGGCATGACTTTCAGATGAGCTGAGCTTATAAGATTTTGTGTAAAGATGGTTGGATTGAAGTTGCAGAGGGCCCTGGGGAAAATGTATTATCTGGATTCTTTTCACTCAGAATTCAGACTGGTATATAGTACTGTCATGCCCCTGTCAGAATCTGATTCTGAGGGGGAGGCTGAGCAGCTGACAGGGAGTGGGAGTGTGGTTCCGTTGGCTATGGAAGAAACTGGGGAAGGGCAAAGGCCGGCTGGGCAGAGCAGGGGAGAGGTAGAGCAAGGCAGAGGGAATTCAGAGGAAGATCCAGGCCCACCCCCAGGGCGCACAGGGAGGAACGGAGAAGGCAATGTGAGTTGCGTGGCTTACAGGGGTGGAAAGGGCCCCGATTCCCTTCATTAGCTGCAGCTGGGAATACAGTGTTTAAAAAGGGAGGTTGTGCACAGAAACTTGTTAGAAGCAAACTGTGAGTTATCTGTTATTGTCAAGGCTTATCTGGGTTCCTGGTGTCTTCCCAACTGTGTGTGTTTTGCTGGGCTTTCAAGTCTGCAATTCCTTCTCCTGCCCTGTCAAGTTAATTACTGCAGCATGGTTTGTGTGGATTTTTATTTACAGTTTGTATGTACTTTGTTTTTGGCTGAATTTCCTCCACTTAAAGTCTGTTCGTGGGAGTTTTTTTTCCAGGTAACCTGGAAAGTAACCTGGACATTGGGGGCAAAGTTGGAGATATTAAAGGGAGTCTTCTTACTTATGTGACTGTATTACCTTTGTAGCACGCCCCGGGTCATCACAGTACAGAGGTGGCATTGATTGCATTTGTAGATAACCTTTAGTAGGACTAGAAAGGGACGATGCATCCATCCTGCCTTCCTTGATCTTTCAATGGTTTTCAATGTGATCAATCATGGTATCCTTCTGGATCATATTTCAAGGTTAATACTGTTTGTCAAATGTTTAAAAAAGTGACTGCCTTGTGATGTCCCATTTCTGCACAATTAAACTAAATTTGGCAGTTGGAAAAGCATTCTAGCAGAAGGCAATGGCAATCCACTTCCAAACAGTTGCCAAAGTATTTGTAGGGATGTGTTCATGAACTCACCAAGCTAGATACTTTAATAAAGACATATGACTGCCTACATTTTGGGTGAGCTGCGATAAATTTCTCAAAACATGCCACTGTTCATTTTGGATATGTGGGATGGTCTAGTTCTTTTGCTAAACAAATCTGCTTGATGCTAGTTAAATACAATAACTCTCTTTATATTTGGAAATATCTTTCCATTTTTCTCTTTTCTTAACATATGGATGTATGCTTATTGGGGTGATTTTTGTCTTAGACATGAGGTAAATAATGGAGCAAATGAGGGTACAAGTCAGCCATTTCTCTTGGATTCCTGCCAACCTCTCCCCAGGCTGCTTAGCATAAGAAAGGAGAGAAACAATAAAAAAAAGATCAACATAACATCCAGGAGTGGGATTTAACCGGTGTTACTACCAGTTCATGTTACTACCAGTTCAGTCAGAGTGCGTTTTGCGTGTAAAACAATTGCAAAAAACACCAACTGTGCCACCCGGACAGCTGAGCAGCGCTGGGCAGGGGTGCGCAGCATATGAAAATCCTCTTCTTTCCTGCTTTTTCAACCTCAGCTGTGCCACACAAAGCAGCTGAGGTTGAAAAAGCAGGAAATAAAGGATAGCCAAGAGCGCGGGCGGGTGGGTGGGCGGGCGAGTGGGTGGGCCAAAAAGACAATCAAAAGGTCAGTGTCTGCTGCTCTTCAGAACTACCAGTTCTATAGAACTCGGTCAAACCAGTAGCATCCCACCCATGATAATATCAGAAGATCCTTGTGTTCGTTAGCTCAGAAAGTTCACATTTCTGCCTTTACTAGAGACCTGTAATTCCTGCTTTGATAGATAATAACATGCACCAGCAGATGCTTACTAAGCTTTCTGGAGCTGATATCCAATATAAAGCCATCTTTGGCTCAACAAAAGGCTTGGGCATTTTGTTGCATAATTTCCATTGCAAAGAAGTGGGATTAATATTAAATGTACATGTCTGCTTTAGCAACAGTTACGTAAGTAAAATTGACCAATAATTGTTGTAGAAAATAAATACAGTAAGACATTTTTTGAGTTTGGGATGACTTCTGAAAGAGAGGGTATGAGATATTTTAACAAGAGGAATATTAATATTAGACCTGTATCATGCTATCAACATAAGAAATAACACTTTAACTGCATACCAACAAACTACAACTAATTGGAATTAATTTTGAATTAATCAAATATCCAATTAAAATGGTTACTTCGCGTCTAGAAGATAGAAGAAGTAGACGAGCCACATTCTTTCTCCTAATGAAGATTACACACTTCAAAAATAAACATTCAATAAACTAATTACTTCACATGTGAAACAGAAATATTCTCCATTGCATTTAGTTATGCTTACTGTCAAGTAATTGTAGGAAAATTGCCAGCTAAAAGGATTATATAAATGATATGATTCTTTTTGTTTTTTTAACTCATATTACAATTAGATTATGTAATATTATTATATAATCTATGAGTTGAATCCTTGAGTTCTACACAAAAACTCAGAAACAACCAAATTCATATAATATTAATGTGATTATATGACAGTATAATCAAATGTATGTTTTGCTTACAGGGAGAGTCAAGATAGAAATAAATGCCTTCCATTTTTACATGAAATTCCAATATATACGAGAATTACATATAGGTAGTCCTCGATTTACAACAGTTTGTTTAGTGACCATTCAAATTTATAAGAGCACTGAAAAATGTGAGTTATGACAGTTTTTCACACTTACAACTGTTGCAGTATCTCCATGGTTTCATGATCCAAATTCCGATGTTTGGCAACTGATTCACATTTATGACAGTTGCAATGTCCTGGGATAATATGATCACTTTTTGCGATCTTCTGACAAGCAAAGTCAATGTGGAATCCAGATTCACTTATCAACTGTGTGACTAACTTAACAAATGCAATCATTCACTTCACAACTTCTGGCAAGAAAAGTCGTAAAATGGGGCAAACTCACTTAACAAATGTTTCGCTTAGCAAAATTTTGGGCTCAATTGTGATCATAACTCGAGGACTACCTGTATTACATATGCACATATAATCTGTAATTACAAATTAGAATTGCTTATGTTTATGATAACAGAAGAAAAAATGAATTCGAAAGTTATTTTATTTTCAAAAAAGGCATGCTAATCCATGATACCTGGCAAGAAGGACTTCATTATTAAATTATTTTTGAAGATTTTAAAAAGTGTTCAAGTAAACTTTTTCCATCAAAGCATAAGAAAATTGAGTAGTTCTTTTATCCTAGTATCTAGTTTTCTTCTCACATGCACACTGAAGGTTCAAGTTCTTATTGGGTTGCAGATAAGGTTAAAATAAGCATTTATTAGAAAGAAAAGGGGTTTCAAAAAAGAAGCAAAGTCGATAAGAAGTTCAGGTTTCAAAGACCGTCCGATGTAAAAATAGATCACAGTGCACTGCAATAATCCACGGTATAAAAAACTAAGGTCTTTTTTAAATGAGAGGAAAATATAAAGACACTTAGGAGCAGCACCCTGTTTGACTATGATAATCACTGAGTGATTTAGAGCAAGTTGTTCATTCTCAGTCTAGCTTACTTCACAGAGTTGCTATTTTGGGGAGGATATTAATGGAGGGTTTTTGTGTGCGTATATAACATTGATCTCGTAGCAGAAAGTCAGAATATAAATTGAATGAATGAATGTATTTATTTTAATAGTGCAGGGGTGTCAAACTCACGGCCCGCGGGCCAGATGCATCACATGCTGGCCACACCCACAGCATTTTAGCGAAGGGAGAAAGTTGCGATACGTCACATGACAACATGACGCTGCAATTTTGACACCCTTGCGCTACCATTAATGGTAATAAACTGTATAAAAACTAACATAATTAAATACAAATAAACACAAGATATTCATTGCTTATCTTGTTTTCAAGATGCAGAAAAGGGAGGCAAAGGGACATTCAAAGAAAACAGTAAGTATTTGGGGGGGAAATGCCATTAGTCAGGAAATTGGATAAAACGTTTTTCATAGTGAAATGAAGTTTTGCCAAATGCATCTTCTGTTTAAAGGTTGGCTGGAATGAATAAATGGATATACATATCTTATTATACATGTAAAGAAGCAGCCCTTGAGAATTCTAGAGCCTTAGCAAGATAATAAAAGCATGGAGTCCTAGATTCTTGAAAAATCCTACATTCCTCATCATTGCACTCTCCTTGGCCTATGGATTTTTGTGACCCTCTTAGGGGCACTTTTTCCAAAGACTGAGCTCCAACCTTCAGACAGTATATTGGTTGGAATGTGTGAAGAATCAATTGAAAGTAATCCTTTGAGCAACATAAATGGATAAATATGAAAATGTGTCATGACACTTGACACAAGCATTAAGCCACATTGTTTTCATGAGTGTGCTATCATCAGTTTTCTTTTGCCACATCCTAGACTCCTATGTTGAGTTTAGCCATTGCCTTTCACGGTCATCTTCCTCAAGGCATTGACAAAATACATCATTTGAAACACTGGGAAATTTAAATAGTGGCCTATTCATTTTTGTTCAATTGAAATGAATTTTCAGCTTGATCAATGATCAAGCTTGACCAAACTTCACATATCTAATCTACTTTTTCAATTCTTCTTAAAACTGGCATTTTAAGAATAAGAATGATGCTGGAAAATTGAGGATGATTTATTTAAAGAAGAAAGAATTTTTCTCTTATATTATCACAACCTTTATCTACTCGTTGATTTTATGAATCATCATCTCATTCTTTAATGTCAGAACATTTCTAGGGAATGTTATCCAAAGTACATTGAAAACAACCATAAAATAGTATGTAAATCAAGCTATTACAAACAGAAGAAGCCCATCTTGCACAGATAATTATGCACATTTGATATTGAGCCTGGAATTGTAGTACTCTAAGAGTAACTGGTTTAGGATTACAGAGTCTGGAATTTTCCAAAAAGTTTATTCTTTATATCCACTATTAATTATGATCAAAAGCAATATTTTGTCTACAAACCTTATCCCCCCCCCTGAAGAAAGATCCATTTTATTCAGAACAATCATTGCTGCTGATTGTGTTCAACCTGTAAGACTTTTACCATAATTGGACTGCAATTAAAAGAACTTCTGGATTTTTGAATATTCTGTTGTACTATTGCACTGACCAGATATACTGTATTACAGCTTTTAGAATCTTCAATCCAAACTTCCCCCCCCAAAAAAAGAAATATATTTATTTATTGTTATTTATTTGTTACATTTATTTGCTGCCTATCTCACTATAGGACTACTCTAAGTGGACAATAATTTATTGGTACGATAATAATAAAATACAATAATTTATGTATTAGACTAGATGTCTCCAAACTTGCTGGAATCCTGACAGTAACCTTAAGACTTGTAGAGTTCAACTCCCAGAATTCTCCAGCCAGCATAGCATAGCTGGCTGGAGAATTCTGGGAGTTGAAGTTCACAAGTCTTAAAGTTGCCAAGTTTGGGGACCCCTATATTAGACACTCATTTATATCTTACCTTTCATTCAATAATTCACAATGTCTTATGTACCTATGTAGAGATAGATTCTTCAGTCCAAATCCAGAGGTGTTATTCAGCAGGTTCTGACCAGTTCTGGAGAATCGGTAGCAGAAATGTTGAATAGTTCAGAGAACAGGCAAATACCACCTCTGACTGGCCCCACCCACATCTATTTGCTGCCTCCCAAGTCCCAGCCAATTGGCTGGGTCTTCTTTTGTTACCCTGCAAAGGAAAACGGAATTGGAAAGCAGGTTAGTGGGGTGGGGAAGGAATGGGATTTTGCAATATCCTTCCCCTGGAGTGGGGTGGGAATGGAGATTTTACAGTATCCTTCCCCACCACACCCACCAAGCCACGCCACGCCACAGAACCAGTTGTAAAAAAATTTGAACCCCAAATTTCAAGAGAACATCAAGATGAGGAATTATGACATAGACCCTCACTAAGTAGTCAGTTAGTCGGTAAATCTAAATTGTACTCTTTCAAACTAGGGGTAGAAATCAAGAGAGGAAACCAAAAGCCTATTGATAACACAGTTGTCCATGACAGTGTCAATGGTTTGTGAACACACATTGCTCCTTTGGCTCGCGTCTAGGTTCTTCCTACAGCAGCATCTCCCACCTGCATCTGCTCAGAACAAGTAGTCACTGAGACATCACTTCTTTAACTCTGTTTCTCTTATTGCCTTCCTGATGAACCATCATGGTATTGTAATATATTTTCAAGCTCACACGAGTGTTACTTGCTTAACAGAAGATGTTATGTTTCACCCAAAACATATTTGCTTCTCAGGTTTACACTAGCAGCCATTGAAGTAGCTGTAAATGCTAGATAAATATGAAGTTCATGCTTTAGTGTGTTTCTGAACTTTGTATCCAGTGGTGGTATTCAGCTGGTTTGCACCAGTTCGGGCGAACCCGTAGCAAGGATTTGTCACCAAATAAATAGTAACTTCCGGCTGGCCACGCCTGCGATCCGGTCGCCAGTCACTCACTTGCCCCACCCACCTGATGCTCACTCACTCACCCTGCCTGCCTGACACTCGCCCCACCCAGTCACTCCTTAAGATATTTATTTATTTTTCCCTCCCAACAATCCGCTGTTCCTACGATCAGCTGTGCTGGGGCTCACTTACTACTTCTCCCAGGAGGCTCCCCTGAGGTCCAGGAAGGTAAAAAATGGAGGGGGGGCAGAGGAGTTTTTGGTTTTTTGCCTTCCTGGGCCCCAGGGAGGCCTCAAAACGAAGCATGGGGGGTTCTCCCCCAGCCTCAATTTTCTGCTTTCCTGAGCCCCAGGGAAGCCTTCTGGGAGCAAAAACACCCCCCAGGAGGCTTCCCTGAGGCGCAAAAGGCCCCAAAATGAAGCAGAGGGTGCTGCTGGCCCTCCCAGGCTCAGTTTTCTGCCTTCTTGAGCCCTAGGGAAGACTTCTGGGAGCAAATACACCTCCCAGAGGCTTGCCTGAGGTCCAGGAGGCTCAAAAAATAGGAGGGGATGGCTGCAAAAAGAAAAAACCTACACCCACCTAGTCACATGGCCACACTCCCTAGCCATGCCCCCAGAACCGGTAATAAAAAAATTTGAATCCCACCACTGTTTGTATCCAATATATATTTGGCATGAATGTTTCTATGACATAAATAAAATGAAAGAATTATAGTCATGTCTTCAAGCAAACAGCCAAGTCAGAGAGCACCAAGAACTCTACAATGCAGTGCTGAACTAGAGATCTTTCCTTCTATTGGTAAATCATAATAATTAGGAAAAAAACTATACCCTGGTCTTATAACAGCAAGTGAATTTGCAAAACTTTAATATAGTTCTGCTATGTTATACTTTAATATAGGTAAAGTCAAAGTTTACTAACATCTTATCTTAATAGTTACTTCTGTCCTTTAGAAGGTCAAACATATTTGTTCTGACCCAACCAGGTTCCCAGAGAGCAAACACAGACAAAGGCAGCAGCCCCCACCTTTTAAGGTTTAATCATGAATGCTGTTCCTTTACAGATAAAAAGGCTGCTTTCCAACAATTATCTCCGACAAAAAAGAGCCTTGCCAAGTTGTTTGTCAAGGCTGCCAAAAACCCAGAGATAAGAACTAATTTACAAGATTCATGAACTAAGATGTCCACCAGTTGAGCTTAAGAGCTTCTTTGCTATCTGCAAAGAACGCTTTTCTAAACCTGGCTTTTATCCTCTTGAGGGAGGGGCCATTACCTTGCAGCCTTACTCCTGAGTCACCTGTGCTGCTATAATTGTTCTTTCCTCCGAGCAATCCTTCGTGCATGTGCACTCGGCACAGGCTCCTCAGGAAACTCCTTATCACTACTGCCAGCCTGCACAATCTCTGAAGGCAGCAGTCCACTCCCTGATAGTCCTGGCCATTCATCAGAGTCCTCGCTCTCCTCAGCCATCTGCACCTGCTGCCGGCTAACCACAACAATATTTTATGAAGTAATATTTAGCATCTTAAGCAGTTAGGAAGATGATGAACAGCAATTATTTCAAAGAATTTCCAAAACCCAGAGAGATAGTAAACATATAGCAAAATGTAATAATTTTACATTTGATCATTGTATAATCCTGTTTGGTCATTCACCTAAATGCATGACAAGATCAAAATAGGAAAAAATGAAAATATGCTCTCAACTTTGCCCTTCTACATGTTCAGGCAAGTAGCATGATAGGGAATTACTCTCACATTCAGGGGCGGGATTCTACCAGTTCTGACCGATTCTATAGAACCCCTTGTTAACTTTCTAAGCAGTTCAGAGAACCGGCAGTTAAAAGAAATCTCCTTTTGGTTTTTTCTACCCTTATTATATGCTTGGCAGTATGCCTAGACTTACTGTCTTCAAATGAGGTTTCTTTTTTTACTTTCTTAAAGGGAAAGGGTTATTTTAAGCTTTTTACACTGCTGTTGGGAGGAGATACTCCTCTGGATATACTTCCAGCCACATGTAACAATCAGCATTTTGAAGAAATAATTGAATAACTGAAAAGGAGCTTTAATGACAAGGAACCAAGATGAGTGACATTCAGCAAGGCTTCTTGGCTAGCTAGAAAGATGGACATTCAAAAGTGAGTTTACGGACTTCCAGTTTGAGCTTCTTCAGCGACAGACCGAAACCTCGTCTCTGGGAGGCTTCGATCCATGCTCGCCACTGGACCGCCCCGAGCCGGCTGGCTTTGGGGCTAATCCACCCCCTAGAGGTGGTGAAGAGGGGGGAGACTGCCAGCAGGACTGAGGAGAGCTGCATCTCTCCTCCCCAGCTGGCCATTACTCCCTTTCCCAAAGGCGGTTGCAGCAGTGGTCAGAAATGGCCACCACAAAGAAGAACTCGACCGGAAGAGAATGTGCTGGAGGAAGATAAGAAGAGAAAGTTTTGGTTGACCGGGTCAAACAGTAAAAGCAACAAATAAGGTACCCTGGAATTGAAACTATTAAAAAACAATAACATTGTTCCCTAAGAAGATTTTTAAGCTGCGAAGGAGAGAGAAAAGGGAAAAGATTTGGTTTTCTCCTTTTCCTATACTGACAGCTAAGAGACTTAAGCAAGAAATTGGAAAAAAATCCACTTTAACATCAATAAGCATTTAATGCTGAAAATAAAAAGTTAAAGGGATAATAAAGATTTCTGGATAATTAAAAGCTTTTGAAAACAGGAAAGGAGAGAAAAAGAATAAAAGGGTAGGATCTGGAAGGGAGCAGACTGCCTGGAATTAAAAAAGAACTTACAGCAAAATCTTAAGAAGACTTCCAAAAGATACATTCTAACTGAAATATCGCAACACAAACCCCAGGAAGAGAAAGTCGAAAAAGAAATTAGAAGTTATAACTTGGGACTATCTGGATTACTTGATGATTTCTGGATTCTTGGTTATTGTTTTGAATGACTAAAATCAATCAGGCGGTTGTTTAAAACTTTTTAAAATGGCTCCACTTTTAGAAGAACTGAAAATGGAACTTAAAAAGTACAAAGAAGATGCACAAGAAGGGCTTCTTTTGGCTTCGTATTTCAGTTTTTAGAAATGGAGATTTGGAATTATGAGAAACAACAAGTAATGCCTGCAGAACAAGAAGATTGCGACAAAGAAGAAGCCATCTTTAATGAACAAGTAATCTTAGATGGGGGAAAAAAGGAAAGGGGAGGAAAGAGAATGGAAAGTTTAAGATTGGGAAAAACAACTCCAAAAAAAATAGAGTGAAAAATAAGTATAAAATCAGAAAGCAACAGAAGAGTTCACAAACCCTTTCTGAGTTTTGGTCTGAAACTGGTTTTTGGTGAAGTTTAATTCAGTCCTTGATGACGTTTAATCCTGTGTTTAGTGATGGGATAATTTTCTCTATTCAGCTTTGTTTGGAAGGAAAAAGGTTAATCTCTGTTCCTGAAAAGAAACTGGGTTAAGAAATCTGGCTAATTCCTATGTCTATTTATTCTGGTAATTGGTTTAACAAGCAACAGCTACTGTTTTGATTTAATTATTTGTATTGTGTTTGAATTTTTTCCTGCCTCGTGGTTTCTTTTTCTATCTGGGGAGGGGGTCTTCCTTCACTGTTTTAGTGGTATCTGGCACTGTCTTTTTGGGGTGTACTTCCAAGAGGCAGGATGCAAGATTGGCACTGATTTTTTACTGCCTTTCTGGGGAGCATGTGACCTTTCCTTAAATCTGAATGATTTCCTTAGGATATCTTGTGAGGTGAGTGAGACCAGCTTGTTTTTTTAAGTGGTGCAAATAGTTCTAAGGATTGCTTTTCCTGGGTGTGCTCTTTCTGGAGAGCTTAAGTGACCTCTCTGCTAAAGGGTTTCACTTTATGAGCAAGTTGGCTGCTGATAGTTATCATTGCATTTTAAGTGTTTTAATTCCTCAAGGTGCTCTGGCACCCTGCCTGATTTGTAACTCCGGCTTGCAGATATTTTAAATCTAATGATTGGTATTTAGGGCAGCTTTTTGCAAACAGAGAAGCTTTTTGTATTTTTGTACAAATAATCCTTGACTTACAAAAAAAGTGACTTATGACCACTTACGACTGTTGCAGCATCCCCACAGTCACGAGAAGCCAGGTGAGAAGCACCCCTCAATGTGAGTGACATCGAGTTGGCCACACCCACCCAGTCACATGATCACCAAGCCACACCCACCAACTAAGCCATGCCAACAGAACCTGTTGTTAAAAAATTTGAATCCCACCCCTGCTCACATTCACTTGAATAAAAGGATAGTTCTCAGTGTAATCTAGAATCTGAACAACTTTAAAAATCAAAGGCTCCATATCTAGATGAAGGTGATTCTGGAATGCTACTCTTGTATCATGTTAAAATAAACTACTAAAAATAAACTACTGAAGTACAGATTAATTATGGCTACCATATCTGTAACCATCCCAAAAAATGAAATTAGAATGAAAATCTCTTGGGAAAAGCAGCACCATCAAAATTTTGTCTTACTACTGTTAACAATTTAAGGCATTTCTGTACAAGCAAGCGAAATAACTCATTAAAGAAATTAATTAACATTACATACAGTTCAAATGGGAAGGCTTCTATCCAAAGCTTCCATTCCATTTATACAATTCTCTAATAGAAAGAGCTACACCAAGCCACAACTTGCAGTATTTAATCTCCTGGTATTAGCACTGTCAATCAAATTCAAGTATCATTTCAAATAAAGTTAAACGGAAAACCACAGGAGTGAATGAAAAAGGTTCATGTGTACACACATTATAGACCTATATGCATACAATGCGCGTGTGCACGCACACACACACGCACACACATGTATATCAAACTAAAGAGCTAACAGTTTATAAAATTACTGAGAATCTTTATTTTAGAGCTCCTGAAGCCTCAAAGGTGTGTTTTGTTTTGACAGATGTTCTGTAAAGATCCTTCTAAAAAGTGAAGCAGCACCTGTTACCTTCTGCTGATGTGGCATGCTTTGCAGGAAAACATGCTTCTGGTTCTTTTCACTAGCTTCATTTGAAAGAATCTGCATATGATTACCACTAAATAAAAAAATAAATAAAGGAAATACTTCTAAGGAGAGTGGCAGAATATTAGCCAAGCAGCAATTACAATCTCATTTGAGTCAAGCATGAACTCAAATTTCTTTGGGTTTGCATGGACCATCTATATCACTTATTACTAACAAGATTGAAATGGTGTTGTTAATAACTTTTTCCAGGATTTTTTTTAAAATTCTCAATACAACCTACACTCCTGATGATCTACTCTAGATCACCAGGTATGTAGAATGCATACATACACACACACACACACACACACAAAATTTAGAAACCGCCTATCTTACAGAGCCACTCTGGGTGGCATACAACTAAAAGTAAAGGACAAGTAAAAGTATTCCAACTCTGCTTAAGTAAGTACTGCTATGCTGCTGCCTAACTGGGTATGGACAGAGTAGACTTGAGGAGAGGAACATCATAAATAAGCAAACCAGTTAACCAGCCCTAGAAAAATGAATGCAGAAGTAGAGTGCCCTAAACTTTTATCTAGCAGGGTAGTGGCAAGGAAAAATGAGGGATGAGGAGTGAGCCAGGTGGATAGATGGGTGAGAAAGCACAGCGTGAAAATAAACAGGCAGAAGAAAGGTGGAAGGTGACAGAAGGGAAACAATGAAGCAAAAGCCCAGGAGATGGAAGCTTCAGTACTAGGTGAGTTAGGCCAACGGAGGCTTTTTCTGTCCACCTTATATGAACCCTTAGCAGCTCCTTCCTCTGCCAGTAATGCCACAGACCAGGGGTTTTCAAACTATGTTCCATGGATCCCTAGGAAAAAAAGTATACTCCAACACATCCAGAGGTATCCAGAGTCATTTTCCAGCACAGTGGAAATAGTGGGCCTTGTCAATTGACATTCAGAAGTTCTACTTTCATGGGGAAATTTGTACTCCAAGCAATATGTGCTTACTTCTTAAAAAAGCTATCCACTGCCATAGCAGAACCTCTAAGCATAATCTTTGAAAAATCTTTCAGGACCAGCTCCTTACCTAACTTATGGTCACAAGCCACAGTCATTCCCATCTTCAAAAATGGAGACCTCAGCCTAGTTGAAAATTACAAACCGATCTCCTTATGCTGCGTCACCTGTAAAGTCATGGAATCAATTATTAACCAATCCATTATCCTTCACTTAGAGACAAACAACCTACTTTCTAATAAACAATTTGGTTTCAGAAAAAAAAATCCTGTAATCTGCAAGTCTTACACTACAAAAACATATGGACTACACAACTCGATCAGGGCAAAACAATAGACACAATCTACATAGACTTCTGTAAAGCCTTTGATTCAGTGGTACATGACAAACTACTCCTAAAACTAAAATCTTATGGTATCTCTGGACAACTGCATAACTGGACAGAAGCATTCCTGTCAAACAGACAACAAATGCTCAAAATTGGGAGTGTCCTATCAAATTCTGTACCTGTCAATAGTGGTGTCCCCAAGGCAGTGTTCTAGGACCATCTCTCTTCATACTTTACATAAATGACCTCTGTGATCATATTAATAGCAACTGCGTTCTCTTCGCTGATGATGTAAAGCTGTTCAATACCACACACAATACTGCTACCCTTCAAAAAGATCTTGACTATGTATCAGAATGGTCAAACAAATGGCAACTTCAAATCTCAACAAATAAATGCTCTGTCTTACATATTGGCAAAAAATCAGAAAATAAAATACAAGCTGAATAGTCACGACCTTGTTGATGATCCAAACTCTATAAAGGACCTTGGAATACTCATCTCTAATGATCTAAGTGCTAGAGCCCATTGTAACTACATAGCCAAAAAGGCATTAAGAGTTGTTAACCTAATCCTACATAGCTTTTTCTCTGGTAACATCATACTACTAACTAGAGCATAGAAAACATTTGCTAGACCAATACTCGAATACAGCTCATCAGTCTGGAACCCACATTACATATCTGATATTAGCATAGTTGAGAAAGTCCAGAAATATTTCACAAGAAGAGTTCTCCACTCCTGTACTCATTGTAGAATATCTTATGCCACCAGACTTGAAATTCTATACCTAGAAAACCTTGAATTATGCCGTCTTCGGTCTGATCTAAGTATGGTATATAAAATCATACATTGCAATGACTTACCTGTCAATGAATACTTCAGCTTCAACCATAGCAACACAAGAGCACACAATAGATACAAATTCAAGGTTAACCGCACCAAACATGATTGCAGGAAATACGACTTCAGCAAGAGAATGGTCAATGTCTGGAATACTCTACCTGACTCTGTGGTTTCTTCCCCAAACCCCCAAAACTTTAACCTTAGACTGTCTACTATTGACCTCACCCCTTTCCTAAGAGGTCTGTAGGGAGCGTGCATAAGCGCACCAATGTGGCTACCGTCCCTGTCCTATTGTTTCTTTTATTTTTCTTATATGTGCCCATTTCATGTATTCATAACTATGTATATACTTATACCTATTATCTTGTAAGCGATTGACAAATCAAAATAAATAAATAAAATAAATAAATAAAAGATTCATCACTTTACTTTTTCCTCTGGAAAACTTAACAGGTTCTCCAGCCTGAATAACACTGAAATCTGCTGGAGTAGCACATACTGTTACGGCAAAACCTATGATGCTCCACAAAGGATTCAGTGCAGCCTAAAACTGCCTGAAAACGAATTGTACAATTTGGGCACTAAACTAAGGAACCTCCACAATTTGGAAGCTATGACTGAGGAGACTCCAGGGACCTATTGGATAGTTTGGTTAGAGCAAATGGCTTCTTTAATGTGATTTACATACATTGATTTACATTCATCCAAATTATTTATTCATATTTTATTAGTGAAAATATGTTGAGGCTGGCAAAGCAACAACTCCATCTCATTTGTCCATAAATGTGCATATTAAAGAAAAATTCATGGTTTGGAATTTGGTCTGGATTTTATTTTTTCACTTTTGAGGAACAACATTCTGCTTGGAAAATCGGCTCTTCTCATATTCCTCATGAGAACTAAAGAAAACAGCTGCTAGTTTAAGACCAGATGTTATTTTAAACTATAACTCTTTCACTAATATAGAACAATTAATACAAACCATATCAGTGTTTTATATATGTGATACATATTTTATAGCATTTAATTGCTTGTTCTCACACATCAGATGCATTATTTAACCATTCCTCAATATAGTTGAAAACAGTTAACTTCTACGATAGTTTTCAAGTTTTCTTTGTCAAGCCCCATTTCTGTATAATCAGAGTTGTATACCTTGTAAAAAATAAATAGAAACAATTACATACCAGAGAAAGTGATGATAAATAAACAAAAAGAACAGATAAGCAGATCTTAAGAAATAAAATCTGCAGCCAGCTCATTTAATTGCTAAATATTAGCAATTAGGTTGCTATTTAGCAAGGTTATTATTTTTCAAAGCACAATAGAAAATGTATTTATTTATACTAAACTGCCAAAAAAGCAAGCTAGCTTTCAACTGTCTGCCAATTATGACACAAAGTTTCCTGTTCATAAATAGTCTTTTGTTTTAAGAGGAAATTAATTAATTTAGGTGGTTAAGGGTTCTTTATGAGGCTTTAAAGGTAAAATATCCCAGATATTTAAATGCAAACATTATCCTGCTAGCTACTTCTGGCCAACACCAAGATCTACCATATTACATACACAAAAATACACAGGAAACAAACATTTACAGCTGCTTACTCACATGGGCTTGCCTTGCTCTCAACAGAAGCAAATCTATGGGTCTGGCAGCATTAGAAATGAAGAAACAAAAGGATGCCCAGAAGAGGACAGCTGAAATGAATAACACTAGGCCTGCCCTGCCTGATATAACATGGCAAACCAATTTCCATGTCAATAGAGGAATCCCCTGGGCGCCTCAGAATCTAAGGCTGAGAGTCTAGAAGCAGAGTACATACACCCCCACCCCCAGAGAGAGGGGGGGGGCTTCCTTTTGTGGGGCTACTTGCATTTTTACTGTAAGTTTTAATTGCAATAAGAAATAACACACAATAAAACAAAACAGACAAATGAAAAAGCGAGAAATAACAGAAAAAAGCTAAAAGTGCAAGAGGGGGAAAAAGGTAGATGGAAATAGAAAAAAAGATATAATGAAAAATAGAAAGTAACTTTGGATAGTCTTCACAGCAGATGTGAGTACAATTATATTTTAAACTCTCTCTGTTAAAGTTACATTAAAACACTCTTTTTTCTATAATTTGTTCTGGCTAATCATCATAACCATAAATCACAATTTCATTTTTTTTCATTTTTAGTCCAAAAGTTCATAATGTGGAAGTTACTTGCAATTGATTTCTTGGGTTTACCTTGTCTTCAGATTATGAGAGTACACTTTTTAAAAAATTGCCACATTGTAGTATTATACATTTTAATGCATACATAAGCACAGTTTCAATGTTTTTTGTTCATTGTCAAACACATCCCACCATGGAACTCATAGCTTCCCTTTCTAAACAAGCACCACAATTATCAGCTCTTGCAAAGAAACTTTCTGGTGACAGCCAAGGTAAGGGAGGAGGAAGAATATGGGCACAGAACCATGGTTTCAAGAAAATGCAATGGAGACCAGCCAGGGTGGGATTCAACTGGTGTTACTACTGGTTCAGTGACTACGTTTTGCTCATGTATAAAATAAACATCAGCTATGCCGCCTGGACAGCTGAAAAGCGCTGCATGTGGGTGCACAGCGTTTGAAAAGCCTCTTTTTTCCTGCTTTTTCAACCTCAGCTGGGTCGCACAAAGCAGCTGAGGTTGAAAAAGCAGGAAATAAAGGACAGGTAAGAGCCCGGATAGGCGGGTGGGCCAAACAGCAGCAAACACAGAACCAGTTCAATGTCTGCTGCTCTTCAGAGCTACCGGTTCTATAGAACTGGGCAGAACTGGTAGCATCCCACCCCTGAGGTCAGCAGATAGTATAAGAAAGCTATGGAATCTGTTATGTCCGTGGAACTGGTGGGAGTTCCCAACCAGGTCCGCTGTTTGAGCGGGAGCACCAGCCGCTCCCATTGGTTGGCTCCGTTTGACAGTCAGCTATATAAACCGGCTGTCGAGCAGAGCCAGCCTGTTGTCGCCCGCTAGTCTGCAAGTTAGCAAGCAGACGCGACAACCCTTTATTCCCTGCAATAAAGCCTTGTTAGTTGTACGCTCTGGTCTCATGCCTCTTCCTTACCATCGCTCTACAACAGAATCCATCTGCTAAAAGAAATAGCAGGATGATTATTGTATTTCCATAAGCAAAAAAAGGATAAGTATGTCTGGTGTCTACAAAAATATCTTTCTACTTCTACTACCATTCCTTCCCATTCTATTCCCTCTACGGAGAAGAAATCATACAAAAAGCTGATCGTTATCCTGCTGGGATCTGAGAATAGAAGCTAACATTTTCATGAATTCAGAAAACAGAATTACCCATGTATTACCAATCCAGTGTTCTTGCATGCAGGGAAATCAACTTAACATTCTGATCTTATTCTTGCATCTCCATTGTACTGCACAATTTAGTTTTCCCATTTAAGAATCTTCTGTAAACTGCATAATAATAAAATGTTATTACATAATTCATTACCTATAAGTCATTTGATTATCCAACCTGTGACAAACTAAACTATAATCAATTGATGGATGGATTTAAATAGGCACTGTGTATCATTACTGAAATAACTGCTTTATTCTAAGAACATACGGTATGATTCATGAGCCAGCCCCTTTTGAGGGGGGTACAACTTCAATTTAAAAATGCATGTTTTCCTCTTGATTGCTTTTACAAAGATTCTTTCATAGTTTCACTGCCAGGTATAATAAATTTCAAAAATGTAGCTCTATCAGTAAGTGTACAAAAACTAAGATGGAGATCAATATTTTAAGAAGAGCTAAGGCGGTATAATAAAATTGATTAACTTGGACAGCTGGTAAAATGAGGTTGGCTAGAGACAACCAAAATAAGGAAGCAATGGTAGGAATTCCATCTCCCAATCAATTCCTCCTCCAAGGAATGAAGAGGCAGGAAAAGATGATTTTCAGTAGAAACACTAAGTCAAACATTATTGTGTCAACAAAAAATATATTACCTTTTTACAACCTCCTATTTCTGCTGCTGTGGTAAGACGCATGACTTGTTCATAGACTGAAAGCACAACTGAGTTGGACTGGACTTGGAATATGTGCACAAACCACTCCATCCATAGAAGGACTATTTGTATCTGTATGTGTAACAATAAAAGCTTGTATAGGTGATGGGCTTAAAAATAACCTTGAGGAACAACAAGAAGAGCTGAAATCAAGATGAAGATCAGACTAAAGATAGTTGAGTCTGAGATAGAATGTAATTTGAGATCTCAGACTTGACCCTCCCTAGTTCTCTTGAAGATAAAGGGAGGGAGGAGGTGCATTCAGACTTGCAATATTCTTTCACCTTATAATAAAAGTAGTAAATGGAGTAAATGTAGTGTGATGGTCACGAGGTTAGAATGCTGGGTTGACAATCGGCGGGCCCATGTTTGAGACCCATTGCTGCCACGGGATTGGGTGAGCTCCTCACCAGGACACTCCAGGTCCTGCTGACCCAACAGTTCGAAAGTGGGTAACCACAAGTAGATTAATGGGTACTACTCCAGTGGGCAACTTCACAGGGAGACCAAAGGAGTCCCCAACTAGGTCTTCTGACCCAGGCTTCGTAAACCGTAATTATTTACAAACTTGTTTTAAAAACAAAATCTATTTTATTGCAATGCTGGGAATTGTTTTCATTCCCAGCCAGAATTAAGCTCAAACTGTTCCCCAAGATAAGCACACACCTTTCAGTTCTGTGAAGTGCTACCAAAACAAAAATATCAAATTAACTAGAAACCAACCAAAGTACAAAAACTAACCGAAGTACAAAGAGCTTAAAGGATGACTCGGAACCAGTCAAACTACTTTGCTTCCTGCAAAGATTTCATCATCTTGGCCTGACTTTTATCCCTTATGGGAGGGGCAATCACTTCCCAGCCTTACTCCCGAGTTGTCCCTTCTGTTTCAGCTGCTCTCACCTTCTAGCAGCTGTGCGCACACTTTCACTGGAAACAGGCTCCCCTGGGTCCTCTGCCTTGCTGCTGCCAGGCTCTGAAGGCTCCGAAGGCAGCACTCCACTCCCAGATGGTCCTGGCCCCATCTCTGTATCAGACGCAGGACCCTTGTCTGAATCCTCTCCAGACTCCCTGACTGGTCCCCGTTCTTTCCCACTGTCCAATTCCACTGCTGTCTGCACCGGCTGCCAGCGAACCACATCAATAGTGATATCACCGGCAAATCCTTTCACCAAGGAAGAACTTTTTTTTCCAACACGGGGAAAAAAGTAGAAGTAATATTAGCATTCATAACATTGGTTTCCTAATTTGGTCCACTTTGATGGACTAATATCATCATACAAAAAAGTCTTAGGGATTTCTTGGGATAGAGGCAATTTAAATTAGCTCTACATATTTATTAGGTTATCCTGGATTCAGGGGACCTATCCTGATTTGAAGTTGGGGGGGGAGTGAGATGTTAATTGGGATTAATTTTTGTGCAGGCTACAAATACTGCAAGGCAACACAGCCCCACAGCCCCTTATGAACCATTGCATTAGGGAACCCTTGCAGAGAGGTATAGCAGAACATCTGCAAAAACATTGATCAATACCTAGATATGAATGAAGGCAAATATATGTGTCCCAGAATAATGATGCAGAATCCAATCTGGGTCGGTCACAAACCCAGACTGGATCCTACAATCCTCTTGATACTGATTTTTCAAAGTTTAGAGAATTCAACTAACATGCATGTACAGAAAAGTCTTTCCAGAAATAGGGCCAATTTCACATTGTCCAAATTTATTTATTTGATAAAGCATACATCAAAAACTGTATCATTAATAGAATTCCAAAACTATCTAGCTTTCTAATATAAATATTTATAGAGTAGGCTCCTTAAATAATATTTTATGTGATAATGTTGAACATACCTATACAATAACAAATAAAAATTTCTAAGAAAGCTCTTAGAGAATGTCTGTTATCCATCTTCTACAAATATCAGTAAATATTGGATATCAGAGCTAGCTTTGAACCTATATCAATACATGAATGCAAAACTATATATCTTTTAACCCAATAGAAATACTTGTTACAAGAAAAAAAATAACGGTATACTACACTAATATATTATTGGCAACAATAAAGGCACACACATTTTAA